>NC_063272.1:11088363-12338363 GCF_910591885.1 Bombus terrestris | reverse complement strand
AGTTTCTTTTATACCTATATATTATTTCTTGGTCTGTAAGACAAGGGTAGGATGCAGAAGGCAAAAGCCTACCTAAAATACACGAGGAAAAGTTACATAAGTAACTTACACCGCTCGAACCGACAGTTTTATGACGAGACCCTATAACAATAACTAAATCTCGAGCACTGGAAAATGTCTGCTGAGATTCTATGAATCAACTGACGTACCATTCTTTTGCTGAACGTTGCCTAAAGCAAATTTGAACGAGTTTTTAACCACCATTGTAGAATATTTTTAAATTACTTGTGTCTTAAAAGCAAAATATGTATCATTTTTTGTTTTATAATGTAAACATTAATTGCTAAAAATATTTAGCAGTATTTATATGTCGGAGATGAAAGAACACCGGAACTTTCCCTTTGAAACTTTGAGAAGATCCCTTAGTACTGCAATCTAGATTCCACCATAGCCGTATTAAGAAATTGTTGTCATTCGATCTGACTGTATTTATTTGTATTTATGATAGTGTATAGTGACTGTATTTATGATAGTGAGCTCGGGCTCGAGGCGACAACCAGTCGCCGAACGTAGCCGCGGTCAAGGGATGAACGCTTTGTCTAACAAAGGTACGGGGTAATAGTATAGCTCTTCTTAAGACAAAGAAATAGTTGTAGCGGCATCCGACAGTAAACATCCCAACGGTTTTTGTCCCGTGGCTCGCTACACGCTCTATTCTTCGAGTAAGATGATTGCCAGATGTTAACGCATCTCCACAGTATATGTTTAGCTAGCCTGAGGACCCGTTATAAATCTCAAGATTTAGTTAACTAAAGTCCTTCAAACAGACAAATAGTCTTTGTCCCATCTACGGGAAAATATGAGAAACCTATTTTTTCACGAACGACGCTTCCCGCTAGCAACTTTCTCTTAAGGGCGGCTAGCACCCTTCCCTAACCACCAACATGGAAATTGACCAATTAACAGTAACGTCAATTTCCCTCACTTTTCGAATGAAGACTTTTCTCCGCGAATCCGATGAGGATTAGAGTTAGGTTTAAGGAAAATTATATGGGGTGTGTCTAAGGGCACGAGCTATAGTGGGCAATAGTTTAAGCAAGAACATCTAGAACAGGCCTTTCATTATTTTTTTATTCAAAGAAGTCTTATGGCAAAATTTTTGATACGGAGTTAAGTTTTTAATAAATTGAATTCAACATGTAAATTTAAGATTTGTTTCCTTTTTCGTTGTTAAATATTTCGCAAGAATAGAGCTTGCACAATTTATTTTATTTCAAGTTGTTAAAGAAAACATTGGTGAACTAAAACACAAGTTTAAATCACCATAGATAAAAAATATTTGTCGAAATTAACACGATTGGTATAACGAATAGATAAGATAAAGTTCATTATATTTTATTTTGTTTACTTATTAGGTAGATTACTTATTAGGTAGTTTACTTATTATACTACATATGGACAAATTTAAATTTATATTACTTTATTAAATGCTTATTAACTATTATTATTTCCAACAATTATATGATTTTACTTTCCATATTATTTCTTATAAAATAGATAAGTTTTATATGAGATTTTATTTTTCAAGTATTGATTACGATTCGGATATTGAAAATTACTCATATGAGCGATTAATTCATTAAAATTTTATATAATAGTACATGTTCCATACAAATAACGTTCCAATATGAGGCAGTATACGTAATCCGGTATGGTCTAGTGGCTAGGATATCTGGCTTTCACCCAGGAGGCCCGGGTTCGATTCCCGGTACCGGAAATTTATTTTTGAAATTTTTTCTTATCTTATTTGCATAGAAATCCATAATATTTTTTAGTAAATTAATGAAATTATTTACGAAATGGATGACCTTTCCAATCTTAATGACCTTAAAATATGTTGTCGAGGTAAATATTTTAAAGAACTTTTCTCTACAAATGTTACCGTCGCTTAGCTTTCGTTTTGGACATATTCATAAAAGTTTCTCTTTCGATTTTGATAATCGAACAGCTCTTTTTTCAATATCATGGCTGAAATGTTTCCAATTTCGAATAACGATAATATAATATAAAAATTAATATGAATTGTAGCGTTATTGGCAGCCTTTTGGCGGTCGAAGAATAATTTAAATCAAACCTAACCCACTGATTTTCCCTTCTTGTATGAGTTGAAAATTAATGAAGCATAACCATAACGCAAACTAAATTGATGATTTTTGCAAATATCTCGGAGACTAAACCAAGCAGCGGTAACGCGTATAGGGAAAAGCTATTCAAAGCGTTGACTTTGTCGACATATTTTACGATTATTGAAATTATAAAGGCATTCGGTTTGTAAATAATTATCTAACACAATTTCAATATTAATATATATATATATGGAAAATAGTGTTCAAAAACTCCGTTTTCTTTAAAACTTAGCAAGGACCTAATATAATCCGGTATGGTCTAGTGGCTAGGATACCTGGCTTTCACCCAGGAGGCTCGGGTTCGATTCCCGGTACCGGAAATTTATTTTTGAAATTTTTTCTTATTTTATTTGCATAAAAAACCCTAGTATTTTTTAGTAAATTAATGAAATAATTAACAAAACAGACGACCTTACCGATCTGAAAGACTGAAATTTTTATTGAGGTCAACATTCTGAAGAATTTTTCCTTGCACATGTTACCGTCGTTTGACTATAACTTCAGAGATAACTACGAAAGCTTCTGTATGATTTTAATAATCGAACAGTCTTTTTTTCAATATCGTGACTAAAATATTTCCAATTTCGAATAACGATAATGTGATACAAAGATAAATATTAATTATAGCGTTATCGGTCGCCTTACGGCTGCCGAAGAAAAATTTAAGTCAAACATAACCCATTAATTTTTGCTTTCTTATGTAAGTTGAAAATGAATGAAGCGTAACCGTAACGTAAACTAAATTAAAGATTTTTGCAAATATCTCGGAAATTGAACCAAACAAGAGTAACAAGTATAGGGTAAAGCTATTCAGAATGTTGACTTTATCAATTTGTTTAAGATTATTGAAATCACTGAGGTCATTCTCTTTGTAAATAATCATCTAAATTTGAATATTAATATATAAATAAAAAATTGTGTGTTCAAAAACTGCATTTTGTTTGAAACTTCGCAAGGACATAATATAATCCGGTATGGTCTAGTGGCTAGGATACCTGGCTTTCACCCAGGAGGCTCGGGTTCGATTCCCGGTACCGGAAATTTATTTTTGAAACTTTTTCTTTTTATTTTGTTTGCATAAAAATAGACAACTTTTTTTTAAATAATATAATAAAATTATATACAAAACGTACGACCTTGCCAATCTTAATAACATTAATACATGTTGTCGAATTCAACATTCTGAAGAACTTTTCCCTATATATATATATTACCATCGCTTGGCTTTAATTTCTGAGATATTCACAAAAGTTTCTCTTTCAACAACAATACGATTTTTATAATCGAACAACTCTTTTTTCAATATCACGGCTGAAATGTTTGCAATTTCGAATAACGATAATATAATATAAAGATTAATATGAATTGCGGTGTTATCGGTAGTTTTATGGCGGTCAAAGAATAATTTATATCAAACCTAACCCATTGATTTCTTTTTCTTCTGTGAATTGAAAATTAAAGAAGCATAACCGTAACATAAACTAAATTAAAGGTTTTTGCAAATATCTCGGAGACTAAAACCAAGTAACGATAATATGTATACGGAAAAACTATTCAGAGCGTTGACTTTGACGACATATTTTACGATTATTGAAATTATAAAGGCGTTTAGTATGTAAATAATTATCTAACATAATTTAAATATTAGTATACAAGTGAAAAATTATGTGTTCAAAAATTGCGTTTTGTTTGAATCTTAGTAAGATTCTAATATAGTCCGGTATGGTCTAGTGGCTAGGATACCTGGCTTTCACCCAGGAGGCTCGGGTTCGATTCCCGGTACCGGAAATTTACTTTTGTCATTTTTTTAAATAATATATTTTTTTTTCTAACATTGAAACATATTTTTTCGAAATAGTACTAATAAAGAAAGAGATATATTCCATATATATTTATATAGATATATAAATTGGATATTCCAATCATTTTCTTCAAACATTTTTCAATTATAATCTTCTTATATATATAATTTCACAAATTTATAAATAACATATGAAATGGTTAACACGTATACGGCCGAAAAGTATTTGTTGGTTATCTTACCCCATGTGTAGTAATTGATATGCTATTATATAAAAAACTATACATAGGAAGCTTCATTGAGCGGCTGCATATAAAAGTTATGAGTCGGACAATGGGTGCTGGCGCGGTTGTTTTTTATTTTAAATTGTATAATTTTTATTAGTTATTTTAAAATATATGACAGTTTCATTTCTTGAATGCATAATTTTGTAACATCTTTCGATTAACAATTAATCATTTCACAAGCCGAATAAAATAATCTGCATTTTTCGAAAAATATTTGTAAGCATTACGAATATTACAGAAATGTTATATTTCACTATTATGTTGAGGATTTTTAAAGTAAGAATACTTTGTCGAATGAGAATAAGAACTTACTTGAAAGAAAAAGATCTTGGAGGGCCTGGGCTGCCTGGCATAGGAGAGCCCATGTTTCGGCAGCGGCAAGTCCTGTTCCTCGCAGAGCAAGTACATCTCCCGCTACTACAGCGAGACCAGGTCCTCCGTTCAAGTCCGTTTGCATCCTGCAACAAATAATTTCCATACTTCCGTTTAATAATGTACTTGTTTTAAAATATCTACAGAGATTATAAAAACAAGAATTGTACGTATATGACATATGCAACTTTATTTCATGAAATAAGAATATCATATCTTTTTCTATTTATTGTTCTATTTAATTTACTTAACCTTCGAAATTTAGCAAATGAATTAGATTAGATTTCAATAAATTTTTTTAGATACCATTATAGATATTAGTCTATATAAACGAATTTTCATTGCTCAAAAAATTGTTGATTCCGAAAATGACCGATTATATTTTTGTTATTGGAACTTAATCCAAACTGAGAAATGGCTGGGGTTAAACAGTGAAAATCAGGCGAAGTTACTAAACTGTATAAGTAGCAAAATTGAATTTACATAACATGCATCCGCACTCTATTAATAACACAAGTTAAAAATTAAGTTTAAAGATTCTTGACATAGTTCGCAATTTGGAAGGCAGGTATAATAGACGCTTTCCAGTTTTCAAGGTAACAGATGTACTGTGATTAACAATGTTGAGGGATCAGTTAAACCGCGCATTCTTGAAGTTTCGAAACTACGCTATGGCTAAACGCGTGCCCTTTGTGACGACTTAATGGACAAGTGTCGTATTTACGAGAATAGTTAAACGAGTTAGAACGATATACTCGGTAAAGTAAGGCCGATGAGAGAAGGTTTACAAGGAATTTCAATTAACTTGTAAATATCACGAGAGCTTTATAAATTTCAATGTATATGTTAATACCTTGGTAGTTGATGCGACGTTAAACCTATATTAAACAAACGTGAGAAGAGCTTTAGAACATTGAAGCTTGACAACAAGATCTTAATATATATCTAAGGAGGAAACATTTTGATTTATTTAATTCTTTATTAAAATCACAAAAAGAAGCATTTGGATTTATTCTCTTGATTCAAAATGATACTTCAAGAGCGTCATGATAATTACACTGTAAATATTTATGTATTTCTAGAAAATCTGAAAGTACAGAATTGCAAATAATTTACAGAAAGGTAAAAGATATTCAGAGTGCAGTGGTTTTTGCAATATTTAATAGGTAAAGTATTTTCTATTTAAATTATATTTTTTAAATTATACTCCACTCATACAGATGTGAAATTGAGTAAAAGTCTGCTATTGAATAATAATTAAAGAATGTATCCGATGAAAGTCATCCCAAGCAAGCCCAAACAATAAAGATTTTCTCAGAGAACAATACAAAAGCGGCACGTAGACGGGGGAAATAATAAGCTTATAATTTACTAAACAAAAAAGAAAAATAAGAGAAGAAAAAGGAAGGAAAGCGGAAGATCTCATATATTCATCATCGCATCGTAATATTGCCTTATTCCTCTCATTGTTGACAGAATGCAGTTATGAAATCATGTACATACGTATTCTGATCGAGATCGAATTAATTAAGAAAGCCGCGTTTCGGCCGTATGGTTCGTAGTCTGAAATGGAGCGGAAGCAACGAGACGAACAAAAGGGGACTGAAATAATCGAAGCTCTGCTCCGTGGCCAACAAGCTCGATACATCCAATATGCACGCCCCGGCCTGTTTACATTTGTTTGTTCTCGACTAGCTGCACGACACGTTGCTTCAATCCTGTTTCACCGTAGCAGCCCACTGTTCTCGACTTGTTTCGTGTTAGACGCAGGCTTATTGTGTTCACGTTTGAAAAATCGATGAAGAATCTAAAGTCTCCTCTAAAAAATTCTCACACGGTCTTATTAGTTTATAATTTCCAATGTATTAAACTGTTGAGAAAATTTGTAGCGAAAGTTAAGGAAGATTCAACTGGAATTAGGATTTTCCGCTTTTCCCGATAATAGATTGGTTTAAATAGCTTTCACAGCTCAGTTATAGTAGCTAAGTGGTTGTTACTTTCCTCCTATCACCGTTCTATCTGATTTAATTAATTTAACTAATTGTCACATTAATAATTCATTATCTGCACTTATTAATTTATTGTAGGAGGCTTTTATGTATCTATGTGTTATACAAAATATTTCGGAATTTGTTTATCGTTTTAATAAATAAAATTTAAAACTGAGCTGAAAATATACATAAAATATACACAGAAAGACACAAATACTTCTGTGATGTAACCGAAATATACTACTTGCCCTAAATATCTCGTCCTAAATAGCTTTTACATTCATTTCTAAATTTGTTTCAGGCCTACAAATTTTTTGTTTTCATTTATTACGATTAATAAAAACAGAATGTTCAATTTGATGTTTAATTAATTTAATTGAAAAATAATACCTCTATTTCATATATATTTGTACAGCTTATCCACTCTTCCTATTAATAATTAATTTTATTACAATTTATTACTATTTAATCATGCATTCTAACCCTTCACCTCTAGTTTCAATGTGTGTGTATTCATAATATCATTGCGAATAAATACGAGGCAAGAGTCTCATATAATTCAGTTTAAAGCTTCCTAAATGTGAGGTCTTAATTCTCCAAATTGCGTTAGAGAATCCATTTAAATGCGCTAGAAAATGTGTGTGTATGTGGTTTTGTGAAATAATTGAAGATACGTATGCATTCGAGAAAAGCACCTGAGAGTCAACTGTGAAAGAGAAAACATGTGAAATTGGTCTGTGCGAATGGAAAAGCTCGTAATTACATTTAGTTTCAACATCACCTTCTGTTTAATATGTAAACATTTATATCGGATTTATATCGGGTTTCCATGAGTACCTTGTTTTTCTTATATCTCGATGATACATTAATATTTTCGCTAGTAAAACAATTTATATGCAGAATTTTCAAATAAAACGCAATGAAAGATTTTTAATACAATGCAGCATAACAATACATGCATTTCATATACAATGTGCGATAAGTTATAATATAACTTACTAGTGGGGGAGAAATGTATTTAACAAATTCGATAGTTATTTCTTAATTAATCCTTTCTTCTTTTCATAATCAGCTTCTGTATCGGTATAAAAATATTAAATGTTTAAACGTTCGAGAAATTCCTTCACAAATTTTATAGACCTAAAATCTTTTTTTATGATCTGAATTTTAATCGTATCATTGAAACAATGTGACAATGATCACTGTTCCCCGAAAAAATTTGTTGGCTCTTAATTTTTTCGAACTGTAAGGTGATAGCAGTCTACCAACTAGAAACCTTTCCTTTTTATTTTCATTCGATGGAATGGAAGAAGTCTTTCTCTCTGATCATGCTGCGACCATAAAACGGGAGGGGAAGAGAGTTAATACCTTTTTCTGAGGCCCAAAGCTTAAACCCTAAGCTAGCAAGTGGAAAACGCTGACGAATCGTTGGGTAGGTGCTTTGAAATGCAGCTGATGAAGGACAGTGACTAGAAATTATTGACTATGAACCCGATATGAAGAAGAAGAGCAAGAAGAGAAACAGTAGCGTGAGAATAGCGTACTCGTAGAATGAGAATTTTTTTTACCAATTGTCTCGTTTTCTTACTCAAGAGACGAACATTTTTCCCTAGCAGCATAGCGAGTGCACAGACGTGTTTATACAGCCGGGTTCCGTACAATACAGCCTGAGGTGATGTGCGTGATAGGTGTAGAAAAATCACTCGATATGTTCAACAGTAACTATTTATTCATCTTCGTTCTTTATATACACTTCCGCGTAGAACGCGCGAAACAATTATAGGCTCACGGTTACAAGTTCGGACTCGGCGCGACACGTTTCGCGGTGCGATTCAAGTCGGGAGATGATTGCACTAGATGTCGAGAGATTCGGATTCGTTATTACGGCCAACTACCAACGATCAATTCGGATACGCGTCTCCCGACTTGTCTAGCGACTCACTGTGGACTGACTTTCCGTCACGATGATGCTGCTTAGAAAAACTGTGATTGGGTGTGTCCAAGGATACGGAATCCTCTTGGTTCGTTAAGGAAAGTGTTGGTTCGGAAAGAGAGGGAAATGGACGTCGCTGTTAATTGGCTAAATTTTGAGTTGGTGGTTGGAAAAGGATATTAATCGCCCTTGAGAGAAAGTTGCTAGCGAGAAGCGTCGTACGCGAGGAAAAGCAGATTTCCTGTATCTCTAGTGGGTGGTATGTGTACAGACTGTTCAGACAAAGACTATTTGTCCCTTTGGAGTACCTTAACTAAATAAATCCTAAGATTTATAGCGAGTCCTTGGGCTAGCTGAAAACATTCGGTGAGAATGTATCGACATCTGGCAATCATCTTGTTCGGAGGGTAGAGTCTTTGTGTAGCGAGCCACGGGACAGAAATCGTTGGAAAGTTTGCTGTCGA
This sequence comes from Bombus terrestris, assembly GCF_910591885.1. Taxonomy (NCBI): domain Eukaryota; kingdom Metazoa; phylum Arthropoda; class Insecta; order Hymenoptera; family Apidae; genus Bombus; species Bombus terrestris. The sequence goes on along the minus strand of NC_063272.1, from coordinate 12,329,329 downwards.
GTGCCGCTACAAGCCCTAAAAATAATGATCTAGACATGCCAAGAAAATTGTTGAGAAAATTCAACTAACGCAAAATAGAATGGATAGAAATTGAGAAAATGACCGAGTTTACAGAAGAAAACTATGTCGCATATGTAAGAAAAATATATGTGTAACATTTGTAGATTTCCATCGTATACAAAAATCTGTTTTCAAGAATAGCATCCAAAACAAAAGTATTAATTTATCAATATGAAATGTGTATTTCTATACGTACTATTTTTTATAAATATGTTATTATGTTGAATTTAATTCTGCATTCTTCTTTTATTAATTTTATTATATACTTTTCACAATTTTTCTTCTAGTAATTACATGTTCAATAAATTACGAGTTCTCCTATTAAAAGAACGACTTTATTGCACATTTTAATTCGCGCATTAGATGGAACCAATTAGCACCATGATGCTGTAGGTAAAATAAATTCGTTTATCGAATCAAAATAGAAGATAAGAGAGAAAACATAGGCTGTTCTCGCGAGAAAACATAGAATGCTTACTCTTTCGAAGACAATTTTTAAATTAATTTTTAATTCTCCGGTATTAATTCTCTGGATGATTCACGTGATATAGATACAAGCACATATGAACATTGAATTCCAATCAATTTCATCTCAGCCCAAAGCCATTGCGGCTCGAGTAGCAGCAGTCGGTCCGAAGTAGCCACAGATCGAAAATGAAAACTCGTTGGCCTCGGCAGGATCGATTTTTAATCAAATGCAGAGCACCTTGCACCCGCCAGTACCACATCGTTTGCAACGACGCGTGCAGATTTACCGATTGTAAATCTTCGCATCGAGTAGTCGGCCTGAGGGATAGCGGACAGCTAGATCGATCTGTGTTGAAATAATGGTGCCGTGTATTCCAGTTGCTATCTCTTGCCAAAAATCCACTTTTATCAATTTTATCATTAATTAGAGATCCTTAGCTAGTGATCCTTATATCAATAATAAGTAGATAAATAATACTCGTAATATTATATTAATGCAGTGATAAGTAGATTTATGAAATTGTATGTATTTAGGAAAAGTTGAGGCTGCAGAAGTGCACGATTGCAATATAATATACAACAGTGTGTAAAATATCTAAGGTATGGTACGATAAATGGAAGTGATATAGTGAGATTGGAAAATTGGTCAGCGATCGAAATTTACAATCTTCAATGATCGCAATAATTCATTTGAGACATACATATCTAAAGATCATAAGAATCTCGCCCAGGCCTATTGAGGACGTTAATTTAGAATCAATTTTTCCTTCGAATTGTATCTAAATATATTAGAATGGAACTTATAACGGAAAGTGATTGGAACTTACGCAGAATGAATATTTTCGAAGCTCTAATTTTACCACTCATTGATGAATTGTTGAGTTAAGCACATTAACGATGACAGGTATTGATCTAAGAAAATTGGCATTCCTATTTACTCGCGTGTGAAGTACATACGGTTACACTTACGGTTGAATTAATTGACGATCTTATTTAACAATTTAATTCGCAATTTTTCTATATTACTTTCATCCATTATAACTGTTACAATATTTAGTAGATAAAACTGTTCTCTATCCCAGTTTCATTTTTAACTATATTCATAAAGATTTGCATGAATACCTGGACAAATATCGAAAGAGACGAACGAATTTTCTAGAAAATAAAACTCACGAAGTTATAGATAGCAAAAGGTCTAATTCTCGTCTTCTATTTCTTCTATTTAACTCTCTATCTTCCTTGCTTCTTTATAGAAATACGAGATTGTATAAACATTCGCGGTCTGTCTACTGATTTCCACTGACCACAGGCGTGTAATAAAAAGAACTGCAACGAACGCAGAAACACAAACCTAAACCGCTAATTCACAGACACAATTTGTTCCAAGTGTATGCAAACTTTCGCAATGATCACGATACCATCGAGAATTCCGTCGGCCAGATGAACTTCGATTGAAAACTTTTCGACCGATACCAATCCATTCTTTCTGTGTATGTTTTAGATGCAAATGTCAGGAAGTTATCGGGCAATCGCTCCAGCTTGAAAACTTTGTCTTGGCCCAAGTATTTGCTGAACGCTCGTCAAAGAGTTTCCATAGAAGCTAATTCCTTCTGCTCGAAGGATCGGCAAAACTTTCTCCAAGTATTAGCTTCCAACGCGACAAATATGTCGCGAGAAACTAATTCTTCCCTGGTCCCTACTCCTTCAAAGAAAATATCGTGTCCTCGATAAGGGATGAACATCAGTTATAATGCATTGATGCATCGATTCGTTTAACAGCGGAGGTGAAGTTGCGCGACCGTTTCCTGCTTACTAGAAAAAGTTCCATCTAGATTCGTTCAAAAGCAGATTATGTTCAGTAACTGACGAAGGTATTCGAATACTTAGCACAGAAAATTTTTATCAATATATTGTGTACATTATGCGAAACTTTTTGAAATTTCGTTAGCATTGATGAGATACGAGAGACTATCGTGACTATTATAGTAAAATTCGAAACCAATTCGAAGATATATAATTTTATATCGTATGTAGATATATAGAGTTTATAGAGTTAGAAGTTATAAGACATTTATTACAAACATACACTAAACGAAAAATTATTATATAGCATGGACAGTAATTTTAAACGTACAATTAGCGTTAAAGATGATCTCACTAAATATTGTAAATTATCAATGTATGTAGCGAATAATTGAGAGGTATAAACGGAATAATGAGAAAGTTTATTTATAAATATTAATAAAACCTGGATGAAACAGCAGTTTCTAAAATCAATATATCGATTTTTACTTGTTATCTTCTCTTTTCTTTCCTAAGATGAAAAATGAAAGGTGTGCGCTGGATATTTAAGTTTTATGTTAGAGCTTCGAAATTTTATTACAGGATTAGTTGGTAATATTGCGAGATTATTATTAATTACATTATTGAGTATACAATATGAGAAAGATATAGGTATATGTAATTAATAAAGTGAAAAAAATAACATAATGTTGCGAAAGTGATTTTGAAGGAAGTAACATTTTGTGTGTAGATCATAGCAATTGGACTCGATATTTTGTTTACTTTTATCCTAATCTTAAATTTTTATTTTCATATTACACGAAATATATTACTCTCTTTAAACGAAATTTATAAATAAATAAATATAACCTTTATTTACAACCATATTTTATATATGATATTACTACATAAATAAAATTATATCAAATAATTAAATATAATTAAAGTAAGAAGTAGACTTTTAATAAGAGAAGTTATTAATCGATACATATTTCTTATATTGGTTAAATATAATTTACAGGTATAGTTAGTCGGGCAAACTGCGGTTTATCAGATCCGGCAAATTACAGATCCTTTAACGATCAAGCAAATACACAATACCGATATAACTGGGTCATCGATTAGATGTTTAAACGAGATTGGAAGATTATTCAATTTGAATTATGCGATTCGCGGACTTGCTCAATCTGGAACTCTAGTAATTGGAAAGGCTGTTAATTCTTCGTCACGACTTCGATGAAATTTCCGGTTGAATGTAATAAAATATCAACGCAGGCATTACAATTCAAGCGAAGAAGGAAATTTGAAAAAGCCTAAAAATGATGGATAGTGGAAAGATGTTGAGATTGTACATGATATGCAGACATAGGTAAAATATGAAAAATTAAATATTCGCCATAATATTCAACAAATAAAACAAATGTATACTTATACTATTTTTCTGTTACCATAATCGTATTTACAAAAATATGAATTTACATAAACCTTTGCAATCTACTAACTATTAAGGCAAGAAAAATGTATTCCAAAAATATTCTAAACTCTCTCACGATGCTTATCGAACAGGCTCATTCCCATTTATACCGATTAATTCTCTTTCGTAAGGAATAAAATTTTTATTTGAATGAACGAAACGAATGAAGCTCAGTTGAAAACGACCAAACGCGTATTAAATCGTCGATAATCGATCAGACGACAAGCATGTATCTGGAATCGTGAAATTGCAGGCTTGTCCGAACTGGCTGGAGGAATGAAAAATTTCCGGCCGCTTAAGAGGTTCGTTCTATTAAATGCGGATCGAATCGACATTGTTCGTAAAGGCAAAGGCGGCAATAGGTACGCTCGTTACGAGCAGTCGAGGAGACAGGATGTTTAATTAGAGGACAATCCGTTAATGGCAGTACCAGAGAGTGCCTTGCCTAATTCCACGAAATTTCATCAACGAACAAATCGAACTTCAATTCGCGAGACTCTACTACTCGCTGGCGAGTCTCGCCTTTGGTCGATCGTAATTTAATAACGCCGGTTGCCATCATTTTTCCAATACGTCTCTGATATTGTGTTACCATCTTGGATTTATTAAGAAATTATCAAGTACAAGGGATCGCCTAACGAAGAGTGAATCTCGATTCGCTTGGATTATTCTCGCGTTGTTGGATATCGCGCGCTTCCATAAAATAAAAATAACTAAGTTTTTATTTTATAATTATTATTTAGAATAAAGGACACTTTGCTGATTTCGATGAGTTTCGAATATTTTTGTCAAAAGGAACGTGAATATTTTCCTGTACGTACGAGATTGGTCAGCCTGAATTTTCGATTTACATATATGTAAAAGTACTTTTACTGTTGTATATATTGTACTGCATATAATATTTCTAATATTTGTCATAAGTTTGCATTAGTTTGAATTAGTTTCGTGGTAGGTTTAGGACAGATTTGAGTTGTATCGTCGTTTCAGATAGGTTTTCAAGAAAGTAAAAATCTTCTGGAGGACGATGAAACAAAGAAAGCGAAGAGGAGAATTATTATAGGTGAAATTATCTCGTCACAGGGTTTTGAATAATCTTAAACAATAAGAAATTAATACGAAATAATTAGTATTAACAATTTTCATTGCTTCCAATTAGGAAAATAGGAAAAGTGGACTTTCCACCTCTACAGACAATTATCTTAAAAGGATAAAGTGGATCAAAATTTGATCAAGTCGATGGAGGCTAAGTTCTCAAGGGGTCTTTATAAGAATTTTTCATCGATTTAAAGGAGGTTTAACTTTACAAACTTTTTAACAGACTTACTATCTTCTGTTCAACTTTAAACCTAAAACGAATAAATAAATTAAACGAGCAGGTAGAGGAACGATACTCGAAGTTCAATTTTATTCAGAATTGAACTTTAAATAACGCAAAGTTTGAAACTGTAACAAAATTTATTGTCGATTTGAAGAACACAAAATAGTGTAAAACGAATGTACGTAAATCACATCATATATTCTGTTCTTCGTATATAACAAATTGTATATAACATCATATATAACTTGTATATAACATTATATATAACTTCGTATATAACAAACCATTGAACGTAATTTACATAAAACCTATTCCTCTTTGTAAATTCTATTCATTCTATCAAGAACATTAGTCATATAAAATATTTTCCATTTGAAGAATTATATTTTTCATAGAACGTCGAGATTTTTACAGACGAAGATTACAATCAATAAATCACATGATTCGGAAAGCAGTAATTCTATCAAAGTAAATTTCATGCAATCGTGTTGTTGAAATTTAATCCTGAAACTCGATTCAATCAACACCTGATTCACTTAATTACGAATTAACACGCGCAGAATTGGTCAGCTGGTTTAATAGGTGAAAGCTTTTTCGGCGACGCATCAATCAACGCGATGAATCAAGACTACACACACAAGTCACAATCGATACAAAATTAATTCACACGGACGCGAACCAACTTCAAACGAGTATGTTTTACTATTTTGTTACAGCATCTAATTGAACAATATAAACAAAAGTACTTATATTTAGCGACTAATGAAACATTTGCTTTAACGTTAATATAAACCAGCAGTGTAAAGTTTCGACGAAGTTATTTGGTAATTAACTATAATTACAAGTTTATTACCATAATATTACGTTATTACGAAGATATTAATACGATATATAACGAAAAATTACAATTTTTTATGAAACTACATTTCGATTAAAGATGAGAATATTCTACATACACATCTGAATTAACTTTCTATGGATTAAAAGGATAATGCTGACGTCCCTAGTTAAAATGCACGATCTAGCGTTTCTTCATTTTTCAAATATGTTGAAATATTTGGAGTTTCTCATGGTTTTTAAGTAAAATTATACTGTGTAGGTTTTCATAGTACAGATTTTAATAAAAATACTTGATACAAATATTTTTAAGTACATCTAACTTACATATGTATGTAACTTGTCATTGAACATTGATTAATAATATAATGCCTGGTAAAGTGATGGTAATCTTCATTAATATGTAACGATTTTGAAGAGTTTCTTAATCCGTTAACCAGGGGATCCCTTGATTGCTAAACTTCATAAATGATATGCATAATACACGCATAGAAGTTAGAGAATGAAAAAAGAATGGCTTCACTACGTCTTCTTCCATGTAATCCAAATGTAAATGTAACTTGTCCTTTAAAACGAAAACGAAATTTAAAAAAAGCAGAAAATTCCTAAGCAAAAAAACCATTATCTTCAGAAGATTGGCAATCCTAATAATGAATTAATTCGATTTCCCAATCGAATAAATTAACACGTTTGGTCTAATACGATGAAACATTAAGAAATTCATAATACAATTTCCAAGTTCCTCTAATTCACCAATGATACTTCCACAAACGTGTGTGCGGGTCTACGTAATATAATACATGGAACATCGTTTTTTCCTCGCATCTGCAGTTTCACGACGTCACGTATTCTCAATTTGTTTAAAAATTCACCAGCACGATATACAAAAAGCAGCGATATTAGTATCAGCCACTGTCGCCGGAAATGTAGGAAGCGGATGGACGACGCTCTGGCCACGCATTAAATCGGATAGTAAGGTCGAGCGCGCGTGTGCGTCAGCCAGTCAACGGGAATTTAAATTTCAGCTCGATTGTACAGCAGTCGGTGGTTCGATGAAATATGAAAAAATTAGCAGGCGATCCACAGCCGTCAACTTGTCACAGACTTGTTCGTTATTTCGAGCGACGTGCGATCGTCTCGGGTGAAAAAGGAGAGAAAGAGAGACGTAGAATGGGAAATAACACGAATCAATTGTAACGTAACGATCAAAGTGGGATCCACTCGAACGAGAATCGTTCCACATGGAATCACGCGGAAGCCGATGTTATCGCGGTGGATTATTTCCAAAGTCGCAGTGTTCGCTGCTAATTTCGAGATATAATATTAATTCGGGGCCAATTTTCAAATAGCATTTTGAGTGGGTCTGAAGATATTGATAATTAAACATATGGAAATTGAACGAAGCAAGGATCATCACTGTATTCCTGTTATTTATGATGAACATATTTTATGATTTTTGTAATATTTACAATAGAACTATTTGCGACTAAATTATAAAAGCTGTACTAAAAACTCAAAATGAAAGATATATATACGTAAATTGTATGTACATGTTATTCATTATTAATACAAGATTTGTCTATAAAATTTATGCATATATTATTGCAAAATTATCAAATAACTTATGTATTGATATAAGATACATTGTGTATTTTAAATCTATAAAATTTCTACAAAAACTTACAAATTGGCCATTCTGATCATTCGGATATTTCAAGAGTTAATAATTCAAGTAAACAGTTATGAAATATCGATGACGAGTTGTAAATCCGTTCGATTAATTCTTTAAGGCTCTGTTACACTATAAAATGTAACTTACAAAAACTCGGTAGTTGCGTCGGTGTCGATCATTGACGATATAATAATTAAGATTTACATAATAAAGATGACGCAACATGTGCGTCAATAGCAGCGTATATTTATATTAGGGGAATATATCCTAATTACATCCTAACGATTGAATGTTTCTGCTTTAATTTTATTCGAGTTTTAACCATATAGAGACCATTGTGTCGAAGCAATTTATCAAAATTCAAACCCTTGACGTAAAGGTTAAAGGTTGAGATCGATTCATTTATAACAATGAGATGGTGAATTGATCGAGATACACTTGCAATTGAGGCTATCATAATCTTATTATTGTAGGGCTAATGTAATATTTATAAGACGTAGTGTGGGATAGAGGTGATTGATCAGAGTTTCCTTTGAAATGGCAAAAAAGGCAATGACGTGATTAGGAACCTTGCACAGCGGGTGAGCCATTATAGTTTGTAACAAGTTCTATAATAAAGAGTGATGGTTTGCCAGATTTGAAGGGGTTGATTTATGGGGTCACCTGTATTGTTGCGATCTGACGACCTTACAAATTTTGGGTTCTACGCAACAAGAAAAACATGTATGGTAATCAGTCTGTTATACTTTGCAACGGAAAATTTACGTTTCAACAAAAAAGGTGGAAATAAGGACTAACAGGATGAGAGATTGATCTACTTTCCAAATAAAAATTGTACATTACCTAACAATAAAATCAATATAAATATGTTACTAAAATTGAAATATTTTGAGTAATATAGGATTGTTATGTAATGGTATAGTTTATGTGATCTAAATTTTTATTTTTACTTCTTTATTTTTAATTATCTTTACTTTTAGTCAGATAATAAGATATAAGAACCTATTACGCGTTATATAGTAACTTATGATAAGATATTATAGATTTATCTAAATATTAATCCTATATTACTATCCGAATATACTTTTGGAATTAATTGAACTCTCGGAAAAGCAATAAAATGTTCTTCTTGTTCCTTAAGTTATTTTATTTCGATCTTTAGTATAATTTCAATAAAGAATGATTTTTTTCTCAAAGAGCGTATTATACATTTTTACAACAGCATTCTATGCATTTTTACTACATTTTTTTGCAATTACTTCATTAATATAATAAAATGATTCTTTCGATTCAACAATATACTTTTATTTCGATTTGTAACAATAAAAACCCACATATATGACACTATAATTAATTTTTTTCTCTTTATGGCGCGTTATTTAGGAAATTAAACATTCTGCTCATCCCTCAGGAATAAAAGTAACAAAGAATAACTTTACAATAATTTTTTCTCTCTGGATATATATCAAAATATGTTTATTTTTTAATACATACGTATAATGTTAAAATTTTTAAAATTTACGTATTTATTTTTGTATATTTAATTAGCATACCTAGAAGATATTTGAAAGCACAGAATGCGAACCATGAAAACTTTCGCAACGAACATGTAGAATAAATAACTTCTCTACAGCCACGATCAGCAAATATTATAGTAACTTTCACGAAGCTTCGCTCCCTCTTTACGTTCCTCTGTATGAGCAATATTATATGTATGTGTATCGAGTTGCCTACACATACACTTGAGGTAACACACGCGGAAAAGGATTTTCCTGCAAGGAAAAATGCGGGTAAAGCGATCCGAAGAAATTTTCGTGATATTCATGGAGTAGAGTTCAAGAGATTGAGCTTGTTTCTTTTTCGATTGGAAGGAAATAAAAATAAGGAAAGAAAAGAAATTTCAAGAAATATAGAGTTTCCGAGAAAATAAAGACCGAGTTTACTACTTAGAATGCGGATGTTATACCGGCAATAAAATTTTCATAAACCGAAGAATGGAAATAACACTAGAAAAGGAATGAGTTTTAATGATTAGCTTTAAAATTTAATATTTGGTACCTCGTGATGATTAATAGAAATTGTGACATTGAATTCTTGCTCACTGTTAACTTTTAATAAATCAGCTTTAGGGTTGTTTCGGAGTTTTTAATGTTTTTGATGTTTTAGCAGTTTATAGCAGTTTTTAGCAACCTCGGACAAATTGAATTTTTAGTATATGTTAACGTTATATCGAGAAAAATTTGCAATTAGGTTTTCTAAATAATTATACAAATATCCAACGAGATAGTAAGTATTAATAAAAGTTAGAAAAGCAAATAATATAATTATGAATCTTAAAAATGATACGAATGCAATATATTAATTTCAACGGAACTTACATACATTCGTTGAACTGTGCAGTCAAAGAATACACGAATATATGTAATATAATCTATGAATATGCAATGGTTTATTGAAAACACTGAAGCAAATGCTATGGTCAAGGATCTTTGGAATGTCAGAGTGGAAAAGACTGTTGAAGGATGTTGCGGAGTGTACGGAGAGTGAAAGGTACATAAGATACAGCAGAAGGGCGAACAAAGGGTTAAAGAGCGTGGTATACAGGATGACCCACGCAACTAGGACAAGCTATTTAAGTATCAATGAAATTTCGTTAAATACGATTAGAAAATGTATTTGTACCCGTATTTTCCAATTAGGTATTTTTTAATTAGATTTTACATCTTGTTTTCATAGTACCAAATTTAATATAATCATATAAAAGTATATATTATTATTATATGATACGAAATTTATAAATGCAATGCATAAATGCAATAACAAATGCGCAGATGTACAAGTATTCTTTGTATTCGTTGTAATAAATTAAATTTACATATGTAACGCTAACATTATTTTCATTAAACTTCATTGATGTCTACTTAGTTTTTATTTTGCATTATTTTGCATTTTATGTGCATTACCATTGCCCCAACTACACATGCATCATAATTTTGACTATTGAAATTCTCCTCTATCTTTTACTTCTTCATTGTTATAACTTGTGCTACCTGTGTGGAACACGCTATATACCGTTTAGCCGTGCAGTGGAAACGTATACATATACCGTACGTTCCTTTACAACTCCCTTGCGGAGCGTATGAAAAATATGGTTTTTGGTGATAGTCTGGCCATTGTCGGTTACGTAAAACTAAAACGATACGTTATACCGGAAAGAAATATATTGCTCTGCTTTTTCCAGTTTTCTCCGAAGCAGCTAAAAGGAGCTCAGCTCATACAGCTTGAATTAGGTACTTTAAAAATATCAAGGAAGAGGCGAAAGTTATAGGACGTGTTCAAAGTTGGGATCAGATGCGAAGAGATTCTGCTTTATTAGACTTTTGCTATCTCGTACATGGCGTTCCCAAATATTGTTTTTACTTAGTGTTTCAAAAGACAAATATGTAAGTTAATGGACGTACGCGTTATAAAATATGTTTTTATATATTCTTCCAGTTCTTCAGTTTTTAGATGTTCTTAATCTTGTGGTTATGAATAGAATTTACAGGAAAGCATAGAGCTAGCAAAAATATTAATACGATTCTGAGAAATCTAATAATCCTATATAGGTACCAACATATACAGCGATGAGCATATAAATGGGAAAATTTTATGTAAAATAGAAGATTTACTTATTATTATATTCATATTAATTACGTAAAATAGAAAAGCTACTTATGCCTGAATTAAGTGTTTCAAGTACAAAAATATATCTGAAATGTATCAATAAAAGGTAATTTCAGTTAACTTGTCAGAACTACTTATATCTATACGACATCCGCTGTATATCCTTCAAATATTATTTGTCTTTTGGTGGCCGATTTCGGTGATCGTAAATCATCGCTTAAAGCCATGAAAACGTTTCAGCAGTTCACTCACCTTAAACATTGTCGATTGGCGAGTCGTAACGCGGCGACGTTCTAGCCGTGATGATTTCGTGCGGTGCGAAATCATGCGCTCGAGTGGCGGGCAGGTAATACACGAGGCAGGAGACGCCGACGAGGAACAGGAAGAACAGGAACACGATGTCGAACATTAACAGGGAGTTCAAGGTCATCAGCTGCATCGTGCGCGTACAACTTTCTCCACCATTACACACATATACACGCGGATCCTCACGCAAGCGCGTTCTCACCCGCCAGGTATATTTCCTTCCACTTCGACTTTCGTATCCTTTGGTATCCTTGACTTCCGTTTCTTCGTCTAGCTCGCGATGGATGCGCGAGTATCAACTTTTTGGAAGAATATATTTTTCAATAACGTTAGAAAGGTTTGTTTGAAGCGACAACGATTGAAATTTGAACGTAGCAATCCGTTTAATAGATGGAATAAAAGATGATTATATATGCATATGAATATAAATCATCGGCTTTAAATATAAAGATATCTATTTAAAGACAAATGTTAATTTATCCAATATTCTACATGATAAGTTATATTAGACGGCGTGGGTGAAATAACAGATTTATAATGAAATATGTATGTGCGTTTTTTTGCAGGTTAACGTTTCTCGCGAAAGATTAGACGATATGGCTTTTATCGTATCTAAACAAAATGAGCATTATACTTATACGTTTAGAATTTCATGAATTGTTTCTAAATCTTCTTCTTTTTCATTCGAAAATTTTAATAAATCGTCGATGGTATTTTTTGCTCTTTTATTTCTGGATAGAATAAATCCCGAAATTTTATATGAAATTTTTATATGAATACGAAAAGAGTAAAAACAAGATTATCCTGGATAAACGGATTTTCCATTGAAAGCTAATCTTTTTTTAAAATCAGTAATGTTTATATAAGAGAGGAATCATATTTTCCTTTTAACTATGTATACAAAATTATCCCAAATGTCCCCCCATCTAAAATGTATAAATATCGGAAGAGTAATTACGAGTTCTCATTAAAATGTCAAGTTTTTCGAAATTTTTGGTTAACCGCTTCCACGAGGATTGGTACTATGGAATTTCAATAGACATTCAAGGTAGCCCGGCCACAATCAGCTGAAATGTTGAACTGCAAATCGAACCATAATTGGATTTTCCGGAGGTTATCGATATCAAGTTATGCGCGAATCGTTAATACCACCCCTATTATAATAAGGTATTTGTGCGTCGTGCATTGTGATATCGACTGTTATGGATGGTACTTTTACTTCGAAATTAATGCAACATAATTGAAATCATGATCGATCGTGCCATATACGAGAATAAAATCGAATTCGAAAGTCGATTTTCAAAGTGTGTTATTTGTATACATTATATGAATTATCGACTCGATACATACATTAAGCTTAAGTGCGATCAGACTTCAACCCCTAAAATTATAAAGTATGCATATAAATTTTAATACCGGTTTTATTAGTTCGAAATTTAATGTAAAATTGACAACACTTACATTTATTAAATTCAGATATAATTATTAATATAAATATGTTTACTGAGTAAATAATTTTGCTTCCAAAATAAGTTACCAAATTTGATCATTGAAATAGACTATGAAGTCATTTAAATAAAGCTTCTAGAACTCAAACGTTTCTAAGAAGAATCAATAAAATGACACTTGAAGCATTTTGCAATAGATACATATTTACTAATAATAATAGTTACTAATCTTTGTTATTATAAGTGAAAACAATATTTCCTATATTATATATCTTGATATATCTTATCTACAACTATTTTTGTGGTAACGCAAGATATAAATAAAGTTATTTAAGAAACAACAGATAAACTCAATCATTGATCAGCTCCTTTTTAATACGACAAAATAATATGCCTTCCATAATAATAACTGTTGCACAGTACAGTATAATAACTGTAAACAATGCTTTCTTACTGCAAAAAAGCACATATTTTCATATTAGAAATGAGTCATTTCCAGCAATTTCCTAATCGCGTTATTTTTAGTGGCGCAATTTTTAGTCCGCGTTATAGGGGGTCCAGTTGTATATCATAATTAAATATAATATTTAGGGGTGCTATTGAGACGATAAAAAAACTGACAAGAGATGTACATATCTGGGAATTGAATCGCAAATAATCGTTACGGGTGAAAAAGTTTTGTGAGAACACTTCAATCGATCTTGAACGTCTAGTACACGTCTGGTGCAACGAAAGAAGAAGATTTCGATCTTTTGAAACACAATAGATCCAAGCCATTAGTTGCAGTGACAGTGATATGGCGAAAGAAGAAACGTTTAAGTGCAGAAGACAGCATCGACATCGATCAACGATTAGATGTATCTAATCTGTGGAAAACTTCCACACGGGAATAGCTCGTTTTAGGTTCCAGATAAGAGAAGCTTTCGATAACACGTGAAAAGTTAAACAATTTCATATTTTCTTCATTTTCTAATAGAATCGTCAGTTTTTCATTGTAGTAAAAAGACACAGTTAGATCAAGGAAATATAGAAATCTTTTGCAATATTTCTTTTCAAAAATTGTTCTTGTGTTCGTACAATATTTTTGCTTTATCCACTTATTATACATTAGGTATAATCGTAGACACAAATAAATGAAATTTATACATCGATTGATTCCTTGAATATCATTAACTCATTACTTCCTTCTCTTACTAATCTTAATACTCCTATTTTATCTCTCTTGTAATTGTTGTTAAATGTTTTGCTTATATATTATATGATTTTTTATTACATAGTATTATTAATAATTTTATATCGTAAAAAAGTATTTTATATAATGTTTGAATGACAATACATTATAGAATGATATTATATATGAACACTTTACGGCATCGGCTTTCAAATAATTAATTTTTTGAAGAGAGTACAAAGTCTGAACTATTTATCAGATTCTATTTAATATTCTGTATTCTCATTGTATTTGATTCTGGAAAATTAATTTTATCAATTGTCTGGAAAATATCGTATTACAAATTAAACGCGCAAGACATCGGGCACAAATCTATAAATAAATTCCATTTCCTTCTGTATCAGAACATCTTAACATATACTTGACATAGTTTTTCCTTTCGAGCAGCAAGTCAATACGTATAAATTAACTAGTGACCTATTGTACTCAAGATTTATTAATACCAAATAGGAAACTTGATTTATTTCCTGCAATTGGAAGAAAAATGTGCGACTTCGATCGACATCTTGTTGAACCACTTGACATTATTTTTTCGACCGTTCAACGATTTCGTATTCCCAATTCGCTCAATCATTGACACGAGTTTGACGATAACGTTAACTGATTTCACAGAATCTATTTCACTCTAAAGTTAAGAAGTAGATGTATTACGATATGTAATATGGTTTATGTTAAGAAAAATTTTTCATGTAATCACCTTTTTACGAAATGAAGTGCAATTATGCTTCATAAATATGTTATGTTTAAATGAAATAATAACAAGAAATAAATCAGCTTTTCTGATCCCATTATAATAAACTCTTAACAAGATTTTTCTGTTAATCGCTAAAGAAAAGGGACTCTTAATAACAGAATAATTAAAAGGGTAGCAAGCGTAAAGTCTTTTAATATCTACCGTTTAAGACATTAAACCACGCCTAATTAAAATGATTTCTATTAATATTTCTAATACAATTTTGTATAATAATTCACCGTACAATTTCTTTTATTTATAATTGATCGTAAATCAAATACTTTCCTTCACGAGCACTATATATTACACAAATATTTAAACAACAGTTTGAGTTATCATCAGATATAAATTAATTCCATTATGATAAATCATATATAGTTATTGCTCGTTCTAATTATTTATACTATGCATTACGTTTAAAGGAAAAAAGGGAAAAATGATAACACAATCATTTAATCATGCGCAATAAATTGTATACTAATTATGTAACAAATACTTGACCCTACATTTTTTATCGTATTTCAACTTTGCTCATTAAACGTCCATAAATTTACTAAATGCTATTAACGCCAGCTTTTTTCTCGTTAATTAAAATGTACTTTATATAAGCTGCCGCATTTACAAAGTTTGTTGTTAAATCTAGCAGGATCTTTATTTGAGAGGGAAAAAGAGCAGAAAATTGTGTCGCATAATTTCTATGTTTATCTCCGTGTCATTTTCGAATCATCGGAGTAGATACGACGAGGTAATGAAATTTTTAATGTATATACTCGCCGGTAATTAACGCAACTGGCGGCGTCATTAACAGCTGTATCACGGTTGATCTAACCTGTCTATGAGCCTGTCTGCTCCGACGATTTTCCACTTACGCAAATTCACCGGCATACTGAATGCAAGCTGATCTTCATCGGTCTTGCATCGCCACTGCCACCGGAAATTTACGGAATAACATAATTTCCGTTCGGAAACACGTTTTCAAAAGATAAACTCTACCTCTGGCGAAGTCTGCTTGTTCGCATAGATCGGAAGTTACTATGAAAATTTGTAAATCGCTCGAGTCTGGAAGCTGTGGAAAGCATCTGCTGTGTTTAAGCATCTAGAATCGAATCGAAGATTTAACGTGTGATTTATCGATTCTCCTTCGTTGTTTCCGTTCTTTGCGAGTGAACGACGATCGTTTAATTATACGCACTAATATCGTCGAAGTTATGCCAAAGAAGTGGCATAATTGAGTCGCACAGAAGTTAGCATGATGACTACAAAATAATTGGCTTTACATAATAATTAACGAGATTCAAGTACATGAAATTTGGTATCACGTAGTAATACTTGCGACTACAGATATTTGATGTTGTGGAAGTGAAATGTAGAACCTGATAAGAAAACGATTGATAGGGAAATAATGGTACCTACGTGTAAATAGTTTTTGTAGCCACTGTATATTGATCTATTTTATCGAAAGTAGTTGTTTGCTTTGTGGAAATGGAGTAAATGTGGTAAAGGAATTATACGAGTAAATAATTATTAAATATACACAACAATGTGAAATATACGAAATATGGCGCTTCTTATAATGCTTGGTAGAACAATTTTCTACCGAGGTTCTACTCTTTAAATTATGTTCTCAAAAACAGTTAAAGTAAACAGTTAGAGTAAACAATTCATTAAAGAATTTCTCAAAGAGTGTTTAGCTCCTGAATGGTTCAACTGAAAAATGTAAACATTTCGGGATCAAATAAGTGAAGTAGAAAATTGTTAATTATTTAAACTTCGAGGATTTAAAATATTGTTTGTGCGTATTAAAAATGAAAAAAGTATTCAGTAACGTAACCCTGTTATCACAAGGATACATACACATATGGACCTTTAATTTACAGCGAGTGTTTTATCTAAAATTCATATATATCTATATAGATAGTTGTTTGTTTTCAAAATTAAATCCTGGAGAATTAACGAATTTTTTTTTGTAATTAAAACTGTGTGACCGGAGATGAATTAATTTAACGTAACGGTGAACAACTTTAATGTTCGTTAATGAAATCTCTTGTGCCCTGTATTCGCGCAATAAATTTTTCCAAAATACAATTCATTTAATTAAATTCAATTATTTATTTATTGAATATTTGAATTGGTTGGTATTATTATGAAAGATTATAAAAGAATGTATTTGTGTAAGTTATCAAAAAATGAAATTTCGATATTATATAGAAATAGACTATGGCAAAATAGTTTTAGCTTTGAATATTATAAATTTCTTTCTTCACAATTTAATAAGATCAGATTGAAAATGGTGCGATGGTATACCTGTAAATGAATAAAGTGAGCGCATCATACTCTTTGTTTGCCAGTTGTTACTCGTTTTTAACGTGTGTTAGCCTGCAGGCAATGAGAAGATAATTTCATTTAACGCAACACGTGCCTTCAATGCATCTCGTTAAAAAAAACTGATATTCTAGCTTTCCGACACAATAGATGAATTCCAACAGAGGTAAGATAAAACAACGGGAAAATAATAGAATATTTGAATATCCAAAACTGTGTTAAATTTATGAATATTAAAATAAAATATCGAATTGTTTGTCTGCTAATTATGTGAATATCCCTCGATGTTTAAAATATATTATGTATATTTATAATTAAATATTCATCCTATTACAAAACAGGGTTCGTAATGTAACATTTTTCAATAAATATATGTACAAGACAAAAATTTCTTATATACTTGTGAAACATGTCAATACTTTATACCTAATACTTTATAAAGATATTTATCTAATCTTTATAAACTATATCTTTATAAATAAATACATTTTATTAACATTGTATTGCTTATTTCGTAAAAATTAACACGTATGTTTTAAAAGTTAAAGCAAATATATAATATTTATGATAAGATAATATTGTTAGAAGCTAGTACCGTGTTATGGCAGAATTTTACCAGTTCTTTTATTTCCTTCCTTTCATAAGAAAACATATTTGCATGCTTGATATAACTGCAAATTGTATAAAATTTTAAAACAGCAAATTAAAACCGAAAAACTTCAATGTTTTCAATCTTAAAAATAAAGAAAATCTACAATTCTCAATATAATACGTCAATTAAATGATTCTAAGACATTTAAATTGATTTTATTCACAAGTCTTTCGTTCAGAACACATGGTTCGGTGTTTTCTATTTTTATGTAAGTATACACTATAAATTATACGAATAACATGATGTAGAATGTATAGTAATGGATGTTATTTGTGTTATATATATATATATGTATAATGAAGCACGACGTTATATTATTCTATTTGATGTAATTTTCGTACTAGAACTTACCGACGGTGAATTTAATTTCCATTAAAGGAACGTACTACATCATACGATTAATTAATGCAATGTAAATGAGCAAATGTACAAGAAGAGTAAAGGCTTAACTGTTAATTTCTGAAAATTATCTAAAGAAAACTTGATTTTACCAAATTCAAATAAATCAGCATAGAAGCAATCATTGGAAATTCTTGTATGTACTTTAATTAATTAATGATACCTCTGATAGAAGTCTTAATATTTATGTAATTATATTTTTTGTTATATTTTATCTCAATGATAAAGGAGTGCTTCATATATTGAGTAATTCTGGCGAAGTAATAAAAATAAATATTAAGTAACTTCGGATAATTAATTCAAAGCCGTATAATGCATTTCTGTAATTATAATAAATGCAATCGTTTCAGCATAATACAATAAGGTTTGGAAATTTTTCCTAGAAAAATTTCGTTACTCGCAATAACCAAAAAAATTAACATAAAATGTAAATTTTGAAATGAAATAGATACGCAAGGTTTTGTGCCTAACCAACCACTTCAGGAAATATGAACCATCGTTATATCTCTATGTTTAAAAAAATCCAACTTTCCGAACTCTCGTTAGAAGCGTGTGCTATTAGTCAAGATAAAATAAAATAATTAAGTCTCTAAAATCTGTTTAATACACGTGTTAAAATATGTAACGAATTAAATAATCTTCAGATTTTGTTTTATATGCATGCGCATAAAAGCTATGTCATAAACCCTGATACAATCGCGATGCATTAGAAGATTCAATTAATATTCTATCCCTAAAATTCTATACCATCAGATTAACAGAATAATTTTCTACCATACGATGCCTCGTTTATTAGAAAAACATTCCATTTATTGTATTTTTTCAAAATGCAATTAAACGATGAAATCCAATCTGGTTGATATTTTGGATAATTATTTTCGCTACAAATCGCTACTATATCTGTCTCTGCATTTGACACGATGCAGATTACTATTCGGTACAGTTGCAAGAGCTATTACGTCGATCTCTAATATCGTACGCAGGAAAAATTACTGTAGCGATTTGTAGTTAAAAGATTTACTCACGCAAAGTACTAATCAAGCACGTGCATATCCAATTGAGCTTGTAATTTATTCTTTCCGGATAACGAAGCTTCACAGGATAAAAAGTTATTTTCTCCTTACAATTTGTTTTAAGTACCACGATTTATTCTGCAGGAATATGTTTCAAGAAACAAATAAGAAATCCACACTGCTAGCCACAAGCGTTAGAACATTTACTCGTTGCATATTTATCGAATAACTCTAACAAGTTTTATTTTGTTTAATATTTCGTCTGTAACGATATTAAAGAAATGGTAAATTTATAATAACTAAAAAATAAAAGTATTTACATGAAATATCACATTTTACATACAGTAGGTATCCTACTGTATATCCCCGTTAGTGTACGAGTCAAATACTCAATTACATCTTCCTCTTTATATTCGTAAGCTAAACCTTAAATACAGAGAACTAAGAGATTTTTCGAAAAAAGAAGAAATAGATAAAAAAGGAGAAATGAAAAGCAACGAAAAGGAAAAAATATATCGGATAGAGGAAAAAAAACGGGAAGCACTTTTTCAATGCATACTTTGCCTCGGTAAAGATAAACTCCTCCAGTGACATAAACCTCGTTACATCGCTCAACTTTTTCCTCCTACACCAGTTTTGCCTATCTCGTCGAACTACGACACAACTCGCCCCAATATTGCCAGGAGTTACGCGAGGAATCGAACGATCACATGGAACACCCACTTCCTCTTCTAACAAGGAATAGTACGATGAACGTGAAAAAAAAAAAGAGGACAGGATGGTTTTGCGTCCTCGTATAAGAGGCTAGACAGATATAGACCGCAAGATAAACGACGTATTACAGGCATAAAGCAACATCCTCGGTGTCGTCGTCCGTCCCTGTCATCGGGATCCTGTCCCGTTCTCGTACCATCCCTGTCATAACCTCTTTTCTCGATCCAACATGACGCGATACAGTGGACACATGCAGAAAAAGAAACGAAGCTGAATTTCTGGAGAAGTTGCAGAAACTACGACGGTTGAACGATATCGATTTTTCCTTTCCACATATTCTTTTAGGTGATTTCAATCAAAAACTCTTCGCAACATATATAATGTCCTATGGCTATGTCTGTAACGACACAATACATAACAAGCTGTCAATACCTACTGTTAAACAAGACATATCAAACGACATACAACATACACGTACAACAGTTAACACAGAATAAAAAAAAATTCATTAGTTTTATAATCGACTCATACCCATATTAGTGTACATAAAATAAAAAGATACACCCTCTTCTTAAATGTGGTAAACAGATATACCAATTAATTGTATTATCAATTTATAGCAGCGATTATATAGAAGTGATTAGATAAATGTATAAATATAATTGTCTAATCTAATGCAATCAATGTAAGTTACTTTATACGCCACGATATAACGTCGATAAATTTATTTATAATTCCATGGGAGGAATTGATTGTAAATACTTTAAGCCAATAAAAAAAAAAAAGAAGAAAAAACAAGGAAGAGAATATTCTTCCACCGTAGCTACCGTGTCTTTCTTGTAACGAAAAGAGATCTCGAGCGTAGGCTCTCCGACACAGTCTGCGCACAGCACTCTTCTCTGAAGATTTCGCGTTGATTCCAACCGATAGTTTGCGGAAACAAGCAAGTGAACACGTAGAAAGTAATTGTGGAAGTGGGTTCTGGCTGCTGAAATCGATTCGCAAGCGGTTAAGTAACAGAGTTTTGAAAGAGATTTTGATCGGCTGGAGAATGATAAATAAAAGTTGGAAGAAAAATTTGGAGGAATTTGTAGCTTGTTAAAACATTTAATATTTCCTCCTTTTCTACACGATACGTTATTAAGAAGACTGTGAGTCTTCATGTATTTTTTAGGATTTTTGGAAGCGTAAAATTGCACAGAATGTTCATAACGTGATAAAATATATAAAATATTCGAAATATGGTGCTTATAATGTCTGGTAAAGCAATTTTCTACCAACGTTCTACTCTTTAAATTATGTTCTAAAAAATGTGAATTTGCATAAAAGTCCGCAAGTTGCTAATAATAATATACAAATTTCAGATTAACAACGCTTTTAAAGATGTAAGACACACAAAGCAGTTTCTTTACAATTCTAAAATTTCCTTCGAACGAATGAACTATCTAAGTAATATATTTTAGCAATCTATTTAAGCATTCTAAATAGATTTATCGTCAGATTCTTTGACGTTTTTGCTGTCTAAAATTTGTAAATGATTCGCAACTGTATCACGAAGCGAAAAATGTTATGAGAAGTGGAATATCACTAAAAGAAACTTTACGAAACTTTTACACTTGAAGAAAAATGTTACACCCAGTGATTCTAACCCAAATTTTTAACGAATGTGACAAAGAGATTAATCTAAAATCTCCATCCTACCATTCCTTCGAGGTTGAAGTAGATAACAAGTTGGAAACTTAGAGGAAAGCTATCCGAAAGTAAAACAGACCAGGTTGAGATATCCTTCGCCACTGTTCGCCGCTACGAAGCCAAGTGCAAATAATAGTTTTTCACCGTCGAGCGCAATGATTCAATTTCGACAAGGGAGGATCATACGGCGATAGAGGATAAGCTTTGAGAGAGTTTCTCTCAGAATGCGTTTTTAACGAAATCCCGCGGATTATTTGGTTACAAAAGGCACGGATAGAAAAAATTAAACTGCAAAGAAAGAAATATGGCAAGGTTGAAGTTACTTAAAAGTTTTTGAATAATATATATTAATGAATTCTGAATAATATTGATTTTCACACTAAGTTTTTGGTCATCGACGTCGTGATTAAGGGGTTAATAACTTGAGCATGTCATAGTAATTTTCGGATATCTATGTAAAATATCAAATTAACACACATCTCATCGCCAGATATTTTTCTCATTTATATGCTAAATATTGGACAAATAAGAATTTAAGTAGTTCACCTAGTTAACCTAATAATTTCACTCTCATATCATATTTCAAAATTATATGGAATATCAAATTAACACAAATCTCATCCCCAGCTATTTTTTCTCATTTATATGCTAAATATCAAGTTGACAAACAAGACGTGGAAGAGTATATCTATTTCGACGATGTTTAATTAGAACAAGGGAAATGTGTAATTAGAATGAATCAGGTGCAACGATGGTTAAGAACCGCGGTATTACACGAACCTGGTCGATAATTATACCGTGGCGTGCACCATGAAACAGATGACAAATGGTTTCTCTTCGGTTCGTCTCAATGCGTTTATTCCAATTTCACGGTAAAAATGGGCACCGTATAAACGAAAAACAAACGTGCATCGCGTAAATTGAATTTGCCCGGCCAGAATGAAACTGATTTAATCGCTATCATCGGTCTTACATTTTAATTTTTCACCTCTGGCTTCTCTACCCACGCGTCTTTGACCACGAACTAAATTACTGTATTTAGTTTACTCGTGAAACAAAAATGGCAAAACGTTAATTAAAATGCAAATAATAACGTACACTCGCATCCATATGTATATGGAAATTTCTAAATTTTAGCAAATATAAAGTATACCTCAAATGAAACTGTTCAATCTAATTTTAGCATCTGAAGTTATTAGGTGTATACGATTAATAAATAAATATTGACGAAAATAATAATCGATATTAGCTTCGAACGTTCTGGATTCTAAAGATTACATTGTCAAATAAAATTGCTGCTATTTTTAGAAAATTGTAATTTCAGAGTCTAATATAAATTTATGTTCTATTTATGTATAGTAGATAACATGAATCTCATAAGAGATTTCAAAGGCACAATAAAAATATAGTTTAATGATAATTAGTATAAATAATACAAATAAAGAGAAATATTATTAGCTAAAGAACATTAATAAGATATTTGTAATATTATTGAATACCATTGTCGGTCAATAACATATTTAAAATATTTTCTCTGTTTCTACCATCTTCCTTTTCATCTGTTAAACATTTTAAATTTCCATATCACTCGTTTATTACCATCTTCCTACCGAATCACCGGTTTAAAAGGTGACGTTTTCCTGAGAATTAAACCTGAATAGTCGCACGATGAAACGTACAAGTCGTGTTTCAGCACTTTCGTGGTCGTTGCTCGTTAGTAAAAAAGAGAAGAAAAAAAAAGAAAAATACTAAAGCGGTGGCGTTTCTCCCCTTGCGAAGGTTCGAGTAAAATGGAAGTGTAAAAAGTCAACGAACAAAAAACGAAAGGGAAAAAGAAGGAAAGGGGGTGAGAAAAAAAAGGCAAAAAAGAAAAATGTAGGGATCTCAGTGGCATGAAGTCGCGTAACCTCGTGCACGCAATTATTTCACGGAATGTAACCCTTTCTGGTGACCAGCGTCATAAAGAGAAAGTGGAAGAAGGACGCGAATTTCAGTCCCGGCGAATGCAATTACAGCCGTGAAACTCACTCGAGAGCAGTTTCCCGACGAAGAAACAGCAACTCCAAAAGATTTCGAAAATCCCGACCGCGTATTGTGATAGCAAACTTCTGTTCGTTATCCTTCGACGTTATAAAAATCCGAGAAACTCGTTCCTCTCTGACAAGTTCGCAGCAAATCGACTTTTTGCGCGGGAAATCGTTCAGGGATCGACCTGAGTGGTTGGTAAAAATTGTAAATCGAGATATTCATGTAAATAAATCGTAATTTTTCTCTGGAAACGCGCACGGCGAATGAAAACGGAGAGATTTATTTTTGACTTTCGAATATGATACTGAGGGAAAAAAAAGGCAAGAAATATTGACCCTTCAAGAAAAAGGACTACTGTACAGCTTTCCCTTTCGTGCTTTCTCATAAATATCACGTAATTTTATTCCGCATCTTATATGTCGGCGTCTTTTATGAAACTCTGTCGAACTGCGAACGAGAAATTTAGAATATATTCACTAATTCTTCCCTTTGGAATTCAAAAATATACTGCTGCAAATGTATCTTTAACTTTAGGTTATAAATAAAGGTAGAATATCCGGACTAACTCGCTCTATAGTGTAAAATAACTTCAAAATAATTTCAAAATTTATTCTGTAAGAAATACTTAATAAACTGTAAAAGATATAGTTTCATGAAATGCTTCATACATTATTTCGTATTCATTTTTCAGGAGTGATGTTAGTCAAAAATGTTTTTAAAAAATCCAAAGAACCATGAAAGAACATAGTATAACATTTTATTCTGTTAATTAAATTTATCAGTAAGGAGAATATCTACTGCTTATAAAATAGAATCAAGTATCGTTTATGTCGTTTTCAGTCTATGTACATAATCCCAAAGAAATAAAACATCTTTCCTCTATTGTCTTTATATACATTTTCGGATTGATTCCAAATTTTCCCAATATAATCAAACGTGATTATGCATTAGCCTCATCGCAGCATTAGTGAAATTTCAATAGGTTTCGTAGAACGCGCATAATACGCTCATGAAAATTTTCTATAATAAGTATTCGAATAGTTGCATATATATATGTGTGTGTGTACAGAAAAGTGGATTTTCGGGGAAACAACGAGAATTACATTCTGGATAATCGATGTAACACGAAGAAAAATAGAACGCGTGTTACAAAGTGTGAAACCGTTCATTTCTTGCGAGACAATTTAGTTTTAGCGGTTCCATTATACGCAGGTCTTTTATCTGGCTGTGTTTCAGGAAAATAATTTCACCGATTGGAAAGAGAAAGCGTTATCGACGGCTACGTATTCGTAAATGAAGACAGATGAAAGCCTGGCAGGCCCGAGGCATTATTCCGGCGAAATAATCCGGCGATCGAAGGTATCACCGAATGCATCCCTCTCCGCTTGAAAAGAGAAGACATTTCTATGGTCTACAGGGACCGTTGAATAATCGACATCATAAAAGAAACATTCGGAATAATTTTCTTTGATGAATCGAGCCCGTTTGACGTATGGACTCTTTATTTTTAATGAGGCTAATTTGATGAAACATCGCGACTAATCGCGAACTCTGAAATGATTTTGAAATAGATATAATATAATAATAGCTAATGTAACATATAATTATTATTATATACTAATTACGTAATTATTATATAATATAATAATAGTTTGAAGTAAATAGCTTTGAATAGCAGCTATTATATGTTGAAAGTGGCAATAGAAAAGGATTATATGCCGTAATACTGTAAGTTATTGGACTAAAAGAATAGTATATGTTTGCATTGTGTCAGGAATAATAAAGCTTTTAATGAAAGGACGCTTTTCATTTGTTCCAATACTCTGCGGTGTTTAATTCGTGAAAACAAATTTAAAGTAATGTAAAACAATTGTCTTCTTCCTTCAATTATGATCTAATGCCAAATGAACGTATAAACTTCAGGTTATGAATGAGAGACTCATTGAATCTTTGACTTTTTATTGATTTATTTAAAAATTAGTTTTCTTAATAAAGCTGCCTTGATGACATTTCTTCTATTTGTCCCTTAAGCGAAAGAATCGTTAAAATTTATTTCTTCAATATGTGCTAATTTCCTATTACGAAAACGAATTGGAATATGGAATATGTCAATTATGGGGTAATCTGTGTATATCTGAATAACGCGCATAAACCATTCGTCAATACTTTACCTTGTTTTTCTATACATATTTTTTGTTTTCCACTGTTTGAAAAGCTGGCCTTTGGTCGAATATATTCACCGTTGGAAATATTCTATTTAAGAGAACAAAACACAAAAAACAAAGGGATTTTTAACGCAACTGAAATAAAAATTAATCGAAATAAACAGACGTTAATAAAAAACAATGAAAACCGCGGAATAAAATAAGAATACAAATTTTCACGCTAATCTCATTATTGCTTCAATGATTTTTCGACTGGTTTTCCCAAATGTTTAGAACCCTGCTATATTCACCAGTGAGTAACTTAATAAAAATCGCAGCTATTTCATTCGACCAAATAAAAGCATAATTTCATCCCGTCGTGTATTTTACAATTTGCTCGAAAGCGCGTTGTTTTCCTCGATTTTGTGGAAACCACTCGTTATTGACACTTAATGCACTAACTTTTGTCATTTACGTAATCAGTCCGCGTGTTGCAACGGTGACCGACTACTCAAACATCATTGATGCGCATTTGAATCGCTCGGTGAAAATTGAAACAGTGCGTTTCGCCGGAGAAATTGATTTTTCGAATTATTAATCATCTCTGATGAATGTTTACGCGAATGAATACCAGCATCGCTTACCGTCATCGTCTGATAGAATAGCGCGAAACACCCACGTTTTTTGTTCGACTGTTCTAATTCGCGCCCTCGTTAATTAACGCCGTATAAATTCGCACGGTCTGCGTTTCACGGGATCGAAAGCGGCGGCGCATAAAACAAAAAAGCAGCATTTGTCCGAAGTATCAAGTCGTGAAAATCGTAACGAACTCCATTCTCCGAAGCTTGACCAGCTTGAAATGGCTTGACTGATGGTTTCATTAATTTAATAATTACCCGCGCTATTGTTCGAACCGCGGAGAGAAACATTCGAATGAAGTTCCCTAGAGTTGGGAAGTTACGAGCTGCAGCGTGACCATCTCGAAATTTTCTCCGGCCACTTCAAACTTACGTATAATCTCTTCGTTTATCTTCGCGCGAGAGATTAACCGCTGGTTTGAGGATTCCGAGAAGAATTGTGCCTTTTATACAACATGCTGGATAAGTAGCTAAATTTAGACACCAAAGAAGTGGAATGTTAATGATGTTAATTAATGTAAAAATAAGAACGATATTAACGCTCGTTAATTCATTTTTTGATCTATTTAAACGTATTATCATACCTACGATTAGATTACAGTGATTACAGTAGCATAAGCGTATATACAAGGGAGAGTACTTTGTATGTTATTGTATGATTAATGCACGTTAATAATACGTAATAATGATTATGTTTATTAACAGACAGAGGTTTTAGAATTTCCATTTGTAACATATTATCGAAATTTCCCTCATCTTTTACTTATTCATATTAAATAATTATGTTCCAACAACAAACTCTATTTTACCCATAAACTTGCACGTAAACTTTAAGTTGTCCAATGATTCATCAAATTCCATAACTGAATGTATTCGCGAGAAAAATTCAAAATGTACAACATATCACTCGAGAACATTACATTCGACATTTTTAAACAATCTAACACTTCCCTTTAACTACGAGGGATTCGACGACAGACTTCGCATTCGAAGAAATTACGTTACTAATGCGACGATGAACTGTGAACTTTTTAACAAAGAATTCGTAACAACGCACGTTTCATGAAAGAAACCTTTCGAAGAATACATCGTCCTAGGGTCTTCTCGGCGACGTGATCGAAGAAAAACCGCGCCAGACACATACAACCCACATACCTATAAATTAGGTCGTTATTTCATAACCGAGGGATCGATGAAAACTATTGAAAGAGATGTACCGTTAACCCTGAATTACACACAGGCTATGCACATTCATCGAGAAGTCATAATGGGATTAGGTGATCCGTGAAGAATGTACAAATTTATTGTTATTATTTCATTTCAAAAAGGAAATATCTTATACAAACAATACAAATTTAGCGGTTTCAATTAGAAATATCAGAATTTCCATCTTTTTATATTTCTCTCAAGTATTTTCTCCGTATGTTTCAAAAAACGACAGCTTCAGAATTTGCGATTATTTTAATGAAATAGAACATTAAAAACAAAAATAGAATTTTAAATAAAGAGAGACACTCTTTTCGATTTATGGTAAAAAGTAATTATATTTATTAGTGAAAATGGTGACTTTTGCGTATTTATTAATGGTCAAAATGACAGGATTGATTTTTCTAACTAAGAACACTCTGGTCTGAATGTGTATTTATCTACTTTGTGTAAAATTAAATTGAATCAAAAGGTTGGAAGTTATGATAATTTAGAGTTTAATAGATAAACGTTTTTGAATTAAAAAGATATTGTGGTTAACAAGTGTTTGCTTGGATCACTTAACTGTATAGACCGCCTGGCATAAGTTCTTGCCGGCTATGTGGATCTTGAAAACAACACGTGGGCACAAAATTCAATACATAAACAGTTCTCGAATATTGACCAAAACTATAACAAAATGAAGTGTTTTGAAACGCGATAAGAAGCCAACAGAAGACAGGGTAACAGTTTTGAAAGGCTATACAGATATTTACAAACAGATTTCAGTGAATTTCGTGAAAGGAGATTAAGAGTGAAGATATTTATATTCTGTAACGCGGTGTAAATAACAGAAGGTGAAATAATATTTTTCATTCTTGAAAGTTTTTAAATACTTTCAAACAAACAGAATTTTAACATCGTCGAAAAAACAGTAGTTGATGTTGGTATCACGTACGTATGTAAATATAAAGAAGCCTATTTCCTATCAAGAAAACACAGCTAACGATAACAATGATACTCAAGCCTAGAATATTAATAATAATAATAATGATACATAAAATAAAAGTCTATAACGTAAGTGCCAAAATCTTTTAAATTAGCGTACATTTCATAATCAAATATAATAGAGAAATTTTATTTCAATTTCATGAAAAATCGAACCCACCAAACCCACCAAATTAAATTATCATGATATTATCATATTGGATTGCTACGTTCAAGATGGTACCCTTACGGTACAAAAACAGCCGCGCTTTTTCAATCACACGATCGAGGAAAGTAGGGATCTGCCTGAAATTCCAATTTCACACGATTTACTCTGTTAGTCGCCTTATGCCGGCTCTCATGCAACACCTTCGATCAATTCTCCTCAAGACGATTTTAATCGATATGATTTAATTTTGCACAAGGACGTACACTAAACTGTATATATCCGAACGAAGACGGGACCTTCACCGAAGATCATCAATGGAACCGCGAGAGCACGCTCAGTTTCTACGGCGAAATACCGGATAGGGTTGCTCACCGCGTGGATACTAGATGAATACTGAGGCACGTCAACGGGTACTGGGATCTAACCCCCTTCTACGTGTGCCTCATCCCTCTTTCGTCTCAGCTCCCCACTCTCCGCTTCGCTCCTTCATCAAACGCGCATCCACCCACGCAACTGTTGCGCCCCCGTCCATTAGCGATCATCCCTTAACATTTTGCAACTGTTTAACCACCCCGTGGACTTTGGACGAGCGCGTGGCGATAATCTAACCACGTGGGGTATACATCGATCGAGATTGTTAACTCGTGATTGAGACGGTCGCATTCATCAAAAAATTCTACGAAATTTTCACACACACACAGAGTGGCGAAATGTTTAATTTCCACTAGACTGCTAAGATTCGAAGCCTATCGATTTTAAACTTTATTTTATCCTCTATTGTATTTCCTGCTTGCCGAGTAATTAAGCTGTAGACGATATTCGCGCTGGTTGTAATTCGTTTGCTTGTGTTCGCCGCCGACAATGCGGCGATTTTCGCTACGTGCCACGATGCATAACGACGCTCATCCCTTTTATACGATTCGTGTTTGCATGGTTACTCATCAGGTTGGTAACGACGAACACGGCGAGTCGACGGCTATTCGAAACAAATTCAGGTAGCGACGCGCGACTTCTTCTCGATGGCTGCACGCGCGCGCGAACTCTATAGAGCTCGATGACGACAGTGCAAATCGAGTCCGGACTCCCCCGCGTTGAAACACTTAACCCAGATTTAACGAGGAACTAAAGTAGAATCCCGACCTGTCCGCGACTAAATCCGCGAATGACGTCCGAACGAAAGTACAACGAGGAGGGAAATGATATCTCGGTTTGGCTGGCTCTTCGTGGAATGGAGGCTAATTAATCAGAGTAAGAAAGTCAACGGAGGAGGAATCGACAATTCGTTTGCCTTCCCCTGCCAATTACTTGTCGACGAACGCTCGCTGGTTTCTTGCATATTGCAGCGTGGGCTGCTTCCTACGAACAGTTCGTATTTCTGCAGAAACTTTGTTGCCACTTTGTTTCCTGCTATAGCTGGCTCCTGGATAAATGTGAAATAAGTACCGTTTTTAGTTCCATAGAGGTAAACGGAAACGTTTCTTCGTGTAAGGTTGCTTGAGCCAATTGAGATTCAACATTTTAAAGTTCAATCTTAAACTTTGCATAGAATAATCGAACTTCTTGTATATTGTGGCACGCCATTAGTCTTTATATAGTAATGGAAGAATGAGGTACTATCGCGTACTTTAAATCCACTAAGGAAAAATATCAAAAAACAAAGGGAAAAGTTTGACTAACTTTGTGATTAACTTGTTCGACTAACGTTATTTGACTTACCGAGCAAGTATTGTATGAGAGTTAATAAAATAAACGATAAAGTAACTTCTAGGAACAAAGTAATATATGTTAATTATTGTCGTACATATTCTATTGATTGTATATACAGTAAATATAAGAAATAGCTTTTTTTCCACTTTGCACCATTTTCCTATTAATTTATTAATATATGTTTTATGCAATTATATAATTTGATTTATTGACTTTGTTTTTACTAATATCTGTACTATAATCCGATTTAGTTTACTTAAAATAAAAATCAAGTTATTACTCATAAATATTTTGACAAGTGTTTATGAAAATAGATATTGATTAAGCAAACAGCATTTTAATCACATTAAATTTTAATAGATAAACATTATTTATATCTAATAATATTATTGTTCTTCAACTTGCCAATTATCCGAAGTGACGAAACAGGAATACGAGAAGAGAAATTATTCTCCATGATAATGAAACTAAATGAAATAAACGAGTTCGTAAAAAGGCTGCGATTAAATGATGCAAAAGGATAATTCATAAAAATATAAAAATAGCTGTAGAAATTCGATTTACTCTAACTATGTACTTAGATGCATTTAACTTAAAAAACCTTTTATTCTTCATTCGTACGCAAATTGATCGTTTCTTCACGCGAACTACATTCCAAGCATGAAAAAGGGGGAAGAAAATAAGAGCAAAGAGGATAAACAAATTCATGAGGTCACGTTTAATTCACTTTATCTTTAAATATGGTTCTCCAATACGCTGTGACTGTGGCCAATCCAGTAATTGAATTGAACTGACGCATGCAAACAAACTCATTGAATAAAGTGAATCCTTTGTAGTAAGTATGTACTCTGTTAATTAATCTACATTTACTAAAGCCATTTCATACCGTTTGTATACAGCTTTGTAATAATTTGTGCAAAAATATACAATTTTATCGAAGTTATGAGAATGCTTTATGGAAAGGAATGATTCAAATGAGACATCTGAAAAGTATTTATTTATTTTTTATTCAAAGATATTTAATAAAGACAATTCCTAACCAATATACTTATTATCTAAAAAGCAAAACATGTATGTAACTGCTATATTCCATTTTCCATCTCAGATAGTGGATCAATAAATTTTATTATGTAAAACTTTGAATAATTTATGGATTATTCAAGAGAAAGTTGTGCGTCGAAAATTAATGATTGTAGCTATTATCGTCGTCTACCGCAAAAATTAAATTAAAAAATTTCAATGTAAATCATATACACACTTATATCAAAGATTTTCTTTTAACATATTTATAATTAAAATTCACATATGGCACTAATATTTTACTAGTAATTACTACCTTCCATCTTTTCTTAATTGGCAATTCATAGACCACGACATAAAAGACTATTATGTAACTAGATAATCCATGATTTTGAATCCCTCAAAGTCTTCCAACAATTAATATAATATCCAGAATTATATAGCGCATTCCATTAATACGTGTAAATTTTATGTAAAGTGTTAAGCTAAGGACACATTTTATACAGAACCCGTTGAGAGGAGATAAAAAGAAGATGCTGGCAAATTTAGCTTCCAAGAAAGGAATGATTCACACTATCGTCGGTAACGAAAACCGTGGAAAATGCAAATTCGAAGAAACACTGGAAATAGGATCGTCTTGTAAATGGCCACACCGTTTCTTATTACGACTACAAAATGAGAATAATTTGTCCTTGGCCGGTTGAAGCACTTTGCAGCCGCTTCTTTTTTTCAGTAACTTTTCAAGCAACTGGACTTCATGTATTTAAATAGCATAGCTCGCTGCATAAATAAGACCTGAATGGTTTCTTTGTGACCTTTTAAACAAACCTTTTAAAACAGAAACATTCGATTTATGTGTATTGTTGCATTCGTTAGGTAAAAATTCTAAAACAAATAAAATCCGAGTAAAGTAATAGTGACATTATC
Source organism: Bombus terrestris (assembly GCF_910591885.1). NCBI lineage: Eukaryota > Metazoa > Arthropoda > Insecta > Hymenoptera > Apidae > Bombus > Bombus terrestris. The sequence continues at coordinate 12,296,737 of NC_063272.1, read as the reverse complement.
CTACAACGGATTGTCAGTTTTTCCTACGACAGTCTCCTTCGTTAATTAATTACTCCAAAACAAAACGTAAAGCAGCAGCATGAGAGAATTCAAACATTAAATGTACTTCCACACAGTCAAGGCAAATAAAGCTGAACGAAGAATCAAGGAGAAATACGACAAAAACATTCCATTATAAGTTTTTGTCATTTCATTAAACACTTAAACTTATGGAGGAGAATAGACGTTAAAAGGTCGGATATTTGGATTGGAAATTAATATTTTTCATTTGTAACTTTCTTCTGAAAATTACTTAGACTTGTTTCTGCGAATAAGTTACATTTTCCGCGTTTCATGACAGAATAGTTTTAAAGTTCCACACGCTATCAACCAATCTCATATTTCTAAATCTCCTTTCTTACTTGCTTTTGGGATTAAATATATTTTTTTACACATATGTCATCCATTCTTAACACGCTTATATCTTTGGATCTAATTGTCTTTTTATTTTCAATTATATCAAAATCGATTTTATTATGCTCGTGCGTTTTTTAAGTATTCTGGACTGTTTACGTAAAAAGGATATAGAAACGTTTGAAATACACCTTTGAATTGAAAAGTAAAATGTTAACGTAGAAAGTTACGACAAAATTAAAGATATTAAGATCACTGAAACCTCTATAATACCATGTCAGATAAAATATCTCTTTACCTTACAAATAGGTGATCCTTAAGATGGCATAAAAATGTAATGAAAGTCGGTTGCCAAACCAGTCCCGAGTCGTAATTTTCATCTTACTTATTATCCATAAAAGTGAAGTTAAAAATATAAATACCTGCGAGAATAATAATTTGCAGCATCACCAGTTGTCGTCACTTAAATCCAATCTGAAATAAAAAAATCTATTACTAGTAACAGCTCGGTCTTAAATTTTCGAAAATTTGAAAACGATTGAATCTTTCACTTTCCGGTAATACACAAAATACATAGAACACGGGCAACGTAACGAGTGGATAAAAATATTCCAAAATTTCCCAGTATTTTCAAACACACCGATTACTAAGAGGAGCAACGAATGAAATCAGAGAGATATTAATGCCCTTAAGGAATTTCCTGTCAAATTCGTTGGCAAACATTGCTACCAGATGGCGATATAAGGGACGAACGATCGAATTAGCGGAAGAAACGGCGAAGTTGAAGACGGCTGGCCTGGAAAGGGTGCGGTAATCGCATTATTAAGAACTTCGTTGTGAAACTCGAGGTGGCTACCGGAAACGGGGACTTCGAATATAGGTTAAGATTTCCACACAAGCAGCCAGCCTAGTTGTTCGAACAGCCCAGAAAGTTGGCAGACAGCAGCTAAATCGTTACACAAAGACAAAACTGCCTGCGGTATATACGCATCCCTAAGGGATCTTGGTCCTCATGCACATGAGAAAAAACTACCCTAACAGTTGGAAACTAGAGATTGCTAACCTTTTCTGCAGAGTTTGCAAAGGTTCGTGATTACCCCCGGGACGAGGGAGATCTTCAAATGATCAAGGAAGCATCTTATTGTATGACAACGAAGAACGATTAATATACCGATAGAATTTACAAGAACTTCACCTTCTGGGTTGTGTAACTAAAAAAAAAAAAAATTAAAATCTTCATTGAGTACTAAAGTGTCATAATAATATGTAATAAATAAAATGTAATAATAAATATATTGTAATGAATATCGCTAATGAAAACATGTATATATAGATATAAAAATAATAATATTATAACGACATTAATATAAATACAAGAGGTGGCGGTGAAAATCAAAGTGACACTGCAAAGGATACTTCAATTCTTTTGGATAGTATACAAAGTGGAGTTACCTTTTAATTGCGATACATTCAATTGTTAAAAGGCATTACGAAATCAAATTTTCGCGTCATCCACATGACACCAATCCATATCGTTATTCGGTTAGTGATTGCGTTTTATTTCATGCCTTTTATTGTCTGTGATCAGTGTCATCCATCGTAGTCTATAATGCTAATACGCTATTAATAATAAAAAAAGAAAATAGACAGAGAGAGAGAGAGAGAGAGAATGTGTGCGTGCTGTTGTAAACTTGTGAATGTATGAGAAAAGTGAATACAGAATATGTTTGTGATCAATTGCCTTTTCCTGATGAATTTATGTAATCTGTTTTTCACACTGCGTGTAGTCTGATTAGTCTTTGCCGAACGAAACCTTACAAAATCATATATCACACCCCCGTTATATAATTGTGAATAAATCTACTTCACGTCATTACTTATCCGGGCAATAACACATTGGTTAAGGAATGAAAATGATTAACTTCCGCTTCAGAAAACACAACATTTGTATACTTAGTACTACCGCATAACTAACAAGTATAAGTAATTTTATATTACCAATCTGATTTCTAGACTATTTTAATCATTAGCAATTTTTGTATTTTCTATATTACAATATATATCGTGAATAACCCGTATCCTATTCTACTCTAATATTACATTCATGTTACATTCCCATTGTATAATATTTTACATTCCATTCTATTTTACTTTATGTATAATATAATTCTATCGAGTAATCCATTGATCTACTACGTTATGTGCGATATATTAAATTGTACAAATATCCGCAATCTAATTATAAATCACTAAATACCTTTCGGTAATTTCAACATTTTTTTAATCGAACCATGCAACGCCTGAACATCTGTAATAGTATACAGCACGTAACATTAGTAATATGAGTATAATTTTTAGGGACAGTAAGGAAGAGATAAAAATAAAATAAGAAACATAACAGGAAAATCCATCGCTCAGGGCCTGTATCATCGTGAGACGAATAACATACGTGGCATTGTACCCGGTAACATTTCCCTTATTTGTATTCCAGGGGGAAGAGCATGATAGGAGCCAATGGAGAAATCACAAAAGAACCGTTCAGATAAGTCACGTTCACCTTGACGGACTTTCGGCTCGGTCTATAAAAGAGAGGTACACCTCCTCGATGGCGCAGTCACAGTCACAGTGAAACCATACAAAATGTTCCGTTCAATTGCCGCTGTTTTCATCGTGGCCCTACCACTACTTCAGGCCGCTTCTGCTATCGATATTTCTCAGGACAAGAACATACACGTGGAACTCACCAGCAACGATGCTGTGCAACAAACAAAATCGGTGAGTGACCCTAAAGCATCTCCCACGTTAGTCATGTTCAAACGAATTGTGTTTAGTCGAGCTTTTGGCATTTTTCGTACCAACTTGTTTGTTCTTAACGCTTGTATCGTATTCGAGATAATAATTTTTCGTGTCTATAAATTTAAATAAGGATTAAACTTTTAATTCATAAAACATTAAGAAGTGTATTGAATGGTAAGGCAATCAGAATAAACCACTACAAGTTGCTCGAATGGGAACATCTGTACTTTACTGACTTTATGAACTGACTTTCAGTAACGAATATCCAGAACGGCGTTAGAGAACGCGATGCTTGTCGGAATATCAATAATAACGAGAAACGAATGAAATTCATATCGAAGGAAGGAATGCATTTTATTAGTATTAATATGGCGGTTTCAAACTATATTTGAATTCGATAGTCCTGAAGTGACGATTAATGAGAATGCATGTAGAAATTTCAAAAGAATCCCAAGTCAAGTAAACAACCGGTTCACGTTGGTCAGAAAGTTTCAAGTCGATTAAAGTTAAGCAAATCCGATCTTAAATTCAAGCAATTTAAATAATTTGAACAAAGTTTAAGATATTTTTCGTGACGCGATAGAATGTTCTTTGAAAGAAAATAAAATACCTTTCGTATGAATATTTAAATAGAAAGAATAGATCGTGTAATTGATTAAATATATTTTCTTAAAATTCTTGTTGTTTCCTATTTTTTTTTTTTTTTTTTATAATTTGTTAATACAGGATTTTTGAATCTGTTTATATGATATTCTTTCATACTTTTACATGTACGATAATGTTAGTGCCATTTCGCGAAAAAATCCTACGAATCTCTGTACATGTGTGTATATGCTCTCTCTCTTTTTTCCTGTCTTTCTTGTGTTTATTAATAATTAATTCAAAAATTTACTATAATTTCGAGTTATTTAAAGTAACAGCTGTATACTAAAATCTATTTAATACGATTTAAAAGAACAAATAAAATCACATATATAAACCTAATACTTTAAAGTTTGTAAATGTTAAATTATTAAAAATATCAAGTAAAGAAATTTGTTCTCTTTTAACGTACTGTTGTAAGATCTAGAGCTACGGCCGTAATTTGAGAAAAATAACATAATGACAAAATAAATAGGATGTTTTATTACACACTCTTTTGTTTTCCATAGGTAAGTTCCTATCCAGAGGAACGTGGACCTCTATTTATCGGGGACCTCACCGCCGGCCAACGCTACGCAGACGAAACAGTTTTCCGTCGTGTAATTGAATTCAACAATCCAACCAACACGATTCAGAGCTCAACGTTAGACGTATCTGTTACGAGCGGTAACTTACTCCGTTATTTCTTATTTCTTATTTTTCACATTCTTAAAAACTTGGTCAATTAAATCATCGATGAACACATCAAACACTACTCGTTGTTAAAAGAAACTTATCCAGCATAAGTTTATGACTAGACTGTGGATACTTATGCGACTATTATATTCTTTCAACTAAAAAGTGGAACGTAAACAGCGATTTGTTCCACTCGCTGAATATGTAAAACTATTTTACTTTGAATACTTTGGATTTTTTTTTGCACATTATGTGCATTCCGTAGAGTTTTATACTTTTAAATCTTCCACAAATGCATAAACATTCCCTCTTTGTTTTTTATTCTATATTTCATTTGTAGACCAATGATTCTGTAATTTCTGTATATTATTTCTGTATTCACACAATTTATATGGTTTCCTTTCTTACAGGAGCAATTCATTATATCAGTGCTCGAAACGTACAAGGCAGTCAAGCAGTTGTCTGTGGCAATCCAAACGCCTTAGGAGGAAGCAAAACTAGCATTAATCTTCGAGTACCACCGAATTCCTTGGCCACGTTAAATATGGTCGTCGCGGCGCATGACAATAACCGCATGATCAAGTCTTAGAACAATGATATCGTGCTAATACTACTATGTTCTTTCAGTCATGGTCGACCGAATTGTATTTTCAACTCGAGGAAAATATGAAAGAATTGTTATTGATGTATGTGTGATTTCTCGTTTCGATCGTATGCCAATGACTTTCTCGATTGAAACTATAGCGAGATTAGGACATATCGAATTCAAGTTACATAACAAATTAAGTTTACATGATATCGGCACCTTGTACATTGAAAATTTTTATAAAATCAATCAGCAATCGTAATACATTACTATTGAGAGATATTTTGAAATCAAATGTTTCATTTCGAGAAGAAGATTATAAACATATTAGCTTTTCGTGTTTTCCATAAATGAAAATAAAACAAGAAATAATTTTCATTATTTCAATGTCACTGTATCACTATGTCGGCATCATTAAATTATAAAAGATTAAGTTTTGATAAGTGTACCTTATTATAATTTTCACCATATCTGTGAATGTTACTGTACCAACCATAACATTGTAAATCTCTTTTTATTCTCTAACTCGTGTGTTTGTCTTTCTTCCTCTTTCACTGAAATCTGATTCCTCCTGATATCAAATTTTCATTTAACTATAATTACAGTATAAATGATATTACCTCCTTCTATCCTCTCAGGATATTGATTATGGATACTATGAGAATAAAATATAAAACCTGATAAAAGAAATATTTCAACCACTCTAATTAAACGTACAAGATCTTGATGTTGTCTGAACAAAGTTTGAGAAAATTTCAGGAGATCTCATTCAAACCAGCAGTCTTCAAAAAGTCTTAACGCTTTATACCATCATTAACGATACAAACGGACACGCAGAAAACCTGACTAATGCAAGTGCTGATTGTTCCGTAATCCCATAATACCGGTTCACAACTTAAAAATTGTAAAAAGACGCGAAGATGAACAGCTCTTCATTAAGGTAGTTCAATACATCAACGAATCAGATGATATTCATGCTTTATAGCTGAAAGTCACCAGTAATGGCAGTAACATTTTTTAGTGTATCATTTTTTATTCTACACGGCATTATTCATGCAACCTGAAAGCTTGCATCTGAATTTGAAAAATTATTTGTTGTTAAAAATCCGTAAGAAAATACTATCGTCTATCGTTCACTTGACACATCAACTGCTTTACGTAGGCACTCGAATACTTTCATATAAATATTTTTATAGGCGCTACTGATTTCGCGAATGCCCGAAACATACAAAGTAGTCAAGTAGTTGTCTGTGAAACTCAAGATTCTTTAGGAGGAAGTTCAGACATCCTTTTCGTTCGGATTCCAGCCTCTTAGGACCTCGCATTATATGTAGTTATCGAAACACCCATTGAAAAAGTAAATGAAGAAGAAACTGATTAAATGTGTTAAATTAAATGTGTTATTATTTTTGATCCTCAAATGATAATGACTGCCCTTCGATTTTTTCCTTTGTCTTCTCTGGGAGACAACCCCCACCACGCTCGGATCTCGCAACCGTGTTACTATTCTACCGCATTCGTTAATCTAACCTCATGTAAATAATTAGAAGGTAATAACATGAGAAACTTCCCCTTTTTATAAAGAAGAGCATCGTATCCATAAATCGCAGTAAGATTTATTATTTTAATATAATCAATCATATTTGTCATCCTCATATTTAATGTAAATCAATTCCCCAACCAATTCTCTATACGACAGCTTTCTTTCCACCTTACTGAGCTCCTCCTCTTCGGTCTTCGTCAATGTCGATGCTGGCTTCGTGTCGGTCATTCCAAAACCATTCAAAATCTACCTAATATACCCTGCTTGATATATCTTCTTTCTTTCTTTCGAGAAAACGCAGTGGGAAACACCTTTTAAACTCTTATTGTACAAGTTCTCTGAGACAACGAGAATGCCATCAACATAGACTATGATGAAGAGAATTCTTCCAATTTGTAAGTAAACGCGATATTAGATTAGCATTAGATGCTTGTCATGGAGAGTGCTTTCCATATTCGCGACAGTTCGTACTCGTGAAATTAATGCGTCCAGGCAATTAATATTTTGAATTTTTTCAATTACATTATTTCTACTAAACACTCGACAAAATATCATAATTCGCTAATCGTGTTTTTGTTCTATCCGATTCTAAGCAGATTCGACGTACACGCGTCAACTTAATCATATTTACTGTGGCGGCTCGACGTACGTTCCTTAAGTTACATTGCCCCTTTTTGTTTTCTTCTTTTTTTTTACAGTTTATTACACGAATGGTATGTATTGTTATGTCAGTTCAATTACTCTAATCTATCAAAGGAAGTAATGTGTTATTTATACTTTATTTTATAAAAAATAGTAAATAGATAATAGTTTATTATTTCTATCGCAATGACATTACGAAAATTATTAACATTTTTATCATGCACCGAATTGCTATCTTGTGTAGAGGATAGTGATAACGATGTGTTGTCTCAGACTTCGGTGGAAGATAATGAAAAAGATATTGATTATGCAGAGAATGAAACTTCTGCATTCGTATTAGGTGAATTTGAAGAGAACGCTAACACAGTATTACAGATTTTTCGTACAAACAGACGAAAATACCGTTTTGTGAAAATCCATGTACAAAAAAAAGAATTTTTGTTCTTCTGTGATTTTGAAATAATAGAATATAGTAATAATTGAAGAGACTAATAATTACGTGTAAAAGTTAACCATATAATAAACGGTTAACTTGGCTATGTGTTACAAACCGTAAAAAATAAAGAAAGTCGCAGTTTTCTACGATTTTCAGTAATAGATCTGAAAAATTGTAAAACAACTACAATAAATCTACATTTTTGTTCATTCATCAAAATCGGCGATACAACTAACTCTTACGGCGTAATTGTTACCCAGTACACTAATCAACTATGTCTATGATATCAATAACGACGCAATTACCCTCTAACGATCAACAATGTCTGGAAAATTACGCAATTTTTATAGCGGAATGATTATTTAAGTTTGAGGCTAGGGACGTGTTTAATTAAAAATTTGCAAATTGCCAATTGTGTCATTAGTCTATCGGATTCGCTAATCTAACCATATGTAATTAGAAGTTAATAACATAAAATTTCCCCTGTTTGTGAAGAAGAGCATCGTATCCATAAATCGGTAAACACGATAACTCATACGCCGTAATTGCTACGCAGCGCGCTAGACAACATCTATGATATCAATACTGACGTAATTACCCTTTAACGGTCAACAATGTCTGGAAAATTATGCAATTTTTATAATAGAATGATTACTTGCTTTTGAGACTAGGGACGTGTTTAATTAAAGATTTGCAAATTGCCAATCGTGTTATTATCCTACCGCATTCGCTAATCTGGCCTCATGTAAATAATTAGAAGGTAATAACATGAGAAACTTCCCCTTTTTATAAAGAAGAGCATCGTATCCGTAAATCGCAGTAAGATAATGAAAAGCATTTAGATAAGCTACGTGTACCTTGATAAACTTCCAATCCGGGGTATAAAAGGGACATAATATTTCCGCAATGCCATAGTTACAGATACACTGAAAACAATGCAAAATGTTTCGTTCGATAGCTACTGTCTTCATCCTAGCCCACGCAGTGCAGGCTACTTTTGCACTTATTGATTATCCACGCGAAACCGTTATTCTGAAATTCACTGACGAAGATCTCATACAACCGAGTCCGGTGAGTAAATATGAAATTTTTCCTCTCAATGCGAAAAGATGTAGTTTCAATGAAAATAAGGTTGCCTATAAGTATTTGGACACCAGGTATGTTGATATTTTTGTTATATGTATTTTACGAGTTACGATTGAAGAAGGTTTCTCTGCTGTTAATTCTTTACTTCTTGCGATACTTGGCAAATTCTCAGTTAAATTCAACCTGAACTTGCGTCTATTTGCAACAACAAGCTCCAGCATACTATTTGCTTTAGCTACATTCGTAATGAGGTGTATTATTATACGTGTTGGTTTATTAAAGAGATGAATGATAAAATTGTAATAGTCGGTGTATATTAAAATCACTTTAAATACAAGTACAGACGTAATGTATGCCGGTCGTAATGGTCGCTCGCTCAGTGATACTGTTGAACTCTACGCTCGCTATTCGACTGTATAACTCGCTATAATGATCGTCTTAGAGAGCACGTTCGTCTATTTGTATCAACCGGTGGTATTACAAAAAGTTCGAATGTAACTCCGGTTGACAATTACAAATAACGGTGATAACGTTTTGTCCGGAGTTTGTTTACCTTTGAACATAGCAAACTAAAACAACGTTGGCACTCCAAGGCATAACAATATGAATCCCTCCCGATTCGAATCTTCCATTGATTCATATGCTGCTACACGTAAAAATATTAATTTGCATAAACATCCGTAGTTTAATCGTTAACAAGGCAGAATAACGAAGAATTACGACTATGGATTACTTTACAATGTTAAGCATTTTATACGATTCAGCAGTTCTAATATATAATTAAATCAAGAATCGCCAATATCGAAATAAAGAAATACATTTCCATTTTGACCTTTCCTAAGAAACAGAAACTGTTTATCGCTTCATTCGAGAGAAATGATATATATGCATGTTTCCTCACACGAAGTTTCACTTTACTTCTTTTGTTTCTGAATAGGATTCATATCCTGACCAACGTAATATTCAAACAAACGTGGGAACTCTTAGCACGGGTCAACATATTTCAGGTGAAAGAATTTATAATTCAATATTCCAATACTCGAATCAACATGAGCAGCTTGTATTGGTCGTACTTTTGAAGCTGCAAGCGTACGGTAAGATTTCTTATATTCTTTACGTTCTAACGTTTGCAAGACAAAAGTTTGGTTTTGTAGCGAAATCGCTGATATACGTAATTATTTCTTGTTACGAGAAGTTTATAGAGCGTAACTAAATTCATGTTCATTTGATACGCTTTGAGTAAGATTTGAGTGACTGTTCGAGTATCTTTATGCAAATGTTTCTTTTTCTACAGGAAACATTAATTTTGTAATTGCCGAGAACATAAGTGGCAGCGAAGCGGTTGTCTGTGAGACTGCAAATACCTTAGGATCGTCTGAAGGCAGCATTCACGTTCGAATTGCACCAAGATCCACCGCAAGATTACGTGTGCTCATTGGCGCGCACTAAACTATACTAACTCCATTAAACAATTTTATTTTTCCTTAACGTTCGTAAACAATAACTTCTGCATTATTTTATTTCATATACAAATGGGTATAGGTATTCTAAGTAGAAACTGTATGGTGCTATAGAATGTCGAAAAAATAAACATATTACTTAAATTTCTTATTATTACTCACCTGAACTTCTTTTTATATCTTTTTAATCAGGATAGAGGAATATTTCCATGTTTTAAACATATTGGTATTTGGTAAGATTTTTATGGTTGGTGGCAAATTTTGTGGCGGCAAAGCTTGCTGTCGATCTCCAGTTCTGTCGGCATATCTTTCCCCTTCTTTCCAAGTCACCCTACTCAAATTCAAGTACAGATACGGAGGAATACGCATATATCTTCTACACACGTAAAATACAGGTACTATACTTATACACACATGAAATAGATACCTCTGCGAGGAATGAAATACACAGACCGTTTCAAGAAAATATATTACGTTTATCGAGATAGAATGTTGTTTGTCTTTTAGTGCAAATCTTAATCCAGGTATAATATCGTTTGCGCATTAGAGATTTTTCTTTTCCTTCCAGTTTCGTCAGCAATCAGAACCGAGTACTTTCATTTCAAATACTTTTCAATTATAAAAACAATTCTACTTTCTGGTGGTTTTAAATTGTAGGAAAATAGTCGATGACTATCTAGTACATTTAAAGAAGTATATACTTAAAAATTGTTACACGTAATAGTAAGGAAAATTTGGATAAAGAAAGAAAGATATTACATTGCATTTTTTACATTTGCAAGAAAAGAACAAACGGACAAATTTTTGAAAACTACAGATCTATTTATCATTAAAAAGCAATAGTTTTTGATATTATCTTCATCGATAACGCCGAACGATCTTCATCGAACATCCAATGTAAAGGTAGGTCTCTAAGAACCTTTCCTCTTTAACACTTATTCCACTTTCATAAAAGATATTTTAAAGGCTTATCATCATATATTACTTTTGAAATCACCCTTTTTCAGAATTAGAAAGTTTAGTTTATGGCGTTAATTGAATCGCCAATAACCCGTTATTGTTAGTAGAATTATAGATCAATTAAAAAGAAAGTATTTTTGATTCAACTGATATTATTAAAATATACTTCTCAGGCTAGGGACGCACGTAATTAAAAATTTGCAAATCTTCATTCGTGTCACTGTTTGTACCGGATCGACGAATCTAGTCCCGCGACTAATAACATATAGCGATACTTTTTCTTGATAACAGTTTCCTTATTTATGAAAAAGTGACTTATATCAATAAATCGGATGTAGACAACCACAAGCACTTGGATAAGTCATATATACCTTGATAAGCTTTTAGTCTAGGGTGTGAAACACTTTCCTTATTTATAAAAAAGAGAACTGTACCAATAAATCGGATTTAGATAATCGTAAGTACTTGGATAAGTTAAATGTACCTTGAGAAGCTTTTAGTATAAGTTATAAAAGAGCCGTGAATTTCCGCAATGGCACAGTCACAGATCCAGTGCAACCGATACAAAATGTTCCATTCAATTGCTGGTGTCTTCATCGTATCCCTGGCAATACAAGCCAATTTCGCATTTATTGATTATCCACGTGAAACCGTTACACTGAAACTGTCTGACAAAGATTTGGCACAAACAATACCGGTGAGTAACCATAAGGTCTATACTATCAAAGTGAAAAGATGTATTTTGAATGAAAAATTGAAAAGAGCAACGTACAATTCGACCAAAGAGTTGATATGATTGAAGACCGTTTCTCTACTGTTAATTCTTTACCTCTTGCCATAACTGGCAGATGCACCGTTAAATTCAAATTGAAATGTACTTGCATCAAAAGATTCCAACAAACTATTTGCTTTCGTTGCATTCGTAAAAATATTAACTTGTACAAACATTCACAACCTAGTCGTTAACAACGCAAAAATAATAGAGAACTAGGATTATGGATTACTTTACAAGTTAGAGCATTTTATATAATTTTTTCTAATATATAAATTAACTTAAGAAACATCAATACCGAAATAAAGGAACACATTTAGCTTTGAACTTCACGTAAAAAACTGGATCTTTGTGTTCAGATTCATCGATTCATTGAAGAAAAATAATACCCATTCTTCCTCATAAAAGGCTTTTTTGTTTCTGTATAGGGTTCGTATCTTGAGCCACGTATTGCTACAAGCCTCAAAAACCTTAAGGTAGGTGAACATGCTGCAGGTGAAAAAATTTTCAGTACAGTGTACACATACGAGAACGTCTACAATTTCATTTTGGTTCTAACTTTGCACCTGGATATGAGCGGTAAGATTTCTTCCATTATTTCTTCTTCATTAAAATTTGAGGCTTGCGAAACAAAAGTTTGGTTTTAAAACGAAATTTAAAACTTGAGCAGAGTAAGAAAATTCATATTCTTTGTATAAATCAAAAGCTTTGAGTAAATATTCGAGTGTCTTCACATAAATGTCTTTTTGTAGGGATTATTCATTATATAAATGCCAGAAACGTACCCGGTAGCGATGCGGTTATCTGTGCCAATGGAGATAGCTTAGGATCGAAGGTAGGCAGTGTGCAGATTCGAATTGCACCGCAGGCCACGGCCAGAGTACATTTCACCATTGGGACACACTAAATGAAAATAGTTCTATACTTTTATAAACAGTTTTCTGTAACGATCTTATACAACAACTTCCTCGATATTGTTATTACGCATGGAAATAATTCTAAATATACTAAATACAAATTACGTATGTAACGTTGAAAGAATAAACGTACTACATGCATCAATTAAATTTGTTATTATTTTTTACCTGAACCTTTTCCCACATCTTTTTAATTAAGGTTAATATTTCTGTAAATGTGTTAAAACACATTGGTATTTGGTAAGGTCTTTGTAATTGGTTCTAATTTAATCATTATTGCATAGTAAAATTTAATAGATATATTATGCTTGTTTGCAAGCATACAACTGTCTTACTGCAAAAGATATAATAAATTTAAACAAAGCAAATATTTTATCTACAACAAGCGGTATTTGACTAACTTCAGAGAAAAGGTATTATAAAGCTGTTTATGGTTTTCTATTATGGTTTTAATATTAACTTAATAATAATGCAACAGACAATGAAATCTTTTAATCTTCAAGTCAATATCTTTTAATAAACACCAGCATGTTAAAAGATAATATACTAACATGATCTAATAACTCTACCACAGGCTTAAATCAATCAATCAAAAGGTTTATATCATCGAACCTATCAAATTAATCCTTTTCTCAACTATTTCATATGAAACCATTTTCGTGTGATCTTTATTTTGTGACATTAATAATCGTCACATTAAAATATCAGCTTCATCGTGATTTATTATTTTTGTGCTTATTATCCTTGCTTATTTACTGTTCTATTATTAGTTTCGAATTGTATGTAGGGTCATACGATCAACGCTTATTTTTCAGTGCTCGTATTATTCTTGCAATTAACTGGCCATACGGGTAGATATAGCGCGCAATTAGGGTTACGTAACAAGATGCCGAATAATTCAGCAAACAAATCACGTTTGCGTACGCAACACATGCATGCATACAGGTCGATTGTATGCGTAACAGGTGAGCCACCTGACAATGTAAATTTCGCGAATACTATTTTTATCGTGTCGCGTCAGTACAAATTTTTATGCCCCTTTAGACAATGCTGATTCATGAATACAATGTAAATCAAAAGCATTTTATGAATAACAAACTCACGAGCAGCGTTACGGTGACGAGTCTTGACAAATGGAAAGGGGGAGGAGAGGGGATGTGAAAGTTCAAGGAAACTTCTCATATCCGAATTAATAGAAAGATAAAAATAGCCAGGTGATGGAATTTTCAGATAATAGAACAATCACCCGTTTCATTTCATTTCGTTTATTCGAATAAAGATAAATAAAATATCGGTTTCTTTCCAGATTTAACGGTCTTATATCTTTTCGACTGTTACATTGCATAAATTTTTTTTGTGCATTAAACTATTGCGATTTAGCTTTTCAAATGCTCCAGCATAGAAAAGTATCTACTTATTTAAATTCACGTTGCTTTAGTTTGCTAATTCAGCTTGTGGAAAATTGATGTATTTGTTACTTATAAACAAAGCGTTTATCTATTACGAAATTAAATACAACGTGCAATATGTTCGGTCAGTATCGATTTTTAATAAGATCTACTATGTCTCTATGCACTCTTTAGTATGTCTTCTTTGCAGATTTAAGATTCAATTATAAATACATCGTTTACGTTAGTTTATATATTTGGAAAAATCATATATTTAAAGGTTAAATAGTTCGAGATATAAAATTAGACCAAACTACCATAGTTATTTATCTATAACGAGATCAACGATCGATTGACGATTAACGATAAATGAATGAAGAGACCAATATTACTACTAAATCTTCGTTTTCACTGCAAATAAAAAATAATTTAATATTCAAATAAAATATTTATTCAAGAGAAAGGTTAATTCACTTGATCGCCTGAAATATCTTTTCCTTGGTTAAGTAGGCTTAAGTAGGTCAAATTTCATAGCAATTAAACAAGAACAACCAAAATGGTGGTTACATCGATAGCTTCCTCATAGAAAAGATGTGCGAGGATCGTAGAAAATCTTCGCAAACAATTTTTCTCTTCAAACATAGCGGGCAAATACATACAGACGTAATAGCAACGTCTACAAGCAACTTCTACAGAGCGAAAAATAACGAGCACGCGCAGAACAGCATCGAGAATCCTTAAGTGGCGTAGCTAGAGTTCAACACAGAATTCTGCGGAGTCTTATAACGAAAATAAACTCACCTGGTAAATTATCCTCTTTTGGAGGTGTTATCTCAGCTTACTGTTTTGCTTATAAATCTGGATTTCAATATTCACGTGATTTTCACATAATAGTTTCTCGATTCGTGCTTTTGTTTCTAATCTATGTAATCTATATAAATGAAGCACTGGTGTGGTTATGTAAATAAAATAATGCTGGATTATACTATTAGCGGGACACGTGAATCGACGTTTTTCACTTGATAAACGTTGACATATTTTCCAGAAATACGGGAGCGGCGGTGAAATTTATTTCACGGTATACCGTCAACAATATGTTAACGCGTTAAGTGCCGTGTTGATTTTGATAAATAACCCACGGAAGTCTTAATGAGGCTTTACGAATTCCGTATGCAAACAATATACGTATTAATAGCTTTCTAAGCTCCGTTGCGATTGATTACGACGAAGATTGTTTGAAATTTATGAAGATTTATAATACTGTAATTCTAGGAAGTATCTTCATTATTGAGAGATGTTTATATATACTCTGTTATCTGTTTTCATTTGTAAGTCAGTGTATCCATGAATGAAGGTTTACTACTTGCTTATTGTTAAAACTAAATAGAACTACAAAATAATTAAACAATTTCTGAGAAAATATCGTAAACTTTGCGTAAAATTACTTATAGATTTTCCTGCCTGTTTACACTCGTCCTTCAATTTCCTCGCGTAAAATTGTTGGTTCGAATTACTTCCGGACTTACCCAGAAACGCGTCGATGCACATTACCTATTCATCTTTTCCACTTTCCACTAACAATAAGAATTCAGAGTTAAAATAGTCGCGGCACGGATATGGCACGGTATTGTGCTTCCGAGGTTCCTTGTTCTGTCTGTGTTCACGTGGTAATCACGGCTAGCGATGTTTATGCGAGTCTGATGGCCAACAGTGTATGATAATGACGTATTGTCTAAGAAGAAGTTGGTAATGTTATTCGAAAGGAAACGATGTAAACCCTCTAGCAATGCGTGCTCTAAGAACAATATATTCGCTAGAAGAGAAGAGAAAGAGACTGGTCTGTCGATAGACAGTAATAATCTGTACACATCAGAGAGATAATGATTTCTATCCATTAAATTCGTGTAAAATCAAACTTATTTTTCGCTGCCTCTGCTATCTGTACTGCACGGTCGGTGAACGTCATGCAATCATTTCTCGTTACCTCATGAAATCTTTCTAAAGCTATGTATTCCTTGGCAGATATAAGATAAATAGAACGAAAGGGTATGGTATAGTGTAAGAGTTCCGGAGAGACTCTTGACCGTTCGTACGTGGTACATTAGTTACGAGCGACCTGGAAATTTCTCAACAAAACGACCAATAAACTCCATCCCTTGACCGTAAAGGAAGCTTTTCATCCGCTAACTGAGACTTTTCCTCTCTGTTGAAAAAATATTGTCTCGGATAGACCAGAGACAAACCACAGAGCTAGACCACAGTTTAAAACGTATAACTGTAACGTGTATATAAATATATGTTTTCCTGAAACTCGTATCAAGGGAAAATTGAAAAATAGGATTCTTTTTCACTAGGCGAAATATCTTTCTAATTTGTAAACTATACATATCAGATTCATAAAATAAATTAGCGTACCCACCGCATATTTTATAATACGGACACGTAAATGTAATTTGAGCAACGAAGAGAAAAATTGTACAAAATAGAAAAATTAAACAGACCCATGTAGAGATGCATTCTAGCTTTTCCAGCGTCATCGTTGAAACGAAGATCGAGGTAACTATATTAGAATTCAATTTCTCCATCAAGAAAGAGCAATCCCTTGAGGTAGCTTAATGAAGAGGCTGCCCCTTCAGAGTCTCTCTTTTTCTCGTCTAACGATTACGTAACACTTACTTTTTAAATTTCATTCATCAAGAATATAAAAAAAGAAAGAAAAGAAAAAGAATAAAAAATGATATGGATTAATCGTATTAAAAGAAAACATTTTATCTATCCTTGCACATATATTTCTGCATATACGTCGGTATACATAGTCTACGTTTGTCACTAATAATTCCGAAGTCGATGAACCTAAAGTGGAAAAAAAGAACAAATATTCACGTATCTGGCTTCTGGTGATTCGACATACTTACGTAGACTAGCGGATTAGCGGATAGTTATTGAATATCGAAGTACTATGGTACGGTTTCGAGCGGTGTCCTCAAAAACTTCCGTACGTGCTTTAAAACGAACGAAACGTCGCATCAAACAAGCAAATAATAAAATTCTGCAATAATACACCAGGAATAAAAAGATCCATACAATGAAAAGCGTGTGTCTTGTTGGCACTGATATTATAAATTCCAAGTGACGACTACAGAGAAAGAAGATGATAAGGATCAGTCGAATTTTACATTTTTTACAGAGCGACAGTTTTAAACTGCAATATATATTTAATCAATCTTATATTACCATTATTTTTCTACTTGATTTGGAATTCAACAAGCATTTTTCACTCTCTTTAGTGAGTGCCTGTCATAATATTAAGATACCGAAAGATATTCAAATATCGTAGATATGAAAATACTGCTTGTCTTGGTTTTACTGGAGCTGACAGGATCTTTCCATTTCCAGCTGTTTTGTGTTAAAATGTTTATTAGTCATAAAGTGACATTAAAATAAAAGGATCGACAAAAATGTACTTATCATGCTTTTACCTCGTGATTTTTAAATATCCAGGTTATTTATTTCAATAGAACTTGTATATTTATATTATACTGATGATCAAATACACTTTGAAGAGTAATAATTAATGACGTAATGTCCCGTGAAAATTTACATTGTATTTTCGTCAAGCGATAGAATACCATGTCATTATTTTTTGATACTCTTTTACGGGAAGTATTGTATAAAGGGCGTGATTGATGAAGCGTTCCTTGTTTTAACTGACACATTCTAAATGGAAAATAACGTCGTATTTGAAAACCCGTATCGATCATCGTGTACCAAATTGATCGTCACCACCAGCTAGATCGAACAAACATCTACGTACTGTCATTGAAAATCTAATCTAATTTCCTGATAATCGTTATATTTTACACCTCCAAAGCTAAATCTTCTTTTTTTATCTTATTTCATACCTTTGGTATAATCGTAGGCATTCCATACAATTGTTGCTACAATTCAACATAATTGTCCGTGCTTCCTTTGTTTTCTTTTATCTTATCATATTCATAATGTTACAAGTTATTATTAGACAAATTCAGTGGATATTACGAACGTTGTACCTCCGGTACAGAATACCAAACCTACGCATATGTCTTAAGAAAAGATCACAGAAGCGTCGAGTGTACAGTATATTACGTATGTTCCATGCGACAATTAATTTTCGTTCTTTCAAATTATCTCAATTTTAAACATTTCTCGAACCATTTCATACACGATACGAGCGAGCTTCGAAGAACCCTTGACGTGAGCAGGGAGTCTTGTAATGAGCTTACCAACTAAAGAAGCCTTATGAACACGATCCAGAACGATATAGAAGAGAAAAACTGGCAATCAGTTGGCGACGGTCTTTCCATGTGCTACGACACGAAAATCCAGAGAGCAGAAAAGTTGCGTGAAAATTCAACGTCGAATCGTGTGATTCACTGACCTTTGCTCGGTGATCGACAGGAAGCTGATTTATCGCGGTGAGTTCTCGCGCGATCAAAACCTCTCGCGTTCAGGTAATTTAGTTTTGGTGGACTTCATAAAGCATGTCCAACTTTTACATTGAATCGGAAAAGAGCGGCAATGAAAAAAAAAAAAAAAAAATACACGCGGTGAAGGATGATCGTCCAACTGTAAAATATCGTGTTCGCGATGCCAACTCACCAGCTATGTATCTCCAATGTTTCCATTCTTGTCATATGATAAATTTTGTGATTTATGGTTAATGATTGAGGTAGGATACCGTTAATAGAGTGATGTAATGATGAGATGAATAAATATAACACGAATCTATGGAGTGAAAGATGAGCGAAGGGAATAAATAATAATTATAATTTGAATCATAGTTTGAGAAACTGAACATTGTACGCAAAATTTCTTCTAGTATACTGCTACAGAATGGAGTTCGCTACAATTTCTTTATTGAATTTTTCTTCGTAGTTTATTGGAAATTATCTACTAAATTTTTCTATTCTTACCAATAAAAGGTAAACACCTACATAAAAAAAAAAAGATAGCAATATATATCACAGAGGAGTATAAGTATATTTTTAGTCGATTGCACGTGGAAAAGAGACAGATAACATGGATAAAAGTTTTATTAGATTAAGTCACTTTTTAAATATGCAATCTTAAAATATGCCATTCGAGAGGTTGTTCATTTATGCAACGCATCAACGCTAACTTTCGGAGGGCAACTTTAAATCACGTTTAAACGGAGCAAGGAAGGGACGAACCAGTTTTAAACCCATGGAGGAAAAATTTATCGGCCTGCACTTGCCATCCTACTTATACGAAAACAAGCTTATATTTATTCATGAGACAATTACAATATGCTGATCTAGGTGCGATGCAATTTCGGGGATTGAACTCGCATTGGCCTACGATATTTCGTTTACGAGTTTCGTAAAACCTTAAATATCATTTGAACAGGCAGAAAGGAATCGAAGGATATAAAAATAACATGAAATTTTACAGATAAGATAGAACGACAACATTGGTCAGTCGTTTAAGTAATCACGATTTTTCAACTTTTAGCGAAACAATTTATTTCTATTTTAGCATCTAGATCAATGTGCAGAAGCAGTAAAGCACATTTTTCAAAGTACGGCAAAAATAAAACCTCTTATTCTATTTTATAATAAATCTTCCATTTCCAAAGAAATATGTCAATATGTTTAAAACCAGTTGTTGGCATTTTATGGAAAATTACTGTGTCTTAGTTAGATCGCCTTCGAAGCAAAAATGCGATATTAAAATAACGATATTCTTGCAAATTATGTAACATTAAATCCTAGCAAAGCGATCGATACAAAAATGTAAAGGTCTATAAAGGATAAAAGAAGACAAGAAACGAACGATAGACATAGTATTGTACCGATGAAGTCTTATAATTGTCTCCTAGTTAACAACTATCTATTTTTGCCGGCGGCAGTCCAACTTTTGCCATACATTATGCAAGTTTCAACAGAAATAATGAAAGAGCAAACTTCGGTAATTAGAAGCTCAATAGAGAAGCCCAAGTTTTAGAGAAGAAACAAGGCCGTGATAAAGGTTGGGAATTCTGTTTTAGACAATACTATACCGACATTTCACACCAACGTCATAATACAATTTTGAACACTTGTTCCTGTGTGCCTATGCTAATTTTGAAATCATATTACTCTTGATATTTTCTATACAATTTTCACACTATTTACTGATTACTTTTCTAAACATTTTATGGGATAGGTTCGGAGATGATTTATAATATATTCTAGTCATTTACATCTATACTGCCACAGATAAGTATTTAAACACACCAATATTCTCTCTGTGAAAATTTTGTTTTTTCTTCCTTGAAACAATATCAGAAGTTTCTTAGAAGTTTCTTAAAAGCTTCTCAGCTCTATTATCGAGTCTCAATTAATTGTAAACAACAATTTGATAAAGCAATCCAACTTCTTTGAAATGATTCATCTCATCCTTAACAAAGAAAAACCACAGTACAAAATAATATTTACTCACTTCTGTAACTACTTATAGAGTTAGTGTATTATAACAATAATGTCCAATGTTCTAAGAAACATGATTCGCTATACGAATTAACGAGTGTAATACGAAATGTGCTCTATTTAAACATCTCTGTGTAAGGAAACTTCTCCAAACTTACAAAATACTTTCTACTTTATAAAAATAAAAAAAATACCAAACAGCCTAAATTTGAATCTAATCCAAAGAGCGAAGAATGAATCATGTATAAAAAAAAGAATATTGTCAGACCATTATATTTGTTATAGCATTTCAACATCAATTAATTAAAGCTAAGTACAATTAAATTTAGTATCGTTTAATAATATCCCCGTATATGACTACAAAAATTTGAAATTATGAAAATGAAGCGTAGGACCGGATTAAAGAAACCTTTCATTGGAAAATAAGGACGTGTGCCAGTACTTTTTGTAGCCACCGTAGATTGCTTTCTCGAGTGGCGAAGAACACGCGTGGCGCAGAAATGGATGCTTTCGTTGTTCGGCTGCTTGTCCTAAAACCTGCACGCGTTTAACAGCTATACATACATATGTATTTTCCACACGGCATTACATACACGCGAGTAAATTACGTGCATACATCGGATGACGATCGTCACGCGCTCGCTCGAGCATTCGTCTCTTTCGTACGTGCCGGAATGTCTGAAATATCCTGCTTCTATCGGTGCTGTATGCGAAAGTTAATGCACGTGGATCGTCTAACATTTCGAAGACAACAGTACGGATGGGCGTACTCAAATCCAGTTCATTTAGTCTGCATCGATTACTACGAAACTATTATGCCGTCGAATGCATGGACGCGATACTGCAATTTTACAACGATTAGAGGAACTCCATTATGGTAGAATCGAAAAGATGGTGGGAATATAATTATTCCGATGTTCAATGCTTTAACGTAATATTTGAAACGTATTTGGTACATCTTTAGGAACAGATGATCACAATCGTTGCGATTCTTGAATTCTGATATTAAATTATATATTAAATTTAAAGAATAGTACGAAATTAATCGTCGATTGATTTTCATTGATTTCGTCATTTTGTGGGAATTAGAAAGATTAGATGATAGACTAGATATCGTCTATCGTATCGGTAGAGTAGAGGATTAGAGAGAATATTATAGAAGATTATAGGTAAGTATCATGAGCAATTGTGATTCGTATTATTATGGTTAACACGTTTGCTGCTACAGTAAATTGCCAACACAAATCGTGTTTTGTTTCTTGTACGATATAATTTGATTATAAACAATGACTATCTGAGAGAGATTTGTTCCCTTTTCAAGCAAACATATGAGTTGTGTATTCATTTATTTCGCAGCTGATTAAATTTAAATTAATCGTAATGCTCACATATATGACGCTGTTGGCGTACATGGTAATTCATTGTTCACATGATGGTTCATATTCCATAAATATCACGTCAGTACATTAATTGAGAATTTCTTAATCGAATACCCTGTTTCATTAATATTTATTTTCAAATCACGAACTGACGAAATCAATTCTTTAAAGCGATATGTCAAATTAAATTTTAATTACACACGAATGAAATTAAATAATTTAATAAATTGAATTTTTCTGTTCATATCTTTTAATATTTTCAATAAATTTTCTTCTTAATTTTAATGATGCGACAAAACGTCAGTAATAATTGAATTGACTACTGCTTTTTTATTGCATCAATGTTTCATTCCAATTTGGAACAAAAACGATAGAAAGGAAAATTATGAAGACACTAAAAATTGTAAACTTACTGTCCTAGTTGTTGATACAATAAGACCAAGTGAGCACATGAATGAGCACAACAGTGAACTAAAAACATTACAATTCCATTTTTACTGTGAACCCCTCGGCTTCTAAAGCAATGTATTTTAGGCGCGCTTACTATAGATACGCAGGAACTGTACTCCAGAAAAGTGATGTCCAAAATTAGTGTTCCATGTGATATTTCTCGTGAAGCTTGAATCAACAAGAATAATTTATAGTACGATAAAAATAGAATGCTATTTCAAAAACGGAAGCATGTATCTATCTAATTTTTGTCTGCAATTGTTAAAAATGGGAATTTCATAAGTTTCAGATGCAATCCACGCAGAAGCGATGAAAAAACGCGGCAATTATGAAAACAAAGGCGGAAAAGGACGACAGAACGAAATGAACGGCCCGGAAGACAAGAAAAATGAGAAAAACGAAGTTGAAAAGGACGTGGATAATCAAGGATTCAGCGAATGGTTAAGATCTAACAGTGGTCTCGAAATGATGCGACTGTTCGTAATCGCCAATTCGATTTTAGTTTTTTTCACGATGGGATTTCCAAAAATGCAGGAAGCTATGAGTATTCTGAAGGAATACTATTTCGGGGAAACGGAATAAGCGGAAACTTTTGAGCGAAACTATTCACAAAATTTGAGAAAAAATCTTGGACGAAGTTTGATATGGTAGAGAGAAATTAACGACACTACAATCGATATATCTAACGCATTTTCTTGGAGTAATTTAGCGTTTATAACTACACGCTGCAAATTATCCTTTGCTTTCTGAACACGAACTCTAGACGTACGCTCGCATTAACGTAACACGTAACATGATTCAACATCAAAGAGCTACAGAAATATTTATTTTACCTTGTTTGTACCACAGTATCAAGTATCTATGTATCGATTCTCTAGGTCATAAGGTACTCTTACTCAAACTTCCTAAAAGTATCTCATCGCTTACGTTACAGTAGACTATAATCATGGACATTTTATCACAGACCCTTCATAAATTTTAATAAGCAAAATATCAATCGTTAAATTACGCGCATTCTTATTATTCGTTTGATTTACCATCAGCAATATTTAGCAATAAATAACACTCGGGTGTGATCATGCTGGGATTGATCTTTCGCGGTGTGTTTCTCATTGGTATACTCACCTGGTACAGCACCAGCGTGTGGAAAATGATCGACAGTTACTTCAGAGATCAGTTCCGCAGCTACTTGGAGGAAGAGTATCGAAAGAATCCGCGAATGAGGTCCGACATACAAGCTGACTCGGTCGATAAGACCAATTCCGCGGTTACCACGCCACACCCCGATCCGACGGTGGAGCCATCGCGGGAGATTCTCGAAGCTGTCGAAACGATTGCGCGTGCGGTCGAAGCTGCAGAAAATGATTCCGTGGAAACGAATGGGGAGCCACAGGTGACAGGTGGCACCAGTGAAAACGAGGCCGCCGCAGGGGGATCTACCGATAAAAATGCATTCCTGGGAACTGTCGCGGAATCGGAGCTGAAAAGAAGGAAGTCGACCGAGAATGAACAGGATTCTCGACAACCTATTAATCACGACGACCGTGACCTCGAACGTCACGAGAACGACGATCGTCATCGATCAGTCTCCCAAGTGTCTAAGAGCACGGTTAAGAGAATCAGATACGACAGGAAGCCGGCCATGTCTAGGGACATTTTACGCGAGAAGCAATTACCCAAAAGACGAAACGTGAAGACCATCACGTTCAGCGAGAAGGATTTTAAGTCGGTCATCAGCAATCATGTTTCCAATGATGATTTTTGGGAGTTCGAGGAGGATGCAGATGAAAAAGAACCACTAGAAGGTATTTTGGTTTCCGAGCTACCGTTCAAACCTAGAGCGGATATAGGGGATTTGGACAGGGTCACTGCTGATGAATACTGTCCCTTGAGCTTGGAAGACGAAGCGTCTTGCGATGAAACGTTCAAATGGCCTTGAAGTCCTATAATGTTGAAGCGTAGATAAATTTGAGAGGCATGTAGTAGAGTTATAAATTCTGTTCATGCGAATCAATAGCGGAAAAAACTTGGTTGTTAAAGTTCTGGCTTTCGAGTATCAACTGTGATCTTTCGGAAAAAATATACCAAGTTTCGCTAATATTGCAATTAGGTTCAATGACACGCTCGTACCGAATACCAGCGTAAAAAAAAAAAAAAAGGAAAAAAATACACAGAAAAGATTTCAAGGAGATTTTAATTCTGATAATTATATCATATAGTATGGTTTATAACGAAGTTAGCTGTAATGCTCGTAAAGTTAGAGATATTTCTTTCAAAAGAACACAGCTTGCGCTTGAAAATTTCAATTTTGCTAATTGAACGACATCAAGCTATGTATACTTCAAATCTTCGATATCAAATAAGCGTCAGTTTTGAGTTGATGTATTCAAAGATATACTAATGTTTACAACATATCTACATGTTATATATGTTTATTAACCCTTTTAGTGCTTATTAAAATAATAATATATGATAGAAAAAAGAATTATTCCAATGATTTAAACTCTTTGAAAATATATCATGAAAGTAATTACTTCTTTCATGATACAGTTAAAAATTAATTGTGTATACGTCTATATTATTGTTTATACAATAGCCTGTTTCTTTGATGATTTTGTTTTCATCTACTCTTTTATGTGTATCCACATATGTGTAACATATATTTAAAAAGTATATTATATTATAGCATCATTATAAATAAACGGTATACATATATATATCTTCGAATATCTGTTAGAATCTTGCAAGTATTTCATTCTCCCTCTTTCCCTCGATATAATAATATTAATGTAAAAATAAACATTACTTATTTCACACGAGTTACGAAAACAGAATGTTGTTATTTATATGCTCGCTACTACAAGCATTAAACGCTCGTACATCATTCATGTTGCCTGTATGAACCAAGTACTCAAAGGATTAAAGACATAAAAAGTTGAGAATTCTATTTTGACAGCTTCAGTTACTTTATCGATATGCCTAATATCTTCGATCGAGCTTTATTATAATTTTTCAAATTCTGACGGTGAATTACCTCTGACAAAAACTGCGATGGTTTAAAATAAATGTCATCGATGAACAGTAATTTCACGGCATGAGACGTGGCCGACTATTTTTCCCGCTATCTCTAAAAATCACTTCATAAATAAGAATATAGACATAATACGTCGACGCTATTGACTTTTTGCTCGATTGAAGAAGACTCGACAGGAGGTTGCAAAATGTGCCCCGTCACTATAAGCGTACACCTGATGCAATCCTCCTGCGAACAAACTTCCAAGCTACATAGCACGTGAAAGAAGTTACCTTTTCTGAACTTTAACGCGATAAACGATATACTACTGCCCCGTCGATTAATCATGT
Source organism: Bombus terrestris (assembly GCF_910591885.1). Classification (NCBI taxonomy): domain Eukaryota; kingdom Metazoa; phylum Arthropoda; class Insecta; order Hymenoptera; family Apidae; genus Bombus; species Bombus terrestris. The sequence goes on along the minus strand of NC_063272.1, from coordinate 12,270,782 downwards.
GTAAAGCATTACGGGGAGAAACAAAAAAGCACGATGATCTGGGTCAATGTTAACTGTTTGCTTCGTTACGAGTTTCTCGTGTCGACGATATATCAAGGGTATGAAAGAAGGGTTCAAAGGCTTGAAAAAAGAACGAAAATTGTAGGACGTAAAGGAGAAGATAATCAGCTTAACATGAACCAATTAAAACATAATAAAAAACCGTATCGTTTATAGAGACAAGAAAGAATATACGACTGGCGTTTCTTTAGTAACTTAATCGCCCTCCGTAACGAGAAAGACTAAATAGGCAGTAAGTATAAAAAGATTGATAATTTATAAAAGCATGGGATGATAAATCGTGTAAGATTTGGCCTGGTTTCCTGGCGGAAGCGTCTTACAATATAAAATTCATAGAGCACGGAACAGAGGTAAGAAAGGATCACGAGGAGAATCAAAATCGTTGAAAAGAAACTCTCTGTTTTATTAATCCTTCGTATACAGGATTCATCAAATTCTTTAATTGCAATTCGAAAGTAAGCAAGTCTTCTGATACTTTCGAACAGTAGGGCACAGCGTACATCTTATAATCCATTAAAGTTTGATATTTCATGAAACAATTTCCCAAACAACTTCATAAAGAAATGCATTCTCTCAATCGCGCTATAGACCCTACTTAAAAAAATTAATAAATTAACGATATGAAAGAATTTTGATATTGATATACGTATAGAATATAAGCTCTCGTTTCTATGCTGAAGAATTCTCTAAAATATTAAAAGTCTTCTATGTTTGTTAAAATAAAGAACAAAATTGAAGTATAAAAATTGAACGAATCACAACAAATTTAGCTTTTCATTAAGTTCTCAATATAATTACTCTTAATTAGAAAGTGTACGTAACAATTAATCACAGATCGGTCGTTCTCGCATTCAGACACTAAGAGTTGATTCCGTAAAACAGTCGCACGATTACTATATCAATTCTATTAATATACTTTCCATTATAAACAAACTCTCGTGACCGAGATGGCCTCAAGAATCAAGGTCATAGTGATGTCCTTTGACCCTGAAAATGCGGTCTCGTACAGGCGAAACTAGGCAGTTGACGTGAAAGTACAGAGAAATTTGCAATTTATGGACTATGCGCGAGCTCACGGTCGCCAGAGAAAACGAATCTCAACGATGAAACGCGATGTATGAAAAGTTTCCGTTTGTATCTTGTTCGTTCGCCTCGTTGCAATTCTTTCGCTCGATAAGCTATCATACTTCCGTGCATTAAGATATTGTTGACCGGTTAATGCCATACTGCTGTACGCCAGTGCATATTGTTATATGACCTGAGTATTGTTCTTCTCGTTTATGAAATATTTTTTATGGATCGCGGCTATTGTGGTTCCGTTATATTGTTCTATGTTAGTTTAAATTTTACGTAAATACAAATATCGTTATCGCGTATTATAATGATATCTTGTGATATCTTGCAAATTATTCGCGTTTGAACCATACAAAAAGAATACATTATACCAAACTTCCTATTTTTCATAGAGGAGATTTAATATTCGATGCGTTATCAGTCTTATCTCACAAAAGTCTTTCATCTTCCTTTTTTGCTTTGCAATATGCATTTTAACGAACATGTATTTTATCGTACTCTTTAAAATTCCAAAAAAATTGCTTGTCATAGCACGAAAATAACGTTATTGTTTTCTTAATCGTTACACATTTTCATTTCCACTTACGTGATATTAAAATCATCCTTATAACATAAAGTAACATTAAAATTAGATTATTCATGCAGATATACTTATCATGTTTTTCTCCTGTGATCTTCGTTCGTTAACTTTGTCAGCAGTGTGGAATTTGCGTGAAACTGAAGGCAAGTTGTAAAGAGCTTTCCAACTTTGTAAGAGAAGACTTTAATTTTGTCCAATCTATGATCATTCAGAAGTAAAAAAGCTTTGAAATAAATAATAAAATAAAAATAGTATATATATGATGCAGTGACCGTAGCAAAATTTATGGCAGCCCTTGTCCTCACATTATCTACAAGAATATGAATAATTAAATAGTGCTTCTGCGTTTTACAGCTCCAATGTATTGCCATTTACGCATTAAGAATTAAATAAACAATAAAAACAATTTATTCTATTTAATTGATACGTCACTTGCGATTTCGTTTCAGAAATGTATGACTCATATAAATTCCTACGATCCGAAATCGAATGTAAATTTCTAGCGGAATGAGCTCAATATTACGTCATCATCTCCATGGAGTGACTTTGAAACTATAAGTGTCTAGTAAGCAACTTGAAGTCTCAATTATGGTCAGATACAAATTACGTGCATTCACGTAGCTTACCGCATAATTATCAACCCTTTGATGCACAAAATTGTGATCAATCAATCACGATAATATAAAACACGATCGTGTGATTTTAAATACGCTTCTCCAGCAGCAAAGTCTATCGATAATCCTTAAATGCAGCGCTATAAAGCTTAAAAATTTCATTTGAATTTACTGCCTAATAACAAGATTTATTAATATTAAAATCCATAATGAGAATTCTACATCGTCAGATATAATGAATCTTACGTAATGTATACCTGAACATGATACATAGTACATATAATGAACATTGTACCTAATGCCGATAAAACGTCCAGCTTACTGTAATAAATAACAAACGTGATATTTGAAAAAAGAAGAGAAAAAGAGAAGAAAAAAAAAACAGGAATGATTACAAGGTCCAATTACATACCTCGATCACATCGTTTAATCCATGCGTTCATTTCGCGCAAATTAACGAGCCCACGTAAAATTCGCATCGTTGAACGCAACGTTCCATTTTCCGGCGAAACCGTTTCACAGTCGACATTGAAATTAATGATTTACTAACGGGCATCCGAGGCAACGGTTAATGCAAATTAGAGCACGGATAGCTCGACGCGCTAGACGTGAACGCAAATGCATTAAGGAAATTCGCTCATTATTATTCCATGGAGAAAAGGCTCACCGCGCGAAGGTCGCCTAAACAGCTACTTTTATTTTTACAGATCATCTTCAGAAGTCAATTAAAATCAAACAACGATAACACCGATAATTACACGCTTACAAATTGCCGTATTTTAATTTGAAAGACGGGGTTACAAGATCCACGGAATCCTTGTTTTTGCGCCAGAACAATTTAATCGCTCATTTCGTTCTGTCGGATTACGATCGGCAATTCGACGCCTTTAAAGAAATAATTAAGTCCTGAATTTTAACGAATAGGCGTTCGTGATCGCACTTGCATGCACTCGCATGAGAGTGTAAAATTACATTCGACAATGTTTTCTCGGATGTGTAGAACCAGCTGGACGCTGAGAATAATTAGATGCAAGAAGAATATCATTGGCTGCGTTTAAATAGCTGCACGTAAACGTAATTAGAAAACATATTTATCGCCAAGAGAGATGGAATATTGATTTGACGCTTCTATTTTAAATAAAAAATTAATTTTTGTTTCTGTTATATATTATGGCTGTAAAAAGATATAAAAAAAGGTATACTATTTATTTTCTACTTCTGAAATTACACTTCATTACTGCAACTACTCTCTGTATACAGGATCGATTATATAGATACTAAATTCTAAACTAATTGTCGTGTTTTTAAATAATGAACCTAATTGAATCACGATATCGAAGGTTTATTTTATTATAATAAACAACGATTGTACATTTTTTAATTTGCAGTAGATGTAATAATTCTGTATCTCGATACATATTTGTCAAGAATGATTGTTCCTCTTTTTACGAGATAAATAAGGAATGACCGATAAATCACGAATGACTTTGATAAAGGTTTCAAGACGTTCCATCGAGGCATTAGTCAAACTAATTTACATTCGAATGCAAACAGCGACGAGTGTGGCTAAAAGAGGTAACGTCCGTGAACGTGTGCAGCATATCGATGTAACTTTTTTACCTTTATGGAAATGCACTTGGAAACATCACTTTTGATATATTGTTAAGATAAAAGTGAGTTGGGTAAAGACGAAACTAAACTATAACTAAATAAATATTTTCAATGAAATAATCGGAAAATGCAATTTTACATAAACAACCAAATATTATAATAATTCGTGATGTCACATGAGCTGAACGTCGTGTTTTGTACAATTGAGTTTTTAAATGACAAACAAATAGTTTATACCAAATATATGTATACTTCTTATAACTTTATAGTCGTTTGATATATGAGTGGCAATTTATTATTATTTGTTATTACTGTTAAGTGGCAAGTTATGTTCACTTGAGTAAACATAATTCTTTCTCTCTCTTTCAATTTCACTATACCTACGGTAGCTTTATCAATATTTTACGTTCTTACAGTACTGCAGCAAGTGTGGCAACAATAACAAGTGCGGATTGTTTTTTCACGTAAATTGGGGCTGCTGATTTCCATCTGTCATATGAAAGAAAGAACTCCAAAAAAAAAAAGAAAAAAAATATAATGACAAGAAAAATAAGAAACATAGAGATGTAATGAAGACGGATCATACGAGTCTTAGAATACTCAAATAAAAAAAAGTATTGATTTAAATAGATTGAGATAAGCAGAATTTTTGCTAAAATTCCAAATTTATATTACTTATATATATTTTTTCATTTTACGTCCTATATGCGATTTATTTTTATTTTTCAAGTATTTTAGTATCTACAGTTGGAACAGTTGCCTGGTCGTCACACGTTATACTAACCCAATTACAAAAAGAGCAGACAATTTATGCGAGCATTGAAACAATACTACTTTTTTAACAATGACAGATATTTACCTTTCCCTGTTGCAACAAAGAAATTCTTTAAACGTCTAGTAACCAGAGAAAACAAATTGTTAATTCTGAAATATGATATCCATCCCTAGTTTTCTCTGTATTCTTACAAGAATCAATTGAAGTATATTCCTTCGCGAAAAACATTATCGTTCGCGAAGTTTATAATTTTTGTTTCAATTATGGTTCCCTGAAATTTTTTTTCCGCTCTCGCGATTTCAGTATCGAAAAAAAATCATTAGCATACAACTCGAAATCATACTTGAATATTGATATTTTCCTCAAGTTTAAGAAATTTCCTAACGATAGTATCGATTCGATCGAAAAAGAGCCAAAGAACACAGCAAGGTAAAGCACGCATTTCTCATGCTATTTTGAAAGTGTCACGATACGAAATAATTCAAAGAATTGTCGGAAGAATTAAAATTAGAAGAACGTCAAGATCGTTGAAGAAGAATTTCAAATGTGAAAATAAAAAGTTACAAGAATAATATTTGGTCATTGTCCTCTAGAATCTACTTTTTCGCTAATCTTGCGCGTTTAAATAAATAATTCCTCTAAGATTCCAAACAACTTTTCGCTTCCCCTGAAAATCTTGTTCAAGTCGTGTCATTTTGAAAATACATGTACGATACGATATTTCTTTGCCTCGCTAATAAAACGTTTCAAACGTTTGCCAATAAAATATTTCAAAACTGAAAAGTGATTCAAAGTTTAGTATATACTTGTACGGTAGGTATATTTGAAAGGTAAAAACAAAACCTGGACATTAACGGACAACGTGCATTTCCAAGATGCACGCTATCATGGCATAATGACACGATAAAGCTCATACGTTTCCCTAAGCATCAATCTACATTGAAAATCATGCGCGATACACCAATAACGTTTCACTGGCGCTAGTAGAAAAAACCAACGAGAAGGAAGAAAACGAAATGTAATCCATAGTACGATATAAGGCAAAATGACCAAGTGCGAAAAATCGCACTGTATTGCTTCGCAATTATGCAAGACGGCCAGTAATGCGTGCACGTGTGTACATCACTTTACGTACCTATCCATGTCCATGGTCAACGTGTTACATATAGGACAGGTGCAGGAAATGCGTGTCTGTAACCTCAAACGATTTCTTACCGGAACATGTACGTTGAGAAGTAAGAAATACGACCTGGACCAATCATAAATGATAAATCCATTATGCTTCACCGTGGAAATAAAGTTGCACTCTACTTATATATTTTTGTTCTATTTGCAAAGTTTAATTTCACAATGATTTTCCGGTTGGTCATTTGTGAAATCGATTCCGAATAAAGAATTATGAATTATTCGACTGATTTATGTATCTACTTGCTTATTCGACTTTTTCATAGCAATTTATATTTACGGTATAACACGTTTAATTTCAGGCTTACCGTTCGCACACGGAAAATAGCTGGAGCCATCCGTAGCCTGGAAAACGATTTCTGTAAAACGATCGCGCTCAACTTAGTTGTCTCGTCGAGTTTGTTATGTAGCGCACACCGCAGCAACGGAAAGATGAAAAAAAAACTTGCCATGAACGGACGAAACCGTTTCCTAGATAACTGAGAAAATACACCGGCAATGGCCTCGTTACGAGCGACGACGATTTCTCGCGATCGCTTCCCGCATGCTTTGATCCCGATCAATCGTTTTTCTATTTGTCTCACGTCTTCGAGTAATTACTCGAGTCACAGCAGGAAGCATATAACGATATAATTAGTACATGTATTGTAAATTCTAACAGCACGTTCCACCTGACGAAAGAATGAATATTGATCGTTTTAATAATGTATGTGTTGGTTACAAAGGATAATTTGTTACGCAAATTGTCAGTTGTTCGGTTAGCGCGAGATGAAATAACTTCATGTCACGAAAATAATAATTTTCCTGCATAATTATTATTTTATACGGCTAGGTAGAATTTCTTTCTCGTACAATCATAGAATTATTTATTTATTATTATTTATTTATTATTCCTTAGTCCGTGTCTTTCGGCTTTGGATGAACTTTTGGTTTTACATCTCTTATGTATATTTTCTTCTTATATGTCTACCTCCCCTCTTTTCCACTCTATTCTATTGCACTCCTTTAATTATTCTATCTCTAAAAACTAAAACTAGGGACTACAAATTAACCCCTAATGACTAAAAACTATTGCAACTTTGGGCTTTAGTCTCCTTGCTGTGCATCCTTCCTGTCGTTTGCCCTTCTCTTCTCTATTATTGCTTTCAGTTCTGTTAAACCTTCTCCCGTCTCATTTGACGTTTTTCCTATGTCCTTTGGTTTTCCCAATCATAGAATTATATTTATATATTACACTTTGTATCTCAATATTCTCAATATTTTATATTTTATATTTGCCATTTTCTACGATCAAAGTCGCAATTTTTGAAATTTTTCACAACTGCAATTTAAAACACGTAGCGATACTTCAATCTAAAGAGAAAATGCCTACATTAATTGCGTCCGCTTGAAGAGATAAACTTCACCTTTCAATCTTACTCTTTATTACTATGTGTTCCTTTTTCCCTGTCACTTTCTCTCCTTCCATTAAAACAATTCTCATTGCCCAATTATAAGACTAAATTCGCTCCTACTTGGCTGAGTAAGTAAACGTAAAAATTCGACGGAGACCACAGTAGACGTTAGACGCAACTGATAGAAACTGTTTCAGTGCATTAGTTTCTCTTCCTAATTGCACACTTCAATTCTCGAGTGTACTTCTCGACAGAATGTTCGCTTTAAACCGAAACATAACAGGCATTCCATTCCTATGCAACAAAAGAGCGTTCACCGCGCCGAATGGATTTCTCTTTCGATACGCGAATTTTAATATCGTCGTTACTCAAGTTGCGTACGAAAATGCGTACGTATGTACGTACACGGTTTTAAAGCACGCGTCGTAACAACTGCAACTTTCTTTCCTTCGTTTTCAACGGCTTATAACTCGTTGAAGTAACTTTCACGATTTGACAGTTTCAGAATGAAAATGAAGGAAACAAGTGCGATATTAATAATCGACGTTTCAAGGTTGACAGAGTACTCGAAGAGATATCCCACGCCTCATTCATAGTCATTACGGAAATTATGCAAATGATCCATGAAACACGACATACTAATTAACTAGATCGCTGGCAGAGAAAACCTTCTCACTTTCTTTTTGTCGTTGGTTCGTCCCGAGCACATCTTTCTTCTCTTTTGTAATTGGATCTAACGCGTGAATGATATTGGACTGACAACTAAGTGATTACGGATTTTGTAATTACCACCTAATGACAAAATCCGTAATCACTTAGTTGTCAGTCCAATACATTACAGAAGCTTTATCATCCGAACTACTCATAGAAAATGCGGTTTGAATGTACAAATTTTTGTATTTTTACGTCTTCATTCTTATATTGCTTTCTTTTCAGTAAGGATAATTTTAAGAGATTCAATCAAACGTTGTAATTGTTAAAACTTTCGAAAAGGCATCTCTAGAAAAGCAATCTCTTCAAAGTATTGTAATTCTCCAACTAAACTGCTAAATATAGATATTGATATGACTGTAAATAATGAATTGGAAGAAGGAAAGGGATTATATTTGTCTGGAACTATTTTGTAAATGTTAATATTAGACAGGAAGAAAAACTTTTCAACGAAGATGTAAACAATAATTTCTCCGAGTTTCTATTTTTGATGCTCAATTTTTTTTTTTTATGAAAGAACCATTCTGAAATTTTCTCTTTATCAATATTAATTCGATTATCGGTCGATAATATGTCGACACTAATAATTCCCCAATAATCAATCGTTTAATAATCGTAATAATCGAGGATTCACTATACTATACAATACATTAAGAACGGATTTAAATTTCACAAAAATTTACAATTATTGAAAACATATATTTTTTGTTGATTATGCTACTGCTTACTATTAATATTAATATTTAACTTCGTAGTTTAAAACAAGTCTAATTACCCATAATACATTAAAATAAATCGATCGTTCCGTTTTAATTGTAGTCTTTTAATAAATCAAGATTCTACTCTGCTATACTGTACTATAGAATTCTGCTGGTAGAAAAAAACACACTTATCTACTCAGGTATCACGTGTAAGCAAGTTTTAGAGAAAGCGTGACAAATTCTTAAGACCCGCAATATAGAGATTAAATTCTCAATCAATGTTATTTTATGACCATATAAATCAATAATGGCAACTTCGTTGTATGTAAAAGGACTGGCAGTTGGATATTCCTTTTTGTACAAAATAATCAATAATATCCATAATTTACTACCCGTTCTTGCCAGAACTTAAGTAGATAATGTATATGTATAAGATTTTATGCTCCACTTAAATCATTCGAGAGAAAATATTGTATATTTCGTTATAACACGATGAACAAAAAAGTTGGAATTTGGTGATCCGATAAGACTATTTGAAAACTCAACGACTGAACTCTTTTACGCCTGAATTCCTCCATCAAGGAAACAGTGAGTATGAGATTTGTGACAATATTTGTGACCATATACCGTTAGTACTGCGTTTGTCTGACTATAAATTCGAAAGTTTATGTATATTTAGTTATAATCTGTTCGAGCTCGTTAAACAAATATAATAAATAATATATGAAATGCAACGATAACGGGAGAAACGTGTGAACGTTGTAAAGATTATAATGTTGCCCTATATTTCAACGAAGTATGGCAATTCCTTAATTTTAGACCTCGTAAATTTTTATCTTTACAATTACATAAATTTATTTATCCTTTTTTTTTTAAATCTGGTGTATTTGTCATTTTAAACAACGCACGAACTAAGACAATTGTGGAATGTTTTACGATTTTAAAATGTCTGAAATAAGAAAATAAGAAAGGGGCATTTATTGTGCAATAATCTACCACTAAACATATGCAGGCATTTTTAAAAAGATTAATATTGATAATTTTTATACAAAATGTGAGAATGATTATGTATAGTACCTATCATAGCACTTGAATAAGTACGTTTATTATAGTGAATTAGAACAAACCGTTCAACACAGATTAGTTTTATCTGTTTTATCTTTACACTATATTACTATATTTTTACCTATACAATATTTATACTACGCTATATTTACCTGTTTTTACATTATATCTAATAATAAAATATGTTCTTATTATAACTAATGATCGTCTTAGGTCTGTTCCTCCTTTCTTAACCAAGCATATTATTTACGTATGTATATATCTACTCATTTAAAATAAAAACTAAACTAATAAAATAAAACTAAATTGATATTAAAGCGTCACATATGTGTAACGCTATCAATCAAAATGTTAAATACTTGAAATATAATCTATAATATAATCTATAATTTATAGTATATTTATAGTATATAGCATTTATAGTATATTCAGGTACACTTAAATATTTAAGTATTTCTAGCATTGCACAATCAGTAGGTAAATTAAAGTATGCTGTATGAATATCCGGAACGTATCGAATCGCAGCGCGTAACTGCGAAACGAAACAGCATATCGAAATTGTTCATTCTGTAGCAGATTTGAAACAGATTTGAAAGAAATTTCTGTTGTGGAACTGTTCGTGTTACGCCAGACACGGTCAATCATCTATTTGTACATCCGGTAAAAGTCACGAGCATTGGTGCCATTGTCAAGCAAAATGAATATCCTTCTTTCATCAAACCTGAATAAATGTATGTACGAGTGAATCATAATGTTCAGCTTAGCTTCGAGTACTGCGTTGAATTTTTCATTGATATAGCTGGATTCTCTTAGATTTAACATGGTTTCCTCTCCTATAAATCATAAGACTCGTAACATTGCGAACAGTAAAATGTACAAGTGGTGAATGCACAGAAAACTGAAGTTTTTTTTAAATAACAAATCTTTAAATTTTACGTAGATGTATCTTTATAATCACATATTCGTCATCGTTCCGTTTTTAACTTTTCCTTAATTTCTAAATCTAATATTAAATCTATTATTAAATAAAAATTCTTTTAAATCGATAAAAAGGTCTCCGATGTTAATACAAACGGCAAAGATGCATGTATAAAGAGCAAATGTATATAATAAATAATAAACCACGTGCGAGTTTGCAAATAACGCAGTTTTTTAACAAAATTGAAATTAACAGTCGGCAAATTTCACAAGAACGTAGTAACTGCTACTTCTAATCATTAATTTTCCACTAATTTGTATCACTGGCAAAATAATACTATATAATTACTACAAATCTGACTTTTCTTATTAACAATAAATAGCATGAGTATCTTTTTTCTAACTTATATATAATTCACTTCTTCATAATACCCGTTAAGGTCACCAGAAATAATGGTACAAAACTACTTTTCAAACCATAAAATGATCAACCATTAACTAATGATCAACTCGATTAAACTAATCTTCCACATCCGAATAATTTCAAGCAACGAACACACTATCATTCACGTAATTCAAGGCCTCGCTTCCATGCAATTGAAAATCGATCGAAACGGGACAATGATCGTCTCGTAAAATTTGCGGAAGACCGTAATGAAACCGAACAATCAGCGATCGTCTCGTAAAATTTGCGGAAGATCGTAATGAAACCAAACGATCAACGATCGTCTCGTAAAATTTGCGGAAGATCGTAACGAGACAGAATGGATCTATACGCGCATAGTACAATCTCCTACGGTTAATTACATCAAAACTGGATCCTTTGAAAGTTCGACTGGCAACCTGTTGCCCGTGTTTCTGCGATCACTACCACTCACACTCTGCAATGAGTCTATATAGTATATAAGATCTATAGTCATGAAATTCCTGCTTGCTTTTCTTGCGATATTTCACAGAAGCATGATTGCATTCTTCTTCATATCATTGGACGTGTTTATGGTTCGATGCATTGACCAACCACGTTTCGAAAAAAACATTCCATGAGTCCACTGCAATCTATTTTTTTTTAAATTTCCGACAGTTTCTTTTTTTTTTATCATTTATACGCGACCCAAATGCGTGCAACTGTTTGTAAGTGACGTGCAGAAGTCTTCAGCCAGACAGATCTTTTGCTACGTACTCCAAAAGATATTTGAAAGACTTGTGATTAATTTCTAGAATTTAGCTTATGTTTAATTGAGACACGATGGAGACAGATATAAATATAAAAAGTCGCTGCGATTTTTGACGAATTATAAGTTAATACGATACAAGTTAAATAATAGATTTATAATAAATATAAACATTATATATATCGTTTTGTACAAACATTCTAACATACTGCTCTATCATATTATCTCTTATATCGTCTATTTCCTTTAACTAGATACAAGTGAAAAATGAAAAATAATTTTCACATTTCAAAATACACATTTCAGATGAAACATACTTTAAAAGTACGTAGTTTGACAATGGTTATCTTCAGACAGAGCAAAAGTTTCAAATTAGTCAATACAATCCGCGGATTTAAATTCAGTTAAATATATATGAAGTTGAAACATTATATAAATAAGCTGAAGCACTCAGGCATCATAACATTCTTCAAATCATAAATAAGGATGAAATAAAAAGCTTTCTGACTTTATCATTGCAAAACGCATAACTATAAAATATTAATAATGATTTACGACACCAGTCATAATAAAACTGTTACATTATCACGTAAGTAATGTATAGACATTTACTATAAAATAAAACGATACAGGAAACTTTTGAACATCCTGGTTTTCCAATTTTGCAAATAAAGCAAGGTGTGTTCATGAGTTATACCACGTTGATAAAAATTTGTTATGTATCGTTTTTAAAATATATGGTGGAAAGTCTAACTGAACAGAAATTTATACACGCCACTGTATAACCAAATGGCTCTACGCGACTCGTTCTATACAATAAAAAATAATTCTTAGCATTTTATTACATTTTCACATAACTATACGAAATCCTGTCGAGTTTATACTCGAGTCTTTACTGACGAACGAAAACCAAAGTACGTGCAAGCTGTATTTCCATGTAATCAGCATAAATACCCTTTCTCCCGACATAAATGTAAAACAAGAACTTTAGGGAATGTATGGACTGAAAATTAAGTAGCAAACGAAACTTTGAAGAATACTTAAGGGCGAGTAAAAGTGAAAATACAGAGCCAACAAGAGCTTTCTTCTGTTTTTCATATAATTCAAGGATGTAAATTCTCGAATACAAACTTGCAATGATTCTATAAATTATTCATAACTGCAGCACAGTGTAAGCGCGCAACACGCAATAAAAGATCATATTCTTGCTCGAGCACGTGAGTTACCCACTTTCGTTAAGATTTAGGTCTTGTAAAACTCCGAATGGAATTTTCTTGCATTTCAAATAGGGGAGAAAAATTAGCATTGAATATTTAGGCAATTTATACGATATCTAAATTTACCAATGCTGGTTTCTGCTAGTTGGAGCTGTACATGCAATAAAATAACATTTATTTCTACAATAAAAAGGAACAAATAAGTATATACAAAAAGTAACGAAAATTTTTATATTGTGTAATAACGCGAGGAAATTTTAATAATAATTTAAAATTAAGGATAATCTTTCAAGAGATACAACAATAAAAGTTACAGTTGAATTAAAATTTTTCTATAACAAATTCTTCAGAGTAATAATAGGTTCATATCGTCATAAAAGAAATTTTTATTCTTTTCACTCTATAACTTTAATCTGTGGTTTTTAGAGATGCAAGTGTATCTTATCTCATTTCATTCATGTATATTTCCGTGATATCGCTTGGAGAAGGAAGTAGAGGATGCTTCAAAAATGATAAGTGCAATAATCGCTACACTTTCACTACAATATCGTTACATTAAGAGATGATAGTAAACTATCAATAAAATACAGTGAAAATATCGTTGTAAAATCAATTCGAACGTAAACGAATTTACACGTGTTATTCTCGACCGAACGTACACGTGTTATTCCCAAACGGATTCTTTTCAAAGTGTGGAATATCGACGTGATAGGCATTCGATTACAAAATCTACCCATGTTACGTAAAAGCGCATAACGTGTAATGCGGGTCAAATTGCACACCGAAAATCGAGCACGTATGAGTGCAACGGTATCCCTTTTAATATTTACGGAGCACGTTTCAGACGGATGTCACTAGACATTTCCTACGAGTCTAAATTATTCGAAAGTCTAGCACAAATATGCATCAACGACAGGTACGAAATAATTTAAAACGCTGGGGATACGCGATAGAAACGTTCCAACCGAACTGTTCCGAAAGAAAAATACAAATCATGAGAAACGAACTTATTACGAAACTTCTAAAAATATTTCTTCCTTAGATGGAAAATTAAATATGGCGCTATATGAATTTGATGTAAACGTGATTTTAATACAACTGTACGAACAGGGATATTAAAACTACTGACCAAATGAAATACGAAATGTTATATACATATTACATATGTATATATTCATGTATAATATGACATTCTCACTGAGCAGAAAAATATGTCACAAGATATACGAACTAGGACATTTGATTTATAGAAGATATGAAATAATGAATACAGATATGAAATTTGTATGAAACGAAAAGATGTATTACGAAATATTTGAATAAATAGATCCATGTGAATCTGACGCGAATCTTATATGTATCTACGTCTGGTATATGTAGACGAAAACTTGTTTGATGTATGTACGTTAGAAAATAACGAATAATAACATACAGTTTCTCCTACGTGCAAAGTTACATGACAAAATAGTGGACTGAATAGTTCTATATGAATCTAATTTCAATTTAGAGACCGACAAACTTTATTCGATCTACATGCGAAAAAGATAAATGAACTAGAAAAACAAGAAGAAAAATAACGGACAAGAAAAGAAGTTTCTATTAGATGATATATATATATATGTGTGTATCACAGAACATTTTGAATGATCGAACGTTCAAACATCCAAAGCATCTTACAAACGTAGAATATCGACACGACGAAAAGATCGATAAAGTATTCGATTGAAGTACTTGAAAAATTTCATACATATTTATCAGGAGAAAGAAACGTGACGCGAAGTCTCGCGATAACAGAAACGAAGCAAACCTGCGAGGGAGAGCGCGCGCGGAAATATTAGCCCATCACTACCTGTTGCAGAGGACTATAGTAGAAACACAGCAGGATCCCGGAGAGGTTCACATTCTAGAAAGAGGGGCCAGGGAGGAAGAGAGACATGCGCCGGCACGCATCGTTTGGAAGTGAAAAGGACCATTTTTGAGGCCCCGATTCGAGAGGATCCGGATGCCTGAACCCTTCAAAGGACCGTGTTGTTCGTGGGCGAATACGCAGCATACTCCAGACCACCGTAAAGTAATATCTATGAGGGACAGTCACGGTACAGCCCTAACCTAACCTCAAATTCGCGGGATCGTTGTAGAAAAACAGTGGCACTCACCTCGACGTTCGTTCCCGCGTTATTTCCCGTACGTAACAGCGTCTTCTTCATTCATCGAACGCGACGTTTCACAAAAATCACCGCACCACGCTCGTGTCAAAACACTCCGGTACACTCGCGTCACCGCGGCGCATAATTTCCACTGTTTGAAAAGCTCGCGGCTAAAAGCACGCAGGAATTCACCGTTCCCTCGATCGGTTGTCCCTCGCTACTCGCACACGCTTTCAAAGACACGAAACCGCGCGCTTGTTTCGTTCACGTGGCTCGGTACACAGACCTCGAATAAATTCGAGACGCGATTTCAACGACAACTTCGACTACGCTTCCAAACGTAGAGATGAATGTGACAGAAACACTAACTAACCGATGTGTTGCCGTTTGACCTGTCTCTGAACTGACCAATCGTCTTGCAGGTAGTACGATACGATGTTTCTCGCTGAATGGTGGGGGAGAAAACAAGAGGGAAAAAGACCACCTGACGCGCAACCTTTTGGGGTCTGGTAAAAGATCCAATGGGGACCGGAGGGGGTCCTTTGCTGGGTACTTGGGACGTACGTGTTCTTAACCAATGGTCGGTAAAGTAACATGCGTTTTATTTTTGATCATTGAAAAAATTACACCGTATCTAAAAAAAAAAATGCAAAAGGAAACATGTTTTTAAAGATATTGATAGTGATAATGTTTTAGAAATGAAATAACACACTAGAAATAATAAACATCGCAAGCTTAGAATATAAAAGCTTTGTTAATCAAGTATATATGTACATACGTGGCGTATTGTATTATAAACAAATGACTGAATAAATATATCAAAAATCTATAGATATAAATATCTAGTTTGTTCGTCATCTGAGCACAGACGAGATTCACTTGTCATTTTGGTGTGACATACGACAGTATCGACTCAGTCTAGAATGAGATGGCAACGCTAATAGTGGTCAATTTTTACAATACTTATTCTTCTTTATGCTATTTATAGACTGAGTAATTTTTTTCTAACAATAAATATTATAATAGGAGGATAAGTATAAACCGTAGAAATAGTAAAAAAGGTTGGTTTAGATATTTGTATCTTCGACTTATTTTTTTTAACGACTCCAGTACAACGCTATTTATAAATACATATAGTACTAAAAAAAGAAATACAAAATAAATTTGTATCAAACAAATTTGTTTTTTGTTGATGCCATTCGGACAAAGTCATACAATTTTTTTAGAAAGCATTATGCTTTGAATATCATAAATAATAAATGCATAAAAATCCGTAGTCTAATAGTTATATCTTTTTTTATACTGAAAAACGGCTAGCAATAAAAATATGTATATATAACACATATATTACATAATATAATATGCAATATAATCTTTTATAAGATAAGTAGATATTTTAGTATAAAATATCGTAGTTTGAATTTATAAAAATCAATGGTTAAAATAACCAATTAGAGTAAGAACAGTATATGCCGTCTATTTCACGTGTATGTACATTAAATGATTCATTTCCTCTCAGTATACTTATAAATAAGTCACTTATAGTAACATTTATAGGAAATGTTTGTTTATATCACAAATATCCAAAAATATATGAAATAATCAAAAGATAATACTCATGATAATATTTAAGGGATGAAACAAATTTGTCCTTTTGGTCCCTATTTTTAGTATTACTATAGTAGTATTCATAAAACTACGAAATTGCATAAAAATCTGCAGTTTACTTATAAGAGAAAAGAGAATTAGTACTAGTATATTTAAACGATGATATTGAAATTATAGCACTTCTCTTAATTTCGCGAGCAAATCGTTCAAATCAAGAATAAGATCATAACAACAAAAGGTATTGCTTGGATGTGTTATCATGAAAAACAAAACAATCAGACATTCCAACGTTATTTAATATTTCGCAGAGTCCCGATAAAACGAACGAAATCTGGTGTTTGGAATCAGTCTGTTATCATGTATGAAATACGTGTATGATATCGTTTTGTGGCACGGTCGGCAAAATATCACGAGGCAGGCCTCAAACGGTGTTTCAAGGCTGTCCTGGCATAGGTACTTATTGTATCAAGTCTCGTTAACGGAGATGTTCATTCACTCGTACTCCCAGATGGCCAGTATAGTTCGTGCAACTCGCGACTATCCGATTGACCCCGCATCACCGTGCAAAGAGGTGTCAGTGAAAAATTGGCGTGCTTCACCATAAAATGTGTTTAAGTCTGTATCATTTAAGTCTGTGTCGCGTAATGAAAACTTCAGCTGTACATCGATACATGTGATAAGTATGGCAGCGCTCGTTCGTCTTAAACGTGGAAGCGTTCAGTTGAGACATGCGGCGCTGGAAATGAAAGGTGAGAGAAAATTCTTCTTCCACGTGGATATTTTTATTTATTCATTTCGCGCTTGAATGATTCGATCGGTAATTCTACGCTTCGATAAATTTCAAATTACTGTAACAAATCATTATCCAACTAAATGATAAATATATTTATTATGGGGTAGAACTGGTGTTACATTTAAATGTATTAAGCGTCTACCTTATAAAGATACTAAAAGACGATATCGATAAATACCTAATCAAGTTGCATATAAATAGTAAAACCGATACACTCTATTGTATAATCTACAATCTATAGATTGGTTTTGTAAAATTTTGATAATTGCCGCTTATCATCTGTCTGATTGAGATTTAGAAACTTATCAGTATGTATCACAGACGATAGGATGAATAACACGATAGCTTATCAACCGTACCACAATTGTTATTATATAATTAATTCCCCTTCCTTGCTCAATGTATATACCCAGAATTTACTACTCTACCTTAAAACTACTTTGTAACGTTACCATTACGCGAAAGCAAACATACCACAAAGTAAATCGTGTAAGGAGTAGATGAAGATGGGAAATGAATAAAAATTTTCTTATCGCCAAGTTATTTTAAATATCATTATTTGTGCTACGTTTAGAGGAAACCAAAGTCGAGGTCTCTTATACTGCGCGGGGATAGGAAAGAGATAATAGGAGTAGAAGGAATGATAAAAGTAGTATGCAGTCGTTGATTTTACTCCTTTCGAGTTTTGTGAAATGGCAGACTTCGTCAAAAGAGGTAGCGTGCAACTGGTGAAACAAAGCAGTGTTCAAATAAAACAAGCCGCAAAAGAAGTTCGAGGTTCGTTCAACTAAATACGAAACAAGCAACATATTTTTAGTAAAACAAGCAGTATAATAAAATAAGCAAGCGATTGAGAGCACCTTGCGTTATTATTTTGTGCAGTTACATTGTGTTTCTATTTCGTGCAGTTACGTAGCATTACTATTTCGTGCAATTACGTTGCATTACTATCTTGTGCAGTTACGTCGCACGTGAAACCTTTCTTTAATAGTAATGAACGTTGTTTAACATAACACAATGAGTTTAAAATATTTGTTGCTACAGAAATAAATTTTTTAATATCCAATTTGATCGGTAAATAACATTATACATTGGAGCAGAAAAAGATTAAATGTTTATTATACCTTTTTATTTCGTTCATTAAGTTCATCATATACAAAGTGTCCGGAGATCCATTTAATCACGACATAGTCAAGTGCATGCGTACTCGGAGGAAATTCAAAGTCGATTTTCTCAAAAACAAAGCCTCCAATGAAAAAAATTTATTGCATATTCTCAACTTATTTTCTCATGTACAATCACCCCTTCCACTATCTATGGGTTTATTATAACATAATCTTCAAAATATTTGTGACCAATATTGGTAAATTTATATCTACATATCGTAACATAAGCAATTGGGATATTTCCTTAACTTTGAATTAAAGGTAGAAACTACGAAATCTACTGTTTAACCATCTTATCAAAATCAAACAATATTCTATTAAAGATGATGTATAGTGTCGCCGATAATGTATGTATACAATGCACATAAGAATTGCTTGCCCATTGTCGCCTGATAGTACGATAACAAAAAGATCAAAAATTAATTTAAAAACAAAAATTATTCGAATTTGCATTTGATATAGGAGAAATAAATGTCGATCTTTTAACAAATCAAATCTGTATATAGCACTCATCGTGCAGAGCTCTATATGAATATCTGCAAATATAATACTTTTGGATAATTGCTAATGATAGTTCTACACATGGAATGGATGAAATATTAATATTATTGTTTAATATTTATGCTAATAATTATATTAATAATTAGCGGCTGTACGAGCGCGACATATCGTTGCTGCGCTCGTTGCAGTAGGATTTGCACTTTGTGGTTCAGTGGAAGTGAGTTCTTCGGTCGCATTGCTCGCCAATCAGAAAGACAATCATGCCATCATCGACACATCGTGGCATTGCGAGATGCTGGTCAACATCAGTAGTCGTAATCGTACCGAAGACTTTGAAGTTATACTCATGGAGGTAAATATGACATGATATTAAAAATGTATATGCTTTGAATGTTTCTGAAATCCCTCAAACGAATATTGTAAATAAATTACGAAAATTTGTGCATTCATAAGAAACTATAATTATATTTTTAGTTGCCACCGGAGGAACGTGCAGAATCCATAATGAGGGAAGCGTTCCTATGGGGTCAAGTGGCTGGTCCAATTTTAGGGGGGTGTTTAGTATGGGGGAGATCAGGCCCATCTATGGTGTTTTCGCGTGCAGTTCTTAGTGCTTGTCTGGCATCTTTATTGGTACCAGCTGCATGGAGGGGTCCGTCTCACGTAGCACTTCGTCTCTTTCAGGGATTATGCACAGTAAGAATTAAATACCATAGTACATATCACTTCAAGGAGCACGATAAAATTATGAATTGTCAATTTTAGAAAAATATGTTTTGGAATTTCACTAAAAGCTTCTTGCTTTACCATGTATTCGATTCGTTTATGATTGATAGAAGTAGAATTTTTGTACTCCAGTAATTACGAATTAAAGGCTACAATTTATAAATTCTTTATATTAAAATTGTCTGTATAACGTCAATCATTTTATTTCTATATACAAACTTTATTAACTAACTAAATTCTCCGCAAAGATTGATAACAATATCGTATCATTTTGGAAATAGTTAAATATTTTATGAAAGGAATATTAACATTCAATACTTTCCTTCCTTCTGTTGGTTTTAGTATTTTCTAAATAATTACGTAGCATTGATACGATAATTTTAAAGTTATATATCTGGAAAATACAAGCATCGCTGATGAAACAATGATATTATTCAATACGTCATAGAAATTATTACATCATTCCTCATTTATAGGGGGCAACTATGCCTGCTGCTCACATGCTTGCTATGACCTGGTTTAAGAGCACTCACAGAAGTTGGTACTTCAGTTGCTATGCTGGTAAATTTTTAGTTGCAAATCGTAATACAAAATAAATTTTTAATGTTGTACTACCAATATGCGAATATAATTTGATCGAAGATATTAATGAACAATGAAGAAAGAATGATTAAGAAATGTAATAAATTATTTAACAGCGGTCAGCGTTGGATACTGTCTCACAGGATGGTTAGGTACAGCTATTGTTCGATGTCTTGGCCGAGATTCACTTTGTTATGGTCTCGTTTGCATTGCTCTGTGTTGGTACTTCGCTTTTGGTCGATTTGTCAAAGATTCGCCGAAATCTTATCAGCACGATACAAATGTAAGATCATTCTCGCTTTTAAAAAATTTTAATAACTATAAAATTCATTTATTTTAGATTAATAATATAAGCTGCAGTTTTCTCCTTCTGTCTATAATCATCTGAATTTAGAATGATATTTGATCTTATACTCGCCAAGCTTCGTTTGAAAATTCGTAATTTTTATTAAATTGTTCCATATTTTTATAACCAATAGTATATCTGTATTTCTAATATAATACACATTAGTATCACAACAAATTTTAATATATAACTGTCTTGTGTGCCAAAATTGAAAGAATGAAATGGCATAAATTTTTAATCTCCCTTGACATGCGACCGTAAAGAGATAAAATTCTTGTTTGATTAATGTTATTTGGAGTTTCTTCCTATATCAAATTTTTTTTTCTTATCATCGTTATTGTATAACCTGATGCGCATGAAATTTCTTCCACTGGTTTTGGCAATCCTTTATTCAGGTCATTATTACGACATGAACCATACAGAGAAAGGCTAATGTTCTATGAATTATGCGATATTACAATGGTGCAATCGCAATACCATTGTTTTAAAAGATTAATGAGGCGTCACATAAAGTTAATTATTTCCGTGCTATATATTGAATATACCGCATCGTTATTTTTATGAGTCTTTTTACTGCCAAAACTCTCTTAACAGCAAGTACAAATGATTTCAGTTTTATTAATATAATTAACATGATTATCCTGTTTTATTAAAGAGATAAAAGCGTGCGTGTGACACATTTCTATTTATAACAAATTGTTTATAAGAATTTTATACAGGGACAGATATTCTTTGTTTTTGTAATTTAATTCCCAATCAGAAATATTTAAAGTTTGGATAATAAGAAATTGATTCTACATATAGACACATAGATTCTATATACAATCAGTTGTTTATATAAAAGCTGGTTTTAGATCATAGAATGTTATTGAATCGTAATTAAATCATTTAATGGCGAAGTAGTAACGAAAATGAAAAACGATAACGGACTAAAATATGAAATTAATAATAAAATAGGCTGCTGTGATTCCATGGGGAAAATTACTACGATCGGTTCCTGTTTGGGCATCTGCTGTAGCAACGATGGGAAATCAATGGGGCGATGCAACGCTTGCCCTTGGTATGACGAAGTACCTAAAACTTATTTATGGATTCTCAACAGCTAATGTAAGCATACTATCTTATATTTATTAATCTTATATATATTATCTACCTTATATTGTATATAATTGTACTTGGTAATGAGTTAAATATTTTGATTTTTGTATTTTAGTTCATTGCCTCTTCCATCAATCGTGATATACTTTCTTGTGACTTTCATTTTATTGTAGCAAGAAGAAGTATAACATTTTTTTAAAACAATTATGAACAATAACAAATTTTCTTATTTCCAATAAATCCTTTGATTTATTTATTTATCTAGACACATAACGTCTATTAATCGTAATAAATCAATAAATGTATAATTAATAACATATTTTGAATAGCATTATAACATTGTAACACTATGATTGAATAGCATTTTAAAATTTGAAGTACATGTTAGAAACTGTATAAAGAAAATATAAATTAAATCCTAATAATACTCGTATAGTTTGCGCAGATAAATTATTAATACTAAAGATTAATCTTTGGAAACTTTTAATTAGCTTTCAATGGTTCCAGGATTCTGTTCTAACAACGTTACCACACATTGGTCATTTCATGGCTGCGTTAACATGCGGTCTTCTTGTAGATCACGTTCGCGAATCAAAAATAGTTTCGACAACCACAGCTAGAAAGTTGGTCGTATATACCGGTACGTATCTCATTAAAAAGAAAAGTTTATGGCGATATTTTTTAATTCTATCAAATTGTGTTCTTTATCCTATCAAGAAGGAGATCTATTAAATGGAGTAACTTAATTTGTAATTTGATTACAGCTCATTTTATTCCCGCTGCCCTACTTTTTGTCGCTGGTTACGCCGGTTGTCAAGCATTAGGGGCAGCTTGGTTAGGTATAGCCGCTCTTCTTGTCTCTGGAACTGCACCAGCAGGTGCTTTAGCAGCTATAGCAGACCTTGCACCTGTAGAATCTCCAGCTTGCGCAGCGGCCGCGTGTGCATTGTGCTCGACTCTAGGCGCAGCAGGACTGTTGGCTGCCAATTACTTTGTCACTCAGGCCCTTCATGGCTCCGCAAGTTTAATTTTTTGTTTTAATCTCTGCAAGAAAAAATATATATTAAAAATATATATCCCATTTAAAAGAAAGCATCAATCATCTAGATTTTAATTTTTCTATCGCATCTTAATAAAGTAATTTCACGTGTCTTTCGATGAAATAGCATAAGTTTGTCTTAAGGCATTTTTACAAACAATTATTAGAAATTAGAATAAATATAACATACCCAAGTAGATACTTCAATTTAATGTAACACCTCTGCAGACACTTTAATTTCTATTTTAACGTTAGTATTTTGTCGTAATTATAAACGTTTAACAATATCTCTAACAGTAAGAGGAACATCACAGGAAACATTAAGTCTTTCACATTCGTTCATGAAATCGTACTAATAATTTTAACGATCTCCGGATTCTAACTTCCTCATACTTTTTTATGGCTTATTAACTATCACTTAGAAAATACCTAACAATTAAAATTCTGTTACACTTCACTTTCTTTCAACTATAAATCAGTAATAGTTGACCACTTACTGGCATATTTTACAGTTCCCCTATAATGAACAACAAAATTTCTATTTCAGATCGCTGGTTCGTGGCGGTTGGTCTTCGGTGTCGCTTCCGTCGTTCTGTTAACAACTGCTGCGGTTTTCTTAGCACTTGGAAAAGGCGTGCCACAACCGTGGATTCCTTCCGTAGCTCGGCCGCGAAGTCACGATGCAATTTACGAGCAAGACGCCTTGGAACTTGATTACGAGGATGTTGCTGTGCAGACAGAGCCTTTCAGTCCTTATCCACTTGAGGAGGACACCGAAAGCGCGAAAAATGTGCCTCGTTCCGCCTCAGTCCACTCGAAAGTTTCCCTGTCATCTAGTTAATTTGTTAACCAGATCATTTCTTAACCCTTGAACAGCGAATTTTTCAAGAGTACGGCTGGTCTCTTGGGCTGGTCACATTTTATATAGAGATTAGATATTATTATTTCTCTGAATTACTTTTTTTTATTGATACCGAGGTCTGTGACATAATTTATTCGTCTGAAAGTATATGGTATTTTTTATTATAACTCGTTACAACGGATACATAAAGCAGTATTTATAGTACGATTTTTACAAATGTATTTGCGACATTTTGTATATTTTGTACTGTATTTTGTATCGTTGCTAGATTGATACGTACAGCGAGTAAAAATGACCCAGTATTTGCCAGGCGAAGATTAACCTTTATAATTATAGAACCAAAAGATAACAAAGATAAATTACAATTTCAGCTTGAACAGTTTCAGTCCTTGCAAGTGTGATCATGGTTTAACTGATTTTTAAAAGAAATGATACAGTGGATTAGGAGACCTATAAGTAGAATAGTTATGCCGATTACAATGATGTTCTATAATTTGAATTTATAATTAATTAGGAAAATTATAATTAAGAAATTATGCGCGTTGGCATGCCATGTTCACGGTCATGTAAGGAGAATTTGATATTTATTTAGTATTTTTAAGCGTTTTACGTTCGTACCTAAGGAGCTTTCTTGTTTAAAGCTTGTAAACTTGTACAGAATGTTAAAAAACTATTAGTAATTTTAGGATAAATGTTACTAAGAATTGTATATAGCATGTAAACAAGTTGTATATTTTTTAAGTTACTTGGAATTATGGATTAATGTTATTAAGATTTGTAACGTTTGATTAAATAGGAATATAATTTACCGTTAAAGACAGTTCAATTGTAAATTATTTCATTGGGAAAATATTGTATACTATGTTCCTTTTTATTTTATAGTCGTTACTGTTTGTTCTTGTATCTTCATTTCCCTATTTAAGATGCTGATCTTAATGATCTTATTAACGTTATTCTGACGTTAAAATTTTTAGTAGACTCGATTTTGATTTATTTTTACGAATAATAATTAATGTTTTCAAGATAAATCACATTATTAATTCATTAAGTTTCCCTATTGTTAAAATAGGTTTTGTAGATATTTTTGTGTGCGCGTGACACATAATTTGATAACTCTAAATAACTTATTTAAATAATATCAATATTATTTCAATATTTAATAAATGTTACGTCACATTGCTTGCTCTTAATCTATTTAACAATTCATAAACAACGTGGCATCACTTTATCGATTACTTTGATATTTTAAAAAATTCATATATTAATATTTTATTATAACATAGTATTTAGTCGTTCAATACAAATTACAAAATCTTATGCATCTTAGAAAGAAACTTAATAGAAAACAAATTTTAGATATTATATTTCCACAATGCTTTAATATTGAACAAATCACACAATTCACAGATATCCTTTCAATTGACTGTATTTGACTTTTCGTTCCTGTGTTTTTACATCATTGCGATAAGTTCTAGTATATACGTAAAGCGTCAAAAGTAAAATCCTTCGCAGAATATAGCTCGTACACTCTCTCTTGATATTTTATTACACGATTGTTAGCTGAACTCGAGGACTTATCAAGATCGTATCAGATCCCAGCGAATTCTCCTTTCTTCTTCTTTGTCCCGTATTCCTTTGCTGATCGTGCAGACATCTGTGTATCGTATATACATGCATGACAAGACAATGAACTACCCTATCCATTGCAACTTTCCATCACCAGTGAAGAGGAAAGTCGATGAAAGGAACGGTCGGTCTAATTAGACGGTTTTAAGAAACGAGCTGTTCCTACGTGATCTGCGTTAAACCGTACACGCGCTATTGGCACTGTTCACAGGATACCGGAAGTTGCAGCTTACAAAGCATAGGAACACCGTCCAGTTGGCGAATATTTCTGTCTCTTAACGACAACCTTTCACGTGTGCATCCGGTTGCCACGCCGCAGAAAAATCGAAAGGTTGCCTGCAGCCGCATGAAAAAAATTCTTTCCTCTATTACACATTGCTAAACTATCCGTTTCCGTTCTATTTCTGAATAAATGGCCCGTTATTGTAATCATAGCTGTAACAATTTTACGATATTTGTCGAATGCTCGCGAACGTTCGAGTGTGATGAAGTGAAACTTTTCCGAGTTCATGCATGGGTACGTTTGTTAAGAATATCTCTGTAACGAAGAAAGTCTTTGGTATACATGTGTTCGTGCTTTTCAATGCCAAAGTAATGTTTGTTAATAAGTCGAAAGTTGCTTCCAATCGTAATGTGTTATTATTGTTTTAATAAAAGTATTAAAAGTGGTAGTTGTAGAAATTGAATTCAAATGTCAATAACACTTTTATACATAGTAAATGAAATTATATGTATGGCTATAACTGGAAATTACATTTTTGTCTTGAACGAGAAAGTGTTGTTAAAGAGAAGGCATGCTTGAAGAGTAAAGGAAAGACTCATGAAATGTTCAGTTTTAGTAATTTTATGGTAATTACAAAATTCTTCATTTTTTAAATCTAATTATTGGTTTATCTCGATATCTAATTTCATATCTAGTATTCGTCTCAGAACCGATACAATTCACCAACGTGTTTCTCTACCAAAGTATTAAAAATTTTGTTTATTATTAATTTGATTTTTAGTATGCATCGTAAGAATATTAATAATTTTATTAAATATTTTATTTAATTTCTAACCGCTTTTTAAATACCTTTATTTTTCTGCAGATAACTGCGATAAAATGACAATCTCATTCGTTTTAAAAGATTTACCTGTTTACAAATATTTGTAATAAAAATCATCGTTATACAAAATTAAAGAACCCCTCTGCAATTTTCATATTACGTCACAATCTACCACACGATATTCCTTTTAGAAGATTGAACTTTTGCTGCCACTCTTACCCTAAACGGAGATCATTTCATCAACTTCTAGAGAGGAATTTTTTCCATACACTGAAACTTTCCCGGAGCTGTAACATGTCTCCATCCGGAGATTTGGTAAGAAGCAAGAGAGTACAGAGTACGTGGAAACTACGTGTAAAATCCCATGATGTACACCCCCGTCGTGCGGACATCGTACCAGCAATGCGACCGTCTAACAAATACTAGTTCTCGTATCCGACAGCAAAGTGTCGCAATCCGTGATGCTAATTACTAACAGGTAGACACGTTATTATTCTTTCCTGGTGCGCTGGCTCTCAGAGGCTTGTGAAATGAATTCTCACACCATTCCATCTACCATCTAACTCGTTTTATTTCGATACGTATATTACACTAGCTTTGTATAACATTATATTTACAATACGAAGGCTAAAGGATGATACTGTTTGGTGATTCCTGTACGTTCAATATTATGGTCAATATTGTTAAAATGAATTCTAATATTGAAGAGAATGTTCATTATTTTGATTTATCAATATTAACTGAAATATAATAATTTAATATTATTGTATTTTAATAGATCATTTTATGTTTTGTAAGTACTATTCTAGTTCATATAGTAGTATGTACAAGTATTACAATTTATTGAATTTATATAGTTTGGAGCGTTATTGGTCACTGAATCATTGATAACTTAAATTTTTAAGTAAAAAACATGCACCATGAGTTTCACGTCCACCATGATTTTCTTCAATTAGTACACTTTCAAGCAAACATGGAAATAGTATTGTTATTTACATCTGTGTGTTCGCGTATCCCTCGCTTATCCGTAGATAAACTTCGAAACTACAATACAATTTTTTAATGAAATTAAAGAAGAGCATTGTAGACAATAATTAAAAATGATAATTTTATAAAAACAAAACAACGAACTTCCAGGAGATAAATCAAAAGCTAGAATATTTTCCTTGTCTAAATAAAAGGGAAAACTTTTTAAATATCATACACGATATCGAATATAAATTTGTTGTAATTACCATTACGAATAAAGTCCCAAAATCTTGTAATTTATATCTAATAGATTCGCACTCACAGTGATATCGAACGTACGCAATCACCATTGAGCTAAATTAGAATACTTCCTGCTCAGTGCTCTGCTGGTAATGCTACCTGTTCGTCTTTGGAAGGTCTATGCTATAATTCAACGTGACACGCAGGGTGAAATGTAGTGAGTATAATGCAAGTATATGCAAGATCAACGTAATCGTCGAGTGTATCGGGCTGACCATATATACGTTCGTCTAATTGCATTAGTGTCGAGGCGACTTAAAAGTAGCGACGATCCGACTCGAAAGGAAATGAGCGTTGCGAGATAGTTGAAAGTTGTCGTGCGGAAAATCATTGGACGAACACACGTGGGACATTTCCCTTTCCGAGAAGTCGATTCGTTTCGCTGACGATTCTAGTTTGTTCCGTGAAAACTGTGTCGCCATTATTGTGCCTATCGACGTTATTTTCCCTTTATTCTCACGCTCTTTTGTACAGAGCTCTTCATTAAAGAAAACGATGATCTCCCACCCAGTTCTGTCGCAGCTATTGTAATTAAGACTGTAACCACTCTTGCTTCAAAATTATTGACTGTTCATTCAAGAAAGGAAGATTAATTGGCGAGGAAGTGGTAACCTTGCAACTTGTCACGCTTCTCCTATTGAATCGGAACGGGTCTGAAATATAATTTCATAAAAAGAACATAAATAGAGTACTAGCAATAAGTTTGAGAACGAATCGAGTATGTAGAAAGTTGTACAGAATTCTTTAACACTATTTCTCTTGTACCATACGTGTACTATAAATTTAAACTTCTTTTGATCTTATCTCTACTATTACCATTAGACTGTGGATTTTTGATGCATTCGTGGGAAATTTCAGAATATACAGAAAACACAGTAATGTGCAAAAAATGCATACAACATTCAAGATAGTATACTGATTATAATATCTAGTAGGCGAAACAAATGTCTGCATAGATTCCATTTCTTCAAATACGCTCATAAAAATATGAATTTACATTATATCCGCAGCCTAATTATCGTTCCATTGCGTCAAAGAAATAAACTCTATCAAACTTTAGAAAGTTATCAGAAGTAACTAACCGTTACATTTTCTTCTTCATCGCCTCTTTCTCTTCCTCATCTTCGTCAGTGATGATCTGTACACTCCTAACTGGTCCAGTCTTTCTGTACCTCGAAGCTGGCGTCGTGGTCGTCATAACCGGAGAAGAAACCATGGGAGGTCTTTCGGCGTTAATTGCTAGCTGCAACATCCTTAACAACAAAGCTTCTCTGATTGGAGCAGGCAATATTTCCTCTCCGTCATCAGCCACTTCTTGCGTGTAGAACTTTTGCCTATAGACCCTCTTTGTGTATCTTCCATCGCTGTAATCCTCATACTGTTGAGGTTGATAAACAGGATTCAAAGCTCTGGTATACACAGGCCGTCTTACAGGCACACGATCTCCATATTGAAGAGGAATTTGCTGATCGTAAGCGATGTCCGGTCGTGGTGCAGTAGATTGATAGCTTGGCTGATAAGAAGGATATGGCTGTTGATCGTACAAGGCGTCTTCTAGGTAGCTTTTTGGATAAGAAAGAGCTTGGACGCCGTACTGACTGACGAGCAATCTTCTTAACAGTAATTGGAAGTCGCGTCTGCTTAGAGGCGTATTAATTGGATTTGGAGGTTCTGGAGGTAAAGCGATGGTGCTGCCTCTGTAAGAATATTCAGGAGTCGTTTGGTACTCTCTTTCATCCATTGCGTGAGTGATCGCTGGCGCAACGGGTCTCAAAACGGGCCTGGGTCTTGGTTCAGGTTCTTGAAAGATTACAGGCCGTGGAAAAGGTCTTGGACGCATGTACCCTGGCGCCATAGCGACTCTCGGCTCTTCCTCTTGCTCTGGAA
Organism: Bombus terrestris; assembly: GCF_910591885.1. Lineage (NCBI taxonomy): Eukaryota > Metazoa > Arthropoda > Insecta > Hymenoptera > Apidae > Bombus > Bombus terrestris. The sequence continues at coordinate 12,241,009 of NC_063272.1, read as the reverse complement.
GAGGATTCTCCGTCAGGTAGTGAATATTTGCATCCGTGGTTGTCGAGTAAAGCGGCTGTTGGCTCGGCAGAGGGCGTAATAAAATTCTGTTGATGGAAAGTGGTCTGTAAGCGGGGTCTTCTTCGATGTTCTGTTGAGAAGGAACTAAGATTCTTCCTCCTGGTAGTTCACGTAGAAACTGTTCAGGCTGTTGTCTAACAAATATAGGTTCGGTACTTTGTCGCAGATATTCGCGGTTTTCGGGCACTCGCGCTGGGCCTCGAATCAAAACCGGTTGAGGCTGAGTACGTTCCTCTTGAGGCGCCTTCGTCTCAGCCTCGTAAACTCTGGTATTATCGTATTTTACGTTTACGTTTTCGAACCTCGATGGCGCAAGGTTCTCCCGATTAACGTAAACTTTTGGTCTTTCGATTCGAGTAGGTGAAACGCGTTGCAGAACCCTTGGTGGCGTGGTTGTGGTGAACAAAGGTCGAGTCGTGGACAAAGATCCGCCATAAACGTCGGAATGGTCGTCGCTACTGCCTTCTACGATCGGGTTAGGTTTCGTAGTCTCTTCTTGCAACTGTCTTCTTAAATTATTTCCACTCGTTACTTTACCATCGTCTTCCTTTTCTACGAAGTCGTCAGAGATTGGTCGAAGATTTTGCTCGACCGGTCGTTTAGCAAAAATAATTTTTCTATATGTGGAAGTCTTGTCCTCCGTACTTGGTCGATTTATCTGCGAATCTTCGTCCTCTGTGATTTCTTCTTCTATTACCAATGGCCTTTGTTGGCCATTGATCACGAAACGCGGTCTACTTTTCCCGGTTCCTTTTAAATAATGGCCAAATATAGTCTTTGGTTGTTCCGTAGTGGTTGTAGTTGTAGTTGTTGAAGTCGTTGTTGTTTTCCTATTTCGCGGTATCGACTGAACCACCGATGATTTTGTGGACGCCTCGGTAGACGAAGGATAAACGACGCTTGGCTTCTTGGTTGTGGTGGTGCGATTTATACGCGGAATGCTCTGTACGACGGACACGTGTTCCTGTAATGGCGACACGGTGGTAGCTTTAAATCCTGTTCCGTTAGAGGAAGAGTACGACACCCTTTTTATTTCGCCGTCCGCGTCGACGAAACCGAACGTACCCTTGATGTTGCCTAGAACGTCACGACTCTCGACCTGACAATAATTTCTTGCATTCAGAAAAATTACCGTTGATTGAAGTTTTTTTTGGAAATATTTCACAAGTAAAAGTTAAAAAGAATTTTCGAATATTATATTATATTATTTGATTTTTTAAATATTTGTTCCATTATAACTAGAGTTCTCCCCCTTTTTTTTTTTCATAATACAATATCATAATACAATATAAAATAATTTAGCATTACTTTCGATTATCAATATACGTCATGTATTTTCAAGTTTTCTATTCAATACATCTAACCTACTCTATTTACTGCATTACCAATCTTTCAAGGGAATTCTATAAATAAAGTATTGAAATTATTCAAAGAAACTATATTCTTTACGTTCGGCAATTAGAAAATAAATGCTATTCGTATTGAAAATTTAACGATGTATAATAATTTGCTTGTGTAAATGCTATATCTTTTTTCCAGTGAGGTACTTAAGATACGAGACGCGTAACATACAACGATAAATTGTTTGTACAAGTATTAAGAACGCAGAACGCCCATTACATGCCTTTCGCATTAAACGGTACAAAAGCTATTACATACATCTTACCTTGAAGGATCCGTCACCTGCTTCGTAACCATACGTGTAAGAACCGTCTTCATTCACTTTTCTGATCTGTTTCAAGATCGCTACCTGCTGATCATGATGTGTCTCAGATGTTTGCTGATCCGTGACGTTCGAGCAGCCTGCGGTAGCCAGACAGAAAATTGCCATCAGAAATGGCGTCATCTTAACGGCAGGAGGTGATGATCTCTACAGGCAGAGAGTTGAAGATGATTAATTAATTGAATATTTTATATTAACGTATTCACTATTAACTTATTTCAAACTGAAACGCCTATTGTTACATGTGAGAAATAAATATATTCTGATATTACAAAATATTAAAAATTGGCGGTTTATTAGAAGCATTAGATTACTTATGCATAAGTACAATTAAAAAGTTCTAACTGTTTTAAGCACAGCAGCAGGTATTGTCTCAATTACTTGTCGTGCAATTTTTAATGCGTCATTATAATCCGAGATTATCTATTTCATAGAATATTTAAATTTCTAAGGCAAACTGCGGATGTTTATACATTTGTAAAACAATGAAAAATGTAAAAATACACAAATTGCATATAAGATACAAAAATATATAAAATATACACCAAAGAACAAATTTTTATTTAGTTCCCATCTCTTTAGTTGTGTTCATAAATTTGCATAAAAGTAACTGTGAATTTGCCTAACCATCTGCAGTCTAGTAATTCAGGATAGATAAAAATGAAGTAACAAACAGCAAAACAAAGAATTCACACCAGAACACTTTTCACTGAATGCAAACGCTATAAATGAGATTTATTTAAAGAGATGTCACTTGCGACGAACTATGAAAACTGTGCACTAGATAGTGAAACGATGCACTGCGATATTCACAATCACCGAGAATCCACAATGAATAATATATCCAGGGTTTCGCATCGTAATTAAATTTCGCTGCTTTGTAATTAGCGTTGGTAATTGTTCGATAATAATCAATCGATAGCCCGATATAGTGAACACGTTGCCACACTGATCGGCAAGTCGTGAGTGTTTCGAGGAGTAAGTACCTTGTAACTGGAAACCATGTTACCGCAGATGCGGTGAACGTTCTTAATATCGTGTGGGGTGCCGACTGCCGTTATATATAGAGTGGCACAGTATACAACCACCACCCTTTTCACCATGGACTGCTCTCTAGCAACGCATTCAACCTTGATGACCCCTAAACGTTTGTTACGGAAAGGTGTAATATTGAATAACACGCGCTAATCGAGCATTCTTGACTTCGGAATTGGAAATTACGTAACTTTCATTCACTTGGCATTGAGCCTTTACTTTTATATGTAGTTCTATTTAATTGCAGATTAAGAAGTGGAAATTTAATCTCTTCAGGATCGAATCTTCTGGCTACGAAGAAAACTATCTCTTTATTAATTATTGATAATAAAAGCACACTTTTGGGATGTTTTTGCAAAAAAGACATAACGATCAATAAGGCTAGTTTTACCACGGATGTTGGTAAAATACGATAAGAGCAATAGGAATTTAGGGCAATAGGAGTTACAATTAACATAAAATTAGAAATAACGTTCTAGTGATCTTGAAATCTACTTTTTCCTTTAAAAAATATTTCAAAATTACATTTTATGATTTACAATGTATTACCTACATTTTAATTTCCCATGTTTTACATTCAATTAACTTATGGGCAGAGCTTATATTTGTTCACACAGTTTAAATCTATTTTCTCTATGTCTTCCATTTCTCTATGCTTTTTCACTTTGTAAACTAACGTCCAGTATCTCGTAGCAATAAATGATTTATATGTTTTCAGACGCAATTATGTTCATTGTACATAACTCCACATAAACTTCTCTATTGCTCACCTTGTAAAAATATATCGTTCATAAAATTAACAAATATTATTAATAACATTTCAGTGAATCTTCTTCTTTATTATGCATCTCAAATTATTTTACAACTGAGGTACCTTTTGGTAAAAGAGCCCGTGAAACGGAGTCTCAGTTCTAATTTTTCAATATTAGCTACATTCGAATTGATAATTATAATGGTTCTTAACTATTTACATAAAAAATACACTTAACATATATACATTTATCATAGACCTATAACTTTTTTTTCAGAAAGTTCTTCAATTATAAAATCAAACGCAATACGTTTAAATGAGATATTAAAATATCTAATTCGCAAATAAAAACTAAAAATTAAAAAAAGGGAAAAACAACGTAGCTATATCTCAATTGATAGTTATAGTGGCTCTCGAGGGACTTGCTTCTTTTTATATTTACAAAGTAAATAAAAAATTCATGATAATTCTGCTGATTTTCTACTACTTCGATTACTTAACTAAAAAATACATTATGCGCCTTATTCAGGAATCTCCCTCTATATTAATTATACGTAATGTAACAGAAATTTTCTTAGGAAATAATAAATCTTCGAAGGAAAAGAAGAATGAAACAAAAACTCGTAGGTTCGTGTCGATCACGATGAAAGTGCGCGTAAACCGTCAACGAGAAAGAGCGGAAGTTTCCTAGCAGGTGGTGGTACAGAGACGAAAAGGAAACGGCGACGACAGAATAGAACGCGAAGAACTTTTGGAATCGCGGGGACATGAGTGAAAGCCACGTGGGAGTTCGCGGCCAAGCAAGAACAGCAGTAGACTGTAAAATCTGTAACAATAGTTCCCATAGTGTGCAACACTCGTATTGTGGTATTCGAATTCTATTCTAGACACTCCCACAGGACAATTATTACATCATGCAATTTCCTCCAAGTTTCGTACAGAGTCTCTTTTCTTTTCTGATGCCACCTTGATATGCCACATCGTGGACCTATCGGTTGTATATCTCCATCTTGGCCCCTTGTTGTTCTCGCAGATTGTCATTGTATTTTCCCCGTCGTAGTTCCGAGTCATTGTTATTCGGAATTTTAAGATAGTTGCATTGCTCAACTTCGCATTTGCGATTCTGATGTCTGTAAGTACACATATTAACGCGTAATGTACTGTTACTTGCAAAAATATTAATTGTTCAGTACCCTTTCGTCCTCGGAGTAAAATTTTTACTCTTGTCAATTCTACATTTCCATTTTACTTGCTAGGATATTCATCTTTGTTTCTGTTTAATTGCTAATGGAGGAAATGACGCTTCAGTTTCACTTTTCGTCTTCCTTTTACATGAAGATATTAATCCTTTCTCGCAATGCCTATGAAATGCCCATGCCTATGAAATCTTTGATCTCCCTTTCTGATTGCTGAGAATGCGAAGATTCGATTCTGATCACATGAAGCAATATTACATTTAAGTTTCATATAAGATGCACCATTGTTACATTATCTTTTTCTGTTACTGAGTAACATGTATGTTCTCTGATACGGAGCGATATTTCTTGATTATTTTGTATAATACTTGTTTGGTAATAATTGATGTGAGTTTTAGAACATTCTACAAATGTTATTAAACAGTTAGTTTTAAGTTATTGAAAAATTTGTGTTTGATATTGATATTAATATAATTAATATTGTGTAATCGAAAATGTTAGAAAATAAATTCAAATAGTTGTAAAAATGTTAACGAGCTTGTCAGAATTTTTCTTTTATAACGTCTATTGTGTACTAACTAGAACTCGAAATTGTACCAGGGTTAATGCCAGTATGATGTTATATAAAAGTGTAGTACTTATTACGAAATTTCGTTGATCGTGTTAATTACAGCACGGTCACTTTAAATGTCAGGAGTGGGAGAATCTGAATCGAGATACACTTAAAGACATGCAATCTAACTTTCCGGAAGAAGTTAGAGTACAGTGTTAATTGTAACGCAACCACAGACCGCACATTGCCGTGAGTATGTTTTGTGGACACGCCTACATCATTACCTGTGAAACAACTGACATTCTTGCTCTAAGAACTGAACAATGGTATTCTGTTTTTAGTGTTCCGTAATACTGAAAATGTATTTCAAATTCTACCGTCTTTTATTCGCGTAGGTGATAATTAAAGTAATTTCTTATAGGAAACTTATGAAACAATGATAATGAATAAGAATCCTTTTAACGTGCAAATAATTTGTATCTCACAAATTAAAGATACGAAAATTTTAAGAATAATACGCGTTTGATCAAAGTAAATAAAACGCATATAATAATATAACTTCAGCTATTGATAGAAGAAAAATTGTTAGATCTATATGTATAATTGAATGAAATTATAATTATGTAATTGATTTATGAAGAAAATGCTCGTTTATTATAGATTAATTTTAAAATTTCTCGGATAAACAAATTACAATTACAGTCAATAAATATAGGTGAAGTAATATCTCATCCTAGATACATATTTTATCATTCGCAATAGAATATTGAGCACGTAGGTAATGACTCATTGATGACATGTAATACCTTGACTATATTATATTACTGTTTAGACGTAAAAGGACTACTAGCTGGTAATGTGAACTATTTTCATTTTACGAAAAAAAGATAAAATCTTATGTAAGTGCTGTATGTATACACATGTATAGGTACGTGAGTTTAAGAACTATATGTCATACATATATAAATTTATAAAATATTTAATAAATAAGATAGAAAATATTTTCTACAAAACGTAAGTATAATATATTTTCATTTCAAATATATAAATTTATAATTTTATTTTGTATGATTAAATATTTTGTATGAATAATAAGATATATATTCTTAGTATCTGCAATATATCTAAGTTTTTAAATAATTTTTCAATAACTTGAATCAGAATTATGTTGCATTTAATATTCTTGCCCAGTACGATTTACTGAATATATTAGTGAAGCTTGACTTTATATGATCCTATTACTGCGAACATTGATATGTATATGTAATAAAAGTAAAATTTCTTCTTACTTTAGATCATCGTAAATTATCTTCCAAAATATCTTTCTAATTGTGATATACTGTACGTAATGACTCTTTAGAATCTAGAATGTTACTAACGGCACGTCTAATATATGATTGACGGAAATATATATTAACGCCAACAACACTTGTAACGCTGAATTATGTCAAGTTGTATTTTAAAACCTCTGTCAGACAATCGAGAAGGAAATGGGCATCGTTCTTAGGTCGAGTTTAAATGGAACGGAAGAAGTTGCTTGAGATACTGTGTGTCTTTGCAAGTTTGTCTTGTGTCGCGTGATAAAGCTCTATATCTCTTCACTGTTTGCGAGCATTCATTGCTTTTTTATCTGTTATAGATATTGAAAGCATAATGAATGATTTATAGTGAGTTGATGTGCATATAAGACATGTATGTACAAGATATGTTTAATATGTATGGTAATAATGAATAACGGTGAAAATATTCTATCATATAGTTCTATCATTATTGGATTATTGTTATAGAAATATTTCCAATTTTATTTAAATATTTAAAAAAAACAAGTGTAGAAAATATTCTTAATTTTTTGTCGATTTGAAATGCTACAGATAAAAAAGAAGCACAGTGCATCTTTTGATTAAATTTTAATCTAAATTTTGGTCTAATTTTAACTGCAAATCTTAAGTTCTGAATCTTTTCGGAATTTATTTAAATTTCGAAGTATCGAATTATATGCGCGAAAGTTTTCTCAAATATCACTTTTGTATGAATATAAAATTAATGACAATATTAATGTTATACATGAATAAACACTATTTTTATTGGAAATCTAGTTGATACTTTACAATTAATTATTTCTATATTTGAATTATATGTATTTGAATATAAACAAAGTCCCGCGCTACTACGCTCGATATATCTCGAACAGTAAACTTGGTTGTGCGTAGAATGTTCCAGTAGTCGCATTCGAATTTGCTTTGAATGGCATGGGTCGTAAATGCCGGTATAAATAATTCAGTGTTTTAAGTGATTAAAAAGGATTAAAAGTGCGTAGGTGAATTACATTGAGTCTAATTGAAAGTAAGTAAATACTTTGTGCATGTGACTTTGTTGATTTTATATCTTTCACTATTCAATCTAGCGATTCTTAGGTTAGAGTTGCATGAAATTTACGAGACGTAGATTATAGATAAATAATCAAACATAATCATAAAACAGTATGTGAACTCGCATAGTTTTATGCATTTCCTTATGAAATGAATTTGCAATAACGACGCTTCTGAACGTACGTAATTATTAATTATTTTAGTGAAAATAGAAAATGATAAGTGAAAGAAAATTCTTTGTGTTGCAACAAATATTTGAAAGTACTCATTATTGTTAAACAATCTAATCTGTGTTTTTGTTACCAGGTTCACAGATTTCGTCGTATTCCTTCGTCATGTTCCTTCGTCGTGTTTCTCACAAATCGTTGCGTGCGTCATTACATTAACTTGTACATTTGGCATTATAATGGTGAGTTCAATTTATACATTTTAAACCATAAGTAAACATAATGCGCAGATAATATGTTTAATATTGTTTAAAATTTGCATGAATCATTGCATAAATTACATTTCATTAATAAATTTATATTGTTTAAATCGAGTTTAAATGTTCATAATTAACTTATCATCATCATTACTCAATATTGATATTTATGAATATTTGATCAATAACTATGCTTACTTATTTTTATTTTTTCTGTACTTTAACGGTAAAATTACACATATTCGTGATCTAAGAAAAATAAATATGCTAAATAGACATATGTCATTCATATATGTCTTTTTATATGTTTATGTCAAATAGAAACAGATGTTAAGTTTTAATGTATATTTGTCTATGATTCTGTGTATTGAGAAGTACACTTGTAAAGTATGATTTGTCATTTTTACATTTTCTGCCTTAGAAAATTGAATCTCGTTTGTAATTGAAACCTGAAAGCGCTGACGAGGTCGTCAGTACAGAAAGTAGGAAACACTTTAATTGTTTCGCTAATCTTCCACCGGTAAAACAGTGCTCTATAAAGTTAGTATACAACTTTTCCTAACACGTTGCGGGTGCGGTAGTTGTAAAATCTTTAATGGATGGTTTTAATCGCACGTATGAATTTGAAGTTTTTGTATTTGGAAATCAGAGTAGTACAAATAAAAAGGTAAATTGAAATAGTAATATATAACGACAATAGAATATACATATATTATAATTTAAATAATTGTTTGTCACGTTCACTAGATAACATAATCAAAATATGTCAACTTTCCTATTACATATATTACTATCGTATTAAAATTCCACTGGAGAATTATATTTCTTTAAATTTATATTAATTCTTTAAAGTATCACTGTAAAAGGAGGCCATTGAATTCAATTTACCTACACGATTCTTTCACGATAATCTGGAAGAAATATTTATCACTTGCAAAGTTTCACAATTTTAGCTTATATATAAATCATTTAATCGACTTTTGTAATTGTATTTCAGAATTTAACTTAGGAAACAGTATTGTTAACAACTACTCTCCATATATAAACTTGGAGTAGTTTGATTTAATACTTTAACCAGATCCTTTCATTTTCAATCACTTTCACTGCAGTAGCTGCATTCAACTTTTACCGCAAAAGCGAATTTATCTACAAAGGAGTACACGTTCCCTACCGTTGGATTGCTATTTCCTGATCATTGTTCGGTTCTTCTGGTCTGTCTTCGTTGTTTTGTACCGTGACTATATTGATTATCAAGCTTGCAAATCATGTAAAAGGTTTGTTTATACCTGCCTGATAGAAATTAAATTCATTTTTATGCATTTTAAAGATCATCGATCACGTGCAAACATCAGATCTATTGCGTAAACTGCCTTGCCCACCGCTAAAATGGGATTTATGGCAATTTATACTTTGAATAATACTATTTAGACACGCAATTGTATCGATAACTATGTATTGCATCATTCCGTTGTACCTCTCAAGATTTCCATCGATCCAATTCCCATTTCGAAAAGGTTGCGCACGTGCTATTTATGAGCAGATCAGTGAAAACGTAGCAATCGGACAACGCACATCTCTGGTGATGTAATGATGCTTACACATCAAAAAGACGCTGGCTTCCTTATTTTTCTAATCTCTTTTTACGGAAGAGCCTTTCGCGTGCGTTTAACCACTGTAAAACACCAATGGAAAATAACCTGCTGTCTGTAGCAAACTCATTAGCAGACTCACAGTAATTACACTTACCTATGCGAGATACGAATGCTGAATACACGTGTAACTTCATTTCTTATTTCTTGATAAGTTATCAGTGTAATTTAGTGTACTCTAGCAAAGACATTGTACTGTGTTTTATCTAGAAGGATTTCATCTCCATTTTCACTGAAGTAAAATTTGATCCTTAGGGAATAAGAAAGATTATTCATATGAAAAGTTAATTTTTATTATTAAGTTCTATTACTAAATGATAGTAAATATAATCCTCTCTGGTATCTATGGATTTATTTCGACAATGTCAAATTTTTATAGTCTTCTAGACTTCTTCTAGACTATAGTCTTCTTTTATAGTCTTTTATACTCTTCAATAAGTTATTAAGCTAATTGTTAAAAAATTGTATTTAATAACGAGCAAAATCTGAATGGTCAGATTAAGTACTGAGATACTATTGTGCTGAAATGTATCGAAGGGATTTATGGATAACTATTAAATAGTAATTTTCGTAAAAAGCAATTATTAAGAAAGTATACAATTAGGAAAGTATTCAATTAAGAAAGTATACAAAAGAGATGAACGGTACGCACGCGACGCTAATTGTTATGTAATAATATTAATCAGTATTTATCAATCGCAAGTTTACTGAAAATTTCGGAAAGGGAAAGTTAGAATATAATGGAATTGTATGAATAACATACATTTAAAATCTCGACTGCCAACTGATTTACATGGAAGTTACAGAGCGTATCAAAAATTGTGCAATCGTATGCACAGGCGCAAAAAATCGCGGAAGATGTCGTGTATCGAACGTTTATCATACTTACGATTTCTTGTAGTACTTTTACTTTCGTTCCTATGTCTCTTTAGCACGTGAAACTTAACTGTTAATCGCTACATAGGTATTCAAAGAAAAAAGAAATAAAAAGGCACAATAATTTTTTTGTTACGATACATTTTTCTTTCGATCACGTTTACAAATATAAAAACAACTATAAACGTACGTGGGGCGTGTTCCCTACCGACCTAGTAGTACTGAATCGGATAAATCACTAAGTAGCCGCTAGTTATATTAATGCTAACGAGAAAAAGTATTTACAATGTGAGTAAGGAAGTGCATATTGACACTTCTGCACGGTACCACCAACAAGAAAAAGCTAGAAGTACACCGTTATGTTACGTAATTATGCTAGATCTGTGTTCATTTTCCTGAAACGCCCTACCCTTACAGCCTATCGATGTACGTTGCGAAGACTAGCACATTTTATTTGTCTTATAAAAAAGAATACGTTCGATATTAACGTGACTCAAAGCATCATATCTTTTTCGGCAAGAGAAGCACATTTCTACATTTTGCTACGAAAAGAAGGAATCGTATTATATCATCCACTAGGAAAATTAAAGCGATTTAAGAAAAAAAGGTAGCATATTTTCCATTTGTCACAAAAAACCAACACATTTAGTTAACAATACAATGTATTAGTTTCTCTTGGGAAAATCTAAATATCCTACTATTTGTAACAAATGATGAAATGTGCTTTTTTCACGGATGCTATGTTACTTTTAGTAAGACAAGTGAAATATGCTATTCTTTTGTAACGCACACCGCTATTTCCTGCTCGAGTACCCAACTATAAAATCCGCTTCCTCCGTTTTTACTTACTCTTTGTTCAAGCTTACCGCTAATAAATAGATACGATAAATATAACGAACTTGACAATCGTGGACCTGGCGTCGCGTACCGGAGAAAGTAATTCGTAAAAGTGCCAAGTATTACCAATATATGCATCGAGTTGAACCTTTCGATGCGTGTGAAACGTTTTCACGTGATCCATGCCAATCCACGCCTCTCGATCTACGATCGCACCACGTGTTTCCACGGGCATACGTGCGCATAGCTTTCCACGGAATCAAGTCGTAGGACGCGTTAGATTTGAATCGATTCTCACACTTACGACAGGGAATGCAAATAGAAAGTTCGTTCAGTCCGAGTAGAATGTCTCTGTGCGGCGAGCCACGCCAATGAAAGTATGCTACAGTTCTCCATAGAAGGCACCGGATTAATCTCCGAGTCCGGGCACGCTTGCAAAATTTGCCATAACCATTGCAAAACGATGATTTTGTTCCTGATATGTAGCTGATCTCGCTCGTAATCAATTTGAATTCCGATATTTTAGGAATTGAATGCCGCTAACTGCAGGTGCTGACGGAAATAGTATGATGAACAGGGTGAAAGTTGGACGAGAATTTGGAATTTTATAGAAACGCGGATAGAACACTGACGTTATACGTAATCTTCGAATAGGCCTGCGGATGTTTATGCAAATTCGTATCTTTATGAATAGAACGTAAATGTAGGTACAGAAAGATTTGTCTTGTATTTTAAATATTATACTTTTATATATTTTGTATAATTTGGTATATTATATACATTCTGTATAGTTTTGCATACTAAAATCTTTCGTAAATGCATAAATATCCGTAGCTTAATTAAGAGTATTAAGTTTTTTAAACGTAGTCAATTTTAGTCAAATTAGTTTATACTACAGTAGAACTGCACTTATTTAATTGACCGAACGCTTGACTGAAACTACTTATTTCAACACGAACTCTAATTATACGAATTCCATTTACATACGATCAAAAGCTTGGTGTGATCAAAAGAAATAAAATATTTCTACTGTTATACTTTTCATAAATTAATATCTCAGGTACATACATCAAATGCCAATTCGATTGATATCAAAAATACAAAAAGAAAAAAGAAACAATTTTTTCCTCCGGTATAAATAATGACACGTGATCAATAAATCACGGTTTGGTTTGATTTTGTAATTAATTCATCGTCGACTTTTTACGTATTTCCTATGAGTCATTTCCCTGGGAAACGCTGTCTCTAAGTGATTAAACTTAGCGCCGTTATTACGACAGCAAATGTTTATCCGGTTCGATCATACGGATCGGTGTTCTGTAATGAAATCAGCGAGTACGTAGGTCGGAATTCTATTCAAAATGATCGTGTGCACACGATGAATAATTCTGGTCACGACGTCTGGAATCTGTGCGGTGTAGCATGTTACCGTACGAATTGACGCGACACGGCGCGGCGGCGAGAAATTACTATGGTAATGTGTTTAGTGTGCGTGAGTATTGCGTCAGGTCATTGACTTTCACTCTCTAAAGATAGTCGTTTTAGACTACGAAAAAGTGCTTCCGATGCCGATCTCGAAATTGGTTTGATATCTGTGCAGAAATTTTGCTATTAGAATAACAAATTATCGTTAAATCGATATTTACTGTCGACGTTATACGTAATGTTAGTCATTATCTGCTTGGGTTGTTAGAATTTGCAACATTATGAAATAAACAAGTTTTGAGTAACCAAAATTGGAAAATTCGTATTTTAACGAAAGTGAAGTTTTGTACAAGTTAGAACGAGAATAAAATTGTAAGGTCTCCGTGTACGGAATGTTAGAAAGTTATATGTTAATTTTGAATACTAGTTCTATCACAGATTGAATCTCAGAGTAATGTCGATGTTCAGTGAAGTACCTTGGTCGATATCGTCAATGTTGGGCGTCTATGCAAAAGTTCTGTTATTTCGCCGTTAACACTTAGTGCGAGAAGAGCTTTGACACTCGTGTTTTATGCACGTGCTACTTTTTGTACAGAATTATTTCGTTTCAGAAGCATAGTCAATTTAGCAAAATTTAGTATACATACATTATATAATTGCAATTACTGTGTTAGAAATAAATAAATAATGTTTTCAAATTTCGTTACATTTTGAATGCTACAAAGCATTAACATAAATTATTTAAAAGAACGGTAAATTCTGTTGTTAGTTATGAATATTAATAAATATTTAATATACTCAATCATTCCTATACATTAAAAAATCCTAGAATTATACAATGTATGCACCAAATATTATAGTAAAAGATTTCAGTGAAAGTTAATAAACCACCAAGGTCGTAATAAGAAAAGAAATTGCCACAGCTCAACTAGTAATAAGAAGTAAAACACGACGCAGCTAATAATTTCTACACACAACCTACAATATCCTACGCATAAAAACAAACCAGATTATTCGACTAATTGCTATGTCGTAAAAAAAGTCGTGATTGCCCTCCGGTAACCTTGAACGAAACATTGGGTATCGTGCACGATCGATTAAATCCCGGATACGCACGCGCCAGGCCCACTGACAGCACCATCTCGTTATTAAAGTGCCGCGGGTGGTCCGAACACGTAATCGGATAGTATAAAAAGTTGAGAATGGGTACCCTATAAAGAATTAAAAAAAAAAGACTCGCAGGCTAGATGGAATCAGTAACGAGAGGCCCGAAGATAGTGATCGATCTGACCTACGGAGAGAGGTGCACTGGCAGCGCTGGAGGACCTCGCAGGGGCGACGTAGTAGAACGACTGGGGTTGCGTCTGAGACTCGAGCAGCTGAAGCCTATGCGACTGAGCGGATTGTTGCTGTTGTTGTTGTTGTTGCTGCTGTTGCTGACGTCTTTGTTGTTGAGCGTAGAGCTGCTGTGACTGCTGCAGCAGTTGAGCTTGCTGCTTCCTGTACAGCACTTCCTGGGGTTGGCTGATAGCTGCTGCGGGGGCGGATTGAGCCGACTGGGTTGCCGGTTGCTTATAAAGCGGGGACTGACGCTGGGGCTGCTGGGGCTGAAGCTGCTGCAGCTGCTGGAGTCCAAGGTAGGACTGGGGCTGGGCTACGAACGGTTGGAGTTTGTGACTTAGGGTGAAGTCACCCACGGTTTGGGGTAGCGTTTGATAAAGTTGGGTATTGTACTGACCGGTAGCGGGATCGTAAACGAGCTCCGACTGGTAGATGGGGTCGGCGGCGGAGGCGGTGATCGATGATTGACCGGCTAATTTTACTTTCGATGGTTGGGACGACGGTTGAACGGGCTTAGGGCTGGCTACGCCGACGGTGTTCACGTAACGCTCGAGCTCGGCGGCAAAGTCAAGGTGAGATGTGCTAGATGCGGTCGTGCTGCGCAGATTAGGCGATACAGTGACGGCCGAGGGACGAGTGTACGCTAATGCTGGGCGCTCGGTGCTACTAGGGGACACATATTGGGCAGCGACTTGTGCAACGTGGGGTCGGGGAGTGATTGCGACCGATTGCGGCTTTGGGTGACGGGCGACTGGGCGGCGAGTCGTCGTTTCGAGGGTTTGATACGCTGTCGATGATACTGTAGGCTGGGCACGGAGAATGGGCGATGCTGTGCTCTGATATTGGGTCGTCGAGGAAGCTAATCTGTAGAGAGCAGGACTGGCCGTGGGCGATGGCTCGTAAAGAGCTGTCGACGGTGTGACTTGAACGTAGGTCGGCTGTTGAGCCGTTCTGTAAGCATTTGGTCTTAACTGCGATGGCTTAACGAGGTCTTCATCGCCCAACTCTTGACTAGCATCGTCGTCTAATTGATATTGCGTTTGAAAGATCGTCGTGGGTGCTCGCGTGGTAGGTTGTTGATATGCTGGTCTCGATGATACTGGTCTTGGTATTGGTCTCACGGATGGATAGTTAGCTGGTCCAGAGATATCGTCTTCTTCTTGCTTGTCGGCAAGATCGTCTTCGTCATCCTTTGGTGCATTTGGATCGCAAGGATTGCCGGATACGTAGGTGAACTCTCTTTTATTACCATCAGGATCGATGTAACCGTATTTACCGCGCACTACGCAATCGGTTCCACGAGTTTCCTCCTTGAACGAACCATCGGCTGCCTCGTAGCCGAAAGTGAAAGATCCGTCGTCGTTGACCTTGTTGTAATTGCGAATGGTCTGGACTGGTGGTGGCTTGGATGAGTGCAGAGCGTCCTTCGAACGTGGCGAAGGAAGGGCACGAGTACGTGGTTGGTAGACTGCTGGGTTATAATCGTCTTCAGCCGCCTGACTGTCGTCTTCTTCGTAATAAACTTGCGGTTCTGCAATACGAGGCCGGATCTCCACTCGCTTTGCTTCTATTAGCAGCAGAAGGCATAATGGGATTACCTGGAAATCCAAATTACATTAGTTAGTGTGTCTCATTTATAATAACTTTAAAGTAATAATAACTGAACTACAATAACTACAAGGTATATGAAATTCTTTTAATGTGCAAAAGATATTGACGAATCCAATTCCTTGCGTAACGTCGCAAAGAAAGTTTTGAAGTATTTTCAACACTATTTCAAATCCCAAAAAATGCACGAAGCAAAAAGGCATAGATCGACATTCAGTTATTATGCAAACTATACTGCAGGCAAACATGATTTTAAATTTCTTTTAAACTTCTTAACACAATTTTGGTAAAGAAACTGAGATATTCAAACAAGTATGTCATATGTTATAATTTAATATTATTACAACAGTGTTAGAGATCAGAATATCATTAACATCTCTTTTTATCAGAAATGATTGCAAACCACTTATAAATCAAACTTCTTTCTGCCACGAATCTCACTCAGGTATCTTCGCTCGATCGTAATTTTTCTAATTACCATTAAAACAGCGCACGTAATATCATACTCATTCGTTATAAGCAACACGCTATCAGTCTATTAATATAATCGTCTCTGTTCCAGTCGGCAATTACTCTAATAGATACGCGTTACGAAAAGACGTTTCTAAGTAGTATAAGACGACAAGTAGAAAGGGACGTTATACGGCAGACAGGCCGCTAGAAGCAAATGCGGGATTTGATCGCGGTAGAGGAGGAAAACTTTTATCACGTCACGCGAGTCGTAATCAAAATTGTTGGATTAGAATGTCGGCAGACCAGGCCGTTATTCTAGTTTCCAAGCATGAAACCGGATCTGCATCGGGGTACGGTTTATAGTCAATAGGAAGCAGAAGATGGCGAAGAGAGAGTGAGTTTCGCGGATCGGTGAACTCGAGTACGCGCGAATGGTATGTGCAGCAAAATTCCTTATCGCTCGCTCGAACTAGCCCGACGTTACCGAACCATTTGCCATGTGCCAAGCAGCCCAGGAAGAAAAGTACTATGGCGAGCTCCATGCAATGTTATGGTATACGGAATTACCATTCGTCCACGCGATTTGCCGTATTATGAGGTAGAATATAAAGAAACGTTGCTTTATTATGGAAAGTAGTGGAATCGTTCGTGGACGTTGGAATTTCATATGCTGATCGTTGTCACTGGAAAATTCTCTTTACTCCCTTTTAGTTTCCTTCATTGCTGGACGATTTAAAATGGAAATGTTGTTTCATGGATGTCTATTTTTACTGATTCTTTGCGTGTATTTTATTATAAGTTGTCAACGTTGATATTTAAGCCATCGTAGTATTCTTAAAATTTCATTTTGTTCATCTTAATTTTGTTTAATATTCTAGACTCTCAAAAATTCAAAAAACGTTTTTAATTTGGTGTTCAACAGATTTTTAACTTTATCATAGCGTAGCTCGAAAGAGACTCGAACAAGCTATCAAATATCTTGTACTATAAATTTTATATTTTAAATTTCATCATATATAACAGAGTTGATGATGCTTATTTCTTGTAAGAAGTTGAAAATATGTATCTTTTTCATATTTGATGGTGAAATGATTGACTCTGAATTCTTCGTTATTATATTATACTATCAAAGAGTCTTATTACATTCAATAAAGATAGTTTGAAGTTTATAGAAGTTTAAAGATAGTTTATAGACCACTAGAAGATCGTTCACTAATGCCCAAATTAGGTGTAATACCTTTTCTGTAACTTTTGTACGATGAACGTACGTGTGACATGTAATGGATTTCTTTATATCTTCTGTAAAAGCCTATTATGTGCGTACATTAAGGTCAATTTCTTTGACATACTCAATTGTGCGGAAACATCGTGTCCATAATGATATATAGAAACAGCGAGTAGTAGATTTGGGTCGACGCGACCGGTAGCAAACAGATTCGACAGAATTTCAGGCGTTTCTGCCCGTGAGAAATCACGTTCTCGTAAAATATGGAAAGCTTTGATTTATTGCATAACGTTGTCTTGCATTCGCGATACAGTAATTCAAGAAAGCAGATAGCGATTCGTAAAACACGTTGTCGGAGGCGGGTTGAAAGATGGAAACGTGGGCAAAGATATCCACAAAGACAATAGATTTAAAAATATAAGCGAATAACCGCGCATTCTGTGGGCACAGTGCAGTAAAGGCATGAATAAAATTAAAATTAATGTGACTATCCAGAAAAAGGTACACGTATTCATATCTATTTTACCACAAGGTATTTTGAAACACTTAAAACTTGTATCGGATGAATGGTTTCTACAAGCAATGGCCAGCATATTGATATTAATAATTTCAGACATTTCTGTAACAGGTGTGTGGTAACTGGACGATTATGAATACCTAAATCAACAACTAGTTTTCTCGAATAAAAACAGGAAAGGTTTGGAGCAAAGTGATCGTATTACTTTACAAGTCTTTAAAATACGCGTTTAACATTTTCCCATAGACATTCGTAATATTGCAATTAAAATACCAGAACGAGAAACATATTTCAAACAATAAAAACTCTGCAATCGCGTCATTGCGACGCTAAAGAAGTAATAAAATAAGAAAGCCTTGAAACGTTCCGTCAAACGATTTCTACGACACAAAATACTTGTTTGAAAGAATTTGGAACGCTGACGAAACACAAAACGACCAGGATAAATTGCTAATCCCCTCGAGGGAAACTAATAATAATCTCGATTCTCTTCCCGTCACGTTTCTGCATTCTCATTTCCATGTCGTCCACCGATACGTGGTTCGGTTTCCTTGTAATACTTTTCACCCGTAACTGATTCATCATCGAGAGAATTTTCCTATTATGAGGAGGATTTCCCATGCGCGTTGAGCTGACCGTACGTCCTTACGACAAGACGTGGTCCCGACTTCCGGTAGAACCACTCGGTGGGAACCGCCCCAGCTCATACGTGTTACGTAATTTCTACTACTCGGTTGACCCGAATACGGGGCGAGGCAGGATTATAGCAGCGCAACGTGGTTACCGTGAGAGATTCAGATTCAGAGCGTCGTAACTCGCCTCTGTTTCGCTACACCATCGCTTCTGGATCTCCTTGAACCGAACCGAGAGCAAATGCTCGCACAAAACAGCCGCACCACGCCTCGCGACGACCCACAGGAAACGCTCGATACACCACTGTCACTTTTAAACGCTCGTTCGCTTGTACACGAAATGCGCCTAACCTACGGCGATTTTCGCGACATTCTCTTTTAGATGCTATAGCAACGAGCTTCGCCTCTCAACGGGTGGTGCATTAATTAAATTGTATCCGCCAAAGAAGGTTATCAGTTTGTCAGATATATTTCATTCGAGATCGATTAGCTGTCACGGATATCATGGTTCCAGTTATACTGCTGATCCGAAATAAGAGAAATAAAAAAAGAAGATTTCTTATCAACAAATTTGGCAATAGCCAGTAATAGAATGAATGAAAAAAAGTAATGATCGATAAGGTGGCGTCAGTTTTAAGTTACACATTTGAATTAATTCTAATGCAGACTATAATGATATATATACTAAAAATGCACATAAAGCAGTTAATGGATCAAGTAGATCTTAAGATGTATTAGAAGTCATCCCAAAAAGCATGGTTTTGAGAAAATCGTTTAAACAATCTTCTCGCATCTTTCAAACAGACATAACATCAATACAAATAATTTTGTAAGTTTAGATATAGGGTTTCGCAGGTGTATTTCTAAAATTGTATTTCTTTTTTTTTTTAAATACGTGAAATGAAGGTGTTTGTATTTTTCAATGATAAGATTACTCCTAAAGATGATTTGTGAAAAGGAGTTTCATCTCAACTGTTGATTAATGAATAAGCTTCAAGTTGAAGAGTTATAAAAATTAGTGCTTTGATCTTGGAATACGACTGGATATAAAATACATTGATTTCTTTTTGAATTCTTCCTTTTCTTCAGAAAATTACGAAAGATAACATTCAAGTGCCTGTAATATCCCCTTTTTCACGACTTTTCAAACTAAGCATCGATTGAATAATATTAGTAGAAAAACTGACCAACCATCATTTCGACAGGAAACCACAAACTTTTTACACGCGGCATTTTGTAAACGCTATACTTGTTTACATTACCACCATGTCTCTCCTTGTTATGATAATTACACTCTGTTTGCTTGAACTCAATTTCTACGTTGAAACCGCTGCACGATCATCTACAGGAAGTGTTGTCGTTTCAACTATCACTTTCAATGGTTATATAGACTTCACAACGCCAGTAACTAGAATTTCCATCGTTTTTAATTATCGTATCAAATCCAACGTCTTTTCTCTCTTCTTGTTTTATCCTTGCTGTCACAGCGGTATATAATTTTCTCTTTAAAAGTAATTTCCCACTAGAATGCATTTACATTGTTATTTATTATTTTCTACGAACGTTAATCATACAACAGGCATCTATATACAATGTAGCTAAACTTCGAACGATCATAATCGGAACGACATATTAAATTAAGAAACTAACATTAACTATTGATGTGTATATTTTATGTATGATTATGTTTTATTCAACATGGAGCATGGATTTCTAATATGTACGTGTTCTACGTATCAAGTTTCCATTACGTAGAAACGTATCAGCGTATAAAATTACGCGATGCCTTGTTTTGGCATGTTGCGGTATGTAGAACCGGTGTAGAACCGACATAAGAGAAAATTCTTGCATAAAAACGCGTTACACGCCTTCGTGGAGCTCATAGAAAGTGATGCCGGTTTAATTATCTCCTTTGATATTTATGCATACCAGGAAGGTTACGTTTTTCAGATAACACACTCGAAAGAAAGTTGTTTCTTTGTTAACTTGAACGTTTGCTATTTCATCTTGTTTCGTGACGCTACAAGTTATTAATTACGTTTGCACGAAGGCAACCAGGCAATTTGCTTAACAATCCAGCGATATTTATTGCGCTATTCCGTATTGTAGTTACTCTTACGCATGTTGTACATTCTAATGCAGAGTTAGGTAACTTCGTTGAGTAATTTTGTAGTTTAAATAAAATTAAGTTTGCAAATAGTACTTTGTAGTAAGATCATTATAATTTGATCGAACACTTCATTGTTTTTCGTCATCATCATTTAAACATTTTACATTTCTTCTTTAATATCTTTTTCTTCGAGCAAATATCAGATAATATCGTCATGTAATCTTTAATACTTCTACATTTTTAAAACAATTCTTCATCATAATCTGATATTCCAGTATCACATTATCTGCAAAATTTTCAACCGAACTCGATCTCATTCTCCTCTCAAACTTTCAAATTCCATCGAGCTACGAGTCCACGTCATTTCCTTTTTTAACTCCAGCATCGCACAAAACAAAATATGGAGGACAAAACAGAGTGAAGTTCAAGCAAATCGAACGACACAGATCCTTTCTTCGGATCAACGAAATCGTACTATTTTCACTTTCCTGCAGTTAAGGTTCAGAACACACAACCACAAAATTATTGCAGCATGAAATTACTGGAACCTTGTCCGTTCGAACGTGACCTAGTAAAATTTTACTATCGAATATCGGCGATTTAAACAAACAAGAATAGAGACAGTGAAACATCGGACATTTTTCGAAACATTTGAACAGGATGGAATTGCGTGTCGACGACGACAACGACGACGACGACGACGACGACGATAACATCGGTATCGATGATTCGGTGATCGGCGGTAATCCAGAGACCGAAGGAATATTCGAGACGCAGTTGGCACACAGTTCGTCCTTGAGACAGGGAGGTACGTCGTTACGGAACTTTCGAACGATACGGTATGCACCATGCTCTCTTGGGCGTGCGCCGATTAATTTCCAGTCGACCCGTGATAAAATGCGGTTATTCTTTCCTTGCGTTCATAAACCCTGCGAACGTGCTCCCCACCAAACCAAATCCACACAGTCAATGTACACGTGTGATAAATCGTGTCTTTCGCAAGATCGCGTCAGGGAGAAAATCGAAGGTTACCTTCGACTGATCTGATGAAGCTCTGCTTGGTCACGGACCTGGTTATGGGGCAAAGAGACTTTTATGTGACGCAAAATTTGCGGTTGCACGATAATTTTGTGGCAATGGTATTTAAAAATACTTTGATTTGGACGGTGCATATATCGTGGGTAAATGTGTGTGTGTATGTGTCGCGTATATGAAAGGTCATGTGTGAGAGAAAAAGTTGAATGCAAAAGATAAGCTTGGAAGAGCGATGGTGATGTGTGAATTAAGATTTCTCAATAACGATGTTGAAACAAACATAAATTTAGGAATTTAAGGTGAAATTAAGATATGAAATAGTACGTTAGCGTGATAAATGGTGTTTCGATTCTATTAAAATGACAGAAAATTATTCGTTATCTTTTTCAGACCTACGCTTTCTTTTACAACAGTAAATTCTGCTTTATGCTGACTGTTTCTTAACAAGCTAGCCAACTAGAAAATAGCACATAGTATATTATAAAATAAAAGTATATTTGTAGCAAGACATAAAAAAAATGTTTTACAAATTATTAAAATCCAAGAGTAATAATAATAATAATTTAAAATTATTCTTGAATTAATTTGTATTCATTTCTAAGATACCAAGCGTATTTCATTTCATTTATAATAAAATATCTAAATTATTATTACAAGTTTTCAATAATTTAATAATACATTCAATGATATACGTGTATGTTACTATAAGAAAATATTTATGTGCTTATCTTTCCACGGTTTGATTGAAATTTCCGTCCTATGTGCTATTTTTTAACAAATATATATGAAACACATAAGCAAGTTTTATTAAAAGTTGATACAATGCATTTCACTTTTCCTTCGTCAAAGACTATAATTTCCCACGACCATTTTCCTCTAGTAGGATAGTTAATTACAGTTACTATCACAAATAGACTAACGCGAACTAAATTTTCTCGCTGTAATTTGTCGGAAGGCGGCGATTATATTGTAAAAGGATCTATACATTTCAAAGAATCAATTTAGAACTACCTACTCTTAGGAAACACTTACTGTTGAGATTTCTCGCTCCATTAAATGTAGAACGCTTTTTAAAAAGAAAATCTTATATATATGACATATATGTCTAATATAGGTCTAATAAATGATACATGCAAAGCTCGTAAAGCAAAACCTTTTAAGCTCTTGATAATTAGTCCACTTAGTTCTTTGAGATAAATCTTTTTTAGTTAAACATGGCAATATACTAGTTCTATGGAATATAACACTCACATTTAAAAAAAGACAGAAATATGCGAAGCTGAAATCTGAAAGTATGGAATCATTTACCAAATCGTATTTATGTATATTGAATCGCCTGCTAATTGTATCGCTAATTAGGAATGAATGCTGCAGATATTAATTGTAACAACCATTGCTTCGTAATAAATCATAATTTATAATCTGCTAATTCCATAAGAAATTATAAATTTCTACATTTTGATAAAACTCACGTACGATTATCATAAATTCACTGAAGTATTCAGAAGCTTATGGTCAATGCATCATTCAGACAAGATTAATTATCCATTAAAATTACAATTATTTATTGAAATAACGTACGATAATTAGAAAATTATTCTAATGCGTTTCTAATCTCTCTTTTTAATTTCCCTTCAAATCTCTAAATAAAATATTATCCGCACAAAAAGTTCAAGAAACTTCACAAAATGTCAATACCCTGGAACTAAGCAACTCCATATTGAAACGTTTACTTCGTAACACAAATGATCGAAGCTAGAAAATTAGAGAGAAAGGCTGTTGGAATATGAAGCTAAGTAGCCAAGGGTGACCTAATTTTTCATGATCGTTTTCATTATCGAGTTAATCACCGGTCAGGACTTGATTAAAGTCACACGAAATCAAGAGAGCTCGATACGTCATCGTTATTATCAAGATTGAAGCTGGCTGTATCTTGTGGCCTCGCTCACTGACAGGGTGTACGCTAGCGAATACTAGTGTATAGTCTAATGACTCTGTATCTGGTCTGGAAAATCGTGACGCGGAGGCAGGCCTGTATATAATCAGCGCTAGAACATGCCAGTCACATACAGTGAGAGGTACGAACACATTCGGTCGGTCTGGTCGGAGGCAATTGGTCCTGGTCTACCACGCCTTGTCTGAGCCCCCTGGCTCTGGCTTTCCAGAGAAAGGAAGAACAGCATTACCTTCGCGTAAACCTGTCTTATTTTAAAATACTCCTACGAAAGCGAAACCAAGCTACAACGTAGATATCTGTAGTTTGCCGGTTAGCTGTCGTCTCTTAAGATATGAAGATATGAGACAAAATGATGTTAATAGAAGGAAAGATCGTTGCGATCTCTTGGAGGAATGAAATTCTTGGGTTTCGCAATAGTTTGAAGGAAATGCCAAGGTTATCATATTCGAAAAAGTGGAAAGGAATTGAGAAAACACGAGAAATCAGAAGAAAACATGAGGTCGTATAAGAAAACATAAGAAAACATGAGAAAACGTAAAATATAAAACGTCGTATAATCCGGGTAAATTAATTCAGATATGTTTATAATGTTCCCAAAATGATACTTGCAAAATAGTTTTATTATCTTTTGTGTCTTTTCTAACGTTAAAAAAGAATCTCAAGTGTGAACAAAATGTGAAAATATTCCAATTAATATACAAGATTTGTCGTTTCAATTTCATATATACCTTTCTGAAACATTACAAATCTTGTAAAAACATTACACGTTGCTTGATAAAATAAGAGTAAAATTGGAACATAAATATTCCAGGACCGTAACAGATTGAGGTTTCTGTTCATATTTCTGTCATTTCGCTTGTAATCATACTCGACATTAGTATTAATTCAAACTTCTGACTGCGTTTACGATTTCGTTCTATCGTAGTCTGAACAGACAAGGTTGAAGTCATGGAAACATTGTGTTTCGATAGTTGAACGACAGTCGTCGAACTACATATATCTCAGCTACTAGGAATTATCTAACGTCATCATGCAAATGATTTAATTAGTTGCATGATGATTTCATTCACTATTAATCGACAAGGCATTAGATAGAATGTATTCGCCGGTTGTTTACCACTCGCAATAGAAAACGTCACTCAACGTGCATAGTCTGTCGTCTCAAGTCGGCCGATTTCTAATCGTTGAATGATTCAAAAGTATTTACATTTGCATAGCCAGTGATTTATAAGTGTTCGATGATTATATCTCAATTTGTACGTCACTTTTCCTTCGAAGCAACGAATAATGAAACGTAATACTGTTCTCTTGAAAAAGTGAGAAAAGGTTTGCTGGTTTTAAGAGAAGATAAATTTGTGTTTCACGTTTTATGAAATCCATCTTACATTTCATGAAAATTCCAAGTTTAATGTTGCTGTCAGAAGTGTTGTTATAGTTAGATCTACCAATAGACATACAGAAAGAGAAAGAATGTGGTGTTGGTTAGATCGATCGGTTCTAAACTACTCTTTCGAAAGTAAAAGTTAGTTCCTTGAGGAAGGTAGTAGCTGGAAGCAGTGTTCTTATTTACTGCAATCGCTTCAATTTATTTTTGTACCACCCGCTTTGCAGCATAAGACGAAAGATATATTGTTCGGAATATTACATACTTTCTTCTTGTATCATTGTTGTTAAAGTACGCGCCTACGAATCGAGCGATGTCCGTATTTCCTTGGAGACTCAAGAACTACGATCGAGACACATAATCTGATACAAGTATAATGAACTGCCAAATCTCTTCGGTTGAAGTATAATCTAATTCTATTTCTGACAGTGGCATGAAGACTTTTTAAAAATAAATATTTCTATACAAATGCAAAATATATTACAGAAAAAGGATATTATTTTATTAATTACAAAATAGAAAATAATAGGTCTCTTGTGTTTTCTTTTTTTTTGCAGTTATCTCTGCAGCATCGATTGGTCTATGTTTTACTTCGTAAAAATATGCTCAGTAGTGTATTGTTTCACGTGTTTCATTATATGGATAATGAATTTATTGAAATTAATAAAGAGAAGAATGATATAAATAAAGTAAGAAGTAATTGCAATGTTTCTATACAATTGTACGGTACTTTCCCTTATTAGCACTATTCATTAGTATAGAATACTACCTGTTAGTATTTTAAAAAATGGTACGCTTTCATTTTCGTCTTGAAAAGAGAAAGTATCATTTTTAATTAATATCGAAAATGATATGACTTCGATAAAATTAATTAATTTTAGAATCTTTTAAACAGTATGAACGTAACTAAGGAAATCTTCGAAGAATATTCAGCGAATTAATTAAAGAAAAAGACATTGTTCCATCGTACATCAAACAGAAACGGTAGAATATTGCATAACGTTATTGTGTGATTGTAATCTGTGGAGGATGTTACCTTCGCGATTATGATTTCCTGGATCGATAGTATCGTGATAATCTTAGGCATCAATTCTGATACAACAAGTTGACAATGACGTAGACGGCGGTACCAAGGAATGGTCGCTTTCACGGTGAAGGTAAGCCGTTTATTTTAGAAAAAAAATCTGTTAACCGGTCACATTTTCAGAATTGCATTCTTCGTCATACTGAGCCTCTAACTATATCTAGTATGCAACGCAGTGACTAGCAGTATATGTAATGCGTATCTGATCTGGATCCAGCCAGCGGAGCCTTGCTTTTGATTATATTGCGTTTCTAAGGAGGAAGTAGTTAAAATGTCTCGAGCACACTTTCTTCGCCCGTATTTCCGTAGCGGAAGCTGGGCACGCGATCGATGATTCGTTTTTAGATTAATCTACTACCTGCTGGCGTGTTCTAATTAGCCGACTGATGTGGTGAATGGTCGCTGGGTTATGTCAGAATCGTGTTAATCGTAATGGAAATTGGTAACGAATGATAGAGGTGTTCGAGGAAAGTGGATAAATTATAAGGTTTATTAATAAGGTAATAACAAGGTAATAAAGGTAATAGAATATTTGTGAATATAAATAAATGTGGGAAATTTTTGAATTAGAGAAGGGGACAAAGTCTCAACGTTTTTCGTTAAAAGATTCGAAGATCTTAGAATTTGATTGAATTTTACAGAATTCTCTGGAATTTACAAAATTTGTTAAAATGCATCAAACTTTAATTGACTTTATCAGAATTCGCAGGGATTTACTGAAATTCTTTAGAATTCCACACAATTTGCTGCAATTTGCTAAAATTTGTTAGAATTCGCTAAAATTTGTCAAATTTCGCTAGAATTTGCGAAAATTTGCGAAGACATCGTAAAATTTGTAAAAATTCACTGCTATATGAATAATAACTCTATCGCAAATTAATTTGATTCCCTAAAGGAAGTACTCAGTGTTTTTTGTATGGGGACATTTTAGAAGAAATTGCGTTTATGAATAACATATAGTCCAGGAAAGAAAATGCACATCATTACAATGTTTAATGATTATGCCCTGAATCAATTTTTATTTTAAACTTTTATACACGTTTCCTTGTAGGAATATTTATTAATGGTAATAGGATTTCCATATCCTTTTACCTCTCAAAGGAAAATTAATGCGTGAGTGAGCATAGAATTCGACCTTGCTGATCCAGTTTCTTCTCATGTACTTGTAACGCACTGAATCATTGTTAAATAGTCATTATGTTTATGTACGCTAACAGACGATTAAGCAAAATAACGAATAATAATCTCGTAAAGTGTTTTTAAAAAGGAATTCACTACAGTGTTACTTTCTGTGTTGCCTACTTGAAGTGATTAAATCTATCTAATGATGAAAGGAATAAATAACCCGCTGATATAATTGAATAACGGTCTGATGCAACTGCGATGACTATGATGCTGTGTTAGATGCTTAGATGAGTCAAAGGCTATGCTTCAAGGTTTCGTTCTGGTTCTGAGGCATGAATAACATTTATACTTCCGTCTAACATTAATTTCTCTCGAGATGAGAGAAACACTACACTGAGAAACGTTTCAATGTTTGAAATCAATGAATGAAAACTTTCAAGTCTTGACCAATTTAATGCGAATGACTCTTCAGAATATAGTTTCCTACATTTAGTATTACTGAAACAATTCTGCAAAGTAGGCAACATTACATTTCTCTTGTTAAAATTTCTCCTCGCTCTTTTCCCTTCGCATGATATCTATCATTTTCATATCTCAAAATCCCTACAAAAATTAGAAAAATGTGAGTCGCTTCACCCGATATCACAACAAGCCAAATACGCTTCTTGTTATCGTCAAAATTAGCATGACACACGTGGTTGTCACACACGAGTTGTTCGGACGTATTCAAACAGCTGCCAAAGAAGTTAAGAAAGAAGCGACAGGTGAATAGGCCGTGCAGATTTCTCAAGATCCGTGCGTCCGACGGCTCTCGTACGGCTGTCTTCGACGCGAAAGAGGATGCAAGATGACACGCGTAGTCATCCTGTTTCCCGGCAAAACGTATCCGCCGGAAATAAGGAAGATGTGAAAGGTTTCGCGAACGTTAGTCGAATGCTGCGTACGGCGAATTATTTGCGTCGATGCGAATATTCGAAAGTGCAAAAGAGGCGAACGTTCCCTGGCAGAGAACGAAGGCAGGGCAAAGTAAAATGCACAGAGAAAAAACGTTTAGACTCTAAATATGGTCTCGAGTGGAACAGTGAGAGTGAACGTGACTCGTTTCGTATGGGCGTTGAGAACGCAGCCATTGGTATGCAACGCTGCTATGCCCTTGTCTTATGAACTGTGTCGTCCACAGAATTACTCTGCCACTCGCTTTTTCCTTCGTTTAACCATTGGAAAGCGGATAGCGTATTGAAAAGCCGCGTTGATTAGTTATTGTTAATCATCGTCGTTCTCATTATACTGTTTTAGTATTGTGGACTTTTCACTGGCGCCGTTATACTATATATATTATACAATAGGGAAGCTTTAACGAACGTGTTACTCTTTTGATTTGTTTCCCAAGTACGATTTCTGATTTAATTGGAGGCTTAATGGGCAAAATTGAACAATCATGAGATACGTATGTTAAATTAGGGATATTACAGTGTACTTACTACATAGGATTCATTAGAAGAGTATCGTAGGAATTGGGATTCGTTGAGCAGATGATAGGATTTTCTACAGTGTTGTAAACTTGTTACAGATTATTGGATAGATAGTGGAATAACATATGTACACTTAGAAATCAGACCTGGGCAAATTCTACTTGAAATTAAAATAAGAAATAATTATTTGAAATAATTCATCTCATATCGTTATTTTCGATACTGTTGTTTGAAAATATCGATAATCTCGATGCATGTTTTAAATTATTTCAAGTTTGGCGAAAGAAATAATCGTGAAACTGATGCAACAAAAAGAAGCAACAGTCTATACGCTCTATAGTATGAACCGCGAAGAGAAGGGCGGGAACAAAAACCAGACTCTATCTTGGAGATAATTTGAGATAATTTGAGAAAGAAAATAACATGTCATTTGAAATAATATTTCAAATACCTAACGTAATTTCAAATATGCTCAGGTTTGTTAAATGTAACGTATTATGTAAAGTGTCTAAATGTAAGTATAATTGGGATTAAGGGAGAGATTGAAGAACAGGTTAATTCCTTTCTCATGAGATCTCAGAAAGAAAAGTAAACGTAAGATTGCAACGTACGTTAATAAAAATAAAACAAATGTGAAAAGTAAGGAGTAAAACACTGTACGAGTGGCCTGTTTTGTTATTTTTTCACACGGTTGATACACAAGAATGTGAGGAGAAATGTGCTATAATTGAAGAAAAATTCCTATCTAGCATCGATTAAGGAAGCACTGGAAAATTAGATAGCGCCCGTTGCACGGGCACTTTGTATCGGCGCGTTACGAATCAACGAAGCATGACTACGTTTAACCCTTGCCTTGGATACAATTTCACTCTTTCACAGTTTCCCACACTTCATTTTGCATTTCGTTTCTCACATTTCACCACCGGTAAGACATGTCAAAAATTTCTCGTGAGTCAGTGTTCCGGCTTCGACGTCGATTCACTGGTAACTGGCGATGCGTATCTTTATGACAGTAAAAAAGTTTACAGGAGTTTCGATGCCAAAGGAAAGCTTGTATCCTGATTTGAAAGGAGAATGGTGTAAGCTTAATCAGTTTTACGATTCATGATATTGAAAATAGTAGCAAATATCAGAGTTCAGACACGTTTTTACGCGTTTGTTAAAAACATATGATTTGTGAACATCGTGTTACGAAGATGGAATTAAAAACCTATCAAGACCGCAGGAAATCGTAAAAGATTATAACGAATATAACGTACATCCAGCCCATTAAGGATTAAGCAATGAAGAGTTGTATAAACAGAAGATTATTAAAAAAATGTAAATAGTGTAACTTATCAGGTCGTGATTATTAGATCGTTAAAGATGAAACGATCGAATTTTTCATAAAATTTCCAAGAAGAGATTTATAATTACAACGTTAAAACATAGAATTCAATCATATAAATTATTGGAAAAAATTCGCAAATGAAATATTGCATTAACGCGATGTTAGCCCTTAATAACGATAAATAAACTTTTATTTCACACATTTTCATTATTTCGTTCTTGTTAAGAATAGTCACGTTGTCTACTGCGTTCTCTTAATTTAATCGAATTTAATTCTTATCCAAAAAGATAATAACGTTATTTATCGCTCTTTCACGCTTTCGTAATACTATTTTCGAATCACTCATAATTTCATAGTCTAATAAAACACCTCTAACAATTAATAATTTTCGTTCTGATAACCCTCAGCGATTTTTGCAGCCAAATTCGTGAAAGTTTCGGGGGAGTTAGATGTACTTCATTTAACGCCTAATTAAACCACGAGTCTGGTCGAAGTTTTATGGCTAGACGCAAGATTGAGAAAGTTTACGGTTAGACTGTTAATTAAGGGAATTTGTTATCGCCATACGTTTCTTATGAATACATCGTGCCATATATAATGATCCAAAGTTCCTGCGAGCTTCGGTGTGATACTTTTCGAACAGCCGATTCTTCCTGCACTGAAATATTTTCGCTCTCACTTTTTCTTCGGTCTGGCTGTCTAATGAGCCTGTTCCTGCGAAGGCGTACAAAAACGGGAAAGTCTGTGCTAAAATACCATTTACTGGAAACTGTTACCGTCTCCGTTTCGCGTCACACCGATACACCGGCGCTTACCATCGTCTTACAGCTTCCCGACATCCACCAAACTTTCAACATTATTTATTTGTCCTATTTTGTTGAACTTTTAAGTTATTCATCGGCGTTCTTCTTTAATTTCATTAAAAACCAACGAATTAGCCTGAATCGTGTCTACGAGAGTTGACCCAAGTGTCCTCCTTACTTAACTATTTCGAAACTGAAGAAAACTAAAGTTTTATTATTTTCTTTCTACCATTTCTGTCTTTCCTCGTTCAATTGAAGATATTTAGTCATTATTTCATAACAGCTTATATAATTATTATACATACAGCTATTCAAAAGAAAGGCAACGCTTATAGAATGTGTGATATACATTTTGAAATTTCTCTAGCATTATAATGAGACCTGACTATGATGATTATATTCGTACAATTTAAAGATATTTATCACGGGCATATACTTTGCAAAAATCACTAAACATATTTGAATGGTCGACTATTCGTTATATGCAGTAAGCCACTATTCATATTGTATACTGACTTTTTAATTAACATTATTTATACTAGCAATAAATATTTTTTAATTGCTACATACATTTCTGGATTCGTTTGAAATTTTATTAATGTAGAATGCGAGATTTTAATCTTCTACGATAATTGATGAACGTCATGCTTTTGGTGTTTTGAGATCAATCGTTTGCTACACGTCACGTTGCAGTCCCAATACAATTTCAAAAAGTTTCGTATAACACACATGATATATTCATAAGAATTCTTTTCTGATAAATGTTCGAGTACTGTCATCAGCCACGATCTTGAAAAACGAACAGATGCTACATAGGACATCTGACTAAGAACAACAACATAGGTAACAAATGTTACTAATCTAATTGTAGAATTTCATTAGATCAACGGTTATTTTCTTTCCTGTTGTGCAACGAGAAAAATGATCGTAAACCGGCTTTTAACAACGACCGATTTGCAGCGGACAAGATGACGCTTTTGCCGGTTGTTCGAAGGAAGAATTCGTGTCGTGAGTCGTAGAGAGCGAGCAGCCAACGCTGATGACTGTTTATATCCGAGGAAAGCAACCGAGATTTACCCCTGTATTTGTACGTATTAGCCTCGCTTTCGCAATTTATCGATGGCCAGTTTCTCCGTCATCGGTTTCTACGGAACCAAATCTAGGTCTTGGTGTGACGAGAGAGACAACAGTGGCTCAAAATCGATGGATGGCTGTTATGACACGCGCGTTTCCTTCGCGAACGATGATGTAGTCTCAGGGTGGTGTTTCGTTCGTGAGTCCTTCGAGCTGACTTTCGTTTCGTTATGCCTTCTTATGTTAATGAGAACCTATAATAAGAATGCTTTGGATGGTGGGCGCGTATAAAGTATGTTAAAAAGTGTAGAGATCGATTATTAATTACCGTGAAGTTGTGTAAATTTATGGGAATATTGCGGTGCGATGTAATTGGACGTTTTGTTGAAAATGGGAGCCTAGCTTTTTCAGTGGTTTTTAATTACCTTCCTCTTTCACAAGGAAAAACTGTGTAGCTGTATCATAAAAAATGCTCTAGAATGTAAATTTCTGTTGCGAGTGGCTTTCGTAAAGCGGTGATTATAAAATTGCAGAGGCGCATAGGTTTTAAGCGTGAAAAATGTTCTCTGTCACGGGGATTTTATGTATCTTTAGAAATTTCATGGTTCGAACGCTTCGGTAATTATTCTTATTCAACTGGCGCTAAATTTATCAGTTTTGCTAATGATGTATAATAGAACTACGCTTTATATTATTACTGCAACGATTTAAGGAATTTCCATTCGGCTAGAGTGAAAATTTTATCCCACCTATTTACTGAACTGATCTACGTAAAAAATCTTTCTTAAATATTTTACACGTATTTAAAAGAAATTGAAGAAAATTATGCAGAAAGTTCATATTCTTATATTATTTGGTAGAAAGTCACTGGTAGTATTTTATAATCGTGGAATAGAAAACAAGAAGTTTCACTCTTATGGTAACATGCTTCCATGATTTATAGTTATGATTATATGTTCGGTTCGCTAAAGATGCAATAGATGATTAATCTCGAAAATCAGTTCACACGGGATAGCGATCTTTGAAGTTTTAACGAGGTTTATATAATCCCTTAAAGTAGGAATTAAAGCACAAAATGAGTAAAAGTTTGGAATATATGTGTTCCTTCGCGTGATCCATAATAATACTGTTATATGTACACATATATGGTACTATCGATTTGACGATGATAAAGAATTAAATTTCCCAGAAGCTGAGTAAAAAGAGTGCATGAAATATTTATAACTTGTAACAGTCAGCTTATTTCGATCGCGCACGTCTACTGTTATTTATGATCGGCCAAACTGAGTAAAACGAAAGTGAAAAGCGTATCGATAGGTTTTCACCGTAGAAATCAATCTATTAAACAATAGCGATACTATAGCTACATTGAACACAAAAAGCATGGATAGTATATCGTGATCTGAATCTGACATTTAAACGATTTGACGTCCTATATTTTAAAAGTCGCTTCACAGAAATCTGTACGATGCTATATATTCGATAATATTTAGTTGCAATTAAGAATCGAATTCTCATAAAATATTAGCATAGTAGGAGTATATTAAATATAGCAGACAGTCATAAAATACTAGATTTGGTAGAAGTACAATATGCAGTGGCGAGCAAATAAATACGAATATTTTGTCGTAGATTTCGCATATATACTTCTTAGTTCTAAATTAGTACTATTATGCTATAAAATTAGATGTTCGTAAAACTAATGATATTCAAAGAAATCTTGGACAAAGATATATGTAAATCGTATAAATAAAAAGTAATTTTATTTAGATTCTCCGAGATACTTGTACGCAACGATTTACTTTGTAATAACTGTTAGTTCATAACTGTGTGCTTTGTTCCATTTGCTTGTATTATTGTTGGTGAGGTGGTACTTAACGATACTGATTAGATTCATGACAATGAGATTAAATAGTAGTTTAGTAACGAAAAAATTCGTAAAATGACAGGTTCGACGCTAAATTGGTGAAAGTAGCTATAATAAAACTCCGCAGTCTGGCAGACAGCTGATCTTGGATCAGTTAGCCTCTTGTTTTCTTTAATGCTGTTTCTAACAACTTCACGTAAGTCGAAAGTGCGTGAAAAAATTAGTGTTCCGTTTTTGGTAATAAAATAATCTTGTAAACAAATTAATCACAAATCTGGAAATTCTAGCATGAGTAGTTCAAGTTACATATTAAGTATTTAGAGTACAACAGCATTTTCTAATAACCTATGATTGTAGTACATAGAATTTAGTCAGTAAACAATAAATAAATTTGTCTATAATTAATCAGTTTACGTATAATACGAACATCTATAAGTATTTAAATAAGTATACGATAGTAACATTTTTTCCAACGCGAAAGCAATCGTATATGAAGATCGAATACCAGAAATGAATTTCAAGCAATAACATTTCTTCTCGTTCGAAGAAACGTTACGGAGAAAAGAAGGTGAAATTGGAAAGTGTTTTTACATTGATTTTTCGTACAATTAATTATTTGATCGCATGGAAGAAGTTCACGATTGGAAACCAGAGTTGATGGAAGTTCTCACAGGAACGAAGAAAGAAGGAACTCTTCTCTTCCTATATAAGAAAAGCGCTTTCCTTAATTACAATTAATTTTCTATGAATAGTAACGCACGAATGCAAGAAACTTTACAATCTTGTAACATTATCTTTGCTCTGTGTACACGACGTTCTGTCATGTTGGATAGAAAAAGAATGACTAATGAATGATTAAAGTCATCTGTAAAAGGTGAAGCGAATATAATCATTATTTTTCTTTCCTTCGCGTCATAGAAATATTAATGAAGTTTTTTGATTTCGAAGGATAGCATGTTTCAACCTATTTAGAGTTGCGAATTCTTTTCAATTGAGTTCATAACTACGTGAAATGACGAGTGATAATAACGTAAGAAACAGTCAGGTATAATGAGGGTAATTTCATGAAGTACCTAGGTGAAATTGAAATAGGTGTGAAAAGCGACGTTTCCTTTGAAGAAAAAATAACCTGCATATATCACGAGTAAATACATAAGTACGAGGAACATGTACTTGTTCCTTTAATTTATTATTGTTTCGCCAAAGTATATTGTAACATAGATTATTCTCCGGTACATGACTGTCTGCAACCACTGTGAGAAAAGTTCAGGCATTTTTCATTCTATAAAAGTTCTATGAATCTTAATTATTCTGTGAACCGAGAAAGTATAATATGATAATGATAGAAAACCCAATACGAATTTATAATTCAGGAATATCAAATAATCGATTAAACGATTTTCAAACGAATCACTTTTGGTCAACATGTTTATATTTATATTTAAAAAAACAGAATTATTGAATAATAATTCTTCTAAAATTTGTGAAATTAAAGAAGATGTGTAATAAAATGGAATGCAAAGAAAACAAAATAAAAGATTAAAACAAAGTAATCAAAAGCGACGTTACAAATAATACATAGCAATTTCTCAACAAAATCGTACGTTCATGTGGTAATATATCAATCGGCAATGATCAGTTTCGTATCAGATCGCAATTAGTCTTCTTCTTTTCAGTACACGCCAAATTTGACAAGAGTAATCGTAATATCGCAATTACTTGTTCTCTAATGCATTGATCACTCAACGGTACTCCTTACATGGGGGCGAAAGTCTGTCGAAAGTATTCGAAGCACATTCTGTTGCGTAACTTTTGACAGAAACTAACACTACAAATTTAGAGCAAACACGACGACGGCATTGAAATCAGTGGCCAACGTAACAGTATCAAAGGTTACGTTTTAAGAATGTTACTGAACTAATTATTTTTCAAAATACACACACGTAGCACACACTTGATTGTGATTTCTTCTACTATTTCTAGAGACCTTAAAATTTTTTACTGTTAGTTGTACTATGATAATCACAAATACAAAAATTGTTAAAAATTATACAAACATACGAGGAAATTCATTATATTTGTACACTACACAAAACGATTATAATTGTTAAAAATCAAATACATGAACAGATTCTGAAGCAAACAAAATCATCTATCTGCGATCAAAACAATTAAAAAATTACAATTATACCTTTTATACGAATGCAAAAGATATCAGCTTCTAGATCTCTACGTGGACTAGATAGAAACGATCATTAACTATCTAAAAGAGACAGGACCTTTTTGCAAAATCGAATTGACAGAACAAATTGACAAAAGCCAATTAAGCCAAAACCGTCCTTAATGACTCAGAAGTTGATGTAACGAGAAACTCAAATTGAAAGAAAACTCCATCTAAACAATTGTATCTCCTGATTATTATGTTCAGAACAAATCGTGTTAACCGCATTCTTCAGGATAGCAATACATCCCTTTTAACCGATCTATACACATCCTTTCAAATGATAGATTGGAAAGTAGCTAATTTTATTATATTATGCAACCTTCACACCACTGTTCACTCTACCTAATATTCCTTAGAGTTGGTTGGTGGTAGCCATTTATCAAGAAATAGCTAACGATACGAAGCTTCAATGGACACATTCAACGCAGATCCCAGGTCAAAGAAGAAAATGAGATTATTTTAAGAAACATCAGAAAGAAGTTTAGTCATACGCAAGTTAAATGCAAACAACTTCATTCATATCCTACGTTTGTATCACCGTAAGAAAAGACCAACTAGTTACCTTGATCAACGCGCAAGGTATGTACCAGCAATGTGTCACACGCCCAGTTGATCAAGTCGACGTACACTGTCAATGAAACACCACTGGGACACGTATCGAGCCAGTACATCGGAGGCAACCCCGTGTCAAAGCTCGCGGTAGTAAGAGATGAAGAGATAGCAGAGAAACTATGTAAGTCGTTGTATGTACATACCAAAGATATAATCCTCATGGTGCACGCGTCGCAAACGAGGAGGGTACAAGTAGTCGAGGAACGATCCTACGAGAGTTTCACTGAGAGAGTGCAGTCGTATAGTACGGAGCTCGGTCCTTTATAACCTATACGAACGGTTTTGCTTATAGTGGGGGCTTGCACGGCTAGTAACCGCGTCCTCTTGGACAACGGCGTGAAACAGCCGCAAATTAGATTCTCCAGAGGCCGGGCGACGGCATGGCCATTGCCAAACCACAACGCCACGGGGCCTGACATTGCCAAATTGTATGGGAGTACGTGAACGTAACGTTGCATTATGTGAACGTGCGTGGACACGCGCGGGCGCGAAACGCGTCCGCCTCAGCAAAATATAGGTCGTGCGAGCAAGTCGCGCCGATCGAGAAGAGTGTTTTATAAACGCGAATCGATAATGATCTTCTGTGTTTGTCGGAAGTATGCTTTCATGTAGGCCGCTTTTTCAGTTCTAGCTAACCCGGTGATTTTTTGTAAAAGCTACAGCACTTGGGTGACAAGACGATTAATAACGTTATCTTGTTAAGCTTATATTATTTGCAAATGATATGCTTATCCTGTGTCAGCAATTATATGTTTTTAATGATTAGGCGCATCAAAGTAAATATCTCGTTGCGTAAGTATTACACACAATTAAAGTATTAATAAAAGTCCTGATTGATAAGAAATCTAACAAGCAAGTTTTAAAATGTACACTTTGGTTATACGTTAATTATTAAGTATATAAGAAATTATTGAAACATGAGTAATAGTATCTGATTAATCAAAAGAAATAAATTGTGTTCTAATAATATTTCTCATAATTCGTGCAAATTTCTGTTTTGCATATATCCTAAGAATATATCGTGTTTTATAATAGTACCTATACTTTTAAAATCAGAATGTATCAATATTGATAATATAATTTTAATATCAAAGTATATGCGTATTTCTTATTTTATAATATATATATTTCTAAGAAATTTCGACATATTACGAAACTTATGTCACAAATCGCTTGAAATGTTACACGCATTTATCATCCTAACGCAATTGACCGAATTATATATATACTCAGTGCAATTATAAAATCATTTTCGGATAGTATACCAAACTATTAACCATATATTTGTTAGAAAAAGGGAAGTTACGCGTTCGACGGCTTCCAAATATTAATTAATTTTATTTTAATCGCGACGGATGCTCTCGTCGCTTAAATAGCTATGGTGTGTTTATCCGAAGAAAGCGCCGAAGAATATCTATCGCGTGGTACGATTATTGGCAAAATTTAAAACGCCTTGAAATTGCTGCATCTTAATTTGGGAGAGTCGTCGTAATTGATGTTCCTATTCCTCGCGCCGTGTGCGGAACACGTGCGCCGTTTGAAGCATTCAGAGATCTGCTCGTACTTTCGCTCATGTTATGGACGAAATAATGCGAGAATTATTAGTCTATCAATTTGGTGAATTTATGCGCGATTTTGAAAAGTAGAGCATATTGCGAAAGCTATTTGATATTGAATTGTTTTTAAATGAACAGGTGCGAGGAACGGTATTTTAAATTTCAATTCGAGTGAATTTAGATGGATTTTAGAAGTTTAAAGCAAATACTACGGACGAAATACCGATAGAATTATTAAAATTAGGGTATATTTTTAATATTATTTGAAGATTAACAATAAATTATTTTTGAGTATGCAAGATTGACGTTACATCGTATTCGAGTTGATGTGAAAAATTGCAGTTTAATTTTAATGCCGATAAGGCAATGTCTCCGTGATATGCAGGACGATAGTATCTATGTATATCGTTTGTGATTATAAATGGAGTTACATAGGAAGTGATACTTTCTGCTTATAAGCTTTCTAATACCGTGTTTATGATCTTCTTTGTAATGTGTAACAATTAAAAGAAGTAGTAATTAAAATTGATAATTAAAGGAATTCAAATGTTATGTTAGGCTATTAGGGTTGATAAAAATCTACAAAAGATCTATAGAGAAAAATTATTGTAATTGCCAGCATGTATGTATGTCTAAATTCCAGAGAAATTATAATAACCATGATAAATCAAAATAGGTTTTTACCTTCAGAAAATAGGAAAGGAACTATTGAATTCGTATTAAATATTCTATTAATGTAGAAAGTAAATGAAACACTTGTGAGCTTCGTGACGATATTACTGCGATGTTTAATGTAGAACGTGGTAAAGAGGAATGAAATCAATAAACGAGAGCAATCTGCTTTATCGGTTATGATTTATAACTGATCCAGAGCCGGTTTCTTGGAAGAAAATGCACTTACCTACTTTCATTACCGGGATCACTCGACGATCGAGCTCGCTTTCTGTATCATCAATGGAAACATCAGGCGAATGAATGCACAGAAGGAAGGCTTGTTTGCGTCGTCCTTCGCAATAGGATTGCAATTTACCATTCAAACAAGACTCGTCTCTAGTCGGGTATAGTTCATTACCAATGTTACTATAACTTGTATGTACTTCATAGAGTGATTTGTACAACTGGAATTGCATAGTTACCGTAACTATGTACTACTTGATTATTTTATCAGATATAGTTATTGAAAAGGAATGTGAAATTTATTTTAATTCATCTTGTAATTTCCCTGCATTATAGCCTGTAGAAAGAGGCGCTTAAAATTTAAGTGAAATATAAAAGTTATGTTTTGTTAGAAAAGCAGTGTCCAAAAATTATGAAATATATGAGGAGAAAGATGTTTGCCCAGAGATAAGAAGAAAACGCTTCTTTTTCGTTAAATTTAAATCTATTTGATATTATAAGTTTAAGCAATACATTTTATTATATAATCTGGTATTATTTTTATTTCATTCAGAGGATACAGCTATAGAGATCTAATAATTAAAACAATCTTGATGTCTAATCATATAATCATATGAACTATTATCTATATCATTATACGATAAAATATTTATGAAGAAATTTCTCCTTTATTTTAGCTTTCATTTGCGAAAAAGATAAAGGAAATTTTACCAATGGATCGCTTTATAGATGATCAGTGTTTAATTTCTCGGACCAAATATTTTTTCTTAATGTTTGAGAAAGTGAATATACCTAATTTTCATTTTATCTACAATTTGATAAACATATGTTGAATGTTTAATGTTTGAGTAATTACTCCGACTAATTAATATTAAGATACTAGTAAGTATTACAGCTTCAAACAACTAAGAATTTAATATCCTGTTATTTATAAGCGCTCATGTATTCTTCATTTCCATTTGTAAAGTAAATTTTTTGAAGTAATAGTGGATACTTAAAATGAATAAGAAACGAGTATAAGACTTATGTAAATTTTCTGACATTATTAGCGAAGTTTATGAAATTAATAAAAACAAAATTAATATCGCCTCTCATCCATTTTCACACATATTATTTTAATCATCTCGTCATATTATACATACGAACATATATACGATTATGATCTATATGTACATAGCAATATTTTCTTACATGACGATAAACCGATTTAGCAGTTACTCAGCTGGCCGTCTTAGAACTTTCCAAGGGGAAAGTTCTTTTCACGAGACTGTTTTCGCGTTCACAGTTGCAAGAGTTGATTTACAATTTCATACGATATCTTTGTTTCCTTATCTTTGTTTCTTCCAGCATTATATAAAAATTCCAAACGTTGTTTTTGATGTATGCAATTATTCTTAAAAAGTACAGTAGTTTTGTTAATTACTGAACGCTAAAAACTGTAGGTACGTTAATCTTATCTGAAATTTCTCTCGTATCGAAATCGTATATTTTCTTTTGGCACTAATTATATCAATGACTCACTAAATTGATTTAAAAAGAAACAATTAGAAACGTGGTATCTTTTATGTTAATTCTATTTTAATATTGATATAATTACAATGGAAAATTATAAAAGAAGACTAAATGAATATTTATAATTAATATAGCGACCTATTATACTAACTTAAATAATCAGTCATCAAATCACATAAAACGATACTTCTCATTAATACAGTTCATCTTGTTCTTCGTTTACTAAATGATCGATACGAAGAAAGTAACCAAAACCCTTTAACAAAAGCACGGCACGTACAAAAAAGTTCCTGCTCTCTACTTGATCATTCATAGACCCGCTATTGCTGTCATAGATGAATGTTTGTTAAACATGTAAGCCGCTATAGCGTGTTGTCACTCATTTATGTGAAACTCTAGTCAACGTCGGGTCACGAAAGCTTGCATCAACCAATCGACG
The DNA here is from genome assembly GCF_910591885.1 of Bombus terrestris. Taxonomy (NCBI): domain Eukaryota; kingdom Metazoa; phylum Arthropoda; class Insecta; order Hymenoptera; family Apidae; genus Bombus; species Bombus terrestris. The sequence goes on along the minus strand of NC_063272.1, from coordinate 12,199,854 downwards.
ATTTCAGCGATGACGATAAATTCCGGTAAAGTAGGAGGCGGGTTCTTGTAACTATGGGCTGCAATGTTGAAACCCACGGGCACATTTTGCGTGACTCGCTTAGACGATAACGAACATCGGCCCAGCTACGTATTTCTCGTATCACCGGTCGATACAGTTTCCCTCGGCTAACGAGCGACAATGCCGTCACGTAACTTCGCCAGCCAGTCGTTCCGCGATCGTCATTCGTCATTGTCAAAATTCCAATGCAATAGCCAGCTAAACGTTCAACAGTGACGAGGAACGCGGAAGGAAGCTCATGCATAATATTTTTGATAATGGTAGCTTTCTACAGAGCCCAAAGTCAGTGATTCGACGCGTAGGTGGGTATTATTATACACGATGATGCAAGCTACGAATCTTCATACAACGTTACACCTGTGTCGCGAACGTGATAGCTATAACCTCGTTGCACACAGAAGAAGGTCAATGCACATGGAGTAATCCTCACCTCGAAGTGCATCATGACATGATCGTTTGGCACGTTGCCAACGCCATTGTCTGTAATTTGTCCTGTAACTCTTAACGCTATGTTCATACTAATTCTTCCCTTTGTAAACCTCTTTGACGCGTTTAATTCGATGTTATGCATTGTTTCTGCGACATGTTATTTGTAACGTTACGTATCTATTACAGGATTGTCTAAGGTGATTCTATTAGAGGAGCCAGAACAATTAAAGAAAGAATTTGAGGATGGACTGTCGTCACGATTGGTAAGTCATATGTGTAACGTATATATTGTATATACATGTAACGTCACGTAATAAATATAAGACAGAATTATAAAATTTGCTTTTTCCACGCGTCACGAACATTCAATATTCAACTTCGAAGTGTATAGGAAAGAAAATATGAATGTAGTTGATCTACAGGATATATGTTTTATTGAGATTTTAGAGACATAAATTCCTGTTTTCTTGACATTGATACCTGCTACGAATAGTAGTATGCAGTATAGTATAAAGCATGAAGGATAGTACTATACATATATTATGAGTTCAATAGCATATTATACATTTAATAATATTAATACTATATATTCGTATAAATGACTTCTCAATGTCTATGATATGAATATGCTAATAAATAGCAATACTTGCTAACATTTGACAACTAAAGTTCAAAATTAGAAATTATGGAATTACTATCTGGTTTCTAGAAAGTTCCTGCAATGCATGTGATATTAAATGATTTTAAACTATCATAATAAATAAAATCAATCGATTAATCCTATTATCATCATCTTCTTGAGTATAATCGTTATAAAACATTGGAAAGGAAACACAAGTTTCCTTTCCTTTTTTAGAAAAAAGGTACCAATGTGAAATTTGAAACTATGTACCTTCTAAAAATATGTCAGACAATACGTAACACGTTAAATGTACCTTACAATGATACTTGTTGCAACAGAAATGAATATTCATGCTTCTAAAAAAATACAATGGGATCATATTTTTCTTCGAAATCTTTTGAATGGGTCGCTCTTTCATCGAGTTAAACTCCGTGAATTACTGTATACGCGTATTTCTTGAGTGGTTCAAAGAATAACCGGTGTTGAGACATCAAAGGAAATGTCGTTGTACCGTAGAAAACTAGTAAATTGCAACAAAAGGACGCGTCTGGGAACGTACGAATTTCGGTGGTAGAGATCCGACAGATAAAATAGAACTTCATATTGCTTTTAAGCTTGTGCGCCTTGTGAAAAAGTAACTACAAATTCTATTCTTTGGTTTGTACGAATTTCGTCACTTTACAATCGCGAAAAGATAGGAACGAGTCGACGCGAGTGAATACTAGCCTTGCAGAAACGTACTGCTGGTTGCCATAACTGCAGGCTGCCAGCTTGATCATGTAGAATGTAGCGCGATTACCAATGATCCGATGGTAACTGGAATCTTGATGAATAATAGAAATATAAATTTTTTCCCTTAATCTCATTACAATACGTTGAATAGTGTATATTATGTTCAAATTTGAAAAATTAAGTTTCAGGTATAATCTATATTCAAACTTGTTTTACTTCGTTCAAAATATTGTATATTTGTATTTTTCGTCGACGCGCAATAAAATTATTGGATTTTACATCCATCTTTGCATTAATAAGAAATTAATACAACATTTCGAAAAAATGATTGAAATTTAAATACATTGAACTGCAATTTCTTTGAGTTTCGACCAGTCCTTGATAATAGAGTATATACGTGTTCTACACCAATTAAAGATTTTATAAAATTATCATATGCATACTTACGGACAAAATATTAAAATTTTATCTCTATAAATTTTGATTACGCTAGTATTTTCCCCTGATCGTGATATTAAACAAATAAACATAAGAATATTTCTTACTTAAGTGCATTTCAATTTCGTCAAAAATTGTTAACTACGTCATTTTGGGAAATATTTTGGAAATTATTTATAACATTGGTAAACTTCATTTCTTGCCCCGTAATTAATAAGGAAAGAAAAATATAAAAATAATACAGAAAGAAATACCTGAAAAGAAAAGTGATCTAAGTTGAAAAAACTAAAAGCATAAATTGCGTGAGTGCTGTTATTTTCTACGATTATTTTCTGTTATGATTTAAGAATTAACTCCTGGAACGAGGTAAATTTGACTTATACATCACTTTCACACTCGTTCTCACGCAATTGCTGCTCTACAAATACAATCACCAGATCCGCTTTTATTTTAATATCTGTCGTAATATATGTATATATCATACGGTGTCATTATTATGTATATGTATAGTTCAAGCGAACCGACCGTCCTTTATATCGAAGAAACGTGAAGGTCGATGTATAAATTTCGTAACTAAAATTCCAATTGGCGAAGTTCCGGTACAAACTTGATACAGTTCAAGCTTGCCGGTTACCTTCTCTTATTTTTATCATAGAAGGAATAATCTGAAAGGTCGTTTGTTGCGACTGGTTATGCGAGTTTGACTGATGGAGAAACAGGAACAATTAGAAAGTTGAAGGGTATAGTTTTAATTCGATCTAAGTTGGAAACGTTTATTAATATTTCTTTCGCCTCTACTACCTCCATTACAATCATTAACAAAATTAAAACGAAACATTTACCTTCAACTTGTGTAAATTATATAATGAATCGTGGGTGAAAATATTTCGAATTTTCATTGAAGGGCAGTATATTAGAGTTACGATTATAAAAGGTGTTGTGTTGGCCTCGCGATTTATTCCAATCTAATTTACCTTATAATAATATAATTAAAATATAATATAATAGTAAGCGTGCTGAATTTTATTGTGCAGTCCCGTGAGACACGAACTCGAAGACACAGCTTGACAAAGTGAGGGTCTCCTTGAAATGAAATTGTAACGGTACACTTATGACGCGTGTGCAAGCTGCGTTCTCTAAGACTAAAACCAGCACGGAAGCCTACCGTGGAATGTGGAATTTTTATTTACAACATTTTTACAACCTTCCTTACACACAGGGTTAATGATTTTGACAGGGTTTTACGTGAAAAGGCTATTCGCGAAACGGAAATGAAAGAATCCTTGACCTTTCGGAATCTCTCCTTAGAAGATCCTGATTGGAGAAATAAAGTTTAAAAAAGAGATAAAATGATTCCATTCGATATAGGTTTCGTTACTAATAATTATTCTGAACAGATACTTAGAGATCATTCTTTACATTTCCACTGCACGTTTCATCAAACATGCTTATCACATTTGATTCCAATGGCAAGAATGGGTTCGTACCTTCATCGAAAGAAACAAAAGTTCGACTCGGTAGGCAGCCATGACAGCGATTTGCTTATTACCGAAGAAAAATTCAAGAACCTTCACCTTATTCTCTTATTTTACAAAAAGAAAAAAAAATATCAATGAAGAAAATAGAAACAATAATCAAATTATCGATTTCGATTCAATTTCCTCGCTGGATTGCAATGTGTCTTAAATTCTCGATATTCTCTTCGGTAATAATCGACGCGCGACGTACGAATCACAGTGCCACCCATCGTTACCGATGGGCCACGCCGCGATCACGGCGAAAAGGGTGCGCCATCGAAGCATCGCGTCTTCAGACAATACGGACAGATCAAAACGCACGGGGACCACCCTGACGAACACGGGAGGGACTAGAGGATCTAGTAATAACCGAAGCTGATGTCGTGCAACGGTGGTGCGACGCCCTGTGGCAGAGCATAATCCCTAGCTAATTGATCAAGGATGCCGCCGCTTTGGCTACGAGGTTGTGGCTGGGAACGGTGTTCTTGAACAGGAGCAGGGCCAAACTGGGCTGGTCCCTGATTATACAATTGAGATGGCGGCGCTGGTTCTTCAGGCTGAAGGAGAGTGGTTTGTTTAGTGAGCGGTGATTGAGGAGCAGCAGGCGTGAAAATTGGTGGTTTCGGAAGACTTGGCTGCTGTCTGGGCGCCAGTTGCGGTGAATAGACGGCTTCGGTGTGAGTTTGGGGCTGTTGGTAAGCTGGCTGTCCGTATTGAATCTGTTGAAGGGGTGCAGGGCGAGGTGCTGGCGCAGGCGCGACTGCTCGGAGTGGCGCAGGTCTGGCAGCCGGTTGTTGATATTCCTCTTGGTAGTTTTGTGCTTGCAGAGCTTCTTTGCTGGTGGTGTCGTCGACCAGAGTCGGTGGTGCAACCGTGATACCCTCGCCAGCGGGTTGGAAACCGTATTGATTCGCTCCATATTCGACTACACGTACTTTGCCGGTGTCATCGACGAATCCGTATTTACCCTTCACCTCTCCGGTTGGTAGTTTCGTCTCGATCTTAAAAGACCCATCCGCGCCTTCGAACCCGTACGTGTACGAGCCGTCCTCGTTGTGCCTGTTGATCTGCTTCAGGATGGCCACTGGGGTTGGTTTTGGGGTTGTGGGGCCAGCCGATTGCCGATTTGGCGCCGAATTAGCGGCATAACTTCGGGGAGTCGGATGAGTCGGTCTTGGAGACTCGTATGCTGAGTATTCGTCTACGTAGTTGGCATCTGGTTGCTGGTATTGCTGAGCCGATACTACTAGTATGGCAGCTACCAGTAATAGTACCTGGAAGAAGTAAAAAGCTGTGTTTGGTCGAAAGCAGTGCGAAGATGTAATTGATTGTAGAATACTACGTTACGATATAATTCATTTTTATTCGATTATTTGATATTCCGTGGTTTTATGACAGAATACGTGCGATAGATATACACAGTGTTAGTAAATTATTGTCGTCGTTCTTAATCGTGCCTTTCTAATCGTGCCACGCGTATCTCGTAAGTAGATCATAAAGATCATTACTGCAATTATCGAAACATCTACTACTTCCGCTATTACTTTCTGTCCTAGAATATGGTTATATTTCGCGGAAAAATGTTGTTACACAAGTATTGTAAATTGCTCCATAACACAATCGCTTTTCGTTTCAACGAATCAGTCTAACCAGCACGATATTCGATCGATAACTATGGTCCATTAAAAAAGACCCTGCAATAGAAATATTTTTCAATCTTTCTTGCTTGCAATTCGTGTTTCGCATAATTTATGATTGCATAGTCGAGACGTGTCTAGCGAGCAACGCCGATACCACCGTAAACTTAATCTTCATGCGGTCAGTATCCTGGAAAGTATTACAGAGCTGTTAATCTGAGACTTCATAAACCGTAATTGTTCGCAGAAAGGTCTAAACGCAGTGATGCATGACCCTCCGGGTTACCAGAACCTTAACCGCCAGACGTGACTTTATTACACCACCATCGAGTAGATAACCGCATTCGAAGGATACCGGATTCTTGACGTCGACTCGTTATACACGGTAAAAGTCTCGATCGCCGTTGTATCGGCGGAAGGCGAGCGCGACAAGCAATAAATGCGACTGTTTTGCCTGTATTTATTCCTCCCCGTGGAGATGTACACGATTGGTAAATCGATCATCGTAAATTACACGCCGTTCGCCGAGATTTACTGCTTCCATCTGCGTAACGCACTTCCTGCAGTTCTGCCCAAATGGCCACGAACGAGAAACGCTTACTATCGTCACGCATACTGTTCGACATGACTCCTGAACGTGTTCCTGTTCGGCGTAGCTCATTATATAATGTCTTCCTTCGAGCGAGTAGGCGGCAAAAAAATATCGATACCGCCCGCGTACGCTCTCATAATTTTTCGAGTAGCGCGGAAAACGATCGAAAGGTACTTCCGAATTATAATGTAATAACGCGGTTGTACGTCGTCGGTGACTATTAGTTGCGTAATGGTAATTGTAACGGATACGCGATATTTTTACGAGCGAATAACGGTCTCCGTCGAATCGCGCGAATTACGACCATGAGGCGACCAGATTTCTCCCGTGTTCGGAACGTCGATCACACATAAAGGTCTGGATCGAGTGATTGCTCGGAACTAACATTTATCTTTCGCTCGCCTTACGAAACCGCCGAGCAACGTGTCTGGTCTACAAACTATCCTCTACATCTATCAAACTCTTGCCAGACGTCACCGAATTATTCTGTCAGCTTTAACGAGTCAAGGTTTTACGAGATCCAGCCGCGTGCACTAGCAATGCACAAATCACAAGCACAGTTCCGTCACGATGAAAAACGATCACATCACACGCGAGACTGAAATTTTTGCAGATGATAAAGCGGCGAACGATAGTCACGATGATGCCGATGATTTACAATGACCGGTAGAGAGCACGCGATTTGGAAGAAACTTTGTCAAAATGTTGGCCCTCGAAGGGCTCGTTAACGAGGAACGATGACGATGGTGACGCACTAAATACGTACCGTCGCGACCGTGCGCATTGTGTTCCAGGTGGTTGGTGTGTTAGTGTGTGTGAATGTAAGTAGGCAGCGAGGCTAGAGTACCAGCGGTTGCTCGAACTGAGGCCCTCATATACCTTACTGGGGTCCCCCGTTCCTACCCCCCTCTTGCCCTCTATACTCCTGTTAGCTCTGGGGGACTTTCACTATCTATTCGACTCCTGTATATACGGCCGCCTTGTCTCGTTACAGCACCTTATATCCCCTAAATATTCCCCACCAGACTAGCCCCGGTTCTCGAGAATCTGGAAAATCGATCGCAACGTGGACCGATCAACAACTTTGACGCCGCGTATATGTATTTTATATACGGCTAAATAAGGACTGCATTCCGCTGCCTCTCCATATTTTTCTCCATTTGGGAAGACTGATTAATTGAGATTTTTTTTATTATTCCTCGTGAATTATAATGTTTGTGAAGGAAGGTAACAGCATGTAGAGGTTACGGTTTCTGGTGCTTTTTCGAATTGTTATTCAGTTTGTTGAAATTGAGAATTTGATCATATCCTCCTCAGCGAGGAGGAAAACTTTCCTAACATTGTTCGCTTTATGTACCAAATGTAATATTTTTAAGAATTCTAACTAGTATTGCAAAATAGTGTTTATTTCATGTACTGTTTTCTTTTACTTGTTACGCTCTTGTGTTCAATATCAATTATAATTCTGTAAAATTAACGCAACTCTTCAAATTTCACTTTTCCAAGGATCTATCTGTCCGGAGTTTTCTGCCTACCATAGTAATTAATTGAAACCTGTAATTATTTGGTGCGTCGGTGTTCATAGATAAGAAGCGGCAAGGACTGTTTAGACGTCGGGTTTTCGAGCGAGAGAATGGATCCAATTTGTCCCAGTGTCCTCTTATATTACCGTTGCAGTAACTCGTATGCGGGACACGTTGCCCGGCAGGTTGTTCTGGTTTCTCGTCACTCTTGAAAATCATTCTTAAGTTCTGGATTGGACTACCGATCTAGCGTTCAACAATTTTTATTGTCTGTCTCAAACCTTTCACTGTATGCCTGATTCCTGTACGATCGGTCACCGTATGTGTCTTATTACGGCTGGTATCGGTATATCTACTTCGAATTTAGCGTCTCAAACGCTCAAGGTGTTTATCGATGGTTTTTCGATGGATGGTTTGAATTCAGTTCAAAATTCTACGAGAATGGAATTTTAGAAATCTGCGTATTGCGTCGCGATATAGTCACGAAATTCGGAACTTTTTATTTTAATTGAAGTTGATATAAGAACGTAGAATTTTTGCTTGATTCTGTAAGTTTCCTATTGTATTAGTACGATATATATTTTATAGTTAATACGCATAGAAACTTAGTCTATTAGGATAGCAATATTAAAAGATGGTATTGCAGCGAAATTTCTGTAAATATAATATTAATAAATAATATTCTAAGTATTTTTACACATAAGTATCAACTACTATATACATTTTGGGTAAATGAAATATTATTCCGCATAGCATCTTTATTACTTCTTATACAAAATGAATTTTTGCGTTATGATAAATTGCAATTAGGTTAGAAATAGAAATAAGTTAGGAATATTATATTATATAATCATTTGATTATTTGATTCATATATTTTGAAGTTCAGCAGAGGTTGTTTACTTATAAGCATTTCACATTCAACGATATTTTCGCTTTAGATTAATAAATGATTAATATTAATAAATATTTTAATACAGTATTTATAATGCAATTATTTGAAATTTTAGTTAACCAACTTTCTACAATGTATTATGTGTCGCTATTCACGCATGAATATATGTATTAGTTTGCGCCATATTTTACGGATATCCGGTATGAATATCTTATAATGCGATTGCAGTTTTAAAGTTTGTAATCCTTCTTCCGATATGATATTAATAATAACACAAAAGTAATATTCGACACACGAAGTTGTTCAGTTGCAGGTTTCTAAGGTGAAATTATTATGTAAAAGTGGCGATGTAGATATCGAGGTCACGCTACAGAAATTATACCTATAGCCATCGAATGAAATAATTTAACGAATGCACTTTTACCATGAATACCGGTACCAAAATTTATTCATGTTTCTATATATTCTGGATTTATCCGATACTGAGTGAAAAATATTTCACCACGAGAAATTTGAAATTTTGTCTATGTTGGTTCGTTAACTCTCTGAGTCCTGTAATTTCAGTTACGCATGCACTATGATATTAAAATATGAATTTGCATAAATATCTGCAGCTTAATAATTATTTTATATAGTATATTTAAAATTTCGTATTTAATACGGATTTTTCATAAAAAGGAATGCATAGAAAGAAATTATAGTTTAACAGCTCTTTATTTAAGAGGTATCATTCTTTTGTATACAAATTTTTACTTACGGTTTGAATAACTTTGATATTAAGAATATCTTGAAGTAGCTTTAATCATTATTTATTTTTAAATTTCTTGTTGATTTATTTGTTCTTTTAAAAATATTGTATAGTTGGATATTATATTTTAAGCACAAACTACATAATTTAGAACTGTTTAAGAATCGAATAGAATAGCAGTGGTAAATATATTGTCTCTTACGTATATATACTTAGCATGTAATTCATTGAAGACAATAATTATTTATCCTTCAGCTTTCTTTAAGTGAAAAAATTTCAAAGTTCAAATGTCATTCAAGCACTACCGTTAGAAGCAGCGTTGCCTAGTCAGTTGTCACTTTATAATGACTTACAATTAACCAATAGAAGTCTCTGGAAATTAGAAAATATATTTAAGCATCGCGATTGCTAAATTAAAAATTTTCATTCATTAACATAATGATTTTATGTAAATTTGAAAATCTATTATTTGAAGAGTTGAAACGCAATAGAAGCGTTAAATAATAAAGTTTAAAGCGATAATCGTATGAAAAATTTACGCGAAATTCGTAGACTATATAGCACGATACTTAATTTGTATAATATCCTGAAAATAACAGAATGTCAATCCTTTGACAATGTAATAAAGTGCCGAAGAAGTTAGCACGGAAGATCTAGAAAATAGTTATTGGTCGAAAATAGGTATTAGATAAAAAAAAGTAGACGTTTCCAATTTTTATACAAAATAGGTATTAACAATTATGTTACCCAAGATGATATTTAAGATATGAAATTTATAATAGCTATATAATACATTTGATTATTTACTGAATTACATTCAGACTACATTGTTATAGAATTAAAATAAAATCTCATTAAAACATAGCATCTATTCTCGTAATAGTTCATTCTATTTACTATCTATTGCTTCGCCGTTTTAATGGTTCCTCATTTTATGATTACTTTGATTGATGTATTAATTTTATAAATTTTTAACGATTTTCCGTAATTTACATAATCGGTTAAATGATTATGACATCGTTTTGGCTAATAGCGAATAAGAGACTGTGCTTGATCGTGGATCGTAGACTAGTTATACATTTATGGAATGAAATGAGACAGAATAAACTAGCTAGCACGCGTTTAATCCTTAATTATAGTACTGTCTGCAACGTTACTTTCGATCTTGTAAGAATAATTACACCAATGAAGTAAGGTTCATATAATCATTTCGATAGCTAAAATCACGTGTCGAAGCGCACGTGTTGCTTCTCCAGTAATAACGATGCGATGGTAAACTTGGTCGAGTAAAGATGTGTAGAACGTGTCTTTAACCTAGTTATCGGCTACGATAAATAGCGAACTTTAAGATAAAATAAATAATAATAATCGAATAATACAAAAATTGCCCATGTGATAGATAGAAGCATATCTTTTTTACTATATTGTATCGTACACGTTTGTTTTCTAAAACTTTACGAATGATACCCAAAATTCACTATTATTTCTTATTTACTACGATGTTCATGTTTTATATTTTCATGAATTGATATAAGGAGATGAAACCTAATTAGATCCCATAAAAATTTCGTAAAACTGTATATAATTTAGCAAATTATTTCATTACATATAGTTCTCACATTATATTGGTGCAAAAGGATCCTGGTATTTTTGGAATTCCCTGGAGTAAAAATCTTCGCGACATTGATAAGGGAAAGGGAAAAAGAGAGCATCGGTTCTATCGGTTGTCACCTTGAAACTGACCGAACGCGCAAGGTTGAATCGCGATTCGGCAAAACAAAGCCCGGCCTTTAAAACCGAGCTTGATACTCGTCGTTTTCACTTGACTTTTGCGAAATGCGCAACTGACCGCCTTGGTTTCCGCCGTAAAATTAGCGGTCGATCGGCGTTTTGTAACTTTCTATTGGCACGCTGCTCGTTAGATTTGCGGTTGATCGATATATTTTGTATACCTGACGACTCGCTTCCGTAATTTCTCCCGAACGTATAATTTCCAATAATTAAGTTTCTGGTGTTTAAGCCTCTCGTGAAAATTAATTTGTTTATCGGTGTTGCTAGAAAGTCGTACGAATCCTCGTTGCTAATTTAAAATGTAATACAGACTATCTCAAGAACTAGAGGCGAGCTACTGTGTATTTTTAAAAGCAAATTCGTTTTACATTAATTGCATGAGAATAATATTTTTTTATATATTTATTAATATTATTTTTAATAAAACTTTTTTCTCCATGCATTTCTACATTTGTATTATGTAAATGTATAGGAGGTTGGAGAAATATTTTCTTATATCCGTTGCTTCTGCTTTGGCATATGTGTACTGATTAATTGGATATAGATGTATCAGGTTTCTTAGAGCTTAAAAGTGTTTTAATAACACTTTGACGTCAATGTTCGTAACGTATAATATGTTAATGTAATTTTAATTTTAAGAACTGAGACTTCCTTAAATAAAAGATGATTCAATGTGCAAGTACTTTTTGGATTCACTGTAAATGGAAAGGATGTAATGAATATGTAGACTACATAATGATAGTTTAATGAGAGTGATCATTTTTATATAATTTCCTTTATATAGCAATTGTTGAATTTCACCTTGTTAATTTCTTCTCGCCAGTTTATGTAACGTTTTAAGTAGGTAATATGTTTTACTTTTTTTTTTTTAATGATGCAATCTCTTTTGTGATAACTGTCAGAATTTCGTTTTTTGAATAAGATGTTCAAATAATCTCTTTCTTTTATATTTTGTAGCGATGAATAGTTTTATGTTGTGATAAATAGAATATCTTTTCTTCTCGAATATATTGTCTACAATCAACAACAGAGTGAACGTTATAGAAATTAAACGTAATCACATTCTTAAATTCCTCATATCCTCTGAAAATAATTAAAAACACCCAATTTGGAATAAACGGACAATTTATATAGATTAACTTTCTTTTATATAAGCCATAAATCTTCAATAATACGTATAGTATAAGTATTTACGTAAGCTTACATTGATAGCGTGTAAATACATCTAACCGCTTAATTAACGAATACAAAGCAATAATACAAATCGAAATCATAAAATGCCACGTGAATCTTTATAATAAATATTATATCATACCCTATATAAGTTTTACAATATGCGTAACTCGTTTCAAAGTACCAATACGAAATTCATTCGTAGAAAGGCAGCAACATTAAGAATTAGCATGAAACGATTAACTTCAATACAGCAACGTCTATTTTACTAAATTGCCCCGTAATCGCTATTCTCGAACAATGATCGACCTCAATCACAATTCCCACGTAAATCTCCGAGTAACCCATCCACATCCCTCGTATGAATTATAATAACCCGTAATCGTATTACGTGTTGGTAAGAAAGGCAAGAATCACCCGTTGTGTCTTCTCTTTCCAGGCATAATAAAATTGCGATTTCAAGGTTCGTCGAAAGATTCCATTCGTTGCAATTTAAAGCTCGACTTCCAGCGGGCGTGCACCTCGCGATTAAGAATCACAATAATTGCCCGCCAACGACCCAGATTACATACTCCTTCGCGCGACTTCATTTTACCGATGACCTGTCTGTATGCCGCGTTCTCAATGCCAACCGGTGAAAGGGAGATTGGCCGGTCAATTTCGTGTGTCCACCGAGGAACAAGCAAGTGCGCTGATTCCTTTCGGCCTCTTTTAACTGGCTGAATTGTGCCAGTTGATCTGTACAGTTGGCGCCAGGGCATCACCTTCGCCTTCAGAAAGCTGTTTAACTTATTAGCGATCAAGCTATATTTATCACTGTACAATTTTATATACATAAGGAATTTTATTAAATTTACTTTATTTGATGGATTTTGTGAGATAGGCGTGATAGTAAAGTATAAGATTATGGAATTTTATAGAAAGGTATGGAATTTACTAATGCAGTTATCTTTACAGTAAAATGTAATTTTAATTTTAGAAAATCGGTAGAATCTTTAGTATTTATTAAAGTATTTATTAAGTGTTAAGTATGTATTTCCATACATGTTGAATTTTATATTTTCATAAACGCAACATTAATGGAAAGCACAAATAAAGTAGCTTATGTTTTATCTTATCAAGATAATAAGTAAATAAAAGTAATGAATACTTAAAAAGTTTCTATATTGAAGAAAAAAATGGTTTATCATTTAAATTTCATAAGATTGTTAAATTTAGGTGGAAGGAGAAATTCTATTGAAAAAAATATTATTCGCGTATTTGGAATTTCCTTTTCCAATTATAATATTAGCAAACAGAATTCTATAATATTAATTGATTTAAAAATTTTCCAAATGAAATGTTAGGCTCTTGAACTTTTTTTATTTTTAAACATAATTTATGCTTCGGTAGAAATACATATTTTATGCATCTTTAGTGCCTATACGTGTAGAGTTAGTCAATCCATTGTTGCTAAATTTATATTATGAGAAAGTTTATAGGTCAGATATTTCCAAGTTGATATTAAATTTCATGGAGAATGTGTCTTCTTTCAGGAGAAGGTTCTCCATATGATGTAATCATATACGGAGTGATTCATAAAAAATTGTCTGGAGTACAGTTACATACAGGACAAAAATCGAAATAGAATATTCATTATAGAAATATTTTGTGTAATAATAATGCAAGGAAAATTATACAAGTATTCGTATATTAATTACATTGTAAATAATTATACTTTTATATATAATTCTATTTGCAAGATAAATATTGTTCTAAATTATTAAATACAATTTTTTTCTTCGTAAATACAAGGAAACAATTTTTTCACTTCAAAATCATATTAGAGAGAATGTACTGAATTATTTCAGCCTCTTAGCGGCCAGATACAAATGCGATTTAGAGCGGAAATATTGCGGGTGGTGCAGAGGCTTCCGGTAGAATCCAAGAGAAAGACTAAACTGTTTTAATATGCAACATGGAACGATATGACTTGTTGGAAGGTATGCAAGGTCAGTCCAAATTGCAAACTCCTGCCTTTCACGTGTCACTCTTTTCGAACCTACCCTATGAGATTAAATTAAATGCGATAGATCTTTTATGGTACTTGACAATTTCCATAGGTAATTGGGCGTACGAAGATGCAGAAGCCAATTACTAGATTACATTGGGATTATTCATTCAGGAACTCACATTGTCGGATATTTTAGTGTTAATCATAACAGACGTTGTATTATACATCATTCATGTGAATAATTCGATCACTATCGTGTGTTACCAATTTATATTTTTGTAATTAAATATTCATCACTTTCTGGTAATGATAATACAATGATTCAAGATTATCGCAATCTGTATTGGAGTTTGTAAAGAGATAATCAAGTTTGCGATATAAGATAGCTTAAAGTATTTTAGCATAATTAACTTCAATTGGAAAATTCCAAAGCGAATTTATTTTTAGCTTATTTCGTCCTCTTCGTCTCATTGATAATAATTCATGTTAATAAAATAATAAAAAACAGTATAAGATTTAATGTATCCTTTGTATTTGTTTCATTGTTCATGATAAAGAACTTCTGAGTATTGTTGAATTGAAGTCTATTGAAAAAAGAATACTAAGAAAAAGAAATAATTACCCATTAATTATTTGTATGCACTGATTATTTGTCTTGCAACATGGCGTGCCGGATATTTATTACATTAAAGCACAAGGTTATTTATTCTATAAAATCAGAAATATTTATTATGTTAATATAAACTCTGGCGCCTCCTCATATGTATCTCCTCGATAATGTTTCAGATACACACATACATGTATTCAAAGAATTTTCATTGCTTTCATAATTTGCAGGTGTTCTACTCTTCTACACTTTAGTTTAATGATAAAAAGAATTACAGCACGCAATGGCATTATACTTTTTAATTCAGCCATATAAAATCAAATTGGCACGCACAGAAATCAGATCAAAGTTGTTTAATATTTCAAAGGAGTATTGCAACAATTTTTTTATCGAGTTTCGATTGATCTTGTTTTCACTAGCATTCTTTTCAGCAGACAGCCTTCTCTAATTGACCATACTCCACTTTCTATTTCTATGTAACAATCCGAAACGTTATTACATCCATTACGTGTTACTAACAACGTGGTCACGTTCGACCAAAACTGAAGTTATTATTACGAAGACACGATTAAATGGTGTTACATGCGAGATTGAGAAATTCTTTTCTGGCTCGAGCTATATTTTTTGTATGTAATTAATAATAGGAATTATAAGCAGAATTAAGACAATATCTAATTATCAATTTATTCTTTTTGTTCAAAGTAAATATTCAATAAGTCTGTCGTGAAATCTAAGAATTGCTGGAGGAATTAAAAAGTTGAAGATATGTTAAATATTTTTCTTATTGTTACTATTATTGTTACTATTATTGTTTGTTACTATTATTTAATGCCACTATTATTAGTCCATTAACTTAATCTTACTCCATCTTGCGATTTAACATTAATAATTGATCATATTTTATTGTAACAAGTATCTATCACTTCTAATATTTTTTGATCTTTTTATTGTAATTTTGACTAATTTGTCAATCATTTCTGTTATACCATCGATAATACGCAGCTCTTTTTATCGTCTCTAAACTTTGTTTGAAAGCATAATTTTCTGCCCTAACCAAATTGATAATTATCCGCATTTAAAAGTTCCCATATATGGTGTATTAATAAGTATAATACAGCAGTAAGTATAATAAATTAATCATTTGAAAGAAGAAATATCTGTCATAAATTTCAAAACTAACTTGTATCATTTTCCTGGTTATACAAACAAAGTATTTTACAATCAATGCAAAATAATGAATAAATAATGTACTATAACCTATGACAAAGGATACGACATTTGATTGTAGTGTAATCGTTCCTCATAAAATTAATGTATTATGTCTAAAATGTCTAAGGAATTTAATTTAATTACCTGTTCAGAATAGTAGCGAAATTTAAATTCATACTGAACCACTCAGTCAGGAAATTAATATTATAAGAACTACATTATGCCGCGACAACTTTCGCAAATGAAGGTTTAAGAAAAGAAAGAAACGACAGATTTGTAAAAACAAATAACAAGTAAGTAAATGGACAATTTTGATATTGGTTTGGCTTTTATCTCTCGACCTTTAAAGTTTGTTGAGTATATTTTATCGTTCATACTCTTCTCCTATAGTTCTAGATTCTATCAATTGAAAATCTTAATCGAACCAGACAGAATTTACACAACATATCTCTAAAGAGAGCAGCAATGGATTGCTATAATCGTGACTATGAACGAATATTCCAAGGATCTCCAAGACTTTGCACTCTTATGAAACATGGCGATAGCAAAACTATTCTCACGCGAATCCACGTACGAACCGAATAGATTATTTCTCCGACATGAGAAACGTCCATGAACGCATTGTCCTATCTTTACGGCCAAACAATCGCTTCTCGTTATTTATGGAAGGCCAGAGTGTATAAATTCTTAATCACGCGAATAATCCGATAGCGTTCCTTTTATGACAATGCGTGTGGTACACTTGTTTTCATTTTTCAGTCTCTCACGTCCCGTGTTTCACGGACATCTTGATGCACCATAGCTGTGTGAAAATATCCACGTAATTAAATGGTAAGAACAGAGTACACGTGCGAAAATTTGATGCGTATCGATAAGTTGAATAAGGAAAATTACTCGTCGATGTTTCCATTTATCGAATCGATCGACTACTGTGTAATTGAAGACTATCAGCGAGGAAATGATATTTCTTTTTGCTGAGAACCGTTAATTGGAATAACCGTTTATGGAAAGCTATTAATTACATTAATCAAAGTGTTTTAATCAACGGAAGTATCGATGAGTACGTATTTATTCATATTTTATAATATTATTCTCTGATTCGATACGTTTCAGTATAGTTTCGATACATAATGCTAACATATGTTATATAATAAATGTTAGTGACGTCTCAATTGGTAGTCGTATTTTATTAGTTTTGATTTGATATTTTATTAAAGAGAAATTTTATGTTAGCGTATAAGATTTAAGTAAAATTTTATCGTTATAATATGACACTATTGTAAAGATAAATTTTAATTATCGTGGTAATTCAAATGTTATAGAGTTTTCACATAAACGTAAAGCTTAATATAATAATTCCTCGAAGGAATAATTTATGAAAGAAGTTTAAATAACAACAAATATAAATATAGTTACAAATAAAGATCCTCAATAAAATTCTAGAGGAAATATTCCGAGTATAATTGATCGATCTTCCGTAAATCACGTCGAACGAAACTCTTTTAGTTGGATAATAATAATCATACATCGATAATAGAAAGACGAAAATCGTGCATGTGCGTGACGCGAGTAAAGGAAAGCGAGTTTTAACGATATCTGGCTCGACAAACTGTGGCACCACGCCTTGCATCAGAATGCCTTGAGAGTGAACGCGGAATCGTAAAGCTGCGTACGAGCATATCGATGAAACACGCACTGTCGTGCAGGAAATAAGTCTGCCTTGCCGCCCGTGCTGCCTTTATCTTTCGTCGAATACCCGCCAATCTTTTGTTCCTTTTGTATTTTCCCTTTCTATCCTTTTATTCTTATTTCTTTTTTCAAACTACACCTATGTCGCGCTTGATAGAGTGGTCGATATTTATTTATAGATACTGAGATTGCGTTGAAGTAGTTTAGCAGAAAGAATGTCTCTTTTTCGTCGCAGGAGTTCCTATCGGCTTATTACGTAAGATATATCTTGCTAGAATAGTAGAAAAGAAAGAGAGTGTAAGAGAGATAGAGCTAATTTAATATTAGAAAATTATGGTTTATTTGACTTCGAGCGATAGTATTAAATGTTACATGTGTCTGATCCGCGGAAAGGAGAGAGTCCTGTTTTATATACATTATATTTGCATTTACATTTGTTGTACATTTATTGTATCTTTGTACTTAAAATTTAGTGTATAATTCATTGAAGTTCACTTGATAGTATTAAAAGCTGAACGTCTTTGATTTAGAAACCAGAACGAGTCTTCTTCTATGTATATTGGTTATTTACTATATTTATCATAAACGTTTTTCATCCAAAAAAAAGATCGTTTTATTTTGTATTGAAACTACTACATATCTACCGAAGCAAGTTCGATATAAAGACAAAATTGTTTATCTTATTCGGTGTTATTCAGAAGAGACAGAAGAGATGCATTTCATGTCCTAAATACCTACATATATTTTAAAATACCGTTTTCATTAAAATTTCACTATGTATTTATGGAATGTTATATGCATGTGGAGAAATATAGTTTATTTACAAATACTGTACTACCTGTGTCCATGAACATATTTCTACACGTACATTTACGCTGTAATGATTGTAAAACATTCTTACTATGTTCTATAAATATATTAAAACACTTTTGAGATATTTAGATTGAAAGTACAGTAAGAAATAAGAATGGCACGAGCCAGTATATTAAAGAATTGAATTAAAGACAATTTACATGAACTTGAAATTACATATATAAATAAATGAACGAACGAATCTGAACCTTCAACAAGACCACAAACCATATGAAGCCATAACCAAATCCAAATACAATTCTCCATTAGATAACAGGATAAACCAGACAGTTTGGTAAGAATCCGCGATAACGCAACCAATTAAAGAAACTGTTACACGAAACAGGATTAACTCGCTTTCCATTTCACCTTGCGTAACGTACCCGACACTGCCCAAAAGAAAGGAGTTCAATTTTAAACGAAAGCAATGTCTCGCGAACCGACATCGTGCTCGTATATCGAGTATAAATAGTTGAATAACCTCACGGATATCCAAACTAATCTAAATAACAATGTCTAACAGAGATGTTCGATACTGGAGACAAAACCGATGATATTTAACGTGCAAACTGCATTACATAAAGATCAGTCACAGTGGGTGGGTATTGAAATTCGAAATAAAGAATAGAAGGTCGAAATCGCTTGCATACAGCCTCTTTCACAAATGTTCATTTCTAGCAGAACATGTTTTACCAGAGAATGGTAAATTTTATAATTTAAAACCTATGTTATATATATACAGCAATATATATCGCTATAATTTTCGTTTAATTAATCGTTGCCTTGATAATTGAAATTAATTTCCACGTTTCGTACGAAAGCAGCTAGGATGTCCTAAGACTTTTGAACGCGAATGTAAGTTCGATAAAGGGCATCAGGATACGCTTCCACGGGAATGATCGCGAAGTAGATCGGCTAGATCGAGAGAAGCCCGAAGCGAGGGCACGTATATTGTGAAAGGTGGGCATGGGCGGTGGTCCGTGGCAGTCTCTACGTATCAGGTATGCGTAACATGCAACTCCATGCGGGACACTTCGAGATCGGGAATAAATGGTTGCACCGGGATGCCGGTTGAATGGTTCCTGTTATACCCACACGCTCGAGTCGCTAGTAATTTCCATTGTCGAGCTTTAACGCCAATCCTCTTCTTGGGATCTCATTTCCTACGTGAAACAAAGAGAATCGACGTGTGAGAGTTCGAAGGTTGATTCGAGTTACCACGCTCTATACGCTGTTACCAGCGTTATAGACACTCCCGACCATAAATCACCAGACACTTGCCCACTTTGGGCTGAATGATTGTTAGAATGTACAATAGCTTTGACATTATGTTATTTTTAATATTTGACGTAAATGTCAAATTTAACTTATTCGTTTCGATCGACATCTGTTTATATATTTGAACGATGATATGACTAATAAGTGACTGATAGATTATTAACTTGTTTAACTAAATTAGAATTAATTAAGTATAGATAAGTATGGCTGAGAAGCAATTAGAATTACTCGCATGTTTCATTTCAGTACACGTTAATTACATTAATTATGGAGATGATGGTTTTATTTGTGTGACTGATAGTTCATGCATAAAGATTGATCTTTCCCATATGTCCGAGTATCTTCTATATATCATGCTTTCAAGCGAACGTCAGAAGAACAAGTTTCCGCATTCATTACTTATTGCTATTTTATCATTTCAATTAATCGTCGTTAACTTTTATGACGGTTGAGTGCGGAACATATAGCTTAAAGAGAAACTATAAATCTGTTCGTTCTTCCAAAACTGTTGAATATGTAGCGATATCAACATAATTATCGCTTATAAATACAATATATAGTCCTGTTATTCGATCATTTTCAAATTAGAGAAGAATGTCAGTGATTATCATAAATTTCAAAATCAAAGTAAAATACTAAAACTTTAAAAATTGGAGAAAGATATTAAAACAAAATATTAAAAGTTACGATAAATTTTCAAATTAAGAGATACTACCAAAAACAACGATAAATTTCGAAAATAAATTAGGATAGCACAGCATTAAAAATTAAGGGCCAATAAAATACCAAGAGATATTATAAAATCTCTCGAATAATTCTCCCATTTAATACTTCTCGTATTAAAAAACAGAACATAACTGATTGAGCACAAACTTCGTTATAAAAGTTATTTGGCTTGTCCCCGTCAGACGAGAATGAGAGTTAACATCAGTTTCCTCGTTTTAAATATATGTATGCGCATATCTCGTCAAAGTGGGAAGAAAGCGGTGAAACAGAAAAGTTGCTTTCACATGCAGTTAAGAAACATTAACAAAATGCGTACCATCGTACGACGAACTTTTCTCGGTCTGAAAAGATATCGACTTTTGCCATACCGGACGTTTTTTGAGAAAGTAATTGGCGCATCACGAGTAAACGTTAGAACGCGTACGGATTCAGATGTCGAGGAGAAACTTGGAAGGCATTCGACGAGCGTGGAACAAAGTGGAAGGAAAAGAAAGTTAGACAGCCTCGAATTTCATATTCGAACGGTGCTCTTTGCAATTTCATAACTCTCTCATAACGGCCGTAGCCAGCGATTATAGATCAACGTCGATTATGTAGAAGAGCATTGCGACAACCACGAAGCGGTAAAGCTCGCGACATGAAGCGGTAGTAAACGATCGCTGACCATCGTCAACGACGAGCCCTACTTCCGAAGGCGGTGAAACTGTGCGCCTATGGCGATCGTCAACCGATTTCTGCGAGGAAAACGATCGAAAATTATCTCGTAACTGTTGTATCTGCCGGAAGGGTTGCAATGATTTTGATGTTGAATAACGTAGTCGAATACAGAAAACATCGTGCTTGAAGTCTTGAAATACAATAGAATTAAATATACCTAAATTTGTCGAGGGGCAAGAAGTTTATGTAATTGAAGTTCATATAATAGAATCTCACCAATTTTTCCCACTGCCTTTCATTTTTCGTTTACACAATAAGAACTCACGTTTTGAAATGAACTCAACCA
Source organism: Bombus terrestris (assembly GCF_910591885.1). NCBI lineage: Eukaryota > Metazoa > Arthropoda > Insecta > Hymenoptera > Apidae > Bombus > Bombus terrestris. Next base: position 12,178,342 of record NC_063272.1, on the reverse strand, counting down.
GCAAAGGTTCAGTTGATCGGGCATTAACTAATATTTCGTTTCGACAGAGTTCAGAAAAGTTCAATAGGGTACAAGAAGTATACGACATTTATACAAATGGGACAACTATGAAAATATATCGGCAACGTGTTTGACATAGGTTTGAAAGACCTAATATTATCTCTATACGATGCGATATTTAACATTTCAATATTGTTCCATTTGTATTAGAATAGGCAACTGTAGAGTACCTTTCACATTGGATTGAGATGCCTTATACCATTGTGAGTTCAGATTTTTATGTTTGCACATCATATCGATTTTCTTTAGAATTCTTATAATTTTCTTTGTACGTCGAAATTACAACTCACGGCAGTCAGTTCGAATGCCTTCGAACAACAGTACGTCGCGAGCGGTTGTCCTCCTTGATTTTTAAACAGCAGGAGGAAATAAAAATTCGCTGGAGAACGTAGCAGGAGAGGCTCACCTACAGGTGCTCCGGATAATTACACGATGTGTCCGATGCTCGAGAAGCGTGGATGAAATTCCTGGGCGTGGCGACAACCTTCCTTGGCACAAAACACTTCCTTGGTATGTGCATCGGCACAGCTATCTGTTTGCTGTATGGAGCTAAAGTACTAAAGTACAAGAGCGGAAAGTCGATCGTTTTGGAAATACGGCTGCTATTACCAAAACGTGTTGTTTTCGTTACTCGAGACGCAATAATGAAAAGTATCAAATTATGGAAAGCGTCCTTTGTTTAATTGGAAAGTTTTGGTGTTTCTCATAATATTTTGGAAGAAAGTAAGTAATTATTATAAGTACTTATTTCAAAAAGATAAATGGCTCTTTGCTGAGAAAAATTCCATTGCAATTTGATTTATGAATTATTTATAAAGTGCATTCATATATTTTTCGTTTTCTTTTTTCCAATTACAACCGCAAAAATAATGACGATATAGGTACATATAAAATAAAAAAAGGACAAATGGTAATTTAATAAAAAAACTTAATGCTGTTAATAAATAATATTAAAAATAAGGGAAAACAGACAACAAATTGTATTACCCTTTTATTCCCATATGACATAATATAAATTTCATAGAAATAAAATAAAAATGATCTATGTGATTATCGATTCTCGTTAATAAAACATATCGAGGTTATAAAATATTATCTTATATGTTTTACATACAGAGTTGCTTTAGATTTATTGCCACGTGCAAACCTATAAACTGCCTACATATCAACATTTCTCATTAAAAAATCTTATCAAAACGCACAACAATTTTGCAAAATTCTTTATTACACAATACATTAAGTTATCATAAAACAATGAATGAAATTGATACACGAAATAATATTAGCATCCCTAACATACAAATACATGCACTTTCTTCCATCAACTTATAAACAGCTATTCAAAACGTTTCGAAATTCCTAACTACTATAAACGTCCAACGTCTACTCTATTATTATTACATTATCTGTGCTGCATTCTGTATGTCTACCGATTTCTGTACACACATACGAGGACGATTAATTGGTCAATACAATGCATTTACGACTATCATGAATTCTACAGAAAAGATAACCAGTTGGGTAAAATGCAAATGTCTCGTCGTCGATTGTTCACCACAGAGAAATCTCGCGGGCATAATCGCGATACACGAAGGTGGATCGCCGCCTACGTTGGACGTTGAACGAGTCGTTTGCTTGCATCGTTCGATCGATAGCATCGGAAGGCCACACGTAGTTATGCCAACCTCGCGAATTTTTTACCAACGTGTCAAGTTCAGCCATGGTTGCATTCGTAATTCCACGCGACAAGATGATTAACATTGACGGGAATTATGGTCAGGATTCCATTTCGCATAACTCACGAATTGTTCATCCCATTCGAAGGTGAGACGGAAGAACCAGGCTTGTTCCTCGACATTCCGTTCTTTCTCGATTTTTCCCTCGGAATATCGCGTATATTTTAATCCTCCAATTCCCATAAGCATCTACTAGGATACATTTTTTTATTTATGCTATAGGTGATATAAACAAATTGATATTTTATAGACCCTAATGCATTTTAGTATCGTATATAGTTATAGTATAATATCTATTTCAATAATTTTGAGATTAAATATATTATTAATAAGATACTATTAATATTATGACATAAAAATTAAGAAATCAATAAGTATGTCGCTCGTATGATAAATGGAGGAAGTGGGAAGTTACAGTGATCAACTTAGTAAATGAAAAATTAGAAATTGAACTAAAAAATGAAACGATATCCTTAAGCGTTATGTGAACAACTTTCATACGTATGAAATTAACAAAATTTCCAACATTTTATCATAATCTTGTACCATAATCTGTGCTATGAGAGTTAGACGATTAAATTCTAGATACAGATACGTCCGTACAAAAATCAAGATTTCTTTCCTATTGTCAAATGATATACGCGAAGTGGACAATATAATTGTGAAACATGATGCCTTGAGCGTTTAGGTGATACAGAAAAACGGCTAAATGACAAGAAATGTAAATAACTGACAATGAGTCATAGAAGTAAGAACGAAGAGGTAGACAGAACAAGTAAAAAGAACCGGTAGGAGAAGAGGTAGAAAGGTGAGGAAGAGGTAGAATTTTACAAAGGAACTACTTTCAAAGTCTAACATGTTGGAGTATTACCAAGTGTTTGGAAGATAAGTAAGAGTGAGAATCGTGTAGAATATTAAGTAGCAGAGTGTCTTCCTGAACATACTATCCTGTGTTCTGTAGATTGTTATCTTGAATATTGATGCGTTCGATGCCATATTAAGATATGGGTGATTTATAGCAGTTCTACAAATTATTATTAATATGAAAACTCATTTGATTTATATTAACATTCTGCAGAAAAGATTTCTAGGAAATTTTCGAAAGATAAAACGTAGATGTAGAAGAATATCGAAATGTTCTATGAGACGATAGAAGATAAATTACACCATGGAGATACTTCTGTTTAGCTAACATTTGAAGGACGAGAAATTGAAGTTTAATACAATGTTTGTTATTGTAATGGATTATTGTTTCGCACTGTTGCTCTTATTAAAAGGAGTAAAAAAAGAACGGAGTTAAACAGATATTGTTTTGCGTGAAATGAATATTTTAGATGCCGCTTATATACGTAAATATTATTTAAACAATTACAAAAAGAAACTTTAACTTTCTCATAGTTCGTACGAAAGAGTATCCTTATCTTTATAGTTATTAGATGCCATCGACAAGTAAAAATATGTACATAGATTGAAAAGTACATTTTTAAGAAACAATAGCTACATATATAAAAATTACACTAACAAAAAAAAAACAAATCATGAGTATGTTGTTTAACTTGCAAAATGTACGTTTTTAAACTTCCTATCGACATATTAATAAATAAAAGAAATATCTGTCCTTCAAATATTAACGTTCACTAAGAAAAGAAACGTACCAGGGCAACTATCAGAAAATCAGCCTAAAATTAATGGTTTGGGAATCGAATAAAGATAAACGAACTGGCCCAAACTACAATCTCTGCAACACGTCCCGGAAATAGCTACGAATAACGCAATATTTACACATGCTAACGTGATCGAAGGATCCCTATCGTCTGTAAGTAACCGAGTAAGAGGCTAACCCGGCATTGGGATCGACGGGTGCCGGGCGACCTTGAATTCCGCTTTGAGTCGGCGCGGCTGGATACGCGGGTCGCTGTTGTTGGGCCTGATATTGCGGTTGATACTGCGGTCGATATTCCGGTTGATACTGTGGCTTCGGCTGATACTGCACTTGCGTAGGATACCTGGAAAGTCGGGGAACAAATTCTGTTGGTTAATTTCATTGTTTAGCCCCGCAAGTCTAATTGTAAGTCAAGAGTAGCTGTCAGTTGTGCGAGTCACGTTCACTGCGCTTTCGACTGAAATTCACGTGACATTTACAGGGTTCGTTGTAGATACGTGTTCTTTGTCCACGGAAATTTCTCTTCGAGGGTTTGAAATGAACAATGTCGTTGGTAAAAATCATAGTTTGTAGCGAACAGAGTTTTTTCTTCGCGATACCGGATGTGGCTATGAATATAAATTCGGATACACGAATAATATTTCATCACTTTAAGCTAAATTGTTGCAGTGAGTAACGTATCACTGATATTGAATATTGATTAAATTTATTTAGATTGAAGATTGATCGAATAGAGCAAATTAATAATTAAAATATTCTTGAGTCTTTAAAGTTTATAGTTTAGTTACACATTAAAATACAACGACAAAAACGCGATCGTTCTGTCTATATTTCGCAAGGATAAAAAAACTGACTTTCGATCAGAATAGTTAATTTCTTTGATTTGGATCAGGTAAGGATTTTCGATCTGAATAATTAATTTCTTACCTGGGCGGATTATAGATCGGTGCCGGAATTGGTCGAGGTTGATTCTGGACCAAAGGTTGACGAGGTACAGGTTCATATCGTTCTCCGTTTGTATATCGAGGATCCGTGTAATAAACAGAGGGGTCCTCTCTATATTGGCCATCGTCCTCTGGTTGATTTGGATTTGCGATACTGTTACCAGTCAAGGTTGGCGGTGGTACGTTTATACCAGAACCTGCTGGCTCGAATCCGCGTCTGGACGCTCCATATTCCACTTCTCGAATATTCCCCGTATCATCGACGAATCCGTATTTTCCATATACTTCTCCAGTTGGATATTTCGATTCGATCTTGTAAGAACCATCCGCTGCCTCGTATCCGTAACTGTAGCTACCGTCCTCGTTATGTCTGGTCATTATTGAATTAATTAGTATTTGTAGGTTTTTTTGAAAATATTTTATTGAATATCGTGTTACGCGGAATTTTTAATTACTTGAATTTTTGGATTATACGCAGATGTTTAGAGATATTTTAAAGGCAGAAGTTATCTTAATTTTCATATAATATTTTCGAAATAGGAATTATACCCTTATCTTCGTGTTACATTCTTAATTAGTATTTGAGTTTAATATTCGATGGATGTAAGAGATCCTGCATTTATTTATTTCAAATATAATAGTATATTTTATATGTAGCCTATTACGAAATGTTGTATAATACTATTCTGTAATACTCAACTATATAGTTTCATTGAGTTTTGTTATCCCTTGTATCAGTCACGCTCGAATCACGTTCAAAGAAAAGTTACAAAAACGCGCGGAAGTAGACTGGTGTAGCAATACTTGTGTAGCAATAACCTATCTATTGCAGAATTGCATGGAAATGTGAATTTGCCCTTGAAACTACGGATAAACGAATATTTTTACGAAACTCTTCGAAGTAACGCCTACCTTGAGGGTTGCATGAGCTTTTAACAGTATGCACATTGTATTGCTTCACAATATATTTATCTAGATTGTCATACATTGCACAAACATTGTCACGAGCGAAAATGTTACAATGGCGTAATTTTGAAGAAATTAAGATTAATAAATTTAGATTACTATATAATGGAAGCTACATTTTTTACAATATTTTTCCACTCCCCACAAGATGTTAACTAATATTTTACAATACATAGCATTTCATTATCCTTGGCTACTTGGTTAAAAGTATAATTAACTTAAGAATACTAAACTTCCTTCTTGGTTAAAGTTTCAGTTTCACATTCAATGTAACTTGCTACACACCGTTTGAAGTTTTAGTCCTTTCTTAAACCTTGACTACACAGTTTTAGTCAGCAGTTCGAGTCAAGAGATAAATTGTCTCTGATAAAGGAACGGGACGAAAGATACATTCGATATAGCGTTGCCTCTAGTTGGTTTAAATCTATGTCGTGATAGCGAAACAGTACTCACTTATTTATCTGCTTTAAAATGGGCACCGGCGTGGTCACGGGGTATTGATTGTGCTGGGCGAGCGCAAGGCCGATGCAGAACAAGAGAAACAGCACCTGGTGACACAAGTTTGCATAAAATCGCTGGCATTCGCGGATCACTTTCCAATAACCTCGTGCACAATGGAAAACGGTCGAGATTGCGCAGTTTAAATGAACTTCTACTTTTATTTGCCTTTACAATTTATTTCTACAATTTATTTTGCAAAGGAAAGGACATTCTATTATAATTTACAGTACTCCGCGTTATCCAATACTTTTATCTTATATATGTTAATTAATATTGATTTTTTTTCGATAAACAATGGAAATTTATATTTCTATAACGATAAAATCATAAGAATTATTTGATTGAATGAGAAAGGAATTGATATTAAACTCCAAATTGGAGATGTGTTCAGTTTCTTCAAAGCACGTTTCGTACGTGTAAAATAAGGAGGAACTTGTACCTTATAAGGTAAATACTAAATCGGGAAAGTAAAAGTAACTAAATATGTTTGTTGATGCACCTTTGTTAAAGCGTTAGAAAGGGAAAGGCATAAATCACGATCCGATAACCTAGATATTTTATCTTTGTAGTCTCATCAGTGAAAATTCGAACCGCGAATAACAAATTCCAGGGTAGCAAACACCAGTAATTCGAAACAAGAACAGTTTAGTGTTAAAAATTACGCGTTTGGTTCGAGTTCTAATATTTTAAAGAAACTAATTGAATTTTCAGAAAGATTTGAAAAATACCTATGTGAAGATAATCTTCTCAAACCGAAACCAAATATTTTATTTGTTAAACATATATTTCCTGCAATATATATGAATTTACATTATCTACACTACATCTTGCATTGATATGCTTGTAATTTTACTTTTTCACACACATATATCTCGAAGTCTATAATCCTGAAATTACAAAACGGGTGAAATTAGATTTTACTAGCCGCTAACTTCACTCACAATACTCTACAACTTTTCCTTGTTATTATTTTACAATTATATAAAAATAGCTATGTTTATTACTGCCCATTATAACAAAAAGGGAAAGTGGACGTGTTTAAATGAACCATCAAACCATGAACAAGGCAACAGAATGATTTGTGAGGCTAAGTTTAACACGATGACACAGTTAATGCAAAGTAACATCACAAAAAAGTGCTCTTCCTAGTGAAAAAATCATCGATTAAACGAAAAGTGCATCGCAAGCTTTCCATTCACCACGCATCCTATCAGTAAATAAGAATAAGATCTAAGTTTACAAAAACCGAAAGGGAAGATTTGGAAACTTTGCGAAGCAACTATCTGATCACTTTACGAAAAAATGTTGTAAATCTTTTCTTAAAAAAATATTACGAAATTAAAAAACGAAAAGAAACTTAAATGCTACAAATAACTATCATTCGTTTAATCTAATCATCAATACAGCCAAATAACTCGAAACACTGGTTTGATTCCTTCGATTAATTACAACTAAAAAAAACACTAGCTCCAATAACAAACCGGTTTATACCCAATTCCCATATGACTATGACAGTTTAGTCTATCCGAGAAACAATGAAACACCGTGGCAATGAAACACTAATCGATAAGGAAGGAAAACCCATTTAGACACCAATACAATCGAACATTAAACTCGACACACTGTCCCAAGACTCAAATTAATTACAACTGAAATAAAGGACACTACTCCAAATATAAAATCGATTCTCATATCCAATTGTCATGCGACTAGAACGACTCGGTCATTCCCAAGAAACAATGAAACACCGTGAAAATGAGACACTGATCGATGAAGGAGGAAAAGCGAGGAATACTCACGGGAAGACGCATGTTTCGTCGCTGATGAGGCAGACGCGATTGTGTTATAGGATCGTGTTATACCGACCGCGAGTCAACTTATATAGGTCCCCTTCGGGAGCGGCGGGGCCCGCCCATGGGCCCGACCACCGCCTCAACCTCGTCGCGATCTAAGTACCAGAGTTCACCGCACCGCAGCACGACTTTGAAAATTTTCTAACACGCCAATTTTCATTCACCGTCGAGCGTGACGCGTCTCCAGGGTTTTCGGTCCGTGATCCTCGTTGCATAAACCCGATCGCAGGGAAACCGCGATACCATCGAATCGTTCCGGACAGAGCTCGACGATTGGGACCACTGCCAGAATCGATGTTTCGGAAAAAGAACAAACTTTCGCACTATCACGTGTGAATTGTAATTCGATCGCTGTTTGCGTGATGTTGGTTGAGAACGTGGTATGGAGAATTGATCGAGAGGAAATGAATTGCACGTTTTATTGCGTTGATCTTTTGCTGTTTGCTATATTATTCTAGTTTAGTTCAGAATAGTTGAATTACTTTACCAACGCGAATTTGTTCTTCGCTTGAACTAAAATATATTTTTCGAAGTTCTTATTTTCGTACAGTCAAGTCTTTCGACATCAAGTCGTTTGAATTCGAATAATTTGACTAATTTGAGGGAGAATTTAGTGTGGATTTGAATCCATTGGATTGTTTTTGTAAATTTGAGAATTATAAGATTCTGTTGATGCAATATCAAAATGTTTTTTTACAGTAGATTCATGTTTTAGAGAGTCTTTATTTTTACATGTTTAAATACTTGTTTATTTATATGTAGTATCGGTTATAATTATTTGAAAGAAATTTATGTTCTTTTAATGTTAGTTATTTGGTAAATTGAGAGATTCCGTGGACTTTTTATTTAAGTGAGATAAGTTTATGTTGAAAATTTACTTTCTTGACTGACAGACCTGTAATGATGCCTGTAAGTACATTCAAGCGAAAGCTCTTGACTAAATATGTTCGTCCGAATATCCGCTTATTCATTTTATACAAACAGGATTCTGCAAGGTGATCTTCTGGAAAATACATACATACTTTTTACAAGGACGTTACGTGTGATCTCCACAAAAATAAATTATTTATCTGTTATATTCGTATCTGCGTAGTAAACCTGAAGTCTAATTCCATTTCTTATAATCGTTTCTTTGCAAACGTCTCTATAACAAGTTAATTAGTGTTAATATAGTCTCATAGCAAGACAAAATATTAAATATAAGAAAATATCTTAGAAATAGAAATTGTTATTCTAATACGTATTATAGTATTAATAAATATATTACGTTTTATAATAGTAATACATATATAAACAAATAAATATACTTATACGTTTATTTTAAGTATTTTATATATTACGTATATTTAAATGTTTTATGAAAATTTAATATTTTCTATTGTGAATATATATTTAGCAGTATCCTCAGCCATTCCCTGATAATGAAATAAAATTTGTATAATAATACTCCCACTAGACTACTCGTCTTTACGTTTTGTTATCTTGTTTGAAATAAATGGAAAGGGAAGTGTTACTGTCGTAATTACACAAAATACACAAAATGATCGGCTAACCGAGAACGTTCCCGATCATACAAGAGAACATCTTGACATTTATCGTGGCTGTATTAAGAGCATTATAAGACTGAACAGAGTGAAATATACCTATACACTTACACTCCTTTGGCTATTGCAACCCAAGTGCCCGTGAGAATCAATTTCTGTAGAAATACCTTTCACGCTCAGAAATACCTTTTTTTAAACGACACCCTCTTCTTATGTAATATTCTTTGTGTTTATAATCCACTTACACTTGTCAGTTTTTATTTTGACAAATATATGAATTGCAGAAATAGCAACACGTATAGAATTCAATATTATATAATGGTACTAAAATAATACAAAATTAAACATAATATAAAAAATACTGAAACAAATCGTTTAGTGTATAATTGTTTATATGGTAATCTAAAAATTCATGTGTGGCATTTATGTAAAAAATTGATATTAGTAATTACATCCTTATAATTGTTTGCTTCGTATATCTATATTGCATTTCAGTAATTTATAAACGTTTATAAAGTCTTGATCTTGCAGGTTAAAAAAAGATTGAAATTGAATACCTTTATTTTTATCGTTAGCACATTAAATTTAAAAAAAACGGTACGAAACTAACATCTTATGGTCTACGGATTTACATAACACAATTTTATTAGACTTTATCAATTAAATTAATTATTAGAATTGAATTACAATAAAAAATAGCGTCTGTATTTCATCCTACTAATATCTACACCTTATTTTCCACATCAACCTTTCCTTTTTTTCTATGATTTACTATTTAGTTACTCCTTTCACTATCAAACATCCTTTAACTACCTCCAGGTAGTAGTACCAGGAGGTATATACCACCACTGCCATTCCAAGAGAATTTTCCATTCATTTCACAGTCTTTCCTATATTTATGGCATTTATCTCCTTTAAACTAATTTTCCAATATTTCAAATACTTGGAATAAAGCATTCGAGTCAACGCACGATTTACGATTTAACATTGTCGAGCGATCGTGATCGTAATGTATAGGTACGTCACGAAGACGCCTGAACGCGGTTTGCAGTGAAAGTACGAAAAGACAGTGCTCCGGAATTTATACCCATGGAATGATAAACAGGGCGTTCAAAGTGGACGAAGCTATCGTTACAATTGAGTAGTAGCAAGAGAGTTCAATGCTCGTCCATCGAAGGGACGTTAGGCTCATTTCGTTTACGTAACGCTGTTACGTACGACATAATTTGATATTAATGCCGGTATTCATGCTACTGAAACAGAAGTGTTCACTTTCCATCTTTTATCCTACAAACGTTTTACCAGCCTTCTTATCTCTCGTATAATCGACATTACTGACATAGTAAGTTGCTTTCTTTTGTTACGGCTACCTCCTATTTTATAATCGCGATAGATAATTAAAATATAGTAGAGTTCTGGACATGCAAGTCGCGTGTATTATTAAGGTTATTTAATATTTAGTTCTATCAACATTTTTAGAAAAAATTACACTTTTTAAATAAATAACTAAATAATGTAATTTTTAAGAATCAAATATTTATTGAATAGTCGACTACTAACTAACTGAAATAGAAGTCTAATGTATTAAAATTGTATCAAAACTTTTCTAAAGTGTGACACTTTTTAAGGAGATAACTAAATAATAACATTTTTAAGGATTAAATATTTTTTAAAGGGTCAACTGTGTACTAATTGACTGAAGAAATGGTTAAATAGTTTTGAGTAAACACGGCGATAATAATGAAGAAATAATTAATGAAACAAGAAAATATGTAGTTGTTGTATTATTTTTTTTAATTACATATATAATATTAAATAATAATATAATACATATATAATTATGTAAAATATGTATTCTTCTTAATATTTAAACAAATCGTAGAAGTACTAAAATTAAAATATTTAATAGAGATACTGGTAAAGTTTGATTTTCGAGAAAAGTGTTTATTTTGATTCAATTCAAAGTGTTCTTCTTGAAAAATGACTGATGTTAAAATTGTTTTCACGAAGACTACTGCAAAATGGATGAATGTCAATATGTACTTACATAGTCTGATCGGAGTTGTGAATGAAGTTCTCCTATTCACCGTAAGGGAACGACACTTTGCTGAGAGAGATTGGCGCTTCAAATTGCGCCTGACCAATGATTGCCGGTTTTACTGCGGTGCATAGGTGCAAACAGAGGAAAGGTACTCGCGAGAAATAAAGAAAGATTAGAAATAAATTAAAAATAAATTAAACGAAATTAAAATTATTATATAACGTTCATTATATATTGAAGGTATTTGATTTTAATTCTCATCTTCAATGCGTTATATTGAAAGCGTTAGTTATCTTAATTAGACAAAAATTTCCTATTTCTTAATTCAATCACTGATCGCCGGAAACTTAAGATCTTTGTCTTTCAGAAACAGCTTTATCGCGCAACTAATTATATCCATGCCTTTTATCAATTTTTGTTTCATCAAAATTTCTCAGTTATAACAAGAATTCGTAAATAATATCGCTCATTAAATAATACCTATCGAAAGTAATCAATCATATTTTTGTAACAAACTACTAATTTATCGATATTAAATCTATGGCCGTGGCAAAAAACGAAAATAACAAGATGAAAAGCTGATAAACGACCGAGTTGTATATTCATGCAATTACTTTAATTGACTCGTCCGCTGGTTTATCAAGGGCTACACGGACTGGAGCGTGCAGAAAGTTCCGTGACTGTCGATATTTAATCCGATTGCACGTTTCGTTAATTCAAATCTCGATTACCGCGCTATTCGAGTGTTCGACACAAATTTCGATTACCAAGTTCAGCGAGCGTTTTACAACCGTTACACATGATATGCGAAATTAAAACGTCACATAAAGTAGGCGGGGAGGACACATAATGAAAAGAAAATTATTATACCAGCCAACTTTTCGCCCGTACTGTCATATATTTAGCGTATATTTCTTCGATGAAACGGCAAGTCATGAAACTAATGAATACCACTCTGTGGTCGTATTAAAAAAATGAAGTAAATTTAAGGGCTCGTGATATGCGATTTAGGGCGGTAGGTGTCGTCTACTGAAGAAATAGAATAGCTATTTCTACCTGCTTTATTATCTTTTTCGGCGTAGACCTCTTCGTTTCTTTCAAAGTAGGATCCCATTCCAATATTTGGTATTCCATTCTGCAATTAATTACGTATTATGGGAATGGAAGAGGGTATTTAAAGTAGAACGCAATAAATTTGTTGTGATTTCTTTAACTGATTTAAAAGCTTGTCATTTATGCAGCATTTTAAATGCAGGATTCCAGCGAATAGTGTTTTAAATAAGCGTTCTATTACATAAGCAAACCGCCTAAATGCTAAAATGAAAGTTGTATTTTTTAAATACACGTGGTAGAAAATATATTTTTGTAGTGACAGAAGCTACTGATCAAAAGTTTGATATCACTTTTAATATTCACGGTTTGGCAAAGAAGGCATTTAAGTGTTTTGCTTTAGTAAGTATTCTCTGCTCTATTAGTATTCTTTCTGCACTGTATTGTTACATCTGTATTTTAATTTTCCGAAGAATTATGTTTAACACTGAAATTACCAAATCAGCTGGAACGCCTGATATCGGATTTGTTGTTTGTTCTTAGAATTATTAACAAGCGTGTATTTCTGATACTATTAACGCTTTCGTTGAGACAGAGATGTGATTATAAGTACTTATTTATGTTTGTTATATTGCTTTAATTCTACGATAGCGTAACAAGCATAATACGTATATTTATAAAAGATTTTTACGAATGTTCGAATACTTATTATATGTGAGCAACTGTATATATTTTTCGTATAAATACAGACGCGAATATGTGTGATGGAAATATAATACAAGAGATTGCAAAGATTATTTTAACCACATTATTCACGGAATAAGTTTGATCAATACAACCTTGGGGCAGTAACTTCGCCAAATTCACGATCTTACGAGTGTCGTCATTAATTCTCGCGAAAGAGTTGCGCAGCCTCAAATCAGCCTAACATCACAATCGCGGCAAATTGCACGATGCCCGTACTATGACTCGAATCAAGCGCCATTCGTCGTTGATGCATCGAAACAGTCTGCACTTACAGATTCACCGTATCGTTCACATTACTTACGACATGGCGAGTGTAAATAACAAGAATTTCAGCTTGATTGCGCGTTATCTTCGGGGCTTCGATGATAATGCTAACAGAGGCTACAATTATGCCGGTGGTTCGCTCCCTTGAGTCAAGAGTGAATCATGGTATCGCAGTGCACTGTAACCGGTCGAACCGCACTCGAATTATTTTCTCCCATATATCATAATCGGGAGCCAATTATTGGTCACCGTGTCGTATTCGGTTCGTGGTCCGAGCATGCACCTGCAATTGAATGCGATTTGGCTCGCGACGCGAATAAGCGCGCCTTTGTTCGACTAGCATAAATCAGCCGACTTAATGATGCAAACACGCACGAAACATGGTATTTAGCGGTGTTTCTTCGGTAGCTAAGGAAGATGTCACTTTTCCGCATGCAGATCGCCTGTGCAAACGTTTAAAGATTTATTTAAGATCTTTGTTCGTGATTGTTGGTTTGTTGGTTGTTAATATCCTTTACGTACGTTCTTTTAATATTCAGATTATAATTACTCCGATAAACAAAAAGCATATCGAAGTGGATTAATTCATTAGGTACAATGACACTAACAGCAAACTTAATATTTACTACCAAACTTTGAGAAAGATATTCGATGATAAATTATTGTACGTATGAATTCTTATTGAAATGTGTAGTAATAAAACTACAGGGTTTTACTTTTAGAAGAAGAAAGAAAATTATATTTACGTAGAAGTCTCTGTAAATAACTATTTAAGAAGTTCAAATATTTCGTTAAGTTACATCTATTTTTTTCCATATTTTCCAGCATCTGTTAACGTTTTTCTAGTAATATATATACACATGCACATATATGTTATATTTTTATATTGTACAAATTTTATGAATATATTTATTAAAATATAGAACTTAAAAAATAGTCCTGTGACGATACTCATAGGGTAAAATGCAGAATAGAATCATATTGTTAAAAACAGTTAACATCTAGTTTATTTGTTTAGTTTATTTATTTATTAATATCAACATGTTTAATCTTGTTGCTAATTTAAAAAGGCGATACTAGGATACGAAGCAGGTACTTTCAATCGCAAATCATTAATCATTTTCTATCAGTGATAAAACTACTTACGTCCGCATAATAAAACCAGTCCGCTATCTATCAGTAATTAATAACAACAATATTCTCGATCGCGATACTGAATTTATTATATCGTACCGAATTAACTGCACGAGGTAGAAAGGAGCATAATAATATCAAGAAAACGATCGTCGAACTGATCTGAATTCTAATTTTAAATGATTTACAATCAAACATTATTTTTATGGTATTCAAGTGTCCTCGCAATGTAACACTCAACGTGTTCTACCTTTATGAAATTTCGAACAGTGAGGCAAAAAGGAAGTAAAACGTTGATATTTGATTTTAATATTACGACGTGATTGTTACAATTATTTATTATTATACGAACGATTGCAATGGTATATTGCTATCGTTATTATCGTTATGTGTATTTTCCATATTACAAAATGAAATATTTTTTATAAACCACGAGATCGTCGTAAACTATACTACATCATGGATAAACTGCAATTTTCGAACATTCAACAATAATTTGCGCACGTTTATAAATTTCAGAAACAACACTGTTATCGTTGCTATTGAGACAAACTGTAAGCCGTTTTCCGAGTGGCCCAGGTATACGAGGACAAAGAAACGCGTTGAATTTATAAAGAGCAAAGGGACCAGGTTGTAGCAATCGAAATTTTAATTAAATGACAGATCCGCCTTCTTGGTCGTTAAAAGTTCTTTATAACGCATACCATGTGTCACCGTCTTTATTAAATTTCAGTCCACCGAATAAAGATGAACCATTAAAGTCTGAAATTATATCGTCATAAAAATATTAAGGAAATTTATGTTAACAAATTTAATCTATGTCCTTTTTCCCGTAAAAGTGTGTACATTATAAATTTGACTAAAAATTAATGATATTCGTAATGTTTTTTCTTTTGTGAAAATGTGGGATAATTTGGAACTTTGTCACTATATCTAATTTCTAATAGTTATCTTCGAGAGAGATTTACTAATTATTTACTTTTTAACTGTAACAAATTCGTATCATTTAATTTGTCCATTGAATATTTACAATAATATTTATATTTAAGAAGAAGGATATCATATCGTATGAAATGTCTAATCAATTGTAAATATAAAAATAATGTGTAAAGTCGATAGAGGGATATTTATACACATGAATTACAACTGAGGAATTTCTTTTCTAAATAATGTCTACAAACAGCGTTATGTTCTTCAGTAGTAAATTATCTCAGTTAATATACACAACTGACCTACAAGTTTTGTAAAACAACAATCATGAAATCGTCTAATAATATGCCTCAAAATAGACTCGAACATTACAGATAAGTTAAAATACAGTACGCAATATAGAAAGTATAATAAGAGATAATTTGACTTCACTTAGCAGGAAAACTTGCACTTAAACAGCTTTAACAACACGCTCCCGGTGTGTTCACCGATTTAAACAGAAAGTAGCCTCAAATACCTTGGCCGTATGAAAGCTAAAAAGTCAAGAGTCGTATATTTTCCCGCGATGCTCGCATGTAAATGAAAATTCTGTGTGCCGTCCAATTAAAACGATTCAGTCGGTAATAGGACGCGCAATAGCACCATCGGGCCTGTAATTTTCTGTGCCTGGTCGTATCTGATCCAAACGAAAATTGACAGGGCTTTCAAGTACAATGAAATATGTGGATTACGATTATTGTTAGAAAACTTTCGCAATAACCACGCCCAAGGTTAGAAAAATGAACGGTGTCGTGTTTCTTTCGATGCATTTCGTAACAGGAGTGAAATTAAAGTCGATGGAGAGGAGAATTAATTAGATATAACTGGCTGTAATAGCGGTGAGGCTGCTTATTTTCTTGTTAATTATACGATTTATATTAAAATATAATAGACAAGGCGATTAAAATTTATTAAATGTCCAATTTCTATCTTTGTCGCGATAGGTTGTCCTTATCGTAATTAATAATTGGTAGTTTATTTTGTGAGTTTTGCCATACCGTCGAAATCAATGTCATCGTGAGATAAATTCATTGAATTTTAGGAAATGAAAATTTTAGATTTTTGGATTTCTGTGAATTTGTTGAATATTTTCTTCGGTTTATTAAAACTTAGTTTAAACAAATGTTCGACTGAATTCCAATTTTCGTAGTTTATGAAAATCAGAATTTTCTCTTGAGCATTGATCTTCGTTTCTTTTCATCTCTCGTATTATTACAAATCATTATACATAAATCGACTACAATAACGAAATATACTTTACAAATTTTAAAAATTAATGTTAAACCTTCGAACTTAGATCGAACCAAGATTTGACAATTTCACGAAATTATCTTCTCGAAAAAAATATTGATTTTACAGAACAGTATTCATATATCGTGAAAAATAAATGGCAGAAAGACAAGAGATACTTTCGATAAACAATCCTGCCAAGGTTCTCGCAGGAGTTTAATGAATATTTAATGCACGACATTCAACAGTCTCTCGATCTTATTACCGCTTTCCTCTTTTCTTCCTGGGCCATGGCAAAATTGATATATGCCGGCGCATTATCGACATTCGGTCGTTCGATAAAAGCGCATCGGAGGCGAAAGTATGTATTATGGGTACAATTACTCGTGGCATCAGTCGAATCCAAAATAAAAATATTCAGAGGGTGCAAAGGCGTGAATCGTTATACCCCGAGCCAGCAATCAATAACCCGGCTTTTAGCGTTCCTTTTTTCTTGGATTCTGTTGCGCTTGGAACAACCCGCGGCGATAGAATTTTGCTTTATTTTTTGCCTTGAAGGAATGAACGCTTATTACGTGTATAGCTATACAATATGCGTTTAATTGTCTAGAGATTTTACATTAGAATTACTGATCAGCAGGATATGAAACTTGTAGCAAAGAAATTAAAGTAAAAACTTTTTGATATATGAATATGAAATTGTTGAAGACTAGAAATATCAACAATTAAATGAAGCAAAGATCATCACTGCGCTCGTATTATCTGTGATCTATTAAGATATATATTTTACTATTTTTACATCGACACTGAAATTACTGACGACTAAAATACTTAAACTTCTACAAAAGAAATAATAATTAAAAGTATATAAAAATATAAAATGCACTTACATCCATGTATTTTGCAAAGGAATATTCAAATTATCGAAAGTGCACCGCGGCAAATCTATAAAATTTCTATGAAAAATTTCCAATTTGACATTTCGATCGTATTCTGGTAACTTTAGCGTTAATACATAAAAGATGCTAAAATTGTATTAATGGTGAATCAGAATGACCGTAGAATGATGACTTTTGTGTAAAAATTTCATCAGAGACCCTTAGAATTGCCAATAGTAAATTTCCCCTCCGATATTAATCACGAATTCCAACGAACTGCAAATGAAATCACGAAGAGCAACGCTTTCGCCTCAATACGAAATTAAATGATCCGTCCAAGGTTTGAAAAGTTTACCACTTGATGATTCAGTGAATGAATTTACCGACATTGCTTAATGAGACTCGTTTTCCCTTGTACGGATTCATTAACGTTTGTAACTTTAACACGATTTGACGCAAGTTAAATTCGTAGCAATCACTTGTTGTATTTATGACAAAGTAATAAATAGTGGATATAGATATGCACATGCGTTCTTATACCCGTGTATATGCGGGTAGTGAAAGTTTATACAAAATCGTATACTTCTAATTCTAGATCCATAACTTGTTAACTTACGAAACAAATTGTGCAAATAAAAATTGTATTTATTGAATCAAAACATATAATCAACAAATCCAACAGACTGCTGAATTTAACGATAATTGTACCTTAAACATTGTACTTTATCGATATTAACAATATATTAGGTCCTTCATAAGATCGATGTCAAATTTT
Organism: Bombus terrestris; assembly: GCF_910591885.1. Taxonomy (NCBI): domain Eukaryota; kingdom Metazoa; phylum Arthropoda; class Insecta; order Hymenoptera; family Apidae; genus Bombus; species Bombus terrestris. Next base: position 12,159,987 of record NC_063272.1, on the reverse strand, counting down.
AGTGCGTTATGTCTTCTCTGTAAATATATTAAACAAGTTGTGTATCTGTTATTAACGATTGAGGGGGAGCTCACAGTAAAAGCGGCCTTTGTTAAATTTTTCAATATTAAATAACGGCGCATTTTAGTATCCAAAAGCGAATCTCGCAATATGATGGAATTGATATTACAAAAAGATGATTTACATAATTGAGATATACATCTAGAACAGAAATTGAGGTTATTTAAATTCAATTATTTATATAGCTATTAAAGTTTTCTTTTGCCTTCCTGGAAAAAGACAAAACATTCACAAGGATCACAGTTTTTATGAACCTATCGACCGATAGAAAAAACTTTTTATTTCCTCAGCGCAAAATAAATTTGGTCCTAAAAGGGTTACAAGTTCCTGACAATATCGTGTTTCATACTCCGAAGAAACGAATAGATTAAAAGGAAGAATTGTTTACACGATAGACGCACGCTTAGTGCAAAAGTTCAGAACGCAACGAGTATTGGCGAGTAGTCGTATAAGCGAAAAAGGAGTGCATAAAGAGTTGTCAAGGAACGGACACTATGGCGAACTTAATGACGACAAGGGAACGAGTTGTCGGATAGGTTTGCCGGCTATTTGTACACCTCAAACGCGACTCGGCCGAGACTCGCATTCCCCCTGAATATTCATAAGATACGCTGGCTTTTCGTAAACCCATGAACTGAACTTTCTCGAGTAATCGCGTTTACTTCGCATGCACTGAATTTTCATGCAGAACGGTCTGATTCAAAGTGCAGCACGAATTAATTTCACTGATCATGACTCTAGATTTCACGTGAGCTTTTCGACGCGTTTGCAAATTGCCCTTGCCACTTTAAAAATCCATTACGATTCATCCGGACTTCGTACAAAGTCAGCTTCATCGAAAACGAAAGGAAAGAAACCAATGCTTAAACGGTTTCTAGAAGGATATACTGGAGATTCCCTTGTTCGTTTTATTCTTTTATTCTTCGTGTCTTTTACATCGAAAAGAGAAAAGTCTGGTGGGAAGCGCATTTGAGAAATTTTACCAGGAATTTCATGTAATACGATATGCTTGAATGAATTTAATTAGTTCTGGAATCTGTATAATTTGCTCTAGCAGCTGTATGTTATAGCATGTAATAACTGTTATTAATATTCGGACACCACGGCGTTCGAGAATGTTATTAAATTGATTGATTTGTAATATATCAAAGTATTTATTACTGTTGGTAGAAACACGAATCGTTCTTATTTTATACACACAATATTCTACACAATAAGCGATAAACTAAATAATATCGAAGCTTAAAATCCCCAAAAATTCGAATAACGAGTAACTTACATTAATTTTATATAAAATATATACATACGCATATATAATGTACATATTTCAAATGTATAGATTTAACATATAAATTCGATGTAATTTGCTCACTAAATAAAATTTGTCTCCGGTAACTGCGTTCGTCTTATCATTAAATCGTTTCCAATGTATTTCGTTTCATTGATTCTTCTAAACTTTCTAACGTTTAACTTCGTCGAATTTTATCACACGGTTTTTCTCAAATTCCGAGGATACAACATATTTCCAGTTACTTTTATTCTCAAGAGATATTTAACTTAACAACACACCCGTTCCAATCACATGACTCACAACGTTATTTATACTCCTTCCACTTTCGAGTCAATCGAACGGCAATTTCCTCTGCAAAGGGACTGCTTTCGTTTAAAATAAGGATTTCGTCGCGCGAAAACATCTACCTAAAACAAAATCGAAGTACGCTTTTTCGCCTGCACATCAAGGTCCATGAAGCGAATTGACACACACTTTGACCTCCTATTTGCATGTCGCGGTACGCGAATCACCCGATATTTATAATCACGATTTATAATCATAGTGATGCCTTTCGAAAACCACCGGTTTCATATCCATCGGATACGCCGATTTCCATGCAAAACTCGTGATACGCTTTAATGTGATGGGCTGTCACAGTAAAAACTCGTGTCAGTTCGTACTTGTGTTTTTCTTCATTTGCCGGATGTGAACGTGCGCGGTAAAGCATCATTTCGGAATGATTTTACCCTCTGACAAGTATCTACAATCTTACCCGTGCAATTGCATTAATATCGAACGACGAATCACGAATAATTTGAATACATTGTGATTCAACTTGAAAAGGCAATTACCACCTAACAAGCTGGTAACAGATAACTACAATATAATATTGTAATGTGTGATAAAATCGTTCAAATCGAACTTGTATAAGTAATATTTCACTATTTACTGTAAAAGTGATATTTATAACTTAAAAATATTAAGTTTCAAATTGTATTAAAAATACTAGTTTCTTAAAAAGTTTCTTCAAAGATCTGGCTTTTGGGTAGTTGATATAAGTATACATTATCATAAAATAGGATCTTTAATCATAGAATAGGATCAAAGGTCAATTTTGTTATCTTCAATTTATAATTCTAAAGAAGCCTAACTAATCCTTATAGCAGTAATACTTGCCATAAATATATTGTTTGAATTCAGTTTTGTAGCAAGAATGCAGCGTATGTATAATGTATGTTACCTGTTGTCAACGTAGATATGTAGATGTAGATAAATAGAAGTAGATAATCGTGAATTTTTTAGTCGTTGATCTATTTGAAGTGTTTATTGTTTATTATACACTTTTCCAATTTACAGTAGCGTTTATTGTTAAGTAGACTTGTACAAAGAATTATTTACTATCTGTGTAAAATACTGTATTAGTACCACTCTATTATGTAGATAAATATATTATATGTTAATAAATAGAAAAATGCATTAGAAATGCTTCAACGAATCGTTGATGACTTTACGTTAAAACGACAATATGATATTAAAAAAAAAAAAATAGACGTGACTTTGAAAAATGTTTGAAAATTTTCCATCTAGAAAACCTCTTCTTATTAAGGTCTGCTCAATCTTGTTTGGTTTCTTAAGAAATTTTGAAAGACACAGCTTAATTTACTTTTCAATTATGTTAGTCGACACGCTTGAATTAATCTTCATTATAGCACTCAGCCCGTAATTTAAAAGTGGTCATCGTAAATTTCTAAATTTGCACAACAATTATCGTGTACGTCAGAGCAATTTGATAAACGGGGCATTTGCTTGATCTTCATGAATATAAACTTTTAATATTTATCAGCCTACTTTAATCTCAACCATCTTAATCATTCTTCGCCTTAAATATTCCTTGAAGATTTAATTGAATGCCTCCGTTTTTGACTGCATATAAGTAGGCGTATAATATGACAATTAAAATTTAATTGAATAAAATTCTGTTCGAAATATTTTGATATATGTGCTTCTTCAATGTCCTTGTAATTTATAGAACAAGCTTAAAGTTAACGATAAGAAAAGCTATCTCCGTGTAGACCACTTAAATTTTCCTGAAACAATTTAAAAACAATGGAAAACCACTCAGAAACAAGCTATTTCTAGAATAATTATTGCTTTGGATTAATAAACGTTTTATATATCATTACAATTATAATTATTATTATATATAGTTATTATATATAATTATTTTTATTCATCTTATAATATTTGCAACTAAAATTTATGGGATTTTCTTTAATTTATACTTATTTTGTAAGCAGTTTTGTACATAATATTTTATATCTTAATAAAAGCTATAAAATTTTTTTGACTAATAATTCAAACTCCCAAGAGAATAGTGTAAAAGAATCAAGAAATAGAAGTATTTTCTTATGAATTGACATTGAAATTCATAATTTCTTCAAATGTAGTTGTTCTTGTATTCCTTATTGTTTGTCCAGAAAATTAAAAATTAAATTTACCTTAAAGATGTATACGCCAAAGAAACCACTCTCAAATGAAAAGCTGTCCTAGTGCATTCTATGATTAGGTACTATATAAATAGAGTTTTGTACCAATTTCGATTGAAATTGAACCTGACACATTATATGAATCATCCTGTACATTTTCCTGACAAGGTAACAAGTTATATGTTTTATATAAGTAGATACATGTCGTGTCTCGCGTGAAAAATCACCGTTCCATCGGTTTTTGTTCACGTAAAATCGATCGTTAACGCAGGAATGCGTGCCAGACGTTGGAACGGATGAATTTTATGAATATTTGAACTTGCTTGCACCATTTAAATTGCTGGTGTTCCGGTTACCATAAATGGCAATTCGTTTTCGAAAGAAGAAATCAACCAGTTCACTTTTACGTACTATCACAAACTTATCTGACAGTAGATAAGAAGAAAAGCATATAAGATATGAATAATTATATTTCACTCAGGTAATCAAAAGTAAGAGTTTTCGCTTCACTATTATATTATTACCTATTATATCAATAAATGTATTTTGGTCAAGCAATTTAAAGAAAAGTATTTTAATCAGAGAGATGTTTCATTTGTTGCGACACAATAATAAACCTACGGTTATTCCCTTTTATCATAATTTTTATTTAAAATAGCAAACACTGATGTTCTTCGCTCGCAAACATCGGACCTATTCCATAAGTTATCGAGAAAAAACAAAGAAAACGTAAGATAGTCGCCACGGTATTTACGCAAACGACTCGTTCCGTCGCATATCTCGATTCCACGCAATCCACATTTTTAACAAACGTGTTTCATTTCGTGGAAAGGCACATACGTAGGTTGCACCGACCAGCAAAAGCCCTTTAGACGAGGAGTAAATTTCCTGGCATTTTTTATTCGCGTCTTCGCATCGCGAACGATGAGAATTAACACATCAGCTCGTGGCACGAGAAGCATGCGATCAACAGAGAAACCGACGATCCACTTTCCGGACGAGAACGTTCCATGTCGTTCGGAATGTCTTTTCGGCCGAGAAGAGTCACTCGGAGCTCGTGAGATGCGCATTTTTTGCAAGGCCAACCGGTGCTTATACCTCTACGATTGGGCAGCCGAGATCGTTCTGAGCTCAAATTTCTGATATACAGAGGCGCGGATGATTTTTCAAAGTCATGTTACTCGGAACAACGACGTGGCTGTTCGTGCTCCATTTGCATATGCGTTCGGACATGGGCCGTTTTTCTGTTTCGCTCGTTTCTTCCCAAAATTCCCCGAACGAGAGGTCCGATTTTTAATAAAAAGCAATTAAATTTTCGAAGATAAGAATTCAAACTCCTGAACGAATGGTTTCAAGAATTGATAAAACAAAAAAAAAGAAACAACTTCTATTTAGTGAATTGATATTGAAATTTAGAATTTCTTGAATTATGATTCTTTCATATCTCTCGTAGATTATTAAGAATATTTGAAAGCAAATTAAATTTAAATAATTTTATGCCGAATAGAGATCCTGAGTCCAGGCTAATCTAGGTACTATATATGTACATATATGTCCTTGTTTCCTTTTAGTTTTTTTCTAGTCTTATTTTAGTTTATGTTATAACAATCTATATAAATATCTTCTATAAATACCAATAAACGATCGATTTCGAAATATTCAAGACTTCAAGATTCAGATATTTGTAAATAGTACAAATATTGTTCGAAACAACTGTTGCTATATTTCCTTTATGAAACTCGTACAATAAACAACATACTGGAAATGAAGAAACATATAATTTCCAATACGTAGAAAACGCGATATTAATTTTGAGACTACGAAATTTAAAGTGTAAAGTGACACAGACTGCATATAATACACAGAACAGTATAAATTATAGCACGTACTGCAAAAAGGTCTCAAAAGTAAGGAACGTGCTATACGATGTGACTATTTGTAGTATTTGTCGGTCCCCCGTGATACACGAAATTCGTCCTGGAAACCTTGACTCGGTTGACTCATTCATAGAAACGCGTGAAATTGACTTGCCCAATCGTCATGAATAATCTATCCGTATAATTAATGAACGATATGGCGGGCTGATGGAGTGCGACCGACATTGAAGTTACGGTCGCTGTTGTATCAACGAAAGTGTATCGCACCCGAGGACGAATGTTTGTGAAGGTATCGGATCCTTCGCATCTGCAGTGATATTTTAATTTTATAATTCTGTGGGCCAAGAACAAGATTTGTTTCGCGCTTGTCGATGCCTTTTCTCTATTGTTAACGATGTCAAAAGTATTTCACAAGCGACAAATGTTCTTGTTTTAACATATACATTGTTGAGAAATATCTATAGTAAAACATATCTATATTCGCGATCATGCATAATTGTTGATCGATCACCACCAACATACGACGATCGAACGTGATCATAATTAATTTCCGCTGCCGGAATTTCGTGTGAACTGCATTTATTAACCGGTTCGATGTGTCGGTATTTATGGATCGTGCGCGGGAACATCGTACCCCGTCCATCATGCTCAAGCAAAAGACAAAGAAATGACCCCCGTCTAAGGCACTCCACAGTCACGAACCAAACTTTCCAGCTGGGAATCTCTTCTCGGACGAAATCATGTCGCTTCGGAACAAAGTCGCGCGATTAATAATATTCTTCTGCATTTATTAAGATCGTTGTCAAGGTATGACGAGTAAAAATTGCTCGGAGGCGTGATGAATCGAGTCAAAAGAAAGCTTCCTCGTACATCAGTTGCTGCTGGTAATCTGTCATGAGTTCATTTAGTTGGTAGTTCATTTTTTTACATCGCTTAATACGGAGGTTGCTTGTCTTATCATCGGTTATTAAGGGTAATCTGTCATTGGGTACTTCGGTTAATTCTTCGTCTGACATTGTTTGGCGTGGAAGTTCTTCCACGAGCGTACGATGTTTGGGAAGGATTTTGAAGAATTTAAGCTTGAGATTAGGCTAATGAAAGTTTCAATTTTCAAATTTTATAAGCAATAATGAATTATCTGCTAGCTCTGTAATTAATAAATTAATAAATTAATTTTAAATTTCATTTTGCTGTTACATTTTCCATCAACTGCCATTTTATATACATATAAGGTGCTATAAAATAATTCTATATACGTATAATGAATACTAAAGAGATGACAGCAAAGGCATAAAAGGAAAGAAACACTCAAGAAAATTTGCATTGCATTACATCAATATTCAATTTTAACTCGTTTACTACACTTATCTCACAAAACAATATGATTGCCTTTCTTCAGAGTTGAACAAAACACAGAATACGTATAAACGGAAGTATTAATTTTGGACGAGAGACACACTATATTTGTAATTACGTCACATCGTGTAGAAGAAATCATGCGTCTCATTATCGTAAAATTGCACGGCAATTTTAGACGAACGTAGTCACGAACTTTGAAAAATGAAATACACGATAATGCCGAGTCGCATTATAACTCGGAGAAATAATTTATTATCGTACTATAAATAATTGACGGGCATTTTAATGGTTCTGACAATTACAATGCAATCATAAATAAACGATTCGAATGAAATACGTTTTTCGTTGACCGGTCGACAACCACTGTTGGTACTTTTGGCTGATAATAAAACTACATTTCATAAAAAGCATCTCATACGCATCGAATACGGCTTTGAATTATATATTCAGGCCTGCGTTTGTTATTTTATACAGCAACGGAATACAAATCGTGTCGCAAAAGATTGTTGTGTAAATCGTTCGATCCAGATGGAAAAGTATTTCAAACGTCGTTTGCGTGATTTCGCGTGCAAATTGATAACGCACAGTTATTTCGGTAAAAGGAGAATTAAATGTATAGGATGTAGAAACTTACTGTGGCAGAGTGTGTCATTGTGTTTTTATTTTCAGATTGAGTTATGTGAGAAATGTATAAAACTGAAATAAAATAAGACGACGTGGTATGTAGAACACCAAGAAATTCCAAGCGGATTATAAGATGCTTCAAGGCGAGGTTGATAAATTGAAAGTTGCGACATCTTAGGATCACTAACCTTTCTAAGTAGGGATCACAGTCGCCTTGATAAAAATTGTTAAGTTATAATATTTTACGCGATCTTGTAGGAAATCGATACGTTTCAATCCTAAACAAAAATGTAATTCGAATAAAAATTTTATTAGAAATGAAGAAAACACATGAAGTATATCAAAAATTTATCGGAAGTATTCTAACTCAATGAATTTAAAGGTAACAAAAAATTTCGCTTATTTAGAGGATATTTTCCTGAGACATTATCTTTTTAATTTACGATAAAAAAGATTGTGCCAATGTAACTTAAAAATCTCAAATTACAACTAATTTATATTACGTACCTCGACAAACTATAAATATTCTACTACTAACACGTGCTTCTGCAACGCCACTTACTCAAGTGGGAAAACTGCTAGATCTCTTCTCATTGTCAGATGATATCTACGCTCGATGTACTTTCTTTGGAACTTTCAATCCGTGAATTATACACGTAGAAATTTCCTTATCGAACTGCGACGTACATCGGGCAAAATATTAAATTTCATTGGTACGATAATAATCTGGTCATATTTCACGCGAAACGATGTCCATAATGCGTGCTGGTAGGCGGGGGTGCTCACAAACATGGTCGGTTTGTTTCATTATAAATATCACTGTCCAATCTTAATGTCAATCTCTGGTTCGAGCATGCTACCGTCTTACGTGCGTGGCCCGACGAAAACGACGAAAACTGGCCGATAATCTTCCCCCGAGGCAGCAGTGTTCGGCTAGTCGATTAATTATGCAAAACGAATGTGAAAGAATAAAAAAAAAAAAAAAAAAAAGGATTGGGAAAAGTAGAGGCAGCTATCATCGAAATTTAAGGTAAACTAAACGCTAATTATGTCGCAAGTTTGACATTAAATCATTTGCTTGAGCGGTCGTCGAAGAAAATTATTAATGCTTACGTGGATAGATTGCTACTTAAGGTTATAAATTAAGACTAAACGGTACTTTTCTGGACATAATGTACATGTTGGATTAGTTTTTGGTATTGGTTAGGAAATTCTTCCTAGATGTAGTAAATAGTTCTTGGCTGTAACATAGATTTCATTTGAATCAAAATATGGAGTGTTTGGTCGAAAGTCCTTAGTTTAAAGTAAAATCTAAGTACGTAAATTCAAATGTGAAATATCGTTTCATTTACCACATTGATACGTATCTTTCACGAACTAGATCGTGTAAGATATGTTACAGATACTATTAGTGAAATATATTGTTATCTTTCATAATGTATTATATATACGAAACACATTATGTACGGGATATTACAAAATATATACAAGAATAAATTGAAACAAGAGGACGAGAAGAAAACTGTTAGTATCGTTGAGAAATATTAATTTAGAACTTAAGTCATACAACCACCTAATCCTTTCTTTAGGAGTTCAAGTGTTCGACATTCATGCTATAGTTCCCCTTTAGGCTGATAAAAATTTAACTAATCCTTTTAAAAAATTGTGCCCTTAAAAGTCAGTCTATGTCGTTCGATAAGTAAAACACAGCAGGACTTCTTCGAATCTTGTCAACTTCCGATCTTGACGACCCCGTCTTTACTGGCGGTTTCTCACAGTGATTCGATGAAAAATTTCACGGTGCCTGCTCCCTCGTTTTCGTTCGTTCCGCCGATTAATTATGCGAATGCCGCCTCATTTGTAACATCGAGGCGTTCCTACCGCTTAATGGTTACGAGTTAGCTACGAACAAGTCGCGGCCTCACGGAACCCGGTCTCAGCATATACGCGTCATCGCGTTTTATTTTAACGCGCGTATGCACTTGGTCGCACTCGTCGGCGTATTATACATTCGAAACTGGAAGCTGTGTTAAATACGTGGGAAGAATTGGTCTGACGTTGGTAGAAACAGGCGCTAATTCTAGGATGTAAGCGTCAATATAATTATCCAATAAAAATTTATTCGATATTTTATTAGAATATTTTATGAGAATATTTTATTAGAATATTTTATGAGAATATTTTACGAGAATATTTTATTAGAATTCTTCAAAGCCCAAGGCTACCACCTAAGCGGTAAATAAAATTTCTTATTATGGGTGATTAAGCATTTTTCATTTAAAACTTTCTATTTCAAAGTTTATTTCTTTTTGTTGTGTCGTTCATCTTACGCATTGAGAAAGTTGAATGAGTTGTAAGATTGAAGATGTTAATTTATTTAATTCGAGCAGCTTCTTTAACTTTAAATATTTGAAATTCAGTTTTGTTTTATGTTAATCAGTTAACATAAATTAGTCCTCCTTCTTGTAGTTATTACAATAGATAACATCGGGTTGCTCCCTGATAAAAATAGTTTCTACTTTAGTGTATATGTATTTCAAACCGTGGCCTTAACATGATTAGCATCTAAGAAAACCAACGTCATCAAACCCCTGCACGTATTACCGTTCTAAGTTCAGTTTCAGTTTCAAATCCGCAGAATTGACGCGATCTGCATAGTTTCCAATGTCGAGAAGGCAACAAAGGTCTACTTTAATTATCGAGTACGTAAGCCGTAATATGGTATAAACAATCGTTGTTATCATATAAAGTAGAATTTTAAAGGTATCAGAAGTTAATTTTACTTATAAATCAAGTGATATAGTACGCTGAGCTGTTTTTGTAGAACTGAAACATTCGTAATTAGTTCAAAACGGAAATACGAGTCATACTATATATCATCGATACGGATTTTCACCGATTTTTACATGTGTTTGTCCTTGTGACGTCAAACTTCTGACGACCTGAAGCGGAATTTCTTACGTCACGTGTTCAAGATTTAACGCAATCTCCATAATCGTCAGATGAATTCTCAGTTCTTTTCATTTCTTGTTAATTTCCTGTAAGCGGCCGCTTGAATTAAACTGTAATCAGCAATAACCTGATCAGATTAATAGACTTTTTCATAGACTCTGAATCAGGAAAGTGAAGAAATAGACTGTATGCAGCCATATCTTACAAATGATTTCATCTATACCTGTGTCTTTCGAAGTTCAAAAGATTAATGAACCTGTATAATGGATCAGTATTTTCCGAACTACTGATGGATTGCTGTGGTTAGTCATTGATTATCTCGCGAATTTTCTTGTACATTGTTAATTACACTTGAAATCTCTTTTTTCGGTTTATGTTCTTTTCTTGTTCAGAAATATGCTCCATATTTTGTTTACTGATATTGCATCATATACATTTCAATGTATATGTCATGTCTGAATAGTCATATTGATCGGACACATCTATCTATAATACTTGCTGTGAATACTTAACCTTTCGCATCACAACGTATCGTATCTTTCATCCGAATTAAAAAAGTCATATATAGTAGTGTGTTTTGTTGTTTGTATGCGCGCAATAGTGATCGAAATATACAATAAATTTTTTGATCTAGTCACCTGATAGTCCTAATTCAATATTTAAACAGGTTATTTTTATTAATTAATAATAGTAATTTTTTCTTCATTCTACAATCTTTATATTTCGGAACGCAAATACAATTAAGCAAAACTGTTTTTGTATTCGTTCAAGAGCATTCCCAGCTGTGTGTATATATAATATAAAGTAGATCGTGTTCGATAATTAATTTGTGTTTATCGTCACTTTCAGAATTCCTAATTTAATGATCAGCTCTTTTTTTTTATTATATAGAGATTTCTTCCCAAATAAAACATTATACTATGATTGGTATTAAATTTCAAGTCAGCGTTCTTAAAATACCAGCTAAATCTTTCAGACCATAAGACATTTCAAAACAAACTTGCGTAACATTGACGCAGTGGAAAAGTATAAACTGCGAAAGATCAACTTGATTGGCAATGACATTTTCGAGATGAAAAGTGTTAGGTCCCGGCAGTGTTCTCTCTGAAAAATCGTCTCGATCTTAGTTCCGTTCGTTTCAATGACATCATTGTCCGGTTTAGTGATCATGCGAACTCGACAATAATTATGGATTCGAAATGGTTTACTGTAATCGTAGCTACACCGGTTCTACGGCTATTTATAATGATCTGGTTTGATAAAACGCCAGGCTGACAAAACGCCATTAATAAGCGATGAAATATGGCCGAGGATATATCATGCTTTAAATTTTTTGTATGCAAAACGACTACTGAACATCTCGCATTTGCGGTTAAGAGTCATTTGCAGTTTAGTTCTTGAGAGACAAAATTTGTCTTGTACTTGAAATTGTTGCCTAGAAATGAAAGATAGAAATAACTTGAACAAGCGACGAATGTTTCTAATTTCTTATATGTGAAATTTTTTGTCGAATCTTTATAGTACACGATATAAATCATTTGGAACGCGCTTTTAAATTTACAGTTTATGATATAAATCTTGAAGATTATAATTAATACGTATTAATTATTACAAATTTTATTGAAATATATTTTACGAAACATACTTCAAGCCATGTTATCTAGCACATTTACATAACTGTGATCATCATTCAGAAGATTTTCAAGAGGAATCTCTGGTGGATTTACCGAGATAAAATTCCTCGATTAATATTAATCATCAAGTTGTCGACATCATGAATGAAATTTGTTAATGACATTTTCACTGAGATGCGATCGAAATGTAATAATTATACAGTTTCGGCGTGTGTTTCGAAATTTGCGGTAGGTTATGGTTCGATGATTCATAGGATGAGATTGCAATTATTGCTTAATGAGATGCTCTTCCTGGTATCGAATCCATTAATACGTGTTATCGACTTTCTCGATACGACCGTGACTTTAGCGGGATTTAATGCAGAGACCTTGACTCACTCATTCTGGTGGCGCATAAATATATTGTAGGAAATATATCTTTTACTGTATATAATATCATTGGAGATAATTGAAGATAGAAATCTGAAGCACTAATTATTTTAAGATCGTTAATTGATTTTTCTAAATTTGTATTTTGTTAAAATTAATTTTTGATTTAGAGAAATGAAAGAAACCTTTTTGTAAAAACGATTGATTCGATAATAACATAATATTTTACCTGTCTGTGTAAGAATTTTAGCTTTCTTATGTCTGATGACGTAAACTTTTCATCGAAACAGAACGTAGTATAAATAAAAATGTATTTTCCGAGTCTTTAAATATTAAAAACTTTGTTCTCTCGTAAACGATGGTACTTGAAACTGTTACATAATATTAGTAAATTATTTATAATTTAAACTATCTTTAATCTTTATGAATAACTATCGAATACTAAAACAAGAAAATGACATAGAAATAGTTTTCTATTTTATAGTTCAAAATATGCTTGCTAATTTACATACCTTCAATCCTTAATCCTTACATAACAAAAAATCTTTCTCAATTTTTCATTAAAAAAAGAATCTTGTATATTCTTGCATGCATTAACATCAAATAAAATTCATCGTTCCCTTGAACCAATATTATAAACGTTTTTTACAGAACGTATTAAATTTTGTTTGAAGAATAACTCCATATTATAGTGGAATGTTATGCGTTATTATTATAAAGATAAGAAATGTAAATCAGTAAAGTACCGTCCAAATACTATTTTCTTGTAAGATTAGATATTTTATAAATCTGTTTCTGTAGATCTCGTTCCGAAGAAACCATTAATACTGGAACCTATGTTCTTGAAATATCTGTAATATGCTAATTTCTCATGACACGTATCATGTTTATGCCATTAATCAAAATTCGAGGTTGGCCGATTTTCATCATTCAAGTAAATCAAGACGCCTGGTTGGAAAAAGACAAAAATCAGGTAATCTTCGATACAATTTGTAAGGGCACAGACGTCCGGGTTCAACGTCTGTTTGATGAGCAGATTATATTGATACATATTCATTAAGTATTTTTTCCCATATGTTGCTCAAGGTTTTACCTACAGTAATACTTTTATTTGCGCTTTCGTTTTATTCAGCAATTACTTTATTAAGAGCGAAAAAGACAACAGTAAGCAATAAAAGTAGCTTCGTTGGTTAACGATGGTGTTAATATTCTTCGTAATATTTAGACAATAATTACGAGTATTTAAAAATTAATAAAATTATAAAAATACAGAAAGTGCACATAATACGCAAAAGAAAAGAGAAGGTATAAAATATTCAATTTATATTAAAATATAAAATTTAGTAGGTGAAATAAATTTCTGTTTAAATGCTACTCTTTTAGTTGTGTTCATAGAAATGTAAATTTGCATAAATATTCATAGCCTAGTAATATTGATTCTCATCAAAAAATAAAAAAATTCTTTCGGATACTTTAATATAAATGTAGGAGCAAATACTTAATTTTCATGTTCATAGAAAATTATTCGTATGTATGAACCTTTTAACTTTAAAACTGCCAGATTGATGAAAATTATCAATATGAAGGTTTTCATAGAAATTTTATAGATTTTCAACGATACACAGGAGTTTTTGTAGATTTAAATTGTTTTTATAAAATAAACAGATAGAAGCTCATCTATATATTTTTACTATATATTTTTGTTATGTATACAAGATTTTAGTTGTTTCTCAGTAGGGGTTAATTTATCATAAACGCGTAAAAATGTGTGGAACTTTCAAGCGTAGGTATGTCTACATCCTTTTTAGAAAAACTGAAAGTAAGCATTATTTAAAAATTACTGAGCTCGGTATTCGTTATGTAAGAATAATTATACAATGTAGAAATAATTATACGCTCTTAGTAGTTCTTAATTCAGTTTACGTATCTGATCTTTTTTTTTTCTTTTTATTATCCAAGGTAGTTGAATTCGATTTGCATTGGTATAATAATCAAGTGATTGTGGCTTGCCGTATTGGTATACATATATAGCTGCAAGGATAACTGAAAGGTGAAAACAGAATAATTTCAGAGTACAGAGAATACGACCGAACAAACTTGTATTTCAATAATTTATAATATTCCAATTCTGTTGAAATAAAAGTCTTTTCATTTCTAAATATTTTTCATCAAAATCTTCCTCAAATATAAATAAGAAAAAGATATACTTCTTAAAATTTCTTATTTCTACTGTAAAATTTGTTTGTTTTGTAAAATTGCGAGCTTCAAAATACGAATAAAAAATCTGCGGAAAATGTTTTAAAGTTGTCAAAGAAGATTGAGAGGAGATTCAAATTGAATAAATCGTTTAGTAATCCTTTTACATGAGGCGCGTAAAAAGATAGGCGAGAAGTAAAGATAAAGTCACAATTTCAATTCACAGAGCTACCTTGTTAAGATTTATGACGTACACTTGCTTTCCCCATGGTGCAAGGCTTAAGAAGTTGCATACTTCGATTACAAGGCAGCAGAGCAAACAGGACTATACACTTATTTCTTTTCTTGTGGTACATGGAAAGCTAAAGTTGAAGATGTACAACGTAGTGATTAAGACCTTTCGGACATATTCACGGGAGAAAACGTTTCTATTTCAACGCTTCTGTTAACTCATATAATGACGGTACATAAAATGATTCTAGAGAGCTATATGATGTTTAACATGCATTACATACATATAACAAATATGTATCGATATGCAAATAATGTTGAAGATATTTTATAAGAAATTTTTAAAAGATAAAAATTAAGCTCGATAAAGGGAGAGTAATTCTTCTCAGTATTGTGACAGGTTTACAAGAATTTTGGTATATTAAAATAATTAATGCATGGTTAATTGGTATATTGTTATAACAGTCTGAAATTTATATTCTGTATTACGCATAACCTTTGGCATTTAACATGATGTCATTCGCTATGCCACATTATTTCTGTATATTTCAATTAAATAACAGTATAATTTTATTGTCTAATTATATTCAATTATTTTGCTTTGATAAGACCTTGTGGAAAGAATATGCTTCTACGTTGATACATCTTTTGAAACTTTAAATTAACTTTCAAAATCCAAATCGCAGACATATTTGATATAAGGAAACTACCTTTATCTGAAAAATTATTCTTCATTTCGGTTATATTTTATTTTATTCGAGGCTACTTTACATTTTACAAGATTTATTCACTTGTTTAACCGATATTTCTTTAACCTTTTTCTTACAAGGAGCGTGCGCTGTACGTAGCTGTTGCGTAGATAACAACTTTGTCAGTTTCGATTAGGTTTGAGTAAGATTTAGTTTAGTTGCGTTCGAAATACAAAGGTTGAAGTTAAGCCTCTTTGTATGTTTATGCTAATTCTAACCTAGAAATCTTTCACTTCAACTAGCTTAATAGAGTATCATACGCTTATTTGTTTTTCACTGAAATATCGAAACTTCTAAGTGAACCATTATTCCTAATATCTTTTCACTCTTTTATATAGTTACCTTACACGACCCACGTGAAATATGTTCGATTAAGCTTCACGTGATTCATCGCTCGGATGCAATTTATAGTATGTAACATATAAATAATAGAAGCAACGATTATGAACGCCAAAGCATCTAATAATTGTGAATGGAAGATGCAACGATGGAAATCTTAGATGTAACGATAACGCATTTCTACTCAGGTGCATTATGTATGTGCATCGCGATGCAAACATTAATTCGTTCCATTATTATGCTAGACCTTTTGTGTAAGTAGCTAAATACTATTTTAAGACTGTGTCGATAATAGTTTACGAGTACAGAAGTTGGATAGTAAGATCTTTAATTTCCACGAGAGATATTCTTGCCTACCATCGTTAATCATACGAAGATAATGCAATGTTGGCTAATAAGTAGTCATTCATGTACCGTGTACGCCGATATTCCACAAATCAAATTAAGCGAAAACGTTTCCCAAATTTAAGTAGATACGAAACTTTAAATTAGAAACATTAGATTTTTCGTTTAGTTTGTATGAAATCAACCGAAATCTTCGAATTACTTTTCGCTGTGTCATTGTTTCAAATAAAAAAATATCTTATTATTCATGCTGGATTTGTCTCAATGCCAACTCATAGGCGAGAAAGTTGTACTGTTATTCTTCGAATAATAAGAAACTATAAGAAAGTATACCATAATGATCTCGAAGGCCTTTTTCAGCTACGTTATACGACATCAAAAGTTTCGACCTGTCCATTAACAACAGAATAATTTTCGTTGATCACGATTACGATTCACACTCCAGAACAAATTTCAAACGAGAAACTTCCACGGAAGCGTTCTTCTATGAAGAGGATCTCAGCAGGCAGCCTATATCGTTTTTGCTTTTGGCTGGAGCTTAGGTCAGCCACCAGGGGGAAAAAAGTATAAGAGATTTCGCATCCCATATGACCAGTAGTTAATTCGGCGACAGTAAATTGAAAAGCAGGAAATGGAAAAAAGATGTAGTCGTATATTTCTTAAAGTGTAAAAATTTGCTTAATTAAAATCTTTGGACGTTTATATTACATCGGCAGAACTTCGGGAGAAAAGGAACCATTTTTTGAACGATCGAAGCTGTTCAGGTAGCTAGTAAACGTCCAACAAAAATTTCGGATTTCTATAAAATTTTCGATTTAATCTCGTTTAATCGGATTAACGCGAGTATATAAATGTCGTGGTTTTTAAATGAATATATCATTGAAATTTTTTTAAAAAAGTACAATGAAAAGGGAGAACAATTTCTACTGTGTGAAACGATTACAAATATTTATGCCAAGTACATTATTTCCGCTAGTTAGATTAGTAGCAATGGAAAATATATTTGTATTTAAAGAAATTGAGCAGTGCTCCCAAGTATTAACTTGTTGCGTAAGAAGCAATCAATTTCATAAAAATATAAAATTTTTCATGACTTACTGGCTAAACATAGTGGCATTTATCACACATCAATATCATATATTACATCTAATTTCATTATATAAAGTGACGAGAGATAAGAAAGTTAATTAATATGGCCGTGAAAAAATTAAAAAGTTATTCACGCCAGAAATTTATATCAAAGACCGTAAACGCGAAGTGATGTGTATATATATCTATGTCTTAACAGAATGAACGTGTTAACATAAATTTAGAAGAGATTAATTAGATGCAGAGAAAACTATAAATTGACTTATCATTTAAAACATCTTACGAAGCAATGACCAAGCTGTTCGATAAAAAAGCCAGTAAATTATTTCAAAGAAAACGATCAAAATGCTCGTATTATAAACCGAATGAATTATGTGGTAGTTTTAAAGGATATTCTACTAAAACGATGCTGAGGATGTTGGGTCTGCCTGTTCAAGATACAACGATGTTTCGTTGAATCTTGAGCACACGGCGTTATTGTTGGAAATTTTCGGTGTGGTCGACCGACAAAGCTGTACTGTTATTCATCGAATAAAACGAACCATTAATTTTGTTCTAGTAAACAAAGCGATATCTCTTTTTTAAGGATGATAGAAAACAGTACAATGAAATCAAGGGATTTAAGTGACAAAACTACAAATTATATTGAACGAGTTGCTATTTTTCTTGACAGAAGAATCCATTTAAAGAAAATAACGAAGCTGGAGGAGAAAAATGCATCTCTCTGTGAGTCGTGAGAAAACTGGCTACGAACAATGAGAACTTTCATTTTTAATATTTGTGGAAGAATACTCGAAATTCCTAAATCAAAATTTCTGAAAAGATTTTTGCGGATTATCGGTATAAATTAAATGTACATTCAGGTCATTATACATTTATCTTAATGAACATTCTTATTTTAATTATAGTTCTATCTACTGATCTCTTTTACTTTTATTCTTCATTCATATATAGCAAATTGGATACTTTTTCCATTCTTTTTTTACGTAGATAGGATCTTGACATATTTATTGTTATTCCTTGATCAAAGATTATTATCGATTAATTGGCAATTTTAGTCAAAATGAATCTCGTGCAGTACTAAATTCTGTAAAAATGTTTACTGCTTATAACGTCATTGGTATATCAAAGAAAAAAAGGTTTTTTCCGATATGTGTCATAAACTTTTTGTTCAATGGAATCTTGTATGGTATCGAAAAAAGAAAACATGAAAAAACAAATCAAGCTGTAACCATTATTTGCTTTATAGACGCTTTGATTTATATAAATGTTAGTAATTAAAGATTAAAATATTTACTCGCTGATAATTCTTTATTTAATTATAAATAATTGTATTTAGACAAAATTAAACGAATTAAATATAATAAATATTTAAAAATAATCAGTATAAAAGAGCGTTAATTTGAGAACACTAAAAATTCCTTTTTAATAGATAAATATTTTTCTTAGTCAACGTGATTTACATTTCATATCTAATTACATGCTATTGCTTTAAACCAAGATTGTTTTCCACCGAATTTAATATTCATCTATTAAGAACACGTAATCCTAAACAAATGCGATACGTAAGAACCTAAGAACGTAATACTGATTCATTGATCGTAAAAACGTCCAATCCAACAGAATTTATTTGTTTACGTCAGAAGGTCAGTAAAATTACACTTTTACGTATAGTAATCTATATCGTTTTAGTGTTAGCTTTTCTCATTATCACGATACAATTTATGGCAATTGATAAGTGACACTTGGGTACATGAAACCTTCCATAAACAATAATAACTAACATTTTTAACATAAATAACTTCATTGGCATTCTTGCTTGTCCTTTATGAAGGAGTGTGGAAAAAATATCACTGTTAAATATTTGTATTATATAAACGTTCCTATAAGGCAGAAAGAAAGAGAGAGAGAGAGAGAGAGAGAGAGAGATTGTGAAAATTGGCTCGTTTCGAATTTACGCATTTTCTAAAAAAAATCTCATAGTCTGCGAGATAAAACCATGAACGAAAAATTTAGCCGAAAATCGTCCTTGCAATCTAATACCTGCAGAGTAGTCCAGTGTTATATGCGTATCATATACAACGATGTTAATCTATGCCAATATTTTCTAAAGTTAATGTTCGAGCAGTGTCACAAAGTGTACTAGTTTAAGATTCGCTGTTGTCCAATTTAAGAACTCCCAATGTTTGTCTTAAAGTATCTCTCCTCGACTAGAACGAAGTATCCATAGTAAAACTATAGAATTTCGTTCTTAATTAAGACATGAAAATCTGCACGACTAAAAATCCTTCCTCGAAAAGAAGCGGTTTCTTCTAATTTAAAGATTAACGTCGCGTCAACAATGTAGGAAGATTAGATTATTTTGTGCACTATTATCTACTCGTCAACTATAGTCCTTGATTTCTGATGAGTTCCTCGAATTTTTATATTTCAATCTTTCTCTCATTTGGCAAATATAAAAGACTTAATATTCCAAGAAAACCTTCAGCATGGAACTGAAGCGAGAAATCAGAAGTATTTTT
Organism: Bombus terrestris; assembly: GCF_910591885.1. Classification (NCBI taxonomy): domain Eukaryota; kingdom Metazoa; phylum Arthropoda; class Insecta; order Hymenoptera; family Apidae; genus Bombus; species Bombus terrestris. The sequence goes on along the minus strand of NC_063272.1, from coordinate 12,139,882 downwards.
CAACACAAAATCCGTCACAATGAAACTATTCAATTTTATACTTAATTAAGCGAGCTTTCAAACAAAGTAAACCCTTCGAGCAATTGCGAAACATTCCCTTGCTTCTCACGTTCCATATACGTCATATCATCGAATCTTAACAGAATCCGTAAAATGCTTAATTACTTTCACCTTCAATTAACGTAACAATTCTCATCTCTCAATGTAATCACTCTCATTTATTTCTCTCGGAATATGTACGGATAAGCTAGCTCGTCATCAGTCGCCTTCGTTCAGCGAGCGGAAATTAAGTCGATTCTATCGCGAGATTGCCCATCTGACAGATTGATACCAGCGATGAAACCAAGACAAATCAGCAAACCGTGTCAAACATAGAGGCAAAAGCAAGAAAGAAGCAAATAAGAAAATAAACCCTTCCTTCTCGTTCCTTTTCGAGCAACAAAAAGAAACGTAGAATGAAAGAAAAAACAAGAACGGCAAACGCCCACCGCGAACGTAGCCGTGTCTTTAATCAAAGCTTTATCTCCAATACACAGCAGCCAACCTGTAATATTCGCGACGCGGCATGTCGGTACCTTCGTCCACGCACCAAGTACGATTTATTGCCGACTGATAGCGCGTCGTAATGCATTCATTATATCGGAAAGTGCACGGGCCGCGGGTGGACAAAAGTCAGCGCAAGATGGTATCCTGGCGGTTGAAGAAGGGCGATTTTTGAGGGACGCGGATCCACGACCCTCGCCACGGCAGATACGCATCCAGATGTCGGCCTTTCGCGCGCCGACCCCATGGCCAACGACGAAACAATGCTCGAGGAACTCGAGGAACAATGCAGCAAGATATGCCTAGGTCGCGGCTGACCTCCAATACAAGCCGACGCGTTTGCGCGATCAGCGGAATTCCAGCGAGAGACCGCGCGACCGAACAGCCGACAGAGTGGCACAGCCGCTTGGTATTCGAGAAATGCAGATAAAGGGAAAATTTAGCGCCACGATCGAGGGCCAGCTCGATGTACCTTCTATAGGGTCCGTGCATAGCGACCAGTGTTGGCTCTTGATGGGAGAAAAAAGGTGTATTCGACAAAATATGACGCGGAATCTCAGGGTGCATGAGTGGCAAGTGTTAGAAGGTTTGAGAGGGTATATGTGAGGAAAATTGTATACCTAGGTAGAGGTGATGTAACGCGGTTGTAAAATTGATGGGGAGCTGAAGTTTAATGTTTCACCGCAAAAAGCGATAGGATCTTAATACTGCATAGTTTTGTACATATATGTATACGATGAGATTGTGATATATAAATAAGTATTGCAACATGATGTACATTTCTTTTATGAAACGAGTATTGAGTATCGATGAATATGACTTTTCACTGCTCTAAATTTGTAGGCGCGTTATAGATTCGTTTTCACCCAATATATTTGGGAAAGCTTGAATATCTTGGATATATCAAGAAGATCGATGATCTTTGGTTTGATTGATATTGCAAGGGTTGCGAGCAGGATAATTGAGAAGTAATGGAATTTGTTGTGGGATTTAGGTAGGAAAGTTCGACATTGAAGAAGTAATTTGTAAGTTGAAAATCCGATTACCAATAACTTTTCTGTGTAGGTATAATCTTAAAATAAGAATGAAAAAAAAAAAGAAACTATAGTCCATGGCCTTGTTGAATTATCGTCTCTCAAATAACTATAATATAATTTTAATGAATATCCGGAAATTAATTGTTTAAAAATTTATTCTTCGATATTCCTACTGCAATTTCTTCGAATTTCCTTCTCAAAAAACGTAATTGCACACCGCAGTCGAAGGAATTCTGCGACAAATAATGGTTGCTTCTGTTCGAAATTCTGCATGCCTGGAAGCAGATCCGGCCGATTAATCGGTAAACGACATTATTAATTTTCGAGTTGAGTGCAAAAAAGGCATCTGTTATCTTTGCAGATTCGCGAAGAGATATATCGTTTCGTGTAATTCAGCTTCACGTTTTAGCGCCGGCTTTTTTCAAAGTGTATTTATATGGACCGATAATACAACAAGGTTCCTGCTTTAGATGGAATCACGTTTCGAATTTTGCCGATGCTCGATAATCGAACAGTCCAATCTCTGATCTTCCTTTTGCACTCGTTGTGCATTGTTTGCCCACCGTTGTGTATAACTGCGAATTAATGGCAAGTAAACCAAACCATTCGGAAATTATCCTCGGATATCTTCTGATCGACAAAATATCTTTAGAGTATATAAAAAGTAAGATTATGTGTGACTTTTATAACTATTTTCATATAACTAAGTCTTCAGTTAAGATCAGGCTAGTAGAATGAAAAATACAAGAAATTATAACAAAACGCATTTGGATATTGAATAGAATTTTTTTGTAAAATAAAATTAAAATATGATACTTTAAAAGTACTTTATAAAGATAAATCTATACCTAAGAAGATAAAATTAGAAGGATAAGAATATTGATAAAAAAATTGTTTAAAATATTCATAAAATTTTATTCAATATTATAAAGGTAAAGATTAATATTAAAATATTATAATGCACCATGTACTAAAAGGTATTTAGGGGTATTTTTCTGATCAGAAAATATTAAATTCTTAAATGCATATTAAATGGAAGTAAGACATGTAACAGTACTTGCTAAATATATCCAGCAAATATTAAATTTGTTCAGAATGTCTTTTAAAGAAGTACTTGAGTTGGAATAAATCTCTGAATGCTATTAATCTTGTGTGATTCGAGTCAATTTGAACTTGATTCACTACTTACGCGGCAAATTGGCCATTTTTTAAGTTAAATTATCAGCACGAATTTCCATAACATATCATTACTGCTCATTTGCCCTGCAAGGCATTCGTATTTTCCGCTGTAGATTTACAAGTACAAATGATTTCTCGGATACATTAGACTAATTTATCCATTTGCATTCATACCAGAAAGAATAATACCTATACTGTTCATCGAGTGCTTGATAAAGCAATTGGTGATCAGGTATAAGAGAAAATGTTTCTTATCGTTACATGAACTTAAATAAAGTTGCAACCTTCATAAAATTAATAGAGTTGAAAACTCCAATTGTAAAAATACAATTACTTTATATTACGGCATTTATAAGCTATCAATCTGTAAAAAAATAATATTTAATACGAAATAACGTTTATTTTACTGCATTCGCTCTCGCTGAATATTGCTTTAATTTCAATTACCCTTGAATATGACGTATCTGAAAGTATCTCTAATCCAGTTGTCAATATAGATATAATGTAATCAGAAATTATTTGATATCATTTCAAGAAACATTTATTCAAATACAATATACCAAATGAGATTTAAAAAATCATATCATCTAACAACTAAATAATAAACTAATTCGGCGAAATATTATTTGCTTATTCAAGTAAACTAACGCGTAATTATTTCAAAATAACACTGAACCAAATATATTATTTAAATAATCATTTTTCAAATATTTTATATAAATAACGCTCGAACTTGCCAAAATAAAATACCAAAACACACGCTTCTCTGTCATTTTATATCACGCTTGATTAATAAATTACTTTTTATCTGCTAACGCTTTTCTAAACGTAAACATCCCGTCAAAAAATTCAGCTGCTCACAATCAGTACCTCTATTCAAATTACTTATCTCTTACTTCAATTTCAAACCAAACTTCCGTATTAATATGCATATTACAGCATCCATAAACATACCATTCAAACGATCCTTTTCAATCATTGTCCATTTCGATAGTCTTAGAATTCAACGATTCGTTAGTAATACCATAACACTATGGTATTACACATACCGTTACACCTATTTGAATGATCCCTTCGCTGCTAATGTACATCGTAAATAGAGTTCAGCGTCCGATATCTATCGGATAAATTTTATTCGTGAACCGTTGGAGCGGTAGCCAGGCGACGCGAGGTATCCTCAAACATAAATTCCGAGCGGGCGTATCGTTAAAATCTCCGTGGAACGTGCGCGCGCGCACACCGCGTCACCTGGCATTCCCGGAGATTTCGATGCGTGGTCGCGAACGAATTCGAGAGCCGGAGACGGGGCCCGTGATGACGTGAAAAACTGGCGGGATCCTTGCGCTCTTAACTTAACGAAGGTCGTCCCGCTTATACGCAAGGTCGGTTATTCATCCGCGTTTATTGCACAAGGATTTCATTAAATCGCTTTGTATTCCCCAATAGTCATCGATGTGGGTCTATCGTAACGCCAGGAGAAAATAGTAGAACGGTCGCTCGATTCGACGAATCTCTGATGTTACCCGTTACGAAGATCATGCAACCCGCGATCAGAGTGACTCCAAAAAGAAGAAGATGATTGCTCGATCGACCATGTCCTGTTTGGTTCTTCCGTTGTACTAATTAACTTTCGATTTTCATCCTTTTAGCGTGGTACGTTCACGATTTTAAAATGCCTGACGAGCTCGCGATTTTTGTACGGTTTTATTGCTTTTTTATAAAATTAGTTTGAACGTAGTTTTACGAGCCGAAACCAGTTTCGACGAAATTTTTACGAGGATTTCTTTTCCTCTTTGCAGAAACTGTTTCGTTGCAGTTTACGTCCTTTTGTTGCATCACGCCGGATGGTGCATACAACTCGCAACAGCTTCATAAAGATTGATTTTATTGTGTTTCAAGAAACTTATGGACAATCGCGATACAATTCGAAGCTAGCCGCGTGATGCATCGTTCGACTTTATTTTATTCGGTGCAATTTTCGAAGACTTTTACTTTGTCTCCGAGTGCTTTTTGTTTTAAACGGTACCGAATTTATGCCTGCGATAAACACTTCGATCATGGCAAAAGACTCCTCTTCGTACAAAGCGACTTCGAACGACCTTCGGAAAATACACTGCACGTTAAGATTTGAAAATTGTCCTTACAGTTTTATGGTTTTCCAAAAGAATCTGATGAGTCACCCTTATATTTCGAATGAGTTTGTTAGCTTTCTATCGAAAAATATTTCTACATCTATCTACTAATTTGCAGTGAAAATGTTACACTAATAGTCGTTTAAAATTTTTCAAATTGATTCTTACTGTCGATTTTTGTTTTTTTCGTTTAAGTATTTCAAGAAAAATTCAACCAATGATATGTTTATACTGGAGATTGATTCAACAATCTGTGTAATTAAAATGTTCATACAAAAAATATATATATCATAAAATTTTCAATCGATACTTCCTATTTTTCTGAGTTTATAAGTTCATAATAAGTGAATACAGAAAAAATGTGACTTAATAAAATGAACTAAAAAAGGCAAAGTAATCGTGAGTCGCAAGATAAAATGCTACGCAATAAAAACTTATTGTAAAGATATCCAAAAGGAACGAACTCCTCTTTACCCGTGCATAAACACGTTATGTACATAGGTATTCAAATACATGTTGCTGTACGAGAACTAACCAAAAAGCATGTAGATAATAATATCGATAATAATATGTTACTTTTAGAATATTTTTTAGATAATTACATTCCATTCTTAACATCACCATACAACAACAACCCTTCATGAATACGTTACATACTGTCAGTCATGTTTCCTTAATCAAACATTCGATCGATCCTTTTTTTCTCTTTGTAAAGGTTCATCCTTTAGGTTGATTCATTAAAATTTACACATCCGATACAACCATGTAGGATGTAATATTTCCGACGCGATTAAGTGCTCCCAATCAACAGCAATAAAGACATGTACATAGCAAAACGACGAGAAAAAGCTGCCGAAAAAATTCGTTAACCGTTTCGCTGGCAATTTACTCGTTGGAAGTCAGAGAACCGTGAAAAATTACAGAAAAGGACGGACATTAAGGGCACGTGGGCGGTAAATCCAGAAGGCGAGTCTGCACTTTTATAGAGCACTCTTGTCTGTGACAGATCGCTGATGACCTTGAGCTCGTGCTACTGATCACTATCGAACTAATTAAGGTGCCTTCGAAGAACGAATATCACTGTTGAAAACTCGTATACCTTCATACGTACATATGTATATACTATATATACTACACGAGAAGGAATCTGAAAGTGTAGCGTGATATTCTGCCTAATTTTGATTAATATTTATGAATAATTCTTGTATTAATTAGTACTACTCACGTTCACGGCCTCGTGACGGAATCACGTTCGCGCCGTCGCGTCGATGTAGAGTTTTTAATCTTCGATCGTTTTATAAGAGTTCAATGTCAGATAGCTGATTTAGTGCAACCATGCGCTCGGGAATTTGAAGATTATTTGACGTTCTCATGTTGTCTTTTCGAGAGAGAGATACAAGCGAGTCATTTATAAGTTACACTGATTAATCTCATAGGTAGAAACATGGCGATTAAATGATGAAATTAAGTGGTGATTGTTTATACATTTATGGGAAATTAATAATATATAAAGATGTAGATAGTATGCATAATACTTATTATAATGTTTCAGGCGTGTGTTTCATTTCTTTCACTGTATTTATAAAGATATAAATTTACATACATATCCGCAATCTAGCAATAATACCATAGATATAATTTTTTAAAATTTATACTATTTCTTTCTTGTAATTTTTGATCCGTAGCGCGAGACTTCAAGCTTAAACATCAACTGCTTCGTAAACGGTTTCAAATTTTTACATATATAATTATATGTACAAAGATGATTTATTATTCGATATTTAACTGCAGATAAAATATCACGTATAGGTACGTGATTAAAAATAATTCGAAGGATACATTCCACATATTCTTACAGCTGAAATAACCCGATATTGTCAAGATACAGTAAAATGTAGCATTATATATTATATTAAAGTTTCTTTGACTGAATAATGAGCACTTAAACTACATCATAAATGAACGTTACCTGATCGCGAATGTTAATTACGATTCAGCTTTGTGTGCATGAATAACACGATTGGTGGTACTATGAAGGGTTGGAGGTGTCAGAGCGTGCATTTCATTATTCTTTGCAACTAACAAAAGAAGGAAAAGGAACGCGGCAATACATCAGCGTCACATTTTCCTTGTTGTTATGTTCTGATTAGGACGAGATAAATTAAAGCGTCATTTAATTGCGTTATATGTATTATAGTTAACGCTTCGACGTAATGTGTAACGTATGTTTCACAATACTTTCACTTACACCATTGTGTAGCAACAAAAACTTAATCAGACGTGAATATCACGGTCATAGCTTTAGCGCATAAACGAGGTGAACTAGTGTCTTGGAAAAAAACGCCGCGATGGCGATCAGGTCGTTACTATGCTTCATTTGCTAGCAAGGGAGTGACCAGAAGGTACAGTAATCCTAGAAGAAAAGTTCTTATAACATTGACGAAGTGTCTCCCGATGGCAAATTTGGGATGTCGTTGGCTTGGTACAGTTTCTTGTCTTTGTCAGTAACTTGATATAAATTCAATCTTTTCAATATAGCGATACGTGATGTATAAATTAAAGAGAAATTAGTACATGATTATAAATTAAAATTGGGTCCACAAGCAAATTTATCTACGAATGTCCCACTAATAATGGCAATTAAAATTATTAGGACAGGTTTTAAATCCAACCCTAATATTGCTGATATTGTAATCTTTCTATCATTGATGCGTATTAATGGACAAAATCTAATTGGTTTCTTTTACTTGAATGTAAAGGTCATTTAAAATTTATTTTAAGGTTTGTTGAGACTTATTCTCGGGGATATTTAAAGTTTCGTTTCTTGTAAAACTCTTTCACTCAAAATTTACGTATGCAGAACACGAATATAGAACGCAATGTTTCGAGTGAACACTCCCTCAGTTCGAACTTGTAACGCTAATAAATTCAGGAGACGAAGCAAACTCACTTTCGAGAATTTACCGAATATGACTTGCATTTCGCATACAATTAGCAACAAATTATCAACTGTGAATTTCTATGCATTTTACAGAATCACATGTTCACGTAGCTACAGATGAATGATAATTTGAGCTGCAGAATTCTAATGAAGAATCTTTTCATTTTCATAATCCATCATTTTTATAACCCTATAAAGACACTACAAAGTTTGATGTATTTAGACCTAACTAATTAATATGGAAATGCTAATAAATAGAACGGTGTTCATTGCTAGCCACTGCATAGTATATCAGCCATTCTCGTTTCATTATCTGCCTACTTCCACTATCCATCGATTACCTGTCCCTTCAGTCAATTAAATGAAAACGGGAAAAAACCGAAGAGATCTTGCCAGAGGAACGCAAGATTGCTCGAAACTCATCCGATATCGCGGTTTCAGAGTCCAGGAAACTTGGTAAGCATATCAAGCAAACATTCTCGTTTCGTTCTCCGCCCACTTCCACTATCCATCGACTACCTGTCCTTTCAGTCAGTCAATTAAATGAAAACGAAAAAGGTCCGAAGAAATGTTGCCAGAGGAACGCAACGCTATTCCAATATTCCCCGATATTTCGGTTCCAATATCCACGAAAGATCCCTGTCCGTTCGATTCAACAATGACACGTATCAGTAGGGGCGCTAGAGGGGGGACGCGCGATTCGTCAAGCTCTCATGACGTTCCGGTTAGCCGAGGTAAATCGTAGGGAGCACACGGTGGCAGAGGTTGAGAATCGCGTGTTAGAGAGAGGGTAGAGAGGCGAGTAGAGGCGATCGGTTCTCTCGGATCAGCTGTGAGAGCGGCGTGGCGCCGTGTGCCGCGGCTCTGACCCGCTGTCAGTTGCCCGAGCCCTGTGCTACGGTTAGGACCGTGCAATCGTCACCTTTTAACGAGCACGAGACAAGCTTGCGGGACCATCATCGAAACGACTGGGCTCTCACGGCCGCGTCGACTAGTCCTCGTTGCGAATCGCGTCGTTTCATCGATAAAGATTGACCACGGTCAATCGAAACACGGTACAACTTGGAGATCAGGATCAAACGAACGTCGTTGATACGTGAACTGCTCGTTGTCCACGGTCGATTTGTAGAACGTGAGTCGGATACACGGATTAGCGAAAGAAACAGGCAAGAGAGAAACAGTGATCGATCGCGTTCCGTTTCGATCGATCCGTGTCGGAGTACACCATCTGCTTGAAATCGTGCCCCATGATCGACTGGGATTTCTAAAGATCACGAGCCGCTCGTTGAAAGCTTGAAATTGCGCTTCGATCATCCGCGATCGTTGATCCTTACGTTTCGAACGTGTCGGCTTGAGGGAGAAAGAGATAAAGAAAGGGAGAGGAGATTGCCGGTTCGAACATCGTGGTGGTTTTTGTGGTGGAAAAGTGATTCGAGGTTAATCAAAGAGAAGCTCGACAAAGCCAAGGGCCGCATGCTTCGCTAACAAGTCTCAGGATGGTCTGGTAGAGGAGGAGCCTGGTGGTTCGATCGCGAGAAATGGCGTGCGGAATATCGTTCGAAGCGACTGCCACGAGCACGGTACTTTTCCTGCTGGTGAGTAGCATTCTTTAAATTATCGTGAACACGTGCATGTGTTTCATTTGGATAGCCGTTTCTAATAGATTTGATAAAATGGCCACCGGAAAGCGGCACTTTCACTTTTTACGCGAAGTCCTGTACGGCAGAATAGGTATACTCGTATTCCTAAAGCCTGGCTTTTTCATTGTTTATGGCGAAACGAACGTCACATCGCTCGTGGAAATACGTAATGTGTTGTACTCGTCGTCGAGAAGTTCGTTCATGTTCGGAATGTTAAATTTAAGAGGCGAGTTATCGGCTTTAAATCACTCGAGTTCGCGATGCTTTTGTTTACGTGCTCGAAAGACGAAGTTCGAACGTGAATTATTTTTACGAGCGGCTTAGCTCGTTCGTGTGGTCACTTGGTGTAAATATAAGTATCGCCGGTACGGTTGAGGTACTTTCGAGATGCATTGTACTGTACCTAAACGCTATGTTTGGTAAGAGTAACATTCACGGTGAACTCGGTGGAATTTAAACTTGATCGTACGTATACCTTAGACGCACACAATTTCGTGTGCTATCTCGTTCTGTAAGCTTTTAACCAGAGATCATTGACCCGTAGCGGTTTTAGTAGTATTAGTTGTATATTAAACGAATAAAATATTCTGCAATGAATAATAAGTAAATAGAAATATATATTGTACATATTTTATTATTTAGTAAATATATTTATTTGTTCATTATTGCCATTTACTCAGAATACACTAAATTAAATAGAGAGAGAATAATCTTCAATGTTTCTTGCTCAATTTCTTATTGATATTATTTAATTATTAATTAATTATTAAATAAAAAAAAGCTCGTGCATATTTATGAAAATGGATATTAATTGAAATCAGATGCATTTAAAAGAATGATATTTAATACCACTTCTTATAATCGAGATGCATTTACGAACATCAGATATAACATTAATATTTATAACTTCCTGATGTTTTAAGAATGCGTAATCTCATTTCAAGATTTTCAAAAATTACGAAACACTTATGCATCGTCAGATTTTATATTCTCGGTATATATACTATAATATAACTTATGTAATTTATAAAATAAAAAATCTCAACGACAATGTGCCTAAGAATAGTTGTCTGTTTCATAAATTACATTTACTTTAAATAACTCCAAATTACATCAGAGGCGTAAATGTCATGAATTCGCCAACATCAACCTTTGTTACGTCCTCAACGCGATCCGTCATACACTTTCTGAAACAACACCCTTTATATACAAACCGTGACATTTTGTCCGGTGATTTCATCAATGTTCCTATAGCACGTTTAACAATGTTTTACTTAATTTCAAAGTTGAGTATGTCTTTCGAAAGTAACTGTAGATACTGTAAGGTTCTATATAATAATATTCTATAATATTAAGTTAGTCTTGTAATTTTGTCTTAAAATATTATATTTTGCAACTATTTAATTATATTTTATAGTACGATGATTATATATTGTTAACGGATGAGCATTTTTTAGCAATACCGTGTTAAGAATGATGTGCAAATTACACCGACTGAAATTGTTAATTCAGGTATTTGCAATCATCCCTATTACAATAGACTTTCACCAAGACAGTAACGCCTATTGTTAAATTCTGCAATCATAAATCATCTCGCTGCCCTGTACGATCTTTCGTTTAGATAGTAATGGAACATTTATACGCGAAAAGTATCAGCGAAAGTTATCATAATTATCCAAATAATTAATTTTCAAAATATTCGAATTCTTCGTAGAACTTACTCACAAATTCAACTATATAATTGTGTTATAAAAAATTGTATTTCTATTTGTTTCTCCATATTCTAATTTCTAATATTTTGAAGCACTATAAATATGTATTAAACGACATGCAAATTTTTATTTCAAGCAACGAAGAACTAAAATAAATTGAATTCCATATGAGTACATTTCTATTCATATATTTACCACGGTATCACATATATAAAAAAAGATACTTGCACCACTCTTTCGCCAACTCTCTGAATTACCGATTCCTTAAAAATTTTCTGACATGCGGATCACAACCTACCCCACGACGACACACTTAACCACATCCGGCGGCACTACCGATCGAAGCAAGGTATCCAACCCGACCACTCGGCGATCACTCAAAAAGTCATTATCACGAACCCGTTAACATTAACCTTCACGCGCCTCGAGCGTGGACAGTCGCGCTGCCAAGAATACCTCTTCCTCGCACGCAAACCGTGACATTTCTCCGCTTGATTTCATCAATGTTGCCCCATCATATTTAATAACGTTCAACGCACTCTTACAACTTTTCTTAAGATGACAACTTCGTTAAGACATTGACTGTCACGCGAATTTTATATATCTTGCCCTTGCTGTTGCGATCCATTGGAACATACTATGCCATAATATTTCACTTTTGCAAATCGCATACTATTTCACTTTTCTTCTGACAATGTTATCCAAATCATGAATTTTTATTTAGCCGACGAAACTCATCTTACGTTGATTATTCTAAAAAATTTAGTCACGTGGGTCATCGATAATCACCGTGACAGTCAACGCGTTAATCGTTAGAGAGCGTTATTCTATTATGGCTGTAACAAAACTATCCTATCTCGATGCGTGCAAGAGAATCTGGTGGCATTCACACACAGCATGACACACGCATCGGTAGGTGTACGACTAGAGTCAAGGATACAGGCGTTATCTCGCCGGTGATTGCTATACTTCACGCAGGATACACAGCGAGTGGACGATTGTGCATGCTCGACCGAGGTTCACGTGCAAATGCACACACGTCGTCGCCGGTGAACGCTACTCTCGTTATGCAAGCTGGTGGAATGTTAAGCTGCCATGGTTCCTTTGGAAGATTACGCTTCGATGATTTATCTTGTGCAATGGAACTCGCAAGCACAGCTAGTTGGAACGTTTTAGACGAGATCCTGTCATGTCAAAAATCGGTGGAAAGGTTCGATTCGTGATTAGCCGTGTCGCTTAATCCATTAAGCGTCAGCGTTGCGTTAAGTCAACATTTCATTGGTTATTCTTTGCCAGTCCATTCACACGATGGAATTTTACTTCTCAACGGCGCGTTGATTAAGAGAAATTCAAACGATTTGCTTAAAATTTCTCCATTGTTATTCCTCCTTCCATCTAGATTCCATAATACTATAGAATTTGAAGGAATTGGAATGTTTAGAGCATAACGATGAAAATATATTCTACGTACAAGTATTTTTATGAGTAAAAGTAGGATTCTAACATGATATAATTGAACATGAGAACCGCTTATTAGATCCAAAGATATAAGCCTGTTAAATGTGGATTATAAATTGACGAATTCTCGTAAAACACCAGAGGTACAATTACATGAAAGCAAAATTTCAATATTTTCCATATTTTAATGTTTCCCAATATTTTAATATTATGTCAAACGATATCGTTAGAGTTATAAAAATGTTGTAACGATATATGTTTAGTTGCAACAATAAATAAAATAACAATTTTTATCGTATCAAATTGCATAATTCTGTATAACAATGCATTCGCTTAAATTTCGGTGACACTTGACGTTAAGTACAAACTTATTGTCCGCTCGTTGCAACGAATAAAATACGAGTAATCGATATTCTTTTCACGCATTCCTTGAAACGCCAGTTCGCAAATTTTGTACATTGCACTCACTTTCTCTGCACGTATTGGAAGAATATAAATCATTGCATTAAATTCACCGACCATTGTAACGCATCGTAACGTCCTATTCTTCGGAGAAACTGGAAACCTTCGCGTTAACCTAATAATGCTTCCTTTGAACTTGCAAAGTAAATCCTACACGCGTTCTATATAAGTATCGTATATTTCTGTAGCATGACATAGTGCATCTATTTATATAAACGTTTTATATGTAAATTTTAGTACAATACCATTCTTCAGTGTCTCGCAAAGCTTTTCCACAGACACGCTTGATGATAGTTTAGATATATTATATAAATAGTAGGATCTCGTGTGCATTTATTACGCTCTTGTAATGAACAAATAGCATGCTGTGCTTGCACAATACCTAACTACTGTAGCTATTATTCTCGCACTTCAATATTTAGTCATAAACATCTCGTTGCTTGTACTCGACCGAAATAACAAAACGTTAAACTGATTCTTACGCGTATATTCTAATTGTGTGTTTATAGAACGTATCTCGTACATTAATTAATCATAATCGCTTACAATTAAGCAGCTAGTGGCTTAGGTAGGTACTAATCATTCTAATAATTACACGAGTTTCTCATTATAGTACAAGTATAATAGAGATACCCGTAACGAGTATCTGCACGTAATTATCTTTCATTGTAATGTTTCTTTAACCCTTTTAGTAGTATGTAAAATGTTTCACAATGTACGTGTATTATGCTCTGCTTACTTATTACTACACTGCGAATATCTATACATTTATGAGCAACTTAAAGGTATAAAAATGTATATGATATACAAAAATATACAAAATACCAAAAGTAAAATATACATTGTAGTACCATAATGTTTAATGAATTAGTATTTTGTTCTAGAATATATGCACCGTTTCTTTCGCTATTTTTTTAATAACTGCAACGCTTTCTATAGTTTTTGTATAGAATATTTGATTTCCTTCTCTGGTAGAAATTTCTTAAAGCTAAGATCAGTTTTTCGAAGGACTTCATTTTCTTCTGAATGAATCGAACTTTTCTACATCCATCGTCCAATTGTGAAGCTTCCACTCAAATCTACTCCAACTGGAAACCAGCGTATTGTTCAAAATGACTGCTTTCCAGCGTCAGTGTGTTTCTCCATTGTTTTTAAAATTCCCAGCTCGTCAGTGTCCTGTGTTCGTTCGAGTCGAAAAACTGAAGATTCCGTCAGGACAATACCGCTGTGGCGTCCATTCGAATTCCTGACGCAACACTCGCGATGTCCCGGAGCTAAATAAGAACAATTAAAAGCTCGTATTACTGTATCGCGGCCAAAGAGAAAAGTCGAAGGAATTCAAGACAAGTGGGATAGCATCTGGGGAGGTCAGCCGAGGCAACGTGCGGGCCTCAGCGAGGAATATGTGTGTGCACGTGGCAAGAATCGCACGAGAGTATCGAGCTTCGTCACGCAAGTGTAATTAGCGGCTGTAAAAGGGCGCCTGGCGGCCGATAGTAGTAACAAGAATTTCGGAGATTAACGACCGATTAACGCAATTAATCGGCCATGCTTCTTTGAAAAGTATTCGGCATGAACGCCTGATTAATAATCCACACGGCGCTTTTGATAATTACGAAGTGGCTGGTCTCGATGCTCTGATTTCTATAAATGACTCGTAGCTGGTTACTGAAGGAGGATGGAGGAAAAATGAGATCAAAATTTCGATTACGAGATAAGATTGTTTGTTGTGTTTTTTATGAGGCGAATTTATACTGCGAGATGATGTGGCCATCTTGTTAGGGATTGTGATTAATATCTTGCTCGGGGGTATTGCATAATATTTTGGCAATGATATTTTTAATGTTTTGTAATAAATTATATGGTTTTTTGTATTATATATCGGTTAGTAGGAAACTTTGTGAGGATTTATTTAGAGGGTTTCGCTATATTTTTTGTAATTTCAGTCGAAGTGATTTAAATCGTTTAGAATAATTCCCTGATATAATTTTGAATAGACATGTAGTAGTTTGCAGTGTTAGTTGTGTTGGTTGTTCTATTTTCGGATTGTTTCTAAATAAAGTTAAATTTTCGCAATGAGAAAATGCGAAAGGATAAGACGCATAATATTATATAGAAAGTGTTTCCGTTCTATTGAATTTACCATAACATTTAAATACGAACAAACATATTTTCCGTGTCATTTGATAGTACTTTCTTACGACTGCAAAAATTTGATACTATAAAATTATCCATTTTCGTCATATAAATTACCGAAGCTTGAAAAACTAGAAACCTTCAAATATTAAACACGAAATGAAAGCTAGAAATATTTCAATATTCATAAAACAAATCCATCAATTCTTCTCCGCGGTTCATTTACCACGTCAATAATCCGACGAGCTTCGTCTTTTTCTCAAAGTGACCTGGTCGAATTAAGACGCAACAAAGATGAACAGCAGCATGATTCGAACGTTAAAAGCGACACCTTGAAACATTCGAATGCTTTTTAATTCGTCCGCGGCTGCAATACGCGGCACTCCGGTGCAAAGTTTAATTAGTGGAGCATGCAGAAGCACGTTCAAAGGTCCAAGATAATTGGATAACGAGCAGTTTAAAAGACGATATGCCGCGGTTAAAAAAGAGCAAACGAAGGTTACCGGCCATGGGGAAGTGACGACAAACGATATAGACCGTGCGAGCCTGTCCCGGTTAATTAAATCGCGAAACGGCTGGAACAACGGGGTCCTGGAACTTGGCGAAAATTGATACCAACTGCTGATACACCCTGCTGTGTTAACGAGTGACCACCAATGTCCGGTTGGTGGCAAAAACTGGTGTACATTTGATGCTTGCGATAACTCCTTTAAGTATGTTCGGCGGAGACGCGCGAGACGGTAGTGATCATGAATAAAAATGCGCGTGTCGCGTTTCGTAATGCCTGTATAGACGATGTTGCTACGTTTTGATCGCCTATGCCTTGGTTAATATCGCGAATCTCGAACGCGAAGCAAAATTTTGATGAGCCTTGCAAATCAGATTTTACACTGATACTCGATGTTATTTAGAGCAGAATTTGCAGCATTAATATGACAGTACATAACGTTTCTATGTGCGGCACTGTAGGTTTGTAATAGTGGTAAATTTTAGCAATGGAGCTCAATGTTTGTTTACCCTGTTAATTGAGATAATCGAATTTAAGTTTGGTACATAGTAATTTATTTATGTTTTTCAATGTAAAATTGTACCATTAATTTTGTAATAAAATGTATCATCTCCATATTTATACTAGATAAAAGAAACTTGTATATGAATAGTTTGTTACATGTAAAATGATTAATTTGATAAACACGTAAATTGTACTTAGAATATAATAGCTAAGTATGCTATTAGATTACGTTGAAAGATACATATTTAGTGATGCAACAGTAACAAAGAAAAATGTTTCTGTGCTGTTATAATATAATTATATTTGTAAAAATCGTAGAATACATCGTTCTATCGATCTAAGAGAAATGTGCCTATATAATGAATAAATAATACCTAGAAATGATCATAAACAATGGAATATAGTAATTTCAATAACTAATAAATCCTATCATCTAAACAAAATACTGCATAAGTAACATAGTAAGCCAAAGTTCCTCTACAGATACAAGTATGTACATACAACTTGAACTCAATATCTCAGTGCAATATCCCTTTGCGCAATTCCTTACGCAATTTTGCCTCGCGTATGTAAGCCGCAGTGCAAACAAGACTCCTCCAGCGAGAAGAATAGAACGCATCCCTGCGAGTGACCCGTACGTCTCAGATCGTCGATTGAAATGCCACAGAGGGCGCAGTTCGAAAAATTGAACAGCGGGCAGACTCTTTGTACAAAGAGAAAAAGTTCTTCGACGGGGGGTAGACATAAAACCCGTTTAATAGAGGATGACGCGTTTTCCACGCGTGTCACGGCTCGTGGCCTTTGTTCAAAGGTTATAGTGACCGAAGGTCATGGTCAAAGGGGACGATCTTAGCCGACCAGACGATTGCACGTGAAATTGATGTTCTACCTACTGGATTATATTGAATTATTATTAATTACGATTATTACCAGCTCGTACCATGCTTGTGATTAATGCTTGGATTTCAAAGATACATTCTCTTTATCCTTTTTGTCTGAGGTGTCTCTTGCAGGTAGAAATCATCTGCTATTTTTTTTTTTTTTTTAATTTATATATTGCTTCGCGTTATATGGACGTTGCTACAATTTGTTGCATAGCTGACATTATTTATACGGACTTATGGTGCCGATAAAAGGTTCAGATTCGGTAGGTATGTTTCAGTAGGAAGCAGTAAGATAAGCTGTGACAAAGATAAGCCGTATATCATTCGTGTTAATGACGAGTTAGTAAATTGTAATTCATTTTGTGTGGTATCTTAAAGTAATTAAAGTTAAGGTAATTAAATGTGATATGGTAAGTTTAATTTTGCCATTTGCTCTGTTTGTCATGTATCATTAATAATTGAATTTGTGAAAATAGGTGTGACTGAAACGACTTTTAATTTATCACTGATCAAATACCATGTAATTTATATTATAATCAAACTATGTTAAAGGTTCTAAAAGACACTAATGTTTCTAAATGCTAGCGACTCAAAATGTTCATAACAGATCTTCCAAGCTTCGTCATGTTTATTTGTCGATGACAAGTTATTCTCTATCAACTTGACCTAACACGTTCATCCTTTTATCAGATTCGCATATAATTAGCGATAGCATCGCCTTGGGATATTCATCGTATTTTTCTTCGCTTTCTTTTTCTTAATATTCCTATAATAGAGAGTAAATAATAATTATCAGCTTCATCTGAGAAGAGGAAAAATATTCGCTACTGTTACGGATCACATATGTTCATGAGAATATACCACGCATTCCAGAGGTTGCAAAAAATGCGCATAAATCACTACACTCCGGTCACTACCTTACGGTTCTGTGTTTGACATTCGGTGATGCACCTATATGAAAGAACGAATGCCTGATTGACATTGAAAGATCGCGTTGAACTTCAATCTGCCGTTTTTCTGGCTCTTGTTTTGCCACAATGTCACGTAAAATTCTGCAACGTGATAATTAAGCGCCGTTTTCTTATACATCGATATATAAATTTCATATTTTGATTACTTCGTTAATTATAACTGCTTATCCTTCATCATCGTTAATTATAATTTTTTTTATTTCCGGTACTCGATGTATCGGCGCTTAAACGTTTATAAGTTAACCTGAATTATAGATTTAATAAAATATGTGGCAAAATTAACGGCATACGATATTTGATGCTACAATTTGACGTAAATGTATAAAATAGTTTTTTATCGATCCAATAATAGCGATAATTAAGGTATCGACAAACTTCTTCTTGAGATCCTTATACTAATAAATGACTTACATTGATTATAAGAAGTATTGGCATATTTTCTTATTCGACAATGAAACGTTTTTTATCAGATTTACATTTACATTACATTTTTTCAGATTCAGATTTACATTACACGATAATAACAAAACTAATAAATGAATAGGTATTAAATTGATTTCGTTAGCGTGTAATGGGAAAAGCTTCGTGGAACGGATTGCGCTAGGAGAAAGAAAGAAAAAGGGTAAACAGAAGAAACGATCCAGTTCTGTAGGAAACGTCAGGTCAATTTCACGCGGGCCACTTTTTACTCGTCGTTAAAATCCCGCAGCCTTGCGCGTTGTTTCTAGAAACCATCGGTGAAAACCGGTCCATCGATATTACGAGAAACTTTATAGTCCTCTTCTTGGCATCGGTCGTCGATGTTTCGCAGGATGATCGCAACGGTACACTAGAAAAGAGATCACGAAGACCGTTCTGCTACTAGATTCCACTGTTTCGTCTTTGTCGAGCGTTGATTGTCGAAGAGTGTTTTTACGACACTTGGTTGCAGTCCAACTCGTAAATGACCGCTGGAGAACATTCGTCGGTGGAAAGATTGAGATAATAATAATTTCGAGGGAACATTTGGACGGTAGTGCAGGGTTGAAACGATGATGGCGTGAAAGATCATGAAAGCGTAAAATCTGACGATTCTTAAGGTTAGTCTAGCGTGTCTGCAGGTTGAATACTAGCAATAGGTCACAGAATCTGGTACAGTAGATCAGGCTTTAATAGGGATGGCAGTAATTTACGGTATAGATTGCTTTAACGAGAATTTTAAATGAGATTTATCGGCTTAATTTCACAAGCTCTCACGGCTCTCTTCTCAATTCTGTTTTGTTGCAAGATTTTATACTGGAATCATTATTTCAATTGAATTTAACGTATGACATGAATTAATATCGTGTACATGTATTCTTTGATATCAGCGTTTGTAATAGACTGGTAGAAATTAATACAAATTCTTTACATAAAACGAATTAGGAAACTTAATTTTGTATTTATGTTTAATTTACTTCAGGTATACAGAGGAAGACGAAAGCATTCACGTTGTTTAAATACTGAAATAGAAAGAGTAACATTTTTTTATATTATCAGATATATCGAAATATATACGAAACATCGGGACTTTCAGTCCCAAAAGAGGATCGTAGAATAGGCATATCATACAGTGATTACATGATAATACTACGCGTGCCTGATTCGGCGTAGGTCGATGATAAGTGTTGTGACATCTAGGTACTATATGTTGAAAGTTAGGTGAAAATTCGTGGGAAGACTGATTAGTGATTTCTACTTGCAAATTAATCCGAATCTTTTGGTCAGCTGGATACATTGGAATGCCAGACGTGTCCCACATCACTCCTCGTAACTGTGCTCTGCCACAACGTAACAGAAACTTTCGTAACGCTCGAGTTCCGGCAATATCTCTATCGATCTTTCATCAAACCTTACGTTTATACTTGTAACACTTTTTCTCTCTTGCTGGAAGTTTGAATTGTTTTAGCAAGAGTGAAACGATATTGAAATCGAATCGATACTGTTACAACATGAAATGTAAATTACAAAAGATCGTACTACATGATTTAGTAAACTAAACGCCAGTGGGAAGTAGAATATATGTATACCTAGTAGGATTTGAATGCAGAGTAATTTAGATTATTTGTATATAGCTAATAAAAATTAATGCAAACATATAATACGAATGCCACAGATAAAAAATACGATGAGACACATTTTGCGTGTTCTAAAAAGAGTCATATTTATAAGATAAGCCGAATTTCCCAATCTATGGATAACGTAATACATCAACTATTATCAAGCATGTTCTATTGGAATGCAAAATATAGGAAGTTGCGAGAAAAATAATAAATTTGCCACACAGAATGAACAGCTTATTAAATTCAATGGAAAATTTAATAAATCTAACACTATTTCGAAATTGTAAATTACCAGATATTAGTTCACGATTTAGATATAAACTGTACAGCGTTGCTAATGATCTTCCATAATGTGGAACCAATAAAACAATTATTTTCAATATGTTCAATCAATTTTACATGAATACTATCTTTTCATTTGATTTTATCGAAAAAGTCATTGAGTCGCTTAGAAATTGTCCATAACCGAATTCGCCCTATTACAAGACAGATTACCTCACTCAAATCTCCATTTCTTATCGTCTGTTTTAAATGAGATAACAATTGACAATGTTTGCGATAATTTCCTGTCAGTTTCTGAAGTTACTTAGATATTTAAATTTTCACATTGTTGAACAGGGATGCATAAAAAAAATCAGCCTTCACAAGCATATTATTTTCGCATTCCTTTACAGTTCGCCACCAAAAGAACAATAAAATTCAACTATTTCTAACTTCTTTGCACAATTTCATAACATCGTCATGGGATTACGCGACACTATACCAATCCCAACTGGTGGAAAGTGCCGTTGTCTGTCCCGCAAGAATATTCCCAGTATCCAGGATGCATTTCTTTCTCCTGTCTGCGACCGCAAAATCTCGATGCGAGTTTCTTGTAAAGCTTGTAACGCTCTGTCAACGTTCCGCTGAAACGTCGCGCATAATGCGTGGCTTCTTATTAACCTTGTTAAACGTCGGCAGAAGGTGGCGGTGCCTCGATAAGGAAGCGGAAGAACGGAGAAGATAGGTCTGTAGGTTCGATGTACCGTTAAGAAGCATTAGGGGACGCGCGGAATTTGCGCGTTGTATTGTAGCGAATGTGTACCTAAGGTCGCGGCGGCTTGATAACGGTACAGTGTAACGGCGAAAACGGCGAGTGTTTTTCGTCTATAGCACCGTTCAGCCTGGAAAAAATGTTAGCCAGATTTTGTATGCCGGGAGGTCGTCGTATTTTCTTGAGATCAAGGATTATCTCGCAAGACTGAGAGAAACACGAGAGACGAGGTTTAAAAGCTTTTGTGGAATTTAATGCGTGTTCTATAGAGGCGAATAAAATTTTAATAATGCATTCCGAAGATAAGATACGAACTTTCGTATGGTTGAGAAGACTAATTTGATAATCACGGATTTACATGTTTATCCTTATAAGTTAATAGGATATTTATTTTAGAAAATTACGTGGGTACCTATCTTATAGCGTTATCAAATCCTATCTTTCCGTATTACTATAAATTCTTGGTTTAAAACATCGGTTTTAAACATTGGTTTGATTTTAGAATGGTGAATCTTTGTTTAATTAGACATTCCATAATGGGTATCCTATTATAAACACTGGAAGAAAATATTTGTAAAATCATATTAAACGTATTGCGATATATATTTTCTTATATTTAATAATTAATAAAAGATTGAATATATTTAGAACGCAATTCTCTAGTTGCATTTAATGTATTCGAAAATTTAACATCAGTTTCATCGAAACAAGTGTATAGATTGTTTAATTAGTCCATAACTTGTTAAGGTACCATATCGTGCATATGCAGCGATAGATGTAATCAAAATGTCAAGTAATTTGTAGGACAATGAAATTATTCTTTATTGTAATGTAATCATTCTCAATTCACCCTTTACTTTAAGCACTCATAAGTATATAAGATTTAAATTTGATTGACCCATAAGGAATTTTTAAAGTCGTACAATGATATGATGCAGCACTTTGCCCTTGTTGTCACATGAGAACGAATCACAGACAACGATCCCTTACCCTCATTTCCTGTGTCACCAATGAGGAACATCCGTCGATAGTTCATAACAAGAACGAAGTGCTTTTGTTTATTACTAATTCCGCCTGGTGTATTGTCAAGTTCCTGTCATTGCACGACCAAATGTTCATCGCGACAAATTGATTCAATCTACTTTTCTCTACACAATACCTCGTCGGTCATACTCGAGTCAGTTTCCTTTTATAATCCTTTGAATCTCGAATGGTATCGTTGTTTTTTCCACGACATTTTTACTCCGGATATTTGAATAATTAATTAATAAATAATTAAGATATCAAATGGTATCACAATGTCTGTCATGATGAATTATCATAAAAATTTGTTGCAATGTTTCATTGTTTTTATTGCTGTTACTACTAGACAACAATTATCGTGAAAATGAATTTTCCAAACTGGTTCGTAAATCGAGAAATTTTTCAATCAAATTTCATTCGCACATAAATTCATTTGGATTCAAAAATAATTAAATGGAACTATTATTATTGTTTATTTCAATATATGTATCATATATTATATGCAGGAATTCTTTTTTGTCGCTGATATAAAATGCAGTTCATTTGCATAACTTTTATAGGAACCGCAACGATATATGTTTACATTTTTATAGCAAAGCAATGCAAAATAATGCAAATTAGTCCACATTGGAATGAGAAGTTATGGGTGGCGCCTAAGCGGTTGTCTCAAAAAGATGAGTAGACATATTATTACCGTCAAAAAGAAGGAACGAAAGAAACATAGGTAGTTAAATTAGTCTGCAAAATATTTACTGTCTAGCATAAAATAACAAATGCGTAACTCTGTGAATATGTTAAAATAAACTAATTTTTAGGTGAAACAAAAAACTATTCCTGTTCGTTCGTTTTATTCTTTACGTTATTGAATACTCGTAGTCAATATTATTGTTATAAGAATCTGTATCGGACAAAAACAAAATTTCCCAATTATTTGAATGTTTTGATGAAATCGAAAATACAAAAAAATCCATTGATGCATTAACAATTAATTTCATAGTTATTCCTCACTAATTGTGTCTAGTATTCTTAGACTCGTTGCCCTGTCATGTAATAATCTTTGTTAATTGTTAATGTGAAATTACTACAATATACCATAATTGGAATTCAAGTAAGAAACCTTTCTCTTTTTCTCCAAACTTGATGGCGGTATAATGTTATTTCATTTCACTTTTAATTCTAACAAAGATCGTTCCATTGCATCCATAAATTACAAAAATAAAAAGTTACATTATCTGGAAAATAATAATACTACCACGATAACATGATCGATAACCGCCTCATCTCTCTCAATCTTCCATAAAAGTATCTTTCGTGAATACCAGTAACACTCACTACATAAAAATTCTCCCAAATCATTCGAGCATCTTATAACTAACTGCTAAAAGAAGAAGCCAAGCGGAATCAACAATCAAGTTGCCTGTACCACAAGAGGGCAAACAACCAAAAAACGCAGTAACCAAAAAATAGAATATTAGAAATGAAGAGAAGCACAAGATTAAAAGTGTTGGGGAATGTCGGCGGGATCAGAAACGCGCGTTCCAAAGTGCGAAACTTTCGCCGCGCGAACAATTCTGGAAATAATGTATGGTGGGCCACACTCGGGGCGACGGACGTGCTCGTGTCGGCCGTATAGGATGGCGCCAGGTATTTTTAGACTCGTACGATAACAACGACCAGTCGGATTCCAAGAGAATAACTGTCCCAGGCAAACGAACCACCTTGCAAAATCCTGCTGTCGCTCCAAGATCGTCACGCGGCATCGCTTACAACCACCCCCGCGTCTAGGTTTCTCGCCACGCTTCGCGTCGCTGCGATATAAAGCTCGAGAAATGTCTGCCTACAGCTCGCTGGCCTCGCTATAACTCACTGTGTTTTAACTCTAAAAGTGTAACGCGGCACTCAAGCGAACCGTTAAATATACAGTGTGTTTCGTAGCTGTAAAACCATCTAAAACTCACAGTTTTTATATGCGTGTTTCATTACGTGTAACGAAGTATCGGGGAACAACTCGTACATTTTAATTGAAGATAATTTTAAAAAGTTAAGAATCTAAGGTTTATTTGCTTGCTTTCTAACAAAGATAGATTATGTAAACTGGAAAAATGAAAAACGAGTTACTACAGCTCATTCCTAAGTATAGAAACAACGTGACAGAATATTCTAATATAAAGAAATGGAGCTCAGAACGAATTAAAATGAAATTCCAACAGTAACTTTTATAAGTTTGATGACTAGAAGTAGCTGTACTACATTTTGTATATCTCGTACTTGTATAAGAATTATATTATATAGTTATGTTATATGTTATATATTTGTAAAATAGATGGCTCTTTAACATCTGTATTAGGATTATGTCAATATCTATTTTTTTACTAGATTATTTCCTCCTATCATTTCTATCTATTTATCTTTTTCACACATCTTGTAACATGAGATATTATTCTCAACTTTAATTTTCTAGTTATTTAAATAAATTATTTAAGCGGATCTTTTAAGGGTCTTATCTTAAGAGATTATGCATCCACAATAATTTATACAATTCCGCCACACAGTTATACACGTTTACAAGCCAAAGTCGTAAAAATGGTTTCCATATATCGACCAAGTATGCAAGTGGTTCCACATAAATCGTTTAAAGTAACGTTAATATCGCTCACTTTTTATCTCATTCTTTATCGGAACTCGTTAAAAAGCTATTAAAACATAATGCAAATTGACGTCATTGTTTTTAAACACACCGTGATTCACGTTAACATCGATCGATATAGGTTCTTCTGTCATGTAGCATCGACATAAAACTAAAGAATTTTAACGAAATCATCAGTAGATCCAGCTCAGACCAATCTGACGATCAAACAAAGAGATAAACGTTCACTTCGTGGCAACAGATACGAGCTACGAGCCACAAGTTTGCCTGTCCGCCCCGTAGCATTGTCATAACCATTTCGATCGGCCATGCCGTAACAGTATTGTTTGTGCAAATGTATCTATCGAGCTTCGACTAAAATCCGCCCCGTGTCATTAGGCAATTTATCGGATAAATCATTGCGACACTTTGAAATTGATAGGCGGCATTGTCCCACGTACTCGCGATCCCTATGAAAAGCCCGCTCGAGCGTTAGATCTTAATCACAAATAGTTACGAACAATCTCGATCGTCGCTTGCAGATGCCGAGCTCTGACTATTAATCGGTCGATGTGCGTGGTCGCTATGGTAAAATCGATTCTAGATAGTGGAAAATGTTCTTGTAATGAGTCACATGGAAATTGCCGGTAGTGAAAACAAATTGCACGTCTATGCGAAAGATTTTATTACGTTTATGGATTAAAGATTCTGCAGAATCGACGTCGTTTATGATAGTAAAGAAATTATATCTATCCTTTAAGCTGCTATTAATTTTGCAACGTTGGCTTCTGTATTTCAGTAATCTTGTATTTCGTGCTTTATATTTGAACTGTACATATTTTTCTTTCTATCTTACTTTTATAGATTGTTTCCCTCTTCATAAATATATTTTTGAAAGCTTCTTAGTATTTTACGATTAGAAGAATAGGTTGCCATTATAACTGCTGATTTCGCGTTATAATACTTCTTTTTAACCATCAGATGTTACAAAAATTAAAAAAATAAACAAAAATAGACAGCTCCTCATTTAAAAAGCTCAAAGTTCTTATCGTCGCTATTTGCTGTGCATTCAGTGCAAGTAAGTCTACTTGTATACTCGTTTGGACTAAAAAGTCGTGCGCCACATTAAAATAAATACCCCATGTAGCTTCTTCATCTATAAAAAAAAGTCGTCATTCTTTTCACGTTGCAATAGAATCACAAACTCCATAAAATATTCTCTCAAAAATCTTCATATATATACCTAGTATATCAAAATTTATTTGTTACACAGTTCTTATCATTCTTTCTCGAGCATATTCCCGGAGCAGCAAAGACAACGCGCCAAAGGGGGATGCTCGAATGAGGGTCAGCTCCTCGTAGAAGACTCGGGAGATTCGGTCAAAAAACGAGACGTGGGTGGTGCTGGAGGAGGACAGGCTTCTACATATAGTCGAATGCCAGTGTAGGGTGGAGTTTCGCGAAGGGTGCTGCGCAGGCAGATTATTCGTACCGGTTTTCTGGAATGGTGTGCGTCGTGTACGTCAATTGCCGATGTGCTAGCCTCTGGATCGCTCGGTGTACAGGGTGGTCCTTGTAAAGTGTACGATACGCGTGGCACCCTGCAAATTGACTTTATCTTCAGCAATTTTCCCTCGTACGTTACAAGGTGTCGTTAAATATTGTTCTGGAAAAATCCACAGAACGTTCCCTGGATACAGAGCGAGATAAGAGTCGGTTGACTCGATTACTGGTCATTAATATAATGCGAGATAATATTTACCTGGCGGTTGCGACTTTTCAACCTCTAACTGCTTCGATCAGATGCAACCCGGTTATTTCGTCAACGACTAATTTACGTCAAGGACTTAACCAGGTGTTGAAGCGTACTGGAATTTATTGAACAAAGATAAGGGAAGCCATGAATCCTTCGAACATGTGATTAAGAGGCGTCGAGACTCAGATAAGCGATTTCGCGGCTCCTTTCGAGGAACTCCTGTGTTGCGAATCTAGGAACTTTAAGTTGAGGTATTAACTGGCATATTCCAAACGGCGATTGATTGCACTGATTGGTGGAAATTAATGGGCGGTAATGTTACGGTAAAAAAGGCCTTTGAGTGGGAAGGAAGGTTTGGTCGACGAAAGGCATGGATGGAAACGAACCAAGGTGATGCACGCCTCCAGGTGTTAATGGCTGGAATATTCGAATTTATCGGAGCTTTATGATTTAAGACACCGTGGAATGAGTAATATATGAGCTCTATTCGAACAACGTTAATTAATTGGTGTTGTGTGATTGGAAACCATGTTCATAGGAGAATTGTGGTAATTGGGTTTCATCTTACTGAATAGAGAGGATAAGAAGAAACATAACGTAGTATCGTAGAAAACCATTGGGAAAATAAATGAGCTACAGGTAGAAAACAATGAAAGTGCTGAGGGACCGGGAAGGATGGGAAATCCCTTTAGGACAATGGGTAACTGGAAAAGTACGTGATCATTTTAGGTCATTAACAGCTGTAAAATACATGCGCGTGGTGGGGAGTACCGAAAACTGTGGTATAAAAGGACGTTTGGTGCAGAAAATAAGTTACGACTAGTTACAAACGAGTTGCGATTAGTTGCAGTGATGAGTAGTTGCAGCCAAAAGTTACTCGTTACTCGTGATTTGTGAGTTATGAGTTGTTAGTTGTAAGTTGAGTAGTTGAACAAATTTAGTTGTTTCAGTTGTATCACTCAGTTTCAATCATTTTAAATAAATCAATTAAATAAAGATCACTATAGTAATGTGATTTTATAAACAGTATCTTAAACAAACATTCTATAAACAGTATATTAAACAATTAAGTGCATATATACAAAATTGATTTTCATTTGATTAATTTTTGTGTAAAGAAATCATCTCCTAGAAAAATATTTCGTCGTACCCATTAAAGATGTGTTCTATTTATATCTTCAGATGGAGATTTTTTTAAAACTTCCCGAGAAATTGTCCTTTGTATAATATTCTTGATCGTACTGTGTATTTCGGTACGTGAATTCGGACGGCTGTTTGTGAAACTAATACAACGAACCTCTGCTAAATAAAACAATTAGAACCGTTTAATTGCGCGATCGTCATCGAAAAGTCACGGCAGTTGTAAAGATTGTTTCGGCAGCCTTTGGCTTACGGACCACGCGGAAGGTATAAAAGCGTGTTGCCTGTTATGACATCGTTCTGCCATCACCGAGGTTGTAATTTCTTCGTAACATCGTCGGTTTCGCGGATCCACGACTTGTTCGATTTTAAGTTATCCTTTTTAGGGCGTAGCTTAATTTACTGCGCGCATGTGATTTGCATCCGTTTAAAGGAGAGGGAGGGAAGTCGATTTATGGCAGGTAAATTCTTAATGAAGTGACAAAGTGCGTGAGCGAGATCGAGAGATTAATTTAAAGTGCGCGGGGAAAGGTCGATCAGCAACCTGGTAATAAATTATTTTATTACAACTTTGGATTTACTCCGCGTGGTGTAGAGTACTTGTTACATTGTATTTTCAAAGGATTTAAATTCAACACGCTGCGGCTCGTTTATTGAATGTAGGTGATTTATAGGAAAATTATAGACTCCGTCTGGAAGAAACTGTAATAACCTCGCAGCACTTTCAATATTAATGTATTCACGTTACTTTATGCATATTTAAATTGATTTAAATTTTGGCTCTTGTAACCTTTACTTTAAACGATGTTACATATCTTACGTATGCAATCGTCACAGTTCCTGTGAGCTATCATATTGTATTAGACAAATATTTACTGAGTTAATTAACGTGAAACAAATAATTTTAATTAATGACGTGACTAGACCGCGAATTTTTATGCATTTATGGGAAATTTGAAGCTATATGTATGTAGAATATACATAAGATTTATGCATAGAATGCATGTAATATATAAAGATACATATATAAAATATTCTAAGCAGAGTATTCCTTACAATATTTGATAAATATAACAATCCTCTACTTAAATTCCACTTCTAAGAATATGAGTTTCCATAAATTTCCATACTTTATTCATGACAATCAATATTTCTGAATACATACGTGATCTCAAAATTAAATCAATAGACAATTTTTCTCATACGAGATTGATTGTCGTTAAAATCACTGTCGCATAAAGAAACAGAAAATGTAACCTATCATGTTTTTTCCTCTAATCACAAATATAATTCTTATTATTCGAAAAGTTACGCAATCAATGAAATATAATGAAAGAAATAATCTATATCACAGCCTGTAGAAAACAGTAGCTTTGCGCAATGCTTACTTAACAATGCAAGGAAAGAATGGAAGTAAAATAACATTTATACTTGACGTCGTAAAACTACGAAACAAAGGGTCGTCAATTTAAAACTTGACCATCGGCTATGTGAATCGAGCTGTAGATCTGCCGTGTACCTACACGTGTAGACGCATAGGTGGAACACGATGGCGCCAAACTCATTGACATCGCGCCCATTACTTATTTGCCGATAGGAAGGTCGCAAAAAAAATACCAGGCTAGCCTGCGAACTCTCGATGGGTTTCGTGCTGTCGCGTAGGAGTTTACCTCGTAAATCCTCTTGCCGGCAGGAAAGTAGATCGAAGATTGTGTCACATTCACGTTTGAACCACGTTACATGTTGCTCCCGTTTCGACTTTTAATCCAATTATTTTAATCGAGAGGTATCGCTCGTGTAATTTCATCCATCCAGCCAGGTATCGTTGCTAGTAATCGTTCAGAAGTTTTCTCACCGGAGCAACCTTGCGTTCAGCTCAGAAAAGTTTCGAAGAAACCTGTATCTGATCTCTTCTTTTCTGCCTTTACATGTTTTGTTATGATAGTAGACATCGGCTGAAGTATACTTTTTTTACTTTACACTAGTTTAAGGTAGAACTTCCAATTTTTCCAAACAATTCGTCCCTAAACATGGATTATCCTAGTGTAATTTTATAAATTAATTAATTTCAGTTTTTTTAGAAACTTGGGATCATTACTGTTTTGGTACAGTTTGGCCAGATTTATATTCATAATGAAATATGAATCACATTCTATATATTACATTTTGCAAGAAGTGAAATATAATTACTATAAGGTTATTATTAAACTAATGAAGAAAATAATAAACTGATGCATGTTAAATAGATTAATACAGAAACTTAAATAATTGTCAAATGTTCTACGATTGTAAAATGACTGAAAAAAAATTTCAACGTAGAGTGGAATTTGTTATTCGACAACATAATTGTTTGTTTCATGAATGTATAATTAATTCAACAAAGAAGTAGTTTCGATATTCTAACTGTTTTTGTTTTTGTAAAATTGGACGAAACTTGTAATCTTTTAGAAGATTTATCTATATCCGATTTGTAGTCTAGTTGTTATTCAGTTTGTCTCAGTATTTTTCTGCTGTTTCTTGTTCGATGATGGCATGAAAAGGAAAACACAAAAGAAAATAGCAATTATAGAGTCAAATGTTTCATCAATTTGGAACGTTAAAACACTTAATTTATCTGTTTTGAAGTAATATACGAAACAACAGGAAAATACAGTTTTATTATGTCGTAAATTTCGTTGACAATTTTATTGAAGACTTAGAATGCGACAAAGAAACTTAATAAGAAAATTTATGTACCAATTACTACGTCGGTCTTGTTTTTATACCGATAGAATACAGATGAAGCATTGTAAATGTAAGAGAAGGCAGCTAATTCTTGATTCTTGTAAACACGAGGATAATCCAGAAAGAATCCACATATTAAAATTTTTGTATAATCTACCTAGACACTCAACGTAATTAGCTCATCACTTTACTCGTCGTATTTTAATTACAAAGTTTATTTACGTCTGTGATAATAATATTAAAATATATGATTTAAATCTACAATTATATTTATTAATCAAACGGATGACGATGCTACAATAATCATACAGTTGTGTATTTGCAATTGAAAAAAAATTTCTTATAATATAACATTTTCACATTATGATATGCATAATTTAAGTATTCAATATAGAAGTCACAACGAAACTGAATTTTCATAAACTTGGGTGGAAATTATTCGTTAAAAAGGAAAGTTAAATATCAAATATTAAATATTATACAGAGATATTAACTTATACTGTTACGAATGATCATTCAACGAAATTAATATACTTTTTCTCTAAGAGAACACATTTCATTTCATATAGTTCAAGTTAACATATATATAAACAAATAAAAACAAATAGCTAATGTTCTTCAAGCACTCATTTTTCGTCAGAATCCCTTCGAAATAATCTATTCCATTTTTAACACTATGTGTCAAATACACTATACATATAGATAAGAACCTCAGCATCTACTAACACCCTATCTGTTAATATTCTTACAATAAAATTGTAAATTTAGATCCTAAATGTAAAATGCATTGCGACAAACAAACATACTAAAGTTCACATATGAACGAGAATCCCTTGTGGTCGCTGGAACTTTCGCTGAACGTCTACGTGTACGGTGTTTATCTAAAACCCGTCATCGGTTACCATTAATTTCATTCAAAATCGACGCCGACTTTTTCTCGAACCCACCGCGTGGTACCCGGGGCGTCGCATAAAACCAATCGATTCTCACAGTCGAAGCGTTTCCCAGCAAGTTTTACTTACCATCAGGCTCCGATACGCCCCGAAGCGGTTGTACTTGCGAAGTCACACGGCTTCGATGGCAAATTCGATAAAAAGACCAATTCTCCGTGGTTTTCCTCGCGCCTGGTTAAAACCACCTGAGAGTTATGTCCGCATTTGCGGAATTTCACCGTGTAGCTGGTTAATCCATGGCTCCCTTTCAGCTTCCTCGAGGTTATGTTTCGCTATGTTTACTGTGCGCGTACCGATTTTAGAAATTTAGAGTTGTGGTTAGTGTACAAGCATGCAGTACGGCTTGTAAATTATGATACAAATAGCACGAGGGGCGTTCGACGATTTAAAATAAGACGAAGATTAAGAATTACGAAATAGACAATTATATTATATCGTAACAACCACGCAGTTACGTATTCATAACGTAAAGGATGTATAAATATTCTTTACTATCCTGTGATAGTCCTAGAAATTGAAAGAGATTATTCTAGAACTTATAATCTTTTTTCACCGTATTCTATTATACATGGAACTTATATTCTTTTTCATTAAAAGAATAATTTTTTATATTTTCAGTATATACAACATTTATCATTTCAACTTCTCAATTTAGAAGATTAAAAACGATGGAATTAAAATTATTCCACGGATTGACTCAACTTTATTGTTATTATTCAGCTAACTTTCAAAATGTAATTTTCTCAAAATCGAAGCTTTTATCGCAATTTTACTGCTCTTCTCTCTTTTCTTTTTTTTTATTATTTTGAGTCATCGAAACGTTTTTAATACACCTATACCATTTACGACTCACAGTGTATGTCATCATGCAGGTACGCGTGTACCTAATTAATTGTCAAATATAATTCTGTCAAAAGCGAAATCTCTAACAGAATATTACTGTCTTTAACTTTTATCTCATTTTAAGCTTTCAAACCTACCTTACTTCTCGTATACCGCAATTTTCAGTTCACCGTGTACGTTTATCTAAACGCTGCCATTCCTTGCGTCATATACATATTTGGGGCGTTGACGCCAGTCCCGGCAGGGTTGGAAGACCTCGCAAGGACGAATAAACAGGCTGGCTGAAGCAAACAGCCACGTGTCCTGGTCCATCCAGAACCGTATCTGTTTTCCTTTTGTGCACGCGACGCGCTTCCCTCACGAGCTTCCTTCGGCCCGGATGCCTGACTACTGTTTACTTTCTGTTTACCCTGGCAATTTAAATTTTTGGCGCCTGGTGGTCGGCCGTGTAACATAGCTCTATGGAATTTTTGTTGCCCCGACTGTGGTACCAGAACGTGAAGTATCTCGAATCGAAGCGAAACGATTTTGTTCATCTCTTTCTTACTGGAGGCGGGACCGTTTCTCATCAGCGAACAATCGACTCGCCCTCGATTGAAAATTGAAGAGCACAGGCATTCCGCACAATCATTGAGGATTAATGGGGGGGAGGTCTGACATCGAGAGATCGAATCGTTGGGAGATGATTGGTTTGCATTGCTTGTTGTTGTATGTTGATTTCGGATAACGACCTAAGGAGAGATGTCTGCTATGTTCAGGATATTGATTACCTATGGTATGATTTGCGGTTTTATTTGAAAGAACAGAAAAATGATCTTTGTGCGGCAACACTATACATATATATATTCGATAATTTCACTTATATAATTATTGATGTTATTTTCTATATCGAAATTCAATTCATTTTATTTAATACACATTAAAGGGTTAGAGAGTGGTTATCTGTTGTTGTTGATCAATTATCAGCTGTATTATTAATATCTTATTAATGTTACTTACAAGATTACAGATTGTTGTTTCTTAGATTGAAGTTTATTTTATTTTATTCAGCAAATAACAAGCAATTAAATGTTGATTAATTTTTGTTTTCAATTAATTCGACATTTTAATATTGGTTATTTACTAAAAATTTCCTAAGTTAATAATTCATGAAAGAAATTTATAAATAATTTTCACTTTGATAACTACATAGAGACAAAGGCAACGTAAACACGAGAATACCGCGTCTTTCCTTATTTATCATACGTTAAATTTGACAAATTAAAATTGAAATATCTGCCAAACTAGTAGGTTTTCGATATAAATAGGTGAATATTTTTTTATAAAGAATGTCCAGCTGAATTGACTAATGTGCTAAAAGATATGTAATTCTATTAAAAAAACATTGGTGACCTTCATACGTACTCTACGCGTTCATGTACGAAAAAAGCTAATCATGTCGAATTATGTCTCCGTCGAAACCATTCAACTGGTGCCTGAAACACTTTCTATTATCAAAAAACAAGCAAGATATTCCAACTGATAAAGTTAGGTGGACTACCCTGTATATCTATACAATGATCACAAATTAAAATCTATCTCTAAGAAATGAATGTCTCGCCTGAAGAAATACTAAAAATTATATTTACAAAATCACTCGCTCAAAATCAATCCATAACAGAATTTCTTCGTTTGAAATATTCATGTCCACACGATCAGTATCGCAATTAAACTTCAACTTAATACGGACGTCAGCTTCAATAAAGGGTTATCGTTTCTTTCAAGAACAAAGGCTGAAATAAAATTACATGAAACAAACAAGTGAAAACAACGTCAGAAATGATATTTAATGGGAAGTTAAATTGATCCCATCCCCAAGGTGAACTTGCGCGATTTCATTTCGACCGGATGACATACGCGAAGATCCGCAACAGCAGAGTCTTAAGAGCAATTAAGCGCTCTTTACGAACGCACAATGTGACATATTTCCCGTTTAATTCCGTGAACTTAATGCGACAACGGGTATGAAGCTAATATATACGTGCGTACTACGTCAGGAGAGCTCAGTATATATTTTTCTCGTCGCGGGGAACTCTTTACGGATTTGTGCAAATCTCCTATCAAGGAGTTCCTCGAAGCCGAAGATTATGGTACTGGATATGCAGTTAGAGTTACGACGTGAACACGAATAATGTGTTTTGTCGAATCAAAAAGAGGAGCTGTATATCCGTATGATTCTAGATGCACAATGCGAAATCGCAGTTATTGCTCCTTTTTAATTGTTGGGAAGAACAAAGTAAGTTGTGTGAATTACAAGTTCAAACATTTTTTAATCGTTATAGGAAAGTTTCTGGTTTCTATAATGTAAAGTCTTGAAGTTTGAGTATTGGTCATTTCGACTTTCGTATGGGTTCATTTTTCTTAAAACAAAGTAGTTGGAAAAACTATTTTCATCGTTTATTTCAAAACTGTATCATTGATAACCCATCAGCCAAAATTTGGAAATATTTACTGGAAACAATAAATATTATCTACTTTGCAATCATTTCGTTTTACGTAATGTAAATAAATAAATCTGCAGCTCGAATAACTATACTAAACTTTCTTATAACTACAAAAATTTACCGCAACATCCAAGAAGAGATTAAGAATCTCGAAAAAGTTGTTATATTTTCGTCGGAAATACCTCGTATCGATAGACATCCCCATAAAAGTAAAAATCTGTATATAAAACTGACTAATGCAATGGAAATGTTGCTGAACACGCTTGACACGCATAAGAAAGATCTAAAAATAAGATGTACACTATAAAGGGATGGTAGTTTCACTCGAGGGAATGTGTCAGTGGCCAACATCTCTTTAAACCATAAAATTCTTCGTTTTATTGGTTTCCATTGGTTGGCTAATAAATCAACGACGTTTTTTCGTATTCCTTCCATCATAAAAATATATATCGTTAGAATATAGCATATGCCCGCAGATGGTGGAGTAGCAGGCGTTATTTAGGGTCAGCAGGACCGGGCGGCATTGAACGACCTTCACGAATCAGGGTCCATGTACCTGCCAGATTAACACACCCGGGTTCTATTTTTACGTTCTACCTGTCACGCACACTCGCCTCTACGACCGTTGTAACTGGATATTCGGTGACAAACCGCAAACCGTACCTACCACTGTGATCGCTTTTCGATGCTACATCGACAATTAAATCTGCTCGAGAATACCTTCATCTTTCGTGTCATTTAATGATCATCGTTAACGTTCAAATAGTGTTTATTATCTGTGTTATGTTTCCGTGTACATTGTTAGTTTGACTTTTGAGATTCTATTCTTCCATTCTATCAACTTCTATTCTTAGATTCTATTAACTTCTATTTTCATATATTCTATGTTTATAAGCATCGTTCCTTGGTTGAAGTTACGGTACGTTTACTTGACGTTAATCGTTATTTAATTACCATAGTTAGTTGCAGTCATCCATAAAAGACTTCACATTTTATGCAACGAACAATTTTATAAAAATAAAATGCTGCAGAATTTCGCTGAGAAATTGGAGCATTCTCTACCGAAACGATGACTGAAAATTGTTTTAGTATTGCTTCATACATAATATTAAAAAATGAATATGTTATTATATAACGTTATTTATGCTTCATTTAAACGAAAGTAGCTCTTTCATGTATCGAAATTCGATGGGATGATTGATAGCATTGGAACGTTAGAAAGTTTGCAGTAAAGAAGTTTACAATAAAGAAGAATGTTAATAACACGAAATCTGAATTGTCAACAAGTTGATCATCGGAATTTGACAGTATTCTGAGATATGATGAAACAAGGTGTACCTTTAGGGCCGTTGCTTTGTGTATTGGGAATACTGGAAAAAATTATGTAATGGCTTGATGAATTCATTTTGAAAGTCACCGTTATTTCGTATACGGTAATCTTACCTGCTCGATAATATTATGTTAAACTAAAGGAACTTTGGAATGTACTATAATACCAAAGTAAATGTTTCAAAAACTTCTACTAAATGTAACTTCGTAAAAGTATTTAATAAAATGTCAATTATTGTATTAATTTGTACAAAGATTGAAACAAGAGATAGAAGACTCTTATGAGCAAATGCGCACTCATATCGAAACCTTGAAATTAAACGTCAGAAATTATTTCACAGTCGTATAATTACTTGCACGCAAACATCACAC
Organism: Bombus terrestris; assembly: GCF_910591885.1. Lineage (NCBI taxonomy): Eukaryota > Metazoa > Arthropoda > Insecta > Hymenoptera > Apidae > Bombus > Bombus terrestris. The sequence goes on along the minus strand of NC_063272.1, from coordinate 12,103,412 downwards.
TGATCAAGGTATTCAACAAAAAATAAACACTAACACTTTATGACGAATGATAGCGATGCGGTATGCGAAGTATTTAATAGGAACGCATGAATGAATGCATGTGTAGGGTGTGTGTAATTAATACGACTTTAAATTGACGACGATATATGAATGTCATTAGAAAAAAAACGTACGTTGAAACTATATAGGAATTAACTCACGACAGTGTAATTACTTAAACCATAACGAAATTAATGAGTTAATAAGAAATGTAATATACAGGGAAATAAATCAGGCTCGTTGTAAAAAAATGTATAACTCTTGAAATCTTAAATTCTACTAATGGTAATTCATTTCTTCGTCCCTCTTTATACAAACAATGTTATTATCCCACATTTTATGACAACAAAATACAAATGTAATATCGATGTACCCCAGGTAAGAAGCAATATAAGTGCGGACGGATAGGTCATATACCTGTGACCCTTTACTGCACGGGGGTTATTAAGAAAGGTGTGCATACCAAAACGTATAAAAGGGCAGCCCTTGAGAGTTGCCAGACATTTGTGAGGCAGTTGCGAGAGAATTAGGAGCAGAGTGCAGTGTTAAGAGTTGTAACGAGAGTCGAAGAGAACAGTGCTGACAGTGCAGAATCAAGTATTGTGAGATGAGTGGCTAATTGGGTATTGTGAATTGAATTCTATTAGCTGTATCACATCACTGTATAAAGTTCCTGTTAAGTATTGTTTTCTTGTTTTATAATAAATAACTTAGAGAGAGAGAGAGAGAGAGAGAGAGAAGTCAAACACCAGAGACAAGATGTAAGAGATTTTTTGTTAAGTTGCACAGGTCCATGCGAAGACGTGCAAACGAACAAAGATTATCCCACGCGTTTATCGAACGCGTTTGCACCGATTGAGCCAAACAACATCCACGCCGCGATTTTGCACCAGCCTTAAAAAAGTTGAGGAATAAAGAAACGATGTGCGCATATATCTCTGTTCATAAATATGAAAATGAATATTTATGAAAGAAGAGGTATTTAGCTAAACTTCACTTCCGGGTCGTGATAACGGATCTATTAAAAAATCAAGTTTTTAGACTGGCATAACTACGAGTGCTACGCTGTCGTAAAAATGTTCTTTGCGCTGCAGGAGTCTTTGATGTGGGTAAGTCAGAAATAATCTTTTGTTTCATATTTTTGTAACGTGAGTTTTTTTTATAGGTTTTCGTTATTTAAAATTCACTTTACAATGGGATATTTTTTATCGCATACGCCTACTTATTTTAACGTTTGCAGCAGAGTAAAAAAATAATAGCTCTTCGCCTTTGAACATTCTATGAATTAATTATCGTGAACATAAAACAGTCACGAATTAAAGGGAAAAAATACCTGTGAGATATGTTTCTGTATCTGCAAAACAGCAATCGTCGTTTTTATACAAGCTTGGAGTCGTGATAAGACAATTGAAAGTATTTTTTTTTTTTATAGGTTTCTAACGTTTAAAAATTGTAAAGCAAATGTTTAAATTTTACGATAGGATATGTGCAGGTAATAAAATGTAAATTCTTAATTGTGAATATGAGGACTAGAAATTGAAAGTTTAAGTCTTTCAATTTCTCCTCACTTCAATCGCATATTTTTCGCTAGTGAAATACTTCTCACTACTGAGAAAAGAACGATAATAATTGAATCGTGAGAATTATGATTTATGGAAACTAATTGTAAACAAAGCTGCAAGCAACTCGTACAAATACGTATAATTCGTTGCCTTAACTCTCATAACTTCGTGTAACAAAGTACCATTATGTCGGAATTCAATATCCTTAGTAGCTCTAAGAAATGCATTTGCCATGAGTTCAAGTCACGGGTTAACAATATACTGGAGTTTACTGATGCAACGAAGCATAAATCCATTCTTTCGAATCTATTAATTTTAATAATTTAAAAGAAGCAATAAATATTCATACTAGTTACCCTATTTATTAGCTATTTTATGTGTTGTGGGATATGCTTCAATGACAATAATTAGTCTTTTTTTGTTCATTTTCTCTGCTCATTTTCATAGCCTCTTATTCCAGTATTATTTCCATATACATATATGTAAAGAGTTGCATTCTGTTAAACATTCCATATGAAAAAATTAGCTGTTAATGAAATACCTTGAACTAATGTTAATATTAAAATTAACGAATTCATGTACTACAAATTTATGAAATAATGTTAATAAGTTTTTAGTACGTAAAAGTAATCATATCTCTTTTTTTAAGATCATTTAAAAAAGATTATTTTGATAATATAGTCGGAAAAGGTATGTGATGCTATCTTACCCAGTCCCCTATAGTGTATATTTTCGATGAAAAAGAGAAACTGAGTAAAAGAGTATAAAGAATGTATTATAATATATCAAGTACGCAGTTAAGTTTCTTAATTTTATTCATGAAACCTTTCCCTGGAGTCGACCCCAAAAAATAAACCTTCATAATGTAGTCCTATTAATATTCGACTACCCCATGCAGACCTGTTAAATTTGTCAACTTTGCTGCGGGGGAGCATCTTGGAGAACATTTTATTAAAAAATAGCTTTCATATTTCTGAAAAGAAGCAACAGGGTCGCTTCCAGTCGATATAAGTTATGCACAATTGCTCCAAAATGTTCTTGCAGAATGAGCTTTTAATAAAAATGAATAAAAACAATTATTCTGATACAGAATTACTGCTTGATACATATATACGAGAATGCGTGCCTCGCATAATATCCAGGGACTCGAGCAAGGATCATAAATTATATTTTTGGTGGTATGAACATTTCATGAGAATTATAACATCGTTATATTTTCCAGTTGCTCTATTTAATTTTATTACACTCTCCAATGTTGCAAGTTTTACTTGAGAACAAAGATCGTTCCTAATGGCCATATATACGACGAAGGAATCACATAAAAATCCGTTTGTATTTCTGGAAATCTCGCGATACAGTATCGCGATAAATTGTGGATGTTTTTTTAATAAATTTATTGAGCCATTAGGTCCTTTTAATTATTCGTAGATGCTTCGAATCGGCCACAATGATTCCCACCATGTGGAGACGATTCGTGTAACAGAATATGAATGATTTGGAGAATATCTACATTGTCTCTACATTGTTTAGAAAGAAGTACACTCGACTGTTTTATATTGATAGTTTCATTCATAGTGTAGAAAGTATTTGTACATAAATTTTGTACAAAGTATTTGTGCATAAGATAGGTCGCAAACAAGGCTTCCTAAAATTATTATTTGTTAACTAATTTTCTACTTAGTTTTAGTTACTTGTATAACTAGCGAAATTTACACGAGAAACCAAAAAAATCGTCAGAAATATATTGTATAAATTGTGTTGCGAATTATCAACTAAAGAGCAACCGATCAGGTCAAACCGATTAGTCGATATCGCGTACCTTGAATGACTTAACACTCAAGAGGAGGAGGTTTAATAGATCGAGTGTTAGTGTGATTTAGCACTTTATTTGCACTTGTTGTATAAAAGTAAAGTATGATGTTATGAACACGACAGTTGTAAGATCTTGTTGAGACTGAAGTATTTCACCCTCGCGGTACGATGTTCTGTTGATGACTGTTCTAGTATATTGCTGATTCTCTACACCAGCCGTTGGGTCTCGTCCGTCCGTCGTGCCTCTCCAGCAGGGGTTTTTCTCGGGGGTTTCTCTGACCTCTGAGTCATTAGGTTTACAGGTCGGAGAGGACAGGTAATTCAGAATTTCCTAAAGGGACAGGGTCTGTCTGAAAGTAATAAATAAATCATCAAAAATATATATACTATAGGTATTCGTCCTTAAGTTTTTAAAAATTCATAAAAAACGCAATTTAAGTGAATTTAAGAATTAAAAATTGAAGTAAACAGTTAATTAATATTTTATAGGATATCCTTTTAAGTTTATAATTTCTGCTCTTCTTGCAGGCATTGAATTAACTAACTTCGATGTTATATGTGACAAGACCTTGTTCCACTCCAACAGAAATTTTTTTAAGTCTTTTTTTAAGGAAATTTTATATTTTCTGAGCTGACATACCAGATAATCCCACAACTGTTCTATGGGATTGATATCTGGAGGTTTCAGTGGAGTTTTTAGATATGCCGGTGTATTATGCAGTATCCACATTCTGATATTGTACACAGTATGCCCTGGGTTGTTATCGTGCATAAAAACGAAATCATCCTTAATGCCCATTCTTTCTGCGTTAGAAAGAAGATTGCATTTTAAAATATCAATATAAATCCTGTGATTGGATGTTTTGTTGATAATTTGTAATGAGCCAACACCAGCTGCACTCATGCAACCCCAAACGATTACGGAATCTCCATGATGTTTCAACTGTAGAGTATAAGTTTTCTGATTTCAGTGCTTCATACATTTTTATTGTAATAGTACAGTGTTCATCAAACCCGACAATACTAAATTTAAATCCGCTAATATTATTATTTACGAATTACAAAAACATATGTAAAAATAAAATCAATTTTGAAATAAATCTTTTTCGTAGAAAAATTGACAAAATATACGAATTAACTTCGGAAGAATAACAATATCATTACAGATTCGAATTGCTGTTTATTCATTGACGATCGTGTAATAATTCCGTTTATTTGCTCATTTATAAACATTAAGCGTGACAACGACGTTGTTCGAGGTAGAAGTAGAGGCACGTGTACGATTTTGCAACGAGATTTTCATCGGATGATTCAAGCCCGGTATAAATCACGAAATTTCTCGTAATTCGTCGCGAATACTTGCCTCCTGTTTTAATACTTTCAACACTTCGCGTGCAGCGAATTACTTTTTTCGCAGTGCACTCGGCTGGAGGATAAAAATCGCAACAGCCATTAAAGTCACCTCGTATTTCCCGTGATTTATGACCGACCGAAGCTCGATTGCCGTTTTATATCCTTCGGCGCTTATATAGTTTCTATATGTACACGAGTGTGTTTACGATTTTCTGTTTTGCCTTCAAAAGAAATTCGTTTCCGATTTCGAATCGTTCAAATTTTTATGAATATATTTAAAGGAATAGAATTTATATGAAAAATTGGGTTACCCGCTAAGTATTATGATAAATACTTTGTTTCGAATATTTTATATATTTTTGCACATTATGTACGTATTGAAATCACCACTGACGATAGGAGTGTACGTGCATATTATGGAACACCCTGTATATACTATCGTTCAAAGATATTTTCATACATATATATATTGATGTAACCTAATTACAAATTTGAAATCATGAAATAATATTATCTGCTTAATTAAAGAGATTTGCAATGATTTTATTCTTTATAGTTATTATAGCTATGCAGAGTAGAATACTATAAAAAATTTGGCAAATTGAATTTGATTGAAAAATTAAATTGTTAATGGGCAAAAATAAAATGGATATTCCTATTTGTCAAACCTTTTTAAAACCATCTTGATTGTTGAGAGATTCGATATTTAGCTTGTTTCAGAAAGATTAACCGTATCTAACACAAACGATGATACTTAGCATTGATAAGTATCGACAAATTGTATTTAATTGTAATGTACTATTACTGATCATTCTAATAGACTGCTTAAATCTATAGTCTGTTGATTTTAAACAAAGATAATAAACGTTGTGTATAGCCGTTATATATATATATATTTACCATTAATTTCTATTCTTTCACGAGATTCTAATGTTGTTCCTGGAAATCGTTCATTGTCAAGATACTTACCAGTGTTGGTATATGTATATGTATGCCAAATAAACTTGGATTACTGTAACACACTTTTTACTAACTTGACATAATCTTTGTCGCACTTATACGTTCCGTGACACGTCGGTTTTGCACGATTTTACATTCAGGTCACATATTCCACTAATGATCCATGCTGCCACTTGTTTTATATGTTCAAATCGATGCTCCAGAAGTGGGATTTTCTAACGAGAGTTTTTAACATCTCGCTTCTAACATGTCTCAGACATTTGTAAGTATACACCAACATGTTCATAAATGTTGGAAAGATTGGTTGATTTGTGGTAACAGTATTTAAATTCGACAATAATGCGTAAATGAATGATGAATTAACAATCAGGAAGAGCATTCACTACTTTTTTTATGAAACCAGCAGATTGCTAATAATATGTTTCACTATGAATTATTTATCATGTACAGTAGCTATAAGCGTCACTTTCATTATTGTCTATTTTATTAGTATACATCTTTTAATTCCATTTAATATAATACTTTATTATATAAAGATTACAAAAGATATTTGCACACTATTATATCTTCTCTGGTATGCATATTAGAATGATGCAAGAGCACGCTTCTGTCTAATTATAATTTTTAACTGTTTCGTTTGTAAGTAGATACTTGACGTATGTGTCAGACGTACATATGTAAGTATGTATAATATTACGCATCGCCTACTTCAGCAGCAGTCTAGACGTGAATGCACTACGATCGAGTTTATTATAAAGCTACATCTAGCCGAAGGCGTCCAATATATATGTACGTTGGTCGAGACGCACAAGTTTAATATTCACAGGTAATCCTATTCTAGAACCATTGTATATTCTACACAAGCGACACGTGTCGTTTTTGCGATCAGAAGTATATCAATTAACATTATGTTCTGACAGTACACGTATACCATTTATACGAAGATATATTATGAAATAATCCATGAAAATATCACTTGATAATCTTTTTTATCTAAATTGTCTAATTTGACCAGTATGTAGCATTAAATTGGCGTGGCTACAAAAATAAAGCACACGAATGGCACGAATTTAGTGTTTCTCGAATTGCTTTTTACAACCATACAATCTAACTCCCACCATATAAACAGTAAATCTGACAATAAGCGTCATCACAAAGATAGAACAAGAGGATCGGTAAAAAAAGGACCTTGAGACGCTAAAAAATCGATAGCAAAAAGAAGTAGCACAAGGCCACGGTCGCAGCTTCCAGAAGTTGGCTTACAATCTCTGTTCGGGCATCTCACGATAATCCACGAGGGAAAAGTTAACGAACTTCAGACGAATTCGATTGGGTGCATTGTTTTTATCATTTCATAAACGGCGTCGCGAATTCGCGAGATGGTGTCATGGCCAGAGTGGAAGATGAGCAGCGTCCATTAGATGCAGGAGGATCTGTCATCATTCACCAAGAGTATCTGACACGAGCGTAAAAGAATTCGGCAACGCGGAACGATCCGTGATCGATCAGCCGGTTCCGGCGTGCGTTGCGTTGCATCTTCGTGCGTATTAAACCGATTTACATCTGGCATAATTTGTCACGGTCGGCCAGAGCAGAAGCGATTCGCAACGCGTCACGGTGATTTATACTGGGATGTTCAGACGACATAATGGAAACAAATGATTGGCTAATGAGTTGTAAATCATGCGGACGAACCGCGTGAAAAGTGACCCCGCGTATCACTCTATCATCGCGTCTCTTGATCGTCGAGGAAATTACTTGTCGCGAAGGTTGTTTAAGGAATTTTGTTATTGCTATAATTATCTTTATTTACCAGAGAATTACAGTTTATTGTCTCTCCCGTTTTGCATCACTTTTATATCGCTCTTTGAAAAATTCTCTACTATTTCTGATGGCTTAGCATGCATTCCATCAGATTCATTCTTTACATATGATGACGCACTGTAGCTACCATTTTGAATCAATAGAATTAATCAGTGTTTTTTTTGCGATTTTAATAAAAAATTGAATAAATTCGAATGTTTCCTTCTTATTACGTATTGAAATCTTTGTTGCGTTCAAAATTCACAATAATTTTGAATCTATTCGAAGTGGATGAATTTTGAATCTAATGGAGTGGCTTTTTCATATGGGAGAACATCTTTTATTTTAAAGCATTTTATGCTAAGCTAATTACTAGTTTCACGCCAATAATTATCAAGCTATGTTTTTAATATCTTTATTCTTGATATTGCAAACTGATCTTACTACTAATTATAAATAATTGATATCATAGAATGAAGATTATATTATTTCATGCAATTTACTAGCCGGAAACAATTTTCGAACATGCCCTTGAAACGTTATATCGAATAAGAAGGAAGATTATTGGTTGTTGAAATACTATGAAACAAAAGATTGTTCCCACGCATAAGTATGAAGTTCCTTGAAGAAAACGTTTTCAGGTTCTCTACGTGGAGAGGAGAGGAATGGAAATAGCAGGAGATGCACGATGCATCGGTCGGGTGTATCGATAAGGTCTCGACCTGCTGCAACTTCGTGCATTCATTCGTAGCTATTCCAACTCCGGCCCACTTAAACTTACTACCTGTAATCGTCATAATGTTCCGTCGACGGTGCTCAATCACGATAGAAAATACGAAGGCATAATCGGTGCGATTAGTTGACAAGTGGTGGGAAATGAAACGCGTGGCACTTGGAATTATTTCGTTTCGATCGCTAGTACCATTTATTATATTGCTGACATACAATACCATCTCTCTTGGATCTATTGGAAATTATATAGAGTTTCAAATTTTTATGTCAACGTATGTAATACATTCCAACCGAGAAAACGAAGTTTATTAATTTTTAGCAATTGAACTGTTCGTACAAACGGTTCGATTGAGCACTAAACTAGTACTTATAAAAAACGTTTATTATTATAGTACACTCGCGGTACAAGGATAGAGAAGATTCTACAATCTAAAATAAGTCGAAACGACAGAATAACTTTTTATCATTCGAAGCTTGATTTTCTACTGAAAATGTTGAAAATTATCTTACCAGTTCAACTTATTTTGAGTCATAATAACTTGCCTACCCTTCCGTATCACGAATTATGGTCCATTCTGTGTTAAGATATTCTATGACCTATAATATCCAATATAACGTTCACTCGTAATAGAAATTATGGTTGACAAAAACAGATTGTATCTCCAATGAAGTTTAGTTCGAATTCTAATACTAGTTTCAATTCCTTAGACTGAGTGTTACTAAATTATATACACTAAATTATATATATTACAAATTTTCAGTTTCAGTTCAGACAAATTTAAGGTAAATAGCATCCGATACCATTCATTGATGTGAACTCATTATACATGCAATATAACCACATACTTTGTAAAGTCAAGTAGTATTTTTAATCTAGCCAGAAATGAAGATTAACATTAATTACGTGACCAATCCAAATATTTACATTCACACCGTACGTATCACATTTGTACTGTTGGTTGAGTGGAGCATTCTGAGTTGGCTGTATCGAGCACAAGCAGGTACAAATGGTTGAATCGAAGCGAGAGATAATTATTATTCCAAGGTTTATAGATTGCGTGCTATCCTAACGGTTTTCGACTCGCGACTACGCCCGTTTATCGTCGCTATGGATATCGTCACTAATTAATGAACGTACGAACGATCACGGAATGGCGCCAGATTTTAGCTACCTTCAGCGTGTAACATGGACGCCGTAAATTAGCCGCGTCGAAGCCGACGTTTTCCCTGTCCTTACTATTAAAGAACAAGCACACCTAACGAGAACTCCACGATTCTATTTCCACGTTTATTTGTAATTCATAAGAGACTGCCTTTCGATCTTGATTGAGTTATAACGAACGATTAACAAGAAACGTTACACCGATTATCGCGATTACTCTTGCCAGGTAACATATCCACAGGCGTTTTACCACACGCGTACGCGTGTATGTATGGAAACGAATGTCGCATGTAGAGGATAAAAGTCTTCCAATTGATTTCGCATTGCTCCTTTTTTCGTACATTATAGATTTTGACGATAAAACTGTTAAATGGCAAGGTTATTTTGTATTTTTTATTAAGATAAACTATGAGTGTTTATCGAAAGTTAATGTTGGTCTGGATCTGAAATTGTTGCAAATTCACGCGTGTGCCAAATTTTTCTGAAAGTGTATATATTTATTGAGAATTATTATTAATATTAGGATTTGCTTGAAGTATTTGTTTATTAGGAATGTAAAGGAATTTTATGAAATTTCCTTCTTCTTAATATCCTTTTATTATCAAAATTTATGTTTTGATTTAAAAGAGCCAACTATTTCTTTTCATTAATGAAGCTTCATTATTTTGAATTCTATTGTAGCAGGTTGACAACCTCTATAGATAAATAGTAGTGGTAGTGTATTTATCAAAAACTTATACAATTATAATTCTTATAAGGGAAATTAACATGACTGGAACAAGATATTGAGTTAACAGTGTTGATTAATTATTTAATTAATTCAATAATAGGAAACACACGGTGGTGAAGTTTTACATTTGTACCTGTTACCTTGTAGATAAAAGATTCAATATGTTTACAGCCAACTGAGTATCTAAAAACATATATCTAAATACTAAACCATAAATAACTCTGTACAAATATAATTTATGCCCGTATTTCATGAAAATTCAAACAATACACCGAAATAAAACGGAGACCACAGATCATGCTCGATGTAACGAATTATAGCTTATGATATCATCTAACTTTCAACTCCCAACGAATCGCTTCACAAGCTCCACTTTCATACAGCCCATATATATTGGCAACGAAAATCACAAAGTTGCTAAATATTTCTTTAAGACCTATTTCGCGAGGAAACAGAGTATAATAGACAAGTCGCACAGATAAGAAATTGAAAGACAGTCAATCACATGTAAGAAGCACGGCTCAGCAAACATAGATACCTTTTGGTTTCTCTAGTCTGGACAATTATTCTACCGTCCCGCCGACGCGACGGTCGGACTCAATAACGCCAGTGCACAAAGTATTGTGCAAGTGTGCGTACTATGTAGGAGTACCTTGGTACGGCCGATATGCCTTTCACATAACTGTGAGTAAATGCCAGGCCGTGGCTCTCCGTACTCCACCTCCCAGATGAGACCTATCCTATCTATTCTGACCGAGCAATGCACAAGTAATAACTTGTTGCCAGGACGATCAGTTATGACGAAAACGCACCATTCACGGAAGTTTTCGTGTTTCGAAGTTGACGTAGGGTTCCGTTGATTTAGTGACGATCGATGAAACAGGTCGTTAGAATCGTTGGATAGAGACGTCGATCATCGGAATGTTTTCGTTCCATCGTTCGTTAGATGACAGCTGCTTCTCTGTTTGATATCTAAATACAGCTAGTTACAGACGTCTGCACACACCCCTCAAATTTGGAACGTTGTCATAACATGTGAAATATTATATTATAATATAATAACGGTTATAATATTAAATAAATATTATAATATATGATATGAACGAATTTTATAGCAATATATTAGTGTAGTAATATTTTTCACATAACAGCTCGAGTTTATTGAATTTAGACACATAGGTAAAGGAATAATTTGTTATATACATATTAAAAAGAATAAAAACATGCAAAATAAAATTTTATTAATGCGTACATACATTTGTTATATATATATCGCGTTAAACAAATTCATTTTATATTGATACATAAGTTGTTATTTTAAAGGACAAAGAGAGTGTTAGGGAAATTAATATTTTCAATTGTCAAAATTCCTCTATTTTCTTTTCTACTAAGATTTATAAGATACAAAGTGTCGCATATGCTCTTCATTTGAGTTTTTGCTATTCTTTCACCACTCTGCCAATTTATTTAAAGTTTACAGCTATTAAAAATTAAATGTTAATTAAGCAAACAGATAAAATATTAATTTAAAAAAAACAATGTGGTTTGACTTGTAGAGAACGATACTTCATGGAAAATCGGTAATGCAGAAATGGCGCAATAGATTTGCGAGATCACGAATAGTGGGTTATCAATGCCGATTGAAATTCTGTCTTAGCTTATCGATTATGCAATTAGCGACGTATCGTGAAAGAAGACAGATCACGATTACAGAGGACGGGCCCGCAATCGTGGTCAGCTTGTGAGTGGGAACACAGCATTGATTTTAGATTATGTAAGGTGAACTTTGCAGGAATATCAGAAACTAATCGCATGCGAGAACAGCCTCGAATCGCTCTGACAGTGTTATAAAATATCAACTAATAATAAATAGAGCCGAGGAAATAAATAGCATAATCGTGTGTGGAGAGCATGATGGTTTTATATCGAGCGCTCTTAATGGTTCAAGTGACCCGAATAATCAAAGTGCTTATTTAAACGGTTTCCGACTTTTTCAATTTGATTTGAATGTTTAATGAACAACGATTAATAATTTGATTCACAGAATTCCGTGTGCTATGCGAACCGTATCTTGCCACAGATTTTCATATTAACCACGATTTAAGAAAGTAATGTTTATTTTTCAGTAACTAGTACAATTTAAGAAAAATTGTTTGGGAGATAATTTTCAGTGCGAAATACTATAAAAACAGAAATCCCATCCTCAATGTTTACTGTATTAAGATTTTTGTTATTATTATTTCATTTTCTTGAAGATTACTTCGTAGCAAACTTGTGAATTGACTGTATCAATAATGAAAATTCAAATTGTTATAACTGTGGAAATACTGAGAAATTTTTTACTTTGTATTACCTCTGAAGTAATTTCAGAAACAATTATGAATGTTGCTTATCCTTGAACATAATATCTATTGCAATTTTCAAATTTGCATTTGAAAGAAGAACGAAAGAAATTGAATAAGATAAACTATTCCGAAATTCCGGATTAAAATCGTGTTGGCCCACGGAGAGAGGCAAGAGTTACTTGACTGACAGTTCACGTGGATGGAACAAAATTTATTTTCAATCGCAACTTTCCCCCCAGACATGACAATCAAAATGAAACCCGGAGCGTGCGAATATAATTATCTAGATCGGAGGAAAGTTGGTGATTCAAATGCATTCCTTAAAGTTTACCTGACTTTTGAAATAATTTGCATATATGTATATCGTGAGAATTATATCTGAAAATATTTTATATGTCAGTTCCCTCTGATTTACCGTAATATTTTTCCATTCGCTTTATATAACTTTCTAAATGAATATTATATATATGAATGTACAATATATAAACATTATAAAATCTATAACTACGTATTAAAACATATTTAATATATAATATACCTAACATAAAATATAATTTAATATAACATTTAATTTTAAGTATTATTTATTTTATAATTCATTACAAATATGCAAATTACAACTCAAACATACCTATAATAAGAAAATACTAAAATCGTGCGAATTAGGAGATACTGATTCACTGAAAGACAATGTTCATTCATGTAAAACGTAATTAACACACTTAAATCTCCACTTGATGCAATTGACACTGGCATTGTGATCAATTTCCATAAAACCTCACTTCGTCATCGAAGACGCTAGCTTCCCGTGATGGACATTGCAGATTGCAAATGCCAAGATCAAATGTACGACGTTGACCCATTTTCGAGGATAAATCGCTGACCACGATGCACCTCATTTTCTATGACTCTACTGCCAGCTCGCAATCCTTCTTACACACCCGTCACTAACTAATGTCACATCTTTCTCGCGTTGCACCGGTATAGTTATTTCAAATATCCGGCACGAGAAAAATTCTTCAAATCGCTGCAAGTGCACGCTGTAATCTAAATGTTTCCGTTCTGAATAATTGTATAAGACCTCGAAATTAAATGGACGATGTTAGATGACGAAATAGATGTGGTTGAACGTGTTTAATCTTGGCAAAAATAAATAGCTCGTTTGCTACGCTTGGAAAATTTCATTTATACGTTTGCATTGAGTAATTAACACTTGCATAAGGTATTAAAGATTGTATACACTGTTGTACTTTCATTATACTTAATGAAGCTTAAATGTTGGTAACATTCGTCGTATGTTAAATAATTGTTATTAAAAACTCATCTCTGTAATGCCGAGGAACGAAGTGTTTAATATTGGGAAATACGTATGCTTGGAAATACTGAACATATTTACACATATGTGGATATATTTCGAAATATAAAACTGTAACATAGAATTCTCGAATTAGTTAATCTATAGAATAATAAATATTTTAGTAACATGTACATTGACTTTTATATTCATTTATATAATTAGAACAATATTATTAGCAATACAAAAGATAATTAACCAAAAAAATATCTATAGAAATTTAATTTACATGAACGTATTTCACATAGGTATACGTACATATTATATATATACAAAAAGAGCTTTATTTCAATATTTTACACCAATCTCTGAAACACCAGCATACATCTTGCTGAGTAGATCAGCATGTGGTCGTGCATTATTTCGATAAGAGCAATAATTCTTCGTTGATTTATCAAATACAATTTATAAAACGCTCTTACACTTGTGTTACAGAAAGATAATGTAGCAATGTTCTTCTTTCTAAAGTGTAACATTTTCCGTGTATATTTCTTTATTTATATTTTTGAAAAAATTCTTTCCTTCGAAAAGGAGTTCGTCGTCGAAAATAAGACGAAACAGGGAGTCGTAGAGGATATTCACAAAGAATAATATGGGGTGCCGTTCGCTGTAACGAGACTCCTCTGTCCGATGAAAGAATCGCGGAGACGTCCTTGTGTCGGTCGTGCAAAACGCCTTCACGTCTCAATTAAAAGTTGCTTTAAAAACTGACGGCCATTCGAATCACTTTGCAGCTCGTGGATGGAGAGAATAAAGAGGAGGTTATGTTCCGTGGCTTCGTTTGCTTTCCTTGCCACAGACTGTTTGACTCCTTTCACGAGCAGTCGCAAGTCGGTGTTACGCGGATTAATTTCGAGGACCTTGACAGATAAATGAGCGTGATGCAGTTTTACAGCAAATGGCTTTTGTCCTCTGTCCGTTGCATTTTTGTTAATTAAAACGATCCATTCGAAAAGAATGCGCGGAACACGGATAATTTATTGGAAAATGTTTCGTTGATGATACCGGTAATTAATTTGATTGCTGTTTTTTTAATGAGCTGGTTTTATCCGTTATATTGGATGTGACCGAAATAAATGAGCGAACTTTTATATTGAATGTTAAGTGAGAAAGAGTTCTTTTTAAATATAAAGAAAGGTTGTATAAGCGTGGAAGTTTCTTTCCCGAGATTAAAACATTTTTTGTTTGTATTGGAATTTTATAAGAATGACACATAAGAATGACAGAACATGCAGAGTTACAGGTAATGTTATCGTTCTTCATATGTAGAGCTACAAGTACTGTAATCATTCTTTTTCTTTTGTAGAAATAAGTGATAACAGTACTTGTAATTGACAAGGGCAAGTCACCTTGACATTGAGTGCCACAGTGAATCCTCTACCTAAATGTTTGACAAGTCATTCCTGTGAAATTGCAACTCAGATAAAAAGCGTTTATATGTCAGAAAGAACAAGTTTCCAGAGCTATATTTGTACAATCTATTTTCGTCCTTAACAAGTAAAATTCAATGCTACTGCTCAGCTACCTATTTCAGTTATATGTATTTCAAATGTATATCCTGTGTATTTCAAAGTAATTTTAGTTATATATTCATACAAGTAATAGTTTCTGTTATAAAATTTAAGAATAGGTTTATTGCTCGTTAGAGATTAGTTAATACAATGGAAAGTTGAACTAAATTTAGAAATACCTTTTACTTAAAATAAAACATAGAATTGTAAATCATTCTCTGTAATTACAATAATGGAAAATTGGGATTAAAAACAATTAATCTTCGAGTACACTTTAATGTAATTAATATAAAATGCTTGTATTAACATTAGAATATAACAGGCTATATAAATTATAATAGAATATTTAACTTTTTAATATTTGAAAATATATACTGCCGGATTCACCATGGAGATCTAACAATATTTCTTTCTTTATATTCAACACAACACACACTAAGAGTTGTTACCCTTCACCAATAATCATATCGATTATTTACAAGAAGAGATCATATTTATGAATCATAATCATTTTATGATAAAAATGCCTAATTTGAGTAATTTCCAATAATCTTAATCAAATGTAATATTATTTCCTTTCTCCTTTGGATTATCTGATCTTTAATTCACTTAAACTTAAAATCTATATTCTAGAAAATCATAATATCTTCCCTCCTTCTATCATTTTCTCGTTGATCGAAACAAAGTTTATATAATAGCCATGCTAAGCCTTTCACGATCGCGTTTGATCAGAAATTGCGTTCAGACTGGCACGGGAGACAGAGTTCACGTTTCTAATGTGTGAGTTCTAGACTCGAACACACTGTTAAACTGTTCTCCTGCTCTGCTTTCCTGACGTAATATAGCAAGGCCGCACTAAGAAATTGTTCATTACGATCTGTTCGTACCATCTGTATCGTACTCCAATACCCAGAGCAATCGATTTCATAATGATTTGTTATGACGACTTTTCACACCTTTTGTAGTAACAACGTTGGTGAACGTACGACAGAATTATATCAGTGATCTATCTGCAAAGAAATTGTAAAATTATGTAAATACATATATAGTACTTACGTAATTTCTTTTTATGAAATGAAATAAGTATCAGTCATACGATATTAGAATTCGGAGAATGAGAAAATTTGAAATGATTTAATGGTAATTGGTTAAAGCAAACTTTAAACATGAGATATGCATGCTGTTAATAAGATAAAGACAAAGATTTGTGAAAATTATGCGTATGATATAGAAAATGCTTGTTTAAAAACCTACAAACTTATAAGAAACAAAATTCTATGATTCTACCAGCCAAGTTTTTCAAATTAAATATTAAATTGTGTTTATTAGATCTACGTAGTTAGCTTTTATTAAAAAGGGAAACTAATGCTTCCTAGAGATTTAAAATTATATAAATATGAAATAATTTTTCAAATAAACAAAAAAATATACTCACAGTATACTGTCTAAAACATTAAATAACTGCCAATTATTCTGACGTCACAGTTAATTTTGTGAACTTCTGAACCGCCGTCCTTAACATTTTAATATCATTATATTTCATCTAGAATTTTTCTCTGCAATTATATTTCTGATATTTTCA
The DNA here is from genome assembly GCF_910591885.1 of Bombus terrestris. Taxonomy (NCBI): domain Eukaryota; kingdom Metazoa; phylum Arthropoda; class Insecta; order Hymenoptera; family Apidae; genus Bombus; species Bombus terrestris. The sequence continues at coordinate 12,086,467 of NC_063272.1, read as the reverse complement.
ACTCTACGTTCAAAACAAATAACAAAGAAAGTAGACTTCCTTCGTTTCACGCGGAACTATTGTAGTCGTAAACCATAACAACGGGCTTATTATTCAAAAAAAGTCTGGTTGGCATTGTATCTTTTATTAGCATATAAATTATCGATAATATGTTCTCATACGTCTGAATAATGTTTATCGATTGCTTTGAGAATCGTGCGCGATAATTATACGGAAAAAGAAATTGCTAGAGATAATTATCAAAAAAGAAAAATGTATCTTCTGGTTAATTTCCTCATTACATTGCTTCTTTTGTTTTTACTACGAAGCTCAGCTGGTTACGTTTTCCCTAATTTCAACCTATTACGATTTTCTTCTGTAATTTGTCATTTTTCATACTGTAAGTTTCGCTTCACGGAAACGATTACCATACATTAGTCGATAGGATTAAAATTGTTTCGCTCGGATAATTGTTAGAAATTATGGGCATCAGATTATGGATATCGCTCTTAGACATTCGTCACAGTGAACTTTTATGAACACGCATGGAATACGTAAATATTTATTGAAATAATGTCATGTGCTTATGTACAGGTAGTATTTTATTTATGATATCATATCATATTCGTAATTTATGATAATTCATGATATCTTACGTGATTGGAGAGATACTTTTGAATAATAGGATTTCAAATGTTTATGGTAATTCAGATTTTTACGAAAACCACTAAAAAAAATGAGACCTAAATAAAGATATGTTTCATCTTAAATATTATAATACTTTTAATGAATAGTTTACTTTCCATATTTTATACAACTGCAAATGGTTGTAACAGATATTTATGGTAGGTAATATATATAATTAACTCTTTCTGTGTATGTTTATTATTATATAATGTATGCGTCTATATGTAACATGTAGTTATATCTATTTTTATATACATTTAATAATATAGAAATGTCTATATGTACTCCCTGTATGTATATTCCTAACAGGTCGAGATTACTTTTGATATACATCAATATATTTCAATCCTCATCTTTCGTTATAACTTTTCTACGACGATGATGAATGATTATGAATTTCTTACTGTAAATCTCCGTCATTTTAAGATCACGAATTCCCGAGTCAAAAGCGAGACTCTGAACCCCGTTGCAGATTTCATATCATTTTCGATCCAATTGTATTTTTCCAGCGATAAAAGATACTTTAAGTTTGAATAAAATATAAAAATGTTCTTAGTATCATTTCTCGTTTCAGTTTCATGTTAAACATCTTCTTATAACATTATAAGTCCTTTTTGCTTGTTAAAGTGGAGGCAAGATCGAAATATAGAAGTTCGAGGATCGCAGCAGGGTTAATTTACTTCCTTGTAACCACGTGAAACCATTTTAATACGAGGAAACTTTTCCATGTCGTCCTCGAGAGCAGAGGCAATCGTTTATCCCGCGTTTCGCGGATTATAAACAAGCGATGCCGGTTATAATGGCTTCCATTACGACCATATTTCGTGTGAGGAAGTCATACACGTATGCACACATACATCGAGGTCGAGCGATTTATTGAGCTCCGTTGAACTGGCGTAACGCGAAACCGTATTGCGAGTAATTACTTGATGAGTCTATAATGCCTTATAATCAAGTCGTCGCGGGTACACGATCGTATACCTGATTAATTGCGAATTTCTTTATTATTCCGTTGGTCGCGTTCATTGAATCGCCGCGGGACGAATCGACAGCTTCTGTTTTATGAGAACGTTCGATTTATGGATCATTCACTGGTGGATTATAAGGAAAAAGCAATGTTTCTTTCATGGCTCTTCAACTTATGCGTATAGCCGCTTTAAATTACGATGGCTCTCACGTAGCATGATGTTGTGACCTCGATGGAGAAAAGGATTAAACAAAGAAGAAATGGGTTAAAGAAGGAAATTAGACACCAAATGAAATTTGAACCAAACGAAATCCTAGCCATGGGTAAATTTAATCCTGTCAGAACGAAGCTTTCAAAATTTCGTCCATCTTCTCCTATAACTCCAAATATAATTTTAATTTTTTTTTTTGGCAATTTTTGGCTATGGAAAAAGAAAAACTGTGGCATCATACGAGATAAGTATTAAGAATTATGAAATTAAAAAATCGTAAAAATTTAAACCTGATATAAACGTTCATTAATCTTGTTGCGTAGAATGAAAATTTATTTGTATTTTTTTATTAAATCTTAATCAAAAATGTTATATGAACATGGACCATTTAAAGCTTTGTTAAAAATTATAGTAGGAATACACAATATAAAGCGAACAATACTTAGGCTTCTAATCTCGCTTATAATTTCGTATAATCAGACCTTTATGTGCGGATGACTTTAAAAAAGAAAGATATGTCAAACAAATATTAGATAGATTCATTAAACAAAACATGATCTAAATGAGCTTCACGATATGGCTATATGATACATATTTTTATCTCTTAAATCCCATTTTATTTACAAATCGTTATATAATATCATGCATTACTATACTAGAGTCCAGACTATAGTATTTAATGAAAACAATGTCTAATTATTTAATATATAATTCTTCCCTTAATCAAAGAAAACTCTACTTATAGAAGATTAAATCAATAAAAAAAAGGAGAGACAAAAATTCCGTGGTATCTAATCGACCAAAATCATTTAATTACGACAGACTGGGCATAAGCGAAATTCCAAACTCCTTGGCGCCAGGCGTCGAAACGGCGGTCCTTACCACGGCTGTCGGGTTCCCTGTGTCGAAGAATCCAAACAGTTGCCCACGCACGAGGAAGTCATTAGGATGATGTATCCGATACCAAGGCGCCTCGTCTCAGCCGTTCAATCAATGACCCGAATACTTTTCGTCCAATGGTCCGTTACTTTCCTACAGAAACGGTGTTCGCGTGTTCACATTCGGTCCTGCTCACTCGCTCGCTCGCTCGGTTTCGTGACCTCGCGCGATTATCCAATACCGAAGAAAGAATGTAATACGTAGACGTTTTCATCTCTCTCGTCCTTAATACATGGCAAAGGTAGATCTTATCTACTTGAGCTGGTTTCGTATATAACGAAAATAGACGACCAGGAGGAGACGCGCCTTTCGTCGCGGTGACGATGTTCGCGTTCCTTCACTCGTTTGTCGACACACTTCGCGCGACCTTTTGATGCCGACATCAAAAGGTCGCGCGACCCCGTGCGTGATTCAATGACGTTTTTCGTTTTCGTTTTGATCGATGGTTCCGTGGAACGTAGGTGTTCGGAGTAGACAGTGGCTGTTCAGATTCGAGTAGGTTTGCTTGCACGGGAACCTTTGTCTGTTAATGGACTGCGGATATTTATGGGGGTGCAATATTTCATAATATACGAAGCATTAGATCGTTTTGTGATCTTTGTAGGTTTCTTATGGAAAGAAAAATATGACATTAGGAAAGAACAATAGAAGCAGGGTCGTCAATCTGCGGTGCGAAAGAAAAAAAGTATAGCTCGTAATTGAAAGAGAAAAAAAAATTTATTGTGCTCCTATTTCTGCGTATTAAAATAAGCATAGGGTAACGTGTGACAGTCAGCTCCAAATCTTGGTTCACTCACATAGGGTTGATTATCTCAAATAATATAATTATCTTGTATAGTTGTTCGTCAAATAACATAATAAAATTCTTGAAAAATTTGAATACCTATTGCTAGAGCGTGAAAACATTAACATTTAGACATTTAGATATTAATAGTTCTTCAAGGATGAATTTAACAAATTGCTCTTACATAGATATCTAATATGCCAATTAAATCAATATAAATGAATGAATAGAAATCTAAGCAATAAAAGAAATGGAATTTTCTAGCCCAAACTCAAAATTTAATTCTTTTATTTATCCAGGATCAACCGAAAAATAAATAGACCGTAGCTAAAAGTTGCTTTCCTGTTTGACTATATAAAGCACGGCTGCACACCTTACGTAAATTATATAGAACTGGAGTGTGGGAGGACTGAAACATTTATTACGGTGTCCCCGAGTACGAAATTACGCCACTGTGCATTGTGTAAGCATTGCCGGGCACACGCATGCTAGTTAAACTTTCGCTGGCGAGACATTGAAAACTGACCCTTACTTTTTCTCAGGACGCACGCTCGTTTCTGCGTGCACGCAACTCGATAGCACGTACATATCTCGCAGAAATTCGCAGGAATTCACAAATTTCAAGAATATCTATATTCAAGTATATATTATTATGTACGACATTACAAAAATTTGTAAAATGTTCAATGTATTTAAATAACAGCTCTATATGGTGACCTTGAATTCGAAAATCAACTCAAAAGCAACATCGATTCTTATTATTAAATATCGCAATTAATGCATACGATCGCTTATTAACCGATTCTTGTCTGAACCATGGTTATTCAATTATAATAACAAAAACTAATTGGTCATGGTCGGCACCGAACATATGAATGATTATCAATGAACATGTTTCGTTGCCGTTATCGCTCATACGCTCATTGTTATCGCCGCTAATATTACGTTTGTTAATATATATATTATCGTTATTAACATAGTAGTATGTATATATAAGTGAATGTTATGTGACTTAAGTGTATTATCAAGCCTACTAAAAGTTTGTATGTGCATGATCGTTTATATAATTGCATGTGAATAGTAATTTCAAGTTGGCCTAAAAAAATTATTATAGCACTGAAATCTTGCTTAACGAAGCTGATCGTTTAAAAGATCTGTTTTAAAAATGTTATATTGTTCATACATTGTAGATTATAAATATATATTATAAAAATTATTTTTCTAATTCTAGTTTATATTCACATTAGTACACTTTATACATTTAAATTCTATATAAGAATATATATTTTTGAAATGGATTAAAATTATTTACTGGATAATATAACATGTCGCATCTTGTATAATTAAATTTAAAAACATATGATATACAATAAATGAAAGACAATAACTCAGCAAATAAGTAATTCATGTTGCTTCTGCTAACGTTGATTTATATAAATACTATGAAAGAAATATGTAATTGATTAAATAATATGTCATTCAAATGATAGGCGACAATGAACTGTGCAAAGAGCATTTTCAACGAAGTAAATAGAATAATTATATTATAAAGCAAGCCATATTACTATGAAAACACATCTACTCTGTGTTCGTTCTAGTCACAAGATAAATATCTGCGTTTATAAGCCTCTTAATTACATTAGTAAGCTGTTTAATAACATCATTAATCTTGTTTATTGCTATCTCTAAAGTTAACCATGATTACAGTTCTTCTATAACACTAGTTCTACTAGTTCTTCTAGAATAACAATTCAATCCAGAAATTATCGTACATTTCACATGTTACAAAACGAAGAATAGACGTTGGTAAAGTCATAGTTAGAAAGCGATTAAACGGCAGATGAATAAAGTTCATAGTTTTATAATAAACCGAACGTGTCATAAGTGCCAACTAATCCTCGTTTCATGTTTTAACGTGGCATCATTAAATTCCCTTCTTTTAGTCACGTTTCGCAAGATATTTCGCTCGTTTTCAGACTTTTCGTTTTAGACAAGTGGCTGGAATCTCGCAATAAAATCCCGATGACACTGTTCTCCGGGTGCGATTCAAAGCTTTGGCTTCTTTATTTGGATCGTAAACTCTATATCACTTCTTTGTTCTCTTGTATCGTTAACCCTTAACTTGTATCGTTTACTCATACATATGTAGCCATAACAATTTAGACTAACATATCTGATATTTATTCGGTTGCATTCACTATCCTGTGCCATATATGCGGCAAGAAATAATCACTTTTACTGTGTAGAATGTCGATCACTAAATAAAATTAATTATATGGAGCTATTAAAATGGTTAAAATGACTATATATGTTATAATTCGTCACAGAAATTGTACATTATTTACATCATTAGATGAACAATTAATCGATCAGAATTATACAACAATACAACTGTACTTGTATCCATACAAGTCAGATTCCCAGAAATCTCCAAAAAATCTTTGTAAGTAAATTATTCATATTTATCTATTATTTACCAGATTTTTATTATGATATAGAATATACAGTTTTCTATAATCCAAGGTAGTAATTTTCAATACTTTGATCTCTATATACTTTGATTCCTAATAATTGTTCAAATTTATCGCATTTTCTTCAAGTATTCTAATACTTACGAACTAAGTATTAAGCTCCTACTGTGATTTCTTTGACAGAAATTTTATTCTACAGCCATCAATAGTTTCACTGCTAAATATCCAAAATCAATAATATTAATTGAGAATTAACAAGTCTTATTACGATATCGCTTTCTCATACATTTCGAAAGATTACGATTTCTCGTAAAAAGAAATGGATACCTAAAGAACGAACTTCCTGTCTCTCCTTACATCACTTTACAGCAGTAACAATTTTGAACTTACTCAACGTCATGAATTGTTTTGCTGCACGATAATTTGCCAGAACGTTGGCATGAGCGGTATCGAGAATATGAAAGAGCGTTATGTCGAGCGGAGTGTTAAAGCAGCGTGATTAGTTTCGCCCGATCATAATTCCGCGGATTTTTTCCCGAAAGAGGCGTGGGAATGATCGAGACTGGCGCGCAATCGCCATGAAATCCGAGGAAATTGCCATTGTTACGCCAAGATACGCCGCTTATTAATTGATTCTTAAACCGTTGTTAACGCGCCAAAGGAGAAGATCTGCCGGGATTCTACGTTGATACAACGAAGCACACGCGTCCTTTCGCTGATTACTTTCGTAAATCGCTATAAATTTCAAGGATACGAAGTTATTTCTGAATCATAACTCGCGAAACGAATTATCTTTGCTACTTGATGGAAAAAGTCGCAGCGCAAGAATGAAGTAAGAATGTAACATTCTTTGGCAGAGCGTTCAAGGTGTGAAACTCACAGGCGATCTTCCCTTTATCGTCGACCTTTTCCTTTCCTGGCGACGCGACGCGACGAGTTATCTTTTAAATAGATGCCCGAAGCTGTTACGAGGTTATTTGGATACCACGTTAATGGAATGTTTTGGTTTATTATTTTCCAGTTAGTAAAATAAGAGTAATAAGGAAGATATGCGAAGAGACGGCTATAGTGCAGTCTTCCTTTGACTTTTGTTTGGAAACGCTGATGTCATGGTGTGACTTGTATCAAATAGATATCCATATATTATATAAGATACAGTAGTTACAAAAAATATTGTTATGTACCCTTATTTCCTAATGAAGTTTTTTTATTAGCTTCTATATATTTCATATTCATAATGTCAGATTTTTATAGTTATATCGTTATGTACTTATACTATGCTATTATTTTACTATATCGTTAAATACTTGTACCTAGTCAGTTAGTAGGAAAATTTTATAGTAAATGCAATGATGTTCCATTATTTTTATATATATTGTATGAAGACTACAGATGAAGAACATGATTTTCTATTTTTCTTTTCTTTTTCTTTGGGACAGTTTTAATATTGTAAATTAATTCCTAAATGATTTTATATCAATTTTTTTAGATTTATTATCTATTTTTAATATATGTTTATACGTAACAATTAATTTTCCTTTTCATCTATTGTAAGCTATATTAAAATATCTTCTTTTAATCGTCAAAATAGACATTAAAATCAGCAAATCAACAAATATAGATTTATCGTGGTCTTATATATTATATCAACATGAATTTATGTATTTTACAGAATGGAAAGAAACAAAAGTGAGGTTCGTTAAAATTACATATATCCAATAAGGAGACTTTATAGTTGTACATTTACTTCGACTTTTAAATCAGAAACAGACAACCTGTCATCTTAAACGACTGAACCTGTTCAGATCGTTATTCAGTTGGGTACCTACATTGTCTAGAAACCGTGCTATAGTTACGAATATAGTGCGATAAAAATCAGGACTAGTTTAATATAGAAAAAGCATTTATCTACCTGGAGAACTTGTTCAGATGAAAGAAGAAGGAAGTTCGTGTAGGTACAGAACATGTTTAATCCTGAAGTAGCAACATTTGTACTTTTTCATTATAATTATTAATCGTTATAATTATAAATATTATCAATATTTCATTATAATTAAGAATAAAAAATAATTTCTAATTCTTCCATGCATAGAACACATATTTGACCTTATATGAAAAAACATTCTACTTACATACAGAACTTTAATTTTTCAAAAGAATTAATCAAAGTATACGATACCTTACCACATAGGTCATGTTACATTTTCTCACTATAATCAAGTTAATACTCGTACAAAACTATGAACTTCAAGGTTATTATCCTGTAGAACAAGCTCATAACTTTCATGCACTCCTCAACATCGACGTCGCCCTCTGTTTCATCGTACGTCTTGATCGTCGAAATTCCTAACTTTGAACTTCAACATCTCTTAAACCAGGAACTTCCTACCATATTCAAGGTTACTTGTCAAAAATAAAATAATTTTTTTCTCGGAAGAAAAATCGTGGCAATCAGAAACCGTCGTACGTTACGTAAAATTAGTCAATTTGCGTCCACCAGCGAGGTAAACTTTTCCCATCGAAAAGCGTGAACGTCCAAAAAGCAAACGGCGACCTTGGACAGACGATATACATACATCGTCATCGACACAACACTGCAAGGGAGAAACGACCGGAATGAAACGAGATCGAAGCTGCGTACAGCGGAGCTATCAGAACAAAAGCGCTCATTGACAGACGGTGCGTCGTCAGAAGAAAGACAATTTAGTCTTAATGGAAAAAAGACTCGCTTACATTGGGACAAACGGGTTGGACGGGCTACCTACAGGGAAGGTATCGAATCATGTGTGTATACACGCTGCCGCTTAAAAATATCCGGATACTTGCTTCTCTTCAACAACGTGTAATTCAATCACGAGTTTACAAAAGGACAAATCCGCGAATATTGGAATCTGCAACAGTGAAATAAGTTATGGCACAATTTTAAAATACGAACAAGTTAATGCCAAACCTCTATTACCCGAACTACGATCGAACGTAATTTCGTAATACGTATAAACACTTATTCTTATAACGAAATAAATTCCACAGTGGTTGCGAAAAGTATTTGCACACTGTATTTTCTATAGCGTTTACATACTGATTAATTAGATCCATGTATATTAAATTTCGTATCATTTAGTAGTACTCTCACATTATTACAAAAATTTCATATTGCGAAAATGAAATGCAAAAAACATTTCATTGGAAGATAAAGAGTGTGTAGTCTGTGTGCCAATAGAAGGAACAATAGAAATCGTAGCACTGAAATCCTAATATCTGAATTAATAAGGAAAGCTGGAGAAGAATGCGAATTCTATTTATCGGAACTGTTCGGTTATCCAAATTGCCTTGCTCCCGACCTGTTCGGATAAACGAAGTTCTATTCTAAAATGTCAGGATCGACAGTGTACGCTTGTGTGCATGCTCCTCGCCACACCCAGTCGCAACCTTGATTATGAGCCTATATGAGCCTTTTCGCATATTCCTCAGAACTTGATACGCTCGTGTCATTTACTTGCTGCGTATACGCACATTGATTCCTCGATCACGTGCTTTACGCCGACACGTCGGCCGACTGAAATCAAACACGTCAGTTCTACCAAAAATAAATAAGCCTCGAGAGGAATGTATTTATTTCGCTTGGTTGAAAAATATGCTGACGCGATGAATAGGAGAAAAATACCCGGCTACATGATTGATGCCCTCTTTTGGTTAGGTTAGCCTCGAGTAAAAATTTTGCTCGAGTATTTTCGATCCTACTGAACGAGATAACGAATTACTTCAACTTACATGGAGTTGTACATTCAGTTGTCGCTCGTTTTGACAGAATGCAAAATGGAAACATGTTGTTACGCTTTGTGCTGAGTTCTTGAGTAATTAAAGTAATTGAGCCCATCTGACTTTAGAGAGGAGTGTCTTGTAAGTGTATCGAGCAAAATCTTGTAACGTAGGTTTATGATAATCGTTGTTTGCTGTTTTGTTGATAGTCAAGGGGCAAATGTTAAACGTCTTTAAGATATTTCACTTCAATGATAGTGCTACTCGTTGTCTGGAGGGAGTGTGGTTTCATTCACTTGCAATGAAATTGACTTTCCATGGTTGGACGAGAAAATTATTATTCTGAAGAAACTATTAAGACCATTCGTAAGTTTTGTTTGATAAAATTTCTCTGTTACTATATCATTGAATTACATCTTTTAAGTTAAGTAGAATAAATATTAAAGCTATGCTACTTTTAGTATCTTCTGTATCATTTAAAAGAAAACCTTATGTAAATTCTTCTGTACTTGATTAATGTTTCTAAATTTAGATCAGATCAGAGCGAAGGATATGAAATAACTGTATGTGTGTGTGTTAGACAACATTTTTTCCATTTTTCGACCAGTTATTGTTAAGTAGGTCAGACAGTTATATATCGTGAAAGACATTAAAAAGAAGCATTGAAACGGGGGCGACAGCAACAACTTGGCTCGCGCCCACTTGCAACTTCTCAAATCCGTGATTCCTTCACGATGAGTTTGCTTTTGAAACGGCGCGGCGGCCGCACCTGTGAATCGCCGTCATTCATATCTTCATTCGTATCATTCGTTGCGTTTTAATTACGTTATTGCGTACGATTGCGTCAATATTGAACTCTTGCTTACAATGCCTAAGAGCGAGCAATCGATATCATTGGATGTTTTCTTTTTGTAGATTAATTTTAGGACGTCGCAACCGCTTAATGGCGTACCGCGGTAGAAACGGTGTACCTCATTATTTAACGTCACCTTTCAGAGAAGCCTAATGAGCTCTTAAAAACTAGGTTCTCGAGTTCAAACTTGTGCAACATTATGTATGTACAAACGTGTGACATTAATCGTGTTTTAAGTGTTTTATCTTTTTATCTTTACAACCGATTAAACAAGGATATATTGCTTAACGACGTTTCCTGTAAAAATTTTCAGACAAATTCTTCTTTGGTATTTTCGCTTAAAGTTTAAGTAAGCAAACTCCTCTAACAATTCTAATTACTCTAAGAAATGATGTGTAATTAAAATATATTAATTACCGAGAAACGTTACATTATTATTATTATGTCATTACCTCCACTCTTTTCTTTCCTTCTACTTTCGCATTCCAATTTAATACTACATTTTAAGATTCATATTAATATCCAATATTCCATATTAGTATTTTCTTTTCATATTTGATCCTAAACTTCATATGGGTTTTTATGACAAAGTTCATGACATAACATTGTAATAACATTTTGTTGTATTATATTCTCATGAGAATCATATTTCCACTTACATAGGAGAAATTTTAAAACAAAAATTCTGGACAAATTATAATTAGGAATTACAATTAGGAAATTACAGTTCCATTTTAACATTGAATCAGACAATGTATTCAAGGTTTGCCAAACCTACCGGTCTAGTCTAATCTTATCGATACACGTAGTACTAACGTCCAGCTCGGCTGAGCTCATTCTCACCCTTTCAAAAAATGACGATTCTTTGGCGGTGACGAGGCCTGGCTTTAAAATGGCCGCACCTGCATATTGTTTATAACGCAAGAATATATCTGCTCGATCTGGTCCAATGTTTGTCCGCCTTTGTACCCTTTGTACCCACGCGAATTCCACTGTTTATGACTAACTGCTTCATTACACGCGTGTACCCTTAACAAAGTTATTTTTATTAATAGTAATTGAAACGGTTGATCATCAAATTATCAAATCGAACGAAATTCGTCTCATAACTCGAACAGATTGATTCATAAGATAAATGCTTGACAAGAGTTCGTTCACCTTCGAACACTTGTCAGTAAAGAGACGTTAATTAAATCTGATTGAAACGACGGTCACGTCGAAAATACCGTGAAAGAGTCAATGACAAGGTCTTTGGAACTTCCTTGGAAGTTACAGAAAGTTCGAGATTCTGGGCACAGTGTTTTTTCCAACCCTTAGTATACCAAAGTAGAATCACTCAGGGACTTAGGTAAAATATATTACGATAATTGGACTTATATGCTTTTCAAAGAGACTTATATCGTATTGTTATCAGGTTTAATCGCTATGACAAGAATACCCTAATGCGAACCCTAATGCATATAATAATAATAGAAATTGTGTTTTCTTTTTAAACAATTTTTCTCTCCAACATTCTGGAGACCAGGTTTCTTTTCTATCAATGAATGCAATACACATAATAGTATGGGTTTCGTATTCAAATTTAGAGAAGAAACGATAGACTAAATGTAATTTTGAAACGAAGTATAGATAGATGGCTAGATAGCGTCAGACAGAATTAAATAAACGTAAAATATAAAGAGGAACGTTAAATATACAATTATAGTAATCCTTTTTAAAAGTCTTTCAGACATGTCTGACCGATTGTGAAAGGGTTAAGGACTGCTCTTGGTAAATCACTATGTTGAGAGTTAAGGAAATAAACTGAATGTTACTCCATACATAACACCTGATTTTCTGTTTCTTTTGTGGTCAAACGTTATGTTCAACTTAAAGTATATCGTATTTAGATTATTAAACTGAATTTATTTCGATTAATTTTTTCTTCTTTTATAGTAATATCAATCACGATAAGAAATAATAAGCATATTTAATATATTTGTATTTTTAAAGTATATTTACATATGATAAAATAAATATAATGATTCCTTTGTTCATCTTTCATCCGATGCTTAAATAAAAGTATGAACTTCACATTGTAAGCAATACATCTTCTCTAGTAGAGTAAAACACTAAAATTGTATTTGTTTCTAGAGAAGCTGTTTTATGAAATTCTCCTTACATTTTATGCTGTTCTTCTTAGTAAAATTAATGTGTACGCAGATCTTTCACATTCCATGGTAAGTTTTACGTATTTTATACAAATAATGTAACATAAACGCGAGTCATCTGCATAGGGAGTAAGTGGGCGATCCGAATGACCTCATCTGAGGTGTCCACACGACAATGCGCGTTCTCCTTTCAACAGGAAACCGTTCTAGACCAATCTTTGCTGGTTGTCGTTTGAACGTTGTCGGCCACTTTATAAATCGAGTGGATATCTCTCGTGCTTATACAGATTATGTATACATGTACGATTTATGGTAGCGCGCACGAGCCGAAGTTGAGTTTATTAATTCCAGTAAAGTTCGGCATATCCCAACAAAAAAGTTCATTTCCTAAAACTAGTTTCTCGATTTTTTTCCTTTCTTTTTCTTCGTTTTATCGAACTTCTCGTTATCATATGGGTGTGGACGAAAAAAAATTTCGTCAGATACAAATTAGCTACATCAATGGAATTTAATAAAAATTTCGAAATCGAGCTAGGTGGCGAATCTGACAGTACGATACTTCTTCCTTCTAAGAATCTTCTTTCAATTTGAACAAAAGGAAAAACGGGACATTTTGATAACTGTTGGTTTATTTATACGAGAATATTCGGAATGAAACATTTAATTTCTTACTAAACGTCGATGTTAATCGTACATAACTTATTTCATTCAGCTCGTTTATCAACACTTCACAATTTACACTTTGAGTTTCGGAATAACGTTGTAGTAATAAATTAATATGGTGCTAGACCAAATAACGTAGCATTAGGCAAAGAATTTACCCAGCAATCTAAAAGTAGTTTTACAAGCTTTTATAGAGGTAGCGATAAAAATTCCTTTCCGGTCGTGGATCTCTTCCTTATGGTTTTTCCTTATGACAGTTATTAAGCATCCATATTAATATATTTTAATATACAAGATGTGCCAGTTTTTTCCTAATAAACTTGTTCTATATGCTATAACCATAGATATAAATAGAAATAGTTTATATAAAAAAGTTGAATGGTATAGTTAAATTAATGGTAGTGTCTTCTTCTATTACTTTGTACTAACGACTTTTTCACAAATAGATTAATATCTTCGTCTTATAAACGAACTGAATCGATTAATATATTAAAAAATGTATAGTACCTACTATATATTTAAAAAAGCGAAATTGATTGATCGATGTGATTTATGCTCCTACATATGTCTGTACCTATAAAACTCAAAGCCAGACATATTATGTTCTCTTCAGAAATATTCAATTTTTACTTAACCCGTTTTTCGATATTACTGACAATATTGAAGAAATCCATACAAATAAAACACTTTGTGTAACTACGACGTAACTTTCATAGCGAACAAAATATCTTTCAGTCATTTTCAACAATTATATTGTTCGAATAACGAGAAATATATCAACTTTAAATAAGATATGAAGAAATTACTTACTAATATGCATGATTTCTCATTTATATTTTGCGTCAGACATCTTCGTAATACAATTATAAATACTTTTTGTTTGCTAAAATGAGAGCAAGATTAAAGTATAAAGAAGCGTTAATTATCAAACTAACATTTGCGACGAAAGTTATATTCATCTCATTGTTCCCAATGAAATTTCATCATATCCAAAAGTGTTCTTCCCATTCAAACGAGCCTTATGATCCTTCAAACATACAATTCTTTTTTTTCATACGCGAATATCTGTTGCAAACGTTCGATCGCCATCGTGCTTAATACCGTTTCGAATCGTTTGTTCGAGCTGACGCAACGGTTGCTGATGACCTTCCGCGGGATTGCAAAAATTCAATTCAGAGCGTTTTACGGCGGATCGAAAGCGAAACGACGATGAGCAAATCCAAACCAAGGAGGTCTCGACCTCTTTAAAATTATTAACGACGCCGGATCTTGGGCTTTCGTGCGGCAAATAAATATTTTTACGCTTCTTTTCGCCCTGTGTCCCTTTTCTTCTGTTCGTTGCCGTTGGACTGTCTCACTGGGAGTCGTGTAATAACGATATAAATTAAGACTTTATGCTCGTAGAAAGCGTACGGTTCGTGGATTTCGAAGTTTTGGCTGATTGTGCGACGAATTTCATTTCATGACTTTTAACGGAGCTTTTGCCGTGAGGTAGCGCAATACTGGTCTCGACGATGAACCTTGACGAAAGAACCGCGCAGCCGCGATCAGTCGTGCTCTTTTACGTCCGTTTAAGACTCTTTAAGAACAATTAAAGAATTCAAAGGGATCCCGAGAACTACGATCAACAGTGTATTAGTATTGCTTGAATATTTATTGGCATCTATAATTCATTGGTTAATAGAAAACAGTGATCGTTTTATATTCCTTGGAATAAAAAAGGCAATTGTAAGTATAAAAAGATTTAAAAAGATACTTCCACGAAACATATTTTGGATACACGTATACTGTTAATATGAAAATTAATACGAATATTTTTTGTCATCTACCATCGCAATTTTTATGGTAAGCCTAGAAGGTTCAAAGAAAATTATCAAAGCAACAGAAAAATCTATGAACAAAACTTACATTAACATGAATAGAATTTATATAAAAGATTCCTACATAAATATCTGTATGATTCTTTAATATAGAAAATATTACACTATCTTAAGTGAACTATTATCTGTTTGACAGTATAAAAGTTATATAGTTCATAATCTTTTAGTTCGTATAAAGGATTAACATATGCATACACCTAGTCATGTGTGTGTGTGTGTAAGTATTCAAACTCAAGAAACTTTCGAATGTTTTGTAAGGTACAAAAGATATATTGCTCAGTATTCTCAAATGAATATGTAATTTAAATCTGACAGCAAAAACAAAACTGTTAATTGCATGTTATGACTGGGCTTTTACGGACGCACATCCCGGTGAGGAGTGTTCTTTGAAATTCCATGGTCAAAGTCACGCTGTGGATGTACTCACTTATCTTAATTTACAACATTTAAACGCATGAATATTGATCAAAACACTGAATGATTTTACACAGCTTTTAATTTCATTCACACCTGTTATACATATATACATACACAGGACCTTCGTATTTTCGTTTTCAGCATGAGGAAGAAGGAAATTGGAAATACGCGAAAATTACTATTTACAGTTTTCAAGTTTCTTATTAAGCACTTATTTCATATGTAAACAAAATATGCCAATTATGTTAATTAGATATTACTCACACGATATTTTGTTTTCATATTATTGCTACATGTATGTAACTTGAAATAAGAAAATGAAGACATATTACATTATACTAGTACAAAATATATTTATCAGCATCGATATCGTTCGATATAATAGTACTTTTTCTGTATTATCGATTTATATAAAGAAATTTTAATAGTTTTGACAAAGGTTATGAAACTGAATCTAAATTGTTTGTTTATGTGATAAATCTATCATATCAATAATTATTTAACGAGATAATAAAAACTAACCGAAACTTCCTAGCATCCCACCCTCTCCTGGTTTATACAGCGGAGACCTGCTAGATAGCCTTACTGGTGAGTCCTGAGCGAAATACTCTTTTCGCCTTCCTTTCTTCATATTCTTCTCCCTCGCTCTAACTCTAACCACTAAATAAACTAACTTCGAAACATTGAATTTTATCTGAACTTTAACAATTTACGCCTATTATCTTTGTTTAATTTATTTCTATTATCGCAAGGAATGGAGGCATCGCGCTACAAGAAACGCGTTCTTAAGGGATGGCCAAAGTCGCCAGTTTTAAATACGCTAAAAAATGAGATGTTTAGAAAAATAACAAGGTGACAGCTATGAGAAACACGAGTTAAAACTGCCCAGCGTAATAAGCTGCGCCCGTTCGTGTACTTTACGGCGGCCATAACGTAATTTATAAATTGCTGGGATGCACCTGGCGTGACCTTCGTGTGTCTAATATGGTCCGACGCGATGGCGCTTTATCGTTGGCGCGCGAATTGAAAAATAAACGCGACCCGACATGCTTCGCGCGTCCTCGGATCGTAAAGTACTTACGAACTTGTTCACCGATTCCACGTGGCTTTAATGGCCCTCGCAACAGTTCGCCTAACTTTTACACTTTGCACTTTACAGATACTGGAAACGCCACACGTTGGCCTGCACGATGCATATCTCCTTGCAACGATAACAACGTACTTTTGTTTCAACTGTTCTCTGTATTTCTGTCTTCAGGATTCTCGCCCGTTCCATAGATAACGATTGACTTGAGTACGACTTGGTTCTTTGTGTTCTTTTATGAATTCTTTACCATTTTAATGTGAACGCATTGTGAGAACCGTATGTTTCAATAAATTCGTTTTGTGAAAGTGGAGATTTTCTATATAAAGATTAATATTGACAATCTGAAATTCTCATTCTTATAGTAATAAAATTAAGAGGTTTGGATCTTCTTCGGTATAGGTTGTTGAGGATCCATGCGAAATTTTAACCTAGAATTTCTTTCGATAAAACTTTTACTTTTATCGAATAAAATTTCAAACATTTGACTCAACGAATGATTATAGGTATATGTAATAAGGCATTAATTAATAGTAACATTGATGAGTATCTTAGATTTTCTATAATTTATGATCTTTTGGCAGTAAAGAAGTTAGGCTTGGATGTAGACGATCGAATTATGAAATATGAAAAAGTTTGTTTGCTTATGAAAAGGATTGATGTATACATCGAAGAACTTGATACATTTACGTTTGTACAATTATAATTAAAAATTGGAAATTAAAAAATACAATTACATTCGTATCTTCATAGCACAAACGAGTCTGAGTACAGACGCTACGACAAAATTTTTTACCTAAAGTTTAAAGACGCAACATCATTTGAGAAATGAAAGTATTCTGTAACTCAACATTACAATATATTACAATCAAAGTAATCACGGACGCACTCGTGATCCTCTTACATTCTCCAAAATGCAATAATACTAAACCATCGCTATAAAATGTTACTTTAAGAGCGATCTTTAATTGCTATTCAACATTATAAATCCTTTCCGCATTCCACTGACCGGCCAAACATTTTCCAGGTACTGCTGCAGGCGGCACTGGTGTGGGACGAAGTACACGGTGCTCCAGCGAAGAGAAACGACATACTCGCGGGCACGGAATTTCTGTCAGTTTTCATAAACGGCGCCATGGCCACGCCGCCCCAGCGACGTAGAGGTTTCAGACGAGGAGGACACACGTCGTCAACAGGAGATAGCGCGACAGCGGAATCGCATCAGCACGAGGCTTCGATTTACCGAATATCGCGAAATCCTGGCAATAAACAAGTCGTCCCGAGAGCACGGAACACCAGTGGCCGAGAAGAGGTCGTTCGATTTTACCCCATAAGCCACAAAACGTTAGAAAATAGGCAACAGAATCTAGCATCGTTAATCGACGAATTGAGCACCACCAGTGACATATCTTCGACGCGGCTGGCTCCTCAAAGTTCAATAAGTACGACGACGGTCACGTCGACGACAGCTCAAGAGAAATCACCATCGAGGACAAACGCAACGAGCAATTCGACGAACAAAGCAGTCAGCCGACAGAAAGTTATAGGTGTCAGTGTGACGTCCACCGTCGAAGCTACACCGTACAAGGTCAGGGTGGAACATTACGACAATACAGATGCGACAGTCGTGTCTCGACCGCCAAGCTCCATCGGAATTTCGTCTAAAGATGTTACGAAAGAGTTGAAGAATGGCACGACAAGGCCTCCTACGACGAGGACTATGAGCTCCACGACTGCGAGAACATTGACCACGACTACTACAACGACGACGACAACCACTTCTAAATCGCCGAGAATGACGACACCGTCGCCTTCCAGCTTCGTCACTGAGGAACTTAGTAACATCGTATCAGAATCGAACAGGAGCGAATTCTCCGTTGACGAAGGCTCGCTGAGCACCAGCTGGCGAGTTCAAAGTTCGGTTACGCCTAGATCGATGAACAAGCACACTCCTTCTTTCGTTGAACATCAGAAGGAGATAAATAATAATAATAACAATACGAACAGTCCTTCAGGGGACATGATCACCCTGCCAACAGAGGAGAACTACGAGTTGCCGGAAGAGAACGCCGAATCAAAGGAATTCAGCGAAGAACCAATGGAAGTACAATCAGAGCGCTACCAGGCCCAAGGTCGAAAGGCAGGCAGACACTTCGACGCTTCCCACTACAATCGTCCAGGCTCCAAGATGTATAGCCAGCCATCGAAGAGCTATAAGTCACCACGGCCGTACAGCGAGCCAGCTAAATTGTACAGCGAATCAGCAAAGGGCTATAACGAACCTGAGAAAATTTATGGAGAACCAGCCAAGGTGTACAGCGAGCCAGCAAAGGTTTATAGTGAACCAGCGAAAGTATATAGTGAACCAGCCAAGGTTTACAGCGAACCTGCAAAAGTCTATGGTGAACCAGAGAAAGTGTACTCGGAGCCATCGAAGGTTTACTCGGAACCAGCTAAAGTTTATTCGGAACCAGCGAAGGTTTATTCGCAACCTGCCCAAGTTTATAGCGAACCTAGCAAACTTTACGACTCAGAAGGTCAACCATTGAGTCGCGAACGTGGCGGAGAACCAGACGAACAGAATTACGAGGTGGATGAATCCGTTAGTGTGAGTAGCAATGGAAACGTCCATGGACCACAGATTATGCTTACGGAACCTTCGAACGCTTCCGAAGTGGAAGATGGTCACAAAGTGGGTTACGTGGTCGAAGGTAGGAACTACAGGAAATACAGGGTCGAAGAGAGAACTCCGGACGGTTTTATCGTTGGGGAATACGGAGTGGTGAGCCACGATGATGGTTCTTTGAGAGGTGTTCGCTATACTGCGGATGGCACCATCAATCCTCGACTCATATACGATGCACTAATGAAATTCCTCGCTTTATGAGATGAATCAGTGATGGAAGGATGGATAGAAGTGTAACGGAGGCGAGTCGACTCAATCGTGTCGCTTTGCTAGAAGAATGGCGAGACGAAGCGAAATGACTGATCTTTGAAACTGCTATTTCCAACTCAACTGCCTCAGAGTAATTTTAAGCATCGGGTTTCTTAGAATCTAAGGATCTTTCATGATTGTCTATGGCTGGTGATATGGGATTGATAGGTGGAGTATTTGGATTATTTTTTGGCGTGTTAAGGATCGAGCATAGAAAGACGAGTCGAAGGAGCAACGTGTTAAATTTCGACTAATTAAGATCTCGAGTTTCATAAATTCTTATAAACTTTGCAAGATGCTTCATCAGATAAATATTTCACTAAATACATCAACTATAAAAAGAGACGTATTTTGCGTTATCGGCAATTAGATGATTATATATGAAAAAAATTATATATGACGCAAAATGTATTAAAAAGCACAGGTAGAGGTACCTAAAATATTTCTCTTATTTGAAGTACATTGAAACTATATATGTTCTCTAGATATGTATACTATGATGTTTCTAAGCGTTATATCTAAGCATATATGTCTGTTAAACACATTATAGAATAATAAGACGATGATTAATAACAGGTATTAAATAAAAATTATGCTTAGAAAATAATTGAAGAGTGACTCAAAAATACATTAGTAAAATCGTTCATCATTTCTTCGCAGAAATACACGTGTAAATTTACTATAAGTCTTAATTTTCTAGTTAAAAATACACCTCTCAAACGAGAACATAAATCACAACTATAAGTACATAATACATTATTTACAATTTTCTGAGCAATTAATACATTTTATTCGATTATGAATCAAGAAAGTATTTACACTACAGTAGAATTTTATTTATCTAAACCAATCGGGGAACGATCAATTCATACAAAATAAGAATTTATTGATCCGCCCACTATCTTTAATTTTTGTTCTTATAAAAAAAATTCGCTAATTACAATTTCATTTTAATAAATATAGTACCACTGTATGTTTCATAAAAATCTTATTAATAATAAGAATAATTTCAATAAACCTATCAATATCTTGTTTCAATAAAAATTATTTTTAAAATCATCAACCGTCCAGTAACTTATAGAGAGAATTATAATAGAATCAAAATAGAAAAAATTTTTAGAAATATTATGTGTTTTCTAATATAATATTATACATATAAATGTAGAGCATCTGATGTAAATGTTACAAATAAGAGAAATATTTCAATCGATAAACTAAAGTATGTGTATTTATGATTCATTGTACTTGAAATATTATTATCAAAGACGCATTGCAGAAGATCGAGAATTCAATGTCATCGCGAAAAGTACCATTGTGATAAATGCATGGTACACTAACATAAGTTCCACGAATAAGCAAACTACTTGGACTCGTTAGCATGGATAGTAATCTTTAGTTGGTCGTCACTCCGTCGTTTCTAAGGTCTGGAAAAGGTCACAGCGATCCTCCACTGACTTCGCGATCGGCTCTTTCGTCAGAGAGCTTGAAATTATAAAGAATACGAAGTTAAAGATTATTCATCGATGGTTATGGGAAAATTGAAGCGTACAAAGCGAAGATAGATTCTGAATGGTTTCCCTTTATGCATAAAATGATTTGTGTTCGAAGGATTCTAATGGCAACTTTATCAAGAATTTTTCTTTTATTACGTGACTTGTATTTCAAAATTTATAGAAATCCAACTTAAAATTTTACAATCTTATTAACTTACATCACATCAAAATACATTGAGAGACAAAAATATTCGTACAGCTGCAGTGTGGAAATTAAAAAGCGATATTTCGTATATTATTAAATATATTGAAATAATTGCACCTATTTCTGTCCCGGTGCATAATATATATTGCATATATTAGTTGCATATATAATATAGAATACAGAAAATATTGCTCGTTTTATCTCTACGTTCCAGCTGTACGAACATTTTTCTCTCTCACTGTAATTCTCTAATCAATCTATTATGGATAAAATATAAACAAATGCTTGGGTATTTTCAAAAAATAGTGTACAAATGATAAAACAACGATCCAATCGCTGACTCGCCCAAAGCGACGCGACAATGTCGATGGAACGAAAACGACTGATTCTTTCGCTCTTGCCAACGCAACTGCCTCAACGATTAATTTTTAAGAATGGCCTTCCATGATCTCGCTGTTAGGCATCAACATGCGTGTATATCCGTACTGTCAGACGGAGACGAGAAAACGGTCGCTGGACGATTCGATCAGAAGCGAAACACAGGGAATTCGAAGCCCGGCCAGTTTCGTTGCGAAACTTGACAGATGAAAGTGACTCCTTTCGGTGGCGAAAGTACGAACTTTTGTATGCTACCCGATGGCCTTTGACGGTCTCGTCACGCGTCTCGAGTCGTCCGAGAAACATTTCTTTTCCCTTTGTTCGTCTAGCGATTAAACACGTTCTCCGCTGCCACGCGAGCAGGAGGTCCTCGATCATGGCGCCACGTAGTTGCGTAAATCTTTTGTGATCGCGTTAATCGCAAGCGTATGTTTCTCTCTTCCGAGATTCGTTAAACTAGAAGGTGGTGGTGGTGATGGAGTAACGACACGGTGTTCGGTTGTTAAGTCGACGATATCGCAATATTAATTATCGTTATTGGGAAGGATACCCTTATTACGATCGGATGCTTGTATTTCTCTTATTTAATTGTTTCTTTTGGTTTTACTGCGTCGCATCTTGTTTCAGCGTTGTACGTTCGTACAATATTTAAAGCTGAAGAAAAGTTTCGTTTGGTTAGTGAATTTTCATATTTGGTGGAGTTTAGAGGGATTATAATGTAAATAATGATCAGTTGAGTTATTTGTAAATGGACGAATGATATTTTATCATTTATGCATGATGTCTAAATAATTTTTGTTACGTCTATTACGTTTCATAAAATTATGCTAATGGTAACTAAATACACTTCAAATTTTCCCATTCATTCCTTTTTTTCCATAACTTTAATACCTTCCAAATTTTTCAATTGATCCTTTCCTACAGATACTGTCAGAATCGATATCACAGCGGATATTTCGAAACAATTTCAATAATTTTTTAATTTGAAATTTTTTATGAATTATCTGTATGGATATGCCGCATAATTTTGCGTTCCAACTTCTTTTTCAAATTCCAAAAGATCCCAAATAATCTTTTTCTAGCCAGTCATCGTACAAAAATTAATAGAAGAAAGACACAAATCGATTGATTTTACAACTAATATCTTGTATTATGTATCTCCATACTTTTGGATATATTGAAGCTATATTGAACTATATTGAAGTTGAAAACCTAAATCAAAAAGACCTCGCACGACATAAGTAGTGAAGCAAACGACATCGATCTGACAATCCCTCGTCACCTAATGTTTTGAAAATAGCGACGAACGAAGCAGCGAGATATCCAAGAGAATCGACTAAACATGTATGTCGCGTGCTTTCGTCACTGTGACGCTTCTGTGATGAAAAAGCACATCGAGAAGTCGCAGCTGCCAGGGCCTCCATTTTGGATCACTTTAAAAATCTTAATTTCTTCGAAGGCTCCGCCGCTGCGACTGAACTGCTGACTTGTCACGGCAGCGTCTCTGCGCAATTTTTAAGATATAAGTTTCTATTATAGAGTAAGGTAGCGTTATTTGAGTCAGCTAAGTCTTAGCATTCTCAAATTCAACTAAAATTTTGTACAGAGTAATCAAACTCATTTCATATTGTGAAACGCTACATCTCATAACTATTATATAAAATTGCCCCAAAATTGTCAATTCCTATGTAGATACAAGATACGATGGAAAATCTAATTGGAAATACGTAAAATTGAACAATTAAACTTACAGCAGTTATTGTTCCATTTCATTCCATCGTAATTTAAATTCAGTTTTTGTATAATAAGACATCGTTTTTGTCTTTTTCAGTAAATATATTCTTTTTAGCGAAGAAAGTGATAAATTACTGAATCTCGATACAATTTCAAATTATTCAATTACTTTGTCCTCCTATCACGTTGATATATAAAAACTAAAAGATTTTGGATAACTTCATAATTATGAGATTCAGCGTATTAGTTTTTAATATAACAACGAAAAAATAAGAAAATGTTGCGTACTTTAGGTCGAATAAGAATAAGCGTCAAGATGTATAACTTAGATAATTTTATGGTATTTATGGCAACTAGAACCGAGAATTATTAACTAAATTAATTAATTGAAAAACTTCTTATCTTTTGATGAGTAGGAATTATATCCTCTTAGAAAAGTACAGGCATCAAGCTGTCACTAACAACGAATTTAGCTTTAACAAC
The DNA here is from genome assembly GCF_910591885.1 of Bombus terrestris. Taxonomy (NCBI): domain Eukaryota; kingdom Metazoa; phylum Arthropoda; class Insecta; order Hymenoptera; family Apidae; genus Bombus; species Bombus terrestris. The sequence goes on along the minus strand of NC_063272.1, from coordinate 12,062,395 downwards.
GAATAAATAGCTCAAAAATTGTTATAACAATATTTAGCAAATCATAAAGCAAATTGCTTAGTTTGATTTGAATAATTCTATCTTACCCTAAGTTTTGTAAGACGTTCCGACGTCAAGGAAGTATCTCATTCGCGGAGAAGACCGTAGAACGTAAGACGATAACGTTATTTTATTTAGGATTAAATAGCTCATTCTTCCTCATTACCTCAATCTTTGAGATAGTTCCTCCTGCCATTTAAATAACGTGTCACGCGCGTACTCACCTTAAATTATATACACGATCTCGATCGTTCGCACGCATGTTCGCTCGATACTTTTCTGATAGCCAAGAAGAAAAGCGAATCTCGAAGCGATACGTGCTGATGGATCGTATCGAATCGATGGAACTCGTTCGTTCGAATGTTGCTCATCCTCGTAGGCTAAGTGCGCGTTCATATTGTCTTTATTTTATATGTAAAAGATAAAGTATTCCGATATGTTATACACGTGATACCGTTACGATTAAGTACATTCTGTCTCTCTTTTACGTTAGGCGTACGTAGTCTAATGATTATTATTAATTATTATGCATAGCGCTGTGCAACCATTGTCATTCGTCGAATGCAACTTTGTAATAAATTCCATTGTCATAATATTTTCGTTTGTACGATTTCTTTTCACCTTAAAATTATAAGAACTACGATCTACAACTAACGAGATACAGCATATTAAATATCATACGAAAGCTTGTTCCTTTTCCATTTTTACGCGTTTTTACATTTACTTTCTTTAGTTATAAACGCTCTTTTATTATAATTAGAATAATCTCCAAATAATAGTGAACCTATCTAAAAGTAGGTAACTAAAAGTAGGAAAAATACAAATTGTATAGCATAATATGTAAATTTTCAATTAAACATACGTATAGTAAATAAATTTCGTCATTTAAAAGCATTACTATTCTATCTCAGGAATTTAAAACTCCATGAATAAATTCGGGTATCTAAATGACTATTATAGAAATAAAAACCACATCAATAAATTGAGAACAATCTTTGCAAAAAAGAAAAAAAAAAAAAAATAAAAGAACAACGATAAAAAGAAAAGAGGATGAAAATAATATCAGCTAAGAAATTTACATCTTCATACGCCTATTGTTAACTTCACCTCGTTCTCGTGAACTCACCATTATTATCGACTGTAAGTAAAGTTCAACAAACATCTTACAATATATACACACTACGGGTCAAGCAAGAAACTTATAATTTACCGTCATGAATACATTATTCTCTAACATTTAATCTATAACGTTCTACCATATAACTTTCACGCTGCATTTTTAATTGATATACGAGCCTCGTCAGTATCAAAGATTTTTCCTACGATTATTATAGTGATTTTTCAAGAGATAATTCCTCTGCAAGGCTGCCAGCCGGAAGGTTGAGGACAATAAGCGTACTTGGCAGTTTACCGGGCTAAGAAACGATTTGTGCGGTCATTATCGACACGAAGGCAAGCCGATAATAGTAGGGTCGAGAGAGTCGTCAGATATTGAGCGATCAATTCGCGAAAATAAGGGACTGCGTCTGATCTGCGAGACGCATACAAGCCTAATCATGCGGCGATAATTCACACTTATGAGCTTTAATTCTTACTCTTGGTCGAGTCGCAAGTCCACAATTTTGTCACGACACGGGAGAAAAATTAATTTAAGTGTTACGAATTAGCCAGGGGCAACGAAATATCGAGCTGTGAGACGTATCATTAAACGAATGAATAAATTCATACACAAGACCTGCAATGACTTACATTATTTTTTCGGATTTTTTAATGAAGATTCTGATTTTCGTCATTTTTGTTGCACTTGTATGGTTTTACTCTTTTGTCGGTGACTATGATATGATAAAAATGTTTAAATACGGTTCAGTTAAAGATCGTTGCTGGTATTATGTTTCATAAGCATGTTTGTTAGCGTATATCAATTTTTATCGAAAAAAAGAACATAATAAATAGCCTATGGATCTTTATACAAATTTGTTTCTTCGTAGATAAAAAAAAAGAAAAACTTCAATGTATAAAAATATGTTCTATGCTGTAAATGTTATAACACATAATTCTATTTTTGATATTTTTATAGAATTTTGTGTCTGCTCGTTTCTGCATATTTACAATTGGCATAAATACGTGAATATGTATCTGCGGTTCAGTAGTCAATTTAAGTGTAGTAGGAAATATAACACAAAAGTAATTCTGACTATAACTCAAATTAAACGTCTAAAGTATATTATGCGAAACATTTTGAAGTTTCATTAGCATCGTTATAACACTTAACCATCACGATTATATTGGTAAGGCTTAAAACGAATCTAAAAATATATATAGAAATTACAAGAGACAAGTTATCATAACGAAATATCTATATGCCTCCTTTCATTTCATCTTCGAGTTCTATAATTCTATTACATTATTCGATTAATTAAGTTTCAAACTTAGTCGGTTCGCTACAAATTACAGCTATCACGATCGTAACGTTCACGTACGTACGAGAACGAACGAGATGCTTGGATCGATCGAGTCGATATATAACGCTAAGGAACGAAGGGGATGTAATAATTTTCATATTCAGTGCAGCTGCACGATGATCAGTAAAGGTCGATTATTCAAGTAGTACGTAAGAAATTATTTCAAGCAAACAAGACACTATCTTGCTAACAGCGCAGCTCTTTCCCATGCCCTAACTCCGACATTAATTGTATTTCGGTTCGAAATATAAATCATATTGGAAGTTCACCGTTATCGACGTACCTGCTGCTTGACAGCCGGGATTGATACAAATTCAATAATTACGCGCGGAGATACTTGTGTTTCCGTTGAAAATCCGTGATAAATAGGTTTTAAAGGTAGCAATTACGATAACTAATTGCAGACAAAAATAGTTGTTAATTGAAGTCGATAAATCAGCAATTGATGCGATTATTGGGATGTTTGATGAATCTTTTTCTTAAGATCATGATTAATGAAAATCTTCGCAGATAACCACACTCACATGTGAGTCATTTTATATAATGGACTTCAACATTACTGAAATTTATTTAGTAACCAATTATGAACTTATTGTCTTTCCCGTTTCGTATCATCCTTATATTGCTCTGTGAGATACTGTTTATTATTTCTGACTTGGGATGGCTTTCATCAGACTTCTAGGGCACTTTCTGGTCATCTGTTGTTGTTTCGATAAAGCATTAAAATAAATCAAAACGATTTGTTGTTATTATATATAGAAATTTATGTTATTCACAAAATTCGAAAGAATTAAGCTTTAGCATTCTGAAGCTCTTCTCACCCTCGCTTTCTAATTTAGTTCGCATATATTTCGAAATAGTTCTCCGTTAGTTTGATTGCATAAAGAACCAATTTTATCTGAATTATTTCACCCTATTTGGTTGTTAGATAATAGAATTCTGTTTGTTTAAAATATACTATAATACCATTATATAGTTAAAGTAAGAAAGATAATAGTTAAGACACTATACGATCGGGTTCCATCGCCATTTTACGAATAATAATATCTCATTCTCTTGATCCTCTAACTCCACATTTTTCCACTCGTCCAGGCAGTTTCGCTTCCTAGACCCGAGCCATATACATCGAAAACCACGATACTCTTTTTTCCCGATGCTCCTATTAATTTACAGGATCGATGAACAGAACCGGTAGCGTCTGAATCGCTTGGAACGATACACGTTTCACGCTTGTCTAGTTGCTCGCCGGCTACTCCGTCTCTTTTTTCAGTCCTCTCGATTCCAGCCTCTCTCTGTAAGCCACGATCTCGATTCCACCAAGTTCGTTAAATTCATCCGTAGGCGATAGAAACGAAACTCCGGTTTGAATTAAAATATTCACGCGGTTAGATCGATAACTTCCCCCGCCTGTGTGTGGAACTCCGACCGCGCTGCTTCATTATCCTGGCGCCAGACAGGACACTCCGAGGCCCTCGTGTGTGTGTTTTAGCTACGGGAGCAGTGAACGTCCTTGGTGTCTTTCTGGGGTCTTTCCTCCTCAGGGTACGCTCGTTGCGCCGCCTCGATACTCTTTTTGACGCCCACCCAAAGCCGGTGGGAATCGTGCATCAGGCGGTAAGACGATTTCTATGCTCGATATCGAAGTTTTGCATGGGAATCCAAGCCTTCCTGCGGTTGCTGCTCGGGACTTTTACTGTTTGGTAGAAACGTACCTGTTCTCTTTTTCCTCTTTTAGGCGGTTGGATATCTCGTGGATTGGAGGAGGAGGTTTATATGTTGGGGTCCATTTTCTGATCCTCGAATGGATATTTTTAACGTGCACAGGATGGAAGGGTTTTTATGATGCTCATGGAGCTTCAGCTTGGATACGAATCTTCTGGGAAGAAGGCACGAAAGTGGTATTTTAGAAAGAAGCACGTTGCTCGATACGTTTGAATTCATTTGTTCGTATGCATTATTTAGACATAATTTATATTGAAGTAGTGGCAAATTGTGTGTTGTTAACGTATAAGCTGTAGTTAGAAAAATTATTTGTAATACTAGACATTCGATAAGTTTCTAATAGAATTTTGACAATTTCATATGAATTTAGGAATTATATTATGTGTATAATAGTATTGGTAGATTAAATGGTCAAATATGCATATCAATAAAATTACATTATATTCATTTAGAACTATTTTATGAATTTATAGTTACCATTTTTGTAACATAATTTTTCTTACATATGTTGAATCATACGTATTATTAGCTACAGTGCGTTCCTTCTATCATAGCTAACAAATTTAAGATAGCATGTAATTGAATGATTTCACGTATTAATTGGTACAACTAGTTTTTTATTTTTTATATGTGACACACGACTATTTATTAGACATTCTATTTACAACTTTTGAACTTATAAGCGTGAGATATCGTCATTGCTAATGACAAAAAGATATCTCCGACTAGAATTCTTTGCATATTAACTATTCCGATTATCAGATTTTAAATACTTTCGCAAATGAAATAAAACGCAACAAAATGAATGAACAAATAAAGGAAACAAAATTAAGAAGCAGGTATTTAAATTACGAAATAAAATGCTTATCATATAATATAATATCATATAATATTACAAATCTAATACAGAAATAAAAATGTAATGTTCGAGTATACAAACTTTCAAATATATAAAAAATGTAACACTGGAGAAAGAAATTTAAATATAATTTACAATTCTTAACCCATAATCTCTCGATCAATTATTATTTTTAAGGGAATAATATTAAAAGAAATTAAACATAATATTTTCCCAGCACTTCACGCCTAAACCATCTGCAACCGAAGGAGCACGGTTGCAAAGGTCGATAAGGTGGAACATTAACTTACCGTGATACGGTCGGATTACCGATGCAGCCGGCATGATCAAAAGCCTTTGAAAAGTTGCAATCATCGGCAAGTAAACATTGCCACGTGACTCTGCCACTCGACGTTATCCACACTGGACAAAAAGGGATCAACTGAACGCGAATAATAAAGAACATAGAAATAACGAGACGTTGAGAAGAGGGCGGAGAAAGAGCGACAGTCTCATTGTGCAAATAATTGAAATACTAATCCCCTTTTCCCGAAGTAGTGACAGTCACTTCGATCGAGTTGGACGAACGATATTTAGGAGTGCGTGCTTGAGAGGGCGTAACCCCGAAACGATGCGCGTCGCAAAAGCGAAAAGCAAACTCGGCCTGCGGCTGTACACGTGACTTTGCATGCGAACGCGCTCTGGCTGTGTCTCTGCCTTTCCATTCTCTTTTTTCGTGTCACCGGATAGGTATGTGCTAGGTATATACCAATATTGTAAATATATTCATTTTTTTCTGCCTAGTATCTTAAATCTGTTATTGACCTTAGCTGTAGTACATCATTAGCAAATGTAATTTATATTAGCAGGATAATGATCCTGCTGACAGCTCCATTGATCTTCCAGTTTATTAATAATTTTGGAAAATAGAAAGAAAAATGAGATATATCGAAGATTTAGATCGGGAGAATTCAGCTAATTCGATGATAGAGGTAATATCACGATGATTTAAATAAAGTTACAGCAGAACTTTATTATTACCGTGTAATTCATAAGAATTTTCTCTTCGGAGTAAAGTTCCAAATATGAATAAGAAAAAGCCGCGAACGTAGGTTTCTTCTTCTGTATAAACCACTTCCATTATACTAGATACTAAAAAATTTGTGAGTTACGTATTTATTTTTGAAATGTTTTAACCGTTACGATAAATTATAATACCATTACGATAGCATCATAAACATTGTGTTCATTGCAGATCGTCTCATCCCAAAATCGATATCAATAAACGAATTTGAGAAATGCAACTAGTTTGATAGTTCTGTACAAAATTCAGGATTGGATCTTAAGACCTTTAATTTATCAAACGATCATTCAAAACTTCCAACACAGTCTGTTTACAATCATTCGACGACTCCGTTTCTCTTCAGCGCAAGCAAAGGGCAAGCATGAGCGACATCACAGCAGCCGAAGGAAACCGAGATCACGTTAGAGAGGGAAGACGCGATCCACGGGGTCCTTTCGTCCAACAATAGGTGGGTAAACACGGAACAAGAAGCTCGGAACCTCGAATGACCGCCTACGGTGGATAATGAGGAAGAAATTAGTGGTGCGTGAAGGTACGAAGAGGCCACCTGTGCCTTACCCTCCACCGACAGTACTCAGGCCGACGGTGAAACAGGCACTCGTACATATCCATCGTCCTTCGCGTCATTGCCCCTCCCACGCCCTTCTTTCTTAAAAAGGACTCGCCTCGTGACGCGAACAAGCACAAAGGTAGTCCTCGAAGGCATTCAGCTTGCATAGATCCTTGATAAAACATTGAATACTCTACGTCCATTCATGTCGTGTGTCGTTTTCCTTTGCTCTCCTTCTGCCTCTTTTTTTTCGTTCGTTTTCGTTCTATCGTGGCCCTTCGACCTCGTCGTTGTCCCTAGGAGAAGCGAAGAAAACGACGTTTCATCTCGATCATAGAGATGTACGAGAGCACGCACGATGCTGGCTGTATGTTAGGATATGAGGTTGTCAACCTGTCAGTGAATTTCGACGACGAGATTCTTGTTCTATTTATCGGACTCTTTCATGGAATCTTGGAGACAGGAGAGAAATAGGTTGTTTTGGGCGGATGCAGAAAGTGTTTTTGTAAATTTAGTCAAGAGACATTTGGTTCCTTCGATCGTAGCTTCGTTGATCTTTTTGAATTGCACAGTGGGATTGTCATGAAAAAGATAGAGAGGCGAGGTATGAAAAATGAAAATAAAATTCAGTGGTTGCAAGTTACTAATTTCAAACTATGCAGGCCTAATTTTTATTTGAACATTTTAATTGATTCAGAAAATTCTGCGAAATAATATATATAAATTTGGCAGTTTGGAATACGTTTGCATAACCGGTTACTTTAAACTGAATTAATTTAATCTTCCTGGCGTCAATTTTCATTCGACATCTTAAGGAACAGCTCCAATCAGCTCACCTGCAATAAAACCGTAGTCGACGTTCACCAGGTAGCACGAGACATTCGCTGTTAATTAGATACTTTCGAATAAATTATCGCCAGGCTAAATCCGGTTAGATGGTTGGTTAATTAAATTCTGCTCTTAGGGTAGCGGATGTCTTCATATTTTACGAGTGATCGTATACGTCATCAGCGGTGATAATGGAAAATAATTTGTCATTTCACGCAGCACGAAGGAAAAGTAACCAGATCGTGTTAAGTGATTTGTCCTTGCCATCTGCGAGAGCCGGCATTATCCTGTAGAGTGATTGTAGATGGCCCGATTTTCGGGGAGGGCGGCTTTTAGCCCTGTCAGGGCGAACCAACGCCGAAATATTAGTGTCAAACAGGACGTTATACATGTTCGAGCACGCAGACGAATCAATCATTTGCTGTTTGAGAGTGTTTCTTAAGAGAGAATCTTCTTGTCCATCCAAACGGTTTTGTCCGCATCTTAGACAGTTCGCGTCGAGATTAATTATCTGTTTTCGATTGGAGTCGTTATACATGAAAGTAATTGAACATTTATTGTAAGAATCTATTACGAATATATGTATTATACATGTTATACAAAACATTTTTAAGTTTCGTTAATATTCAGTGTAACACGATTATTATGATTGTGTTGGTCAAGTTCGAAACAAATGGAGAGAATATACGTAAAAGTTATATGATATTTATCGCAAATATACATTTTACAGAAATTGTAAAAATACAAGGTTGATTAAACAGTCAGCTGATCATCATATTGATAAGTCTCGATATAATAACAGTATGTAATTATATGATCAACTATGTCTATGTACCACATTTACAATAGATACCTTGTAATTTCTAAATATATGTACATTCTCTGATTTGTTGTACGTACAGGTACAATTCGAAATATTAATTGAAATAGTTCTATGAATTAGAAATAATTAATTAATTGAAATAGGCATAACATACTTCGAAATTGATTATGTACTTAGATGCTAACATAGGATAGCTTTAGTAACTTCATATCAAAGTAAGAAAGAAATAACGAGGATTACTTAAAGGAATGTTTATAACTAGAGCAAACTATGAGGTCGAATATTTATTACAAATTACCGTTTACAAACTTCACAATTTTTAATAACTACTTCGAAAATTACTACAAATCCAAGAAGCAACTAGAACGTTCAACGATATATACGAATAATTAAATTCTTTCTTCATCGCGCAACATTTCTGATCATCGACGTCTCGTCCATGCACAAAAGGGAACACGATCAAGGTTTGACATTTCATATTCCCCGGAAACTTTCCCACAAACAGTTGACGGGCAAAGACATGCGGGCCGATCTCCGCGAAGGTAGCTTTTTTGTCTTTCAAGTGGCCGAGGGCTTTCCAACTCACATGCGTTTAGGTATTCACAAACAAAGCGGCGCACACGTCGTTTCAACGTACACTTCGTCGCCATTATTTTGACCCCCTTGGTTCGTTCCACCGTGCTCGCACTTGCTCACACTCCGGGATCTTGTCGGCTCCTCGAAGACAAATATTTATATCGCGAACGCCCGCTGCGCCATTGTGAAATCTCGCGGCAACTCTTGCTTCTATTAAGGTGTCGAGCACCTTCTCGTCGCTTACCCTCGCAATTTTGCACGTGGGATTTTACAGAGAGGGGAAATCGTTTGGTACTAGAACCTCTAGAGCTTCTTACGTCCATCGAGATGTATAAGTGAAATGGGGAATTTGATAGAATCGTTTGTATCGTAGTTGAGAAAGATCTACCTCTCTTGGGCTATTTTTATGTGTAAAATTGAAATTGGTACTTTTAGACGAAGAATAATTTCTTGGAATTTTCGAAAATAAACAATGGCCAAATATATAACACATCTGGTAAATGTTTATAGGTTTAACGAAGATTATTATTTATATTCTGAATTTGATGTTTCGTTCTATTTCGAATATACGCGTATTCCAATTTAAGCGCAGATATAATCACATCACAAAAAAGAAAAAAAAATGAGGCAGATGAAGAATGACAAAATGAAGATGATTATACGAATTCGAATGGTATAATCATTTCCAAATAAGCTAATAGTAGTTAATAATGTAACTATCTTCTGTCGGAAAGAACCACAGAGATGAACGTATCACGCATGCGAGAGTTTTGTAGGCGGGTGTTGTAAGAGGCGTGGTGACGAAGTAGGCCGCGTAGCATCCCCTCATAGCTTGAATGATTTTTTCAACAGTAATTTACGCGATAATACAAGTTATAACTTTAAAACAGCAAGGTACTATATTTCTACTTCGTACCTGGCATAATTTAATCCCAACTTACTGAAACAAATTTTACTAAACGTATAAATAATCTGCTTCTTTATTATTCGTTACAACAATTTAAGGGACCCTTTGTAAATTAAATGCTTTACCATCGTTTATTCGAATATTGCTAGACATGCAATTTCTGCCGGTGGAAATATATTTTGCCGTCTGGTTGACCTGAAGAAAATCAAGATCGGCGAAAATCTGTTTCCGGGAGACGAATATTACACGAAAGGAATAGGAAAGCTCCATTTCTACGCGGTTGGAGAGGAACGGGCATAAATCGTGGCTGTGATAATGGAATTCTCAACGGGGGTCGCATTGACACGGCTGCGAAGTGTCGTACCGTAGAGGTAAATAGATCGACGTCGTGACGATGCCAACGCGGGTGTATCAAGAGGGTGGTAACCTCCTACTTATAGTTACAACCATTTGTACAAGGTGTATCGCGAATCGATTTCGCTCAGTTTGATGCCCATTCGTCTATATATTAAAACGATCCCACAACGAAATATTTCGATATACATTTGCTTCACCTCGGATAAATGCTTAAAGAGATATGCATTATGTTCCCAATTTTTATGATTGCATACTCTGAACGATAATTTATTTAGTTTCTTAGATTCTATTATATTAGTATAATAAATTCTTTTAAAAGACGTTGATTTCTTAATCGTTGACTTCAAGCTTGGAATAAAATATATTGAATTTTCATAAAATTGGCGAGTAAATTCATTTTATTATTGATTCCATACCTAAATGCAATTAGATTAATGTAACTATGCTTTATAATATTTTGGCCTTATAATTAAATTTGAAATAAAATATTTACTTACTAGTATTTGAATTATGGTAACTAATTTTACCAAATAATACTATTTTAATGATTTAACAATTAACAATAGTTATTGCAATATTCGACAACTTATTAACAACCAGTTGGTATTTAAATACAGTATTCATATAAAAACAATTAATTTAATTATATCGTGGTTAAATTTTTCTTTAAAATGATATAATTGTTTAAAGTATAAGAATTATCAATAGAAAGAAGCTTCAATATCACTCATTATTTTTTAAATTCTATGCAAATAACTAACTTCGTGTACTTATAATCAGTCAATTATACCATTTCTGGTACCAGAACTGATAACTGATCTAAAATATTCTCTCTCCCTCTCTCTCTTTCTCTTTCTCTGTTTTTCCCTTCTCCTTCTCTCTCACTTTCCCCTTCTCCCTCTCTCTCTCCATCTCTCTGTCATTCGTCAAAGTAAAGAATCATAAAATCTTCAAATTTTTCTACAAAATGGAAGTCTCCGTTTACTGGAAACTCAGTATCATTTCACATTATATCACTGTACCACGTAAATCTATTTCGATACGCATCCGGTTTTCGCCACACCCTGTATACGCCATACCTTACGACCAAATGATTAGCTGACGAGGAACGGTCCCCGTGTGAACTCTCCCATAGAAGAAACACGTGCTCCATTTTCCCTCCTTCTCCTTGTAGATATTCGTTCGCTCTCGATCTTTTTCTCGTATCACGCCAGACGTTGAGCGTTGTTCGCATGAATCACGTCCCATCATGTAGATCTCACCCTCGCTCGACCTCCGTTTATCTCATAATACGACATTGACCGGATCCTCCGTGATATCCCAGTAATAAAATCTTTACTTGTCCAAGTAACCTAGGTTTACTTGTCAAATTACCGATTCCATTAATATGACTACAGTCGATTACTCTATTTTCCATTTGTTGTTTCTACACGGTATGTAATTTCATTGAAGATTTAAGTGCAGGTACTGGGTTGGAAGAAGTGCGTGTGAAAATGAAAATCTGTAGAGGGACGGTGTAACGAGAAACAGTATACTATAACAGTATGTCGTTATAATATCTTTATTTTATTTAGTATTTTTTTTATTCAGTATTTCTTAGCACAAAAATTTTTCACCGGTCAAACATGGCTCGCACCATACACTCAAAGCATACAAACTGAAACTTCGAAGCTTTATGCGGAAATAAGAAAAAATAAAGCAAAAAATATGGAAGCTTTCACCTGGAATATCTCAAACTGTTTCTTACATAAATCTTATCGATACTCGTTTTCCTGGATTATCCAACTGAAAATGTGCGACCACTTAGTCCAAACGGCGCGAAAGTATTTCTAGACTAGACTCAGGTATAACAATCACGCTTCTGTACACAGCAACATAATCCGTAAAAGTTGTTTAGGAAGGGATAATCAAGTGGATTTTTATGAGACAGCACTTTCGAATTAAAATCTTCGCTCAAGAGTGTTATATGCATCATTCAAGGTTTAATGATTTCTACGATATGATTTTAATAATGTGCTTCGATAAAATATTTCAATAATCTCTTCCTTTCTGTTTCAATAATTTTAATTAATGTAGATATACATAATTTGAATCTTGAGCAGGTTTCAATAGTATTTTGATAATATTCCTTTATATTACGCTATCTATATCCAATCCTCATTACCATCGGATACTGTTTCTAAAAGCAAGTGTAACGGAATTGCTACATTAACAAAAATAACTGTACAAATATTACTTCCTTAAGTTTGTCTGAAATTCTACTGTTATTTATAGTACTCCCTAGTAACAAGCGTAATTAGGAAAATTTTAGAAATTATTTATGACAGTAAAATATTTATTATACTAATAGTGGCAAAACCAAGATATTTACAAAAAAGAAAGTGACGAAGTATATCTATAACAATAAAAAGGTTGCTCTTTTGTTGGAAAATTTGCCACTTTGACTTAAAAATACTATGTCTCACAAATGTTCCAGAAAATAGGTATTTAAGAATACAATGGCTGTGTTATAATATAACTTGGAGTTAAATATATTATACCACCCCAAGTTAAAACTAAATATATTATAAGATATGAAATACCATAGTTTTGCTCACTTTTTGTGGAATTCGGAGCAATCGAACATTTATAAATTGATAGAATCCAAAAAAGACAAGGTGACAACACTAAAAGGGTTGAAAACCAATTTTATTAGCGTCCGTAAGCTGTAGTTTAAGAAATTTGGGAATTCCAACTTTCATTTTGTTACGACTTGCTATGATTTTTAATTGCACCTTGAGGGAAGAAACAAAAAGAAACTCGAGAAAAGAATGTCAGTAAAATAATCCCTGCTAACCATTTGAGAAGCGTACCCCGTCTTGTAGTCGGTCGACAAACAAAGGTAATACTGCGGTGATTATGTGAAACCATGGGTTAAAAATAGGTATAATTCTATGGTCTCTGATCAAATAGAAATTTTCTTTTTTTCTCACGCTTTCGTTATTTTCTAAGTGGATGAAATTTATTGGTGCGGTAGAGTCGTAAATTTAAGTATTAGACATTGGAAAAGAAACAATTTTCAATGTCATGTAATTTATTTTATGAGAGAAATTTTATATTATAGAAAGAGTTTAATGCCCTTTTGCAATATTTTCGAAGAAATCGCATTAAAAAATTTCTCTATTACGTGTATATCAAACTAATTCTTCACTAACATATTCAAACTCCATTTTCACCAACAGGAAGCTTTAAACGACAAAATTTTATCTTATGTTTCACACATATTATCGTATGTTGAGCCTATTACTGTCTAGTCGCTAATGAGTCAAATACATGTGTACTTACTTAACAAGTTTCTGAAATCGATTTTTAAGCAAACGAAACCTTTCTTTTTTATTTTTATTTTATTTTGAATTATACAATACGGCGACATAAAGTATTTGAACACCATTGTACTTATTATATTTGTATTTATATCGGATAGTAATTAATTAGGTTCAAACATATTAAGTTTCATATCATTTAGTAAGATACTTTCATATGATTAAAAAAATTTGATATGAAAATGAAACGTAAAACTTGGTAAAAAAATAGTTCGTCGAAAAATAAGGTGTGTGCAAATATCTTTGATGGCTACTATAGAGTCCTCTTTGATTTAATTTGCATCGCGGATTTCAGATCACAGTATATAAATAACAAAATTAATAACACGCAGTTATTTATATAAATAATCACTAATGATAAGTCATATTAATTAAAAAAATTTTATTCGGGATGTCAGGTAAAAATTGGCCAGCGTCGCGGAACAGCGATTTTAAGTCGAGAAATCATCGTCAGAGCGATCTACCTGCGATGACGCGGCGATATATAGTTAAAATCTTATGGCGCTTCCGGAAGCGCTTTGTTTGGGGTGGATGGGTATTGAATAGCGCGTATTTCAAACCAAAGAAGCACTTCGTCAAAAGGCGAATCGGCCGGCGAGGACGCAAATGAAAAGAGGAGGCGAACGGCGAAACGGCGTCGACGAAATTCGAGATCTCAAGGAGGAGAAATGAGAGCAGTGCGGGCCTCCCTTAACAAAATAGGATAGAGAGAATAATAAACAGGGCGGGGTGGAAGACGGGTAAGGGAGAGGGAGAAGAGAATTCTATTTCTTATTGCGGGATCAAACATATCTGAAAGGAATTAAGTGTACTCTTTAACAATTTTATTTATTTAAGTAATCCGATACTAATATTTATTAATTCATTTGTTCAGGCATCAGTGAATTTATAATATCGTACGTTACTACTTTATAAAAAAAAAAATTGCTTATAAAATTCATACTTTGAGACGCCGAAATGGTAAAGGATGTAAATGTGTAAAATAATAAAGAGACTGTAAGAACTATACTCAGAATTGTTTAATTAAAAAATTAACAATTTCAATATATATACAACAAAAATCTAACTGTCTACATCCAATTTAATACAAATAAGAAGGGATGATTCTACTTTATAAAAAATACAAATATTTTAAGATATATTCTAAAAATGTTTTCCTAATGCTATACCCCGTACATGTACCTGCTATTCATAAACTCATCCATAAACCGAAGGTCGGTTTCATTACGAAACTAAGTGCTAGCCCCGCAATCAATCCAACCTTCGATTACCCGGTTTCCTCGAATTACAGGCAAACATTTTACATCCATAGAGTTCTACACAAAACGATTTGCTTCCTGCTGTTCCCATCGCGATCTGTTGCGATCAACGAAATGTAGAAAGAGGGTAGAAACGTGTGAGAAGCGACAAACGAGAGCGCAGGTCAGGGAGAGACGAAGGGAAGCTAATGGGGAACGGCAGAAGAGCAGAGTAAAAGGAAAGGCCGAAGTAGGTGAGGCCACCGAATAGGCTTACAAAGAATCGAGCATCAGCACTGTCAGCGGCTGACAGCGGGCTCGAGTTACGTCACTGGCTAGGCTGTTGTGCTTTTTCAGGGCGGCCATTGAACAGTTCCTTCACAGTCAGTGCGGGCAGGCGAACTACAGTCGAAGGCAAGAACGCTAGGGGATCTTTTTCGTTCGGGAGACAAGAAGACGTCTTTTGCCCTTTCATCAAAGAGGTGGGAGTGGTTGTCCCCGAAACGTAACCCCGCCATATTGAATACGTTTGCGCATGATGGAGAATGCTCCATAGCCTTGAACGGATATTACTGTTGAAAAACTTTCTGTTAGATCGCGACAGACGGTTAAAATGGAGAATTTTTGTCGTAATGAATTGCCGTTTTTTTAATCGATTGTTTACAGTAGTCTCAATTGAAGCTATGCAGAAATTGAAATTATACCTTCAGTCTTGTAACTTTTGGGGGAGAGAGATCTGTTTTAAAGATGTTAGGGGTTGAAACGTTTGATTGAGTAAATTTTGAAAATATTATTTATAGGGAAGGAATTTATTAAAATGATCCGAGATGAACAACGAGAAAATTTGTTACAACGTAGGATGAACTGGCGTGGAGTAATTTTTAGTAGAGCTATGGATGTAGGTATGTTGCGACATTTAAGTGGAGCGTCATCTGTTTTCAAATCCGAGCACTTGTGTCTTACTCGCTTCGTAAGTGTATATTTTAAAGTGTATTGTTAAATGTATTTCGTAAATGTATATCTTTCGTGTATTAATAAAAAATATTATCGTTAAATACATCAGAATTAATGCTATGCAATTATCAAAAATCGTTCAAGTTTAAAAAAGTCATAATACGTATCAATACTAATACATGTGCAAACTCTTGGCGTATTTAAATATACAGGATCTTTGAAGGGTATAAAAAAATTATCAACTTTTTACCACTCGTATACAAAAGGAGAGAGAGAAGTTTATTCAACATACTCGACGCAAAAGATTCCCACCAACTGTCCTCTTTTTCCACCGGTAATAACGAGGAGCATTTTCATAGTTCTTGGATAGGTGAATACGTAACCAGAGGCCGGATGTTCCCGCCCAGGATGGATCTACGTCTTGTAAGGTACTCTCAAGGAGTTTCTTCGCCTTCCTTTTCAACCCCTCGAGGTGTAGCGTCTCTGATTTCTGATCTGGTAGCTGGTGCAGCTACTTGTCACTCCGGTGCACGCCCACTTTTCATCGAAAGAAACTCGTAAAGTAAACGACCATCTTCGTTCGTTACGTTTTCCTTCGAGATCTTAACCGACGACTGATTTTCATAACAGTGAACATCCGGCCGACTAACGAACGTTGGCATCGGGACGCGTCGTGTCTCCTTTTTAAATTCGTGACTCGTTCACAGAATTTTTTCACCAAGATCATGCAAGAAATCATAATAATGGTCATTCCAGGGGACTAACGTCGTAGGAATTCTCACGGTTGAGAGGTATAGTCAGTTTTGTCGCAGATTCTGATCATTCGAAGAATCGATCATTTTTAATAATTTCAAGCATAGTTTCAGAATTGCAATTTTCTATACATTTCTGATAGAGATCGATCATACTTGCCCAGAAAAAATTTGGAGAAATTTTTCAGGATAAATACTAATAAAATGCAAATTTCCTTTGTATTACATGTATGCTTATATAAGGATAAAATAGATAGTTAAAGTATTTATAAATGAAATTTGTTGAAAATTCCTTTGCATTAAATGTAACGAAAATGATTAACGAAATTAAAAATAAAAGTTTCTATTTTATTTTTTCATTCAACTATTACACATTGAACAATGAAATCTTACTAAAAATTGATTTTAGAGGCCCACATCTATTTGGTGTTTAAAAGTTAGGAAAATAATATACGTGTGCCTTTATATTATTAAGGTATATTATTAGTAAGGTATATTATAAAATTATATTATTAATAATATATCTTAGTATTTTATCTTGTAACGAAAAATGTACGAGGCAGTGGCAAAATAATTTCTTCATGAAATTTAAAAAGAAAAAAGAACTGTGAACCACTCAGAAATCAAACTAGTTAACTCTACATCTTCTCCAATTTTCATTCTCTCTTTCTGTATAATTTATGATAATAAATAGTTATAAAAACAAGGTTCTCGATACATTTACAATAGCAAATAATTTAATCTTGTACTTCTATGTATCCTATATATAAGTAATAATACAATACACATTAGCATCTTCTGATACTTCTATGGATCTCCTATGTAAATAGATACCCTATAGGCCCCTTAGAGTAATTCCGTAGGTTTTAATATTTATAACAGTTCAAAGTTAATACCTGTAGAATATACATACCTACCTACTTGGTCCTTAATTTTTTAGAAACTAAACAGTTGCCTCCTTAATTACCTTCCGAGTAGTCCGCAACTCTAGCTTAAAAACCTATATAACATCTTACTCCCCTCTACCTCTACCTGCTCTTTCAAAACTAAGCAGTCAATAAATTATGGTTTTCGCAGAAATCAAACATCTCTTTCAATTTCGATAAAACTTCAAACTTTTCGCATAATTTCCTAGATAAGGCGATATAATACAAGTGGTCTTTAAAGCTCCTTTGACAAGTTATAATTTCGCAGTCCCAAGGGAGTACCTCGTTTCCCATGTCAAATTACATTTAACCAGAGATGCGCGATCGTTCTCATGAGGCAATAACCCCGCATATGGCGGATTTTACATCATACAGGACAGCCACTTTCCACCCTCGTTATTCAGGTAAAACGCGAGGGCATCAATGATGTTCGCGTCCATACTGTATCGACCCAACCATATGCTCCGCGTTTCCCATAACGTTGGAAATGCGTACACATTGGCCCTGTTTAGAAGAAGAAGCAACAGGTCGTTTTGCCAGGTCATTGTTCTAATCGCGGTGCAGATAAAACGATTTCGTGCATCACGCGAACAAAGTCCGGGGTAGTTCCGAGTGATGTACGATGTGTTAAAACGAGTGTATTCCATCGATTACTTGAGAGGAAGCAAAATTTAGTATCTAGTGTAATCAGAAGGAACAAAGGTAAGGTAATCTTAATAATAATATTAATAATTGATATAAATTTTTCATTTATTTATTTTGTTACACTGTTATCGTTTCAATGTAAAATAAATTAAGTTTGATACATCTCGAATAAAATTTTGGTTTAAGCTAAAATGTCTGTTGAAATTAGAATTACAATCTACTATTTTATTACGGAGTTCATGTAATCGTGTTATAATAAATAATTTAATGTTGTATTCAAATATTTCATTACATTGATAATACGCTATAATTAGTTACAGAATAATTTGTTTTCATGATACAATATACAAAGAAAAAATGTACTACTACTAATGTACGACCATTTGCAAATCATAAAAATGTGGTATTGTTGACAGACGGTAGGGGGTTGCAAAGATTTAAAGAGACAGGCAGGTGAACTCCATAAAAGGCAGCTTCCCTAAGAATAGCCAAGGAACAGAAACAGAGTCAGTCCAGAAGCACGAGCTTATCCTCCATTAACACAGTGCTTGCCGCTCTCTGGCCTTACCTCCGTCTTATTTTCGATTTTGAAGCCGCTCAAAATTTTGGCGGCGTCCACCGTGCGCCATAGTGTCTGTCAAGTCAACCGTATGATCGCTATGGGATTATCACTTGCTCCAATGATCCTGAACGAGAAGGCGCTTCGACTAAGAAAATGTCAACCTAATTTTGCAAGATCCCTTCCTCGGTCTGGAAGACTACAACTTAGAAGGGTCTAGCTTCTTTTCACGCTTAAATACAGGTCGCCTTTGATCTTCGATGCAGAGAGCGGACGATGTTACTTTTTGTCGTGAGATTAGACGAAACTTCCGATTTTTCAAAATTCCGCTTTCTCAATTTTGTTAATTTTAGTGTATTGATTCCGTTGAAGGAAACACCTTAAACGTTGGTTGAAATTTCATCAATTGAAATATGCTTGTCATACTCCTTTTTATTCGGAGACAAATAAAAATTGTATGATTCGGAGAAACATATAATTTCAAAATGAGTAAACTGTAGCTATATATTTATTGCGTGGATATTTTAACTTTTTCCGGTTGTAATTTTTGAGGGTATTGGTCTCCCCAAAATTACAATGTTGGATAATACCCGTACTTCGACCGGAAAGAGTTAATGCCTTATTGTCTATCTAATGAAAGTATAGATTCATTTATGAACAATGTATGCATTATTCTGTCGAACATTACATATTCTGTTGAACGTATCCTTTATGTATTACTTTCATATTTTTGAAGTAAAATAAAAAATGAAAAATACACGTAAAGAAGTGCATCTGCTGCTATTTAGTATAGAATTAGTGCTTTGGTTTTCTAGATACTTTATTACAAGAGTATTATTTCATTCACGTCATCTACTACGTTATATAATATCTGTAAAATATCGAATAAAATAAAGTAAAACTCTATAATATACATATATAAAATTAAAGTAAAATCTAATGATCTATGTAAACTACCAATTAATATAAATTTATTAGAATTCTGTAAATGTACATGTTCCAATAGTTATGACCACGAATGTATATGGTGCTTATAACAAACGTGTTAAAATTACAAAACGATTTCCGGTGGTATCACAATCTCCACGAATTAAATTACATTTTTTCAGATCCAACTCGGAAGTGTGGTTCTGTAAAAGAGTGATTCCTACGAGAACAGAGAGGAAGGCACCATAAAAGAATCTCCCAGTGTCCTTTCTGCGGTTTATAAGCTGCACTCGCCAACGAAACGAGCCTTTCAGAACTTTTTAAATGCAATACCAATAAAACAAGGTACAAATATTGAATAGCCTTATCGGAAGATTGTTGTTCCTGCGACGATCTTCTAGTACCACCGTAGATGTCAGAAGAGATAGCGGCAACATAAGAAACGACTGAAAACTTTACCTGGCTCTTACCAGTTTCTATATTTAAACAGCTAAGTACGAGACCAATCCTAGGTCCTGCTTACGTCTCCTTTTTGCTTCCAGCTTCCTGATTATCGTTTTCTGCCGATCCATGGTCCTTTTTCACCAACAACTACGAACTAGACCACCCGTCGACCTGTTATGGATATAACTCTTTGTCCGAATTAATGATTATACGAAATAAGGACAATACGTATTGATGGCACTTAGAGGACAAAAGCTTGGACTCAACTGGCTTTGTGCTGCTTACGAACTGACCCTATTATCGGTATCCTATTCCGGCCTTTATCTGGTGAGTGTCTTTGTACATAGAACGGATTCCGAAGACAGAAACAAAGATGTTTCTACGAAGACAAATAGTTTGTAATTATGATAATTATAATGCAATTACTGAGATTTAACAGTCATAGTGCGGGATGTCAAAACCAAGTGATTCGCGACAGGAAATTTTTTAAGAAGACGGCGAAGCTTCATCGATATCCAGATTACTGATTTAATAAAGAACAGTTAAACGGTTTTGGATTTTCTACAGACATATTCTAAAACGAATAGCCCTAGATTGTGTATCGTATAGACTTGGAAAGAAAAACTATTTAGAATATTGTAAATAAATAAGTATGTAAAAGAAGGAAAGCAAATATTGCAAGAATATAATCATTATAAAAAAAGTTTCTATTGGAGCAAAATGGATTATACATAATTCAATAAAATAATATGAAAAACAAAACAATGTTGTGTATCTATTACTTGTACAACGAAAGTAACTTTTATGACAACCTGATAAAACGTAAATAAACCAACAGGTAATTTGTATTTTATTGTTTCGTAGTGTATATGTGTATTTCATTGTATTTTATAGTGTGTGTGTCATCGAGATATACGGTTCCTTTGTGCTGAACTAATTTTTGAAATGGATTTCTCCAAGTTAAGAATTCTCTACTGTAGCGTACGCTTTTTTACCTTAAGAATTGGATAGAGAGAGAAATTATATATTATACATTATAGATTTATATATTAAATATAGAATTATATATTACAGATCCGTTAACCTGTTTCTGAATGTGCATTTTTGTAACGATAACGTACAGAGAGTAATATATCTAAGAGATTCCCACGGTAAATAATACTAATTTGAAGAAGTAAAAACTCATGTCAATGTAAACAAATTATTTAACAATGGGGCAATTTAACATGATTTCTTCAGTACGTGCAATATATAGCTGCATCATCTATCGTATTTACAAGTACTACGATGAAGTCAATTTTGTGACAATTGTGAAGTAAGTCTTGAAAGTTTACATAAACACGAAGTTTGTTTTCATGTTTACAATCGTTTAGCATCATAAATACCTTCCACCAGATATCTTAATTCTTATTGAAATGTCTTTCCTAATGTTTACAAATACTTGCATTGCTGCTGTCTTCGAAGAAGCAAACTTTTTCATAAAGTAATTAATTGGTTTTATACTATTTTTATATCCGAATTGGAAATAACGGGAAGAAGATACGGGTATTGTAAAGTGGTATAGAAAACTGGAAGGAGTAAAACTCTTAACTTCAATTAAGTTAAACATTACATTTCCAGTGAATGAGTAATCGCGCGTTACCTTTGCATTTTGTATGAAACAAGATCGATAACATTATATTCCACCATGTAAGTTACCACCGCCAATTTGTCCCCCCTTCCACCCCTTGAAACAGCAACGGCCCCCTCGTACGATTCACTGAACACAAGTACTCTAAGTTTCTGTACCAGTTTCTGTAAGCTCACCGTGTGATGCCAGACAGTTGTATTTTGATAGCAAGCCCGCGACCAGCTGTTTAGATTTGTCTACCTTTTCACCTTTTTGTTCATTTCACTTAACACTCCGATTAAAAACAACGAAAGATAATTCGAGGTTTTTTATATGAGAAAAAGGGGCAAATTTTAATTTCATTAAAAATTTAGTGCATTCATTTCTATCTTTATTTACTTTGCATTTTGATAGTGCAATAAAATCTATGACTTATCTACATTACGATTAAAATTTAACAGCATTTTGTTATCTGTATGAATCGCTTCAAATTTTCAAGTTTCCATTTATACATTTAAAATTTTGTCAAATTCAAATATGAATAAAATAAAAATGAAAATAAATAAATAAATAAATAAAATAGTATAATTACGTCTCTTTTAGTGAACATTTTTCTTTGAACAATTGTATTTTGATTACGGTCCGTTTAGTTGTATTTGCCTTCTTGACAAAGCGACTTGAATCTCTTCTTCATGTTTTTTCTTCCTTATTGCATGTACCACTGCAACGGAGAATAGAATGACGTACCTTTGTGAAACCTCCTCGGGACAGTTACGTGGATAATCTTCTCTCTCGACATATTGCGCCAAAGCTAAAAGCGAGCCACGGTTCGATGAGCATTTGCTAAAGTTGAACCTTTCAGCCTCGAATACCGAGCAATCCGTGGGTTTAGAGATGAACTCGAACAGATTTCACCATCACAAATGTCTCTATTTCTTTTTGAAACGTTCAATTTCCATTTGTTGTACTATTTAAAAAAAAAAAAAGGAATTTATATTAAGTAGAATTATATCAATATTATGAAGGAATTATAAATAAATTATGAAATTTTTAATAGTTTGATTAATTGGTATTTAAGATTACGCCCTCATTCTTGTGCTATCGGTACATTTTATATCAATCAAAATTTTGAGCTTCGTATCATTAAGGAATAATTAACACGTTCACGCCGGCGCTGCTATTTGTTTCTCGCCGTGGGGCAGTGAGATTATTCGTATAGATGTTTTTTCAATTAGTATACCTTAAATTTCCATTATTCAAATTTTCAACTATATGACAATTTTTTCTAGCTACTAAACGAACTACATTTCCGCTGGTACACGCCGCCTGATGGGAGACTGGAGCATGAGCTACCAGTTGTACACGCCGGCGCGAACGTGTTAATATGATCAGAATGTTACGATGCAGAAAAAGATCGCACAGATAATTCATCTATCTATTATTTTATTTTTATATCATCCACATAATAAGACAATATAAAACACCTATTAAAAATATCTACATAATATTTTCATATAAGATAAACCAATAATAATAAAATGGAAGTAAATAAATGAAGTAATAAGATAAGAAATTTTAAATAATAATTACATCTTACTTACAGCTGTCATTATCAATAACCACTACTAAATATTAATTACCACATTAATTTTAGTATTCAAAAATTCGTACTTGTAGTTTTTGTCTCTTATTCACATACCATCGCCTATCAATTTCACTTATTAATCTCCAAAAACATATCTCTCTTCGCTAGTTAGTATGTATTTCATTCAGATAGTTGTCTCTCCATTATTTCGTTAATTATTCGTTAAATTAATCACGGATCTCTCTCCCTATACCAGACATATTTTATCGCATCAATCTCCATACAATATTATGCCTAGCAAAAAAAAAAAAAGAAAAAAGGAGGAGAATACACCCCGCGGTTGATAGTATCGAGGAGATCGTTGAAACTAGTATGTGTAGGGTGATCTAGAGCACGATCAAGAGATCCAATCTCCGTAATATTACGTCGGTTATGACGGATTCTTCGCGTAATTCGTGCACTCATTCGGCGAGTGCACGTATACAGACCACCCTAAGCCGAGTTCCCGCGCGAGGGGTGCGTTCGTCATCACAAGGGATCCAGCATGAGATAATTCAAGATGGAGTCAGGGAGTCAGGAAGCGACGCATCTGCCTTCGCATTATTCCATGGTGTATGTTCTATTTAACCTTCTCCATCTCATATCTCTCAACGTTCAACGTTTTAACTGCGATGCATTCTTTTTAATATTCTCACTCTTTTCCGCCTTCCCTGCTTTGTCTATTTTTCGCCCTCTGTTTCTTTCTTTCTTGGCTTCTTGTACCTGACGTTTTCCATCCACACATCAGTGGATTTCAAGAGTGACGGATACGTGGTTTTGCTTCGAGTGGAAACGACGTTTAGTAAATGTTAGTGCTTGAAATAGCACGGCGGTCGGTTTAAGACTTTTTTACGGTTTATTGAGTTTATGACTAACATGGTAAAAAAATGTAGGAAATGAACTGTAGTCGTTTATATGTTTGTGGGAAGTTTAAAGAGGTAGGGATATATTGAATGCATATAATAGGTATAAAATCAAATATGAACAATTATTCTAAACAAATGAGAATATCCTTTTGGATAAAGTAATTAGAATACATATTTACCTCTATATATAGAGAGGTAAATCTAGATATATAGATATATATCATTTCTTGAGTTGTATTTATGATATAAAATTGTATACATATCCGCAGTTTAATAGTAGTATAAATAACAAATTCTTTCGTATTTCTTTTGTAAAAAGATACCTGCGTAGTGATTGTTCATTTATTTTAGAAATCGCGTATAAAATATTATTTCATCTATATTTAATAGATTTCATTATTCTTAGTATGAAGATGGATATCTAATATCAGTTTTCAAGATTGAATTGCAACATTAAATGTTTCACAATTAGTCTTTTACAGCATATCTTTATTAATAGATACAAGAAAATATTTCTATAAAAGTCTAATTAATTACGATAACTATTGAGTGAAAACTAGCCTAACCTCTATTAATTTCTAATAAATACTGTGATAAATGACACATTTGCTGTATACATAATATGTATATAAGATATATCAATTCTTGAATGAACTAATTGTACTACTCATTTAATAATACTCATACTTCAGCATTACGAATATCTCTAACATTTCCAAAAACGAAAAGCAAAAATTCATTAAAATTCCTCAAAATCTTATTCGAATCCATCGCTGTCCGTCAAATTTATTCCAACGATTTTTAAACAAATTCCATTCCACAATTTCACTCCCTTTGAGATTCCATTCTCGAAAAACATATAAATAAAGGAATCAGCAAAGCAACCGCTAAGCTACTGATTATCTGTAATCCCAGTGCAAAAGTGTTGCTAAATTAGTTTGGTTGCGGAGGGGGGTCACTGCTTTGGTGATCGTGTGGCACGAGGTCCACGATTACGGGCAAAAGGGGTGCAAGTGGCTTCGTTTTCACCTCGCTGCCGGTTGAATAGCGGCGTGAGTGTGTGTCTTCACAAAGGGTGAGAAGGGTAGGAGACATCTGACGTCCTTATTCGTTCGCCACCTTTCCCCTCTGGCTCTGATGACGTTCAACCCCCGTCGAAGCAGGGAGGAACCAGCTCCTTTCGAAAGAACCGCCCTTTTTCGAGGGTAGGGAAGCTGTTGGCCAATGAAGCGTTCCGACGACGTTCCACCGTTTGTTTGAAAACGGTCACGAGCTGTGCTTACTATCAAGAAGTCCTGGCTACGATGACTGTCAGTCACGTTTCATCACGGAGCCAACCCCCTCGCTTCGAGGGTACAGGAAACAACGTCGAGTAGTCTCTCGGTTTTTGGATTGCGGAAATTCTACGTGTCACATGTCAGTTCTCAGTTAAAAACAAACCATTCGTACGCTGATCTCGCGCGATTGAAAGTGCATTAACTCAAAGTTGGTTCTTCGTTCTTATTGGGATTGTTCTTGTTTGTTAATTACAGTGTGTTATGGAAGAGGCGATCCAAATGCAGACTCCAGAAACACAAATCGGACATATGCCCGTGGTACAGCCGAAGATGTCTGCATCGTCCAGTAAGTTTCAAGATTTATTTCATATTTTTGTTGACGTTTATGGAGAAGTGAAGAGTAGTGTTGGAATCAGTTGTATGTGTAGATAATATGTGGTAGAATAATATGCAGTGAGGTTATTCTTTAAAATTATTGGTGTCGATTATTTGATTGTTTATATTCGTTGGTGGTATTTTGAAAAAAAATGTATATATAGTATAGCAGAAAGAGAAAAATTTCAGAAGATTTTGTTCTTCACCCACTGTGCAAATGTTTATTTTTTGTAATCATTCCTAGAGCAATTTATTTTCAACTTAGAAGTAATTATTTATATTTTGTCACTTTCATATTTTTCAATTTTTCATAGGACCTGCTGTCTTGAAACACGATTCATATAAAAAGAAGTATCTAAACGATATTTTTCAATTAAAATTTAAATCGCAAAATTTTGAAAATGAAAAATTTCTCAATATTAAATGTATCTCTATATTTCATATGTGAAATTAAATTTTATACAAAATGTTCTATTTCACAGAACAGTGGTCATGGTCCTTTTTCGAATCTAAGTAATAACTAAATATTTGCCAAAAAGATTTTTTTCAAACCAAATTTGGAGATACCTATACTTGTATAATGGTACCATATAATTTTATCTGTCCAGTAATATTCTATTGTATGATAATAATTACAAAGTACCTTTCCTGTAACAACTTATTTAGGAAATTACCCTAAAGCGTAATAAAATTTCTCATCAATATCTAGGACGAACACAGACATAATTCAATAATGTTGTGTAATTGAATGTAAACTCAATTAATTAATGTAAAATGTAAACTTACTTTCTTGTTAACACGTGATAAATATCCGAATTGCATGATGACGTTTGCAAACATTGAAATTTGATGAAAAGTTATCTTTTCATTAATATGTCGTTACATAAAAGCTAACCGATTTGAAATCATAATTCTGCAGTAACGTATTCGTAAATAGGTAATTATAAATATCCCGCTATTAGATACAATCATTACATTGACAAGTTCAAGATTTTACGAATACGTTTAAATAAAAACTAAAATCTCTGTGTTTACTGTTTACATTCAGCCACAAAGTATTACTGAATTACATTTCTGCTTGACTTATAAGTTAATAAGATAATAAGAGACTACGTATCAAAATATTTTTCTGGTGTTCTATGAATTATGAAAGAAAAACGCCTTTATGTATTATATATTATGCATTGTGTAATATATTACATACTTTATAATATATATATGTTACGTCATTGAATTTGTTTTAATGATATACACAACACTGAATAGGATCAATTATATAAAATGACACATATAACGACTTTTTAGATTTTATCGACTTTAACAAAAAATGCTTTTTAGTTACTTTTAATATTAACAAACTATTATTTAAAGCACTCTTCTTCAGATTATTGTAAGTACCTATAAAATTGTTACGATTATTATCATGAAATATTATCCATATAACTGACAGTATATAAATTCATATCAAATCGCTTTACAATGGTATTCACAAATCTCACGACGATATTCACGCACTTTCGCTTGCTATCATACATACGATAGTCTCGTAGTCTCACAAAACTAAATTTCTCAATACAGTTCAATATTCAATTTTCCACGCAATTATATTCTAAATGTTAGTATATGTATAATTCTCTGATTCTCAATAAAATTAACTATAATTAATGACAATACACAAATGCAATATTATAATTATGGTACTACAATATAAATTAATGATTTGCTTGATCTTTTATTCTCTAAAATATTTAAACGTAAAACTCGAAAATTGTCAACCAAAATTATTTCATTTATCCAAGGAAACACCTACAAAGAATTTTATATTATTTTCTTGTATTTTGTTATATATCACAAGGTCTTTGGATTGTCTTCAATCCCTTGTCCTCGACATGTAAAGAATATATCGTTTGCTAACACTTCTTATAATGACAGCTGTGCTTACCTCTCAAATAACGATAAAATGGGATTAGTAAGGTTAGTTTTGAAATGATGTGCTTTGTAAATACCATTAGGGTTTAGGTTAAGGTACCTAACCTGGTATCGCTGTGCTATTGTTTCACTATGTAACGCTACATAATTACTTATTTTATACATCCCGATACCTGAGAACAGGTATGAACTTTTGCAACTTCATTACACTTATCAATGCTGCTAGAAATTAACATTTGAGAGCATAATACATTTCAATTTCTTGCTTTTTCTCACTGAACAAAGTATGTTTCAAAGTATGTTCTTACAATTTCAGAGGTTTTGAATAAAATTTTGTATCATATTGGGCTAGAATTCTTGTGTAGTTTGGCATATTATTTAGGATAATTATTTCAAGTAAATAATAATAAGAATATTTATGAAATTTCATAAAAAATTAAGTAATATTAAATTAATTGATTTAATTTGTTGTTTAAATTGTTATTTAAGTGTGTTAATGTAGACTTTAATTTAGGAAATCTAGTTCATCTAAAGAAAATATACGTAAAAATAAGATATAAATTTTTATTTCATATATCCGATCTCATGAGACTGGCTATATTGTTATTTATTTCACGACTATCCATGAAGTGTTTTTAAACGATTGGAGAGAATTTTGATAGGACGCTTGAAAAGTGATCGTGTATTATCACTATTTCGCATTTTAATTGTTTTACATCGTATTACAATTATCATTATTATATTTAATATTTCTGTTACAAAACTTATTTTATTGCAACGGTAAAAAAGTTAAAAATTATTCTATCTCTCGAAATTAAGATACAAATTCACGTGCAAATAAATATGATCAATTAAAACACTTTTTCTTCTTTTTTTGATTAGAACTAATTCTTCCTTTCGGTATTTCTGGGAATCTACGTCCTCCTAATTATTATAGTTCCCGTTTAGTTCTTTTTTATTTCGTAATCGAAATCATATGTGTTTCAAATATAGCAATACCATTCTCGTTCTGTCATTTACGAAGCATTAATCACATCGGAGGGTGCAGGGATAATTATCCTGTATCAAAAAAGGGTGCTTGCCATCACGCGGCTAATCTCGTGTGAAACAAATAACATATGCAGTATTTAAACGAGACGGATGATCGTGCATTTAAATGACTCGTCTCCGGTGGCATTCAGCCATGAGAAAATAATGGCAGATGGTCAACATATAATGCGGTAACCACGAATCTCCGTAACGAGGTAACAGGTTGTCGTGGGTGGTTGAATTCGAGCGTCATTTGTCGAAAAATCAATGCATATAACTCGTTGCCGGTTGACTTGAAAATGATCTTAAGACCTACTTGGATAGTTTACTTGCATAATTGAATTGGCAAATGTATTTTATAGAATATGAATATGGCTATAATTGATTCGACGGAATTTTAATCTTACATTTTATTGAAATATTTTTTTAAATTATATTTATTGTATTTCATGGCATAGAATTTTATAAAAAGACGTGATGGACTTAACTTAATGATGATCTAAATATTTACTGAAATATTTTTACAAACTATTACGATATATTCAAACGATGTATTAAACATTGTCAGATTTAATACATTGAGAGAGTATTTTTCGAGAGAATATATCTCGAAACTGCTTTAATGAAAGTTCTCATCCAAGTGTTATTTTTTATTAATATTTCAATGGATGTAATTGTTAAACATAACGCAATAATAAAATTCGTTCGATACGATGGAGGGAATAGTGAGGCAGAAGAACAGATACATGAAAATCGCGCGGATCTTTCGCCGAAGCGTGAATCGGACATCGCAGCCCCTATAACCGTAACGCGGCGAACAGATGACGAATGATCGCGCGTGCGTTATATGCACGTATAGGTGTATATCGGTGGTAGGCGTTTGTTTCCTGACACATGCCGCGAAATTTCCATACCCCACTAACGATGCGCATAACACCTGATGGACAGTGACATAACGGTACGAACGATGATGATGTCACCCAAACTGTTCGGTCTTATCTGAATATCGTTGAGAATGAAAATGTTATTTTAGTTAATATGATTGGATAGTTTTTTGGTGTAAAAAATTAAAATCATAGTAGAATAAATCAGCAGGAATTGAATGTCACGAAAGATTTTACTTTCATGATACTGTGGCTAAAAGCCGTTTTATCCGAAAATTTCCGAAGCTCTTTGTCGCGCATTATCTCAAGGAAAGATTATATCCTAACTTGCCCTGTTGAATACTGAAAAATTCTACAAATAAGATTCTATTTCTTTGCAAAATAAAATTGTCAAATACAGCTGTGAACAAAATTTTAAATTCAAGTATTCAAATATTTTATATAAATATATATAGTCCGAATAATTAATTTTTATTAAACGAAAAAAGAAATAGATAAACTTGAATAGCGATTACGTGCAAGAAAAGTTATCTAGCTATTACGAAAAAGTTCTGGCAGAACTTAAAATTATACTCAACTTTTCGTTCGACGTTCGACGTTCGACGAAATGCACGATAATTTACCCCTTTTCACCCCTTTACCCCGAATCGCGACGAACTTTTCCCTCAATTTAGTTGTCACGAACATCTAACATCGAAGTTACCCGACCAATGGACTTGAATGATGATAAAATCCAAATAAAATGTCGCTTCAGCAGGAGTGAATCATATCCAATGTGCGAATCAATTCCCAAATTAATCATCTGATAATAATTGTTGTCTTATGGGTGTAATATCAAATTATTTACAGATTTTTATATCTTGAACGCATTATATCACGCTCAAAATTATATAGGGAAGTTATCGTCATTCAATTTCTTGGCAATTTATTTATTTTGCAGAGTTAAACTATTTTACCAATCTTTTCTTAAACTACTTAATTAATGCACCAGATTAGACTGAAAATTTAAGTATATAGGTTTTGAAAATGTTATGTTATGTTCAATAATTTCCGATTACTTACTTCCAATTAAACATTGAACATAATGTTTCTAATCTTTTATGTTTTAGTTAACTTTAGGTTTCTTCTTTATTTCTTTTATTTTATTTCTTTCTTTATTATTTTTTTATTTCTTTATTTATTAAAGACCAAGCAATGGAATAATGTATGAAACTAATATATACACGGTGTTATTGGAAGAAACCTAAATAAACTGTTTTACATATTATTCTAACAAACTTTACAAAGAAGTATATAAGATTATAAGTGTTTCAACTTCTTCAATCTTCATAAAATTATAAAGTCTATGATAAATTAACAAATAGTGACGAAACATTTAGTCAATCTCTCCGTAACCATAATATTAAAAAATCAGAATTCAGATATTAATAATATATATAAGTTTATAATATCCATAAAAAATGGCTTATGCGCAGGTTCAATTTCGTGAAAATAATCATCCTATAGTAACAACGTAACAAACTAAAATATTTTAAAGCGAATGACGACGACTAATCGTGTAAATAAAAATGAAATTAAGAGACGAAGGGAGACGTAGAGAAAATCATTGAATTTTGCAGTCCCCTTTCCATTCGCGATTTGCGTGTGGTTAATGGTAAGCAAGCATGCGCTTTTGCGCATTAAGCCGGTGTCCGTCTCCTTTCTGGACGAGGGGCGAGCTCGATCACTGTAAAAATTCCATGAATGATTGACAAGCCAGAGAAAAGGAAAGCGACGGAAGAAAGATGACCAGCACTCGGTAAAACATAGACCTCGATTCCACAACGATGAAAAATTCAATCGCGAATGACTCGCGGGCCACGCCGGTCGAATGCAAATTTGATGCAACGCTGGAATATCGGCTCGTAAAATGTGCATCGCGTGATTCTACCACGAGCATGTGCGTTCCTTCGTGCACGCCTCTCTTCCTATACTCGTTCATTGTCCTTTGGGAGTTAGTTTCCAATTGCTATTAAGATAAACACTCGTATGCAAGAAACAACAGGCTTCTTTTGCTTTAGTCAGCTGATAAATCCGATGGTTTTACTTCGCTGACTTTATTCTTGCTCGTCCGTTTCTTATATTTTGTAAAGCGATCATTTCCGAGGATATGATTTGATTCATTTATTTTTTAACGATTTTTATTAAATCATGATAAATACAGTTAGATGTATAAAAAAGTGAATGATTCTTTGAGGAGTTATTTTGTTGTTTGATTGTCTTACTAAAAAGAATTTGAAACTCGTGATAACTTTTTTTTGTAATCTAACTTGCACTGAAATTATATATAATACTACAATACTTACTATGTAGGAGAAAAGGGAAAGAAAAGTAAGTTAAGTTTGAATATAAATTATTCTGATTTAGGATGATTGCTTACAACTCTGTTCTTTCGAACTTAGTCCTTTATTGACAGTTTTATAGATCTTCTAAGACACTATGGTTGTTGAAATTACAGTGTCACAAATCCTTGGAAAAATGTTTTTTAAACAATTGTTGCATGCTAATATGAAATTGTGCAATTTCCAAAATCATTAAATAAAATTATTAAATTATTTTTTAAGAGCGATTCCAATTTTAAATAATATATACCTGTAGGTGTTCACATTGTTTTATTAAGTTTTTATCAAATAATACCAACGTATGTATCTTATCGTATCAAGAGGCTTCTTGGAAAGACATTCGCTGAAGTTTTAGTAAAACTCTTTCTGTACGTGAAAAATATACGTGTTTGCGATTCAACTTTCCCTTTATCGTGGGAGAAAAGGGTCTTTAGTATCGTGCAAGGGTGCACCCCTGTCATTGCAACCTGCTTGTTGCAGTAGTTAGTACGCGCGCATCATATTTCGTATAATGCGTACATTTTCATCGATATTTTACGCGAAGATATGCTCGACCCTCTGATGTATGTCTTTCTTTTTATGTTTCAAATTTTAAGTTTCGGGAAAAATTAATAGATTTAGGCTGAAATTGAATTAACTGGCGAAATTTTGTTGGAAGAAATCAACAGGTAGTTCCTCGTTCCTAATTGAATTGATAGTGTTCATTTACGTAATTCATTTTGAAGCTTTTTTAAATTTAATTACACTGAAAATATAGAATTATATCGATTCTTCCTAATGGAACTTAAATTGCAAATATCGTTGTGACTTAAAATCGAAATTAGGAAATTTGAGAATTAAAAAATTATTATGATCAACGAATTTGAGATGTTAAATCAGATAAATTTTAATGTTGTTAAAAAGCATTAAACTTTTTGTATTATAATTAAAGTAAGTATAACACGAGATAGCCTCTTCTTGTATGACTATAACACGAAATTTATAAAAATAGGACGTAAACAACAACTTATCTTATCTTTAAATATCTATAATCATAAAGTAATTTACTTTGGATATTTCTTGAATATTTTGAAATATTATGTACTCAAATTCAATACATTCTTGCCCATTTAAATTATTTATTTATAAGCGCATAAATATCCGCAATCTATTTTTCAATTTCGTGTTATCGTCTTCGTCTTCTGTTGTGCATTCTTCCTTATATCGTCTAACATAAATGATTCATCTAATAACATCATTAAATTATTAAATCATAAGAACATACAATATTTTTTACGCCACTAATTCCAAACATGGAAAGATGTTTCACTACAATATTAAATACTATTACACATTGTGCTTGACTAATGACCTTTCAAATAGCTACCTTCAATAATACCTAAAAGAAAAACCGGCGCTAAAAAATCATTTTCAAACCTAACCGAAATTTTCTTTCTTTATCTCTCAAGCAAACACCCCCAGATTATCCTTTGTCCAACAACGAATTAGACTGTCGATAAACTTTTTTTCTGGGTTTCTTTCTTAGTGTGTGCAAGTGAAAGGGGGAGGGGAGTATAGAGCATTGGCGGAATGCTACGAAAATGTTTAACCTTCTCCCATAATAAGATCCACGTTAAGTAAGATAAAGGAGCTGAGGAAAGGCCGATCAAGGGAGATCAGGTGATACGAGCGAAGTGTCGTGTTTCTGGCTGCTCACTTAAGAGCTGGTGAATGCAGCAGCCACATCCGGTCCATTCAGCCCCATTCACGAGTCTCGTCGAGCTCAATAGCGTAGGCGGAGCCCGCGACAACGAGTTGGTACCCCCATTATAAACGTACCACACCCTTGCTGTTTTATATAGAGGGCCAGCACGAACAGGTATAGAGGCGCGTACGTCCAGGAGGTCGTTCTAACTTGGCGACAAATCGATCCATTCATCGGCAACGTCATTCACGGGATCCGTGTTTTCGATGGTAAATGGGTTCCCGATTCAAAATACTGGCATTCTTCCAACTTAAACGCGCCTTTTTCCTTTCTTCTTTACCATCAGGAACGGGGTAAGAATACACCTTTTAGGCAAAGATCGATTCAGAACCAGAGACTTCTATCGTACGTTCTCTTCGCTCGTTGTCGAACTTAAGAGGCGAGGCATAGAGTATTCGATAACTGAATATGCATGTGTTCGTGTTTTGGAACTTGACCGGCTATTTGTGGCTATATGTATGGGAGCTTTTGATATTTTTGGGAAAATTGTTTCAACGAAGTTTGCATTGAAAATAAAGTTTTGAGTACACTGCATGTGAGTGGCATGCGTTATTTTTGCAGTTCTGCCAATTTCATGTCATGCTTTCATTTTCAATTGCTTTTAAATTGCTTTATTTGTTTAAACCTTTCATTACGATGAATGTATATATGCATCCATAATAATATCTTGCTGGAAACATATGTATACGTTCTGTGCAACGCAGAATCATTTCTATTTTCATTTACATGTTTCATATTATAAACTATTATAGAGTAATTATTCCACATGCACATATTGTTCTTATTAATGAAAATTGTTTACTTTATTTAGACTAAAGATGCCTTTAATCCTGAGGCTTCTAAAGTGAAAAAGTGAATTACTCTGTAATGGTTATTACTTATATTGCAAAGGTAGAATTCTTTTATTTTCTTTCTTTCTGCTAGTTTAATTATTTGCAATGTTTGGTTCAGATATTTAAAGTATTCAAAATTAAAGATACATATGAACCTAAACTATTACATTACTAATAGCTATTTTCTTTTATTATACTTTTGGCGTCTAATAAATTTATACGAATCGTTTGATTAAATTAATTTAATAAACTAAATTCGTTCACAATACTGATAAAAAAATATTTTTATATTATTGCAGGTCGTATTCTTTATGATATTCCCTGTAAGGTATGTCGGGATCATTCTTCAGGAAAGCATTATGGGATTTTTGCTTGCGATGGGTGTGCGGGTTTCTTCAAGAGATCGATACGAAGAAATCGCCAGTACGTCTGCAAAGCAAAGTCTAAAGGGGGTTGCATGGTGGATAAAACGCATCGAAATCAATGTAGAGCATGTCGCTTAGCTAAGTGTATTCAAGTCGGCATGAACAAAGACGGTAAGTTCCATGATGTATTATAAAATTTATCTATCGGCTACAACGTAAAATGTCGATAAATTTTTCACATTAGGAAGATGTTAATGTTAGAGACAATATTCAAGTAAATTTCTAATTCCTTCCGATATTTTGAAAACGAACATAATTTCTCACTATTTTGTCGTTTGTATCTGGTTCTAGAATATAGTAATACGATAACATAATACAGGGTGAGTTACGGCATTTTCAATGAATGTTAGGAAGCAGGTAGTGGGGATAGAGGCTTGAGTAGGAGGGTGTTTAACGCTTCAGGCTATGTGATTTCATTTGTTATCATGTCGCTGTGGACATCAGAGCATCGAGTGTTCGTAGACGATAGTTTCGTAAAGTGTCGAGTCGGTTAACGGAACTCAACGACTCTTTGGTTGCCATTTCAATATTGGGTGTCATGAGAAAAGATATTATACGTCATTTCAAGTCGCGATATAATGTATATGTAATATTTATAATATAATATAACATTTGGCATCATTGGCCCATATTTTCCTGATGACAGTGGGATCACCACGTCTGTAAACTCAACTCAGTGTATCAATATGATCAACAATTTCTTGAAACCATAATTACGGAGACCTTCAATGTGTGATTTTTTCTGTGGGGTTATCTCAAGTCACGCGTATACAAAGGAAAGCCACGAATATATGTTAAACATTTATGGTGTAAAACTTTCTGCGAATGAATACAGTGCTAAAGAATTCAAGATAACTTTATACGGTTCTGTACGCAATTAAAATTCTTTAGAGGGTTATATTTATAACACCAATAAGATAGCTTTGCATTGAAGGTTGCTACCTCGGATATCGATGGTTTCGGATGCAGAAAATACCGGACCTGGCTTTAAAATTTATAAGGGTCGGATAATTGCTATAGTGTGTTCCAATGCCTCGGGTTCGCGTTAGCTTTCATTGTTTATGGTTGGAAAGTCTGTGAAATCTCAATGCCTTAAGCGTCTCAGTAATGTTTCGATCAATTACAAGGCACAGAAGAGTGGATGGATGAGTGCCTAACTTTTTAAAACCTGCCATCTTTCGAAATTTATTCCTAATGTACAAAAATATTAGCAAGAAACAGGAAGAAAGGCGAATGTCCTGCTTTTACTAGATAACACACCATCCCGTTATAGAATTAAATAAATTAAGAAATGAACTATTTGACATTATGTTTTTTCCACCAAACGTAACATCGTGAATGCAACCGATGGATCAGGCTGTAATTGAAAAATTCAAAGGATTATATAGGAAAAATTTGCTTAAAAGAATAGTGCTTGGGGACACACAAAACTTAAGTGTAATATAATTTGCAAATAATTGAACATTAAAAGATTGTTGCTATATATTAAACGAAGCATAGTGTTTATTGACTGTGAAAAATCTTAGCGAAACACAAGGAAAATTTATTTACAAGATCTTGAAGTGTATGAGATAAATAAACACACCTAGAAATATATGTTAAATTATATATTAATATAAATTTTTGTATTTTTCAAGCCGTGCAGCACGAACGGGGGCCACGAAACTCAACTCTGCGGAGGCAGATGGCCTTGTATTTTAAAGAACCCGAAATGATGGCTAGCATGGTGCCCCCACCAACGACAGCTTTGGATCTCGCTTTGCCCAAACCACCGACAGAATCTAGAGTCTCCGTAGCTACACCAACTCCTCATCATCTTCTTTCACATCCTGTTTACTGCAACAGCTTGGCCGTATCGAAGGTATATATGTATATATAAGAAGAAGTTTGCGAATAATATGTTGTTCAATTCACGAAACACGTTAATAAATTAGATAATCACTAGATTGCGGATACTCATATTTACAAATTCATATTCCTATGAAGCAATGGAGTGTAATGAAATATATCGTAATGTAATGTAGTGTGTTTTAATGGGACAGAATGGAATGGAATAGAATTTAAACAGAAATTAGTTTCACTTAATTAACAAGCATTATACTTCCGATGTTTTGTACATTTTTGCATGTCATACGCATTCTGTGTATGTTTGCATTTTCGTAAATGCATAAACGTCGTATGTCTAATGATTGATATCTGTGAAATTGAGCTCGTCACATCGAAATGGAAAAGAGAATTAAAAAATAACGTTTTAGGCTTCTATAAATTCGTATATTTGGAATATAAAATATAGAACGGAAGATGAATTTTGGCAAGAATTATCTACGAATAACATTAAATTTTATTCTGTCGTTTAAGATAATTTTATGGAGTATTTTTACACGTACAATCCCCTACAATCCTCTACAAGCTCTAAAATCCTCTATACAGAATTTTACAACAATTTCTGACTCTCAAATTTTAGAATACTTTCCATTTCTGCAGAAGTCAACCAAGTTCACCATCTTATTCTAAACACATCCACTAAATCTACAACCACTGAACACGAGGTTTTTATTCAAATGTATAGATACCAGTCAACATGGCGGGTTTGCCATCTCTACCATTGATCCCGGCGGTAACGGCGGAGTCGATCTGCGAACAGGCAGCCAGATTACTTTTCCTGAACGTTCATTGGGCCAAAGAACTAGCAGCAGGAACAACCCTGGTCCTGGAAGATCAATTGACTCTATTAGAATTCTCGTGGAGAGAACTATTTCTCCTCGCCGCCGCTCAAATCCTTCCAACGTTAGATCCAACTACCCTTCTCCCACCCGCTCCTCACGGTCTCAGTCTGGCAGTCGAAGTGAATCGATTTAGAGAAACACTGGCTGGTTTTCACGCGATGAATCTCGATCAGCATGAGTTCGCGTGCATCAGAGCTATCGTACTGTTTAAAGCTGGACTGGATAGCGAACCTACCCCAAGCAGTAGAAGTAGCAGTGGATCAGCCTCTCCTAGTGTCGGAAGTAGACTCAGGGACGCGGCAGCAGTCGCCAGACTGAGGGATGGAGCACAACTTGCACTTGGTCAAAGATTAAGTGGTGCATCGTTAGGTGCTCTGAGGTTTGGAAAATTACTTTTGTTGCTCCCTTCGCTTCGTTCCGTTTCTACGCATGCCATCGAGGAGTTGTTCTTCAGGAGGACTATCGGCATCATTCCTATCGAGAGGATCATTTGCGATATGTACAAGGCTGCTTGAGTGGTATGAATTCGTTCAGAGTTGTAATGATTTTGATATATTCGCCTCCTACATACTGAATATTTAGTCGGCTGAAAGAAATGAGAGAGATACAGAAACCATTTAAGTGCTTCTATCTCTAAGAAGAAAATACGTGTATTAGAAGAACATGATTGAGGACAATTGTGAAATTTTCGATAAGTAAATGAATTTAGAATCTTATCCTTTCTTCCTATCGTCTCATCATTTCTTCTTAAAGAATCCTCTCAATTCTTCTTTCAACTTAAACAATATTTTAACTCACTCAGTGCATAATTCGATATTTTGTATTAAAATTTAAAAAAGCAAAAAGAAAGAAAGAGCAAATTAGAAGAAAATATTTCAACAAGACTTGGAGTAAAATAGTCAAAATTTTATAGCATTTTCTTGAAAATCTAATATATAAAGTTCATGGAAGGCCAGGCCAACGAACCTCAATAAAATACTTAACGAAGAAATGTCTCTATAGAAAATTGTACAAAGCTATGTCAATAACTGCAAAGGTAGAGTTAAATATGTTGAATAGCATCATGTAAAGGAATGGAATATATGAAGCTGTGATGAAAACATATCGAGAAAAAAAAGAACGATGCGTAACTGGAAATAATGAACTAGAGATACGTGATGATAATATATATCCATTATTTTTGTATTATATATATTAGTGTATTTCACGTAACTCGACCATCTTAAATATCTGGCTTATTTTTTATGATAGGAAAAAATATCAAAGGAATATTCAGTTCGATGTGTGATAGATAAAAAAATTTTCTCAAGGCCGCCTTTTTCGAGATTTCAAGCTCATCGAAGTATTTTTAAATAGGATGACATATTTTCATTACAGCAGTCTTATAGCTCATAAGACACAGGTTTAATGATGTGCACTATGTAGATTAATGGCTAATTAACTTATAAATGGAGGAAACTTAATTTCATTGGAACAATGTGTCGTGTAATTGTCCCTGATGCTAAAAAATGTAAAGAAATTATTCATTTTCTGTCTTCAAAAGTATATTGAGTTGAATGGTGCATATTTCTAACACCTCCTGCAATAAATCGTTCGCATTGAAACATGCAAATCTTACCTTTATCTGTTTGTCGTACAAACATGATTTTCTCGATGAAAATCACGTAAAGGTCAACATATTGTACATTTGCACCTTCGAACCGAATATTCTCTTCTTTTAATATTTTTTCCTTTCATAAGATATAAACGGGACATTTAAGATGCTGAAGTTAAGTGAAATATCCTATATTATATTCCAGATGTCGTACGTGGTACTATAATTATATATATATATATATATATATATATATATATATATATATATATATATATATATCATAACTATATATGTGTGTGTGTGTGTGTGTGTATATAGTTACATATATATAGTTATGATAGTTAGTAAATTCGTGTAAAATTTATTTTATTTTAGTTGCGTTCGTGGCAATATGAAACTTTTTAAAATGTAAAGTTTTGTTATTGAAATTCTGTCAGTAATCGAAGATTTTATGTAAACTTTCAAGTAACTAGAAAAGTTACATGTGTTAATAAAATCAAGCAAAATGAACGCACGCAAGTATAAAATAGATATATGTACTTCTGTCTATACGAATTAGTATTATATGGCAATGACTAATTTTACGAAAATAATAGGCGCCTATAGCGCTACTGTATATTTGAATGATACATAGGAAATATATAAATATGTTAATAAAATGTTACAGATTATTTAGTTGTATAAATATACATTCCTTTAACCCGTTCTTTCTTGTTAAATGTAGAAAATCGAATTTTTCTTTTCTTCGTCCCTTGCGTTAATTTTTAATTCATAATTTGCATTTAATAATTCTCAGTCTCATGAACTGACATCTAAGAATCAATTGAAATTATACAAAAACACATCTGTCTTGGATTATAATTCGTGTTACAATATATTGTTTAAATAATGTAATAATATTACGAAGTATTCAGAATGATTCATTTAGAAAATAATTCTCTGTCACCAAGATTTTTTGCGTTTTAAAAATAAATACACACACTTCCTACTTTTCATAGAAAATAAATATTAATTACATTACATGTGATGATATTTATAATGTTTTGTTTGATGACTTACCTTAGGCCCTCTCGCGCTACGTCGTGAAAATGATAATAGCGCTTTTTATTGTTTCCCTCTAAACTGCAAAACAATCTAAGATATAGAATATTAAGAAATGAATAGGAATTTATTTTGATAAATCACTAATAAGAACTAATGAAGAAAAGGAAAAATAAGCACAAACGGAAGGTTAATACTTTTTTACGGAAAGATTTCGAAACGTCCTGGTTCCGCCGACAAAAAAAAAAACTTTCCCCGACAACAGAAACAGCTAAATTTTACCTGCGTTTTCCCGTGGCACAATGAAACGCATTTCACAAGAATTTTACGGTGATTTGAGTGGTAATCGCCACACAAAAGTTTCCCGCATCGTAGTTCCTCAAGGCTGTCAGTATATTTAGAGGTATTTCCTACTATGGTAGACCGACGTGTAATCACTAAGGCGGGTAAATAATCGTCTTGGTTGACCAGTGAAAAGGCATCTGAAACATTCAAAGGAAGGTGGCTGACAAAGTCTGCATCGTGCTTTTTGTACGCAAATGTCACGCACTCTTCAGAAATACAACGCTCTGTTATTTTTAACGATGATCTGAGATCAATGATCCTTTCGTAGCTGATTATTCCAAGTTACAATCAAATATACGTGGAATAGTCATGTATAAATATTGAGCCTTTGCGCGGTGTAATTGAATTTCTTTCGGAAATATTCGAATTCTTTCAACAATTACGAAAGCTGTTTACCTTATCAAAAAGTGAGAAGTTATAACATTTATTGCTATTGAAAATTTCAATTATTTCTTAATTTAAATTTCTACGTAGAGATTCTTGTTAACATTAGATACAGAATATTAAAACCGAAAACGCAATTTTTTTATTCTTGATTTTCGTCTTATTTCGATTTTAAGAATCAGCCCTTAAATTTCCTTACACCTGCAGCCGAACACCCTGTATATTAGCTTCTCTGTTAAAATTACAGATTAGGTTTCATAAGTTTTGTGGAAGATTAGTGTATTTGACAAATTTTAGCAGTTGTAATGTTTGATTATAATTATTATTAACGTATAATTCGTAACAGGATAAACGAAATTTCCTTTGATAATAGCTTTTAATTATTAGTTATAAAGTAGGAAATGGAAATTATCTTTTTCTGTTATATGTTAAGTTGTTTTATTTTGTGTTCTAAAAATGTTCTCACGAATTCTTTCTTCGCGGAGATGAATGAGAAAGCGATGCGGGACGGAAAATGTATCGGCGCTAACTCCTACCGTGTTCGAGTGACTCTTCTGATTCGCATGACTGAACTCTGAAATGTTAGCACTTAACAATCATTGTGTTTCTTTGCTCATAAATCTGTTTACATCGATACTCGATAGCTATCAACGCAGTTCCTTAGATAATCGAAGGATCCAGTGATGTAACGAACTTCGAATCATTTTTCGAAAGTGGAGTTATGTAGTCGGAATAATGATTCGAAAGTTACACCGTTGCACAATTATCGAATAACCTAATGCTGTATAAGAATACGCTATATATAGCTTTTGATTACAAATTAAGTGCATAGAGTAAACAGAACACAAATATTATATATGTAGATCTTATAGATAGAAATGGTTTAATTATATACACAAAAGTTTTTATCCAGACATACTTGTAATTTAAATATTCTGATACACAATTGAAATATCTCAGATTAGAACTTTGAAATTTGGTAACAAAGGGCACACTTTTTTCTTTGTTGCGTATATTTCACAACTTTTTAGAATTAACCAAATATAAAAAATAGAATAAATGATTTCTACACACTTTGATATAATATTTCTTTAAAAATATTTTGTTATAAAAGCTATTGTTACTATTATTATTTCTTACTGTTGAGTAAGTAGTTGGCGAAGTAGACAATCTTTTACATGGTCATAAAGTGTGGATTAAAAGATAACCACCGAGGTCCCAAAGGCTCAAGGGTTTCGAATCCAAACATTATGCTCTGACAAATTACTCAGGTAAACAGTCCGCCCAAAGGTATCGGTGGCCGTTACCTACAAGGTAGCTGCAGTTACAGGACATCGACAGTTCGTAGAATTGTGTGTTAGCCAGGAATTGAGTTTCCTTGAACAAGATGCGGAAACAAAACAACTGATATGATTCACCGAAAGGCAGACTAAATTCCTAAGCGGTTGCATTTTTGAAATTTAGAAAAGGGATCGAAGTTGTTTCTATACAATTTGGTTTTGAAAGTAGGATGGATTAGAATAATTTATTTGTAATTTGTCGAAAATTTCGTTAAACGTTCAATATTAAGCAATTGAATAAAAATAAATGAAGACATTTTGCAGATCATATTGGGGACAAATCAGGAAGAAGAAATGAAAATCGCAGCAACAAGAAATCGAAACAAGAAGAACGAAATCGTATCGTGCCGCTCGCAATTAACATCTCGATCTAATGAAACTCTCGAAACACCGTATGTTACAATTTTCTACATTCAGCATCCGCGGCAGGGCCACCCCTGTGCGCCACTCTTCAGAAGAGTGGTGCTTCTCTATTTGAGGAGGCAGCGCTTTTCAGCATGTAATACTGTAACGTTTCCAACCGAGCGAATAATAATCCCCGATCTCGATGGTGAGATCGTCGAAAGAACGAATGGAAATCACAACGGAGCCAGTAGCAGCGGCAATAACAACGAAAACAACGGTAACAATGACGACGACCAGAACAGAACGATCGGGACGTCGTCGTCGGCAACACACCAGAATTCCTTCGCTTAAAATAAAAGAGACCTCCCCAGCGGTTATTGTATCAATCGTATCGATACAATTGCGTAATTGCGCGTGTGTATGCTCGGTATATTCGACCACGAAGTCGACAAGTGGTTCCCACCGGTGGAGCATGTCAGCACCTTGCCGCAAGACGTCCAATGGGGTGAGTAACACGCGGGTCATTTCGAAAAACAATAGCGGGAACAATGTTAGTAGGATTTATACTCCTCCTTTTTTAATTCAATGTATTATTTCGATCGATTGTTACTTGTCTTTTTGCCTTCATTGCGTTCCTTTTTTTGTTACGCGGCAATTTTTCGATCTGGATAGAGGTTCTTGTCGCCGTTTGCCTCTAATTTCTCAAGCATTTAATATTTGCAT
The DNA here is from genome assembly GCF_910591885.1 of Bombus terrestris. Classification (NCBI taxonomy): domain Eukaryota; kingdom Metazoa; phylum Arthropoda; class Insecta; order Hymenoptera; family Apidae; genus Bombus; species Bombus terrestris. Next base: position 12,018,925 of record NC_063272.1, on the reverse strand, counting down.
TTAATACTTTCGTTTCATTTTGTCTTATTATATGGAAATACTAAATAAAAAAATTTAGAATTCGACAAAATGATAATAGATAAATAATTTCTTTGATTTTAAATTAGTCTTTCTACTTGCTAGTTGTATATTTTAATTAGAATATCAATAGGTGAAAATATTAATTTTGTAACAACATAAAATTCTACATATTTTTATTAGCATACTTAAAATAGTAAATACCATCTTTATCTCTTTTCATTTCATTTTATATTATTGTTAGGTATTATTTAGAACTTGACAAGCCACATTTCCGAATCACCAAAATTATAATTACAGCACGAGAAGAGAATCTGAGTCAAATCTCAATGAAAATTCCAAAGTCTACAATACCTCGTACAAGCTCTCTTCGCAATTTTACTTCACCTTTTTTCTCGTTCTCTCTCTTTCTCGTTGGCCATTCCTTCCCGTTACTGTCGCTCGGAACAAGGTAACCGGACGAAACAGTAACAAAAAGCTGTCGAGGCACAATGGGGGCGAGGATGTAATTGCGCTCTCCGTCGGTGGGTTAACAAAGGCCACTCGACTATATGTTACAATCTCGATTTCGTCGCCTGATCCTCGAGCGACTAGTCGTCCTCCGCGTCCTGTCGAAGCTTTCGCCATCCGGAATCAGCAAGGGGTGGGAGCCACGACGGTGGTCGAGTGGCCTCTCACAGGTTAGCCGCATTGTACGCTTTGTTTTGAGGTAACAAAACAGAAAATGCGCTCCATACGCGGCCGGCATTGTAGTCAATTAGCGAGCAACTGGAGCACCGCTGCACTTCACCGATTTAGATTTTGGTAACTTTGCTGGGAGACTCGTTACGTCACCGGGAGAGGACTGGCTCTATTCAACTGTTTCGTGCTTTTGAGGTGTCGTAGTTGGTTCTGTGTACTTGCAAGATACTTACGTATGTGTACTTGTCTGATAAGCGGATAAGTAATCGCTTCGTTGGTCAGAAGTATTTCTTTTTAAACTTCCTTTCTCGTAAATTCGCTTAATTCTGCTGCTCGAGTCATTTTCGATTCGACAGTATTTTCTGTGTTGTTAAGAAATGTCCTAAGTTAATAAAATTAAAAGTTAAGGAAATACGGGAAAATCGTTACTGACACACATGATCTTTTATTTCTATTTGAGCAAAGATCTTTCGTAAAATATTACAAGCCCTTTTGCTCTGTGAAACAAGAACGGAACTGAAATATAAAAATTCAGAATCGCAGCGGTATTGCAACATCCCGTATAAAATTCCCGCAAAATTTTATAAGACGACGTCGAAAATTGTATAGACGTCGATATAGAATTTACAGAAATGAATCAATCTTTTGTTTTCTTTCAAAAATTGTTCAAATTTTCTTCGAAATGACTAAAATTATTAGCAAAAGTACTTCGACTTCGTTCAGTTATTTAATAAAAGAGCATATAGATGTATCGAAATACGGGAAAGCAAGAGAATACTGCTGAACGTCGCCGCTAAATCACACGCGCTGGAACGTCTTGAATTTAGCGTTAAGGCGCGCGCTTCGCGTGACGAAGCACCCCTGGTTTTTCGTCGTGAATGAATATTTGCACGTGCTCTGGGGCATCTCGTGTCAGGAATTTAATAAAGCAAAGCCGTGGATGGCCTGCACGTACATTTTCATCGGTTTCGAGCGAAGCACGGCGAACGACAACGCTCCCTCCCCGTTTATGTGAGTACTTAAGAGATGCCAGCTGGGCCCTCCACCCTTCGCGACGTCGACGATCTTTCTGGCTAACGCATTTTTCTTAACTCCTCCAAAATATTTGGCTAATTCATCGGAGGGATACCATCGGCCTACGTTAAACTGGGAATAGCATCTTTCAGTGTATTTAAGTTGTTTGTGATATAAGTAAAAGATATAAAGAGAGTTTGTGTATTTTTTAAGATGTCAGAAATAGGTTTATTAGATTTATCTACAGTTGTAAATATGGTCATATTTTTACATTGTTATAGAATTAGTGAATTATCAAAGAAAAATGTGAAGTGCTTGCTTATTACGATATTTACTTATTGACTTTTTTTTACAATTTTTACATTACTTATTGACTTCTCCTTTACATTCTTCGGAAATAGTTCTTAGTTTCAGTTTTTTACACTTGTTTATAGTGAATATATTATTGTATTTATAATTAAAGGTATAAAATTTTTAATAATTCTAATATGCTGCGAGTATTATTATTTGCGAAGACTTTCTAAACATAATTACCTACGACAGAGTTCGAAAAATATAAATAATTAAAAATTAATAAGAAGAAATTCGAAGCAGCTCTCACTAACTTTTTATTCCTTACTACTGGCCTTACTATTTAGTTCAGAAATAAAATATATAAATAATATAAAATATAATGCAATGATAATAAATATAATATAGCATACCTTCCAGCAATTAACACAATAATTAAAATATTTCCACATTATCGATATGTACGCTATTCTAAATGTGATTCTGATTATCCGTAATAGATTTCAGAAAACAAGAAGATATATTGCAAATATTTGTAAATAAATGCTTATATTTATTAAATTTAATATACTAATAACTCAGATCGCAGAAACAAAAAGTCGTAATGTAAACAATAATTTTCGTCGACCCAAAAAACTGCTCTTATTCGCTGCCCCCCTCTTCACTTCTACACCGTTCTACATTTTCCTCTAGCCGTAGCGATTCACGTGGGGGGTTTTCGAGTTCCAGCGGCGCTCTCCTGTAAAATGCCGCCCCATTGTTAGCCCCGGTCGACGCGCCCATTATGTCTATTTGGCTGATGGGAACAGATTATGTTGGTCGTTGTCATTGAAGGGCTCATCACCGCCATGACACTGATGCCTCGAGCATCGTGAGGGGGAGGGCAGTAGGACGCGCGCTTATTGTCCGAATAAATTATGTCGGGCGCTGATCGTGCCTCGTCGACTACCCTTACCGGTTGCTGAGTGAAATGTCACGGATCGAAAAATAGGGTATCCGTTGTCGAGTGATTTGATTCCTTTATTTTCGCGATCGTCTCTGGCCGCCGTCACGTGCCATTTCCTCTCCACGTTCTCGTTAATCCTTTGAGAGACAACGTTTCTCCGGAAAATTTGCCCCCACCTGGAAAGATTAGTAAATTTTCTATGAGATTTTTGACAGGATGATTTTTTATCTAGGTTTTGACACGTGAAATGTAAAATTCCACATTTATTAATCTCTTAACGGTCAAGTTGTTCTTCAATTTAGACATTAGAAGTAGAAAATAGCTGTCGTTTATATGGACATGTAATAGATAAAGAATAGTCCTAAAAGAAGGATAATTTATGGTGCAGGATATCTGTAGCTCCTATCTGTGACAATTAATGTTTAAAACAACAAAACAATTAAACGACGAATGCATTGGTTATGTCCGCTATGGGAATGTATTTTACTTATTGATTAGGTGCTCTATACGTCATGGATGTGAGCATCACGGGGTTAACTTATTATTAACAACCTTCATGCTTATATTCCTTTTATCTATATAGTTTTTTCTATTATGTCACTATCACATATTTATCTAGCGAAGTTTAATAGAAGTCGAAATTAAAAAAAAATAGACACCATATTTACTTCACATTTTCAATTACAAACCACAGAAACGGAAACAATTTTCATAAGCTTAAGATTTCCAACTCCAAACCTAAATGTAATTGACAATATCACTTATGTAAATATAATACGATTTACTTGGTGACCAATTGCAATCATTCACCATCTAACTCATGGTATATCTACTCGTATTGCCTCCCCAACAAGCTCCCGATTTATTACAACTATCACAAGAATTACAACAATCGATTAGCTTCAGAGATTCATTTGCAAATGCCTCAATATATTCAGGATACACTTGTTAAGGGACGAGTTGCTATGTTCGTAATAATTAACTCAGTTAACGTGAAAAGCGAAGTTCCTTCTTAACGAACCCGTCTAATCGGTTAACAGGTTTCACGTTAAAGATTTCGCTAGGAGCGCGTGTTTCGCCGTTCGCTATACGGACGTGCTAACTACATGAAAGTGCATTAAAGGATGCCAACAGGGGGTCGAGCCTAGTTCTACCTGACGTGGCTACCGTTCAAAGCAGCTAAGAACCACCCTTTCGGTATTATTTCGGTATTCTTCTACCAAGAAACTCGGTCACAGGTGTCGATCATTATGGATTTTCCGGCATTACCACGTTCTCGGATTAGACAGAAACGACACGCTCGTTGTTGAATTGTTAGGCGGCTCTCAGTCCACGTCTTGCAAATAAGCTAAGATTATCATCCACCTTCTAATCTGTTTTCCGATATTAGTGACTTTAATTGTTGAAATTGGCCGAACTTGGGTTCGACTATTTGACAAGTGCACCAAATACACTGAGAAACAAAGCCTGTTGAACTTTCTTATCTTCTCTATTGAACCTCCTTTTCTATTGAACATCCTGGAGGTATAAGAAATGATTTATAAGTTTGCATTTGTGATGGTGAGAAAATCTGCTGTTAGTTCGATGATCTTTAGATTGAGGAGTTTATGGCATACAGATCATATTCGTGATCAGTTGAAAAAGAGGGACTCGTGAAATGTGATAGGGATAGCACAATTATCACATATACTAATTGACTGTCAAAAATGTTCCAAATAATTTACGAAGTCCAAATAGGAGAATTATATATATTATAATCAAGAACATATTATAATTTTTATAAGATACAAATCTTATACAATCTAACTGTAACATGTACAACGATCGATGAACAAGTATAAATTATCCTAAAATATAAATTAATGTATTATATTTATAATACTTAATGTATGTATTACAGAATATATTAAATATTATGCTCATTATACATTATCATTCTCATAGTACGTACACATTTGTTCCTTTTTTGAGACATGGAATCTGTTCTAAATACAAACAAATGATCGCATATATTCATTATAAAAAAATACGCATTTTTGTACATCTAACTAAAATTATGCATGACCATAGTTCGGATAACAGAGGCTCAGAATAAATATGAATTCGTATATTCAGAGTTGAACATTATCTTGTTCATACCGTATCGTCGATCAGATATCTCTCCCATATATATCCTAGTCCTTAGGTCTCGAGTTCCTAATAATCAACATAAAAATATTAAAATACATAAGTCATCCCTCAAAATGAACCATAAAGAAGTCATCCATTCTGAAAGACTCCGCGTTGTTCTCAAAACCCTTGTGCAAACATAATTTTTTATCGTATCTACGAGAACTACGTATTCTCCAGCTTGATATCTCTGCAAACATCGCGATCCAGTTTCTTTCGATTTGCGCTCCCTTCCATTGTATAACGCAATTCCTTTCGTACATGATGGCTGTTAGCACACAGGCAACATACGAAAACAGCATGGTCGCGTTCTAAAGACACGATTAAGACGACAAAAAGCTCGCGTGTAACGTAGACTGTAGACAATCCCGAGACCGGCACGCTGGTCCCAGGCTTAAGACCGCATGAAGAAGGATCCACGCACTCTGGCTGATATTCAAAGGAAACGGGTCTCTTCACAATGGCTGACTTCGTAAGGCAAAAATCAGAAAGTTAGGGCGTCTCGTAAGCGAAAAAGGGACGACTGTCGAAATATCTGGATCCCCGAGGGACATGCAGCTGCTGTGAAACACGCAATGATTGGCCACCGTCACTCGTCAGCCATGCTGGATTTTTCCGGTCTAGCTTCTTTTTACAATGGTTTCGCGGTACTGAAAAAGGGTCAGGGGCTCGACGAAATCGGTATCGTTTAGCCGAAGATTCTCTTGCATCGTGTGTGCTTTTTCTTGTACCTTGTATGAACGTTTTCCTTTTAGCTTTGTTCGATGACGTACGATAGGGCACCACATCGTAACAGGGCCATATAACGCGATTAAAAAATTGCTATTGCTTTCGTAGAAGGCGACTGAAGAGAAATTGAAATGATCATTAAGGGAATAATTTTCAAGAAACATTTCCAAATGCAGAACATACAAATTCTGAAATTGAAGAAAATTTTCATTGCTTAAAAATAAATTAACGCATATTACTTTCTGCAAGTTTTCTTAATATTAGATAAGTTTAAAAAGGTACAACGACAAACGAAAATTATTAATACTTATATACAAGTTCCAATTTTAAATTTTCCATTTTAAAGTTAAAAATAATTGAATATGTAGTTTATTGTTTATTTACTGAAATATTTCGATACTTTACAAACAAGTTTCGCTCGTGATGTATATAGAAAGGATTTGGAACAGCAGAACCTTGAACTTGAAACAAGGAAAGCTTCGAGCGAGAAAAGCTGAAACGAGAAGAGGGTTGCGACAGATTTGCCTGCGATTGCTGGCCGCGTGCCGCAACCCTATGGATTAAGCGCAATTATTGGAACACTTTGGCAAACCGCAACCCGTTTCACACGCTCCTTCCATATCTTGTTATGAAAGTTATTAACTCCGCTTTCCAATGGAAAAATGGAACAACAACATTAGTGCGGTAAATCCGGCTGGATTTACGTAAATCTAATTGGATTTATGCCCTATAATTCGTACGTCAATCGTTCGAAGGCATTTTATCATAGACTAATATCAAAAGATTAATAATTATTATAAATAATTATGTTTAAAATATTATAATTAAAATATTCTATATTTTGTTCTATATAGTATTATATATCTATGTTTTTTAAGATAGGCATATAAGTATATCAAAGAAGGCGAAATGTTGACATATATTTACTTATAACTTGATGTTTCTTTAGTTATATAACTAATCATGCGACATTTTTTTAGATCTAGTAGCCAAAAACGAATAATGTGATGGAATCGATCTTTTAAAAAATTATGCATGACCTGACTCATTACCGATGAAATTAACCGGTTCTATAAAAGTAACCTTTGTCACGGTTCCACGACTTTATGACTTTATAACTAATTAGATACAATTCTGCGATATAATTGCGATACACTCACAGTGATTGTGTAATACGATGAATATTTTACTAAAAATAAATCGACACGTATTCAACAAAAATTACTACAAAAATGTTGAAGTGCTCTTTTGCTTTCCCGGAAAAAGACAGATTTGAGTAAGAATTATATTTAAGCCGTTCAATTTAATCTACCAATCATAACTTTTACATCTTTCCATTAAAGAACTCATATTTCATGTATTTTTGACTCTTATACCGTTTTATTCCAATTCAGAATCGCTATCAACCAGATAATTCGCGAATTCGCGTCTATACTTCCTTTCACATTTCATCACATCGACATTCACTGGTTAAACAATAAATGGTCGACCCTTGTTCCGTTGTCTGCGTGTGTCCTCGCGTATAAACGTTGCAAAAACGTGACTGTGATTGCGGCAAATCGCATTGTTGCGAAACACCGGTATGCAAAGTCCATTTCAAGTATTAGGTACCTACGTTGTATCGACTTGGCAATAATTAGGTGCGCACACACACAAAGTATGTGCATACGATCTGCTCGCTTTCCATGCAAGACACTCGCATAACGAGCCAGCTGGTAGTGGAAGGCCTGGGAATTAATTGCTTCAATTGAAATTTTCGTTTTGCAAATCGAGTCGTGCTACTCGCGTTCACGATTTGTACGAGTTTCACCGTGAAAATTTAAAATTGTGGCGCTGAACTTACGAAAGGAACGGAATGGTTTCGTGTAGAAATATATGTTGCTTTAGGGAAAGCTGCTTCTGTTCGTGAATCAATAAATCTTGTAGTTAGTACGTTCTCGATCTAATGACTTCATGCAATATTCGTTTCGTTTTCTAGTCTAGTTACTTGTTACCTTACCATAGGAATTTTATGTTTATATATGCTTTTGAGATCATTTCGTTTTAATTTTCTGGATTTTGTGTTATGAGATTTGACTATCATGATTATATCAATAAAGTTTATCAAACAAATCAGAAAATATATATAGAAATTACAAAATATTTAATATATGTTTCATACAGATTAGAAAAAGTATCTGAATAGTCAATTCTCGATTTCTACTACTTACTACTACTAAACCTTGATATTCAGGCAGCCATGTTTAACACTTATGTGCTTAAGATGACTACTCACATTGTATATTAATTTTTTGTTAAATATATGGCTACAGTAAATATTTTGTAATCTCTGTACACATTTTCAGATCAGCTTCAGACTTTACTAACATTATCACGACAATCGTGTCTCATTACAATGTTAATGAAATTTTGGAATTTTTTATGTAACACATACAATACGAACATAAAAGTTTTCTATGGTAAATGTTCAAATTTTCTTACTGAATCAATGTACTTCGTCCGGATTGAAAACTTAGAACTAGGACATTTAGAACGTGTTGCAAATTACCAATCAGAATGTCCTGCGTGCATATGTGGCTAGCGCATGCGGTGTCAGCCCGTAACCGGGCGTCACATGCGACCCCTTCAGATGCGGCTTGGGTTTTGGCTTGCTATAACTCCGATAATTATGTTACCAATGCGTCGAAGGACAAAGAGCTCTCGAACGACGTGGATGGCTCGCGAACGAGAGCCAGAAGAGAGATGGTTGCTTGGTAGCCCAGCTGCCGGTAATCCTCCCTTTGTAATTTGCCTCCGTGACCCCTCGCCCCACCATTTTGCCAATGGCGTCGATCCGACGTTGGTTTCTTTCTAAAAAAAAAAAGAATAGAATCGCTTCAATATAAGACGAGAAACGCATCGCTTGAACTGTGTGGTACGTGCGCGACTTAATCGAACTTTTGATTCCTATCTTGTTAGCGTTACTGTCATTCACATAAATGTATTTTAGTTCGCTCATAGAGCTATTGGTTTTAGCCTTATGAAGTTACTACAATTAATATTATTTATATATATGCAAGCCTATATTTTATAAAATTTGTCCGAGTAATTCGAAGATTTTACACTTCATATTATATGGTTTGTATATGCATATCGAATGTCGAAATAAATTTATTATATTTATTCTTCTTCCCGCAATATATTTTTCAAAATTAACTAACGAACATTTAAAGACTTTATCGTTTCGTTGCATTATCATCATTTTGAATATTACATTATTACCGTTAAGAAACTAAAATTAAAAATGGAAAAATATAAGTAATATGTAGCAAACTTAATATATAAACAAAATCTAATCCATTTTTCAAAAATAAACTACAAAAATAAAACCTATGCTAGTACATAGTCATATAAACGTTGACAATATATAAAACTATATAACACTATAAAAAACTATACAACTGTAATATGAGTTATATAATTATATAACTATATCTAAACTACTTAACTATAACAAAACTACTTCCAACAACTCTACATATAACGATACAAAACGTACTAAAAGGTACAAAGGAACTAAAATCTCGAAAAGAAGAAAAGAAAAGAAATAACACAAGAAAAATAGGAGAAGAAATATCAATACAAGAAGTAAACTCCGTTCCTACGCCACTGGCAGGCGGTTGATGTCACCGTGGCCATGCCCTTTGGATAATAGAGTCCGCGACTTTAATGGACTCGCTAATCCTCTTCCCTGTTTGTCGGTGAGTCCATCCGGGGGATGTATTCAAGGCATGCACGAAGGTAAAAATCGGGGCAGGGTGGTGTGACTGCGGTACGGTCACAGTTTAGGGCTGTTCTCTAACGGAGACTGCAACGTGTGGGTTGTCGCGCGAACGAAGGGCGACGACAAGGGGGTTGTCGTCTACCCTGTCACGTCCCGGAAAGCTGAAAACCCGCCCCTTGTGCGGATCCATCGGTGCGATGATACCTTGATTTCTCGAGTGACGAATTGAGTGCGCTTAATGCGAAGCGGTGCGTTTAACGACGTAATTTGACGTAATGCCATACCATCTTGAACCCCCTCGGTTCGCTTGGTTAAATCCAGTTCTTTCGCGATGGTAAATTGTTGTTCGGTTAACCATGGAATATATGGTATCGTTAAATACGTTTATTAAAATGATAAATGTCGGCTTTTTTCTATTGAAATATGAACAATGTGTATTAACTTACGAACGTCAATTTAGTTTACACTTGGTATTATACGAGAGAAAAACACGTCTTTTCATCTGTCCGTTTATGAGATATAAAAATGAAATTATAAAGAAATAGTTTGTATTTCTTGGTATTATCAGTGTATCTAAGTATTTAACTGTATTTTTAATTAGACAAAAATTTAAATCAAGTTCTGATCTATATCAGAAAAAGAAACATTACGATACCTATTGGTAATAAGGATCAAATTGAAAGGAGATATGTAAAATAACACCACATATGTTTAACTTTAATCGTATTTCTATCGTACGGTATTTCTTCTTTATTTTCCATTGAATTACCATTCAATTCTGTACTACCTTATCTTACAAATACCAATATAACAACCTAAAATATCTTAACATCTGTAATATTTAGCATTCAAAACCAACATTCGAAAATCTTAAGAAATCCTATTCTCAATTTACCAATAATTTCATGAATCCTGTCAAAAAATAATTAACCAAATCTGCTAAACGCTCTACTTCGCTTTCTTTTATTTTCTACTGAACATTCAAATTTTTACTTTCAAACCTTTTAACAAGAAAAAATATACAAAAATCAGTTATCATGCAAAAGTACGACTTTCAAATGAAAACCAAAAATATCACTTTTGATGACCAAACAAAAGTTCTATACAGCAATCTTACAACCACCTTTCAAGTTTGATTACGCTCTTCGAGGGATTGAGTTACTCAGATTGTTTTGGAATTGCAACAATTGTTGAATATGTGGTGGTAATTTGGACGAGTACTGCGGCGCGGCGTTAAAATTTTGCTGTGGAAGAGGGCGATACTGCGGTTGCTGCGGAAGAATTGGTTTCTGGCCGCCGCCCAATGGAATTGATCTATAGTCCGGTTGCTGGACGCCAGAAGCAAATTGCACTTGCGGCCGGTATTGCGAGACCTGCGCCTGCGATAGCTGCTGAGGTTGGCTAGGCTGAGCTGGTCCCAGTTTTGGAATTGGTTGCGCCGGAATTGGCACTACGGGTGGACGAAATTGCTGTGCGTGTAAAAGTTGCTGGATCTGAGCTGGTGCTTGGTTCACTGTACGTAAGTGACCAGCTTGCCTTCTGTCGCGAACGTGGTCTGAAAATTTTCAATTTGAAAAGTTAGAATTACGATGATGGATTGAAGAAATTGTACGAGAAGAGGACGAAATACAAAAGTGATGGCAGCAGTCATTGTTAAACGAAGAATTTATTTTGTAAGTTAAAAGCTAAAAATGAAGACAATGCATACAATGCACGAAATCTTGTAAAATGTTCAAAATATATTACCCGTTATAATATCTAGTGGACGAAACGAAACTCTGCTTCGTTTCCTTCGTTATGTCTATGGGAATAATGAGTTTGCACAAACGTTTATGATTTAATATAATATAATATAACGCTCGAATAATAAAACATCAAATTGACATAATATAATGTTGGAATTGAAACTTGATGTGAACATTTCTAACGAGTAACTGATACTCGAATGTTAGAAATGCAAGGAATAGCTAAATACTTGAGGTTAAAGTATGACATAAGAGTATACAGTCAACGAAGGATTTGGGTAAAGGTGAATTGAGAGTGAAAGTAAAATTCCTACAACGATATAATAGATCAATATAGGTACTGAGGGAAAGAGAGCCGAAAGATCAGACTATTAAAGTACAGGTTTGTTGTAATTGACATGTTTTAAATGCAATGAAATTTTACTAAAATACTATGAATATTTATACACAACTATTGTTAGAATCTTATTAAGAAGATGCAAAAATGTAATCAGAAATATGATTTAATTCGTGAATTTATGGTTGAAAGAACAAAGTATATAATTTACCAATGGTAGCGTATTGAAATTCTTGTCCCAAAAGGTCACCAAATACATCACCAGTAGCATAAATGGGCACCACGGCCAATATTAAAACCTACAATTTTTAACAATTGTTAATATCCATCTTGAACGAATCATAGAACTACCTTAACTAAATGGTCTCATTCGCAATTTTGGAAAAAAATATATCGAAATCAATTAAATATCTCTTATAAATAAACGAAGATTTGTTCGTCGCTTTATACTGTTTATTATCATTATTTTCGAAACTACCTAGCATTAGCGTAAAATGAATAATTTGACAGCTTTAGTGCAAAACGTAAAAATTGAACGTGTTTATGGAACAACAAAAATTTACTCTCTAACACGATTCACTTCGCATCTTGTAACGGAGACATGAACGTGTCGACAGTAAAATAGAAAATTATACGAGGATAAATCATTTCTCCTAAATGCCATAAAAATGCGTGTACATGTGAAAATTGCGGATAAAGATAAAAGAAAAAATTGAGTTTATGATCGAGAAAGCTGGCTAATGCAATTTGCCAGTCTCCCGCGATACACACCATTGCACACATCGTACACTTGTAGACATTTACATAATTTAAACAATACGAGTAAAGTAACTTTTCACGAAGGAAAAGGCTGAAAGCAGCAAATACCTGATACACACCTTTCGAACGATGTAGTAGTGTGATTTCTCGCTTGTGATAATAGATTTTTGTGGAAGATAATGTAGGTCAAGTAACTTTCAACGAGAACTGCTATATAATCGAGTATGAATTTATATACCAATGATGTTTTACTCTTTTCTTATTGTGATAATTTAATTGATTAAATAATTAGGTAAAAAATAAGAAACCTCTTTTTAACTGTTATATATTTCAATAGGTAAATTTATATGTATGCAATAACTTTAGATGAACGATATTTATCAATTCCCTGTCAATATTATCATTAGTTAGTTGTTTTTAATTTATTCAACTTGAAAATCTAAGTTCAATCTCATTCATGTAATAAATTAAATTGTCATGAATAAAAATGACATTTATCAATTTCTCGTTGAATGACGAGAATGTGAGAAAACAACAAACTTATAATTGATTATCTGAGATTTAGAATTAAGATCTACTCTATATGAATTTACTAAAATTAATTACGAATTAACTTCCACTTGTATACAATGAGTAATAAATTTCTAAGCTGTCACAGGAATAGATAAATCAATCTTCTTAATCTTCCACTTCATTGAGAGAAAGTGTATCTTTATATGAAATTGAAAAATAGGAGAAACACTCACTGTATAAAATAATTTTCACATTATTCATCCTTTATCTAAACTGAAGTAAGACTAAAATATCCACACAAAGCATACTTATAAGAACAACAGCAAAACACAATTAACGTTTATCAAACAATCTTAATTTATCTTTATTAACTAAAGTAAGAAGGATATATAAAAAAATGAATTTGCTAAACAAAGATAAGTATTGCTTAAATGTTTACAGATAGCATACACGTGGTAATAACAACAAAGCATAATTTATTTATTTTTACTAATTCATTATCACTTAAAAAGAAATAAATCAATGTAAGGAAAAAATTCATCAAACAAAGCAAACATTTGTTTAATTTTCCAGACAAAGCATAACAAAACAATTTAAATTCATTAATAGCTCCCAATTTATCTTTATCAATACAAAAAAATATGTGTAAGAAAGTATATTTACTAAGAAAGCATAAAATTTTACTAAACATAGAGAAGAATATCTTAAATTAGAAAGGAAAAGATACACAAGATCGATTTGTACTCACAAGGAACTTCATGTCGAAGGTGTAGGTGAATTCGGGATAAGAGCTGAACGAAACTGGCGGCCGCAACGCGACGCACTTCTATATGGGCGACCGTTTCCAGGGTAAATGGTCCGGCCAACCACTAACTTTCACGGTTGGTTGGTTTCGACTGAAATTTTTTTCTCCATCATACAGGTCCCCCGCCCGTTCGTCACGTAACAAACGCGGCTCATATGAACGGTATGCAGTATTTCTGTCGCCGTTACCCAGGAAGTAATTCGACTAGGTGTACCAGAAAATCTGGAACTGTGACGATTCGATTTGAAATTATGCCTCGCTTAATGATGGGATTTGCCAATTTAAATCGATTAATTTTCACTTGGTCAAGGATCACTAGGTGTTTCATTAAAGTTATTGAAGTGTAATGGTAGAGGGATAATTAATTGTTACTATGTCACAGATATTGTGTCAAAGGTCATTGGAAATTTTATTAAAAATAAAAGAATCGAAGATTGTGTATAATTTATTTGTTTTCTTCTGCAATGTTTATTTGTCACAAAATATTAATAATTAAATTTTTCAGAAGACAAAGTGAACAATTTCATTTCTTATACATTTTTACAATATCGTTACTTACATACACGATCAATATTCAATTTTTCAAAAATTAATGATTTATTTCCAAAAATTTATTTATAACCAGGAGATGATATAAATAATAGTAAATTGCGAGATAGGTTTGGAAAAGCAGTATTTGTCGTGTCTTCATTTTTCTCTACTTTTTAAATTATGCAACTGACCAATGTGACTTTTGAATAACTGAATTGTTAGCAGTAATTAAAATCAGTATTAATTAGTATTATACGATGTAGTTTACTTTACTATGTGATTTATGATGAGGAACTAGTATCTCTCTTCCCTAATATATACCTACCAACTATTATTAAAACGCGTTACGAAAAGTTTTTCCGGCGACAGTTACATATTCTTAAAGAAGAAATTAGATGTTCACTTTTCCAATCATATTGGTTCAATGTACAAAGTATCTATTTCTCAAGAATTCTGCTTTTTCTTATTAGTGTTGTATCAACTATAAAATTTTTTTTTTAAATACATATATACTGTGTAAAATTACTGTACGATCTTCTTAAGAAAAGTGTGATATTAATGAAGTTTTTTGTGTAATGCTTTCAACAATTTTACTATTAATTATTATTTTGCGCACCATTATGCTGAGCAATAGTGTTTGTAATCGTGGTATATCCAAACTAATATCTATCAGTCGTTCGTTCATAAAAATCTAGAGTCACGAGAAAGTTGCTGCCATTAAAATGTAAAAGTCATATACAGTTAATTATTATTATCAGCATTTCGCCCGTAACACCAATTGTGTGGCTGTTGTTTTCGTATTTTGTAGTGCTACTTGGACATGTCATGGGTACTTTTATGGATAGTACGTGGATATTAATATGAACAGCTAGTCTTTAATAAATGAGATCTATAAACACCGTGTTCTAATTGTAACATTATAGAAAAAGCAAGATTATTAAACAGCAGCAAAGTAGATTACTCGAATTAAAGTAGATTCAATGGCGAGCTAAAGAAAGTTACTTGTATTTATGGGTATCGTTAAGTTTAAATTTGATGTGTCAATATCGTCAATATTAAATTTTGTCAAACAGCATTCCCTTCCAAGTGTAGAATAACGTTGTTTTATCGCACTATTTGCTTTTTAAACTTTCTTTTGTCTGCCACTATATAGATATATATTCCTCAACCACATACAAGGTTTCAATTTAGGTTACATTATCAAAATGTCAGCTCCCTTAAATGAACTTTTCCTGGAAAACCTTCGTTACACCGCTAGAAAACCAGAACTGCTTTTCTTGAGTGCGTATTATATCAGAGGTTAATTTAAAGTTACGTAAAAGTCGTTTGATCGGCTTTTCTCTTCGAACGTGATTGACTTTGCTGTACTTTGGAATTTACTTGACGGTGATTAACCGAACTGTAAAAAGGAAAAATAATAGAGGGGACTTGGTTTGGCAGAAAAGTCAAGAAATCAAATCGACTGGAATAAGAATTAAATTGCTAACTCTAAAAAGAGTACAAAATTTATGGAATAGTACAAGACTTTTAGTGTCCAGTTCCTACTTACAACATTAATAGTAAGGAAGCTCAAAAATAGACATTCAAAGATTGTCCATGGGTACCCTTTGATGAAAATAGAGCTATTAAAGAGACATTATTTATGATATTTAAAAAATGAATTTTTTCATCTACACAAGTGTCAGATATAATTTATATTAATGCAAAGATTGTGAATATATGATTGTGCATCTACTTTTAATTTAATAAAACACTACGTATAAATTTTTATGCACTTCTTGCCTTCATTTTTAATTTCTGTTTGAGTTTAATTTATTATTGTTTAAGTGCTTTACCAACTTCTAACTTATACTTATCTTTTCCTATTTTTCTCTTATTTTAACAATAACACATAATTCTATATCTTAGTATAGGCTATCTCATTAAACATAGGATTAAGACAAAATCGAATAAAATCTATTTAACCAGTAAACCAAAAGTTAACATCGACGTAAATATAAGTAACAAATGAATAAAACATGTGCGTGGTAGGTAAAAGACGTATTTCTAGTCACGTAACGGTAAAGTTACCGATTGCAGGAAGCATATGCATCGGTCACTTCCGTATTCCTAAGTCGACCGTATTAATATCTCGCATAAAGTGTACCGTTTCTACGGAGACACTTTGTATTCGATAAAAAAAGCCACGATTTAATCGATGACTGAACAACTTGCTCGCGGAAACAATTGACCTTAATGTTCTACATTCACCGTTCCACTTCTTGTCTAATCTAACACTATGTAAAACGCTCCAATTTTATCCACTAATAATTAAACATCATTATGTATGTAGTCGTGAATAATAAATGTGCGGCTTTGTGTCTGTTTTATTCTTAAAAATTGGAGGTCGAAAAGATTAACTTGATTAAATAGCGAGGATGATTGGGTTAACTAGATTACACGTTCGAAGGAAAATCTTCGAGTGAAAGTGGATCTATGCGAAACCGGATATATGAAACCTCGCGCGATTTAGCGCATCGAAATATAATTCCTGTGGTAAACTTGATCATCATTGTTTAAAGTAATCTTTAAAATGCGTTACATTATACATTCGTAAGTATAATATTATGATAGACGATTGAATAACTATCTGTCCATGTTTTTAATTGTATGTACTTATGTTTTATAGTATAATTAAACTTACAAGGATTCATGTTTGTAAACTTGACCACGAAATTCATTTCTGTTATGATGTTTCACTCGCGTAAAATTATAATCTAAATGATTGGCCAGTCACATCGATTGAAACAATTAATTGAAATACGTTTGAGTGAAAAATGTTTTATTAGAAAACGTTGAAATATAAAAACTATAAAAACAGGCAAGCTTATTGAATAATAATCGTTGAATTTAATCACAATAATTGTTGTTAATCGAAGACCACGTATTTATGCGTTAAATCGCAGTGCAATAGGTCCTTAAAGGAATTCACAATATGGCGCTCTACTTTCATTTTTTCTTCTTTCACCGGAAATCGCATATAACAGGGAACTGTGTATATTCCGCTTATATTTCCGTATATAAAAATTAATGGGGCACCAAACGACTTCCGTTATAGCAATACTTTTCTTTCATTCCATTTCATGGTTGTTACAAATTACTATTGAGTGTTCTGACGTCGTTAAACGAAAGAGAAACGTCGAATATTTTATGATGCAGTATTCGATTTCTATAGGTGAAATTTAGGTACATCTAAAATTTCAATACAATATGTTAAAAATACATATCACCGACCACAATTACTAACTGCGGATATTTATACATTTGCGAGAATTTAAAAATCCAAAAATGCAGAGAATATTATGCGAAAAATATACAGATATTTAAAAAATATACAAGATTCTTTAAAATATTATTTGAAAGATGGAACAGAACTGTATTTATGTTTCGTTTACTCGGATGTGGTCATAAAAATATGAATTTGCATAAACAAGCGCAGTCTACTAATTACATAAGTAACAAAATAGAAAACAATATGTTGAAATAAATATTACTTCGAGTATAGCAAACTGTAAAAGCAAGCAAAAAGCTTCTTCCTTCGACGAGTATATATGTATTCATCGCTGCTATTGTTATAAATGTCTAATTAAATAAAATTTGAGAGAAAATGTTAGTATAAATACTGTAACTTTTTAATTATTAAAAATAATTAAAGATATACTATTTTCAATGAGTATAAAAGAAAACTTTTCTGAAACAAAAACGAATTATATAATATTATCTGAGTATTTCAGTTCACGAGTAACTTAAGTATATAAAATAAAATGCAATCGCAGCGACAGCGTTGATTTCTCTGTAATTGCATATCACGTGAAACGAATCTGACATTGATAAAAATATTGTCGCGGCAAAATACACTTTTCTTACACAACCAAAGAGTTAAAAACGCTTAATTTAAAGTTCAATTGCAATTCAATTGAAAATTCAATTCGGAGTCAATCGAAAATATCAATTCCAATAATTCCAATTATTATAATAACTGTTATCAAACAACTAACATTTAAATCAACAGAATTAACGTTTTCATTCTTTCAACATAAATTCGAAATTAATAATGAAACTTTAACGGAATAACAAATAAATTGATGTCAAGTACCTTAACTCTATATTTGTAATTGCACCGAAAATCTAGAATCCATCGGCGACAATCTTTTCCAACGTGCGAAACGTAAAGACATCGATCCAAATAATTGAAACGATCGATTAAAAATAAAACGGAATATCGAATCAAAAGCAAATATAGAAGATACGACTTAATTGAACCAACGATTGTCTTCAATATTGTCTTTCGGTAACAGGACGAACTCCATGCTCAGGTTCTTGTGCTCCAAATTGAGCCTGAGTATACTGTGACTGCGATGCATAGACTTGGCTATATCCACTTGATTGACCTTGGTACGCGTCTGGTGATTGAATCTGGCTTTGATATTGGTTTTGATCTTGATACTGATTTTGATTTTGATATTGATTTTGTTCTTGATATTGACTCTGTCCTTGATATTGACTTTGACTTTGATATTGATTTGGAGGTTGATATTGAACTTCCGGAGCACCAGTAGGTTTAATTGGTTGAGGCACGTATGGCTTATCAAGACGATAATCGATCTGATTGGCGATAATGTTATAAGGAATTTGTGCTTGGTATTTCAATAAACTCTGAATTTGACCAGGAACATTGGTGGAATATTGTGGTACTGGTTCAGCTGGTAGTTGTTGCGGTCGTAGCTGTCGTTGATGTGGCGCTTGTCTTTTTGGTCTAGAATATGCCGGACCTGATTGCGGATCTTGTGGTGGACCTCGTATTCGTTGTGGGGCAGGCGCGACCACTGGCGGTACTGTGTGTACGGTAGGAGATGTTGGTTGCTGTCTTAAAAGATCTTGGTAGTAGTTACGGACCTGCTCTACCTGCATTTGGGCGGCTGGCTCCGGATTAAATCTAAAAGTTAATTCTTTCGTAAAACTATTAATTCTTTTATTACTGGTTTAATTTAAGGATGACTAAAATCAGAGTTATTATTCAAGGGTGATTACAGCAATACGCAATATCAAGAGCTAAATGCGTAATGGCAAGTATATGAAAAAATTTAGGATAAGAAAGTATATAAAAATTCAACATAATTTAATTTGTAATTATTAACTGAAATCTTGAACGAAACGTAATCAATTGAATTTATTCGCCATTGAAGAGGGTGACTATAGGCACCGGTTAGAACTTCACATTAGTCAACTAGTCCACTTAAATGTAGGATAATATGATATCACTAGGCTAACTGACATTTCTTTGCATAATTATCCTATATACAATACAATGATATACAAGGGTAATCAATGAATCCTAGTATTAAATAACATGGATAATTTTACTAGTTAAATATTCAATTTACCTGTATTGTTCAGGAATTAAGTTGACATACGGAGTTTCGGCCTGGTATTTCAATAGTTGTTGAAGCTGAGGCGGTAGATTGGGATTATATTTAATTTGAGGTTCAGCCGGTGGTTGCGGAAGTCTGCGATGCTGCTGTTGCGGTGCAGCAGGAGCTTCCGGTCTGTATTGTGGCGCCTGTCGCCTCTGTCTAGGCGGACCACGTGGTTTCCCACGATAAGCTGGTCGTCGTGGTGAAGGGGCTGGTTCCTCTTGGGCTTCGGGTTGATACCGAGGTTGATACTCAGGTTGATACTCAGGTTGATACTCAGGTCGTTGATTACCTTGTGATGCTAACAAATTTTCATATCTACAAAAAATTTACAATGTTATATATGTATATAGACCATAACTTTCCTTTGTTTATTTTATCTTCTTATTTATTTCGTGTTTAAAAAGAATTAAATAAACTGTTTTGGTTATACCAAATTCAATACATCAACAAATAATACTAGAGATCATTCTACTAAGATACTGTTAAGGTTCTATTATATCATCAAACTGGATTGAGATAAGCAATATTATATCATAATATTACATTGAGACACTATTATATCACATTAAAATACTATTACATAATTACATTGCATGTAAGATAGCTATCCTTATTACATCATCTAGCAACTGATAATACTTTATATAACAGCGTTTAATATTCACAGTACTAGTTCTAGATCTTTTAAAACAACTAAATAAGAAAATGAAGTTGGAGAAAATAAAAAGTATTATTTTATTATGTAATATAAACATTACCTATATGGTTCAGGAATAATATTAACGTATGGAAGTTGTGCTTGCAATTGGAGAAGCTGCTTGATTTGCGTAGGTGCATTATCCAAAGGCCTCGATTGTTGTAAAGCAAATGGTTCGGGTTGTGGAGGTGGTTGCGGTTGCCTTGGTGCATGAGCCCTTTGCCGATGTGGCGCTCTTGGTGCACTTGCGATTGCAGCTTCCGAGTATTGTGCTGTCTGCTGCGCCCTTGGCTGTGGTTGCCGATCAAATGATTTCCAGTTCACTCTTAATCCTTTCAAGCAGAAATTTAATTTTTGACTTATTCAGAAGATATTACGCACTGTTGCTTCCATGTGTTAGATTGAAATTAACTTATTTCGGGAAAAGGCATACATTATAAAAGATGACTTTCAAAAAATTTATATTTTACGAAAAGCTACGATTGTTTTAATTATTGTCATAGTAGAAAATGAATACAATAATTATCAAGTATAAATATGAAGGTAGAAGGCTATGGATTCACTTACCACTGGGATCATTATACTGGAGAGATTTCGCAGACCCTGAATTACCATCGTAGGAGCCTTGAATAATTGAATGACTATGTCCATCAGTTGATCCTTGGATGTTGTATGACCCTGCACTAGGTCCTTGTACATTGTAGCTTTCCGCTGGGCCGCGACTGGCACCATGAATTCGAAAATTAGAATGACCATCGCTAGCACCTTGTATTTGAGCGTTACCGTCTGTTGCGCCTGTAATACTAAAGCCACCTTCGTTTGATTCTGTAAAATAAAAAGGTTAAACATGGTAAATTATATGTTAAAATTTGAATAAATTAAATTAGAGAGATCATTACTTGCTTCATACATACTGTTACACGAATATTATTAGAAAAGTATTTAATACTTGTGTATGTCTTCATTATCAACTTGAAAATTTGTATTCTTATAAAGTAATTCTTTAGTTAATATTTTAAAATTCAATGAGATATTATTTTACGAAATTATTTCAGTACATTTTTATACGATTAATTCTAAACAAGGAAATATAAAAAGTATATCTTATATCAGATATATTTCCAAACTATTCTTGCAAGTATTCACTTCGTATCTATTACAAAAATGTCCTTAGAATTTTCCAGAAAGATTTATAGTAATAATAATTATTAAATTATCAATCAATATGTGTACGAATGTGTATGAATCAATAAATATGTGTACGTACGCTTTTAATTCAAATATGTAAAGATGCTCGTTTCATTAAAAATTAGAAGAATATATTCATTAAAAAGCAGCTTATTTGAAACACTATAGAGTTTAATTTGCAAAATATGTGCAAACTATAATACAAATGTTAAAGTACTTCGACAAGGCTTTAACAAACGATGTTGGCTTTAACAAATCTGATCGTAAATTTGTATCAGTCGGAGAAATAGAGCAATGAATTATGCAGAAAGATTTTTATTCTCATGGTAGTAGTAGGTATCGATATCTTATCTGCTTTCTACCATTTTGATCTGTGTATTGGATTCCTTTCCCTTCCTCTATTCGTAAACCCTGGGCGACTCGATTCCCGTCACTGGGTCCTTGTATCGAGAATTGTGCCAAGCACGCTGGAACTGTTAGTAACAAAAGAACCTACAAAAAGATTGTAAATACAAGTTACTTATTTCGTCTTTTTATGGTCAGCATTTATTTCTTTACCGAATTTCATCTATTTTTAATTTTATTTCATTGTAATATGAAAATACTTCTAAATATCAGGAAGTGCTAATTGAACGTATTCAGTAGCAACCCATTAATTAAGTGTTTATTAAGCGTTTCCTGTTATCCAAATAAGGGTTGCATTACACAATGATTCAAGAGCCGTATACTTTCTAATTACAGTGTTTAAGGTGTTCTAAACAAAGTTCAAACGACGTACCAACGCAATATTGAGTTTCCCATTCTTTCACCGGTATAGATCAGTTAATTATAATATTATTATTAATAGATATATTTATTGGAAGAAATAAATAAATTTCCTTATCGATAATGATTTGTACTGAGTATAACTATTGTCAAAATTATCAATGATCATTTTTAGAAATATCATGGATAAATTTTAACTCGAACGGTTCGAAAAGAAACTTCGAGGAATTCGTAGATAATTCGCAAATCATTCGCAGGATACAAATATCCTTGGCAGTGAAGTGTTTTGTTCTACAAATATTCTCATTGACTCAGTAATATTGAAAGAAGCAATAATAATAAAAAAATCGAAATTCGATTGTGTAACACGAAGTTCTAATCATAGTATTATCTAATATGGTGGAACTTGGTTCACTGACAGCTACGATTACGCACTAGTTGATGTCGTGTACATTTATATTGAATTGCATTTCGAGAGCGGGGCAACGTGACTGCGAGGGAAAGTGGTAACTTCAAGACCAGATTCTTCGTGATCAAGCTAATAATAACACATTTCAGGACCATAACGAAAATTGATACATTTGAATGATTCAAGCAACGATTACTCTTATTCAAACAATGCAAATGTCCTAAACGTACAATAATGTATGTACGCATATATACATATACGTACTATTGCCTCTTACAATTATCGGATAAGGTTAATACATTCATTAGAGCTCATTAAGTTAATTAAACGAGCTAAATCAAGATTAGTCAAGTTACATGTCGAATGGTTTATCTAGTTTCACAGCATCTCCTATAATGATATTTTATACATGAAAATGTATACATGTATACATGCATTGTCATCCAATTATGTTAACAGAGAAATCGTATGATGGTTTTAATTTGGAGAGATACTTAAAAATATTCTTCTATTTTCTTTTATAATTAACGTTCTAAATAAACAGAAAACACTTCAAAAAAATATTACAAATAAATTTGGATTAAAATATTTTTCGATAGTAATTCCAACAATTATCGAAACTGTCAAAGCGTTTAACAATAAATTCTTTTTTATACAATTAACAATTACTTTTTTGTGCAATTCTATAAGTAACAATATACAACGACCTTGATAAGTAGCTTTGTATCATTGAAATCTATTTTAAGAAAACAGATTATCTGCAAGATCAGTAGTTGCATTTTAAATTCAATTAGAAAGAAATCGATTAAAATTAGAATTTTACAATTTTTCAATTTATTCAAATAATTCTAGTCTTTTTAGGGATTCGGCAAAAGAATGAAATTCTACTGAAAGTTAAATAGTGACTATAGGAATTATGATCAATAAAAATCACTTTATTAATATTTTGAAAGCACGATGAATAAATAAGTATCGAATGTCCAAGTTTTTAGAAAATTTCCAAGCACGTATTATCGTGTGCATCGTTTCCATAAAATTTTCTATCTTGGAGAACTTTACTACGCCAGTCACAAATGGTCTTCACGGTACCAAAGCAGATCTTTCAATATTTCTACTATCTGTAATTGAAGTTTCTGGAGAAAGGTGAATTTTGGTAATTATCAGTTTAATTAGATCTGAACCCAATAAAATGCCAGTTTCCAGAGGGGAAAGTTTTGCGTGTCTTCGATTAGCAACAGCAATTTCCGTAATCGGGAAAAGGCGACGAGTTGCTATGCCTTTCCTTCGAGCATTCCACTCGCAAGAAAAAGGAACGAAATCTATCTGGAAACCGGGACTAAGGCAGTACAGCGTGCAACTATCGAGCACAGCATTGCAAGAATTACACGCTCGCCGGTAGAAAGTGAAATATAAATTAACCGGCAGGACACGCCTGCTTCGATTATCCGTGCAAGAAAAAAGGATCTGCGCTACGAGTTCAACTTGTCTAGAGTCTAGAAGCGACTCCCTGTCAAGCCAATATTAAAAAATCGAACGCGACACAGAATATTAAATTTTCCAGGTCAACATTCTTCTGTACGTTTAAATCGTTTAGATCGTTTTCGTTAAAATTTGGTTTGATCAAGCTTATTATTTTGCTCGTATAATTTTAATTGAAACAATTGATACAAGTTTTTGTTCCATTTTATTGTTTCTTCCTTAATGTTCTATATAAGCCATAATAAGAGAACGAAATCAAAATCAATTATCAGTATCGTGCAAAATATTTTCAACTTTAAATAGGATAGTTAAATATCGATAATATAATATAATTATAAAAAAAGATAGAATAGTAAATATAAAATAATGAAATTATAGAAAATATAGAATAATAAGTGTAATATGTAACAAACAAAGATAAGGGATTATTATTGTTATTATTATTATCTAGGATTATTGCACATGTTTTATAAACTTTTTTTTTATTTTCTAAAAATCGGCATGTTATATTTTAAATAAACTGGGAGATGTTGTATCGGGTATTTCTTGATTTTCAATTTAGAATGGGAGAAAGTCTTTTCACTTTTACTAATGACATTAAAATATGTATGTGCTCTGTTTTTGTCCTAATTGTCATGTAAGTGTAAGACATGGTATCTAGTAAAGCAGACAAAAGAATTAAAACTAGAAATGGTATAGGATACAGAACTGTAGTTACTTCTTATAGAACTTTCATTCTGCACGTTTTAAATAGTGATTGTGAGCAGGAAACTAGAAACAGTACAAATGCGAACAAGATTATCTTTCAAGTTTACTATCATTATCTTATTGGCTTTCTTCGAGCTATCATTCGAAGCAAATTAACTGTGAAATTTAGAAAATCAATCTTCGTTAACGAAATAATATCTAAATCATGTATACCTTTTATTGCACAGAATTGAAACTTTTATGTAAATTTTTTAATTTCAATACTTACTTAACTACTAAGATGAATGAATATAATATGTTACATTTCAACAAGCAGTTAATTTAACGATAAATCAATTTTTTTAAAGTAATATTTAAGAAATATTAAATTGGAAACATACAGCGGCAAGCAGTAAATAAACAAAGAAATGCTTATTCATAAATTCAACATTATATTATGAACAATTCTATTTTTAGTTTGGTTATAATTGGAAATTTATGCTCCAAACAATTCTCATTATCTATTTTTTTCTAGATCTCAGATTTTCTCGATAAACATCAAAATAATTATCTTACTCGATTATCGTAAACCGATTATTACAATAATTCTCGGCACAACATAAATAATATTATGGTCACGTTTAACCGTTACACTCGTAAAATGGGAAAGCGTGACATTTCGAAGAGAACCATGTCTTCTTAACCATGGATAAATAAATTTATGTACTCATTTCTTGTCTGAGACATTACTGACAATGTAATTATAATGACAGATTGTGAATCTCTCGCACAAGCATACATTCCAGTTGTTATGTATTTTAATATAAACTTAGTTTGTCATATTTTTGATGGCATAGTTTTACATGGCACAATTATAATTTTAATTATTATATAAAGATGTAAGATAACATCTTTTCGCAAAATGAAATGATTAATGTTTCTTATTATGTAATAAAATAAAATTAGATTTATTACTGCAAGATTAATATCACTGTGAATTATTACAAAGATCTTAGTCAAAGAAATTTTGAAGTCAAACTTGTTTTTAACACAATAGTGCCCTAGATTCATAAAAATACTCCTTTTCTAAAGCATTAACTATACGCTTATCTGTTTTCTAGATTATATTATAATTTCTAAGTTACCCATAATCTACACCATAATTACAATTAAGATCTGCATCTCTTGCATCTAATTTCTATCCTATCTGCTTTGCTCCCAAAATGATCATAAAATTATTATTACTACATTAAATTCAATTCTTATCTTCAGCATCACGTAAACGTAATACAAAGGTAATTTCACCCCGAATAATTTCACGACCAATTTCATGCTACGTTCACGGCACAAACGCGATGGCTTTCCTTTCGACAAACAACCCGTACTCAGTATAATTAATCCACGATGCGTAAACTCGTATACCGTTTTACGAACGTGTTACGGAAACGCGCGTCGATGTGGGACATCTCGTGGTAATTAACCGCACGCGACACGTTTAGTTCTGCTACATTCCAATTTTCAAACCCTAGACACCTATTACACGTACGTCTAAATTTTCCTTCGCATATTACATACGTCGAATATGAACCACAAAATAATGCTAGGTAGAGGGATAAAGTGAAATCACGCATTAAATAATAATTCCCTTCGTCCGAATGAGAATTCACTAATCAAGGAGCAAAAATTCTATCATCAAGAAATTAAATTCATCTTATTTTCAATTTTAAAGAAAATTGAAATGAAACGGAATTGATTTAGATGGTTAGTAAGCGTGTAAAAGATACGGAAAAGAGTTACTTACGAGCAAATTCATGGCGAGAAAGCAAGCTGCTCGATGCGTTCAAGGGTGGAGTGTATCTGAGGCGGCCGCGCGGTCACCGGAACAACTTTATATGCGGCTACGTAAAAGGCGCCTTTCGGCGACGGGGATGTGACTTCTCGTGCCACCTCCACCAGCCCCCGGTTTTATCGCCTCTTTGGATTACCGTTCCACGGAACTGGCTTTTCAATTCGCGTACTACCTTTTCCCGCGGTTCCCATCAGCTAGTCTCACTACCAACAGCGATGGTTCCTCTATGCAAAACAGGACAACAGTTATGGTCGACTACTACATATTTCACTATTGATACGTTGTTGTGATACCGGAAACATTGTAACAGGAAATGTTTTAATTACTCTAGAGAGATTCGCTCCAACTGTCAAATATTAGAGTGAGCAGGTGCTATACTTTGAGTGTTTTGCTTATTTGATGCATACTAACAATAAGCATTTTTGCATCTTTAAATTTGCCACAAATGCATGAACATGCAGTCCAGTTATAAATAGATTTATAATTTATTTATTACTATGAATTGCATTTATAGTGGATTTATATTGAATACAATAGTAAATAATTTTTAATACATTTTTAAATATATAGAATATATGAAATCTAAAAACAGTGTAGGATTTACGCTATTGATGACGTGGATAAATAAAACAAAATCATAAATTAATTATAATACGGAAGAGATTTCTTTTACTTCCCTCTCATTACGCATACATGTTAAAATCTATAGATATACAGATTTTTGCTACTTCTATGCAATATATTGAGAATATAATTTTGCTTTATTATCATTAATTCTTTGAAATAGCTTAATAATAACAATGAATAATTAATTATTTTTTAAAATCATTTTAGCTGCTGATTTAGATAAAATGCTAGTTTAACACGTGTAAATAATTTAATTAAAATTGTAATTATATTCTTTTTATCGTTCTTACTATATCAACTATACTAATCTATATCAAGATGTAGAAGAAGATTATGTGGTCATTACCGATCATGTTAAAAGTTTATCTTTTATCTGTTAACTTCCTTGTAATTCTATCATATTTCTTCTGACGTGATAACAAAATTGTACATTTTGATTATATCTTTCATCAATGTTTATTTTCTCCCTAACGCTTTAAGAAATTACATTGAACTGTTGCATTCCTAAGCCATGTGCACTTCAACAACTAACAAGTGTTACGAAGCTCGCGTCGTCGTAAGTACATTTACATGGTTTCTCGTTTCTAGTGAAGGAGTACTCGATTGCATAGTTAGAAAATGCTGAAGCCGTCGACAAGGAATGGAATTTAAAGACACGTTTCCCAGATAGCGACCACTCAAAGGTTACTATGTAACTTAAGTAATCATTACAAACAAAGAAAATTAGATAACAAGTAATAATAAGGAAAATAAGACAAATACGCATCATTTTTATTCTTTATAGAAGAACAATCTTAAAATTCAGTGTATCATTAAGCTCCACGTTATTAAATCTATTTCTTTCTGAACTTTAGGATTAAATATGTATTTCTGTTATCCTCCAAAATATCTCAAAAATATTCGTTGTTAGAATATAAATAACTTTTTATGAATTTACCGTTTATTTTTTACTATAACAGACGTATACCTCTTAAAGTAGCTAAACTAACAAGTCATTGCCCATTTCAATGATGTCGTATTAAAGTACGCTTCTCTAACCATCAAATAAAAAATGGAAAATCAACAAAAACAGACTCCGTGCCTTTTCGGTATAGTCTCCATATGTGTCTCACATTCAGCAGTCCAAAAGAAATTCACCTTCTCTCCATACTAGAAACTACGAAAGGCAAAAAGAAATAGCAGAATAAGGTCGTAAATGGAATCTCAACGCATCGAAAAAGATAAAGAACGAATATTAAGCAAGACTGGTAGAATACAAGTTAATTGTCCAAAAGAATTTTTATTTAGAAACAGATTAGAAACATCTAACACAATCGCTATCACAAAGCACGTAAAATCTCAAAATCTAAAATTTATGTATCTTTTTATGCAATTAACGATATAGGACATCTGCTCAAATTCTATATTCACATAATGTTCTCATATATGTATAGGTGCTCTTATGAAGAATAGGATTCTATTTAGAATTCTATATGTACTGTATTATTGCTTCATGCAGTAGAGTCCCCTTTTTATTAAACACTTCGTTAAACAAATTATTCGAAAAGTTGATGGTCGTGACAAGCAGTTGCCATAAAACCTTACGTAACGCATGACAGCAGGTATTTATCTTCGTATTCAAGAATAAATTCCAGCCTCTATATTGACTATTAGCTTCTGTAGTGAATCTGTCACTAACTCTAACAATTCGTTTATCCTACTATTCTAACGTACTCATTAGATATTCATGAAAATAACCAACATGCAATTATAGTAAAACTCCTCTTCGGATCAACTTCATTGAAACACGATCGTAAGATATATATGTACGAATTTGCATCAGATTAAATACGAAATAAATAAACCTTCGCGGCATAAAATGAATGAGAAAGTACTTAAGGAAGTCGTAAAGTCACAAATTACCAACTCAGCATGATCACGTACTAGTACAAGATATTCCGTGCAGCATGTTTTTTACGTTTCGAACAATGTATTGCAATCTTGTTAAAGTGTATCGTATCATATCGAAGATTTTATTCTCCTTATTCAATCTTGCCGGAAGAGAATGGAAGGATCCGAACAAAATACGAAAAGCAAGAAGAAAGCATAATACAATCACGTTTCACGTATCAAGTCACGCTGATCCCATCGATTTCCTGTTCTCGCAGGGTCTAGAATGAAACCAAATATCTCATGATTCACGGTTCTCTGTAGTTCCTTGTAAATTAAACGCACATCTATTTGAACAATTTGAGATTAATGTTTTACTAAAATACTGAAACATTAGCAGACTATTAAAAAATATTATTATTAGTGAAATCGTACAAGTTGCAAGATACACGTTATTGTAGTACCAATAAATTCTCTTACACAACAATAAACAGCTTGGTAATAAAACACATGAATTTCTGAAACTATATTTTATCAATCACAGATCAGTTGATTCCTCTACTTCATTTGAAGTTGTAAGGTTATAAAAGAGAAATCTACCATTTATTATTTGTGATCTGTCAATTCTCCAATATTATTAGTTGATAAATCATTCAGGGAAAAAATGCAAATTGTGCACTCTAAGAAAGTGCAAAAACTGAAAGCGATTATCCTTTCGCGCATCATTGAGATAACTTCTAATTTATTAAACATATTTCCTACTTCATCGAACGAATCAGTTAGGCGAAGGGATTAATTGCCATGTCTTTGTCCGTTGCAAAACTTCCGGTCTTACGGTATTGCACCACTTGCAAACGAGGTGAGACCTTTTTAATTACAGGCAGCCTGGACTAAACAGAACCGAACTCATGACATCGTTCTCCTCAGTTCATATATTTTCTCGTACGTTGAGAATTTTACGAGAAACTTGTGTTGCTAGGTTTCATAAGGAAAGTGACAGCATTTCTCTGAACAAGGAAGAGCATGTAAATTGGTCTCGTGGCCTTCACGCTTCGTGAACGGATTCGCGTTGCTCTCGACAATTGCGATTATACTCATACACGCGTTCACCGTACTCTGCTGAGCTGCAACTTTCGTTTTTCCACTGACCACAGACACAAATGCATAATTCACCAGCGTGTCTTCGAGTTCGTCGATCTGAGAAAGGGTCGATGAAATTATAATCATTATAATTTCGCCCGTGTAACAAATAACGAGGATAACAGATGGATAAATTATAATTTGCTGAGTGACGAGAGGATTTATTCAACATCGAGGTCGATGGTTACGTGGTGTACTTCGTTATATGTTTTAAGTTCATTATATGTTTGCAGTATTTCCTTTAAGAGGTGCTTAATCAATAATGGAAATGCTATACTTGATTGTATATTGTATTTGGATGTCATGAAAATTTTGCGACATATTCTTGACTTATTGTTATCACCATACCTTCAATCGTCATTTTATTTTTATACAACAATGCATAACAAATGTTTATAATTTAGAGAAATGGTTTATTTTTATTCTTCTATTATCACATCGAAAATTATTTATTACACGAAAACATCTGTTAAAGCTAGTCTATATTTGAAACTCGGACGAACATGGAGTGTCGTAATTAAATTCAGATTCAAATATTTGCTTTTAGATAATTTGAAATTCATTGAAACTTTGATTAACAAGAATTTGATGATCAAAACTTTGATTACATTATTAAAAGCACTAGTATTATTTTACGAATGATAATAAAAAAAGGGCCACTGGGATATATTAAAATTATTAACAGTAGAAAACGTTCAAACGTGAAACTTTCAGAAATTATATTATTGGTTACGTTTCTGTTACTTATCTCTCCTGTAATTCAATTGTATTTTACTTGCGAAATCTAATGAAATAAATTCAGCTTTCGATTGCCACTTTAATTACGACACGTACGAAGCCACGGAGTATCATATTCCTTATGTTTGGAAAAATTCACAGTCCACTTCAAATAGTTTACAATAGATACGATAACATAAAACACAACATACAGAAACCTAAGGAAAAAAGTAATATATTCCATCAGAGAATCTACGATACAAAAATTTCAATTACTTTCCTAATCAAAAAAAAAAAAAAAAAAACTATTGCAATTCCATCGTGATTTCACCAAATTCCAATCGGAAAAAGAAAAGTCTTCTAATTAGAACATTCGTTACGCGCAGATATTTCCACTTCTTTATCTAATTAACGAACCGACATTGAGGCCAAGAATTACGTATCATTACTTCCTTACACTGTTCGTAAGCTCCAGAAGCTTGAAGTCCGAGTTTCTATCCAGATATCATCAGATATCTCAAGAAATATCGGTACGATAGATCCTGTGATCATCGATGCAAACAAATCGTTTGTATTTATTTTCCATCTGTCGATCAACGTTCGATATCACGTGTCGCTTTCTATAATCGTGGTTCGAGCACGCGTCTTTATTAGAAAGGTGGAAACCATCTGACTTTCTACGTTACACTTAATGAGAGCAGATTTATTAACGAGTAGCCGAGCAGATCGGCAATACCCGCGAAAATGTTCTTCCTTGAGCTACGATCTTAATAAATTCCGCTCGGAAGCGGTTCTCGAGAGATCGATAACCATTTCGTAATCACGGTCGAGTTACTTTTACGCCGGAAGTTCCGTTCACGCCACGTCCATTCGCTCGCGCGGACACGCGAGAAACGTTTTCATGGAAACGAAGAATGATTCCCACTTCAGTATGGGAAAACGTTCCAGCACGATAAAACGAAGGACTTGGTGGGATAGAAAGTATCGGAGCAAAGTTGCTTTCTTTTATTTTAACCCTGCTACATCCTTGAGATCACTTTCGATAGAATCGCGTTTTTCTATAGTTAAATGGTTTATTAAATGTCAGGAAAATATGAAAAAAGATTTGTAGGTTTTCGGGTTTTTTGTTTCAACTGTACACTAGAGATTGTTTTAGAACTAAATGATTCAAGGACTACGGTAAGGTTAATAAACATACAGTTTTTGTATAAAAGATTGTACTTGTTATTTTCTGTTTACAATCAATTGTAATTAATGAATTATAGTTGTTAAACTTGTATGACTTGTATAGCGACATAAATTATGTAGAGATTAATTCTTTTAGTTGGAATGTAAAGAAGGTCTAAAAAAGTATTTACTTCTAAAAGTAATTCATTTTATACACTCTACTTATGGTTATGTTTCTTGTTCTAAACGTACAGTAAAATTTATAAAATTGAATTTTATAGATTCAGTTATTATCCAAATGGAAAGATTAACACATAATCGTATCTATTTAAAGCTATAGAAAAGAACAAAAAAGATGTTAAAGTTGAAAGTTAGAATTACCAGAGTACACTTCGTTATTTGGCCAGAAAGTGTAAACCTTTCTTTGTTTTTTAACGCGTCAAGACGAAGAATATTAATCTTCAGCAGTTTTTCTGTGCGACGGAGAAAGTCGAAGGTTTGAGGAAAATATTCTAATTTCATTTGGCAACTTATTTTATCACAAGTAACTAATAACTTTGAGAACAAGCGTGATCAAAGATATTCTTTTCAAAACAGTATCTTTTCATAACTCTGTTTAACAATTATATAAAAAACGTTTCACAATTATATAAAAAACAGAACGTTTCATTAATACGCACATTTGTTTTGGATGTGTTCATAAAAATTCTAAAGTGAGATTGTATGTAAATTTATATAAGTTGTAAATAATTATTATTAAAAATTTGAAGCGATGAAGAATAATTTAAAATAGAACTATAACAAAAATGAAATAAGTTATTCAAATTCACTGTATACCGACAGAAAAGTAAGATTTCCGAATCTTCGTTTCATGCTAAATTCAACAAAATATCCAATTTTATTCCAGATTTTAAATGAATAAAAACTAAAATAATTAAATAGATGCGAAAATAAAATAAGAGCAAAAATAGTTTGTTGCCTCATTTCCTCCAACACTGAATTCAAACTAAATCTAAACAGTCACAAAATCCAACATACTAACTACAAGTAGCTCTAAACCCCAAATTCCATCCCCAGATACCCTTTCCTCAAATCCCTCAATCCTCCCCACCCGCCAATCTCAACGCGTCGATCCACCAAATAAACCAAATAAATTCCACCTGTTTCATATTTCAGCCTTCTCAATGCCTCTGACTTTCTTCAACAGGCTTAGTCGTCCCATAGTCGCCTTCGTACTGATCGTTATTCACGTAATAAACCTTGCTTCGATACCGATATGGCCCTTTGGTCTCAGCTGGAAACGGTTTCGGTACGAACAACGATTTTGGTTTGTAAGAAATAGTATTCGCGATAACTTCGTATGGTAACCGTGCCTGATACTGCAACAATTGTTGGATCTCCATTGGCATGTTTTTGTCGATGACCAATTTTTGAGGAATTGGCGGCGGTAGCCTCTCGACTGGCACTGATATGTGTTCCACTTGTGGCTCCTGTTGCTCTCGTTGCTCGTAGTCCTCTTTGTATACTATTTTGCCTTGCAAACTTCTATCTGCGTAGTCCCTTCTAGATTTATGTTGCTCCTCTTGTTCATAATTCTCGTGTTCGTATTGAGAAATGCCAGCATTTGCTGGTTGCTGATCGTATTGTTGAGCAATTGGAGCATTGGATGGGTAAGCGAAAGAGGCTGAGTCAGGATGGATACTTTGTGGCTTGAAGTCTTCTAGAATCACTTGTTTCGCCTGAGACGGAGCATTTGAGTATCTGTATTGAACTTGATTGAGATCAGATTGAGGTGCCACCGGAGCTTGAGGTTGTGGATAAACTTTATATTGAAGTTGATTTGGATCTGGTTGTTCTTGTACAGGCTGAGGTTGAGCGAATGTCTTGTATTGTATCTGGTTGGGAATTTGCTGAGGTTCCGGTTGAGTTTGATGTTGTAAGTACGATCTATGTTCCAATTGGTCGGGTTCGATTTGCACGAGTTCAGATTGAGATTGCTGCTGACTCACGTATGATTGTTGAGAATGAACTGATTGTTGAGGATAAGCTGATTGTTGAGGATGAGCTGATTGTTGAGGATGAGCTGATTGTTGAGGATGAGCTAATTCTTGTTGTTGGGGGATTTGGGAATTTTCTAGGCGAGAATGGAATTGGTTCTGCGCGCCGAAGAACTTCCAATCAACCTTCAGACCTGTAAAGAAGATGCGCGTGGTAATTAGTAGCCGGTTTTTGGTTGTGTGATAAGCAATCTGCAGATATTCGCACAAATGCATATTCTTATAGCAACTAAGAAATAAATTAATAACAAACTACATAATTAGCGACAGACTAAAATTAATCGGAAATTATCTATGTGTACAAATTATGTGTACATGATCGATCAGTATAAATGAACAAATTGTTCAAATAACCTATATATAATAAGATTTACGATATTACTCAGAAAAATAACATTTCATTCGCTCCAATCTAGTACTACATCTAACACACATAATATATACATAATTAATGTTCAGATCTTCATTAGCAATGAATAAAACCTTATACACAAATCATCTACAATAAAAGACACTTCCTGAATCTAAAATTTTCTAGACCTCTTACGAAAACAATTACATAATCATTACATCAATTATACAATACGCATGGCAAACAAACAATATACAATTACACAACTATCCAGCAATTACTCTATCTCGGTACAATATGTACATTAGTAACACCCAATTAAGTTGTTCTAGAACTAAAGACAATCGTCTAAACAACTCAATCACGATCAGTTCGTACCTTCAATCAGGAAAAAGAATTCCGATTCTAACTAGCTGATCTCTATTATTCATAAAAAATATTTAATTGTCCAAGTTTTCAACTTAGCTCTACTCACCATTTGGATCATGGTACTTAATTTGCGCCTGGGGTGTACGAACAGAACGCTGCGCGTTCTTCTCTTGCGCCACCGTCGTCGAAACCAAAACGATAAAGAGGATCTGCGAACAGATTGAATCGCCTATAAATTACTGCTTATGAGAAGGCTCCCCACCTTTGTGAGGGTTCTCCATTTCTCTAAGGACGAACGCAACGATGCTGTAATAGGTAATGGATTCGTTAGAAAGTAAAGTCTTCCTAGACGGTCGTCTTTCTCCGCGGCTCGTTGGAAATCAACGCCACCGACGACGTCTCACCCGGAAGAGAATTCGTACGATCGTTTTGTTCAATAAAACATTTGACTAGCAGAAACGTTTCCGCCTTTGTCCCGCAATCGCTTTTGTATCAACTCGACTCTGTGCCATACAGAATGATCCACGCGAGGGTCGTTGCAATGAAACAGTTTCACTTTCTTCTGTAATCGTTCGAAATTATCATAAAGTTAAGACTATGTTCGCCAGCGTTATGAACCGCGCACAACGACTGTTTAATAACTTTTAACTGTGGGAAATTAAGGCTGACTACGTTTAGGCTCGAATAAACGTTTTCTTTCGTAATGTCGATTTGAATATTGGATCGCCGATTAGCTTGAATGAATTATGCATATTCGTGGTTTGGAGTAGTTCAGTTGATGTTGCTACGGAATTTTAAATGTTTCTGGGTTGTGAGAGCTTCAAAAGCTATATAAATTGTTAATTGTAATTTTCCAGATTTTTAATCTTACCTGTCATTCGTTTTATGTTAAACAGTTTGTTTTCTATAATTGAACGTTTGATAGAATTAAATCACATATAAGTAAAATTTTTATCAATAATTGATATACATATATATATAAGATTTTACATGATAAATTATATGCATATGCACATACAATTTTGCTCAAAGTTAAAGTTCATTACTCTTTTAGAAATTATTTTCACTAATAATTATTTTCTTCTGAAGTTAATTAACTTCGTTGTAAATCAAATTTAACTGTGTAATTTCAGAAAAGAAATCTGTTCAGAAGATGCCACGATCGATTCAAGATCATCATGATTCAAGATTGAATCTCACTCTGTATGAAATTATTAATTTTTAAAATTAATTTTTCTAAACGAATTTTGTATATATAATAACACGATCATATTTCATGCACACGTATAATAAATTACAACATTTATAATAGTATATCATATTGTATGTATCATATATATCATAGTATTATATAAAATCAATCTTTATTTCCTTTATTAATACTAAAAACGGGAATTCGTCTACTTTAGAGTATGAAACATGCATGAGTGAATCGAACCTTGAACTAGCGTAATGCTAAGCCACTACATAATTAATTCACGATTTCTGTTCACGGTTCTGTTTACATGCATGAAACAGAATAGCCGCCAAGAAGAAATTAAAAGAATACATTTTTAGAGAAATAAATTAGAAATAATTAGTTGTAAAAAATTCAAATCACTCTGATTTATTGTAATTTTCAATTTCAAATAACCTACAACTATTAGAAGATTTGTAATTAACAAGATCCTAAAAAGATAAAGTAATAAGGCTTTTAAACTATAAATCACATTATAATTTACGTGAGGGGATTCATATGCTTAAAAAAATGTCTAAAAAATTTTAATTTAGCTTACTTACTAGTTTCATTAAATTAATTAAAATTGTCAAAAAATCTACGAATGTGTAAAAAGAAATAAGTAAATCAACCGAGCTCTCGGCATTAAACAAACTTTTCTATATAAAACAAACTACCAAATATAAAGCTAAATTAAAATAAATTCCTCGATACAAATAAGTTCTTCGAATGTCACAAACGATAACATGAAAAATTCAAGTGACTGTGTCAAGCGTCTACAAAACACAGTTTTTATACCATAATACCGTCACTGCTACTTTTCCTACTTGAGCTTATCATGATAAAAAGCAACAAGAAAAGAAACTACTCGTTCCTAAACACTAACTAGTAGTATTCACTTTTCGTAAACATTCGACTCATCGACTCAACGTATCGGTAAAATCGCGATCCATCACTGACAACCCTTTGCAGCACAAATACACTGCAACTTATACGTGTCACTCACTAAAGACTATCGTAAAGAAATAATATAAATATTCGACACTTGATATGCTGTATCTAACATCGATAGAAAATAGAAGATAAAGTTAAAAAACTGGGATCACCATGATACGATTTTGAGCAGAGTCGAAGGGTTTCATGCACTCACTCGAAGTCTCATGGCTGGCTGCGAGAAAATGATGAACGTGGATGCTCGGTTCGCGGGTCTACGAGCGGAAATCAGTCGACGGAGCTACCGTTGCTCTTCTATATACTCGGAGTCGAGCCGGTGTAATTGGTCGGCTAAGCAGACGGCCGGTGACTACCTACTTTTAAAGTAATTCTGCCTCCGGTAACGAGCGAACCACCGAGACCCTCGGGATATTATCTGGGCCGATTGCAAGAATGCGTCGCTGGCGCAACTTCGTTACAAAGTCGATCTAAGAAGCTGCGGACACTGGAGTGTCCGAGGTTACCGTGATTTGCAACAATAGGGGGAACAATAATAGAGGATCGACAATCGACGGTAAAGTCTGCCATTGATGATACTTCCAAGAAAGGTAGAGAACCATAGTGGCGAGCAAAATAATTTAATTTAATTTTTAAGAATTTACCCCTCTGTTGCATTCTTTTTTCTATTTTTAGAAAATCTCTTCAGAAGGATATGATAAGAATTAGAAAAAAAATGAACAATGTAGCTACTTAGATGTAAGTTATTTTTTCTTCGACAAACCTAATGTCTCTAATCATAGATAGAAACATAGAGCCATTCTATAAAAGATAAAAAAAAAGAGAGAATACAGTTCCAAAGACTTTCAAAGTCTCTTTATCTGCAAATCAGAATGTAATGACTCGAGAGAAAAACAAAAGCCATTCCGTCATACGTGTCGTAAGCGACTGCTTTGCATATAGATTGTGCATAACTATGTTTATAACGTGCAAACGATCTTCCATAATTGGTACGAAAAACGTTTATTGGCGCTGATAATGGCCGCAAAAATATTTACTAAAGTGAAATAAAAATTTATATTTGTTATCGATAATACGAAGTAACAATAAGATTGTCGAGCTTTGATGAATCAGTCTCGGATGAAGTAGATGCCATCTGCTGTATCCCTGAACTTTCAACTATAAAAATACGACAGAACAGACCGTAAATTGTAAGCTTGTAAGATGTACAGGTGTATCCTCACTTCTCGTGTACGTATGTGTATCTCAATGAAAATATACGTGTACGATCGATTTCATTCAATACAAAATTTTATCGAGTTTCTTCTGAGATCCTCGTATGTATACATTCTATCATGTATTACATTTTTAACAATTTGTTTTAAGATCTTTTAGATACTACCTAGTAGAATCGTGTTAATGTATAATTTAAATTAAAATAAAGTTACAAGTTGGTAAAATTACTGATATTATTATTAGGTATGTTATTAGGTATATATCATTAGTAAAAAGTTTCTGCTTTTAGTAGTCACTGTATAGAACGTTCCATGTACTTATCCTATCAGCATTCGAATGTATTCGATGACAATCTTGTTAAACGCAATTTTCAGAAACGTTGCCCACTCGTTGCGAAAGCACGATTCGCGGAACTTGTTTTCGAGGCGAAAATTTATTAAATCGATCAGTGTGAAAAAATGTCAGCTAATGCGCAAAATTAGAGGATATTATGTGGACATTATAGAAGGGAACCATAATACGTTCTAAACGAACTTTAAGAACCTCATAAACCAGACTTCTAAGGGGGCAACCTCGGCTTTTTTTATCGGACTAGAAAAATCACGGTAATTTTCGAAATTACCAGATCCTCGTTACCATCATTACGACACGTACTT
Organism: Bombus terrestris; assembly: GCF_910591885.1. Taxonomy (NCBI): domain Eukaryota; kingdom Metazoa; phylum Arthropoda; class Insecta; order Hymenoptera; family Apidae; genus Bombus; species Bombus terrestris. The sequence continues at coordinate 11,979,758 of NC_063272.1, read as the reverse complement.
CTCAAGAGAAACAGAAACACGAAAGCAGGAAGTTTTTGCTTTAACCCAAAGAACTCGAAGAACGTAATCTTTTTCCTTTACATCAATTTCAGTTTCAAGCATGCTCGTAATTAATATACTAACAGTTGTATCTCGTTCAAACGGCAATGAAGTGTTATTGCACCCATTATACAAAAGTCGACTGATTGCAACATCATTTTGCAATACTCAGTTGAGAAAGATGGTACTTATATATATTTATAAATTTGATTTCGTAATATTTATACAGTTAGGATTAGAGCACAGACGTCTCTACGTTTATTTGAAAGTATAAATAAAAGTATACAAAATGTATACGACACGCTAAAATATGTAGAATATCCAAACTAATGTACTTGGTGCAGTTAATCGCCATTTAATAGGGATTTATGTAATCTCTATCCTAAGACCATAATTTGCATATGTTTCGCGATCTAGATATGATATTTGATAGAAACATATAAATACAGGAATTAATCAATATTAACTTCGAAATATAATGAAGTTTTTATAACAGATTCATAACTATTTTATCATAGAACAATCTCCGTTCCCTTACACGTAGGTTGAAAGAATGCATTACGTAAAAACAGAAAAACCTTCAGCACAATGCACTTGTAACAAACAATCCAGGAAGAAAAAATGAAATAAATTACATACTCCACGTATTTTCACCCTCAATTGCTTAATTTCACTGGAGATTAAGTAGAGATTAGTTGCTACCGAGAAAACTGAGAAGCCCAACGACCAAAAGCTTTCTATGCATGTAATCCTGAGAGGATTTTGTTTTATTAAGATAAGAACACTAAAAATCGAATATTAGTATAAAAATTATAGATACACCGTTCATACAAAAATCGTATAAAATATAAATGAGACCTATTATTTTTTAGGTGCAATAATTTTATTACCAAACCTCTGTATTAATAAACTATCACAGAGAATGACGCTATTTTCCCAAACTTTTCACCAGTTGTATGGAAACCTCGTAAACGATCTATACAGCATATTTTGGTGAACGATTAAAGTTCAACGTTCTACAGTCCTCCGATCGTTTTAGTGAACACAAGTGGCAGATATTTCTTTAAAAGTCAACGTATATAATATTGAACACAAGAAGCACGTCGAACGTTGGAAACTTACGGAACAGTGTAACTGAAAAATCATTTTTTCCTAAAACGTGCTAAATATATTTTAGAATGTTATTCGACGTCTCCGTTTTATTATTTCCTATGTTCTGTAGAGTTTGAAAAAGTCGACGATACAGAGATCCAGGGAACAAGTGGAGCTACAAAGCCGAATGATCGAGTTGAGAGATAGACTGATCTCGCGAAGTTAATTAATCATGCATGCCTTGTTCCACAACGTACCAAAAAATGCAGCACGAACCATCAGCGAGGAAAGTTCTTCGATGATATTCGAAAGGCTTGACGAGAAAAAAGGATACATTCTGCGGAAATGGGCGGAGAAAGTCCATCGTAAGTAAGAACTACGTTTCCACGGAACTGCTCAAAAATAGAAGGTTGTTCGATGTTCACTGCTGGATATTAAAACAATTGGCGATTCTTTTCATTCCACGTGCATGATGAAATTACATTTTTACTTGATTGAAGTGAAGTTATGCAATGGAACATCGCCATTAGCAGGTTTCTTAATTAAAAAGAAATAATTAAAGTACAAGATTTTGTTTGAAATAACGAGAATTTCAGTTTCAGAAATTAATTTCAGAATAATTTCAGAAATTATTATCTTTCTATTTTGAAAATAATTAAAGAGAAGTAACTTTAGCTTATGTAAAGACTAGTTAAATTATTTCTTGAAATTGTTTTTATCTTAGTCAGTACTAGTCAGTTCGGATAGGATAATGGATTTAATTTAAAGAAAATTTTCATAATCTTCAATATTCGTATTATGTATATATTTGAGTAAATAATAATTTGTTAAATATTTTATTTAAATGATTCTTAGACTTTGAGCATTACCCTTCGTACAATTGCGTCGATCAAATCGAACAAAATCTCATTCGATGATGTTGTAAAAGTTGACTGGCTGACTCACCAAGATGTATAGTAATATGGAAATGAAAGAAAGGAGAGTAATGACGCGGCAACCGAAGCAACGTTAATTATGATAATTGCAGAAATCAGAAGTTATTACTGTGAAACGTTGGCATTGGCTCGTAGCGAAACGATAGAATAAAAATGATATCGATCACACGTTGCAACTACTACAGTTTTATAAATTAACAAATATGTATACAAAATAGATAACTTCTGAGAGGATAATTTGTTCCTGTAGTTTCTCTCTTTGTCTCCTTTTTGTCTGATGCGAGGTAAATGCTCTTAAAGATTGCCTATAAGGAAATGGAAAGTGGCTCGTTTGGACACTGCATTAAACACGCGCTTCCTTAGAAGCGAATGCTCATAGGACAAAGAAGGAATGGTTTCTGTAAATATATTTAACATATATAATAGAATATATATGTTATATTTGCAACATAAATTTGTAGATTCAAATTTCTTTAGTATGCAGTTTAGTATCTTTATCTGTTGTGATATATTCAAGGTGCGCTAGTTATGTGGCAATATTGAATATCTTGGCAATCAATAGATCATAAATACCAGAAAATGTAACAGGATATTATGTTATGTGCTGTGTAATAGTAAGAAAGTTAATTAATAGTATAAGGGGCTAAGCAATTTTTCCTTCGTTATTCACCCTATAAATTTAAAATTATTTCAATATCAGGAGTACGTAGGTGTTTTCAGTTAATGTTTGCGAAACGTTTTGCCAGAAATTATACTAAATTCGCTGATTACATACTAGATTTGGGGATCCCGATATTCGTGTAAAGTAATAAAATAAATGTATTAACAGAAAGATAAAGTAGGATCGAAAAAGATTGTATTTGTTACGGTTCTTAAAAAGTTGGATATTAAAATATCAGAATTAGAGTAATTTTATATATTTTAATACCGCTATCTATATCTAATTTTTTTTAATCAATATTGAAATTTTAGAAGTGAAAACTAATTTCAATTTAAAAATCACTCCGTTAATTGGTGATCTAATTCCATTTCATATTGTACAAGAAAAACTACTAATCGTTTTCTTTTGCGTGTATAGAATGTATATGTAAAAATGCATATGAAATGATGAAATATTATTACGAAAAACGTAATCGAACGCGAGATTTGTAAGATGAAAATTAGTGGAACTACTTTTCATCTTACAAGAAAGATACATAACATGGCAAATTATCTAACGAGATTAAAAAACATCATAACTACATATTATGATATTCTAAAATTGAAAGTGTGCTTCAATCCCTTCGCTTCTCTTTAAAACTCTGCCGTTTTGTTAAAATCATATCTATAAATATCTTCCTCTTTTATATTCAAATAAATAATGAACAAAATTCGTTGAAATCTTTTCTTTATGGCATTCAAACAAACGTAAATATAAAGCAACAAATTTATAGAAGGCTATCGTAAAAATACATTTCGTTATTTCCAGAGAAATGCTTGTGAAGCGTATGTCGAATTTAGGAATAAGAAGTAGTGATAGAATGACCTCAGATTGATGGTGAAATACTCATTAGTTAATCGTAATGCGGAATTGCAATAAACATTCTTTATAAATCAAGTTTTCGTAACCCAGTTTGACTACTATTTCGCTATAGCAAAGAAACTGACTTTGTAAAATGTTGTAAGGGGATGCTAACATTAATAAGAAGGTTTTATATTCTCAAGAAACAATTGCCATATTTCAATTTTCTGATTTATAAAAATCCATAAAACATTATATCCAGGCTCCAAAGCAAAAGTGAGAAGTGTAAGTCGATTACTTATAATTCAGTAGAAATAAGTTGACTATTTATTCTCCTGTAGTGAAAGTAAAGAAAGGTGCAATTCATTTTTTCTATTGTTTCGGAATTAATATAAGTACGTATGTATAAGTCATAATATATATGTATACGTATAATCTATGTATAATCTTATATATAATATAAATATATATACTTCCTTGATAATCCATCTTACATTGTTGACTCTTATTTAGATAAATATAATGAAAGATTTCTATCGAGGTACGTATATTGCGTTAATTAATTTTCTATTATAAGTTCGATCTAAAATATTATTTTATAATTATTTTATATTTTCGACACTAGTGCAAAGCGGCAAAATCGCGAATCTTCTGTACGAGTTACCCGCTGCTCATAAGATAATATACAAGTCGGTAAGTAAGGGTTCTGATATAATCGGAACCGCACTACCTACAGTCGCAAACAATAGATCATCTGTACTCACCTATATTTCGTCAGTGCCTCTACGTCTATGCCATCTCTGGACACACGAATGTCGTCCTAGCAATATACATGGAAGGGGTTAACAATGATAATTAGTGTTCCTATCTTTTATCAAACGATCTTGCTGTTTCCATTTCCAAATTTATTTTAAATTCTTAGAATTTTATATTCTACATTATTAATTGATTACATTACGAAAATTTTTTCATTGAAACAAAAAAAATTGCAAATGTACAAAAAATGTATTTATAAAACGAAAAACAAAATGCAACGTAATAACTGATTATAGTAAATTAAACATTAATGGGAATAGGCGATCCTTCCATCAAAGTACATTATTCGATACAACGAAAACAGTGTTCAAAATGTCTTGCTTTTTAAGCATTGTTGCACTTAAAGTTACATTAAACTAATTTACATTGCAATAAAGTTACATTAAAATAATTATAATTTTAATGGACATCCGCAGGATATCCGATGTTTCTGCAACAAAATTCTCATTTCAAGGCGAGATTCTCAATCAAATCTACGATCTATAACCATAATTATTTATTGTACATCGAATATTATAGTGTAACAGTGAAAATGCTGATTCAAGAAATGTCAGAGCGAGTTAGAAAGAGGAAAGCCGAGTGGCGGTGGAAAGGCGTGGTAGAAGATCAGAGTGCAATCTGCATTATTCTGTAGCTGAGGCGCGCGGGCGGCCATCAAGGACTCTTCAGGTCAACGTGATCCAATCTGCCGTATAAAACGCCCCTCTCGACGGTCCTTCGAGCACTGTTGTACTTCTCGTCGCCCCGTTGTCGTTATTTCTCCATTATGTATGCGATATTCGTAAGTACTCGCTTTCAATTTTACTTCAAAACTTTTTACCACGCATTGTCAAAATCCAACAAAATCGATTACTTCTTCGTTGCATCTGTGGTGTACTTGTAATACCACGGAACGAATATGCCACTCGTTGTTACTTTTTTAACTCGCCCCGCTTTTGTAGCAGTTCATTTATATCTCATCGAGCGTTAATTCGAAGAAAATACAAAGAATAAGTAATTTTGTCTAGGAGATACTTGTTTGTTCAACAGAACATTGTATTAAATGATTCCCATATGAACGTTTTGTTTTATTAAATATTTAAAATCTATTATTTAAGCTTCTATAATTATTTCCTATCTTAAAATATTGCTGACTAACTGATATTAGACATCTTCCTACCATGTAGCAAATATAATGTATTTAGTATAATTTAAAAAATGAGATAAAGTATACAAAGTTTCACAAATTAATCGAGCTTTATAATTCATTGTGGCAATAATTACATATCTTGTTCTTCCCTACTTTGTCGTTTCTAAAGTCATGAACTTAAATTGCCAGGCGTTACTATTCTACACGGTTGTATTGGCCTCGTGTCAATCGTCGAATAGACGATACCAGTCACCTCAACAGGCAGCAATTTTGAGTGACGCAAGATATCTGGCTGGAGATGGAACTTTTGGCGCCGCTTATTCACAAGAAGATGGTGTGGAATTCAAAGAGGAAAGCGACGTCTACGGGAATCGTCGTGGGTCTTACTCCTACGTCGATCCTACGGGTCAAAGACGCACAGTGACATATACGGCTGGGAAAAATGGCTTTCAGGTACGTTAGAATGTGGCAGAAAATCCTAGCTCTTTTCCGATTTAACATATGTTTCTTTTATAACATATGAGAAATAGAATATCAATATTGACAAGAGCTAAGCTATTACAGTAATATGGAAATTTATATAAATTTTGAAGTTAGAAAAACTAAAATTATTATAGTTTAGTTTTATATCTCGTTCGATAAGATAGAAATTTGCAACCAAATATTGTATAAGAAATTTTTGAATTGATTGATGGTTATTAATAATAAAGTTGTCCCTTTCTATATTTTTCGTAAATCTATTCGCTACTCATTTAGGAACATGGAACATTTAGGAACACTTACATACTTCTTTACAAAGGTATGATGATTTATTGAAGCACAATTCAGGCAAACCACTTTCTAACAATAACACAAAATTTAAATAACTTTTCTCACGATGATCCACATTATTAATAGCTATTTGAATATCACACTCATATAGCAAAACTCCCCCGTTACTAGCGAAATGATTCGTTTATGACATTAAATAGTAAATAGTAAACGTTACAATAGTTACTTTGATATTTACTATTTAATATTTAAATTTATTCCGATTCACTTTTATTTGAACAGGCCACAGGCGACGGCATTCCCGTTCCACCCCCGCAAGTTCCGCCTCAGCCAGAGTACGTACCACTACCGCAATACAACCCTCCCGATTATCAACCACCGCGATACAACCCATCCTTGCAATCGTATCAACGTCAGAGTCAACCAGTTTATGAAGCACAACCAGCACCTCAGCCCCAACCTCAACCTCAACCTCACCTTCCACCTCAACCAGTGTATCAATCTCAACCACAATACCAACCTAGACCTCAACCACCACCTGAAATTCAATCCATTCCTTCCTACAACCCACCGCCACAGTATCAACCTCCGGCTAGACCATTACCACAGTACAACGCTATAACGACGCCACCACCTCGAAGGTTTTACCCACCTGGAAAGTTAAACTTCAATAGGACTCCGGATGGCTACTCCTACACGTTTAATAAAAGTTAAGAAAAAGGTAATTAGGAATGGGAGTAACTTCTAATTTGTAATTTGTCATTGGTAAAATTTGGCCAATAATGTAGAAGAATAGAATAATATATGAAAGGGCGCAGGTTGTCATTTTATAAGGTAAATTTAGAAAGATAAAGATCTTTCATCTGATGAAATTCGTTCATATTCAAATTTTAAGGAAAATTGTCCTTTTTTAACGATCTATTTTAAACTCGAGAGAAAATTGATTAATTGATTATTATATGTTAGTTTATATGCATCTATCCTTTTGTTGATTTTCTTTTAGGTGTATGGTTAATATTTAAAACTTACTGGGTTCAGAAATAGAATATACTTATAAATTAGGATAAAATTGAATATCGTGTAAATTATACTTAAAGAGGAAAAGAAAAATGGAAAGAATAATTAGAATAATTCTATTAATTCTATTAATAAATCTTTGGAATCCTATTATAGAAATTATATGACGCAAGAGATTTCTGTGTATTATAATATGGATTTTCGCTGTGTATTGTGTAATATATCGTGTGCTTTTTGTAATTTATTAGAGTAGGACTAACCTTAGAATATTTGCTAATTTGCTCATATATCATTTATTTTCAATTTAGAGAGCTACATTTTCAAGAATTTCCACGTTTTATTTTGTATATCGTAGTTTAATAGTTTGTTGTAATAATGTTTTTCAATGATAGCCTATCTAAAATCTATTAAACCAAGCGTATCACAAAATTTTCGAAAAATTCTAAGAAATCTACTATCCGTAAATATCATAGGCGGAAATTAACAAACGATAAATTAAATGTGCGAGCATGCATTCATAATTAGGAGATTGTAGGTAGCCAGAGCCTTGTCCATGATCTTACCACAAGGTACCTGGCGTGAAACAAGTTGAACTTCCTCTGAAACACTGTATACAATCTATATAAATTCTTGAGGAAACGAATACAATATTTATTTTACCAATTAGGGAGGATTCCTTCGTCCACTTACATTATCGCTAATTATGGGTATAGTGTCAGGCAAATATTCGCGATAGAATAGATTAGATTAGTTGGAAAGTTCTATCGACTTCTTTCACTTAAAGTTTCTTTTAGTTCGATAATTTATATCTGCAAATATTCTATTAGCCAGAATAAAAATTTCCAATTACAAGGAAGCATTCCATTTTCCTCATAACATTTGCAAAGTGTACCATGAAACGGAGAAAGTATGCTTCGTGTATCGATGTGTCATTTCATTATGGCTCCTAGAAGAACTCCTAAAAAAGCGAAGAAATTATAAATTCTATGCTACAGAGGGAAAATGTAGACGATAAGTTTGAGTAGCGTTTCAGCAGCGTAAGGCGAAGAGTACCAATTAAAATTTCTCACTGAAGTGTTGGAATGAATTTAAATGGAGAGAAAGGAGAAGCATTAAATAAGAAATGTCGATAGGAATTTCCGACAGATCGAACGGTTCGCGTGAAATTAGCAGCGGTGTCATGTAAACTATTCAGCATTTTACAAACTCCATTGAATCGAATTTTCTTAATCGCTTCGATTGGACGACGCCCTGCGTTTCGCATAGCAATTCCCTTTACAAATGCGAGCACTATCCCGCGCACTTTGGGGTCACGTTACTTTCATTGAACAACCTTTGACGTATCCCATGCTATTGCAACGATCTACGAGGGATCCCACGATCCATGAGGGAGGATACGTGATCTTTTAGGCGTGATTCATACCTTATTGTAAATACAGGTTGAACGTGTAAGGCATCGTCTCTTGAAACAGCTTTCAGCAGGTTACAATAATTTCAATTATGCTTCATATCCTACTATATTGTATCATATCTAATTCTGTAATTTGGATAGAAGACTAAGATAGGATAGAAGTGATCGAACTAATTTCTACATCTAATAAACTGATATAAAAAAGGTATATGATCTCATTTTCTCGTTATAATGTCTTATTTATATTATTCTTGTATTACTATATTTTTCGTCTCTGGTATTATCTCCAACTCGTTATAATTAAAATATTGTAATAAATAAAATATACTGAAATAATGTGTGAAATTCTAATAAAAGACGGCAGTAGTTGAACAAATGAACAATAAAGAGAATAAAATATCGGATAAATATTATTAAATAATAATTACTAATTTAAAATTCAATCGAAATATTATAGTTATCACGTAAATGAAATCTTACAAGCAAAATAAGTATAAGCGCATAAAATAGTGTGCATTTAGGATGGAACGTACCTAAGTACATATACAAATAGAAACAGAAATTAGACATTATTCGAAAAACATATTTAGACCCTAACAAATTTACCTCATGAAATTTGTACAATATTCGTCTCTTAATAGTCATCTCCTGGAACGCCATACTTTTGTTGTCTCACCTATCCGTTATCGAATGCAACTGGCACGTCATGTCAACTACGCCCAGTTCGAAACGGAAGGAAAGTTAGGCAAAGACAAAGAAAACTTAGACAAAGGGACAATTATCTTATTATGCTGGCTCGCGAATAATACCCATGCAGTTGGAACGAAAATAAAAATGTAGTTGAACAGGGCGTCCGTTTATCAGTATTCGTAATACGGGTGCGGCAAGGCAAACCGGCCGTATCGGAGCAGGAACTCGATATCCTTAGTAGTGGACCGAAAGAAACGCATACCGTAACGTTTCGCGTCACGTCGATGTCCTTTAAGAAAGTCGATCACGGAGTTAATTTATGGCCAAACGGGTGCAGTTCACGCTGGATGCAGCATGCGAGGACCGGTTACATACTTGTCGAGCCACTTGAATGCCCTGCATCCGTGTTACATTTGGTCATTTTATCCATTTTTTTCTTTTTCCATTCTACTGTCATAAGTTGATAGATAGAATTATGACAAGCTTTTAAGCTTTTAGTACGTTTCAACATAGAGAAATTAGTCGCTCGTATACTGAATTTTTATTCAAACTCGTAGGTATTTTTATGGAGACAACCTGTATAAGAAATATGTCTTATTCTCTGAATATCATAAGTGATTTACTTCGAAAATACTTGTATATCATGCACATCTTGTAAATTTTTGGAGATTTAAATTTCCTATAAATACATAAATATACCCAATTTAGTTATCAAATAGCTTATTTATAACAAATATCAATTTCTGAAGTTCGATTAATTTAACGAAAGGAAAAAATATTGTTGAATAATATTTATAATATGAATAATGTTTTTTAAAATTCTTATGCTATAAAAAACAAATAAGATAGGAAAACTATTATGCCATGTATTACATTACACGTTTCTCCAATATTAATTCAAAATCATTCGAATATATTTCAGTAATGTGAAAGGCAATGTTTTACTTTTTCAGTTGTCTTTTATTTATAAAGGTATATTGGTTATACATTTCGTTTCATGATTATGGCAGTAATATACTGACTCTGATTAGCTGCGCGTGACATCAACAGTATAAAAGTAATCTAAAAACAGCTGCTAGAGGCAGTGGCATCAATCATTCACTCCTCACAACAGGAAGAGATAGAAAATAATAGTAATAAAACAGGAAATAAAAAAAAAAATATAAAAGAACGAGAAGAACAACTCTCATCTTATCTATATTAAACTTATATAAAAATTCATATGCCAATGTGCCTCCTTAACACGTTTCAATTTCAAATGATCAAAACGAAATCGGATAAATCCCAGAGAAAAGGCACTATACGTCTATTAAATATAATATTCCACTCTCGATCGTACAAAGTATCACGATTATAAATCATTACGCTTTACATCGCATAAACGTTTCATTTCCGCATGCAATTCTCCTCGAAACAAGAAAAAGAAAAACTTTAGAAGAATCGCTGAATCGCGTTAGATCCTCGATAGACATATTATTGCAATCTCTACAAATTTACATTTTCATCGACGGCGTGCAAGTGGCAGGCATAATTTTTCAAACTACGTCATGCTGCTTTCTGGTACTCTTCGTTCGTAAAAATCAAGACCGTAAATTAGTTTTCATATTTGCACCTTCGTGTCGGTTATTGTTACACTCCGTTTAATCGCTCATTTTAATCCCTTTAATCACCTCCTTTTAATTCTTTGATTTTCTATCACTGATTCATTGTGACATCAGACACAATAGACGGACGTGGGAAAAGTGGAAATCCGCTTACACGAATCGTTCGGCTTTGTATCAAATTTTCAACGACAATGAAAATCAGCGCTTCCGTGCCAGTTAAGAGTAAACCATAGAGCGAGTAACTTTCTTGCTCATCGTTCCAACTATTCTAAATTCATACAAACTATGTAAAAGATGTTTCTCGTTAACTGCATTAGAAGAAAGGCCGGCATTTTTTGTCTTATTTTTCTCCATTTCTTTTACATTGTTACTAATTAAGCCGCTATAAACGGTTATTGTTTATGCATATTTATCGCGCGAGTGTCAGCGAACGTTTTCTATCAAAATTACTCGCAAAAGTCCTCCTTTTCTGTCTTTTCATTTACATTTTGTCTTCATCTTTTGTCTTTGTCCTTCCTTTTCTTCGTAACAATCGCAACTATTGTCGATACAATTAACACTATATTGCACTAGTTAGAATTATACAAAATATATACCTAACGGTAGGTATAGCTTTTTTTCTTTTTCTTTCTTTTTGAAGTATACCATTTTAGGCACCGTTATCCTGGAAGTAATTTGGATCGAAAATATGCCGGAAATGAGTCGTACGTGAGGCAGGAGGCACGGCAGTTTTAGCAACATTATGTTCTCGCGCTGACTATATAATGTTCTATTCTAAAGACGAGAGGAAGAAAGCGCTGTAGAAGCGAATCCTATGAAGTTGGAAGAGACAGTTTGTTCACAATGCATGTCTCTCGCGGGCACTCGACGAACTAATATTGTGAAACGATATTGCTGCAAATTTTTACATTGAATAATAAGAAAAAAAGCGTACGAGGTTTTCATTGATTAAAATTGAATTGGAAATCGATAAAATGCAATAAAAGAATGTTGAAAGATTAAAAGGCTTTAGATACTCCAGCTTACAAGTACACGTACTTATAAGTACACTTTTGTTCTTTTATGTTCTCATTAACTGTAATAAAGCGAAAGTCTGTCGTATATGTAATGTAAACCCTTCCCTGGTTAAGTACATATTCATACTTCAGGTACCAAGGATAATCATAACAATAAACAAGTTTTTAAGCAAACAGTAAAAAAATCTGCTTGATCTAGAATATAGATCTACATTATAGAATATAAACATCTGGGGATGTTTTGTCATATCCGGTAATATTTTTGTGTATCAACACTTACGCTACACAACAATAAAAACTACACGTTTGGTATTATAAATCGATAATGTGGCTAATAATACATCGCCTTTGGAAGATCAATGAATTTCATTTAAAAGAGAACAAAAATAATCATATAATTAGAATATAATCTTAACAGATAGTCAAATAAATGATTTTTAAACTAGGCAAAAAAGTCCTATTTAAAAAGAATTTCTTAATTAAATAATATTCCCGCAAAGGCAATTATATGCAACATCACATACGCCACGTTTTAAAGCGCAATGTATAATTTTAAAAAAATAATTACTTCGAAACAATAAAATCTTCAGATTATGAAACATATGAATCAGGTCGTTGATCGTAAAATGTGTAAAAGAACTATAATAGCATTGAGAACAAACCTGTACATTACATGGCAGATACTGCTAATGGCTAAAGATAGCGGGAAGCTAGCTATGTAGGAACGTATACTATTAAGTAATCATACTTAAATATTGGCGCAATAGTATAATCTCTTACCATATAAATCAGTATCGCGTCAATACCTAAATACCTGACGAATATAACGTATGTCCCAATTTATTATATATAACATTCGGGATACACAGTAGTACTCCTATGTTAATTCGAGATCTTTAATTTAGGTGATATGTGCAATGCAAAAAATATTGTTCTCTGTTATTTTCTGTAAGTAGTACACTTTATGTTTATTGACTTGTGATCAACTATCGGACGAACGAATTATGCGATATTCAAAGAATTCGTTCAACAATTTTTAAAAGCTGTATTTAGTTTTCTTTGCAGCGTGAAATAAACGATAAACTGTGTGTATCCGTTAATATTTATAGGAAAATATACTACTGTGTATCTCTCGTTATAAATTAGTACATATTCATTACAATCACAATACGCATGACATTCTATGCAGAAGTTCTGGTCAAAATGGAGTAGAGAACTTGTACTATGGTAAGACACGAATCGATGGCGTATAATGACAGGAAGGATAATTCTAGCTGCATAATCCCGAAGGATCAACCAGTCCACGCGCGATCAATTCAGCCGTTGCAGGATCGCTTCCTTGTTTACCACTCGAATGCTGAGATGGCGTTTGCTGCGCGTGAGGTTCGAAATGGGAACGTACGTGGAACATAAATTCAGCCTTATCTGTAAAATCTGTACGGCACATAAGACAGAAATGCCTCTCAGATGCGTACGCCTGCGGAGGAGCTGTAGATCCCGGGAAATATGGTGCTGCATGTTGTGGCGGAGCCGATGCCTCCAAGTGAGAACTATAACAGAAAATGTTCAATTACACAACAATAAATTATCAAATAATTAATATCAATGTCATAAAGAGTCAATCTAGACTAAAGTCAATGTCAAATAATAGAGATTTTATTATATTCACAATTATTATTATTATGTACCGTTTTCATATGCGTATATCATCATACGTATATTCATATGTGCGTATTTCTGCAGCTATATAATAGAGACAAACGTATCTACTTTTACTGTTAATTTATAATCAAATGAATGAATAGTTAGATAAATATTTTTGTCATATCGTAATATACCTACAAAATTAAGTGTACATTTATAAATTATATTATAAGCTAATATTAATACTTCAAAACTTAATCATAATTTGCAAATAGTGTTTTCTTAGTAACTTATAAATCACTGAAAATTTTAATGATGATGTATGTATTTTGAAATAAATACGTTCATTACTAACAGTTAGAAATATGTCCTTTCTATTTTCTTCTCAATTATTTGTAACATTTTCCCAACATATCTAGAATTAAATATTGCCAAATAATATAATTATATTACTTATATATTCCATGAATTTCTATATTAAAGCTATTATAATAATTGCGTACAAAAATTTTTCGAAATTTCTTATACGCTAATGAATATTATATTTAATAAAAGTATCTTCTATGAATAAATATTATTTCTCTTATCTTCTTTCCAAGTGAAAATATTGTTTTAGAATAAAATTTTAAATATTTATATTTACTACTACAGATGTAAATATGAACAGAAATTACCGAGCATGCTGCATCCACTCGTCTCTTGTGGCTAATGCTCGACCGCATAATTCACACGCCCAACTAACTGGTTCTTCTTTCAACTTGTGTATAGTATCCTGCCGAGATTGTTGCTGCTGCTGCGGTTGTTGTGCCTGTTGCTGTTGTTGCTGAGCTTGTTGCTGTTGCTGCTGTTGTTGCTGCTGTTGATCCGAATTCGGAGCTGTAGGTGTAGAAAGTGGCGCCACTCCCGGTCTGTGTCTCAACTTGTTCATGTGAATAACTAGTTTATCTCTGCGGGCAAATGCTTTACCTAGAAGTAAAAGCCGTAACATCAGTTGAACTCAAACAAGTACATAAATTATCGTACAATGCAAAGCAACAGTTTAGACACACTTACCGCAAACTTCGCAGGAATACGGCTTTTCCCCTGTATGAATACGCATGTGAATAACGAGTTTGTCCTTACGAGCAAGACCTTTGCCGCAAACGGTGCAGGCGAACGCCTTTGTCGCCGGTTCACCTGTATTTGTGGCCTTTGACGCAAATCCCGGACGAGACGTTACATTGTTCGTAGTTCTTAATGGCTGATTTACTGTAGGTGCTCTACTCCCAAACTGCTGATCCATTGCACCAGGAAATGGAGGCATTACACCACCAGGGCGCATTGCTGCTGAGTAATCTGGAGACCTATTTCGAATTTTGCAATCAATATTTGAACATTTCTATTCTGACAGATAATAATTACTGTGCCTCTTATTATAAAAAAAAATTATTTCAACGAATCGCATAACAATCTCACTTCTTGTAAGATTTGACACTAGTATAAAAAGAAAACTTACCATGTTCCGATAGAGCGGAGTACACGTACACCGTCGTCATAACCTAAACCATCGTCGGGCAAGGTAAAGGTTGGATTAGGTGTCTGAGGTGTCGCAGGTGGACCAGGGCCAGCAAGCCTCGCTTGGGCAGCTTGTTGTGCCATGTGTTGCTGTACTGCAGCATGAGCCACAGCATGCGCTTCCACATAAGCCGATCGCTGTTGTTGCTGGCTACCATTAGACATCTTGTCCTTATCAGTACCCTATTAATTGTTGTTTTATTGTTGCATTATATTTTGTACCAGCATAAGACGTTTTTGAGAAGGATAGGTGCCTTCTTAAGTTTTAAACAAATTTTTTCTTTGATTAGTCATTGAAACCGAGCAAATTAGATGTTAATTTGTAGATGATAAGAGATTAACTGACCTTAGCAATTTTTACTTTTGTGATAATTTGAAAAATGCCTACTATCAGGTATTCTGCATATTAGTAGTTCTTAATAAGCATATGTATATAATTGAACTATTTTTTCAACGATTAACAGTATAACCAACAATAGTAGCTTCTTAAATTTATAAAATTTTTATTTTTTAAATATTTCTATAGCGACTTGTAGATCCCGTTATGGTGGCTACGTGATAAAAGGACCATTAACTATCATACCAGCTACAAGATAAGATATATAAAGCTTCTTGTTAAAAATTTAAAGCGATTAAAAAGAACTGATGCAAGGAGATCGATTTATTTCAAATTTCAAACTGGACTTTCTCAGAAATGTTGCTATCACGAATTATCAATTTAGTTGAGCAACATGCGGATCATGCTTCCAGAGATATCTTGGTTGTATAAAAATACCAGATTAATTAGGTTAATAAACTTGATTCGTATTAAAACAATCATAAAATATAAGATTATGTAAAATCATAAAAAACGAGATTGTGGTTAAATTCATTATAAACGCTGGAGATACTAAATAAGTGGGGAAAATGGCCATTGTATTAGCAAAATATATTTGCAAAATACAATTATCGACACAATGCGTTTATTTGATTGTAAAATTGAAGGAAATCTGTAAGAATGAACAGCATTTTGCGACATTTCTATCAATTCGAGCACAAAAGCGTAACAGCTTCGAAACCGATATGGGAAAACGATTAATCACGGGAACTGAGCTGAGCGGAGCATGCACGAAGCCGCACTCGGTGCCAAATATCTATTAACGATAATCGATATTTACCAGAAACTGAGTTTCAAATAATTCTTCAGCTAAATGGAACGTATTCGATTCCTTGTGAACTGATGTGAAACGTAATTAACGCTTTCCAGAAATAAAAACTTCGGAGGAATATTTTTCAAGTAAAAAAATGATGGAAAAATTGGTCATGCAATTTCCTCTAAAAAAACACTAATTGTTTGTGATAATTGATGAAATTCTCCTAATAACGAAGCATTAAGTTTTTCAAAAGTAAAAATTTTTTAAGGAGAATTTTAGAGACAAAGTTCAAAAATATTCGAACTGATAAGAAAATTCAAGTTACATAATAATATTCAAAAATCGATAATTATTCGAAGTAATTATTGAGATCGATCTCGACGAGAATTTACGTAGTAAATTCTCCAAAAATTGAAACGTTTTGTAAAAGGAATTCTAAGGAAAAGTTGTAGATATTCAACAAGCTGATTAAAAAGTGAAAATCGTGCAATAATCTCTGAAAGCCACTCGTAGGAATACAAGAACATTGAATATTTAATGTAAATTGCTGATGATTAAGAAATTGGATAAAAACCGGGGAAAATTCTAATATACTATAAAAGAAGCTGTGGAGAAATCAAAATTTCGTCCACGTGACGTTGGTTCGCGACACGAAGGTATCGGAACAAGCCGGACAGAATGGTCGTATCGCCGAGAAGCATCACAGAAGCCTGTATCCCCCAGAGACGACATCGAATACATAAAAGACAGGGACTTTCGAAGGAACCGAAAAGATCTGTTCACGTAGCCTGCTCCGTCAAGGTCCTCCGGGAAAGAACGATGACCGAAACGAGAGAGACAGGAAACGAGAGTGAGGGAAGAACGACCGGGAAGACGAAAGAAGGGAAAGAAAGAAAGAAAAAGAGAGACGAAGAAAGAAGTTAGCTTACAGAAAGGCAGACACGAAGGTTCCCACAAAAGACGAGCAAACGCTATCGGGCCGATCTCCCGGCTCACGTACCTACACACACTTTGTTCCCCTGCAGAGGCCGAGGAAAACCGCACGGTCCCAATCGACTCACTGGGTCGGATGTCCTCGAGGAAAGATATCACTGACACCGTCACAAGGCGAGCAACTCAACGGCACATCACATCAGTGTCCATCACGCGTCGTCATGCCGCCCGTTCTGCTGGGAGTTTCTGAACTGGGTGAAAAAAATTGAGCGGCCACGAGGCTCGTCGTCCAGACCGGAGGTGGCTGGTAGAGACCAGAACACGTTAGCCTTAGACTCCGATAACGAAGAATTTTTAACGCGACAATGACGATGAAAAGAACAACGGAAACTCTATGACCACGCGCGTTCCTTCTTTTCGCGACGCCACGAAAGAATCTCGCGTTTTACGGGGCAACCAGAGTGTGTCCCGCGGAGCTAGCCGCCGATTCCCGGCGCGGGAGGATGCAAGGACAAAGAGACGAAAAAACGTCTGGTCGAAGCAGAGGGGATAACCCTCTAGCGAGAGAGAGGGAGGGAAGGAGAACAGAGAGGGTAAGAAGAAGGAAAGAGAGCAACGACCAGTCGACTGGAGAAAGAACGAGCTATATTCAGAGGGAACGAGGGAAACGAAGCGACTAAAGAAAAAACCGGAGAGAAAGAGGGACAGAATGTGTATGTGTGTGTGTGTGTGTGCGAGAGGGGGAGAGAGGGAGAGAAAGGGAGAGATGAGATAGCCGGTGACACACGGATGCAGCGCGGCGTAACGATATCGAGTGGAGGTCTCCACGGAATGCACCGTGGCGATGTGCTGTGGAGAGCAAGACCACACAGGGTGCACCGATCGGACGAAGACAAAACAAGGAGGAAGAGACGGAGGGAAACGGAACGGCGACACTCGGGTTATGGAGCCAAGTATGCGCGAACTTGGTATAAACGGTTCTATTCGATCGGTGAGACTAAGCGCGTCCCGGTGAGCAAGCGAAATTGGCGCGACTAGGTGCGGGAACAAGCACCGAGCGATACTGAACCGGTAGAAGGGAAAGAAGAATAGGCACGGGAGAAGCGATATGCGGACGAGACGGCGCGGTGCAACGATATCGAGTGGAGATCCCCGCGGAATGCATCGTGGCTGGCGCGACGACGAGAACACGCGCGAGAGAGAGAGACAAAGAGAAAGAAAGAAACAGAGCGAAAAAGAAGGGGAGATTCGGAAAGCGAGAACGAGAGAAAGAAAGAAGGGAAAGAGAAAGAGAAAGGCAGGGACGCCCTAGAGAGGCAAGTATGCGCGCGAAGAGACCTTCGTGTATACCTTGTGTCGTATACACAGACTACCGAGTCACTCGCTTGCCGGATACACACAATGACGGAAGAGAGTAGCGTAGCACCAGTCGACGGCGGCGTCGGCGGCGGCGCTCTGCAGTGCGTCGGCCCGCTGACCTTGACACTGACATTGACTAAGCGAGCGACTGAAAGAGAGTAGGAGAGGACAGAGTCAAATAGAAACAGGCAGATAAGGAGACAGAGAAAGACCAGAAGGAGTGACGTATCATTGGATGCTATATATGCGCGATTAGGCGAAACTAAACACGATACATAAACGCGAGCAGCCACCTAGCAGTATACAAGTACCGTTCGCTTCCTCTGCTTTCTTTGCTCCCTAGCTCTCCTCGGTTGACCGCATCAACGATCAACCGGGTAACGAGACTTCGTCGGCCGTTTACGACGGGGTATTCCAGACCTCGAAACAGGTTTTCAGAGGTGTACAGGTCTGCTCCTCGTTGCACCTGTGCCCGGGACAAGGAGATCCAACGGGCCAACTAGCAAGGGAAGGGGATCGAACAATCTTGGATTGGGGAGCGACGAGACGCGTAGTGGAATAGAGACAGAGGGGAGCTGGTGAAAGAAGGACAGGGGAAGGGTAGAAAAGAAGACGAAGGTAAAGGAGAGAAGGGAACGGAGATGTTGTACCCGTGAACGGAAAAGAGTGAGAAAGAAGGAACTAGGCGAGACGTCGAAGAAAAGGAGAACTGACTTTCGCTTTCTGTGCGCGACGCAGCCTAGCCATGGAGAGTCGATCAATAGCGCCGCGACGGTTGCACACACGTATACACATACAGGCACACACATGCGTGCCTTTTACAAACCCTCTATCCCGACTGGTCTCGTGATCTGTCTCTCTTTTGCCCTATCTGTTCATCCGTGTCTGCTTATCTGTATATTATCCCCTCCAGCTGCGTTCTCTGCACGAGGAGTCGCGTGTGTGAGGGTGGAATTATTGGGATCATGCTTCGTTGGCTAAGCAAGGGGTGCGAAGGAGGAATAGAGAGAGAATCAAGGACCTCGAGCTACCGATCAGCGACGCCCCTCGTTCCCTCTCCTTCCTTTTAGTTGGTTGCACGGTTTCGCATGGCCCTCTCTCACCCTCTTCATCTGCTGCGGTCTCTTCTCGCGCGCGCGTTCGTACGCTTATCGAGCATAGTACAGAGGCGAAATCGGCACGAAAGAAGGTGGAACGGAGAGACAACACTGGGCAGAGGTGGTAGAACGCGAGCGCGTGTCGCGTAAAGGGCTTTTTACGCCGCTCGAAATGTGGAACTCGTGTCGGCCACCCATTCGACGCATAAAGTCACTTTAACGCGTCATGTCGGAAATTGCCACCCGAGTTTACGAGCTTGTAAAGAGTCTCTGGTACTTCCTAGAATACGTACGACCCCCATCGTACGGGGATAGCCTGATTCCTTCTGGCTATTCGTGTCCGGCTCGTACAACGATAAATTTTCCAATGTTGCCCTGGAAAATATTCTTGCTCTCTCTCCCTCTTTTCTCTTACTCGTTGCCTCCACGAGATACCGTGAGCTTTATGTCAGACCTTTAATCTACCTTTATTAAGCGCGCTGTCTCCTCCATTTGTAAGGCACTTGCTCCCAGTCGTAAACCACGTGCTCTCGCGAGGATATTAAACGCGCCTGATGTGTCTCATGAAA
This sequence comes from Bombus terrestris, assembly GCF_910591885.1. Classification (NCBI taxonomy): domain Eukaryota; kingdom Metazoa; phylum Arthropoda; class Insecta; order Hymenoptera; family Apidae; genus Bombus; species Bombus terrestris. The sequence goes on along the minus strand of NC_063272.1, from coordinate 11,959,448 downwards.
TCAATTAAGAGCAAATAAACTGGTGTCCCATAAACAAGTATTCCTACGAGTTGCTCGTTTGTTGCTATATTTAGTGGTAACGTTATAAATATACTTTTAACCAGACTTATTGTGTTTAAGTGAATATACAGACGTTCCATTCATGCGAGCAAAATATACATTTTTCTCTTTATAGATTAAAAAAGGGTCATATTATACATATAATTTAATCTATTATTTTTAACTATATAGTTTAGTGTCGTAGATAATAATAAGCATTGATCGTTGTGATGTTGGTCGATGTGAAAATAATAATGGGATGTATAATTATTGTTTCGGTATTAAAGATATTGAAGAAACAGTAACATGTGTTTTAATTTATAACTTTCAAGAAATCCGTGAATGTTTGTTTTTGGAGAAATTAATTTTTGAGAACATTTTTGTTTATTATTTTGAGTCATGCACCATTATATGCATCCATAAATTTATGTATAAAATAAATTTAGATTTCTGTTGAACCTTTGTCAGTAAAACATATAAATGCATGTCAATAAAACAAATAAAAGCATACATAGATTATTATCTATTCATTTTCTATGTAATATAAAAACCTCATATTTGTTATTCATTTTATAAAATATCTAAATTATTATATAAAAATTTAAATAATTATGCTGCATATTTCTAAATTTGTTTGCAATAATATTTCTATAATAAATATTATATTTTAAATTTATATTTACTTAGCTTCTAACATTATAAATCAAAATAAAAAATTCATATGTAAAGAATTAACATCCATATTTAGCTTAACTCGTTTATGCATATATTAAATAATCTGATTTATGTAGAATTAAAATTATTTCAACAAAATTAGAATTAAAGTTCGTTCATGCTTTTCTCACATTTCATAATGAGAGAAATTTTATTTGTAGCTATTCATTCACGAATTACTTAAATTATTAATTGCTAATTAAATGAATTACAGATTAATTTAAACATTTAGACTAACCTGGTTTACCGATGCAGCGAGGTGCTTCAAACTGTCCGCGTAATTTTTTAACACAGTATCGGTCGTCATGCAGCTCACCCGAAACTCGTAAAACATATCCAATTTGTATACGCATCTCTGACAAATATTTTTGGGCAAAGCGTCCTCTTTCGTTATCTGTGATAATATTATTGGTTGAATATTTTGTTTGTAGAAAATATAATCTCCAATATATATATATATATATATATATATATATATATATATATATAAACATGTTAGGTTACATATGTTTGAATAGGATATCCATACGCTTTATAATATTTTGTTAAAGAAATATAAACATAAATATAAATAAATATATATATATATATAACATAGTTAATTGAAATGAAATTCAGAAAATAAAATTCCAACAGTATATTTACATTTCTATAACAAAACATTATAAAGTGTATGAGTACCTAATTTAAACATATATAACCTAACATGTTTGACTAGTCATAATTAACATTTTTTAAATAAATAATAATTTTAAATTATTGAAAGGTTTTCCGAGTTACTATATATCTCCCTTTTTTTGTAAATAATCAACTTTTACTTCTTAATTGCCTTTATTAGTATTACAATTAAGAAATATCACAATAACCTAAAAAGTGACTTATATAGATTATTATATGTAAAAAAATATCGTGTAATAATTATAAATGTCAACATATAAAATCATTAAATACGTAGCCTAAGTTGTAATTGTTGAAAATTTCTGTACTTGTAAACTAAAAAACAGAATTATTATGACAGACCATTCAAAAATTAGTTTGCGACTCTTCTTTCCAAAATAATCAATGAAAATTTGTATTATTTTGCTTCCTATTTCATTCAATATTTTTACGACATAAACTTCTAATTAGAGCAATGATAAAACGTATTGTAGCAGGTTTCTACAGTTCTCTATTTCCAACATCCTATACACACTCGTTCTAACACAACGTTGTAACATAATGTTTACCAAAGAGACAAATATTAGTTAAATTTAACAATAATGACAGTAAATGTTAACTAATTTTACAAATACAATGAGAAATATGACTTACTACAGCAGGAATGCAGGAGCGTATTTTAAAAAGTAATTGTCTCTGTTCGCCTTCTTTGTCGAAAATTTGAAGCTGGTGATTGCTCTTCAACGAACATAATCTACACAATTCAGTGAAACTGAAATCTTCGTTCATTGCCATTCTTACGATTCACGATTAAACACAAACGCTGAACAATTGTTAGGTTATAGTGTCTGTGAGGTGTATTTCCACGCACTTTTTCGAGACAACGAAGGTTATCGAGAAAGTGGCACAGAATTATTATCCGTGAACGTATCGAGAAATGAAAGTTGGCTAAATTTTTAAATATTAAAAAACTAGAAGTTTCTAACAATATTAAAGTAACGCCACCATTTCTTTCTTGCCGTTTCACTGTTGTTCAGCGTGCAGAATGCCTGGCCCCACATTGCGCGAAGCTTGGCCATCTGGTGGGTGGAGGAGCTAACAACGAAGGGTTGCGTATGATGGTAAAACAGGTAGAAACAACAACGAGAGCAGCAAAAGTTTTTAAATAAATTATTTGACTAAATTACTAAAATTAAAAAACTTCGATTATTTATTTTATATTTTTATTACAAATTATATATAATGACTGAAAATTATGGAGTGATTCCATAGATTGTACTCTGAAATGCAGAAAAAACATTTACAACTTAATATTATAAACTTTATTTGGTATTTAATACAAAATTAAATCTACTACCATAGTTCAATGATATTGTAGTAAGTTACTGTTAGAAAATCTTTAATTCATTGAATGAGACGTAATTGCTTGGACTAAAACTGATACACATATACACATAATATAGTAAAAATGAATAAAACAGTACTTCATTTTAGCGAAATATCATTTAGTAGCTTTTACAAATAATTCTACTAAAATAGGTAAAACAGTAATGTAATTGCTATGTGAAAAAATAAAGTTTCTAATCGCAGAAAAGATATTTTCATCCGAATAATTTTAACTATGAATTGAAAACTGCTAATTAACCGTTCTGTATGTAATTTGATATTTTCTGTGTATATATATAATTACGCACACGATAGAATTTATCTTGTCTCTATGTATAAATTCCAAGTTGTCAAATGATTCATAATATTAGTATGATTAATTCATGTAATCAATTATTTTTTACTGATATACTTTTATTTACACAATTACTTTTTTTATATAAAGATATATTAAACAATGCCTATTTAAAAAGCATTTGTACATAATCGTAAAAGTAATATCACTAAAATATGAATACAAATAACATATCGATCATAAGTATAAAATAATCTAAAATAAGAATATTGATTTGAGATTTTAGTAGATGATATATAAATAATTTATGTAATCGTTTATGTTCGTAACATGAATTCATATTCCATAATTGCACGAATGTATTATTTATTAATAACGAAAGCTGCATGCATTGCAAAGTTCAGTATAAAAACCGAATATATGAGAGTTTTCCTACTAATTTCTGCAAAGAGATTTGGTTTGTGCACGAGATTGAGAACACTGAAATAAATATTAAAATATACATATACAGAAATAAAATACGGGCATTATGTCTCCTAATATTAGACAAATTGATAATTTTAAAGAAAAAGTTCGCAGTAATTTTTATAAAATGTGGTGTTATTATGGCTGTGCAATTATATGGGTTATTTTTGGTTTATACCTGTCTCAAACCGAGGTATTCTTGAACAAATTTATTAGTAAAATAACCGAGGTAAGATACTGTTATGTTAATTTAAATATTTATATTCATGATATTAGAATATTAACTTCTTCATTGTTATGAAACCATACATTATATCTGTATCTTAATCTAAATATAGATATTTAAATTTTTGTATAATGCTTCTTTCGAGATAATGTTATTTTTCTTTTTTTGGAGACTGAATTTACTATGTAAAATAAATTTTTATAAAATTATATTTTACAAAAAATGGTTCTTCGTTTTAGTGAAAATTGAATAGTATGAGCATCGTTGGAAAAGTTGCAAATTATAATAAAATTACCTTTCAATCATCCTTTTAAAATGATGACACATTTGGATTCAGTGTAATAAAAGTTCAAACATTACTCTTTCAAGATATGATATAATTCGCTCAAATTAAAAATTTGTATAATGCGTCTAAGTTAGACAGAATTTACTCATGTAAAATAACAATTTACAGACAATATCACTGCGTGAAGATTCAGAACTATACAAAGTATGGATGTCACCTATACATTTGACTTTTACGTGTCATTTCTTCAATGTTACCAATCCCGATGAAGTGATGAGTGGAAGTAATCCATATTTCAATGAAGTTGGTCCATTTACTTACGAGTAAGAGATTAAATTGAACGAAAGTACTTACGTTGTATGAAATTTATATTTTTCTAGAAATGCAATTGTATTATCGTTAACATATTGTTTCGAATACGCTATTTTATCATGTCCTATATTTCTAATTTATGTTTGCTAGTTAGTGCATTAATTAAGAAATATTATAGTATCGTAAAGATGTTATACCTTGGAATATTTTATGGTAGACAAGTAATATTTTAAAAAATGTGTTTATCGTTTAATTTTAGTTAATTATTTGAATACGTATATACCGTAAACATTTGGATCTAATAAGTTTTTAAATATTTATCAATCTTTGTTAATTCGTTTTTTAACATGTATATTATAATACATTTAGTGAGATACTCGAGAAACAAATTATAGACGTGGACGATACGATGGATGAAATTACATATACAACAAAATCTACGTACAGTTTTAACAAAGACTTGAGTGTGAAATTATCTAAACATGACAAAATTACTATATTAAATCCTGCATACATTGGTACCATATCGATGGCAAGTATAATTGCATATGAAGATGAAAGCTCTATAACTCGTTTTTTAGACATCTTCTCTTTTGATTTAAAAAATAACTTCTTAGTTCGACAATGATCGATTACGCAATTATTCAATAGTTTAATATTATTATATTAACACAGAATATCTATAGTAATCTAATATGTAAAATATTGTCTATACGATTTATTTGAACTCTTTATCCTTCCGCATACTTAATTATTTAATTACCCTTAACTGTAAACGGTATGTATAATTTTAATTAATTATGTTTGTATAGCTCTCTGGCTTACCTCCTGAATTTATGGAAAAATATGGTAATAACATACCGAAACTATTTCCAAACCGTAGTACCATTTTTCTAAAAGCTAATCCTAAAGATCTGCTTTTCAATGGAATTAAAATTTCGTGCAATTTAAGAAAATTCCCTGAATTGGATTTGATATGCAAAACATTGGGCAGTAATCCACCACTTGTGTTAAGAGAAACCGACAAGCAAGATGTTTATCTACTCAGTATCTTTCAGAGGGTAAAAATTGTTTGCAAAAACAAAACATATTTTTATATCTTTAGTACTTTGTCATAAAACTTTTTATTAAAGATTCTTAACATATTTTAATAATAAGTTTCCAACATTTTCTGCGTTCAAATTTAAACAATAATGTCAAGGAATGCAGGAATTATTCAGATATTTTCATAACAGCTAACAAAATGTTTCATGTTTCTAAGGTGTTCGAAAAATATTCATAGTAATATTTAAGTAAATGCGTATATAAATAATAATAATTTTCCCAATTGGTAGATGAACGCTACTTTTCGTGGGCCATTTTCTGTTAACAGAGGTGTTAATGATATAACGAAATTAGGAGATATAACATCTTATATGGGAAAAAGAATACAAACAATGTGGAACTCTGAAGATTGTAATACAGTAAGAGGAACTGACTCGATCATTTGGGCACCATTAATAAAACCATTGCCTTTTGTTTCGACGTTTATACCAGATTTATGCAGGTACGACGTTATTTTTTAAAGTATTACTAAAAATTTTATGTACATTCTCATGTAATATGAAATATTATTTCTTATAAAACGTTTAAACCATGTATTTTTTGTATCTGATATCAGGAAGAAAGAAATCTTGAGAATAAAGAAATAATTATTATTTAAATCTTTTATCTTGAAATTTGTTGTTACTTCATTACACTGGCCAACTGTTAAGTAAAGATAACTTTATTTAAGTTAATATACCGTATCAGTTATCAAGATATATGTGTAGAACTATCGAAGCGGATTATAAAGATGAAGTTTCGGTACGAGGTTTAATTGGCTCACGATTCGTCATGAAAGAAAGGACATGGTTTTTAAACACGTCGCAGTGCTATTGTTTATTAGAAAATAAAATACCAAAATGTTTACCACAAGGCTTAATCGATGTATCGGAATGTCAGGTAACATTATAACAAAATAGAAATATCTTCCTTTAATTTAAGATTTAATATTATTACAGAAACTGCCGGTAGTCTTATCAGAACCACACTTTTTACACGGTGACCCACAGCTGTTAAAGTACGCACGTGGTTTAAACCCTGATGAAAGGCTGCATGAAACTTACATCATTATCGAACCATATACCGGAACGCCTCTTTCTGGACAGAAAAGGACACAAATAAATCTATATTTGGAAAAACAGTCAGTAGAGTTGCTTTCAAATGTCAGCGAGGGATATTTTCCGCTTATGTGGTGCGAAAATGTAAGATCCTTCAAGATAGTTCCTATCATTTTATCTTGTTTATTAAACATATGATTTCACTTATGAAATGCAATTGATTAAAATTATACGGTTCAAACGGTTCAATTCTCAAGACATATCGTTTATTATAAATTTATTATGATTATTGTACTTATATTATATTTATTGTGAACATCGAATGTGATGGATTTTTCGATTTCAAAGTTGACATCAGAGTATTTCGCGAATGATAATAAGACAAGAACTTTACTAAAAATTGAGTTTATTATATTATGTATGTATTTGTTCGTTTTCTTTAAAAATGAAAGTATGATAAACAAGAGTAAAAATATAATGGAATAATATTCGGGAATCTTAGAGACCAAAAAATTAATTCCCCTCAACGGATTCATAGTTGTGATTGGTACTTGTTCAATCATTATATTGTGCAATAAAATAATATTGAATTAACATTTATCCATCAGTAGGCTGGGAATTTAATTTCATAGTAACGAAGCTGATTTGATTCAATATATTTTATTCATTTTTCATTTTTAAGAAAGTCTGATATTTCGTTGTCATTGGAAAATCCTGACAAAGAAATTGAATAACATTATACATTTTTACAAACAGATGTTAACTTATGAATACAATCTTTCATTACATCATGCTCCAGATCACTTCAAAATGTAAAAAATATAATCACAATTTTTCTCAGATATCGATAGACGAACTAATTGTCTAACAAATATTTTACAGGGAAATACGCCAACGTTGGCGATTATAGGATTCACATATCAAACGCTTCGTCTAATAAAAATTTTTCGATATATAAACATAATTCCTTTGATGATTGGAATTCATTTGACTTTCGTCGCTGTAATGTATTGTAATTGTACAAAACGCAAAACACAACCAACATTTGCAGAGTCCTTACTAATATCATCAAATTCACGATCCAATAATATCGCACAGAGACCCTCACGTGCACAAGCATTTGAGGCATTTCAATAAATGTACGCTACAGTTCATAAGTATTCTGAAAATTTAGTGTAGTTTAGATTAGTTTCTTTTTACGACTTAACCATTAACAAACGTAGCAATACTACATTCATTTGGTTATTTACTACATGTATACGTTTAGTATGTAATCATTATTTGTATTGACATTTAAAGGCTTTTTATCAAGTTAGAAAAATCATGTTAATTCGACTTACAAGTCAAAAATTGATTTAAAAGTAAAAAGTTTCTCAAATAATAAAATAATTCTGAAAGGTTTGATAATTACAAATGTCAGTTTTGTTATTGCGCATTGATATTTCAAAGCAAATTTAATCGTATCATCATATTCTATTATACACAGCCATGTCGATTATACAGAATAAAATCATTACAGTTTGATTTATCCGGAATTTTATGATTAAAATATGTGTTGCCAATATTGAACAAGTGTTTGGATGTTTTTGAACAGTAGACACGATGCTAACAAAGAAAGTTACAGCACACTAGAATGCTTAAAAATAATTGATTATTTCTAAAAAATGCATATAGGTTTAATGTTTTATACAGTGATAAATTTACAATTTATGATGTTGCATACTATTTACTCTTACAAATTTAATGTAGTAACAGTCGCATCTGTTCGCTTAAATTAGAAATATTAGATTGTTTATTAAAATTTATACACATAGGCAAGAAAATTACTTTTTCGTTTATACAAGTAAATAAATAATAATATATTACCTTCTTTTTTAGAAATTTACTACAACTTTAAAAAGCGACCACTACTACATTAACAATAAATCCACGAACGCTAATCTACTTTATTACTAAACTCACTTCAAAGCATACTACATAGTTTAAAAAATATTGTATCTCTAGCTTGAATATTTACAATAAATATAATACACCTATCTATTTATCCTTTCTAAAATTAGATACGCTTTCTCCATTTTTCTTCCATTACGATCTAATCTTATGATCACCAAATTAATTATAATACTTCACGATTTTACAATATTCTTTAAATTACAAGAAATCTGTAAATTACAAAAATGCTTAAGTATAACGCAGAGATAAATACACAATGTACACGAATACTCTTAAAAATAAATACTCCATGGGAATGTGAATTACGTTAATGATAAATAATGATAGCTAATATGTCACGATGACTGTACAGATATTCGACAGCGTCTTAAAAAAGATCTAGTCTTAATAATTTCGATACATTCACTTCTCATCGAATTTCTATTATTAATAATCTATGCTAACAAATAATTTTCGTACAAAATCGATTTTTATATCGTATACACTTATACATACACGTTTTTTACATAAATTATTATAAAAGTTTCTTTTACAAATTTCGCGATCTTTAATTTGTATTCTACGTCTGATAAGCAGGTATCACATATATTGTATATCGTAAGTCTATATCACACTTCATAAGTATTAGAACATTAACGAAAAACTAGAAGTTAAATAATTATAAAGAAATTATTAGAACCGTTAAAAATTACTATCTCATTAAAAATCTTACACCGTAAGGCATTCGTAGGTGAAACATTAAAATAATATCCTCGACAATTATCTCAAAAATTTCTTTCGTATCATCATTTTTCCTGTTACATTTAATGTTATCTGATTCTATGAATACTATATATTCTTAAAATCAGTTCTTAAAATAATTCTTAAAATCAGATTTTAGCCAGAATTTCCTACCTATAATAATTTCATTTCAAATGTTTTCAATGGGCTTTTAGTTAGTTTAGTCATTAAGATTCTAAATTTTTGTCAGTCCCATTATGTGTCTTAGATCATTATCTTGCGTGAATACAAAATCGGCCCTTTGAATTTTAAAAAGATGAAGTAGCCGTTTTATCGATAATCTACATCAAATATTAATTTTCGTACGAAACGAGCAGTATTCTGATACTTATGAACGGCGGTATATATGTTGACTCAGATACGAGACGTACATAGTTAACGTGTTAATTTTACATTAAGTCTTTTTTGCGTACGCAATTATAAAAATGGATTTAGGTTATTACTTTATTGATACAATTTGATTATATCTGTGATGGAGATCCATGAACCGAATACTAGCGCTAAGAGAGAAAATATTAAAAGTCCACTGTTCTTCCAAAGTCTCCAGTTATACTTACCCAAGTGGCCATCCCAGCACGAAACTGTTTCCACGATTGCTGGGATTGTGACGCCAAGAATGGAGAAAAATACTGATCCGACTAGGGAAATAAAGGGTTCGAGTTTTGGAACCAGACATGCCACAGCAACTGAAAGGAAAAGAAATTATTAAATAAAATTCTATAAACAGTAGTCTATACACTGAAACACTTAAAATACGTATTTATTGAAATATATAAGAGAAAAGTATAATTTGTTCGTCTTGATATTTCAAAGTTTATTATAAATACACTTGTCGTTCTTCAAACCAAAAGAATAATCTATAAAGAGAGACAACATTCTATATTTTGCAATTCTCATATGATAGTCATCGTGGAAAAATTAGCTAACAAAAATTTAATGATTCGTTAAAAAATTCAAATTCATATGTATGAAAATTCTATGTGTTCAATTTAAATATCGAATATAGAGAAGATTTTAGATATTATATTATAAAGTATTATGAAAAAATTGGGATATATCAGAATTTAAAAAAGCTACGAGAAAATTGCGTGTAGCGAATACTACGTATAAATCAATGAACTAGTATATTTAAATTCAGTTGTTTGACAAGCTTATTAAGTAACATCACAGCCGAGGGAAATCACAGCTTGCATTATAAAGAGACAGAGTTATCGCGTCGAAAAGTCGAAACATCAACAACGTAAACAACAAGGACGTGAATATCAAAGTGGTAGATCCTCAATGAATTAAATGCGAACGAGTCATTGAACGGTTAACAGTGAGTCATGCGGTTACGAAGCCAACAAGTATTCCCCTAACTCGGTCTACGTCTTTCTATTGCAATTCACGTTCCTCTCTTACTTCCTTAGGAAAATAACACACATGTCTGGTACACACTCAGTGGCGTAAACCGGTAATAACCAGAAGGTTAATCACAGCTTGTTATCTCGGGAATATCAAAACATTAGTCCTTTTATCGTGGCTCTGCTTGATAAAAGCAATTTGTTTCGAAAAAAAACCACATGGAAAATGACAGCAATTTGTGATTTAATTGCATCTTAGGTTCTTCCTGTCAAACAGTGTCGACATGTTCTACGACTAAATGTAAATAAGAGAAGGAAGAATATATTGCGTCTTGTAACTATATAACTAGTAAAAAATCGTGTACAAAGTAATATTACAAATATTCTTTGTTAACAGTTGACCTTAGAATTCATTATCGTTTCTGTCATTTTCTTCAAAATCCGTTTGTAGGAAATTAGTTCAAGTTTTCTCAGATTATAATTGTTTGGAAATGAAAGCAACTTACTTGTAAATAAAGCTATGAACATTCTTAGCGCTGTTTCAGATATTCCTTCATATTTATGACTGAATTTCTCTTTTATTAATCCCCATATTATATCGATTGGCACGGTAAATTGCAATCCGTAGCTAAACAAAACCGCTAGAGCGATAAGTAGTTTCACCATCTGTCCCGGGCTGTAAAACAATATATTGGCTTATACAAATTTTATTTCCATTTATGAGCATTTAAGAACTTTTAAATATTGTGTATAAAACTATGATAAAATATCCTCTATGAAAAATTCTGCAAATTGTAGATACCTCGAAAGCTATCCATATGTGTAATATTAAACTCCAAGAATACAACCATAAATTCTTTCCTCGTGGATAACGACATATGTTTCATGAAGCAGTTATAAATCATTTATAAATTGAAATTTATTTAGAAATTTGATTAAGTGAATTTTAAATTGAATTTAGAAAATCGTGATTATTTTATTAAGAATTAAATATTTTACTCTAATTCGTAAATCTTTATTAAATTGAAGATAAATAACAAATAGTAATGTTTCATATACGTATATAGTATACACAATAGACTATTTACTTTTTGAATTCAATTACAAGCAATTTAATAAATATTTAATTTGTAATCGTACTTACATTTCTGTGATTGGTATGTTTAGCGTGATAGTTGCGTCAACTGCTTCCCCGTATTTCAAATAACCGAATACACCCAGTATAGCGTATAAAGATACCACTATAGTCATCGTTATATTCAGGACACTCGGGCAACCAAGAAAATGTTGCGGATTCCGCATGCTATTTTCAACTGGCATCACCTAAGAAATTAATCTTTTTATTATACCATTACAAAATCTATAAAATTCTATATTTATAAAATTCATACCACTATAAATGAAATGAATAAATTTGAAGACTTTCAATTTCAATTAACTTATCACGATAAAAAAATTTGCTACATATTTTAATTGAATGTCCTGGATTTCGAATCTGTATTAAGATCTCTGAACTGTATTAAAAACAAAAAGAGCAAATATCACATAAGAATAACATTATTATATCCAGAATGTTGCAGAACGCACAAAAATGATTTCCTAAATATTTTATTCATTATATAATAATGTTTAAACTATGGGATCTTTAAAATTTTGTATAATTAGAAATTAATTCATAAAATCTTGGTACATAATAACAAGAAGAAAAGACTTATTTTTCCAAACGATACTATCTCATATTTATACTATGATTTACATCTATGACCTTTTTAACAAACAAGTAGAGTTTAGTTATCAAACTTACAACGCCGATGCCCTCGATGGCGAATAACACAGTAGCGAAAAACACAGGCAGGTGTTCGGCCGACGCTATCAACTTTACGTTCTGTGGTGTTTCAATTCCACTGAAGATGTAGTACAGAGTTATCGCAAAACCGACCATCATGGAAAGATTGGCCAGAATGGAGAATGGTACCAGATACTTCAAATTTCGAATTTGTCCCAGCAGCAATACCGCAGGAATCAACGTGAGCATATACATGCGAAGTGGTATGTCCATGCCGGTGTGGTGGTCCACAACCTAAAACAGAACCACCAATAATTTCGTAAGAATACTTTTATTACAAAGAGCAAAAACTAGAAACGAGTCATTCTAAATTGAATTTCCAAGTTCGTCAAAATCGAATTTGAAACCTCGTGAGTTCTCGAAACTCTTGGAACTCAGAATATTTATTTTTTCTAGGGAGCATCTATTTTGTCAGGCACTAAAATCTTAATAAATTCATTCATAAAAATTGAAATGATTTAAAAGAGAAAATTCAAATTAAAATGTGTGTAAAGCTTATAAAAGTAATAAAATTTAGAAAACACGAAAATTCAATAAAAACTGAGTTTTATGATAACTGTAGAAATTTTTTATTCAAAATTCGCTGTTCGTTTAAATTTTACCATAACAAATTTGCATATCGTTTGAGGGAAAAAATTTAACTCGCATAAACTATTGTCACTATTTTATACGATCGTATAGAGCTTTCGTAATTAATCTTTTCGTTTTTTATTTCATATTTTACAAGTGAATCACGATATTTGAACTGAAAAGAAATGAAATATTGCAGATACAATAGAATTGATGGGACGTGCTGTCTTATTTAGCGTTGAATCATCCGATTAGTTAGTTACAATCCATTCAGACTATAATTTTTGTTCACGGACAAGCAAACAAGGTGGACCCTGCAGGTTAAACGAGTCAGAACGAGTCTTGAGGCTACGCGTTGGCACAGATTTTCAATTGTGATCAAGGAAAAAAGGAGAAAGATGCACGTGCGACGATGAACGAGGACAAAGGAAACGAGACGATCGCAGATTAAAGTGGTTTTACAATCTACATTCTGATGTGGTTAAGGAGATGAATATTATTTACAGATTCTATTCGCTTGTAGATTATAGAACAGTAAACATAGAGAGAGAATAGTAGATTATTAATTTGATATATAACTTGATCATAATATCGTACTTACTATGTTATGTTGTTAAAAATAATGTTTGTTAATTCGAATTCTAAAATGGAATTTTTAGTAATCATTACAGCAATATATTTGCTATAATATTTTGAAACCAAAAAATTGAATTGCTTTTACATATATCATAGATATTCACAAATAGCACAATGAATAATTATTAGGCAATGAATAATGAAATATGACTAGTTGTCTGGACAAGGAATTATTGTGCATATATTTAAGTAAACTTCCAAGTTAATGGCTTATAAACGTAACTAATGCCTGTACTTGCAGAACAGTTGGAAGTAAAATGGAAAACTTTTAGTAAATATCTATCAACTATATGAAAATTACGAGGAAGGAACGTGATAAGTTGCATTTCATACTTTTTATAGGGGATTCATAAGGTTTCTTTAACTGTTCAAATACTGAATCTGTACATGTATAATTGGCAGATATATCGAATCTCAAGAACAGAAACTCAGCATTCACGAAAAAATTTTTCATGTTAGTATTCAACTGCTGATATCGCCTTTCTTACAAACAAATTCCTATATTTTAATGTAAAATTACATTGCAAAAAAATTGCTATAATATTAATATATCAATGCCGAAATGGTAACATGGCAAAGATATTTTCGCGAGATCAGCACGAAACGTATTAATATAACACTATTTTATGATACAACCAATTATTTATAGTATACGTTTTCAATGACCGATACCAATATAATAAATTATTTTAAATTTCTTCAAATTAGGGAAATAAACGACAAAATGATAATAGCCGAAGCTAATAAATAAATCCAAAATACGAACATTTTTCATTAAAAGAGCGAACAATTTCACGTTTATTAATTTGTCAATGATGAGTAGTAAAAAGGAAGATCCTATTGATCGCAACTGCAAATTTATGTAGATAGATAAAATGTTCGGTTGTGAATTTTCCACTCGTTAGTTAAAATCATGGATAAGGAATGTTTCAACGCTGAAGTAATGTTATCGGAGTGATATTCAAATTATCGGTATCTTTCGAGCACCGACGCGCTGTTTCAACACTCGATTCAACTGTCGCATTTTTTAAATATAATGCATTGATATCAATGCTCCGCCAGCACTTCAGCTATTAGTATATCGGAAATACAACCAAGGCATATTAATATTCTTAGCGGAATATTACATTTCACTGTCTTTTTGCGTTTTATATTTGTCTGAACTTCTACAACTGGCTATCTTTTATCGGACGATTCTTTAGTCAAAGTATATTACTTGCTTTGTTAGCAGGGTATTATGTACTTATTGCTTCTTTAACGAGGCTTCTTTAACGATTGCTTCTTTATCACGGATGCCAAATGTGCACAAGGAAACTAGTTTTATATTTTTCTGCCATTGTTTTTTTCCATGACTGAACAATATAATAGACTGCTATTATAATAACTGCTGGAAACCAGCGTGTAAGACTTACCTGTTTAATCGAGGTCGATACGAATACCACATAGACGCACGTACCGCCTATGTAAGTTGCACACAATGAAATATTTACTAATATTCGACTTGCGTTCGCGAATGGCCTTAATGTTTTTGGTCCATTAAAAAACGCAGCCTCCGCTGTCTCGGCGTATGTCATCTGTGGTGTTTTCGTTTTCTTGCATAGCACGTGGGACGAACGAACCAGTATGTGGACACAATGCGCGCATATTATGCCGATTATTATAGTACCGATTCCACCGAATAATACTCCGCCATTCTTAATCGCATTTGGCATAGCAAGGATTCCGGTGCCAAGAGACGATTTTACTAAGTGAGCTAAAGCACCGAAGTCTCTGTAACAAGAACAATTTGTGTATTTATTATGTTGTACATTTCTCACGATTTCTTTTTGTAATGGTAGTTCTTTTCTTAAACGGTATACTGCCGGTCCAGAGTAATAATAACCAGTGACATTATAAAAGAAGTCAAACAAGATGGTAATTAATAAAACTATCTTTTCAGTTATTTTGTACTATTTCGTTTAGTATCAGATACTGTAATTAAATTCAAATAAAATATATTGAATTTACCTATATCGTAACAATAAAGTGTAAACGATCTTGAAATTCACTGATCAGTAGTATGACTAGATTTTATGTACTGATATAAAGAAAAAATAACTTACGAATTGGTATTTTTCTTATCACGGTGTTCGAAGGGATTGTATAGTTCATCCTTCTCATTGTATTCTCCGATCATGACAGTAGCTATTTTCGTACTGATCACAGAAAAAAATACGTCATTACATTATGTGTCGAAGATACTATCTTGTTTCGTGCCTCTTCATACTATCATATATTTTTCAAAGTAATTCAGAACATGGGAGGTTAAAGTGGATAATTGTATAATATTTTACGACGTAGAAATTTATCAAATAGAACCTTTTATTCTAATTGGAGTACATTACGCATTTATAATCTGTTTGGAATATTCTATATTTTTCAATTTGGTTATGTTTATTTATATTTGGTTATATATATTAGAAGAAACTAAATGTAAATTCTTTTTTCAAGTACCATCAGCCATACGCAAGAAATATCTAAATATGAAGATTCTATAATTAATTCAAGTTACTATGTCAGTTGGCCATATGTGATCAATGATTATTTATCATTGGAGAATAGGGTTTCATTAAGTTTTAACAAATAATTTACATAAATATAGAAATAAACGTGTAACAACATACACTGTACACAGTGCCTTACGTCAATAATGATTGATAACAGAACGAAAATTTTATTCAGATTAGAATTATCAATAAGAATTCAAATTCACTTATGAAATTAATGAATTTAATGAAAATTAATACTAATGACATTATCAAAGAGGTTCCACGTCAGAATAATTTATCGATAGGAATGATAAAATTAATAAAACCTACAAAATTGTCAATTTAAGATAAATTTAATTTGATATTGCACATTTAAATAACGTAAATGAAATTGCGAATAAAACACAAGTTAATAATCCATACCTGCTATTAAATTCCTGCATGGGACTTTCTGTAGGTTGTGACTTTGTACATTTCCCCATGGTGAATCTAAAACAACATATACACAACTATCTGATTAATATCGCAATATCATCTTACTAGACCGTAACTACATACACGCATAATTTTTAAAATAATGATCTCCGCACCTTAAGACTGCTACTTTTGAATTCTATTCGTCAAAAACTATATGCTATAAAAATGTCACAAATTTCATATGACTTAAAACAAAGTTCAACTCCTTATATAGTATAAATATGTGCCCCTTTTGTATACAAATATTGTAGATACTTATAAAACTAAAACAAACATGAATAAAACAAGAGAAAGAACACTTCTTCAACTGTATGCAGATTTTTATCTAAAACTTTCACGAAAAGATTAGGAGTGCGTTCACATATGACTCTTAAAAAAAGATAATTTAAGTATTAAACGTTATATAATATGTAACATTAAATATGTTACATCACATAATATTAAATAGTAACATTATATAATACATAGTATATTAGTACTAATATCTAAAAATCTTAACTGTATATGTTATACGTCATAGTACTATGCAAATAATACTTTCGATAAAATATATTAAAACTTTGCGTATTAATTAGCTTCAATATTTATGTATCTACGCTCATTATAGTATTTGTCATAATTTAAAGGCACATCAAATTTTCTTAGTATTTCTTAGAATCACAATTAATACATTTACTACTAATCTTCAATGTTTTATCGATCATATACTACAGGAGTGATTAAGATAGAATCATTGTGAGTTGAATTTCGTGGTAGCAATATTTATATCGTTAAAATAGATAATCTAACCAGTAATGATTAAAATCTATACGATTGCCTATCATATGACGTCACAAATGTCAACATTAATAATGATGACGATCTCAATGACAATGCCTCAAGTTTAATTTGATTGCCATTGATAACGTCGATGTTTGAAAACAAAATGATTTTTAAGATGGTACATAGGTACTTATGTTAGACTTAAGCACGGCACCAATGTAACGATTGGCGAAGGTCTTACTTTTATCGATGAAAATTTTCCATACGGATATGGATCGCCATTTCTTACTTATCATTTAGATTATTTCCATGACTTAAAAGAATTTATGTCTGTTAATTCTGTGATCGATTATCTTAAAAAACTTTAAGCTTCGTCCATATCACATAGTGCGTTGTTGCTTGAACCCATATGGTTTCAAGTAATTTTATTGGTATGAATTTCACTTTGCATTACTGATTCACTATTCACTTTTATATTTATTAAGAATTCATTATTATGGTATATTATAATGCATCTCAATAAATTTATTTATTTATTTAATATTTTAATAATAATGATAATATAATATATTTCAAAGTTACTAAAATTCATGTAACTTGAAAGTGTATATATAGTTTGTTCAGATTAGTCGAATTACTTAGATTCGAGGCACTTGAATTCAAGTAATTTAAATTCAAAATTGTATTCATATAAGTCAAGTTACTCGACTAGAAATTATATTGATTCAAGTAACGCGACTTTAAGGATACCAAATTCAAAAATGCATATTTGAAGTGGCATTGAAAAATGCGATTACGTATATTATATATACAAATGTTAATTATAATTATAGACATGACAATGTTATAAATTTCTAAAAATTCAAATGAATTCGACTTGGTTTCAGGAACCGATATCAACAAACATGAAATTGCATGCAGTATTAAGTTATCAACAACGATTACCTACAAAATAAATTTGAGAAAAGGACATGAAATAGAATAAAGGTTAAATGAAAGAATATTGTATGCTATCCATTTCGAATCGACATTATACAAAAGAATTTCATGATATTATGTAAAAACTAATTGCAAAATGTTTTAGACGCAATATCTCAGCTTCACAATAGTTAAACTTGCATCTGAATATCGCAGCACGTACATTTACATTATTAACGACAACAATAACATATGCGTATTGCGAATACAGCACATGATTCAACATTTATTATAGCATTGTATCAGATAATTCATTCACAAAATGGCTTTTATTGTTATTGTATTACAGAAAAAAATACATGCTTTTCCTCATACTAATATGCGTTAATAACAGGTGCAAATGGCTGGCAAACATTCGTCATGGAATGGATAAGTTGGATCAGAATTGCGTTGCGTAACATTCGATGCTACGACGCAAGGTTTAATTCGATCATTCGATACAAAATAGAGCTTAATGTCAGCATTTACGCATTTCAGAGTAGTTGTGATAACATTTTTCCTACTTTGCGCAAGGTTAGTAAACGATTATTATCGTCGGTTAAATAAGACAAAGAAAGAAAAGAGAATTTTACGAGGAAGGACAGTTGTTGAGAAATCGAGGCACAAGAAGCACAAACTTCGCAAGTCCTTGCAATTATTTCGTTTTTATCTGTCTGGTCACTTTTTTAATGTCACGATGATACGAATCCAATGTAATAAGAATTTCACAATATCCATTTTTCTATTTATTTCTATTTATTTTTCCGTGATCATAATGATGTGATCCGTTAAACCCGCAAGATCGAGGTATCGACAAGACTCGTTAAGCAATCGATCGATCCTACGTACGATTACAACGTTCCAGCTCAGACATATCCTTGAACGCTTCCATGGTACACAATCTGCGTGGGATTTTCTAACATAGGGATGCAAAAACAGCTCACGATATAGCTAATAAATATTCAGATGTAAGCAAGAGACAGAAAGGAGTCACGAATAACCACAATGCTTTTTAAACGTAAATTATGCTTACGATTAGGCTCTAGGTATATCGAGCTCGAGAAGTATGGTTAATCCGATGAGATCTAGAATCTTGGACTGAAAATGTCGATATCTCAGGATAATGTCTACACGAATTGTCGTGGCCGCTTTGTGCAAATTCACACGAGCGTGATTTACGAAAGGTCACATTAGAATTGATTTCCTCTTGTCGTAAAATGTTGCATAATGCGCTATTATTGTGCTTAGAGGTGTTCTATTTCGTACGAAAGTACTTTCATTATATTTTAGTAACGCTGTTACATACGAATATTCCGTTATTTATTGCAAATTTATAGGCGGACAGTCTCACTTACAGATTTATGATAGAAAGTGGAAGTGTGCGCTTGCGAGAATCTATAAGCAAGGAAATCGATACGAAAGAAATTGTTAATTGCCGTTATTAAACCAAACGATTGGTAATCTAAATGACGAGTTAAATTGTCTCCTTTCATTATAACATTAATAGGTAACAATTTTCTACTTAGAAAATATTGTTATCTTTTCTCATTCTTTTTTATTATCTATAAATTTCTGAACATTTTTATGAAATCTCATCATTTTCCGATAGTACGATGATATAGACGACATTGTACGGCCCCGAGATATCTCGTCCAAAGTGTCACGTGAACGACATAGCCTGTTAAGATATTTCGTCCACTTATGCGAAAGAGTTAACTCATAGCGTAGTAATAAAATTTAAAAATTGCTCGTCATAAGTCCTTATCGCGTGCATATACATATGTAATTGCGCAGATCTCAATTATCCTGGAACACATCGTTTCCTATTTTCCCACCTGTTAACCACATTCCACGATAAAATCACATTTCAGTGTCCACCTGATACACTGTTGCACGAAAGCAATGATAGTTGACTTCCGGTGCACGCGGCGGGCACGCGACTCGTGTCTCAAATTGAAAATTTATGCATCTATAATCAAGCAATATGGCCATTTTTTTACCATTTTATACGTATATTGAAAACCGTATTCTTTCAATCTTCTTTTTATTTTTGAAGAAAATAGATTTTGTTTTAAATATTCTTAACCATTTCTTGGAAAATATAGATTTTATTTATATTAGTTGTAGTTAGTTACGTTAGCATATTCATATGTCTGCAAGTCTGCAAGAAGACTGTGTATCATTAAAAATAGTTTATATTAATTAATCAATTTTCTATTTGTTATTATAGAATTTATCTTAAATTATTCATTCAAAATATCTTTCATATTAAGCCATCAATTATTCAAGATATCATTTGATGTAATGTATTATTTGCAAAAATTCACGAATAATTCATACGTTGCTACTATCGACAATTTTACATAATTTTAAATGCCGTTTGTATCGAGCGTTGAAATTGCCCGATTTTATGTGGTGCGCAGTTTCCAGGAAGTACATACATGTATATTGTGAACAAAAAGATTTGTGGTTTAAGAAAATCGTAGTGGCAAACTTTGAATTACATACATTATCGCGAAAAACATGTTAACGTCAGGATTTCTGTTACAGCAATTAACATGAACACAAAAATGTGCCTTCCAGCGATACATATTCTGTCGCACATTATGGTGAAAAAGAGACATTTCCTATAAAAAATGCCCTAAAACGATAGTCTCTAGAAAAGAAGATACTGTGATTTTTAGGCAATTTACCTCATATATAATAACTGATAACTTTGTAATAACTGAATATTTGCATAAGTATATTAGCATTTTATAATAATAATAATAATATATATTTCTATTTTTTAAGAAATAATAAAAATTTGTAACATCTTCACCAAATTATCATTTAAAAACAGCTAACAAAATACAAGTTTATAATTAGCGATTTTACTTGCAGCTCTATGTTCTACTAAAAAACAAATTAATATTTATATTCAATAGAATTAAAATAATTTGGAGGTTTTCTAAATTTTAGTACGTTAAAAATAATTGCACCAGATAAAGATTAATGCGCGTATAATTTCATTTTAAATTCTAATCTTTGTGATAAATATATATAAACTTTAGAAAATAATTGAAAAGATGGAAATGCCTTCTAATCCAGATTTTAACAATTTTAATTAATCTTTCTCGTTAAATTTCAAACGTGTACAAGAATACTAACGTATGGAAATAAACAAAACCACTTGAGAATCCATATCAAAAGATTGCGAAAATGTATTTCACGACTACACGTTGCAATGTTTACGTAACGTGCATTCATTTCAGAATCCATAAAAATAAATCCAGAATCTTGAATATGTGCCTCTAAAATTGCTTGTCCTTTCAAATGGCAAATGAACAGACATATTATCTTTACAACCTACTCTTTCTAACTCATCTAACAATTACACTTAAAGAAACATAATTGTACTTCAGCTCTACGAATTCAATCTTTTCCTCGATCAATCTCATATACCTTGAGTTCTTTAAACAAACAAATTAAAAATATCTCGAGATCTACCGATAGAAAATTAATTAACATACGTTCGTCGTAATCTCTACATAAAATCTCCTCAGATGATGATTTAAAAACGATTTGAATAGGAAGCACAACGAATCGTGTGGGGCAAATCTTATCGAAATTGTGACGCTCGAAAGTTTGACTTTCGATTTAGTGATATCCAGCCCATCAGAACGCACTAATTATCAATAAACGTTCCCGAAAATCGCGAAACGAATATCGCTCGTTGAGATATTGTTGTATCGCATAACGCGAATTATCAACAGTCGCTTACATATTGCTTTAAACGATTCTTTTTAGCTTGAAATATATTACTAACGCATTCTGCATAAATGTACTTACCTGTAATCTCGATCGTTAATTCCGAATTCTCTTGCGAAACTGCTGATGCCTCCGGATTGTTCTGCCAAGAACATAAATAAAAAAGTTGGATCTTTGATCAACTTGCAATTCACATTCTCGAACGAGCCTCTTGGAAAAGATCCTTCTTCCTCGAATCGCTTTTTCACCGATTCGATCCTCCTGAAGACTTGAATTATTTCGGCCTCTTTCCCGTATCTTATTTACCTTCCTACAGTCAATAGTAATCTCGCAGGAGATAACGATTTATGAGATCCAAGATGAGTCTTGGCTACTGTCGTGCAGTATGATTTATTGATTCATTGATACAGCGCTAGATGATCCTCACACACGAAACTGGACTGTAAGCGTGCTTCTGTTTCCACAAACCCAGCTCCTCGATCGTCTTTCAATGATTGATATTTTATTATCACCGTTAATTGCTTGTTTATACTAGGTTTAAGATAGTTTAAGGGTAATAAAATTCACACGGCAGTCGCTCTGTCACCGTTGCGAGGAAATGTGTGTTAAACGTATAGAGAAAACTGCGGAAATTTATCAATTCAGCGAAGAAGATATAGCGTTGTTGATGGGTACAGCTCGATGAAAATATCGAAACGTGAAAGTGTTAAACTTGATGAATTCGGACTTTTCAAACGACCGCGTTGACGTTAACGTCGAGACGTTGTCCTGACGTTGTACTTACTTCGCCACTGTCAGTGAACGATCTGTTCTATCGTTTCCTTTTATGCGTCTCGCAGGAACTCTCAATTCCATAACCTTCAACTTTTTCTATATTTCCTAATTCTTCGAGCGTAGTTTAATTTACTTTCTGATTCTTACGTTTAAAAAATCTTTCCAACTATTCCACTTTTACTAACGCTGTTAGTAAACTGTAGACTCCCTAAAAATCTTTTTCCTTCGAATTTGTCAAAATTCCTCCTAAATTACAGGAAATCTTCGATTTTTCTTTAATCAGTATCTTCTTTCCAATGATCTGGTTGGAGAAGTTCTCGCAGGAAGAATGAAGGATATCGTCCACGAATGTTGAAAAAGTGTCAATGTATTAGCAAGGAGGAAATGCGGCGCAGGAAAACTCGCGCGTGGAACGGTGACAGGCGTCGTACACGACTGGCCAGGTTTTTTCGGCGTTACGCAGGTATATATACGAGCCGGTGTGTATAGAGACAGAGACGCGCGATTCAGCTCGCTAGTGTCCCGCTAGAATTGACGTCGTAACTCGAGAGAGGGGAGATAGAGGCCGTCCTCCTAATATGTTCTATCGAACGTGCTCGCGAAAAGACGGTTGTCGTTCGAGCGAGTCGTCCTTAGCATCGTGACGATCGCGCGTACCGAGGGCCACTGGAACCACGCGAATCGACTCTTGCTCTACCAAGCCGATCTCGTATCGTCCGTATTTCGCCTCTTCCCTTTCACCTTCCTTCTATCTCCTTCCGTTCAAATCAGCTTCGTCTTTTCGCCCAATTGAAACGACCATTCCCTCCACCGACCTACCCTCTCTAATGTCACTGATCTCCTGAACTCTTTTCCCTGGCGACGCTCTTTTTCCTCCTGTCACCTCTTCGCCGACCCACTTCGCGATTTCGAACGTTGCGCAAGTGGCGCAAGCGGATGAATCACGCCGCGCTGATACAGTTTCGACGTGCGAGAATGTCAAAGAATTTGGTTTATGGGGGAAATGGGGTAATTAGTGATAGTTAGCGAGAAGAAGATCGCCTTCTTATTAGACTGCGGATTTTTATGAACTTATGGGAAATTTGAAGATAGAGAAATGATAGAGAATGCACGTAACATGCGAAGATATATAAAATATACGAAGTACATTAATCTTTATAATATTTAATAAACAACACAATTTTCCACGTAAGTTCCACTTTGTACATTATATTTATAGAAACATGGATTTCCATAAATATCCATAGTCTTGAAATTACTTGGAAGAAGGAAAATTGGGAATTATTAAACTGCGAATATTGATGTATTTATAGATAATTTAATTTATAAGCGTAAAAATATATACAATGCAGCATAATGAGCGGAAATGTCCAAAATTTCTAAAGTAATACGCTTGTCACAATATTTATTGGATTAAATAAACTCTTTTACTTAGATTCTATTTCTTTGACACAAAAATTCAGATTTACATGAACATCAGATATTTGCAGCCTAGTAATTATTCGAGTTATTTATTTAATTAGGTTATTTATTTAAGTTAGTTATTTATTTAATTACACCTCACCGATTTTAATAAGGTTGAAATATTTTGTCAACGTCAATATACTTAATAATTTCGCCATGTATTTTAATTTACGAGTTACAGGCAAAAGTTCGTTAGTGTTTTAATATTTATATGGTTATTCGTAAATAATTGTACGTATAAATAGCGATGAAGAAATACCAGGATTGGCAATAATATCATAAATTGGCACTAGTAGAAATTTGTCTTCAGATTTTTGCCTCTCGATAATCGTGATTTCGTAAATACATTAATAAGCTGATTTACATTAAGAAATGAAAGAAATTTTGACTATTTTTAATCATTAAGAATAAATAAATTAGTTGCTGACACTAATGATAAATGATTAATAACGTTATACAGGGAATGGTAAAATGGATCGAGATGTTATTGTGTAAAAATACGTAAGAAGATGTAGAATAAAATTTTTCGTTCAAAGGCTAAAGACGAATATGAAAATTCGTGGAATGCGAATAATTAGACTAACTCTTAAATAAATACATATGTTTAAACACGACCTTCTCAAAACAACAACTTTAAATGAAACAAAATTTCAGACAAAGAAATGTTTATTGTATGCGTACTATTAACAGTGATTAATATAATTTAATTTACAATAAATTTTGATTAATAATAATTATTCTTGCCTCGCAATTAAATATATTTATTTCTATATTGTGAAGTTTGAAAGTGAACTTTTCGACTGTCTTACGAGTTAAATTACATTTTTTTTTTATAACGAACCAATGAATCCTTTCGAAAATATTTTCTATCAGTAATAGGGTTCCTTTTACAAATATGATAGATAAAACATTTTTCGAATGAATAAGTTGTTTTATCGGTTACTCGTATGTTAGTTGAAGTTCTGACTAATAAAAAAGTCTAACAAATGGAGCAATCAGGTATGTTTGCGACAATTAATGATGATTTCATATAGACGGTATTAATTCTCTTTCTACTTAAGATATGTTCAGGTGAAATTATAATCATAACTTGAAATGTTGAAACAAAATGAAGATAATAAAATTACAAACATAAAATTCTTTTTAAGCAGACGCATAATTTATACATTCAGATAAAATGATGACACTGAACTTCGTTTTCATTATTCAGACCTGAAGAAAATAAGATTTGTATGTAACTCGTAGTAAGTAAGTAAATCAGAACTCTTGTTAGATAAATTTACCACTAATTTATTAGCTTTACGAATTATAATCCTATATTACCCATGAAATAGCATAACAATGACATATTTTACTATTTATTATGACATATATTTATAATGACATATTTTACTATTTATTATGCGTATTGTTACATATACAAGTATATGTATTTACTACTTAAATCAGTGTTTGTATTAATATCAAAGACCTTTTTATGTCGTAGAAATCTTTTTATCAGTTTAAAAGATTCTGCAATTTTGATTTATAAATCGAAAATCGAAAGCTGAAGATAAAAGATTTATCAAGCAATAAAATATTTCTACGAACTTCGACGATTACAAACTATAGTTTTATTACAGCACACTGAGTTTTAAAAAACAATTTAATCCGATCATAACACGTTATCGTGTGTAACTGTGATGGTTAAACGGAATGAAATTATTGCAGTTGAATTTATCCGTAGTTTTATAATTAAAATACATCTTATAAAAAGCAATGATATTAATTACATTTTTCTGCGTACTTTCGAGCGGTAATATAATTTTACATATATATATATATATATTACATGCAATATAATTTTTATAATGTATTTTGTAGGTATCAAAAAAATATAAAAGAATTCAAAACGAAGAATCATGCTTTTTTGTATAAGAGAGTGTTAATGGATAAAGTGGAAAGTCCACATATTTTGAACAAGAACACGAACATAAAGACGATTAGCAGGAGTCCATTTGTATACCTATAATTGTCTGCATAAATATTCAAATCTCAACGGCTTACATATTAAATTATTCATGCTGATTCAATACACATTCGTGTCAGTATGATCGTTCATGCTCGCTATCGACTAACTCTCGAACTCTAACTTAATGCAGTAAACGAACTTTGAAATATAACGACGCTTCAAAAAAAAAGAAAAAAAAAAACAAAATAGGAGCGCACTTAGATTTGTTTAAAAATTCGTGTTTAATTGGTGAAATTCTACTACAAACTAGTAGAAAAATGATTAAAGTTAGGCACGTTGCTGGGGATGGACACTCGAATTTCCTGACTTGGCATTTTCTCGAGATAGAGGAGGTGCAGAAAATAAGTAAGTGATGAACACATATTTCGCGGAAAGAGAAGGTCCAACCCTTACATACCGATTATTGGGTAACGCGCGACGTTGCAATGTCTGATTAACGATTCGCAAGCAATAAAATAATGAATTGCACTGAGTTCAAAATGGTATTTTGATTAAAAAAAATTCGTTCATCATTGGGTTTTCCCTGTTTGTAAATGGTCGTCGTCAGTTGTTGATCACTTAAGTTATTTCTAAAGACTGGATTTTATGATCTCACTGTTGCACTACAGCAACGTATATCATGCAAACTACATCTCGATACATAATTATTTATAGAATTTTCTCGTTAGCGGCATGCTTACATAAGAGCTAACATTTCCGGAATTTTAACATCATGTCTTTCTGATGATGCTATCAACTTTGCAATTATGTGGAGAATTGGTTTCGATTTATTCCTGTAAGAGTGAAAAATACAGAGGAAATTAAAAGTTTACGTAAGATTTTATTCGAATACTCGTCTTTGTATTATTCTCATATTGTCACTTTGAATATTTCTAATTCTTTTCTGTGGTATTATCAAGCTCTATAAGATAAGTAATTAATAAAAAACAAATATCAGAAAATAAGTTTACGGAAGTTTAAACTATCACGTAAGAAACATTTATACGTATGTAAATATAAGTAGTTTTCACGAGATACAAATCCATTGACTTGTAAAATTGTTTGAGATCCCTTCAAGTTCTGGCGGAGAAGCAATAGAGCAAATTGATTCGCCGTTTTCACTAATTAACTTCAATAATCAGCATCCTTCCTCTTTCACACCACCATATTCTTTGATGACAGACAATATACTCTCGATTGTTCCAAAAATCTGATAAAAGATAAACAGTTGGAAAATTATTCGATATGAAACACAGGTCTTTTAATCCAATATCATTTCATCCATTTACTCATAAAAGTCAATAAACAGAAAAGTTCTATCATCCAAAATCTATTTATTCCATTTGGTACGGAAAGACTGGAATATTTTTATTCTGTTTCATGACGGAAGAAAGAAAAAAGTAAATATTTAAAACAACTTAAATTGTAGAGTACAGTAAATTTTCATCTATAAAATCTGCCACATAGATCTATGAGTGTTCCGTCAAGTTACTTAATTTAAGTAAATGAACTAAAAATGCGGAACATTAAATCATTGAAACGTTTTAATGGAAACATTTTAACTTTTACTTGAAACTGTAGAAACTCGACTGGAATAGAATCCAATTGGAAAAATAAATAGGACTAAAAAAATTAGAGTGCATACGATTTCCAAGTAATATTGAATTGGTTATGTATCAAATGGGAACCTAAGCAAGGATCTACTGTTAAATTATAGATTAGATCTTGCATTTTGTTTTGTAATCCGGCAAAGAAATATGTAAGCAGTTGAAACGCGTCTAGCGAAATATACATTCTGCATTTTGTACGTTTTGTACTTGTACATTTTGTATACTTTAAAATATCTTCGTTCGAAATGAAACAAAACATAAGAAAAATAAACACAACAAGCAACATAAAGTGCAGGAAATTAACTATCGTATGATGAAGTATGAAACAGCTAGGCCTTAAAATTGACGTAAAAAAATAAATGATAGCGTTTATATAAATGTTTGAACTCAAAGTTCGTCATTTCTACTTCTCACTGATAATTGTCCAGCCGCTAATTCTTCTCGTTAATTAGGGGAATTCCTCAAATTGTGAAAGTTCTATAGCTTTACAGAATGGATAATCAATTTTTATTAGAAAATTGATATCTGTATTAAATTCCTTATCTTCCTGAATGGTTTTCTTATAAAAATTCACGTTAAAAATAAGAAGACATTATAGATATCTTCTCATGATTGTAATTGATAAAGCGTCATTTCAACGTTAATAATTTTTATGGCGATACTAATCTTAAAGTTGTTAGAATTCCACCGTTGAAGGACAATTTATTTTATGTAGACATGAATTTTGAAATATTTTAAGAAGTATTGTGATTAATTAATTAGTTAGTTAATTAAGATATTATTAATGTTACAATTAATTCTAGTACTTCATAATTTTGTTACTTTATTATAACGATTAATATTAAATACAATTAATTAAATAATAATAATTTGGTTACTATACTATTATTCACGACGATAATAATTACTTAATTATGTACATAAGAATTATGAAATAAAACGTAGTGCTATATCTATTTAAATGATGGTATAATTAGGCTGTGGATGCTTATGCAATTTTGTATGTCTATAAACTGAAAAATAAGAGATGAATTGAAATTTGTTTCTTCTACTAAATATTATAAACAGTACTTTATTCTGTATATTTTATATATTTTTATACGCAATGTATATTCTACAAATTTTTGCATTTTCAAATTTTCCATAAATGCAAAAAAAATCGGCAGTATAATGACAATTAATATTAGGATTATCATATCGACACGAGTAAAAAGGAAGCAAACACAACAAATCACATTATTAAATGATAATGAATCAGTGAATAACGCTTCGCGTCAAGCATAGTACGTTCATTATGATCACCACGTTTATCACTGGATACACGCATCATCGACATTGTTAATTCGCAAGCTTTTAACTCGTTTAATGAAGAATCCGCATTACGTAACATTGATGATTGTACAAAACTCCCAGAAATTATGTAAATGCTCGAGAATTGCGTAAAGTATGTTGAACGAGCGAATTATGACATTCACTTTCGATACTTACCAATAACAGAATCCAGATCAGAGTAATACCGATGTTTTTTACGAGAAGAAATCGAGTAGCCTGTTCCCATTTTGTTGCAGTTTCTATCACTACAGGAATCAATAACATAACTGTGGTCATGCTTAATGCTGCGAGAAGGCTAAGTAGTGGAACCATTTCCGGAATCGAAACTGCCAGTATTGCTGCGAATGTTTAAAAAAACAAAGAGTTGGTAACGTCAAATAAAATGTCGAATAATGTGTTGTGAGATTCGAGAAATTTTAGAGATAATAAATTTATAACGTGAGAAATAAATGTGAAAGTTGATGATATGTGAAAGTTTTGAGGTCGATAACAAAAATTTCAAAGGAGCTATAATAATATTTTACTACCATAATATGATATTCGTTTTATTGATAGATATTTTAAAATGAGATAAGAATATACGGTATAAAATAAATTGTAATAGTGCGATCTAATAGTTGTAAAATATTTCGTCTTATAAGTCAGTCCTGGAAAAAATATTTTAAAATTATGTACTAACGATAAGTATGAAGCAAACAGAAAGAGAGGCAGAAAGGAACAACAAGACCAAGATTAAAATATAAACATGTTGTAGTAACGAATATGAAATAAATTCACGATTCATATATGTTATTTTATTAATTGATTTAGCTTACTCGTTGCAATTACGCCGCAAAAACGGAATACCGCTTCTCCATAACGAACCATTTTGTTAAATTTCGACCGAATCATTGGCCACAATATTGAAATTGGTACATAAAAGACCAACCCAAATGAGAGCAGAACGGACAAAGAAATGGTTATTTTAATTGATTTCGCAAGTCTGAAACAATAACAATGAAATCATTTTTAAATAAAGTAATTTCATGTGAAATATTCGGTTTAAATACAAATAAAAATGAAGTAACAAGAAGAGTTTGATTGGTACAAAAAATATGAAAGCGAAAAATTAAAATTTATAGATATATTTTGATCATCCTATTCTCACGTCTGTTTAAATATATGCATTCTGAATTGATGGGGCCGCAATTTGAAATACAATAAGGATAATTTATTATCGAGTATGTATGTACCTTTAAGCTCTCGATATTACGAGAATGGAATTTATTTATTCATGTTACAATAACGTGCACATTCTTCCATCGCGAATAAGAAGAATACTTTCTGCGAATCGCTTATACATAACTCGTGAATGTGACATTAAGTAAAGAACAGCCGAGCAGTATCTGTCTCAATAAAATAAAAAACATTTTGACAGAATGTTGGTAGAGAATAAAATATAAAATAGGAATGCGATAGTAATGTTAATAGTCAACAGAAATTTCCCACAAACCGTAATGATCGTGATAAATGAGTCTTTTCAACGAATGAATAAAATATAATGTTTATGTGTATTTAATAATATTTATCAAATTTACACTGCCAATATTCTTATTTATCGTACAAGGATAGTAAGATAAAAGTGATATAAAAATCGTGTATTATCTGAAAGAGTAAACTGAAGCGTTTGTCTAATGCTAAGTGTCGACTTGAGAGTAAAATTATCGCGTGTTGCTCTCGAGAGCGTTTCTTTCATGTGGACATTGTATTTAGAGTTTAGTTACATGTTGATATTTACGACTGATAGTTTCGATTTATTCACGAATGGATACAAATCATATTACTATCGGACAATTACTCGCAGCAGTTTCGAATTCTTGAGAGAACTCTCGTGCGAGCTGTCACCCGAATTGTCACTGAGAACTCTTGTTCTCAGGCAAAACAACGGCAACCAATATCAATAGTTAGATCAATAATCAATAGCTAATGTAAAGACATCTTGCAAACTGTGACCAATAGGATGGTTATTATTTTTGGCTTCTGAATTTTTTTCGTACTGCCTCCCGAAATAACTCCAATTAATAAAATTTATATCAAAATAAAAAAAATATATATATTATATAGATATAATAATATATATATAGAAAATCAGCATAGGTACTAGACGAGTTTCAAATTTCTTTTTTAATAATTTATTATAACATTACGGTTTTTCCAGTAAATATTAAGCAAATTTTAATACGCTAGGTTGGTTTACGTAGCCCGTGGATGACAATCGCCTGCATAATGCCATCTCAGAATGGGTTTTGAATCTCAAATGAACACGATTCTGAGAGCTCTGTCTGACTGGAAGTTCTCGCTGAGTTTTCTATTGCCTATCTGAGAGTACAAATCCCAAAAGTTACTCTCGAATGAACTCTTAATTTGACAGTAATCCCGCGAGAAACTATTGGAAGTGGATACTTAGCATAAAGCTGTAGACAATGTCACATTATTCATTAAGAAAGATACGAGTTGATTGATACGAGGAAAATTATCTTCAATTCAGATATCATAACGCTAAAATATTTGTTTATTATCACCTTGTAACAGATGATATATAAAACGGGGATCATATTTAAAAGTTTAATATAAAAGAAGACAAAACGCCATGTTTTCGAGATCTTATTACAAAACTTGTTCAATAAGTATCATATTTGAAGTTAACAAGTGTCTGGTAATTTATGAACGGGATATAACTAATAAAAGTCTTATCAACAATGAATGTCTGCAAGACAAATCATTTGATTGAAATAATTAAAAGATTTGATTGAATTCGTTTTATTGAAATGTTTCTAGCAATCTTCTTATAAAGAACGATCGATCACTCTTCTATGTCCATTCACTATTTTATACCAAGCGGAAGACTAACAATTAATTTCGCAATAAAACCTTTATTTGCGACAAATATCATTGATAATCAACATGATTATTATAAAGCAGCAATCTTATTAACGAACAAATAAGTTAGATTTAACATCCTTTCAAAACACAATTGATCGATACATTTTTAATACCAGTTGCACGGTTGAAATTAAACGTCATCATCGTGATCTTTCTTATAATTAATACATTGGAAACGTGTGAATTAACGTTTCCCATTTTTTAGATATCAAGAACAAAGTGCGTTATGCGACGTTTTCCATTTTATTTTATTTTACATATCTCCCAAAAATAAACAGGAACTGAGGTAAAATTTATTTAAAAATATACAATAAGATAACTATGTTTAAAATAACTACGTTTTTCATAAAATTAAGAAATGTACACAAAGAAACAAACGAATGAAAATAACTAAAAGTTTCGTCTCGAAATTATACTCGTTTTTACGCCTCGAGTACGAAACGTTCCTTGAACACGAACAGATAGGAAAAATTCATCACTGATAAGGAAAGTATTCGATAAAATATAGTACTTGCACACGTGTATGTATACAGTGGCTACAAAAAGCATTTGCAAATATTTTTATTTTCCAATGCAGTGTCTTTTTAGTTATTTTTTTATTTTTCCATTTTTTACGTTTCATTTTCGTAATATCAAATTTTTGTAAACTTAAGAAAATATTACCAGAGGTAAAATACTATCAGAAGAGTAATACGAAGTTTATCATAATTATATTGTAATTGTATATTGTATTGTATCATAATTGTGGACAAAAATAATATATAAAATAATGAAAAATAGAAGAATAAGAATTAAGTAGTAGAAGTGAGTACCAACGAAGTTTAATCGAAATAGTACTAGTGTTATATACTTATGTCATATTTATTATACTCTTATACTCTTATACTCTTATAGTACAAGGATTAGATAGTAAACAATTGAAATTAATATTTACATTTTTATGTAAGCCTTGTTTAACTAAATTTCATTGGCATCTGTTTCTATTATCTATCCGCTTATTTTTATTCGTGACTGTAAACGTAGTAATAAATGCACTGATATAGGTATACAAATATACTTTTTGTAGCCATTGTACAAATAACAAAGCGAAGATAGATAACGAAGTTTGCATGATAAGGAATGCCATGGAACACGTGGAAATTATGGTATTGATTGTGAGATTCCCGAGGGCATACATACAGCCTACATACCGAAAGATTTCACGGATTTATCACGAACAAGTCGATCGAATTTCATAACATGTCCCAAAATTAAAGAGTTAAATGGCTACGAAGCTTCCAAAAAATATTCCCATTGTTCTTATATTTGCAATTATTATATAGAAAACGAATATGAATTATTGCTATCGTTATCGCAATTGTCCTTGTGGAAGAAATGTCATGCTTGTGCAATTGTGTTTTAGTAATTGTTGATTGGAAATTGCTTGATATATAGCGTGCAAATAATAATATGTCTCGAAAAATGATTAATAGAGGTGCAAAGGTTTCGTGGCAAATCGCGAGGATTTTTATACAGTTGTGCTTAATCCCCTAATTTCGATATTGAGGTGTCATAAAAAACGTTAAATATCTTATTTAAAAATTGGGATTGAGAAGTGCAAAAATGTACATACGAGATGCAATATACAAAAATATGAAAAATATTCAAAATGAGATAGATGTTATAATGTTTAATAGGTGAAATAAATCTTTACGTAAATCTTATTGCCATCGATATGTTAATAAAGGTATGAAATTATATAAAAATCCGCAGTCCAGTGATTAATATTTGAATATTTAATCATTGAAATTAGATATCACAACAACTTTTGACTCAACTTTAGAGTTTAATTATATAGAACAAGTACTTGATAAATACATAAATTTTTATTTATATATGTATTTTTTAAATATAACAGAAAATTTTAATAAAAATTACGAAATTCGCAAGAAATTATACGATTCTTGTTTCATTCGAAACAACATTTTGCATCCTTACTCGTTCGTACTATTCCACTAACAGTTCTTCTGATAAATTATAAGTTACAACGAATTCGAATGGTATTATCCTACAATTAGTCACTGTCAAAATGCGGTAAAATTACCGCAATCATATTGCGATAACTCATAGTCCCTTTTCTTCCATCATTTCATCATTTCTATTCAATGCGTTATTTTATATACGTTAAACATCACAGAACAGAAAACAGCATGACAGAAAAGACGTCAATGATGTTCCAAGAATGCAATGTTACATTGGACTATGGAAAATTACCGTAACTTCCTGCAAATAAGCACTTTCGATTAAACATTCATAGAGCCCGGATAATTCATCCTTCTACATTAATCCATCGTAGATGAGTCAAATAACAAGCATGTATCAATACGTTCTGCTTACCAAATACGATGCATCATTTCGTTATCCTAATTTTTATCAGAAAAAACAAAGTCGTCGGTAGAAATACGTACTCGATGCCATACTTCCCGGAAATTAATACTCTACCATTTATACTCAATCTTCCGGTTTTAAGATTAATTACGATCACATACCAGAGAATTCGCGCACGTTCGTTTTCATAAATACGGGTGATTATTAACGTCGATAAGATATATCGTGTATGTTACGCAAACCATGTTTTGGCTAGGTGGAATGCGAAATGTTTAATAACGGGAAACATAGTACGAAATAAAACATTATTATGTGCTTTGTCTAGACAGATATCTGTACGTGCTAATAATTACGGAATAAATATCATAAACGATGTAAGCACATATAAAGTAAGTATACGTAAGAAATGATTTTTAACACGAAAAAGTTGCAAATGAGATACGTATAAATAGAATAAACATAGATTATATAAAAGTGTTAAAATGACCTATTCTTACTCTCAGGGCTATTGCAAAATAAAGCATTAACACGTATAATCATAATAGTTAAAACTATAACGTGATAGATAAATTTAAAACTAATCCGATACAATTTTTACAATTCATCCTGCCTCTAAATGTATATATTCTCTCCATATAGGTGATAAAGGCTGAAAGTTCATGGCATGCAAGTGTTAAACGATGTTAAAATTAAGTGTCAAAATTAACAGAAATGCGATTTTTGTTTCAATTAGAAATCTTCGCGTTCTGCATTTACTCCTACCTCTTCGATTGTAAATTGAACGAAACTATTTGCAACGATAAATTCTTATCAAAAGTTTCATTCAGATTATATCCTTATAAAAGTTTTATTTTTAGCAATAAAACGCAAAAGCAGCAAACGATGAAATTTTGTATGGAAATATGTATTTGGAAATGTATTTGGTTAGCAATGTATCAACCTCTTAACACACAAAGACGTCTGAGAGACGTCAATTTTTTCGAATGTCATTTTAGATGTTGACGTTTCCGAGATGCCAAGAATTGTGCATAATTTTACGTTGAGCTGTATTAAATGGTATTTTTAGCACGCATCGAGCTCTATTTCGTTTGTATTATATGTCATAAAGAGTTAAGAGAAGGTATGCGATGACAATGTATTAAAAAGTATACATTAAATACGTATCTACTTTATTTCACTACATCGACTAATGTCTGCGAATTTTTCGCTTGATATACGAAGTAGATAATTTCAAGTAGATATAACTTGGTCTGTATTAATATATTAATCAAAGCGATATCGTTTATCTCTTCATATTTCCTTATGACTATCCAAGTTATCACTTTGTAAGAAATTGAAGCGTTTATGAATTTTTCCTTCTCTTTTTTCGTTTATATTGAAATATTTTATCTCGTTAACTCTAAATTAGCACGAAATCTCGAAATAGATGTAGCTTAAGAGTTGAAATTTAATCTTGTTAATCTGTTGATTCATAATTTTGACAATAATTTTAAGGAGCATTTAAAAATGAAATCTCATTAGTGAAACTAATTTCTGTACACGTTGTTGTTCCACTGTGTTCTTTTTTATAGATATAATATTACGCAAAGAGTTGTATTCTGCATAATAATAATAATAATAATTCACAGTCTAATTATTGAGATCTTTGTTTAAGGAAAGATTCAATGAACACGTTAGGTCTTTAAATGATTTTCTTCGAACCTATACTCGACTACGAATATATTCGCAGGTTATTGCAATGACCAAACACTACTCGTTTGAGGATGCAACGTGTTGTGGCGCGTATTTGCAAATAAAACGATCTGCATGCTACTTCCGTCGTCAAAACACGTCCTTACGTGCCACTTTCTTAACGCGTATGAATTATGTATGTTGTGTTTCATTCACAAACACAGGCTACTTATTATTTCACGGAGAAATTTCGGTAAACATGCGACTCGCAAAAGGCACCGATAGTTTTTCGAGAAAATAATATGAATATCCTGACGATGCATCGAAATGCCAACGAGGAACATTGCAACAAAGGAATCGTTGGAGCCACGAATTATAGAAACGTAATTACGTTTGTCGTCTGTTCAAAAACATGTTTATGCAAAAAAAGAAAAAAAAAACATAGCCTTTCACGATTGATAGATGATGATGAAGAATGTTTTAGCAAATAAAATTTCAAGTTTATTTACTTTTAGGCATTTTTTGATTAATATTCTTGTATGTGTATATATTTTCTTTATTCGTTATTGAAATTATTTGGGTTTCTATAAATCATATTTAACAATATTGTTTCTTTCATACAATATCAAATTAATGATTGAAATACAAGGAAGAAGGAGACGTTAATTCGAGTAAATTGATTTGATTTACCGCTCATGACCTATTCTATTGCAAATCATGTACCTTCATTGTCGCTTACGTATTTCTATGAAAAAAGATAACTCTTTCAATGATAATGGACAACGTATGATATACAGGAACGCTATTTTTACTATGCATAGAAAATATCAATATTATCATAACTCCTCTCTTTACAAAAGTCAAGTATCTTGAACACGTGTAGCGTACAAACACTTTGAACAAGTACATATCGTGCGTAGATCAAATACAGTTTGGGATATTATTGGAGGTAAAATATATTTCATGTTATGAAATTTTATCTCGATGACATTGTTCGTAGTATTTGAGCGTATTTGATAAACGTTTCTACTATTAAAGGCATTCATAAGTTTCGTTCCATTAATTACATTCGTAGCAATTATAATTTGTTTATTACTTGTAAACAGGATCTCTGTTTTATCCATATTAAAATGTCTCATAAAACTATGTCATACTTTGCCAAATTAAATCTCTTTCACATTTAATAATTTTATAAAATTAAATTCGTTTCATTTACATTATTCTTACCATCCCTAGCCTACCATCTTTAGCAAATACATATTACGAGAAAATTTGCTTATCTAGCAGTATGATTAAATATTATGAATAAATAAATATTATCAGTGCATAAATATTATGCACTGATGTGCAAAATAGTATAGTACTCGAATAATATACGCGTGGAATAATATACGCGTTTCTCCGAAAAAATCTCTCCTTTGATTATTTACTTGATGTATATGGTTATGTGTTGTCAATACATTAGGTAAAAAATCGAATCTCAAGAGAAAACAGAACACAGTGAATGCAGTGGAATTTAATCTCGATTAAAATTATCAACATTGTATGTATATTGTACATTACATACTAGTTTATCAATGTAATTTAATCATCAGCTTTCAAGAAATACGATGCCATTAGACGATCTTAACTTAACTAAACTTAATTTAACTATTGACGTAAGTTAGTGATGAATCTAGTTATTTTAGTAATATTTCATAGTTAATATAGTGTTAGTAATATTTTGGATTCTGTATTACCTATATTATTAAACAGAAATCAAATTTTAGAAAAAAGTGTAACAATTCCTTCTCAATTCTTATTCTGACTTCACAATCTCTCTTACATCTCCCTTAGTCAATTTTCCGATACTCATTCGCCTAATCAGTATTTTAATAATCAAGAATGCCTTCGTTTGTTAATATATCCTATCTATCGCTTCAGAATATCCGAAAACAAACAAGTTTTATCATTTTTTTTATTGCGTGTCTGTTCTTCTTAATTCAATTTAAAACATTATTTCTTAACAGGCTATACGTAGTATACCATAGCTTAACTTGAAAGATAAAAATGCTACTTGAAATATTCTTCAACTTTTTCGTACTTTAGATACTTTAACGTACCTTAAAAAGCGGGAAATACTAAACAGGACTTTTTTTTTTAATCGAAAGTATATTTGGCATTTTTTTTTTTTTTTAGGTTGAAAGGATCATTGAGAAAAATCACTTACGTTTTCTCCAGCGGTAAATTTTTAATTACCGTGTCGCAGGTATTCTTCATATACTTGTTATAACCAAGGAAGCCAAACATTGTGTACAAGCAGGTATTAAGCAACATGTTGCATGTTATCAATCGTGGCAAGTGTTCCGGATTCTTCATCGAGTTCTCCAGCGGTAGACACAAGGTCACATTATGAAGAGCGTACAGGAACAGATTGCAATACATCGGAACTGGCAAAGCTTGCGTAAAAGCTTCTAATCTTGCAGGGTCGGGGAAATCTTCGAAGAGATAGTACAGGGTAACGGAAATACCAATTAACATAAACAGAGCACCGACCACGGAAAATGGTGTCAGATACTTCATGTTCGGAATGAAGCTCAATAGACAGACAACGGGAAACAATGCTAGTATGTAGATCCGATCATCCATTTTAACGTCGAAGAAAAATACAATTAGCTGAAAATGAATAATATTTTTAGTAATTAATAATCTCTTCGGTAATGAATAATTTTGCAATTGTATAAAACGTAACTTATAATGAATTTCGTGTGGTTGTAAAACTCGTACGAATGTAATCGCAATGGTATGATAAATAACGTGCATTGGATGCGTTGTAAGAACATCTAAACGAATGGAGAAAGGATGGTAGTTCGTACTTTTCTGAAGTATATACGCGTATATACGTTGTACGAATGTAAGATAATATGAATGATCGATCAGATAAAATATGCAACATATGATGAATAGGTTCAGAGTATGTGATCATCTTCGAGCGATGAATTGTTCGGGTATATCATACGAATTGCTTAAGCTCTTAATGTATAAATCTTTCTTTTTATTTAGTAATGAAAAATGAATGGACCTTTTACATTAAAAGACGACTAACGAATGAAGATGCACATCTTTCATATATCTTTTCTAATATAAATGGTCTAGGGCAATGATGATTTAGTGCTTGAATCCATAAAGATCAATGACTAAAGCAATCAGATCGTTTTTATGTCTATATCAAAGATATGTGCGTTAGGTGATCAATTAATAAGATTTTTTTGCATAGAAGGAGAGATTCTAGATTAAAATGTTTCATTACGTAATGAACTTCTAATTCGCGAATAATTACAATACAAGAAATACGAGGCATGTTAATGTTCACATAACTGGTGAAAAACAAAAGATCACACTAAAATATCACAGTTATCTTCCACATAAAAACTCTATTTGCACAAAAGGACTTAAGGAGTGTGTAAAGCATTTATTTTTACAAGCTTGTGCATAATGATAGAGTGAAAACGTCGAAGGTAAATACTAAATTTAAGACCGCCAATCAGTTATCTCAGTATCTAAATAAATTAATGATGAGTTGAGAATTTTTGGAGTACTTTTAAAATATAAAGAGCTAAATAACAGTAGCAGATATTTATGCTTTAAATTATGTTTAATTTATGCTTATGTGTATTCAACTGTCATAAAGTTATAGTATAAGCAGAGTTCAATTTTTTATATGAATTTCATTTGAAATTTAATAACACAGAGTATTGCCAACTGATGATACAAGATGAAAGAAAACAAATCTACATGAAAATCATGTCGAGAATGTAAAGCAATATTTTTACAGGAAATTGTATATATTATATTAATTTATACATTACACATTAGACATTATAATGATAACCTAATCCTAAAACAAATTGTCATGCAGATGAGTTCCTATATTTTGATCTTAATAGGTCATTGACTAAAATTATTTCAAAGATTCATGGTAGGTGTTATTTACATTATATTTTCGAAGATAAAAAATTATGATGAAATCTAGTCGCCTATTTGCTCATAAATATTACGACACCTGCTGATCTCATACAGCAAATGATAATTGATCTCGACAATTGAGAAACTAATTAGTCCAATAGAACTCCGTACTTGTATAAGATAAGAGTTTGAGGTATATAATAGAAAATTGCGAAAGCTATTTATAAAAATTCTCAAGAGGAAACAAATTTGATAATTATATGATGGTGCTTATACAATTCTCAAATCTAAACTTCACTGAAAGAATTTAAGATAAATTACATACATAACTCAAACATTTGATTTATGAAATCGTTTACAGAGTGTGTGATCAAATAACGGCATGCAAAGCATAATAGAATATCTGATATAAGTGTAATCAAAAAATTAATAACACGAACGTCAAAATTGATTAAAACAATAATAGAGTGTGTGATGTAATAAACTAAACAAAAATATCGTTTGATTCTACCGTGCAATTCTGTCTAGTATTATATTGAATATGTGAGTGCTCTGCAGCAGTTTCAAACGAGGTTTAGTAATTTGCTAATAATTTACCAGGTCTGCCTTATTTTGCAGTAAGTGTCTTGATACTTGTAAGGATCAATCAGAAAAGAAGTAACAGTTTTCTATACTTCTGCAATTTCAATTGTACATTACAAAAAGTAATATTTATTTTAATAATAATTTAATCTTTCATAATTTCGTAATAATTTAATGTTCTATAATTTCTCAATGTTGTAAATTTTGAAAAGAAGAATCACAACTAAAAACTGTGTCATTGCTACGAACTTTAATCATATAGCATATTAAACTGTTTGAATGATAGAATTTAAATGGATGATTTACGAGAAGAAAATGTATAGCTGAAAGTATTAAGTGAAAATTTTTATGTATTCGAAAAAAATTTTATAATTCTGTAAATCTAATAAAAATGACTGCGATCGCAGGGTTGTTCTTTCGATATGCATCGGCGAATCGAAAGAAATAAGAAACATCCAATGAAAAAGCAAAGCTGAGTTCATTGAAGCAGGAGTTCTGCCTGATATTTTTCAGATTTTGGTTATTTCTTTGTACTGTAACATTCAAAGATAATAAATGGAGAATGAATAATACAGAAATTACTAATGAAGCTGCATATAGAATTTCAAAGTTATTTACTAGGAACATGACAGTTCATACACATAATTACTGCTAAAAACAGTCCCAGTAAATATTCTGCTTCATTAATATAATGCAGAATTATTTAAATATTTTGCGACTTCTGCGAAATTTATAATCATAATAAATATTTCCTACCATTCATATGGATGTCATATCTATTTCAAACATTAGTAATTATGATAATCGTGTTTCGTTACAGCTCTAATGAAATTCCAAAAGATTTCATTTGACAAACATATCTATCTATAAAAAAACTGTTTAAATCATTTTGTTAGCCACTAAAATTTGCATTCAGTCGCAAAAGTCTACACGTTTATACCTCTTATTTTTAACATAATTGACGTTGATAAATTCGAAGATTACATAATTTCTGACATAAAATTTTTCCAAGACTGTTGTCTTGACTAAAGCTAAATACTCGTAATATTTTAAATTCCTCCTGTGAAATATATTAATACATTAAGCGAATACAAAGTCATTTTTCGATGATACATAACTGTATCATACATAAAGTGCATCTTTAGTTTGTTTCTTCGGATAAGTCAGATGCACGAAACTCGGCGAGTGTACGTAGACTTTTGTGTCTGAATATGTCACAGGGAAATTTGGTAAGTCGAATATCAACGATCAAACTCAACGACCGTAAGAAGCAGGAAACAAATAGCATATTCGATTCGTCGATGATGAAAAGAAACGACCCCTCGACCTCAATCTTCGTAAATGGAAATGCTCCTTACGACTCGATTCTCACTTGCTGAGACGAAGTGGAGACATAAAGGATGTATATCACTGCGGCCTGAAAATGCACGAAACAGATGATCACGTTGGTTACGATGCCAAACGTCTTCCCGTACTTTCGAATCTCTTCTGGACCAGTTTGAAAGGACACCTCCGCCGTTTTCGCGAAATCCAACATCGGTATGCGATTGCGTCTGCACAACACCTGAGCGCATCGCACCTGCGTTCAGAGAACTCGTTTTCAGTTGCGATCCCGCGTCGTGCAGCGATTTCCATGG
This sequence comes from Bombus terrestris, assembly GCF_910591885.1. Lineage (NCBI taxonomy): Eukaryota > Metazoa > Arthropoda > Insecta > Hymenoptera > Apidae > Bombus > Bombus terrestris. The sequence continues at coordinate 11,917,031 of NC_063272.1, read as the reverse complement.
CGACCGACGCTTTGTAAACAAGCCACGATCTTTCCAAGGGGAAATATTTGAATATGGGAAACCGTGTAATTTTTCACGATACCACTTTCCAAATATTGTCCCTTTTCGCGTGATGTTTTCACGTGTACTCAGTGGTAATTGGATCTGCTATTTTGAAAACTAATTTCAGTGCCTTTGTAGGTGAAACAATGGATTTTTGAATAGTTTAGTTATAGAACGCATCGATTAAGTTTTTAAAAGCTGCATCTACTTCTTATTAATTTACCGATTGTATTATAATATACATAACTACAGATCAACTTCCCAAAAAATAATTACTTATCTCTAGAGGTTTATTTGTCAATTGTCTATACGCTTATTTCTATGAATTTGGTAATACTTGTAATTTTGTAACATTACCAGTCTCTTTTACTTTTCAATTGTCCAATTTCAATGACTTTACAATTACAGCGACACTACACATATTTACATCGGGAACATACCCATGTCAGTTCCCGGGTATCAAGCGGTCGGTCGTCAAAAGGTCGGTCTTCAAGCGGTCGGTCATGGAACAGTCGGTCGTCAAACGGTCGGCTGTCGAGCGGTCGTTCGTCTCACAGAAGATCATCACCTGGATCACCGACACTGCATTCATCACATCTTTCGAGACGTACCATAGAACTTTCGAGGAAATCTCCTCCATAATCTCCAAGGAGTCGGAAATCTCCTCATCAATATGAATCTCGGTTCACCATCTAAGCCGCCACAATCAGGCAAAAGAGACTAGATGAAACGATGACAGTAAAAGAGACCGATTTAACAAACACATCTCCAAACGCCCCACTGCATCATGATCTGTTGGTCACAGCACAGATCAATATTTTAAATATTGCGCTTCGTACGGTTGTTCGAAGATATTGAAACTTTTGGACCGATGTTAGTTTCTCATTGCGATCCACTGTAGACACGAACGTGTCGTAAAAATATTCCCATTCTTCGACGGAGCTGTCAAACTTAGTCAGGGGCATCTCCGGTAACTTAATCGATGTCGTTGATGGAATCGCGCTTTGGAAGTCTCGACTGGGTTAAGCGATGGAATTGCTCAAGGAGATCCAATATTCGTACGTCAATGTTGTGATATTCTTGCGTTAAAGATACTGCACGATCAACTTCTTCCTAGTCTAACGCTTCCAAGTCGTCTTGAACCGCGATTATCTTTATTCAATTCTCTTCGAACGACTTACGGTCTTGCTTACCCGTCCGGTCTCTTCATATTCGTCGAGTTGATGCTTCGTGATTGTCAATCGGCCGATTACGGCGCTTCGTCTCCGCTGCAATGTGCTGATCTGTTCAGCGTGGGCCATGTTTGAGTTCAATAGCTTGAACGAGCTTACCTTAATGAAATGGACGTTGGTCCGGGTATCAGTTGCTACTTGTTACTATACGGCGTGGGCTCGCGTATATGCTTAGCGAGGGAGGAGTTCCTTTCCGATAGCTGCTCCTTTGGTTAGGTGATTAAGTTGGTTGGTTGGTTTAAGTTGGTCACCTTTGGTTAAAGTGGGAATGTTGATTTTACGTGACACTGTATGTTCACTGTTGAGTGCACTTTTCAATGGCACGTGATCATGCTCGAAGAACCATGTATTTTCGATCTACCGCGGGGAGTCAATGAGAGTCGTAAGTTCCCATTACGATTATAAGAATCGACACCACGAACAGATCGATCCTCTTATGGCGGCACTCGACAAGCCCAAATACCACCACTCGACACTAACTAGTGTCGGACGACGGCAGCACAGTGGTTAGCGCCTTAGGTTACGAACGTTCGGAATCCGGGTTCTCGAATCCCAGCGACCGGAGTCCGATTTTACTTCCACGCACCAAAAAACGGAGGAAAAATCAGCAGTACCTCGGCAGCAACATCTACAGCCCCTAGTGACAATTACTCCGGACGAGGCCCAGCAATTACAACTATCACGCACGGAAAATATATATATCACGCATAACGCGCGGCCATCTCACTCTTATTTCTCGTGGGATAATAGGGGTGATTGAAGTGGTATAACACTGTGATTAACAGGGTTATAAAATTTGTATTTTCAATGACTCAATCACTAAATAGTTACATCGTCACATATGATATAAATGTCGTAGACGATACTTTGATGTATGAAGTCCCGATATATGAACACAATGTTCTTTCGTAGTAGAGCAAGGCCCTTACAGTTGAATATAAGACGAAGGAACTTTCTTGATGTAGCAGGACTATTGTAGCAATTGAATAAACTAAGTATAGATATGAAGTTCGTTCTTATGTGATTACGGAGGAAAGCTCGGTGTGGGTGTTTTTTTAACTAAGGACGTGGATTCGTTGTTCACACTTTTCGTTAGAAAAGTGAGGATAACGATCCGCGATGCCTGTTGATTATAGCCAACATTAATAAAGACAAATATCCACCTTTTCTGTTAGGTAAAACCCGCTTTCTCCGTAATTTTTAAGAACGTGCAATAAACCTAAGGACTGTTCTAAGTACCAGCTACAAACCGAAAATAATTGACGTAATTGACGTTCAGACAATGAAGGACGTCGCACGGCCATCTCACGCGACGTAACAGATATAGAAATAAGTCTGCGTATGACCGATAAACTCTAACTTATCGATTCACTAATATCATTACTGGTAAATTATTGCGTAACAGGGCCTTGATCATGAAAAAAAAACGAAATGTTACATCCGTGGTTATAATAATCGGTAATGACATATCATTTGCAATAAATGAAGTCCTTCAGTCGTAAAAATTACGAACGTTTGTGTTCCACAGTTATTACTTTAAAGATTGGTTTGCTACAATAGACACTATGTTTCTCCAAGATTTGTTTCTTCCTTTGGCATTTGTTTATACCTGTGTCCCATTCATTTTGTACGTACCCTAATATTTTTGTCACTTTGCAAAAAATTTGTATATTTCCTTTAGAACAAATATTTTGAGTAAAAATAGAATAATTCCTGTGATTTTGTCATCCTATGTTATTTGAAAGTCGAGTATTATACGCATCTAAGATCTATTAATTATTTGTCAACTATAATAACAGAATAATAAAAAAATATTCTGAAATAGAAATGAATGAATCGTAACGTCCTTGCTTCCGAACCAAACAACTCTGATTTGGTACATTGTTTTATATCTGTGAGGATTAAGATACTTGACTTCGCGGCATTCTTTTAATCACTTTAGATCCAATTATACTACTTATTCTTATCAAGTTTCTTGAATTGGAGGAAAGTATACGAGAATTGTTTTATTGATATGCGTGGTTATAAATGTATGGTAGCGTGTTCGTCGGAACATTAAAACTCAATTTGCTCATTAAGACAAATGGTAAGACCGGTCATAAAAATTCGAGAATCACAGCAGATTAAGATGTTTACAATAAACGAAACATTTAGTATATTAGATTTTAATTAACAGATATACTTCATGGATTACAAGCGGAAATAAAGTACTCATATGGTATGATAATTGATATTTAGGAAATTTAGAAATGATTCTACGAAAAAAAAACATCGATGACGTATTTGTTCAAAACTATACGATATATTAGAGATTGCTCATTCTTGTAATATTTCCCTTAGATAGAAAATTAGTTCGATTTGAAGATTATTAGTTCTATTAACTTAATAAGCATTTTTTAAAAGGTATAAGATAGAATCAATAACGCATTAAGTAATTAGGTCCTTTATATATATATATTGTTTTTTTATTTATATACTTTATATATAAATAAGTGTATTGAAAACTGTCCTCTTCTTCTTTATCAGTACTATTAATATTGTTTATCTATGATTAAGATCACACATTCCCAAATTAAATATCTCATTGTATATCGTAGATAAATACAAACGTTTATGATATTAATATATCTTCCATCATAAAATATGTGTAACATTCTAGAATTGTAATCATTGACTTTTTATTATTTAAAGTTATGGAAAATGATTTGTCATCTTATTTGTTCAATAATTATCTTGAAATAATTATGTGTTATGTGACTTTCCTCTAAATTAATTTGTTAGTTGGTTATCAAATAAAAAACAATTGTTTATTTTATTTGTTGTTTGCATAAAACTTTTTTTTTATAATTTCTTATACAATTCTGTCTAATCCTATGTCAACTATGTGAAAAATTTTCACATGTATAGGCTTCTACAATTCATATTCGAGGATAATTGGAATGAGAATAATTCTGAGAACTGCCATATTGTAATATAACATAAGTTGTTTACTCAACTATTGTTTACTATTTATTATTATATTTAAATATATTAATTAGTATGAAAAATTACTTGAAAATGATTTATTTAATCTTGATATAATATGTAATTGCTTTCATTCACGCCTGTATTCTGATTATAGTAGATTTAAAAACGCTAAATTGAAGGGAAAGTGATTTGTTCTGCATATGTTCTCTATACCCAACTTTCACCAGAAAACATTTAACCAAATAATAAGAATAATTCTGCCTGCTTCATCGCACCTTTAATCATTTCAGGGCAACTATATGATTATACAACGCCTTACGTGATCGTTTCGGTTAGTTAATTATTACAAAAGTCTCTCCACTTTCATTCTCTTTGCTAGCTTGTTCTGTTATATCCAAGTTAAGTACTTACCAGTGCCACCACGGTATGAGTGCACAATAGGCCAATAAGGACGCTGCAAATCACTGACATCGCGTAGCCAGCTCTTCGGAACCCATTTGGCAAAAAAAGCACGCCGTTGCCAATCGAACCTTTACACAGATGCATGAACGTGGCAAAATCTCTGAAAGAGTTTTTAAAATTTCAATCGAATTATTTGAAATTAATTAAATCGACGAATTGGAAAACGGTACAAGTCCAAAATAATTTTATTTCGATTACCTAAAATTTATGAGATGATTTCTACCATAGTCTACCATACCATTAAATTGGGCCAACAAAACTAATTTTGTTAAATTACGAAATCAATGATACCGAGGATAAAGCTATTTCGTAAAATATCTGAAGGATACAGCTTTTGGATTTGTAATGTTCTGCAATTCACCGATTTAATTCATTTATCCGTTATGCTTGTTTTTGTTTATTACGTGAACGCATATTTCATTTTACAATATGCAGCTCGTTCTTGGAATGGCAAGAAGTTAATAGGAAAAGAAATAGACTTTTTCTTGCCAATCTCGAACTATAATTCCATTTCGTTTGTGTAAACTCAACTACAGCACTAACTTCAATTTTTCGTTTCTTATTATGATTATTCTTTAAGTAAGTTAAAATATCTACTCTACTGTAAAATAATTGAAAATATGTTATGTAATAAACAGAACTTGAACTTTTTACTAGGAAAGATTCGATAGGATGATATATATTATCGATCGTTTATATATTTTTAAATACTACGTTCAGATATAATATAGAAGATCTACTAAATCCCAATTATTAGTCTATATTTGTCTAAAATGTTTTGGCAGTTCAATTTTTAAACCAGAAAAAAGGTCTTTGACTTCGTATTTCGTTTCACATAATTAAAAATTACGACTATCGTGAAAGATTAATGATCAAGTAAGAAAACGAGGTGCATATTATGGCTTCTACGCTGCATTTAAATAACTGCATACCGAAAGATTCTACGATCCACTGGATTACTCGGAATCTACATATTCAATAAAACTTCTACGAAACATCACTTTTGTTTGAAAAAAATACAAGACAAACGCGACGATACGAAGTCGAAGAAACTTCTGATAAACCTAATAAAGATCAAAAATTCTAATCTACGCCATATATATTTTTATTCCATTTTTTCTCATAAATCGCGAATATTACCATTAATGATAACATCAGAATTAAATTTGGAAGTTTAAATTTTTAAAGAAAAGGAATAAAGAAGTAAACGAAGTAACAATTCCTACGAAGTCAGTGGTCCCGGCGGACGATGCGCGAAAGGATCGTAATCTTCTCCCTGGTGTTCGTCCTGATTCGCATTGTCCACGCGTTTTGCTTCTGCAAACCTGTGTCATCGACAAGCAACGAGGAGGACAAATAAAGAACATTTCAAAGCGGGTCTGGGTTAACCTCACTTGTCGGCCATATCACGAGTTCCGTAGAACTCTGCAAGGTCCTTCCCCTTCTTCTTTCTTCGTTGAAATATCCGGAAGTTTCGTTGCTGGACTTCCAACGATGATACGCGAAGGCAGTTGAATTTCAATCGACGACCTCGTACACTACCAGACAATAACTGACTTCTGTTTCTTGACCCCTAACTAGCTTCTTTATCGCAATATGAAAATGTATAATGTAGCATATATTGCGCAATAGCTCTTCTTGAACGTGAAAGCTGAAGTTCATTATCTATTGTCTGTTTCTTTGCTAACCGTGGAATATCAAACATTTCTAATTACTGTCTGTATCTTCTAGCACAATAGCTTTAAATTGCCCATAAATGAATAAAACGTTCACAGTACAGTAATTGCCGCGTCCTTCGTTCACCAGATGTAAGACGGAAAAAATTTCCTTACGAGAAATTCCTGTGTACTGTTAACTTGATTTCAGTGTGAAGCAAATTTATCCTCTTCTATTTTTGTAAATTTGTGTACTGTACAAAGGATTTAGATAAGACAAAACGTCTTAGAGGAGGGCAGGGGGCATAATTAGATATTTCTGTCGTCTTGAAAGTAATGTTAATCGTGTACTGTTAGAAATAAAATTGTGACTAACGGGGGAACATATTTCTTTTTAAATTATTGTTGCTCATTTTCTTCGCAGAAAATACAATTGGCTAGAGATAAATGTTTGTTAACCTATCATAAATTGTAAGTTTGAATAAAATTGAAATTAAATTATTAAGTGAGGTAAAATATGTAAACGCGCGTACAAAATGTTGTACACATTATTGAAATTTTAATTTTGTTCAATTTTTAGAACAACTTACCTAATTACTTGAAGGGTAATAATTAAAGCGTCTTCAATAAATATTCATATGTAATAATTATACATGCAGTGACGGGATATGATAATTATACGTTGACAACCTGAATATGGTTAACATAACTTTGCTGTAAACAAACATCGATGGCTATTCGAACAAAGCTAAAACTTCTGCAAGTTTCAGAAACTTTATAGAGAACTAAAAATACCACCTAATGTGAGATTAAAAAATTCATTATTCGAGTTTATGATAATAAATAAATGTACACTTATAAATTTAATTTACTTGAAAAAAATAAAGTTTGAAAAATTAGAAGTGTTTCGTCAGCGTTAAAGGATCACAGGTAACTAAAAAGCGCAGTATTTGGCTGAAAAAGAAGAATTCTTCACTAAAGAAGAATTAAGAAATTCATAATTGAAGAAATAGTAACTTGATAGATAGATTACTTGAAGGGCTTGGAAACAAATAACGACAATGTTATTTATGTCATTAAAAATGACCATCGCGAAGTAAAATTATCAGAAACAAATCAATGGATATACATAACAAGAGATACATCTTTTCTAGAGCAGGAAACGAAAAACTACATTCGCTACGTAATATCGTATTTATTAATCGGATCACATTATCGCAGATATCGTTACACAGATTCATCTGTACATTTAAACTAACTTTCTTTAAATAATTCACGATGCCGTAATACGTATATACATATACAAATTGTGTCGGGTGTGGTATCGATAATAAAACCATCGTTTAGTCAGTGAGCCGAAGCACGGTGGCACGAACCCGATAATAAGTCTAATAATCAATTATAATACAACGACGATGAAGGTACTATCATCGAGAAAAAAGGAAGCTGCTAAGGTCGGCGCAGTCCGCTCGACACTCTCATCGCTCTCGTTCTCACAGTCATCAATTAAGGTATAAAAATAATAGCCTCCAGTCAGCACACTAAATTAGTCCGCCAACTGTACATATACGAATGTGCAGAATTGATATCTGAGCATTTATCGTCCTTCGTTTCTCTTTCTTTATTCGCATTTATGCGTTTTCGTCTCGCGACACAAAGATAGCGGCTAAAAAACGGAAACTCATTCGCAAGTCACACGGCTTCGGTTTTGGTTTTTCATTCTCCCTTTCATTCTCTCTTTTGCTCTTTGTTACGCGCTCACACATTCGCACAATCTCTCCTTTGCTATTCGCGTAAAAATAGTTAGGCACTAAAACAATAATATAAGTAAAGTCCGTCAGTCCTATGTAAGTTCAGCTAAAAGTTAATCACATGTTTCTTCTTTTAATCATTTTTTTCTTCTCTCTCTCTCTCTTTCTTCGTACAGTTAACATCCGTTGTAATAACTAGGATCACTGTGATTAAACGCACGAATGCTCGATGTCTTGACGGTTGCTAACCCTTTTTCCCTTACTTTTTATAAATAACGAAATTGGTTGAAGCAAGGAACTGTGTGGTACGTAGTGTTTCTTACCGAGTCGTTACATTCAAGTCATACGATCTGACTAATTCTAGGTCCGTTGACCTATCAGTCTACCTCACGACAGCGAATATGCTTCCTCTTTTTATAGCAAAAACGACATGCTTCTCTTTGACGTTCTCTTTTCTCGCTTTTTCAACACGCAGTTATTATTCGTTTATTTCTTCTTCTCTTGTTTTTATTAAACGTGTATATTTTTAAGTGAGAATATCTGGGACATTTGAAGATTCGAAAAATTTCGAAGAAAAAAAAATTCTCTTCTTGATGTAATCATATTTTGAGGAAATTGAACGGAGAATGAGAATTTTTAGGAGTATGATTAAAAGTATTTTGTCGTACGCTGCAGAAATATGAAGCTGGAAGCAAGCAAAGTATGAATACAGAATATACGAGAGAAATATATTAGGTGGGTAATGGCTCTGGACTTCATTACATAGTTTCTAACGTTTAGTTCTCGAGGAAACCAAAACGAATGGATAGAATAAAGCAAGGATAGAGGCAGGGAAAAGAGCAATAAGATGCGAGGAGAAAACCAAACGATTAAATAAGTATAAAATAATACAAGAATCTTGAAGGGAAATAGATAGGAAGAAGATAAGAAGTCGAACTGGGAAGAAATTAGAGACACATACCACAGACAGAAAATGACAGGTATTAAAGAAGTACAAATGGAAAAAAGAAGAGAGAAAGACCTTGCTGAAGCCCCAGCGCAAATGAACAGAACAGAGCAGTTACAATGGTAATATAGTGGAATAGTAGAAATAACACGCATTATAAGGAAATTAGAGATAACTAAAGAATGAAATATTTAAATGAGCACTACGAAAGCAAAGATCAAAGCATACTGCCAGGTTCAGATGTGCAAACGAAGAAAGAGGAAATATGTGTGTAGTGAAGAAGGAAGAAGTCACTGGAACATATGCTGCATGAATGTAAAAAGGTGAAAGTAACACAGTTAAAGGAACAGTAAAAGAAATACTAAAACAGGGAGAGAAAAAAGGAGCGGAATGAATGCGTTTACTGCTGGAAAAACGAAGAAACAAGGAAGGACAATTCAAAGAAAAGACAATTCAAGAATACTCTTGAAACTAGATTCCACACGTAACACACACACACACGCACGCGCACACACACACAGAATAAATGCAACGCCTCATCTTGAGCTCGAAGGGTATGAAGTAAATCTAATTATTAGTATAAATTGAGAAAAACTAAATACGATAGCGACATTGATTATAGTTTGGATAATTCTAGATATAATTTAATTTGTTTTTCTAATTATATTTTTAATACTTATATATAATTTAAATATTCAATATAATTTACAGTTTGGTCCAGGAAAAAAGTAAAATGTCCATCTTTTTAGAACTTTAGATAAATAAAAATAATATGAGAGTATTTTTAGATATTGTTAAACTTGAATAATTATAATAATTTTGAATAAAAAAAAGTCATTTGAACAAAGGATAAGAATTCTTCGAATATTGAAAAATGCCCCAAACAAACACTTAATCGCAACAATCATTGAGAAATTTCTACACGACTCGATTAGAGGAAAGTTTGACAGTTAGTTAAGTTCTAAAATTTATGAATATTTATATTGCAGTGACCAAGGATATTGTCAAAGATACATTTTCACACTATCTCACCCGATATGTGTGTTCCTACGAAAAGCTTTTATACAATCAATTCGTACACTCGACCAGGCTTCTTTCTGTGCTTCTTCATTTTTTCCCTTCCAGAATTTCCAAGGAAGAATTTCTAGAGACTCAAGAATCGCGATTTTCGAAAGGGTGTCCTTATGAATTTTCTTCTTTACATATGAAGATATTCTCTTCTCTATGTATATGAAAATCTGCGCGATTGTACGACATTTCACACGCACACAATAAATAAATTACATTAATCACAACGCAAGTTTAAATGAAAGGTACAAATGCTATATGGAATACGAAACTGTCGAATTTGCAGCATGGAATGTGTTAGTAATATCATTTGTGTTCGACTATTATTAATCTTTTCATGCCTACTTACATACAATGAGGGAAATAGGTAATTTATAATTTTCTATTATGTCAAATATTGAAGTAAATAATATTTTATCAACAAATTATGACTTTGAAATGATAAGATAACAGAGTGATATTTTTACTTCTATTTTATAATTAATATTATAATATGTTTTATACAATGATACAAAATTTTCATTAATATCAATACAAGGAATTGAATATTTATAAATGAATGGCAAATGTATTTGTAATTTTGGACTCATGATGGAGAAAATTAATTAAAACAAAATTTTCAGTAAAATGGCAAACGGCAAATACGTAGATTCATTATTCTATTGCTGCCCATTTTACGAATATTTTGTTCTTATTTATTTTCTCTATCGAAAGTTTAAACATATTATATTCCAAAAATTGTAATACAGCAAGTAAAAATATTATAACTGTTATTTTGAAAAAGTAGAATATTTTTCAATAAATTTACAAGGATAATTTTGATAAAATAAGAAAATAATGTCTCGCATGAAAAGACTAATAGAACCAATTCGGTGTAAATGGAAAGCATATAAATATCGAAAACATTTCCATCACGTTATTTATAATTCTATACAAAAGATGATTCGACAATAACAAGAGCAATTTTGTAGCAGCAGATAAAGATACAGTCTTAAGGTATAAAGATACAAATCTGAAATGCACGGATGTATACATTTCAAAAAGTCCATCAATGATTACATGAGAATGACAAAAAACTTGTTGTCTATTGGACTGGTTTATCAAGTAATTAAAAGTTTGTCGAACAAACTTATTCTTGAAGTTGGTTGCCTAAGTATGCACAACTGCGTGGTGCAGTATATGATACGAAAAAAATGCAATTCATCGATTTATAAAAATCTTTTAAAGTGGACCCTATTAAAATACAAATTATATTTCTCAAAATACTTCAAATCTTCTATCAATAAAAAGATGTCAGAATTAACTGAATACTTATTGGACAATTAACAAACCCAATAATAAAAGTAGTTCATTTCTTTTTCACAATTAACGATGTTGCAGTATTTGAAATTGAAGATATCTTTTAAATATATCATGGATACAGTGAAAGTCCATTTATAATATATTTTAAGATTTTCACTCATTGTCTAAAGTTAATCAAGAAAAACCATATCCACCGTTGAATGTGTCGTATATTTCGCATTAATTTTTATAAAATTCGCATTATTTATATTAGCAACTTGTTATAATATGTTACATGTAATTCAAAGTTGGTAAACAATGAAAATGTATAAATGTATGTATTAATTTCTAAAGTTTGAAAAAGGTAACTTTGGTTTAATTTGACCAAAGTTCATAGAAAAAATGTCATTTTTTAAAATTATATTATTTCATATTATTCGATCGATTATCGATTGATAAAATTATTTTGGCTCACATTCTCCGATTAGTAAGTTGATATCATAAAGTTGCTCGCATGTATCAAAAAAGAAATTAAATTGACGATAATTTTCCCAATCATTATCATCTGTCGCCATGATCTTTTTCATCGGACTATCAAAAAATACATACATATTTTGAATGTTGCACTTTCAACAAATGAGAAAATTTGGACCGAAAATTTGATATATCAATATATCTTCCATTCGACACTGCAAATGAACACACATCGGTGTATATACCATACGTGATTTTCAATCTGTTTGTGTAAACGTATATAATTTTCATACTCGAATTAGAAATCAATCAATTTCATGTCAGTTATTAATAGAATTCCATAGTGTCTGAAATAAAGTCTAATTCATTAACTGCATATGAAAATCACAAAAATGTACCGAAAATGTGAAGTAAAAGTGGAACAATGAATAGAATGAGATGATAAATGGAGCAATCAGCTTCTATAAAAATAGTCTATGGTCGTCAATCTCACTGTATACTAAAGAATCTTGATGCTTCAAGCTCGCAGTTCATGATCTACAACATTATTTCCTTGGCAAAAAATTTGTTTTCTTGTCAGATTTTTCTTTCGCTTAAAACAAAGGTAATAAAACATAATAAACTGCAACTTTGAGAAGAAATTATATAAAATTCTATACACGAATTAAACAATACTTCAGAAACTTTGCTAGTCACAATAGACGTAGAAAATAGAAATATGTACTTGTAAGATAAAATCAATGTTATAGATTCGTAATAATCGAAATAATCTTCAGCACTTGAAGCTTAATATAAGCTTCCTTAATCGTTAAACTACATAATACTCGGATTAATTTAAACTCGTAACTATTGAGTTTCTTATTCAAGCGCAGAATATATCTTTCTTTATCTTCAAATGTCTTTCTTCTTATCAATTAAACGAGCCAACCCACCAAGATTCTTTAAATATTTTCATTGACAAGTTGACAAACGACGAACTTCCCGTTTTAGCTATCATTTGAAATCGGATGACACTCGAGCGAATCGCATTCAGCAAGTCCTTCGCCACGACGAAGAGAAAACTCGTCTGATAAGAGGCTTTCTGGCAACATAGCTGCTGAATCTATGCTATCGAAATAACGATGGGGCCAGACAGAACTCTGTCGGAAACGTCTGATTGGCGAACCAATGATAAATTCCACTTTGGTCGTACCGGTCACCGATGAAGTCTCTTGATTCAAGGAGTCCGGATACAAAGAGGAATCGCTGTGCCGGAAGCTGCCGTTCGTTGAGCACCAAGAACTCGGTGGTTCGGTGCAACTCTGAAAAACATCAATGCCTATTATTGATTTTTGTTCCACTTGCTTCTACCTGCGAACGAGTACTCGATTTTTCATGATTTGCACGTAGCTTGTATTTCACTGCGTTTCAATTCCTCTGAGGCAAAATACACAACAAAATCCCACAATGATCAGTGCTCTTATACCGTCTCTGGTATTTTACATGATACGTACTAATATGATGACTATCGAAAGTGTCTCTAATATATGAGAATGCGGTGTGCGTACGAGATAAACGGAAGTTTTCTGAACCACTTTTGAATGTTTCTGAATGTCTGAAGTCCGATACAGATATCTGCAGTGACGATCGAAAGTTCGGAAGGTATCTCTCAGAGGTATACTACATATTTGTTAGATTAGACGTTTGAGAAAGTTCGATGAAAAGATTTGATACAGTTTGTATAACCATATGCTTCTATAAAATGTAACTGATAATTACAATACGTTATTAGTAATTTTAATATAAACTAATAATGAGTGGTTTCAGATTTACCACTTTCTAATTATTATTGAGAAAGAGTCTTGAGAAATTCTATATGAGTATATGTAGTTTCACATGATTTAATTAGAATAATTAAAGAAACTGTTTTAATAATTAAGTTTATGCCTAATTCGCGATTATAGCGCAAATAAAATTTGAATTTTTTATGAGATTAGCTCTGTTCAATTTCTAATAACAAGGAAATACAAGCCAGTTACTTTGTCTCGTTAGATATGAAAAGGAGAAGAAATACGATTTAAAATCTCACTGTATAAAGCATAATAAGGTAAATATAAATTCGATGTGCAGAAATTCAATTTAAAGGAAGTGTAAAAAGCATAAAACAGTATAAAAATAAAAAACATGAAAAATACATAAAGCATAGAATACTGTGCAAATTCTTACTTTCTCTTATAATATTGAATTGTTGCATCAAATAATAATAGATCATTATATTTCTTATTTGTTACTTCAAACATTATTTATCGATAAATCTTATACCTTTTATCTTTATTAGCAATTATATCTTATAAATATTTTTTCCTAAAATTTCTTTTCAAAATCTCCTGATAAGAAGAAAAGGCAATACGTATTAGAATTAAAAATATTTTTACTCTAAACTTAACTGTTCTTGAATTAATTTTGTCTGCATGAGTAACTTACCAATGCACAATTGAATCGAACATCCGATCGTCACTGCAAATATCAAGAAGACCGGTCGCATTTTAAAGAGTGCAATGAAAAACGACGAGATTGTAAATTAGTATTTAATTCGTAGTATCACGTAGCACTGGACGTGAGGTGGACAATGAACCGCAAGGCCAAGCAGGTAAGCGTGTGGTCGATTCATTTTCCTTTACATCAATCATTATAAGTACGAATCTGCGAGCCACGTCATGGCTCTCGAGGCTATATCCGCATACAAGCAACGCTAGCAAATAAGATCAAACTTGAGCAAATGAAAGAGCAAACAAACTGAAAGATTAATGGACATTCAAAACGAGGGAATCTTCGCTAGCGCGGCGTGAAAATTTACGGTAATATCGTGTTCGACGTGCGTGCTCAAATAAATTGCCCGTTTCTTTTTGAATTCATAACTGCAATAAATATAATCTTACGACAAAGTGGTGGAGAGACGGAGATATCGACGTCAGGATGGTCGAAGAGCCAAATTATCCCCGACATTCGCTTTCCGATAAAATTATCTGTCGAATTTTATGATTTATTACTACAAGAATATTGTAGATTTTACTTACATTAAACATTAATCGTTTCACCTTAATTTGTTTTCAATTATTCGAGTCACAAAATTCGACAAAGTACATTATATCAATTTGCATGCATCTTTTTGTTGCAAAATATAACTAATACTACTATGGGGTCAATAAGAAAAAGGAAATCAGGTCATAATCAATATTTTATGTAGGAAGATGTGTTCAATGGGGTGGTATTTAAGTATTCAATGAGTCAGTATATTGAAAGTATAGCAAATCAGATAAATCCCCAAATGAAATGTGTGAGAAACTGAGACGTCAAGTGATATAAGAGCTAAGATTACAGATTAAAGTTTAATCATATGAGTATTCCCAATCTGAGTTATCATCAAGTTATAATACCTTATGCAATTTCATAACATTCGATTACTCAAATCCTCCCATACGTAGAAATGCAACTAATGTCTTTTAAGTATGAACGTATGTTAAGGTCGCGTGTCGCAAGTGCTGCTACTTTTTCTTCACTGAAATAAAACAAGGAAAGTAATATAATATATGGCTGATACCGTGAGAACCAATTCAACTAATTTAGATGGAGATTGAAGGGAGGCTTACTACGGGTGCGTGCGCATGCCAAGAACTAAAGTGAAAATAATAAATAAATAAAAAATAAAAAAAAAAGGAGGACAACTACAAATGTGTGTACTACTTGACGAGACGAGAAAACAGGAAGATGAGGATAAAAACAGGCTCATAGCTCACCACATCCAGGAAGAAGCATCGAAGCAAATGATAATAAAAGAAGCATAACTTACGAGAAAAACCGGCGGCACGCGAGAAGGGGCCATTTTCTGTATTGGACCGCCGGGGACGGGCTCGAACGCACGCTCGCCTGCGCTCCAGATCAGACATTTTGGTTGTGGATCGTCGGGCGATTCGTCGTAATTAAGACAAATGTCGGTCGAGAGTCTCTGTATACGTCAGAGTTTCAATAACGTTTTCAGGAATGATCGAGTGTGTCATAGAGGATGATTAGATCGGAAACGATTCCACATTTCGATAGATAAGAGTTAACGCACGTTAAGGACGAGTGCTGTCGCGGAGGAAAGCGTGGACCGCGGCGAAGAGGACGACGAAAGATAGGACCGATAGTGAGTTTAAAGAACGTTTTGTGAGTGTGACGCGACGATCAGAAGTAGAACCAGCGTTTGACTGAGAAAGATTGATTATACATTGGTACACGGATGGCGCAAGGGGTGAATAGAGAATAGTAAAGATTAGCGAGTCAGCTGTATAACCGATGAAACAAATAAATTCAATCGACTATAAGTAGCTACAGTGGATGACCCTTGGTCGTTGGTTAACCGGGCTGTCTTTTTGTTGTTTTATGGTGAGCACAAGTCAGCGTGTCGAGACGGGAGAAAATTAGAAGGTCCGAGAGGCGTAGGAGACGGACTCGGTTCGAAGGGGGCCGCAATTAGAAGCAGCAGATATCCCTAACAGTGACTACTGGCCGTCCTGGAGAAGAGGATACTGGTGGACTCTCTACTACATCGGGCCGTTGGACAACGATGACTTCAGCCAGTTGCTCCAAAAAAATTGCTTTACGGATCGTACCTTGCCGTTTTCGGTATCAACAGATGTTGACGCGCGGGCCAGGCTGTAGGAACGGCGTGCAGGGGCGGGCGGTCTTCGAGGAGGAGTCGTCCCCGGGGATGAGGACGTGCCGAGGTTGTTAGACTCCAGCGAGTCTCGGGCGCGGGACAGCGAGGAGGATTTGTTTAAGGAGTCTCGGCTGGAATTGTTACGCGGCAGGGACCTGTTCAGGGACTCCCTGTTTGTCTCCTTGCTGTTTCCGGTCCCGTTATTATTCCCACCGGCGGTGCCGTTGTTGTTGTTACTATTCTTGGTCAGGCTTTTGTTCCCAAGGGAATCTCGATTTGAGTCACGAGCCTTCGACAAAGACTTGCCACCATGACTGTCGCGACTAGAATCACGCGGTGGCCTTGTTAACGACTTCAACGATTCCTTGCTGTCGTTTCTTCCGTGGCTAGGTGGTCTGGGTGCTGCTGCCTTCGTCGTAGCACCGGGTAAAGGTATACGGCTAGGACGTCGCCGGGGCGACGGTTTCACCTCGACGGCTTGATGATGATCGCGAGCCGATTCTGTGCTACTTCCTGGCTCGAGACCATTCTGCTCACACCTTGGCTGATCACCGTCCGCCTCCGGATCTATTTCCGTTGGTGGTCGTTGCTGAAGTCTTTCTAGTACGCGAACGCGCGCTCGTGTACCTTCCAATTCGATGTTTCTCTCTTCCAGCTGGAATATATATTAAGATGTCAAAATTTCGATGGATACAAGTAAACATAGTTAAGCGAGTGATCTAGAATTTCGGAAAATATATTCGATTATCTATAATTAAAGTGTTGAACACATATTATGTACTTAGTATTCGTTTATCTAATGTCTATACGTATGAATATTTACGTATTTTCATAATTAATCATTTATCGTATAAACGTAATTAAAATTATGTAATTATATAAATTACCTGGAAACGCAAATCGTCGTTTTCCTCCCGTGCCTTGTCTAATCGTTCGGAAAGAGTTTCTGTACTTTTTTGTACTTCATCTAACCTTTTTTGTAGGACCTGCAAAATATCGATTTATCTTATAACATTTTCATTCAAATATGTGTATGATCTGTCATATAGGAAGAACTACACTCAATACAACGATATCTGATATTTCATACCCTACCACTCAAACACAAAGTTAATGAATTTTTTATATGTTGTTAATTCTTCTTGTTATATGTTGTTAATTCTTATTTCTGGAAATAACCAATCACTGGGAAAAGTTAATCTCAAAATTGATTATAATGCCTTTACTTTACAAATTATATTAAAATCCTAGGAAATTAGATTTTGAAGGAAGAAATTTTATAAATTTCAGCTACTTACCTGATTATGGACGGTAGTAGTGATTAAATGCCGCTGCAGCTCAAGAGGTGAGTTTTCTCGTAGAATGGCAGCTATCTTCTTCGAGTCGACATCCTTAACGTGCGCAACTCTGGTAGGTGACACAAGGACGGAATCCAACGCACCCAGACGTGCTCTCCTTTCATTTACACTCGCCTCGACATCGATGTCGCGTAGCTCCTCATTATGAGCGGTGACGTCCAACAAAACGTTCTTCTCTATGGTCCTTGTTCGGAAGCGACTTTTATGAGCCTTTGTGGACGTCGCAACCGACGCAAACGCCGAAGACTTGCTTTTAATATTGCTAACGTTATTGCTTTTCGGTGGCGAGACGACAGGCGCCGCGGATGCGATGGGTTGCAACCTCTGAGCACCTGGCGCAAGGACGTCCGCAGATGCTTCGCTCAGTCCAGCCCGGAGTCGATCCTCGAGACCAGTTTTCAACGCAGATAACGCGGCTAACTCGGATTGAAGTTCCTGCGCTCTAGCTCGACTAGATATCGTCTCTGCCTCGAGCTCTGCCACCTTGTCCAGAAGTTGCTCCTTCTCCCTCCTCAGCGTTACTACTTGAGAATCTTTGTCTTTATCCTGTTTATCCTCTTCGGTCGGTATTGTCGTTGTTTTTTCATCCTCCAGACATGTAACCTTTCTTACAGCATCCAAGATATCGGTAGATGCTAGATCTTCAGATGCTACGCTCTCTAATCGACCTTGCAAACATTCTACCTCTTCTCTGAGCCTGATTCCCTTACGATGGATCACGTCCAGAAGATTCCACAGCTCGTCTTCCGCCTCGTCGAGAACAGTAGGTCTAGGACTATTCGGCCTTGGTGCTATCGCTGTCGAAGCACTGTCCTTGGAAGATGTTTCCGTGCTAAAGCCAGAATCCTGGACCGTGGCGCTACAGTTGTTTTTCGTGCCGCCACTGTGCGAATTACTGCGACTCCTCGGCAACGAAGACGACGAAGATTCAGCACCTTCGCGCGGGACTCGTCTCCTAACCTTCCCGGGCTCCCATTCGTTGATTCGTCTCGATGATGGACTGGATAGCGGTAAAGGGATGTGAGAATTTTGCGTGCAGGACGATGACGTCACAGACGCTCCCGCGGATGCCGTCGCGGCCATCTTGTGCCGGAGGTTTGGGAACGTCTCGATGACGAGGTCCCGGAACTCGAGAAGGGCGCCGACCTCATTCTGGAGCTCCTGCAGGGCGATCAAGGACTTCGCCTGCTCGTTTATCAGGTAGTGAAAAGGACCTGGTCGTAGGGGCATGCAATCCATGCCACCGCCACTGCTACTGTTTCCACCGCCACTGCTGCTGTTTCCACCGCTGCCAGTACCACTGACGCTTCCGACGGCGCCTTCTGTTAAGCCAGTGCCAATGCCACACTATGTAAACAAACAGATGCAAAGGTCAAATGTTGGTATATATATATATGTGTGTGTATTTTGTTTATCTTTTTATTAGGTTGTCCGAAAAGTTCATTTCGTTTTATAAGAAAATAATAGACGCACAATGTTTTTTGTTTTATATTAGTTTATGGAACTATACACGAGCATAATAATAGAAATATAACGAAATGGATTATACCTAATTCAATAAAATAATATAAAACAGAAATTGTTGTTCATCTATTATCACCTTATGAAACGAAAGAAACTTTTCGGACAACCTAATATATTTGTTTGGGTTCAACGATACAACATTTGGAAATTTGTGATTAATTATTATCATTAGATGATGTTTTAAGGGTGAGTGCAATCAATCTTTGTGATTCTATGCATTGAGCAACGTGTTTCAATTTTTTCGAGTTGCGATATCTTATTATAATAATCAAACATCTCGCACGTCTTTTGTTTTATTTTAGTGTATTTTGTTTTTAGAGAATGAATTTAATTGCAAATCGATTGCAATGGAAATTCTAAAATTATTAAAGGCGTGCTATAGAAAATAATACAAATAACGTGGAATATTTATTTACCACATCTTCACTACGAACTTTGTGGCAACCGAATATTTTAAAATATATATATATAATATCTATTCAATACTTTTGTCAATTATAACTTCATTTTATAACATTATGCTATATTTTCGTACCGCCTACCTTTCAAACTTTCTTTAATACCGTAAATTTAATGAACATGACATTAAATATAAATGTGTTTAAACAAATTGATTGGTAGATGATATTGCATGTTTTTATTAAATTTTTCTTATAAAGTAGGCGGCATTCGTCTCGTGTTTGACTTCCATAGCTAAGACGCACGAGCTGTAATAACTAAGTTTCTAATTTTTCTAACAATGAGAAATTGCTACTAAATTATTATACATGTTTTCCAAGATAATGTTCCAAAAAAGGAAAACTTGTTCGAAAACGTCTTCGAAGGGCATTAAGATCATACTCATTTAATCTGCTATAACAGGAACATTATTTACTTTGGAGAAAAGATTATACTTGATTACAGTTTCTTGTTTGATACGAAAGGAAGAATAATTGCTCCAAATAAGCTTTTTGGTGTCGGTACAATAATTCGAGAATAAAACACACTAGTGCAGTGATAAATAGGTAAATTACAGACTTTAAAAAGTACATTTGTTTTGTAGAAATATTTTTAATCCTAAAATTAGGAGACAGGTTTCAAAATTCACAATACAACCGGGAAGAAACTCTAGGTCAAAAAATATAAAATATAAAATGAAATTGTTTCGTATGAATTTTATTGTTTCAGAAAATTTACCTTGGATATTCTTGCGTGCATCTAACTATGTCATAATCAAACTCAATCTCCTTTTTCATTCTATTTAAAGTCGTCTCGACTACCATGGTCATTTCGAATACGAGGTATCACACGAAAAGGTTCTATTCTACGTTTTCGATTACTTTTTCACACAGAATCACTCCCTTTCCGGCTATAGTGTCGTGATTGCAGGCGCACCCTAGATATATATGGAACTTTCGAACAATAATTATTACCAGTTATTCGCTGTAACAGCAAAGAACCAAGCAATGAGAATTTAATACAACGGAAATGAGTTTCTGCATAACTGGTGCTTGCATAATTCAAGTTCTTCAATCAGGGTTCTCATTAATGCAACAATGAAGCCGCAAATGAATAATAATATATGTAAGTATTTTATACAAGAAACTGTATTAGTGCATATTACATTACGAATAAAGTAAACCAAAGTTTAACTTTTTTCCGATCTTTGCAAAACTCTTCGAAAATTTGTTTAAGTTTAATAAGAATAAAAAGGAATTGTTACGGAGAATCAAAGATTTTCTTAAAACATTAAAAGTCCGGTCTCGAGTTTTTGCTTCGTTGAAACGAAAGCGAGATTGGGATATAATAAATTGAAGGATTGCAGCAGGATTAAGAGACATAGGAATAAATCCAAGGTGTTAGAGCTCCGAAGACAGTATAATCACGTTGCGACGATGCAATATGACTGCAGGTGAGGACGAGGGTACGGTAGAATGCATCTAGGAACGATACAAACGCAGGAGAAACGTCAACTTTCTTGAGCGAAAATAACACGTGAGCAGAGATGGAAGTTAATCGCGTACATGCTCACGAAACGCAAAACGCGTGACAGGTGTTGTCGCGTGTAAGACGTGTCTCGGTGTTCCGTCTGTTTCACTCGATTGTCATCTCTTACATGCCACGGCTCTGCGACACCGCGAGCACGCGAAATCGTCCTGCTAATCTGGGTAATTTATTGCCTTCGAAAGTACAATTTCTACCTTTGGTTTGGGTTAGGTTTTTTAAGGCCCTCGCAGACTGATTAATCTATCCTCAGATACATCACTGGCCTTCATAGTATCGATAGGTTATAGACGACTCATGCTGGATCAAAAAAATTTAGGATTTTTAATTTTACTTTGTATTTTACATCCTCGATACAGAGGTTAGTAATAAAATGAAATAAAATTCTAATTTTAGATTATTTATGGTATTAAAAGTCCAATGATATTAGTTAAGAGTTAACGTTGATTTTCATATAAATGGTATACTGTGGTGTACAAAAGTTTTCAATCTCTGGACAGGTAGATTTTTCATTGTATACTTCAGAAACAATATTGCAACACATATTATTAAGTTGTTTCGAAAGTTAAATTCTATTTTATATTTAACTAGAATAAAAGATTTATTTACAGTATAAAAATATAAGATATAAGATATACGGACAAAAAAATTATGAATTTATACAAAAACCCGTCGTTTATTTATAACATTTTACTGTAACAACTTCAAAAAGTAAAAAGCATCAACCTTCTACAAGAAACTAATTGTTCGATCTAATCCCTTTTATCTGATCGAAATAAATTGATAAATTGCAAATCTACTTATCTGTACAGACCTTTACAGTATACTATTCCTTTCTTTATAATCCATTATCGCGTCGATTTGTCATATTCAACGATCGCAACTGATCGTCTTTGATGCTTCGCTCATTCATATTTTATTCAAAACATGTTTCTTCCTATAAAGTGTATGAAATATTATGCGAGATTTATTTTCAATTTCACAAGTAGATATCAACAATATCAATAAAGAGTGCATAAAAGAAATATTTCCGATAGCGTTCTAAATTTTTAGATTGTTAAAAACTTGTAATATATCTGATTGAGTAATTACAATTTCTATAAATAATGGTAAGCAACATTTACTTCTTTGGAGTTGCCTAATTAACTCTGATCACTGCTTAGCATGTTCTATACCAGTTTCAAAGGTCAGAGCTAGGATTCTAGTAGAAATTTCTCCGAAACTCGTTGAAGAATTAATTATTATCCTTATTGTTTGATTCGCGCTCTCGCTCTGGTACGTTTTCATGCATTTCTTCCTACTTTTCACTGACGTGGAAAGCAGGTAATCAATGAAGTAAAACAATAAGGTATCATGATGCGAGATTTTATGCACTCGTTTTGTTCAATTTCTTAGATCTCAATACTTGTACGGTCAATGGCATTTAGAGTGGATCGAACTATTCAGTAATCTTCTTTTAATTTTAATTAGACACTCGAGAAATCCAATAAAGTACAAAGTGTCTATAGTCATGTTTGGAATGCTTCCACGATTTCTATAATTTCGTTGTAATTGTTGTATTTTCACAACGTCTTCTTATTCGTTATTGGTAATAATCGTTACTTTCGTTATTCGTCGATAAAGATCACGAACACCGCGAGTATACTCGTGTCAACTCGACGCGCAACATGTGATCGGTATGCTTTCCAAGGGGATCTGGGGAGAGCTGAAAAATAACGTGTCCGAGTACGCGCGATGAGAATAAAGCGACGAGAATCAGGTTATTGGGGCCTAATATCCGTCCGTTTCTCCGCTGCGAGTCGAGCCGAGCAATTTTCAAACGCGGATTCAACGCGATGAATGAAAACGCATAGGGTTTACGCGTTCGAAGAATTCTCATTCGAATGGATACGAATTATGAATCGAGAGCAGAAATTGCACCATGGTATCGGCGATTTTGTTATCGATTCTCGTTGCAAAGCATGATTAAAATTGATGGTGCCTTCGTGGATTCGATCGGGATGATGACTCAGAAGCACAGATAAGGTTGAATGGTGGGAATGAAGCGAGCCTGATTTCCAATGTAAGTTTTATCGTGGTCGTTATACAGCTTGAAATATGAAGAAGTTAGCGTCCAGCTTCTTATCTATGAACATACAAATGTTGGAGCAGTAGATTGTGATTTAAGATAAGCGGTTAATGGTTTTGATTAATAACTGCACTGTCTGTAGAGCCGAAGAATTTCATGATGTTCGATATTGCCCTTGTTAATTTAGATCAACAGCAATACGGTTATAGCAGCGATTGTCAACCTTTCGCGTCTAATAGAAGCAACAAAATAATTATTCAAGTTCTGCGACACAGAAAAAAATATATTCGGTTCAAGACAGGATATTCACACCGGATGGCTAATGTTGCTTTTATGCGACAGTCTAAAGGAAAAGAGGTTAATGCTCCTGACTAAATAGGTATTGCACGTTTCAAAAATTGTTGCGGTGCACCAGCATTTGGATTGAAAATCGTGGTACGGTTAACAGTGTATGTAGACACGAGGTTTTACCTAATCCATGGGTCATAATCGAAAGAAAAAGAGATTTTGTTTCGTTGTTAAATTGAGTATTCTGTTTGAATTCCGAATTCTACTTTTGTTATTTCATGTTCTTTATGGAAGGCATTCCATAATGGAATTTTGATTGCATTATTTATTTCATAAATTAAGAAGCTGTAGACATAGAAATATGCGAATTTGTCGTACTGTATAAAACATTTGTCGTTAATAAATTAAAAAATCTTTCTCTTATTTCTACGAATAAGAAGACTTTTAATGCCTTAAGGAAATCTCCAATATAAAATTAAAAGAAGAAATCCCACGTATTGATAACGGTTCTATCATATTGTGCTCATACTTGAGGCACTTTTACATTTTAATATTAAAAAAATACAACGAGTCAAAATTGACTAAAAGAACGTAACATGGTTAAGTATACGGTTTCGTACAGATTTCTCATACCACGATTTAATATAAACCGTGGTATAAAACTTCCTATCATTAATAAATTAAAAAGCTGTAAACCTAGAATCTTAAATATACGGTGTTGTACAGATTTCTCGTTCTACGATTTATCGAATAGCCTATACAAGGTGTCCTGTCATTTTGTGCGGCACTGTATAAAACGTAAATGTCGCGCGAATACGACAAATCCCTTCCGTGTCATCTGCTCTTTCTAAAAGAGCCGCCTAAGTGTGCGTGCCAAGCGTTTCCGCCGATGTTCGAGCATCGTAATGCATGACACGACTAGTCAAGCGGTAAAGCAGGAAAGTAAGAGAAAACGGGGCTTTTGTGTCAAAGTGCCCCTTGTAATAATTCCCGTAATGAGCGGGGAACAACCGAGAAGAAACGTGGCGGTACAATGCTCGTTGAGCGCGCTCCTTTTTGGTAGCCATGGAAAACACACGGTGTATCCTCTTTCGCGAAGTGTGCCTTGATTAATAGAGATTCAAAATGTCATTCAACTGCCGGACCTTTGAAGAGAAGTTGCTGTGCAAAGTCGAATTGGAAAGTAAGGCTAGAAAGTAGCGTTTTGATCAATTTTTTTTTCAACTTTGAAGTTTTCTCTTTGTTATGGGAAAATAAAGTGATCCACTTGTGTTGCAATTTATCTTTTGATTTGAATAGATAGAATTGTTAGTTTTGATCAATTTATTTTCAACTTTGAAGTTTTCTCTTTGTTAAGGGAAAATAAAGTGATCCACTTGTATTGCAATTTATCTTTTGATTTGAGTAGATAGAATTGTTAGTTTTGATCAATTTATTTTCAACTTTGTAGTTTTCTCTTTGTTAAGGGGAAATAAAGTGATCCACTTGTGTTGCAATTTATCTTTTGATTTGAGTAGATAGAATTGTTAGTTTTAATCGAAAATAATGATTTTGTTGATTTGTTCTGAATTTTTTTTTATATATTTGTCTCATATATGTGAAACAGTAGTTTATTTACAATCGTTGCTAATAATTAACTGATATCTTTCATAAAAAAATTAACTGTTTCTGTTAAATCTTCTAAATATTTTCTTTTTATGGATTAGGAGATAATTTAGAATGAATCTAGACTATTTTAATGCCTACATAATAAATACTACCGTGTAGTTACATAACATATCATAACATATACATAACATAACATATCATAACAAATCATAACATATACATAACATAACATATAATCATAAATGTAGATTCATATCTTTTAATATTACACACATCAGCAGTATCATATAAGCAGTTCTGTGGAAGCATACATTAAATGATATATAAAGCTTTCACAGAAAAAGTTCTATGTTTTTTCTGTTTCTTGATAAATTGTTTTTAATTAGTAAATATCATTAATTGGCAATTTTCAAATGAGAACGAAAAATTGTTAAAACAAAATCCATCTTATCGAGGAGTAATTAATTATTTCTTTCATCGTACTCAACGCGTTACAATTCTTTTTCCGTTTCGCTTGCGAAGAATCAAGTAGGTAGCTGTTTAAACGTAGAAACGTTACACAACACAATATACGTATGCATTACCGTGCATTACTAAACATAGCTACTTATTTTACTTGCAAACCAACAAATACCTACATGCACCAAATCATCGAGCGTAGATTAACGAGAAGAGAAACTATTTAAACTAAACTGCGATTTTCAACTGGAAGACCGAAAAATCAGACCAGAAGAAACCGATCAGGATCACACTATCCGAAGGAAAACTTTTTCTCCTGTTTAAGTGAATAAGAGCAAAGCGTGTCTTGGCTAACCGATCATTACACAGTTGAATCTCGAAACGAGATAAAATACCCGAAATAATTGTTCGATTACACGTTGCACGTTGACTAGTACGACAGAGAAAAGGTCAGCAAACTTTCACTGAAGTGAAACCTTATTTTAAGCAAACATTGAAGGGCTGTGATTAAACTATTATTGCATTACTACTCGGCAATTACCGTGTAATAGACACACTGACTATTCATTAAAGAAACTGCCTGTACAATTGTTTCACGTCCACATATTGGGGATAGATAAATTACTACTGGAAACACCGTTTTACTCTACCGTATAATCATATTGCTAAATGTATAACGCAGTTTCGCAACAGCATCTTATACTTTCTCATAATTTTTTTTCGTTGTATGATTCGAAATTTATTTTATCCGAGAGATTGCTATCTATCGGAGTCTAACGCTAAAAGTGCACAAATTTTCTGTCTCTCATATTCCGTTCGAATATATCCTTTTTATTACTAATAATTTACCTTAAAAACAATTTAGTATTACTTTAACCAGTTAACTGCGAGATTTAGTTTTAAAAATCTCATGGGATTAGATCATAGAATGCGTAAATAAATACAAGCGACGACGAGTATACACGCCAAACGCAGTTAACTGGTTAAATAAAGGAACTCGAATTTTTCATTGATAAATTTTCACAATAAATGTATTTGTTGGTAAAAATGATAATTTCTAGCGATTAAAATATATTTATAGTTACTGTATAATTATGACAATATATATATAATTATATGTATATAATTTGTAGTATTATTTATCTCAGCTAAGTAAATATAATCCTAAGTAAATATAATCCCAGTCCAAGTAAATATAATCCTACTGCATCTCAAACTAAATTATTACTATACAGAGAATCATCCAATATAATTAAGTATACTATTTTATTGTTTTCGCGTAATGTAAACGTTTGCCCATATTTGTTCAGCAGATTCAATATCGAGGAAATATCTCCCACATGAAACGCGTTAACTCGTCTTGAGAAATAAATGCACCGCTTGCTAATTAGTATCAGACAGCACTGAAGTATTACTAATATCGCGAGCGAGCGCAACTGCGTTTAATAAGAGCGTTGCAGTAATTCCTAGATTGTATCAAAGATTGAATTATATTATAGAGTGAGCCGGCTACGGATGTGTAGCCAAATATTTCTGTTGCTAACGGAGATTTTTTTTACTCGCAATCTTATACAACGCTAGTAAGTGATAGTTAATAATTTCTTTGTGTGAAAAGGCCATGAGATATTTGCTGAAATAATAAACTAACAATAATCTGATCCAGTATCGTCGAAACTTTTCTTCAAATTATTTCGATTTAAGATATATTAATACGTGAGAAAAGATAATAAAAAGGAACATATGAGAAAATCTAGAATCTAATGAATTTTATTATATAACTGTTCGTATCTCGCTATAATTCCCGTTTTAATCATATTATAAGCTTGCAGATATTATATGGCTCTTCAAAAACACTTTTAAAAATAAATTCTATCTATGTTTTATTTATATGTGCAAAAATAGTTCTCGTACAATAATAATTAAAGATAAAATGGTATAAGACACAATATTTTTAATTTGAGGTAACTATGAATAAGATTAAACTCTAATATTATCATTATCGTTCATTATTATCGTATAACAATTATACGTCGTGCAATATTGCCATAAAGAGCTTACTATCGTTATAAATATTATTATAATTTTTGTATATTACAGGAAGTCCTATGAAAGTTCTCATGTTTAACTAAAAGACAATTCGAAGCATAATAAAAGCAAAGTTAATTGATAGTCATAGAAAATGTTATACTCTACACGAGTAGATATAAAGCGATAAAGAGAAACGTGGGAATGTTTCAGCGCGTATTAATATAATATCTATAATACAGGAATCAAAACTGTATTTATATACATACGTATTCAATAATTATGAATTTTTACAGCCATGGAATATCAAAACGATTAAAGTGACAATCAAGATCCTTATCCACTTATGAGATTAATCGAACCATGTGCGTAATTTGATATATAAATTAGTTTCAATAACTGTGATTTATAAATGGATTATTATATTGGCTCGATAATACGGCATAAATTGGTACGTTCAGAGAAAAGCAACAGGATTTAAAATTAATTTACGAATTGAAAGTCAGGTGTAGAATCACACGACGCACAAACTATAATTTTCATAAACAGGTTTCTTGAATGATTGGAAAGTATCGATGAGGAAATGATTGAGAATCACTGTACTATTGTGAATCTCATAAGGTTCGAAAAGGCAGTAGGACGGCAACGTTGATGGTAGGCAAGTGATGTGCAACTTCCGCTCTAACGACGTTTCTATTGGCTTTCCATGTAATATGTTAATTAATCAATCCTTAATTTTTTTAAACGTTTGAACTCTAAATCGTTGAGTAACCTGAGTTATTGGTTTTGTTCAGAAGAAATGACAGCTATTTCATATTGCTATAAAGTTATTATTCGTTAGCTTTCTCTAACATATATTCGATATCATTTAACATCGATAAATCGTATAGTAAGTAAAATATTGTACTTGTATCCTATATATTTATTTATTATTTATTTGGAAACTAAAATAATTTTATTTCATCTTAATATGAAGTAAAATTAGCGTTGAAAGTTATTTTTTGAATAAAAGTAAGGAATTAGTTTAAAGAAAAGTATATATAACTTACTATTTATATATATAATTCAAGTAAAATCAGATTGTATAATGATTTATTAATATATCGTAACAACATATTAACCCATATATTTATATATATTCCAAGAATATTCCAAGAAAATCGATTCCAAAGGTTTAACATAAAGAGTTTAGTTTTACGAGCTATAAAGATCAAGTCTACTTTCAACGGTAGTATATTTACTTTCACTCTTTATGCTCTTATTTCTTTTATCTTCCTTCCTGTTTTATCACATGCTTTTGTGTATCTTGTAAAATAAGGTACACTCCAAGCATTAGAGGGTGAACCATTGAAAAGGTTTAAAATGTCAATAATGGTGTGAATCGCCTGATGGGAATGAATTTGTGACATCACTGCTTCTATTTTATTCAGATTTATATAACGTAATAATTTCCTTACCTTGATATTTAGTGGAATCAGAGAATATATATTATTATTTTTATTCCTATGGGTATTTTACCTGTATCATTTAAAATAAATTTAATAATCAATCTATCCATCTATTCACACGCGATGAAAATGTAAATCCTATTCGAAGAAATAAGAAAAATAATAAATATTACGAAAATGGAACGTAGAAGGTTATTAAAAAAGTGCTTAATTGGAAGATAAACACACGATCAAACACGGATACTAAAATTAGAGTAGAATACAACATTTCCTTAAACAAAAATTAAAATATCAGAGTAGAATACGATCGTCTAAAGAATAATTGTACAGAATATTGTGAACAAATAAAGAATATGAGAGAAGGTACTCGTTCTGGGAACAATATAAAATCTATTTTCTTGAAATTGCTTGGATCGATGCTGGGCCGTATCAGAAATGGGCATTCGATCAAGAAGAATGTTCACGGACAATAGCAGGCGCTAGATGGCGGAGAGAAACGATGAGCAACAAGAACACGGAACGTAACTCAAGGAACTTGAGGAACACTCGACCCTGAATGAGATCAACGATCGAGTTCAGTGTCAGATCGCTGGAAAAGGAAAACGGGGTGGGTCGAGAGGAGAGTAGAGACGGACATCGTCTACTCTAACCTGTCACGCGCGCCTCGAAATGAGAGTATAGCTGCTTAGCCTGGTCTGCAAAAGCAAGGATTTCCTGATCTCCTGTTTCTGTCTGCCTTCACATGGCAACGCGCGCCGCTCATTAATCTCCCTAGCAATTTTCCTGCAAATTCGTGCTACGCTCTTTTGTTTCGCTCGATTGTTACTAACGACAACCCTGAACAGGCAATTGAAATAATTGTCACGATCTCGCATGAAACATGCATAAAATTACACAGGGTCACGAAACTACTCGAATACTCGTAGACGCCTCTTATAAATATATTAGATGCGTTATGTGAAACATTTTGAAATTTCATTAACATTTTCATAATATTCGACTATCGTGATTGGATTGGCAAGGCCTGAAACAAATTCGAAGTATGAAAGTTACAAAATATTTAGTACAAGTATATCTGAAAATCTTGTCTTGTCGCTTAATTACTTATATTACATAATTTCTAGTCAATTTATGTACCTACGTATTCTGAAATAGATCATGGATAAATATATACGTATTAACAATTTGATTTGATCACCGCAGTTTTTTCGCATTTAATTATCTTATATTTCTACCTGTGGACGACATAATCATTTGTCAATCTATTAAAGTAGAACGTCAAGCAAAGTCAGCATTACAGTCGTAAAATGAAATAAAAATACGCAATATGTTTGTGATGCGTTGCAGATGAAACTGATAGTTTGAAATTAGTATCGGACTATAGTAATAAACAGGTTGCATAATCGGTGAAGATTCCTCGGATTATTTCTGCATTAATTACAGGTAATTGACCCAATTAAATGCATAATCGTTTTGCTCGTCTCCTTGAAATTCAGCACCGTAATGTTGCATCAATTTCATCGTTCTAATCTTCTGAATACAGTAAATTTCAGCTATTATGGTTTCTAATTTCGTTTAGAGATAGTACTAGATTTTTATGTAGTACGGAAGAAACAAAAGGAATTAAAAAATAGGAAATAAATTAATTCTTAATGTTTCACTGATTAGATATTTGAACGGTTTATCGATTGATCGAATCTTTGATGGCAAAGAGATTTAATTTCTGTCTAAATGAACATTCACAGATTTCTACCGATATTCACAATTATTTCCGATAATTTCTTTAGCGTGCATTTATATACAAATTACATTTCTAATGAGCTTTATATTGTAGTGCTAGCTTCAAACGAAGACATCAGATTTTAATAGCGAAATGCGTAAATAATATCTCAAATTTAATTTTGATCGACACATTAAAGCAATTAAAACAATGCTTCAAATTTTATTAACTCGAAACTAGTAATTTAGCTGTAATCGAGAATCGTTATATTGCTGGAACGAGAAATTCCTGTCTGGATTCCTGTAATTACCTATTGTAATTTTCAGTTTCAAATACAATATGTATCATTTAATTATAGTTACGATACATAAGTCAATAAACTTGTAACCCATTAAGGTAGGAATGCCATATTCCTGTTAATTATATTCATACTACAAAGGAAAAATCATCTTAACGTTTCTCTTGAAATATTACACTCTAATAATTGGCAACGAGAAAATAAAACTAAATTACCAATATTCAAATGTTTCATTGACGTTCGATAAATGTACGTCACTCAATTGACATTTAACCAATTACAACATGCTTAAGAGTTTCATGTAATTACCGAACATAGAATAAAATCATTTAACGTCACTCTTGAAATGTTATAGTTCAATAATTAAATTGCTAATATTGAAAACGGGTAGTGGACTCAAATAAACGATAAAACATTCTAAACGAATAACGCACGTGCAGACATACTATCATCGTTGCGCTCTCTTAGGGAGAAATATGGACAATAAATGGTCAGCGATTTTGCATTCGATCCACGTCTCAACAAAGAGGAAGAGCACCGTCGAGAAATCTCGGAAGTCATGATTTATACCGGTTATATTTTTACGTTGCATTCCCGTTCCTCTATACCGTAACTCTTCCACAACCCATGAAAGAAACATTAGAAAATCGTTCTACTGTTCGGTACAGAAGCTATTCCACACTGTGAAATTCCTCTAATTTTTATTGCGACAAAAAACATGCAACGATTGCCTGTATCCGGGGAGAAACGTATATATGTAGAGTTTCTTCAAACTTGATGTTTTATTCACTAGGAATAAAACTGTCAGATTAATTTTCGATGACTTTCTAAATAACGAATGTTAGATTGATTTTCTGAAATTAATCCAATGCGTTAATTTATTGGTAACAGTATGAAACGATTTCAATATCTTAACCAATTTTGCATTCTATTGTCACATCAATATCTTTATAAGATTAAGTCATTTACCTTTATATTTTAATTGAATATTATATTTAACTTTCATATTTTCATTCAATTTTTAGTAACGCCGCATTTTTTCCCATAAACCGGAACGTAATCGTAGTTTACGATAAGAATTAAATTAAGATATTAAATATCTCCGCGTTAACATTTAGCAATTTACAATAAAATTTGCATAATCGTATCATATTTTATTATTTATGCCAAATGAGATGAGAAATGCATGTGAAATGTATTTTAAGTTCCATAAAAATTGTTTTCGAATTTGTACATAATTTCCATATTTAGTAATAAATATATGCTGCTCACGTACATCTGGAAGATAAATGACAGATAATTTTGTTGCAGAAACAAATTTTACGAGTTACGAATTAAATCACCAACGTCATCAGTACTTGTGATTTATAAAACTATTGTAAACGCTACTTGTTAAAACAATAGAATTCTACAAGTTGCAATTCTATATTTTGGAAATTCATCGCTATTATTAGTTAGTAACTTATTATACAAAAGAGCGGAGGAAATCATAAATTTTGCAGTTTCTTGAATTTTGTGAGAAAATTTGTGAGCAAGTAGCCAGCGAGATATCAGCGGTTGCACAAGATCAGACTTTTCCCAGTGCGGGCAACTGATTGCAGCATTTAATAGCCTTTAGTGTATGTTGTAATTTTCCTGGAAGCATAATGCGTCCCAGTTGAGGAAACGAATCCCACCTTTACCCGTCAACGATGATTCATTCCAGGCTCGACAGACAGTGCCGCTTCCTTTTGCCGTCATTAAACCCGTCAATAAACCCAACGGCTCTATCTGCCTTGCCAATTTAGAGTTATGCATCGAGGAACTAATGTCGCTTTGCAAATTGCACGAATATAACAATTTTCAATGTATACATTTTTTATTTGCCTTACGTTGTTTAAAATTTAGAAATTTAGAAATATACCGTTTACAGTTACTGCAGGTATCTTCGTGTTGGTCATTTCTTATATTATCGATCTGTTTCTACTACATTTTTTATACCGTATATTCCTGTGTTTTTAGAATGAAATTTAAGAATTAAAAGTGACGTGTTATTTATATGTCTATTAGGATGCTTCTCTCACGTATGGCAATTGTTTTATGAACATCGTAAATATTTAAAGATACGGATAACGATCATTATTTCTTGATCGTCAATTAGCCAAATTTTTATTTATGATAAATATTTCAAAATAATATATAGTTTCAATTTAAATACTTTATATTAGAATTTACGTTTTGTTTTACGCGTTAAAATTATTTTCGTCTGCTTAGGATTCAACGTTGATCCATTCCTAAGACGAGCGAATAGTTATATACTTGATCTAATCGTAGTTATAAATAAGTAACTAAGTAATTATAACTTAATTGGTTAGGTGAAGTAGTCGCTAGTGTTTTTAGAATAAGCGTTCTTTCCTTATAGTTAGAAAAATTATTATATTATGAAAACTGTTCCTATCTTCCTAATTCACCGTGCTACTTAAATCAAAGAATGTTTAATACCAACCATCGTACGAAAACCAACAATCATACGTAACATCGAAAATAATGGCAAAATTAGTGGAATGGGATGTAAAAAATGAAATAAAATCACTCTGTCTACTCACAAATCCATGCGTAAACATATATCTATGGTAGATCATTAATACACTGAACTGTAGGTACAAATGGAATCGTAACTTTCACGAAACTAAATGTATTTTACCTGCAACAACATTAAAGAATTTATTAAAAATACTGTCATATTATTTTTCTACATCTAATTTATGATAAATAAATAACTCGTGTATTTCGTCAGATAATATTTAATACTTTTTATTAATCATTATGCACTCCAAATTTTTGTTTCAAATTCAGTATTGCTAAATTCAAATGTATAAGAATAATAAAGATCAAAATAATTGAAATCGACTAAGATTATATTAAAGAAGTTTAAACGAAAGAGCTTAATTTAGATGCAAAATAACAATGGTACTGTAGAAAGGAATTAAGCACAAGAGAATGATATATTCTATAATATATTATTATATAATGTTATTATATATTATATAATTATTATATAATTATTATAAGTAATAAATTTTTGAAAAACCTACTTCAAATTTCATCTTCTCCAACCATCAATTCTTTCACTGTGTCGATTTCTGTTGCATTCCACATATAAATCATATTGATAAACTTAAATCGTAGCACAAATATTAAACATTAAATTGAAAGCACATTTCGTTCTTAGAAAAAGAAAGAAGAAAATGCTACAGATACTTTGGTGATAGTAACAGACATATAGTCGTATTCAGATATGTGTGCTCACCTTCTTGCTCAGACCAAGACTGTTCGATACAGACGTTAACGAAATATACGAATATTGCACTTGGAAAGATAGTTCTCTCATTGGTTGTTGGGCGGTTCTAAAATCTAAAATGGATCGGATCCGGGTAGTGACAGAAGGTGAGATTAGAAAATTCTATACAATAACGCAGGTACAAAGTTCCCAATAAGGTAATAAACCTAGGAATTAAGAATTTTATAGCACTAGATGTTTAGGGATTTTCCAAACAATTGTTTAGTGAAGATTATACCTGACTACTTTACAGTTCCTGTTACTCTTTCTTACACACCATTCTCGGGCTGAAATTCGAAAGTTTCTCACAATGAACATTCCGGGCTAATGAATATTTCAATAATAAATTCAAATCTCCTTCAAACGATTTTTCTTTCTACTGTAGGAATGTTATTTTTATAACTATACCAATATCATTCAATGTTCTTAATCTTAAAATCAATTAAAAGCTGATTTTCAAACAATAATATTTCAAATAATTTCTGATTATATCGATATCGTCAATTACATAAAAAATGCAGATATTTCTTCGCAATTGTTTCCATACACAATCTCAGACACATATTATTCTAAGGTGAATAAAATTAAATTAATTCTAAAAGCAAATGTTGTTGTATTGTAAAATAATCCCATATTGTTTACGACTCAATTCGGATTATATTTGAAAGCAATTTACTTGATCTGGACATAGAATTAATTTCCCTATGTTATATTTCAGATAAAAACAATGAAGTAGCTTAGTAGAGTGTGTATGTGTGTATAATAAAAATTATCTTTTACCTTTATTACATATGAAATTTACACAAGTTTGAACACGCGCTTTAATTACATATTTTATGACGTACAGAAATGCAAAATTTCTCGTTAAGCGATTTTTGTCTTGAAAACGGCGATCAGGAACGAATAAAACGATGTGAAGTTAGGTCATAATGTGGCGGATGCTTTAAACTTTAAACTTTAAAGGAACAAAGTGACCTCTTCCTCGACGAGTCACGCGGCAAAGAAGGCCATTACTGATCGAGATATCCTACCGATTCGCCGGAATTTACGAGCAACCCACAGACAACGCGATCTTCCCGAATGATCTTTGGATAAACTTGCCATTATCGTTTTCACCAGCGACGATTTGCTCTATCGTCCAGCCTCAGGTGCGAGGAATCTATTGTTCCACTTAAGGACGGTTTATTTTCAGCACGTGCGCTCAGAGGGTGTATTAACGAGCAACGCCTTTTCAGGCGTCATGGATTTTAATGAAATAATAAAGAGCTCAAGAGCAGGTTCTCTATATCGTACAATTGTACACAGGCCATTGAATGTCAGAAATAGCGTTGACAACATTCGCCTTTGACTCTTATATTTGGGCAGAAAGCATTTTTTAGCAGTTCTAGCTGCGGATTTGATACTAGCAGCCTTGATTTGTTCAAAGAAGTTGTCCGATAGATGAAATTATTAGGTTAAAGTGGTTGGTCGATTCTTTTGTTTGTTTTTTATAGGAAAATGAATTTCTGAATGTTTCTTTCAAATGGCCTAAAGATTGGAAATATGTTCACAAATATTAGTATGGTATAAATAATGAAATAGACTTATCAATATGCATTTATTGTATCGAGACAAGAAAAAATTGTTATGTAAATACAATATGATTATGAACGAGATACTAATATGTATTAATTATTAACTAAAAGAAGCATATACATATATAACAATGTAAATACTTTAAACTACTTCACGGATGTCGTCGTGGAGGATAAATTACAAAGCAAGATAAGAAGGTAATTAAAACCCATAAAACGTGTTGAACAAATTTAAAACTTCATCCATTTTAAAAGAAACTATTTTAGTCTTCTGAAAAGAAATTTCTTCATATAAAAAATTGTTTCACATTTCAAACACTAAAAATTATCCGTAACAATATTTCAACTTATTCTAACACAAAACCCCTTTTCAAACCATGTTATCTTTCTTAACACACACTTGCAAAAATGTCATGCCTAAAACATTAAACAAACATTAACAATAACATTAACGAAACTTTAAGTAGCCATTTAACAAAACGAAGACGATGCCACACAAAACACCTATTCATAAAAAACAAACTTTAGTTTCCAATGTTCCCGTCTTAAGAATCGTGATGATTGTATGACGATCATCGCGAACGTTTAGCTAAGAAAATCAGAAGGAAATTTAACACCTTGGAGCAACGAAGTACGTATGTGGTGCGTATTGCTCATCTAACAAGCAATGCTTATCGTTAGATACAACATCCAACAACAAGGTTTCGAATTTCAAGAACGAAGGAACTTTACAGTCGTTCCACATGAACGTTTATACCAGTATATTCACGGCACACTTTCTCCCAGCTTTTTACCGGCGAGCCAGCTTCTTTCCGGTTGCAGGCCGACTTACACCGCGCCCAGAGCAAACATCTTAATACCATTAAATGCAGCTCTTAAGAAGGCAACACGAAAAGAGATGAAACACGCGATCGTGGCCGAGAAAGAAAGCGACTGTATTGCGAAAGAGAACCCGTGGATCACGTGGTGTGATTCACGAGCCGCCGATGCTTATCACGTGGCTTTTCTTTTCACCCTAGGAAATAAGTCCCTGGACAAGGCAAAGCGATTCTCCCCTAGCCTCGAAGCACGGTAATCATCCGCATAATAATGCCCTAGCCGGGCGCGGCTTGCGCGCTCCTCTGTGTCACTCGTATAAGGAGCGAACCGGTGCCTACGCGGTCGTTCCGCCGCCTTTTCTGCTCGATCCTTTGTGCCTATTTCCCGTATGGCCTGCGAGCAACGAGGAAAGGAAAGAGAAGAAGATCCTGTCCGCCTCCACGTGTTGCAAACTCTTCGTTTGCTAAGCGAGGTATATACGATATACCGTGACAAGCATGTAAATAGGGAAAGTCCAAAAGCAATTGAATTGAAGTTGTACTTATTACCTACCTGAGATAAAAATTGCGAAGCTAGTTTATGTTGTAGAGTTTGAGAATGCGAAAAGTATATTTCTGAACATATATTATACACGAGTACGGAACATATATTTTTAACCATACATATAATATTATAAACAAAAGAATAGAGACAAAACTTCTCGTAATATAGTAAGTTAAATTTTTACGAGTAAACATTCTTCTATTTATACACATAAATTTGTACATTAAAAATTACTTACATCTTAAGCAGCTATCTTTTTCTCTTCAATTAAGAAACTAAGATACTCTTCGTGCCATTAGACAACTTCTACTTAGTCACTCAGAATTTTCACGAAGAAATTAATTTTAAATGCTAAAAAAAAAAAAAAAAAGAATTAACAAAATCGCAACTTCTTCCCGTTACAAAGCAATAAAAATTAATCTTTCTCCTGTGGGAGCGCTCTGAAATCTTTAATATCACGATATCATCTAATTTATTTACACTTCTCTCGAAAGGATTAATTATAAATGCTACAAATAACAAAGAGTTTATCCATTCAAAGAATTTGTAATTTCTTCTACCACTACCTAATTCCTCGTAAAAAACTAACGCGGAATCTAAAACGACAAAAGCTTCCACCAGTTGTGCCAAATCCCTAGAGAGCGTTTCATTTCATACCAAGAATGGCCGCAATACCCGCTGCTTTCTTTACTAGCGGTATCCCTCAGACCACCTACTATGGACTCGTAGGCAGCCACATTAATTAAAGCAACATTACACTTAGTTACAGGTAACTCTAAATGTCTTTGGCCGATGGAACGCCTTAGGGGCCAAACCGTGAAGCCGTAGGAACGTTGATAAGAGAGAAGACGCCAATCGAGCGAAGAGCGGCTTGCCCCGAGCAAACGATACGCCGATTCGCACCCGGACAAGGCTACATAGTCCGATCTGTGCCCGCGGCAAAGCGCCCGCTTGCAGAAGAGAGGTGGTGGCCTCCTGTCTCAAGGACACTGGTTAATGCATCAAGGTTTGCGTTTGTATATACTATCGTATATACGAACATGTAGTAGTGATGGACTTAAGTACGTTGTAAGTAGGTTCGAACATTGGCTGTCCAGATCCCAAATCCTTTATAAGTATTTCAAGAAAAAAAGAAAGAAAAGAAGCAGTACTTTCAAGTAAATTCGAACGTGAACACGACAGATTTGTGTTCTGTACGAGTACTTTGGGAAATTAAAAGAGTAGCTGCAAGTAGAATCGAACACTGATGGGATAGGTTCGAAACTTTATGAATCTCCTCTCTTACGATCATTTTCCTTGATCATTATTGAAACCCACTATTGTAATTTTCATGCATGATTTACATAATTTTATGTTAATACTGTTTCGTAAGTTCGTCACGCGAGTCTTCTTACTTGAAGAAATATCTACTCGTTTTAATATCGAAGTAATTATAACTAGATTTCCAAAACTTGCAGGTACTCATTCCATGGTTCGAACACATCTCGCGAAGATCGAATACTTTGCCAGGATAATGAACGAACCGTTTACGCTATGAGTAATATTCGAACCTTACGAAGAGAACCTTGGATATTGAATATGACTTGGATTTATAAGTACATATTAAACTTGATTCCATCGCTAATGTGTAACTGTTGTCACGGTGATGCGGTGGCAGACATGCAAACACGCACGATCAGCCGCACGTCTCGTTCCGGCAAGTTCCCTTTCGAGTCGAACGGTAGCCGTTCCTCAACCCATTATGATATCGACGAAGAAAAAAAGTTCACCCGAGATCGGCCCCGGCGAGGTTTTCACGGTGAATCACAGGTCGCTTTTGTGCCCGCGTCAATGAAATTTCATTAACCGTCATTTATTTCGTTTATGTATTACAACTTTTCTTTTACGATAGTACACTCCATTTATGGGAACTTCGTTTATTGGAACGTAGGTAATGCCGGATTATCTGAACTTTTACCGATTCAATCCACTTATCTGGATCTGAGTTCCTATTATGCGATCAAAAAGTAATAGCTAGTTGGAAGAATCGGCGATCTCTTATGAATTCCATTTATGTAAACTGTTCTGAGTTCTACTGTATACCCATTTAAACGGAATAGGCGTTTGGAGCTCTTCGTTCTTTACGATAGAATGTAGAATGGTATTCCAATTTGGTGTTTCTCTATCTTCTTTTCTTTCTTTGCACGATTGAAAGGATTATCAAAGTTGTTAAGCAGTCTTCTACGTATAATTCTAATAATTGCTAACAACTTTTATTTGAAATAAAGAACGTTTGCTGTACATTGTGTTGCTGTTTCCCCTCTTCTTAGCCGTGAAAGGATTATTAAAGTTGCTAAGTGTCT
Organism: Bombus terrestris; assembly: GCF_910591885.1. Taxonomy (NCBI): domain Eukaryota; kingdom Metazoa; phylum Arthropoda; class Insecta; order Hymenoptera; family Apidae; genus Bombus; species Bombus terrestris. The sequence goes on along the minus strand of NC_063272.1, from coordinate 11,877,099 downwards.
TTTCCATGTAATCCTGATAATCCCGAACGTCTGTAGTAGAAATTTTCATGTTACGAAACTAGTTCATCTACGTAGTGTGTCGAAACTTTCCCAAACCAAGACATCTCAGGAAGAAATGGCATTATCTCTTCAATTTTCATTGCTTTCTAAACAACAAATTTATAATTAAGATACTAACGTTTACATTTCTAATTCCTTAGATCGAACATCGTGGGTTTCATTTGCAATTCTATCTTCTGAAAACTATCCCCTCGACTATGCTAAATTATGCAAAGGAAACGTTGTACAAATTTTTTAACAACAAAATTCATTATTATCTCTTAGATTTAAATGGGAAACATTCGTCATTTTAAATTAAAATTAGCACTTGTTGCGTAACTGTTATAAATAAAATATCGCTAATTTGCGAAAGAAGATCCTCTTAGTCGATTTTATAATGAATTAACGTACTCTGAATTTATCGGCTGAAATGATTAAATATGGTTAGTATTCCGATAATCGCACGGGAATGATCCTATGCGCGAGTCTACACGTACCACTTCAAGTTCATGGCTCTTTGAAGAAATTATCAGCCAGACCATCTACAGTTAACAATATGTGGGTGCCAGCATGATGAAGCAAGAGAAAGGCCATGTTAAAGTTCATGCAAGGATCACCTTGATGAACTTGTTACCAAGTAACCAAAGAGCCATAAAGTATGTTTCTTACACAACATCATGGGCCAAATACGGCTGGCCATTTTAACCATTTTCACGTACCATGTATGCTACTTTGTTGTTCTTTTTACACAGTCTTTTTTATGCCTCCACACTTCATTTTGACGCGTACAAATACTTGTTGCAAGTAACACTCGTGTTAAACGTTACATGGTGCTTATCCTCTTTTTCAATTCGTGCGTGTTGTGCTGTCACGGGTGATTCATCTTATCGATAAATCGTACATTAATATGTTGTTATGTTTTGGTTTACTTAAATTTTATTGTGTTATCCATGATGTCGACTCGTTTTTACAACGAATATTGCTATTTATATAAATTACGTATATTTATGAATTTATAACTTATTAAAAGATATTTCGCATATTTAGAAACGCTTAACAATTTTGTTACGACGAATCGTTTCTAAAACGTAAAATGAATCATTGATTAAAGAAAGTGTACTTTCCGGAAAATTATGAGTCTCCCTTATTGAAGATAGGAGGCTAGTCACATAGAGCTAATATTTGTTCATTCAACAAGATGTTACTGATGATCATTACGGAATTATCACAATTTTACTCTTGAAAACTTCGACTAAGATTATAATACTGACGTCTCTATATATCTATAGCTTATTAGGTAGTCCTTTTATCCTTAAACACAATGTAACCAACATAGTGATAGGCAACTGTAGATAATTTGGAATTTGCAATACGTGCATCAGCAACTGCTTATGGCTCAATCTAACATGTGTACATATACACATGTATCATAAATAAATGATTAATATCTGCCAGCAATCATACTATTAAGGGGTTAAAATGAAACAAAAAGTACAGTACACACGAGGATCAAGACGAAGAATGATGGGGTTTCCGATACACGAAATGATCATTGACGAGGAAACGGTTTCTACGTACGACATGCGAAAATTTCACCAAACTTTCTCACGCGATTTATTCCCACGTATTTATCATAATCACATAAACCATGACCCTCGGAAGGATAATTTCTAAATTCGATTGAAAAGATGTCGATTTTTTTGTATATCAGAGAAGAAAGATTTAAGAAACGGGTAATTATCCACGGCAAAAAGCTCGCGAATGGCAATAATTGGGCGTGCATAAATTAACATACAACACATGCCGAGTGAGTATTAATAGCTTTCGCTATTTAGATGTGAATAAGATTGACGTTCTTCATCCACATTGTTGATTTATACACTGTTAATTTATGTAAACTACTATTGTTTCTTTTTCCTAGCTCTCATATTTGAAGCAATCTTAATGGATTACTACTTTCATTGAACTTATACCGATCTTTCCAACGAAATATCACAGATAAATGAAATAAACGAAACGAAATGAAAAATGTGTTTTCTACTTTCTACGAACTCTCCGATGATTTAATGCTGCTCTTGTGGGTGTAATCTCACATTTTGTAGGAATTAAAGTTACTATCATTGTACGTTGTTTTATTGCTATTCATACACCATGTTATGTATGTAAGGTATTTGTAACGATTCTATTTTTATAACTCGCACCTTTCTTTATGAAACTTACATTAATGTTCGTTTCATTACAGTTATCATGTAGGGCGTTCTATTTTTCTCAACAATGCATAATAAAATCTCATGTCATGTTTCGTTAGTAAAAAGATATTGTAATAGTATATCGCGTAATAATATCTTATCTGTAATAATGCAATTATATTTGCTTTGTAATATAAATAAAACCAAATACGTTCCGTCGTGAAATTTCATAATAATTCATTACCAGTCCACGAGCTATTATCCTGTTTCTTTATTCTCGCTTCGCGCTATTCGTACCTACTATCCAACAAACAGGATCACTTTCTTCGAAGGTAGAACTGCCTCCTTCCTAAAAGGAAAGGAAAACCGCCTCCGGCGTTTAATTACACCGGCACATTAATCACACCCACGTTGCGTAAGGTCGACACGTGAAATCTATGTCGATACGTTGCGATTCTCTATTTTCCAATTATGCACCGATGCCGGAATAATAAGCGTAAGCAGATCGAGACAAATGCCGCCCATTAAGTTATTTCACCTCGAAGCTCTTGACCTTCGACATTCAATGGAATGCTCTTGCTCGAGGAGGACGATGATCCTGAAACGCGCAGACCTTGACCCGAGCTATCCGACTTCGCGCGCCATTTCATCGAGTTTCTGATAAACGGCTAGTACTCCATTTTCCAAGATTGTTAGATTACATAGTTCCTTTATTTTCACTATCCACACTAAAGGATCAAGTAAGGCGCGACAGGAGAATAATCGAAGGAATACTGATCGGTAGTAGACCGCGGGTTGTTATACATTTAGACGAAATTCGAAGATATAAAAATATACAAAATGCACGTAATATATACAAAAATGTATAAAATATTCGAAAAGAATATTAGTTATATTCTTTAATAGGTAAAAGACAAATCTTTGTTGAAATTTTGTTTCTTAATTATGGCCATAGAAATATAAGTTTGTGACGACAATTGTCATTTAAGAATCAGATAGACGAAGAATTATTAAACTCATAGTTAAATATAAAATTCTCTAAATTCAATAGTAATTCGTGCACATACGAACTTTTAGAATAAATAGCTCAAATGTGCTAAATTACGATTGAATCTTAATATTCATTAAAAATTCCATGATTTAAATAAAAAGCTTTAAAAAATATATATGTAACTGAATATTGTTGTATTTACAACGGAATTATGAATTTAATATATTATTGTTCATTTAATGTACTACCTACCTACTTCCTAATAGTACTATTTCATTAAATCTATAATTAAATTTGAAACGCTTAATTATCGAAATGGCTTCTTCGTTTTTCATAATTACGCTGCGAATGTTAATGCGTTTGTGAGAATTTTAAATGTGTAAAAACACACAGTATGTTAATACTAACAAAAAAATAGGATATTTATTATAATATTTAGCGAATAAAATTAGTCATTGCTCAAATTCCATTTCATTACTTATGTTCGTAAAAAATCGCACATCCGTATTCTATATTTGATATCAAAAGGATACATTAAAGTTATATATGAGTGTTAATAATTTCAGTTATTTTATGTCGAGGAAAATCAAATCGAACGAATCAACTAGAAAGTTCGCAAGTAAAACCAATTATTTATTGCTTGCAGACACGTCGAATTTATGACGTTGCGTAGAAAGCTGAAAATATTAAACACTGGGTTGATCGACTGCTTGATTTTACATATTGATGATGAGATAAACTCAAATTGGTTGTTTAATATCGCTAGAAGGAATCGTCGCATCGATCATCACAACCTTCCTATTGTAATTTAAATATTTATTGTAAATAATTGGGATACATTACGAGATACGTGTATCTTATAAAGTATTTGCTTTTATCCATATATGATATAAAATAATTTAAGAAATAATTTATACATTACGAGGCGTATAATTTCGTCAAAAAGATACGTAATTGTTCTATGCAAATGCAGCTGCGCGGTTCTGTAAAATAAGATGATGAAGTTTGTTAAGAAATTACAGGAAAATGCAAAATAAAGAACAGCCTATATGATGTGTAATTTTTATTTGGAGAAATCTTTCGTGAAATATATGAAAATCTAACCTGAAATATCTGTATTTTTGTTCTTCTAGTGTGAGTATATGAAATTTAAGAGAAACTTTCCTTCGTAATTGGAAAAATTCAGAAAATAAACTTAATATTGATATGAAATATTACTACAATTAAGTAAAGTGAAACTGCCATTATATGAAGTTTATCGGTTTTGTGAAAGTGCACTTTTTGAAATTGCTTTATTTTGAATTTTAACTAGTTCTCTAGTGACAAGTTTCGATCTAGAAACGATGTCAGTTTCTATAACAGAGAACGTATAAGCGATTATTAATACAATCACATTTTTCATTTCATGCGAAATTACTAAACTGTCTGCTTTAACCTCGGACATTAATAATATACGCGAAGATCATTGACTGATGAATTTGTATCGCCAGAAACTTCAAACTTAATATAGCAATTTATTTACTTCCTATTTTCTCCTAATTGCAATCTTCTTTTTAATATGTACGAAGAAATAATTTACGTCGAAACAATTTATATAGCGTAACGGAAATATTTCTTTAAAAAGAAAAAGAAAAGAGGAGAAAGAAGTTGTACTTTCCTGTGAAAACAGAAGCATAAAAATATCTTTCATTAGTCTTCGCTCGACAGGCTATTTGTGCAATATACCAAACAATAGTGGTATGTCGTGCAAGAGAATTTGGTGACCGAAGTCTTGGATCAGTTCCAGATACGTTTTGTTACGACAAAGCAGAACGAAACGAAGTAAGAAGTGTTAAATAGAAAATTAAATGAAAGCTACAATTAAAGTACGCTTTCAAAAGTATTTGTGCCGTTGCAATTCCTTTTCATTTCTTCGAAAGATATCCAATTTAAATTTATAACAATATTGTTACAAACGAAACAAAGTAAAACATTTAGAAAAATTATTTACTATGTGTAAATGTACCAAATGCCTATGATATAAAAATTATTTAACACTAATGACAGGCAATTAAGATCAATTAAGATATTCATTCAAAATGATATTAAATAAGCTTATTTATTGCATAAAATGGAACGAGATTTCTAATTTTTATTTGAAGAAACAACCTATTTCTATAGCCTACACCTTACATTCACGTTGCACTTCTAGCTACAATAAACAGTAGCAAGACCATACCATAAAATTCATTAACGCAAGAGTATACAAGAATTAAATTTTTTGCCTCGTGTAATACCTACTAATGATGTATCAATCATCTAATCACCATTAGTGAAACGTTAATTAACCAATCACGATTTATGCCGCGGAAAGATTGTGAAAATATCTACACACATTATCTCGATAAAAGCGATAAATACGAATCTAAATATCGATATCTCTAGAAAGATTCAAGAACAAGAAACGCGTATAGTGTACTTACTTGAAATCTTTTGAAGGCGTCGAAAGTTTATGATAGCGGTAAATGCTGACGCTGCAAGAAATACAACTACGGATAATTTTATGTTCGAACCGATGTTCTATTATGTTTCTACACGGTTCACTGATCAAACACGAGGATTGTCAAAAAGTAATCAGAAAGAACAAAATTTTTAAATGACCGCTGAGAACTAGAGCAAAACAGATCGGATCTGCTTCTCCGACTTTCGATCTCGGTTTTGCTTCTACATTCTAGCATAAGTAATTCGTGTCATGTAAAATAAATAAATAAATAGTTACTTGAAATTGGAACAAACATATCGCAGATATGACTTTCACCTGACAGTTCGATCGGTTGGTTAGATTCTAACGCTTAAATTTTAGGTCAATATCACTTTTTACTGTAGCTTTCAGTTTCGGCGCGTACTAATTAGACGACTAGATCAAGCGAATCGCTTGATATCTGCTTTGTAAGAGGAGAGTTCCTGTTCAATACGTAACCACTTCTAAATAGATCATAGCAGAAGGGTCGAATTATTTTTAATGAAGTACGTTCTAATTTTACTAAAATTACATGGTGTACTGAACTTTGATATTTAACGTGATATTGAAATGCACTTGGATGGTTTCCTTTTGGATGAGTCTAGTAATAAGAATATCGATGTTGATTGGGGTTAGCTTGGGGTTAAGTTAGGTTATAATGATGATCAAGAGACGCGAAGAATGTAGACGAGAAATTTAATTTTATTATACACAATTGCTGAGATTTCTATTATGATTACACGATGGATTTGCACAGATACAAACTCATACTTTTACCAACGTAAGCAAAGAAACAGTACCTAAATAGAGCTACGTTCTATCCTTTTAATATTATAATCGATATTCGACTTTGAACATCTTTTTATATGTTTCTGTATTACATATATTCTGTTCATGTTTGCATATTTAAATTTCTCATAAATATGTAATCATCCATAGTCTACGGCATACGCTAATACGCATATACAGGCTCAATAATGTTAATTACAATGTAAGTTTCCTAACGAGACAATAACTTTCGAAGATTTTAATAATTCCCTAATGATCCTATTGGATTACTTCGTTTCCCCAGAACTATCCTAGCACTCATGAACTTAAATATAGACTTTCAAACAATCGTAATTACTACGCCAAAACCACAGAATACATCACACTGAAATATCATACTGACTTACCCCTACGAGCGACCCAGTTACTCGAGCGCAGGCTTTTATTGGTTCTGCCTGTGTCCCTCATGTGTCTGCCATGTGTCTCTCTCTCTCTCTCTCTGTGGAATCTCAGTCAAAAATGAAAATCGAAAGCGAGCAAGCCAGTGTTCGCAAAACTAGAGGCTCACTCATTCGGTGACCCGATTGTCCAGTCCCCGAGGGTTTACATAATACGCTCGAACGTGTCCTGTTATGGAATCTATCGATCGCTGCATCGATATAAGGCGATACGAGGACCAGCTGTCATCTCGTCTCTGATCCTGTCCCTGTTCTGGCCATGGACCCGTTATTCAACCATGAACCCGATTCACAACCCTCTTACATGAAATTAATTCGAGCTTCGCCGTTCCTCTTTTAAAAGTCGAGTCATCATCTTTTTGAATTTCATCCGCTCGGATATCCTCTTCGTGTAACAGTCACGACGCGCGAGAAGCGCGATATGATTAAAGCTGCGTCCTGACTCAAGCAACAACGAAGCAACAACTTTACTGGTGTTTCAGTGTTTCTTCGTGTTTCTTCACGTTTCTATTGTCTGTAACAAAAGTTACTACTTGTTGTCTTGTTATCTGCCCTTGTTCGAAGCTCAAGCTGGGTCCTCGCTAAAGCAACAACAAGGAACTTTCTGTTGATGTTCCATGTTTCTTGAAAATATTGTTGATTGTTGTCCAATGATCCTTCAACTTTCGCTATGTTTCTATTGTCAGTGACTGAAGCTAATACTCGCTGTCTGTTTCTATTTCCAGAGACAAGGATCAAAGAAAAATAAACACACAGCAACATATGGTGATAGGAACAAGCATTCCTTCAGTGTATATTTGCTGCTAGGAACGAATGTTCTTGTTTCGATTTGGAAAGCTCAAAACCCAAAGAAAAACCAAATGTTTTGGTCCAATGTTTTGGTTCCAAAACCAAATGGTCCAGTGTGAATAGAACGTTTGTACAAGTTGATACTTGTTGGCTACTATTTGCAACAAGCAGCAACAACACTAGCGTCTAGATCTTTCCATCCTCGTTGCTTTATGAACTGAGAGAACTTGACTTAAACTTTATGAAGTTTAATATTACAGCAGCAAGAAAATAGCGAAATGACAAAACACGCTATAAATTCTCCTGTCTGATGAATAATTATGTATTAGCTACTTATCCACACGTGGTCTAGTTAACTAACTTTTTTGAAGAACAAAGGTAAACTGTTACATAAGAACTAAGGCGACAAATAGGCAACAAATAGCCAACAAATAGCCAACAAATAGGTTTTCCGCTGTAGCTTCACTGAAGAAGCAACTTAACATACTCAGGACGAAGGAACGTCCACGTGATTTTGTAACACGCGTATCGCCGGCTGCTCTGATAGGAACCCGAATCTATTCGACGGATTTAGTTTATTTTCTAGCATAATTAATATTCGCTCGCGTTGCACGTGAGCCGCAATAAGGGTGAAAGCACGAAAGTGGGCACGTCGACTTTAACGAGCGAGACGGATTAAGCTTTTTATCGAAGACAGCCAGAGTCTTCGACTAAAATTATAGTTCGCCGACGAGTCGTTATCCATGGGTTTTTAAGGTTTCAGAACTCGTTCCGGCAGAGCGTACAGGAAATTCTTGCGTTACGCGTCTTTGATGAACGAAAAATATAAGATATCGTACGGTTTTTTGCCGGGCAATTACGCGAGTAACAACGCGAGCTAATGAAAATTTATATTTTCACTGATCGTGGGTATTCGAAATCTATAGCGGATTCAAATGTCCTTTCATACTATCAGATTGCCTGAAAATTTGTTAAGTCTTTATTACATTTAGACTACGCCGATATTTATGTATTTATGGAAAGCTTAAATTTGCAGAAACGTGTAATTGGATTTATTAGATGTTTAATTTGATTTGATAATATTTAATTGAAATTAGCAAAATACAGTTGTCAAAGAAGTGTATTGGTTCAAATGGTTCTTACTTTTTGAGGTAAATATCTGTGTTTATCTCGAAATGGTTATGCATACAATAACCTAATAAAACTACAAAAGAAAAGAGAATTTGTCCATTTAGACTCGGTTGGATCTATCCATTTTAAAACAAATTACACTTATCAATGTCGTTTATCTCGAGACGGTATCAATTAGAAAACGCCCCATTACATTATATTTGCGTAAAAAATATATCACAATCAATAATATGATCTTTGTTAATCTTTAGTATTATCTCACAACGTACAACTCCTTTTTCCGATCTTTTCTTTTTGCACAAACTTTATTGGGTAGACATGAAATAATCTTGAACCACGTTGTTAACGTTTTCATAGATTTTCCATTTTTCCACTCAGATGGTGCTGAAACGATCTGAATAAATGGTGATCAGATCGTGTTAAGTCAAGTGAATATGAAGCATGCTACATAGTTCTTCAATTATATTCGTTAATTTTCCTTTTTCTGCATCATGGAACTTACATTCACTCGATTGTTCTTCTGATGAAATACGATTTCTCTTTTATTGACGAGATATTGCCAATGTCATATTGGCTACTTTTCAAAATAAACTTATAATCATAGCCAAAAAAGACAATAACAAATTATTTACTGCAATATTAAAGAGTCATGTTTATTCAAATTATAAACAAAAAAAGACATTTTACTATTCCGAGAAATATTCCGAGTACATATAAGTATGTATTACATCACCATCTATATTATAAAGTTCTAGAATATGTATTATGAGTCAGGTGCGATATACATATGTAAAAAATGTATTATACAACAGAAAAATTGCATAAAAATGTATTACGTAATAATCACGTTACTCGCGTGTAATGTAAGTACCATACTGAAATTCTCTGAAACATTTTGACTTCTTTGACTGCCTGTGAACTAAGTTTACTACGCTACTTGCACACTATTACAAAATATAAAATATTATTTCTAGATAATATCTAGCTAATTATATCCTGAAAACGTCTTATATTGCATTATTTGCTGGAACAGAGAGGTTAATGCATCAGCAAAATTCTTTAAACAAATTTTGCACTCAAATTATATACACGTATACCTATAACTAGGAAAACCTTTCCTCAATTATTAGGAATATTGAATTAATTTGTCAGTTTTGTTTAATTAACAGTCATTTTAGAATATCTTTAAATGTATATTTGTATTTACGTAGGTAGCATATTTGTAATTAAAGTTATATCTCAATCGATAATTTTGAAAAGACAAGTAAAAATTGTATTCTTTTATAGAAAATGATATCCTTTCGTAGAATGTGTAGAAAGACAAATAATTCTCGTAATACGTTTATGCAAACTATTTAAACTTAATTAAAAATCTTTTTATCGTTTTTTAATAATTTTATAGACTTAACTAGTTTTGTATCGTAATAACATATCAAGCATAAAATCCATATTTAAGGATTTTGAAATTTTTGCTGTATCACTAAATTCATTGAGAAATTTCTATGAGAAACGAAAAACAAAATGATGCCATATATTTTTTAAGGTCACTGAAGAAAATGAAATCGCATCTTTACATAAATACAGATATTTTTTTCGTAGCCTCCAATGTTTATTCATTTTATTAAAAAGATTTATATAAAACTTTCATATATTCTTTTATTAATTACCTCCTATCCTTGTACGACTGTTACTTTCTACTGATTTGCAAAGTTAAATCACCTAGTACATCAATAGCTCGTTTGGATAAAATATTCCCAAAGATCCTCTATTGTTCTCTGGTCCAGTGATTTCATTGCTCGATCTACAGTAGTTCATTTACATTTATACGAAGCATCTATTTTGTAAACTTTCATAATATATACAGAAACGTTAAAGAGTTTGTAGAAGTTTTAGAGTGAACGATTTAGAGAATATTTAGGTACTTATTTCCTTATCCTTTTTATCCTTATCCTTCCTTATCCTTAACCTTTTATAGATAATAAATGTCCAATAATTTGACGCATAGGAACTCGAGATATGAAATTTATAATACTATTGACGCTTTGCCAGAATTTATCTCCGGGTACATTGTTAAAGGGTTAATCTCTACAAATTAAAAATCTAATTGTGAGAAGAAATTATCTTAATTAGTATTGACCGTAGAATATATTCAAACACATATAATTCAATTTATCTGTTGAAAAATATGAATTGATAATATCCATAACAACTTCCATAAAATTATACACAGTTGACCAGATAATTTTCTGATGCCAAAAATTTTATGAAATTGATAGAAGTTCAGTGATAAAGTAAAAGCGAAAGGTTGATATTATACAACGTATAATCATTAACTATAATGTCTTTTTCTTTACAATTTCGTATTTTTACTACCGAACAGTCGGGTCAGACTCATGTGTATTTATTACAATATCATAGAATATTCTAAATGAGTTACTTTCTAGAGAAACTAATTATTGTATTATCTAGACATCTAAATTAATATCTCTTCCACTTGCCTATCATTTAAATTTTCTATCTTGTCTCTTCAATCCATTTCAACTCGCAAACATTACGAAAAATGCACACACACACTGTATGTATATTAAGATAGAACACAGCCTTCACCATGAAATCTAATTAGCAAATATAATTCTTCTCTCCTTCTTTCATTTCTTCTCTTACATCACATTTTATTATCTTATTTATTCGTTTTCACAATAAAGAAATATATACGTTACACAAGAGTTTAAGCAATCTCCCTAACGAGACCGATATATTAATTGTTTGGAGCAAACGTTCGAAAACGTTAATCAACATAGCGGCTCGTTGCATAAATCTCGTTTGTAATTAATCAGGAAGCGGATGAAAAATGTTTCATGGAACAACCGGAGAGACAAATGGAAAAAACGAGTCTTCTTACGGAGCTCTGCTGTCCGTGGCCGGTAACAGTGGCTGAATTTCTAAGAAACTGCGGTTCAATTAAACCTAATTATCCTGCTAGTTCCATGGTTTCCTTCCTTTCCGGAGCAGAACGGTATCCGATTAATCGATAAATTAAATTCCACGCCGCGGAAGGAACAGCTAACGGGAAATAATCAGAGTTTCGATCATACCACGTGGGAAGGAACATTTCCGTTCGCCATTCATTCCTGTATGACAGGCCACGTGTTTACGTAATGGACGCATGTTTCGTGATGCGTTTTCAAGACAAAATTACGGATTCGTCAATTAGATTTGACTAAACGACTCGCTCAGTTCATCTGCACGCGTATAGCGAACTGGATCTCTCTCGACAATTTGGAACGAAGGTATGACGAACTGGAAATAACAGCAAATGAAGATCTTGAGAGCTTGGATTTATTTTGACATTGAACGTAATTATACGTAAGGATAAGATTTATATTATAACATCGAAGAATATGAATTCTTTATTTAAGCACTTAAATGCGTTCGACGTGTATACACGTCGTGTAAAATAAAAAATTATCATTTACTATAGAAACTCAAAATTTTAGTAAAAAGTAATATAAATTACATTTAGCGGTATGTTTCCTTTACACTTCCAGTAAAACTATTATGTATTTTATTAAAAAAAAAAAGTTTGAAAAAAATAGTTTGATTATTTGATTATTCTCTTTGTATCATAATATCGTATAATGTATCGCTTTTTATACATTGGCTTGAATATTTTTCCCAATGTATCGTCTATTCTTTGAATTGTTTTCTGTTTTATTTATTTTACTTTATTATTTTTTGGTAATTTTTAGGTCTTTAATAACAATACCTTTTTTCAACAATGGATTGCTAATTTTTTATCTAATAAAATTGTAATCCCTCCTCATTTTGCTTTACTTTTTTTGTAGGATTTATAATAGGAGCATTTACCATACGGTCGATGTGTATACTCGTCATTGCTTGATTTTACACCTGCGAATCCTGTAACAGATTTTTGAAACCAAACTCCGCAGTTAACGGGTTAAACTAAGATTCTATAATCTCTATTTGTCGTTACACGAGCTTCAAATCAATAATTCTTAAAGATTTTGGTAAATTTCTATTCATTTCTAAAGTCTACAATCTTATTTTTTATCCTAATAGATATTTACGAACAAAGGTGTATTTCCAATTGTTCAAACGGTGCAGCCTTACGGCCGATTCTCGGCTGGTACGATAAAAGAAAAAGGAAGTCGAGACACAAATTCGTGTCTTCTAATTATCGAACAGCACGAAGGTTCTAGGTGCAGTCACGACGACATAGCCACACCTAAACGACAATGGGTTTACTGGCCCACAAACGCTTAATCTGTAATTAAACTGGGTTTGCCTCGCATTTACCTAATTTATTCCCGAGCAGCGCCCACTGGGACCTGCGTATTATTTGCTAATTTTCCCTCTAATAGGAATGTCAATTAAGTTTTAACAACCTAATAATAGTCTCACTAATAGGCCGTACTAGGGGAATATTTACATTAGTTTTAAATTAGCAAATTAGTTCAAATATTTAAATATCTTAGTTATTCAATTATTTTCAACATTATTATCATTAGTAAGAGGCATAGAAGTTAAAGAAGTTTCTTTCTCCCAATTTTTTCTCCGCAATTAAGGGAAATTTCTGGTTAAGATATTTTGATTATAAATTTTTTACTACCTTTGAAGGTATTATGATATTTCTACGAATTTATCAAATGTTTATATCCCATATTTTATAACGTTAAACGATTGGAAAGCGTCGAAATCCAAATACATCTGGACAAATTTGTCGTCGTTATTTCGTTTCACCTCGTCCTAATCAAACTATATTTGTACACCTCCAATTTTATTGTTTTACCGGCGAAAGTAAAATCCTACGTCAATCCTACACAGTGTCTCCATTTCAAAATAGTCGTATTCCGTATAGCCAATTTCAGCACGACAAAGTGGGCGATATTTCAAATAGGCTAACCCCACCTCAATAGAAATTACACCAGTTCAAACAACGATGCTGATCACCTGTACGCAAACACAATATGATTGAAAATGACATCGTTTCATTTTTACGAAGTGGAGTGAAACATGAAACGGAAAAAAGTTGGAAGATATAGAAAAAGTTCAGGTAGAGACATAATAGCAGAATATGTAAGTATGTAAATACCATCTAACGTAAACCGAGACGATCCTAGAAATTTGACTAAATATATATGTATAGAAAGATCAGATATACAAAATACAAGTCCTGGTTGACTATTTACACAGGTGTGGGAATTGGATCCAAGATAAATTTGCAGTGATAAAAGATAGTGTCTTTTTTTTATCAGAAAGCAGATAACTATATATAAAAAATTTTAATTGTTTATGCATTAACGTTAAGTTACAAAAGAAACATAAGAATTATTATGTATATATTTAGTAAGTAAATTAAATACGAAAAGAAATTTTAATCTTTCTTGTAATAAAATTAAACAAGCACATGTTATTATATCAATTTGAGCATATTAATTCCATGTATAAGAAAATTATAAACAAAATCATTTTATCTTTGGAAACTAACGAAATATAATAATAGTTCAATGACTTTAAATGTAAATAGAAAAAATACAGTTCTGCAATGGCGTCGAATTATTTCAATTTTATCGCACAATCTCTTTTACGTTCACTGCGATAAAAATATCGATAAACTCTGAAAATGTCAAGACTTATTACGCTGCATTGGAAAAGTTCGAAAGCTAAACGTTCATAACTCGTGTTCACCGTGCTGATTCTCACCCATTAAGATACGTATCTACGACTGGCAATACCGAAGGAATTGGATGAGCTCTCACAGTTGCTCTCTCAGTGCACCAAAAAAAAAGCACAGATCTCTTAAATTATACCTTTATTGCCCTTTGCCAAGCTAAAGTGTTCGACTCGCGGCGTTATTACCGCTTCTCCGCAAGCTGTTCATTAGCGTCCACTTTTCACTCGAGTTTTTCCCGCCGGATATTTTGTTCACGCCATGAAAAACACACGATGCGAAAATTTACACAGAATCACGAGCACAGCCGGTGTTCTAATGAACACTAAAAATCGTTTTCGTTTTCGTGCCCATCCTGAGGCGTGACCGTGAACGTTAAATAATTGAGCTCTTCGACAATCACTGACTTTTATTCGCTTCATACACGCAGTGCACTTATTTGGTCAGAGCAAGGCGCTTTCTATCACGGTTTCATTAAAAATTTTAAGGATACATTACTTATCAGGAATCCTTCTGCAATCTTCAGAAAATATCAAACGAGCGTGTTTTTAAGTATACCCTTTAACCGCTGATGATAATTCATAATTCATGTGATTAAATCATAAACTCATTTTACGTCATAGCTTAGTTTTATTGGACATTTTAGGATATTAATTTTTAATTTGAATTATTTTTCATTGTAAAAACAACAGAACGCAAGAAAATAAAATATAGTAAAAGTTAAATAAAAGATCATCATTCTAGATGAGAAATACTCTCCCTGCTGATCTTTCAGCTATTTTCAATCCAATTGTACTTGTCTAGCATTAAAAAATACATTACCATTAAAACATTATTAAACGTCCGTTTGCTTATCGAGATAAGAGCGAGGTTGAGATATAAAAATTCAAAAACCGCACAAGATTAAGCAAATTTTATGATATCACATCCGGAATAGTAACAAAATGAAAAGAACTAGAATAATAATCGGTCGAAGGATAATCGATAATGGAATTTACATCATCGATTGAATTCTTACTTTCGCTCGTTACCTTCTGCACCATATTTGACCAAGAAACGAGTACTGTTTGATCATTTGGACAATTACGGTGAAAAGTAGCGCAACCGTAGTTTTCTTCCGACAGTTACAATTTCGCTTTCACGACTCTCCTGAATGGACGACTGCATCGTGTAATATTACACCGTCTTACAACGTTCACTCTTACATTACCACGACTTTGTTTCATCGATATAATTTATTTGTTTTTACTATTTAATATCGATATATCCTTAACAGACTGCATGAAGTGAAAATGAAACGAAACGGCCACCGCAATTAACCTCCGTGTTTAGAAATCTTCTCAACTCTCTCTCTTAAAAACTAGAATATACGTTATACCATCTTATATAAATTCTTCAAACTTTCATGAAATACATTATCTTCCTTTAATTATTAAATAATTAAATAATCGAAATAGTAAAAAGGTATCTTGCTTTTGGGATTTACATCTATAATAAATATCATTTGCTTTGTAAAACATGTTATCAAAAATTATAAATTGATGAAACCTGACCACATACGCAGTAATAGTCGTATTAATGAGAAATTTTAACAGAACTGGAAATTCTCTTTTATGAAACGTGCACTTGTTTTATCGCGGTAATAAGTAATAAGCTTTCTATATAAAACCATCATTATTAACGCGTAGGATGATTTAATATATTATATCGCTTCCTAGTTTCCCCCAAACTTCTTGAAATACATAATAAGATATGAACTATTTGCTAAAAGTATTCGGTCGAAGTAAGCAAGTAATTTCATCCGCTGGCATGTTTTTACATAATTAACACGCGGTTTACTTGTATTGCGATTTTCTAATTCTTTCGCAAACTAGTCAGACGCGGTTTCAATGGAACTCGGATAATCCTCACAGCGTGACCATGAGAAAGTAAGGATACGTAAAAAGTGAAAGCAATGTAGGCCAATATTGAAACAAAGGATGCCATATTGGTTAAACAGTCATAACGACCTCGTTACGTCATTTTGTTTTAAATAAGATAGAATCATCAATGACATTTGAACGACAAATTCGCGTAAAAATAATATTCTCATCAAGAATAAATTATCTACAATCTTTCCATAATTCGAAGTTTCGTGTTTGAAAATTGTAATTTTATAAAAATTAAAAACTGATATACCCATTGTTTCTCCAAAGCATAAATTTTTAAAATAGATATCAAAAGTAAACGTATTTCATGAGTATCGTCAATGAGATAAACCAACTATTTGTTTCGAAAAAAAATTCTTTTCCTCACTTTTCATTCCTACGATAATTGATATTAATTTCGAGTTACGTACATGATTATATCCCAAAAGTACGATACACTATACCTGTTGAACGGTTACGTATAAAATTCTAATTATCAAGTATGTTAATTCACTAGTCAAATTGTGTAAAGTTAAGTAATTTACTCGGTTAAAATAATATTTAATTGTAAAATATTCCTTTTGGTATATAATTACGCTAAATATATGTATATATATTTTTTTTCTAAACATTCATCAAGAAAGAATAAAGACGACTACATTATACCCAATTTAGGATATCTTTCTCTTCCGTTGTACAATAAAAACACTTGTTTGAAAATTTCATACGTACATGTTCTCAATCATGTAAATCTACATTTTAACGAGGGGACTATCATGTTTGCAAATCATTAGCCTGCGTATTATTCATACTCAACGACGATGATACCGTTAATGCAAAAGTATCAAGAAGACGAGTTGACCCATTTAAAGCAGTTAATCAGGTTTAATAAGAACATAGGATGAAACTGCGCGCAATAAGTGCTAATAAGTAGTTCGATCCCGTTCGATTGAAGTAGATTCAATCAAAACATATGTCTATCGCCGGTTTTATCGATTTTGAACGTAGTACGTGCAACATAGAGAAACTTCTTAGGAAGAGAAAGAGAACTAGACGTGTTAAAAGAAACGAATGAGGTCGCAGGATGCAGTCGAGTGCCACTTCGTAATAAAATAATTTACGCTTTGCTGCAGAAAGTATTCCAGCAGTATACCATGATGCGTAACGTTATACAAATGCAACGTGTTTGACATAAAAATGCCCCGTATTGCAAAATGCATCGTTTATTTAATGTTAATTCTGTTGCTTTCGTCATTTTCGAAGAGGATATAGAAAAAATTGGAAAATGCGATTTTACGGTTGATTAGAAGGAAATAGGTGATTAATCATTTGAATCATGTTTGCTTCATTATGTTTCGTTTTATGTACTACATCTGATTTCTTGTTTCGTAGTGAACTTTTTCTCCTGCTTCGATATTTCCTTTGGCTTCTCTTCCAATTTTGATCCTGTTATTTCAATGTTTCGAATCCTTCCCCACCAAGTTATAGAAATATACACGATTTCTTTATCATTTCTAAAATAATAAAGCGTAGAGTTGAGTTAAAATAAACGCACATTACAAGAACGATTCCTTTGGATCTTTAATCGGTTGTAAAACGAAATAACTGGATATAATTAAATGAAAATAAATACAGATGCCTGGAAATTTGCACAAAACTAACACAAACAATTTAAAAGAACACAAAGCAATACAAGCTACGTATAATCTAATCAATTAATCTCTCTTAGAATACTTGAAACATAGTGATTTGTAATTCCGCGTAATCCTTTCGTTCTATTGTTAATAACACACGCAAACGGTTAATGTAACCATTGATAATGGCAGATATTATACGGAATTAAATATTAAACACTTAAATCTTAAATCTTAAATCACTTCTATTTTTTCTACGGAATTTTCCATTTGTAGACACTTGTCAACAAGGAGATACAGAGCAGAGTGCAATTTACGATGCTCTTTCAGCCCCTTGTATCTGGCATCGGCAATTCAATAGGTGCATACGAGAGTATACACGCAATTGCGTAGTAGCGCGTGTTAGACACATGCAAAATCAATCATCGCGATGCTGCCCCAAGCATTCGAGGTTGACGGACCGTCTACCCAAACGAAAATTCACGTTTCGAGGACGATATACATTTGAATACAATGGCGTGTTTCAATTTTAAGTTTCACAATGTCGAATCTTAAAATTGATTATACGTAGTCACGAAACGAAAAACTATTAAACTTAATCACTAAAATATTTATGATAATCGATGTAGACAGCGAAACGAGATAAATGCAATTTTATTTAAGAACTGTAGAATTGCCTATATCAGTCGTCGAAAATGCTATGAATTTTTCCATATTCGCTAATGAATTACTACCTCGCTTCCTCGCTGACTTACTTGTTCTTGAAATAAAATATCGTCCGTTACCATTCCTACCGTAGTTTCACCACGATTCATCACACGGCTTTGAAGTTGAAAGTTTAATATGCAATTGCTCCGATCATTAATAACAACTATTCAGCATCGTTTTCTCCCGCGTTAGAAGCATTTGCAACATTCTTAATAACGTCGGAAGAACGATCATCAAGCAGTATACAAAGCCGTCTTTTATCTTCACGTTTGCTTTTACTAGTTGTTGAATGGTATCCTACCAAAATAAATTTAAACACCTGCTGTGGCGGAATCACGCGATAGGTAATCTTTCGAATAGAAGGGGGAAAAAACGAGTCGCAAGTTCCAGGTAATTTAATAAATATCAGAAAGACGACATTTATGACACGGTGTTGGTACGTACCATCCTTATTGTCATCAACGTCGACCTATTTTTATTCGGCGTTCAGTCACCCAGCTTAACTGTAGGTCTTCTACTGTACATACAATAGACCCCCGTTCGAAAATGCCGTGACAACGAACCGTTCCTGAATTCCATCGTGAGCGTGCAGTTTGCAGTTGGTTCAGCCGATATTGCGTTCGTTATGGAAATAAATACAATGAAAAATCCTAAGTGAACTGAATTAGGAAAACCGATACCATTTTAGTGACTGTTCACGAATGACCTACATTTACAAGATAAGTATGTATAATTCTGCAAAATGAATTATGCATACAGCGAATTGCAGAACTATTCATACAATAGAGAATATAACAGAAATGTATAAAATAATAAATAATTGCAGGACATAATTGTATCTTATCTTGGAATTTCTGCAATATTGTTCAGTCTATCTTGTCTATTTTAAGGTGGATAGATATTTTAAACAATTTAGCAATTTTAGCAATTTAATTAGTAGGAATCTTAACTTTCTCGTCGCCTTCGATTAGTTATTACAATATTTAGAATAATTAGAAACGTTACTTAAGATTTCTCCGTTTCATTGCTCGCTACATGGAAGTAGAATCATTGATAATTAAACAAACGAACGTTCTTTGGCGGTGAGCTATTAGTCTACTTAAAGCGCACATGCTATAAAATCAATTAGTAAACGATTTCTTTATGCAACAATAAGAAACGTTTAAACCTATTCTTTTAATTAAATGTTTAGTTAGACTCTCTTAAAATTTCAGTAACACGACAACTAAATTAAAACACTTGAATTCGCATACAAAAATTAAATTTAAAAAAATAAAAAAGATCGAATTTATGAGATATTCATTAACATTAACGCAATTCAGAAACTCATACCATCGTGCACCGTTCTTTGCTTCATGCTTATCGAGCACAGTATCGCCATTCACAATACGTAGCTCTGTACGTGCATCGAAGTCGTATGCCGAATTAGTAGATGAGATAAATTTCTGCTTAGCTCCCATATCCTTAACTCTATTCACAAAAACATAAATTTGCATAAACATTCACGCTCTTATCGAATTATTAAGAACCTATGCATGCTTACTATTAAAAGGCTAATAAAAGAATGGAAAATATATATCATATTATACAGTTTGGAAGGTAACTGTATGATATTGTATTTTGTATCAGAATAAAAATTTCACACATACAAAGTATTATAATCGATCAGTGATAATAATTGATAACGCTACGTCAATGGCGATAAGAAATAGTTTTCGGTAGAAAGCTAACGTTTCAATTGAACTGATAATAAAACGGACATCTCTTACGATTAAACTCGGACATAAGCAATATTGAATCGTGGTTATTATGTAATTATCATACTTCCCGTAGATATCGAAGCCTAGAAGCGTAATGAAAAGAAACTCACAGTTTAAAGTGTTACAAGAGAAAATGCATGCTACTCGAAATAGATATATAAAATTATGGAGTACGCACAGTGCAACAAAAAAGTACCTAATATCGTTCTATTTTAGACGACTGTTACTTTTACTGTTGCTGCCTTTCTCTGATCGAGATACAATCAATTTTCTAGGTTATTGGTACAGCACATTTTTCAAATACATACCGAGCCCGCAATAATTCTTGCACAATTACTGATGATTCGTCAACCTTCTCGTTTAATTTTCAGAATTTTTTCGGGATCTTTCCTACGTTGGTGGATATTTTCTTAATTAATCGAATTTTTCTCAAAAGAAAACCCAAACATTGTTACTTACCACCTTGAGCGATATTTCACTGCATATTTTTCTTAGACTTGTATAAAAGTGTTAAACTTTGCAGAAATTAATAGGAATGAATCAAAAGTTCGTATAATTTTATTGAGCTGCCTTTATAAATACCAGATTTGAATTATTCTCGGGATTATCACAAAATTTAAATACTAGAATTTTTACGTTAAGTAGAAAATAGTCTCCATTGTATGTGATGTAATAAAGTGCTGTAATTTCCTCAAATGTTTTGAGAAATTTAAACGACTCAGTTTGTCTATAAGGTGTAAAAAAGTATATTTACAGAAGAAACATGCAAAATGGTGCTATCATATGAGAAATACGCAGTATGAAATATGAGAAAGTCATGAGAATTTCAGAATGATGTAAGTGAAAATATATTTAGTATGACGCTATCATCTTCAATGTATGTATGTCTGAATTCATTACAAAATTCTTCACATAAATACAGTTATTACAAATCGTTCTCTCGTTTTTTAAAGAAGATGTAGTTGTACCAATTTTCCTCTGAACTTTTCATCATTTTCACATATCGTACTTTCTAACAAATAATAATTCCTTATGTTACAGAAATTTCTCGATTTACCAAAGACTTCCAGAAGAATTCATTAGCGTATCGAACATACGAGAATTATTTTAAATAAAATGTTCAATTTCGAAGGAGTTATGTCCTTAAAAAATTGAAAACTTAAAACCGACGAGACTTTCAGGATAACCTAACATACGAATTTAAGATAGAATCTAATACGGTACAAGAAAAATCTGAGAAAGGATCGACAAAATTTCTAGAAATTCTAGTACTCTTTACTATATATAATAAGTCATCAGCTTAACGAACTACGAATCTGGAATAAATACGACGAGTCAGATGTAAGATCAGAACGCGGTTATTTCGTGATAAGTTTCTACCAGCTCTCACCATATATAATATTTCCGCAGATGAACGAGGGAAAGTATAGCAGTATAACTAGGCAAAATTTCGATACGCTGTATCCGTGAATCAGAAAAAAAGGAAAGAATCACTTAACAGAATGATAACGTATTATCCGCGTAAGAAACCGATATCCTAAATGCGTTCGAGTCCAACCGAGCGCTTTCTAGATGGAAAAGCATGAATAGTCGGAACTCTCCGATGGTTCTGCGAGTCACCGTATTTTCACATCGTTAATAAGCAGGTAGCTTGCACTCTGATAGCGACGATGATGCAGTTGCTGACAAATGAACGAACAATGAAGCTACCTACTTTTATCGCTTCCCGTGTTTGCATAGTTATGTAAGCTAATTGACCACGACTACGTCTTCTCCAGTTCGCTAATTCGCGACATGTATTTTGTATTCAAGAAGACAGGTGCTTTAAACGTGTATTTAGTGAATGGAAACGATGCTAGAACTTAAAGGCTGAGATTTAACCTTCTTGAATTGTACTCTTCTTTCTTTTGGAAATTGATAATATAAGCAGAGATGTATGTTCCGAGGGAGGATACAGGAAGATAAAGGAACGTGGCTCCGATAGATTACTTTTGATGGATTTAATACAATTAGAAAAATAGAAATGCGTATTGAAAGTTTCACATCTACAAATAAGATCGTATCATACATGTTCATATGCATATCTACATTTTTATCGTCTATACATATTTCAAGTGTCAGAATTTAAAGTAAGTCAACATTGTATTAGAAGAACATCAAAACTGTTAAAAGATGATCTTAAGGGCTAAGAATGGAAAATTAGGAAAATTATATTTTTGTAACTCTGTTGCTTCCTGCAGTCTACTGTTTGCGCCAGCGTTATGCGTTTAGTAAATAGATGATTTTTTTGTAAACTTCCAGATAATGTCCTGTTCTTCCCGAAGAACTTGCTTGAGGTAGGTTACTTTTAAAATAATAAGGACAAATTAGAAACTTGAATGACAATTTCGAACATTGGGATCTCGATAGTCAGTCTAGATTACGTTGTAACGTAAGTATTAATATGTTATTTAAGCTTTTATTTAACTCCTTATGATCGACCAATGATGTAGATATGTTCGCGTATCAACCAATCTGAGAAAATGAAATTACAAAAATGAAAATGACACGATACGTTGTATAATACTTATCACTATTCATTATTCAGAGTATATTTTCGACTCAGACAGATGAATCGTGGTTTTTCAGATAAAGAGACAAATTGCAAGTTACAAAAATCGTCGATATAATCTGAAAGTCACTTTGACCCCTGCTGCCAGTACTTACAATAACATATTACTACGAGAAATAATTTTCATGCAACATAAATTATAGGTATGTTTTTCTAGTAACGAAAAACTTGCAAGAAATGATGCAAACCTTCGCTGAAAATAACATTTAATCAAGCGTGCATTGTACTATTCTGACTAATAACTGTAATACGTAACTTCATACAGAGAAACTATGTTCATTTTTAAGAAAAAGGAAAAAGGATCATAAATACCCCGTTTTTGCTGTACATTTTATGTAATCGTGCTAGTATCCTATTACATATTACTGCTATATGGTCGAATGCTTTTTTTATATTTGTACAATATTTAAAAAAGATTTATTTCGCAGAAAATTCATTTACCTGAACAAAACACGCTATTAACCATCTTCCTTGCCAATATCGATCCAAGTTCGTAAATATTCGCTGCACGATGTATATATATGCATTTTGAAGCAAAGAAGCATTCATTCTTCGTTTAAATTAATATATGTAGTTTTTTCACCGCTAGAAGAAATGACTGCTAAATTGCTTGGATACCGTATATTCTGCATTCTAAATAGAATTACCTAGCCGTAAAAATTAACGTTGCCTCCAGATACTAGTAATTACAAATAACTGTACCGAAAATTGAATCATTATTCCAGTAGTCAAACGAATTTACAACTAATCTCAGCTTTTTTTAACTATTTCATGTATCTCAACTATTTATGCAAAATATTTGAGAACTATTTGGATAGTTAAAGACTAATAGCATTATATTATGCTCAACGCTGTTACCCAATACGTTACATGTTCATAATTGACAAACGGTTAAAATATTCCTCTTTATTCGAGAATATCTGATGCAATTCATCCTTCAATCAAATAAAACTAGATTACATAAAAGTTCACTACAATAAGTATAATTAGAAACAAGATAAAAATAGTATTTCCACGTCAATGTTAAAAGGATATTTTCTATTCTTTTTTTTACCCCACTAGAGTGTCTTTTTATCTTTATATCACTTTAATCCTAAACGTGATATCAAAGCTCCAAACTTTGTACGTACAAAAACGAACAATTACGAAAGAAACATATTACAACTGTCCCTTCTATTCTACGCGCGTATGCAATTATAACATGACGCACGTCTACGCCAGGGAAAAAACAATAAGCAAAAAGGGAAAAGGGGAAATGCAATAAAAAAGAAAAGAAATATATATCGAGTGAAATCGTGATTACATAATACTAGACAAAATGGCTAATATTCATACGTCTCGGGACTAAGCTCCGCATGAATCACACACGGCCATTTTTCTATTTTATTTTATTTTCGAACTACCAACGATACAATGAGGAAGTGCACCAACTAACGTTGGTTAGCATGGACGAACTCTCGGCAAACAGGTGTTCTGAAAATGTAGCAGATGGCGGATGATGGGAATCAAGACAGAGCAAGTGAAATCGCGTTGAAACTCATCGGTAACACGAATATCTTGGGCTTGAGAAGGAGATCTTGTTTTATCCTGACACGATTGTTTCTTCTAGAATATCTCTGTACACATATCGGGGCATGCTAGAACGAACGTAATTTCTTCTAAAACCTACTTTATTATAGCATCTGTTCGTTTTAACATACACCGACACACAAGATATTGTGAACACTTCCAATAGAAAACTTGTATGCCCATATTGCATGTGTTCTAAGAAACATTTTGAAATTCCATTCGTTCGTAACTAAATTTATTTAAAAAATAAAATCGCTCTTAAAGTTTGATAGGATAATAACACGTAACTAAGAAAATAACAAAATATATGTGAGTCAAAATTAACTCAACCCTCGTCGTCCAAGGGTGGAAGACGAGTATTACAAATCTGGCAAACAACGTGACGAGCATTCAATAGCAGGTAAATGTAAGCCGTAATCGTCGAAGACTTCGCTCTTCAAATAGTTTCTATCCTCACGTTTATCATATGTACACACGTGTTCACGAAACTTCGAGAAATCTTTTTTCGCGTAGAACCGCAAGTGTTTGAGATTCACCGTAACATAAAGCGATGTAAAGTGTTGATAACGTGCCATTATGGCTAAGTAGCTACCGACCGGCTAGCTTGACCATGGATAAAACAGCGGCCACGCTCTACAAATCAACAGAGAAAATGCATGAGCGCGGTGCCATTTCATTCTTTTATTTGTACAGGATACTCGTTCGTGGATTTCACGGTACGCAGACTCGAGACGCGACTTTTTGCAACAAAATGATCCTGCGTAGAAGGAATTTTCGCTTAAAACGACGATTGACGCATGTTGAAGGGTAGCGATGGATGTAGCAATTTTCAAACAAAATGCGCACAATTATCGACTACTATCTTATAGTATATTTTATCGTATAAAGTATAAAATATTGTGAGTGTTTGAAGAGATTAATTTTTTATTTAAATAACGTTGTTCTCAATAGTGGTGTATATATAATAATATTGAATAAGGTAAATGCTAAATAAATCTTGTCTATAATAGAATCTATTAATCCTGATGAATTAATATCCTGAATATTAAGACTCGTAGGATAATGTAACACTATTGTAAAAGTGAACAATGGCGAATAAAAATTTATAAACATTGTAATTCATATATCTAATGTGTTACTTTAAAACTAAATCGTCTCTCCAACTGATTGTCATTGTTAAATAATTTGGATGAATAGATCGCAAGATAATCTTCATTTTTTATTCCCGTGATATCGTATCAGATGCAAAATATGGAAACGCTCTACGGTACTAAATTCTTAATGATTCAGTATTTGTATGAAAATTCGGCATATCTGATAATTTGGTATTATTATATTTCATAATATGCTTTTTCCAAGCATAAAGCAGAATTCCAAGCAGAATTATCGAAATTGTACTGCATATAATTTGTATGTCGTAATTCTTAGTGCGAAAAAAAAAACTGAAATTAATGTTAGAGTTCAAAGCAAAGTGTGTTACAAAACCATGTACGCGTCGTCTGTATTAAATCAAAACCATAATTCGTGCCACGAATGTAACTTGATATTATAAGGCAATTAACATCGTTGAGCACTATATCTATGTCCGGTTTAGATATCACCATACGTACTACCATTCCTCCCTTTGAAAATGCAAGAACATTTTCCATATGAAAGTTACTTGACTCGTGCTTCAAATTAATTCGATTTTATTGCAGATATTGTAACGTTTTTATTTTTTGCGTTGTAAGTATTTATAAACGAAGAACAAGAATAAAAAGGAATTTCATCAATTTTCATTATCAGACAATTGCCTTTTGTAAAACGAAAATTTCACAACGATATCGATGCGGAATATGCGAATCTATGTCTGTCAATTTGCAACTGTATACTTTTTCTCCTGATGAGTAATGCTACTTGACAGGTGTCTCATTTATTTTATCTTTCTCCATCTAACAGACTATTCGACAAATAAAGATAAGTCGAGTAGCGTTACCAATTTAGAAAGATGATTCATTATTCAACAGGATAGTCTTTACTAAGCAGATGAAAAAGAAAAAAGATCAATCATGCCACGATATAGTCGTTCTAAGAAGATCGCATTCATATTTCCTTCCTACTAGAACAAAAATAGGAGCATCAATTTATCAAAATGATTAAAAACAACGATAATCAGTACTTCCCCGATATACTTAAACCAGAGATAAAATATATAAACCGGATATAATTAATCAGCTGCTAGCAGCAATTCACCATTGACAAGTACTCAGGCAGAATCCAGAGACCAGAGGTTAGCAAATCCTTAGAAAAATCTGCTTTGACAAGGAAATATTATCACGTTAGAACAGCAAAAGAATAGATAATTTAAGATGAAGCTTTGCTCAAGGTGCAACTATTACACGATACTAATTTAATAACTAGACAGTGGATTTTTATACAAATTCATATCTTTATAAACACAAATACAAAAAGGGAAGCTTAAGCAAAGATTTGCGTCACCTATCAAATATCCCAATGAGTACTATATTTTGAATATACTATATATCTTTGCATTTTATATGAATTCCACGATATGTATTTTTACATCTTCCATCCTCATCTCCCATCCTCATAAAACCCCTAGTCTGTTAGTAATCTATAATGTATCCATTTTTAAACATCAAGTACCTCCTCGTGCACAAAAATGGCCATCGAAGATCCGAGCCTGAGTCAAATTAGTCGCATCCAGAGCGCATCTTAAATAACTTATAAGGACGATACGCAAAAGTCCATCGAGATACGATACGGTATCTGACCACTCGTAATTAAGTGCTTGCTGCCGGTTGTAGTAGCCGCAGGACCGGAAACTCCTACCTTCTAGACACCAAGGATCTTCTAAACCGTGTACGATAATTGCGGCGCAATCAACGACTGAAAAATTGTCCACCATGTAAGTACTCTGTCGATTGTTCACGCAAGGGAAACCAGCCAAAAGTAAAAGTGCTCTTTCGAGACTATCGAAGTGATCGCAAAGAGGAAAGGAAGGACCGCACAATGCGTGAACAACAAACACGCATTAACCCGAGGAAAGAGAAGGGCAACTGATGGTTACTTGACGGGAATGTGTGAGTACGTGAGTGCAATTACTGTAATATTTGCACGTGTATCAAGACGATCGTAACGGAATGGAATAGCGTTGTGTGTTAAAATCTTATCAAACACGAACGGTGCTCGCTACCGTCACTGGTGGTTACGAAAATGCATTACAAATTGAGAAGGATATTTACGATCAGTTCTGGAATTGCTCAGAAGGAAAGTGATTTAACGGTATTTAACTAGCGACTATAGTTACGCGGGTTTACTAAAGTTGAAGAATGATGTTTTGCATTTTAGTGGTAGCAATTCTTATTGTACCGCATATTGCTTATTGTTTGTAGTGGGAAATACGATCCTTCTTTTTCGAGATTGACACTAACTGTTGAATAGTAATTATAGAATGTCTTATCGTTCAGACTTAAGACAGAAAGATTAATAAAATTGTGTACATGAAAAGTTTGAACTACCAAACTAAAATTTCATTCAATTAAATATAAACATATTTTTCATTTGAATCGAGTGCATATACGCGCATCCTTTGTTGTTCATTATAACACGTATTGATTAAATACTTGTTATAAATGAAACATGATAACTTTCCAAGAATGAAACTCCGATACTTTATCTTCGTCGAGTTAAAAAGATAATGATTATAAAATTACGTTTTAGTAAAAAGTAAAAAAGAATCATTAATAGAATTCTATTTTCAGAAGATTTATTGCTATATATGTATATTTATTATTATATTGTTATATATGTATATTTATGCATTATTATATTATATTTTTTCATATTTTCAAATTTCTTTTAAGTTAAATATAGGTATATGTATTCGTTCATTTGTTTGTTACGTGTAGAGTACGAATAGAATATAAAATAATAATACGTATGCGAAATAATATCTCTTTTTCAAGAGTAGTATTGTACTTTATAAGAGGGTGCTTTATAAAATATACATACTTTTAAAGAAACGCACAATAAAAGCAATTATTTTCTGTAAATAATAAGTACTCAAGTTACAAATTCGAAAGTGTTTTTCACATACACACACATTAGTACGAATACACGATATACATATGTATAACAGAAGTTAGTCACATAACGATTTTGCAATACATTCACGTAAAGGTTAATGATACGATATTTGCAGCCAAGAATAATGGCCTTGGACCGTATTTACGGGACATAAATTTGAAGCACGAGACATTTGAGCGCTTTCGCGTAATCAAAGTTGATTACATAATTACAATCTTTAATTATTCAGTACGAACACGCCATCAGTGAAGATTGAAAACATACAAATTTATTTAATACATTACGTGAATTTCTCGATACGAAATCCAGGACTCTTGTACTCTCAAGAGTGAGTTATTGTCGGTTTTGCACGCAACGTTTTCGCCTTATTTCCCTTGAATTCGGAGAACTCTTCGTTCCAGTTAAAATCTACACAGTCCGTGAACTGTTCGCCGAAATATTTGCGTTCTATTTACACAGCATTAACAAACTTATGTATATTTACACAGTATTAACGAAACTACTATTTAACGACAAATTTTAGTCATAATCAGAAACAAACATTCGTATAGATCACGTGCTAGTAGGTACACAGAGCGATGTGAATAAGTAATTATTATTAAAGAAAAAGGCAAATTTTACGAACAGATTGATAATCTTGAAATTGTGCACTGAATTTCGAATTTTTGTAGTACGATAGTATTCCAATAATCCGACATTTAATAATCCAACGAATCACAGATAATCCAATTTCCAGACGATAGAAATATACGCGAAAAAGAATTAAATTACATATTTATTTTATTTGACACATTAAATTCCAGGAAAATTATAAAACAAAATTAAAATGTAAATTCAAGGAAGATATCAAGATAAGCTTCAAAGGCAGAAGATTAAATTCAAATGAATTTGATAATGAATGGTTTTGATAAATTCTAATTTTTATACATTGGTATATTTACCCACACCCGATGGGAAACACTCGGGCATCGTAAATACATCATTATATAGACACATAATTTAATAAATTAGAAATATTCATTATTCGATATTGAACGTGTGAACGGAGCTTAAGAGAAACTTTAATTCGTGGAAGTTTCTGGTTTGTTTGGCAAATAAGCTATATACCATGTATTTTTCGAGAACAATTACAAAATACACGGTGGTCTGTTTAACGAACCGTCAAACGCGGCTGAAGCATGAAATTCATACTGCCTTAGGCAGGCTTGTTTAGAAAAATTGTCGCGCGCTATGCGGAACATATAAGCTTACTTCCATGACAATTCACAGCTCCAACGTGAAATATAAGTACGAGTAATTGCGAATTTTATATTTTGCAAATCAACCGACAGGTTTATCGATATTTCACGGTATAATAAATTTTCGAGAAACGCCGAAAATATTGTGCAACGAGGACAAATTTTACTAAACCGCAAGGGATTACTTTTTCCCAATTAAGTACCATACCAAAGCAGGAAACAGTCATATCGAATGGAATTACAACGAAAATCATTGAACCCTGTCAAGCGAAAAAACTTATCACCTTATATAAACATCCAAAAATTCCCCGAAATTTAGAAAAACCTAAAAAAACATCACAGTGGAACATAAAAATGTCCTCGCTCATCGGTCAATTCTTCCAACGGTCTTTCGAGTTGATTTAGATAATGATGCAACGCGTTCATGTAATAATAACGATCAAGACATTGATAACATTATGTGGCAACGCTCCTTCTGCGAGATACAAAGACCAAGATTAAATGAACAACTGTGTGCGACTTAAACTACAAAGCACTACATAATATAACTGCACTATACTCGCCAAATAGAGTACGGCTACATACGTTAGCTACGTTATAATATAAATTACTAAATAAACTAAATTTTATTCGAATTACACAACAACTGTAACGAGTTAGTACTTCGATATTTATTGCTTGTACTTTACAATGCGAAAATCTCTCTCTTGAAATTTAGAAATTAAAAAAGAGAAAAGGAAATTGATGGATTCGTTTCACAAATCCTTTCGCAAGATACTACATAGAATTATGATTAATCATCTGGAGATATCTATTTTAGATTATTCGTGAACGCACAGGAAGCGGAAGAGAACTTCAAACGCATTGCTTACAAGCGTGTGCTGTGCAGTCACGTGTACACACACATCGTGAAACGACCGCTTAACACGTTGACTGTCACTGCGAGAATTGTTTATTCACTCCGTGAAATTTATCTTATTTTATCCATTCAAAAGATTCAATAACGTTAATCAGTGATGACCACTATGGTGGGCAACGTGTTCAAAGACAGTTGATGATGTTCGAAACGATAATTCACGCACGTTCGCGATACGAAAGAGTTTCAACGCACACGTGGTTCGCGATGCAACGGCGTATATACACGTGTTGACATTGCATCTGAAGTACAGTAAAGACAGGGCCGTTTCTCAGACTGGCTTCCTAATCCGGTTAAATGATGGTAGAGAGGCAGCTCTGCGGCTGCTTCTTCGACTGCGGCTCAATCATTCCTTCTCTGAGGCGTTACGAGGCCGTTCAACCGTCTTTGAGAGGAATGCCACGGACTACAACCTATCGACTATCGGCGGGATTTTCTACCGATCTTCCCGAGGATCCAGGATGATGAGAGCTTCGATTGTCATGTTCCCGTGATATTGTTTGTTCTTTTTTTAAAAATCATGTGTGAAATACATTTATTACGTTCATTATCAATTTGTCTATTAGTGCAGGTATGGATATACGCGCATTTAAATTTAAATTCAAATAAACTCTTTACTCGACGTTTGTTCCGACGTAGCAGGAAGTTGCCTGTCCATATTAGATATCGTGTTTTTCATGTTTATCTCATTTCTGGTTCGTAGATCCGTAAGTTAATGACAGATCGAAAGTTTCGCGAGAGTTTCGTCACAGTATTGAAAGAACATTAACCATATAATATTTAACTTCAGGATGAAGTCAACGCATACAGATTTTTACGCTCTCGAGAAAGTTATTTTCTCTCTGAAGAAAATCGAGATACATATGCGAGTTAAAAATACAAAGAAGTTCCAGTAAACCTAAACTTTCATGTTTTTACGGCGATAAATGTTTTATACGATGAAACACATAGGTATTATTATCAAATATGTTTGGACCATTTAACGGCATTTTTGTAATAAATGCAACATTTATATAATAAAAATTGTACGAACATTGGCAATGGTACAATAAAACGTATAGTCCGAATCCGGTATCTCGAGGAACTTTATTCTTGGATTATCTTAACTGTCTGTCCTCTAACCACGTA
This sequence comes from Bombus terrestris, assembly GCF_910591885.1. NCBI lineage: Eukaryota > Metazoa > Arthropoda > Insecta > Hymenoptera > Apidae > Bombus > Bombus terrestris. The sequence continues at coordinate 11,844,982 of NC_063272.1, read as the reverse complement.
ATGTAGCTAAATTACATTTTGCTACATTATTCTTATACAGGTATCATTAACTTGACACTTTACACTGACTACAACATTTTACTTGAACTCGAAAATTTCCCTTATCTCTGTTCAAACGCGGAAAGAAAATTTCACACCCATAATAAAAAATTTATAGCTTACTAAACTATCCTGTTACCCAGAACAGAACCCATATCAATACCTGTTTCCTACCTGTAGCTATCATTCCCGACACTTTTTCAAGCGAACTTTCAGGACTCGAGATCTGTATTTTTCCGAAGATCGATACTGCAAATTGCTCGATCATTACTATGTCGAAGTAACGATTATGTAGTTTCGTAGATAGTCATCTTAATCTCGTCGAAAACCGCCTGTTTTTAATCCTGGACAAGCGACGTGGCTCGAACAGGGTGAGGGTTGCAACACACGCTCCGCACACGTGATAAAAAGTGGAAAGGCTCTTGGACTGTGGAAACAACATAATTATGCTATGGAAAACGTAAGGTTTCACTATGCCGGACGAAAAGTTCCCTTTATAATACATTTCGATTTGATTATCGCAGTTAAACTGTGCAAATTTATACTTTTATCTACTGTAAGTAAACAATTATTTTACTTGGTATATTAGTGGTTCTTCGAGCTTCGATCGTGTTTTTAATAGCGCTTTGTTCTGACATTTTGGGTCAACTGAAAAACTGAAAAGTGAACAACGCAATGTTGTTCATGAAACGCTGGAACAAAGCAATGATCTATCTCTAATAAAATTTCTGTTTTAACCTTCAAGGAATATTTTTTTAACCGTTAACAGATATTCGATATCATAATCTGCGATAAAAATCGACTATATTTAATCGATAAGACGATAAGACTCGATAAATCAACAAGCAAAACCGAGAAGTACAATTATGCGGTAAGTGCTGCTTGTGTTCAGCTTTCAGAAAGCTTGAAACATCTTGACCGATATTTTCCCGACTGAGCTCTTCTTTCCGCGCTTCTGCTAAGTGTTGGAAGCAGAAAGAGATGTAAATAAGATACACGCGCGAGACTGATCTCAGGAAAACTGAAGATTCTAAGAGAGCTTGCATTGGGATAAATAGAAGACTGGCAATAATTTAATTAATACGAAACGAAGGATTTAAAATTTATAACGTACTTTATACAATATTTTTATACGATGTCTGAGAAATCTTACAAACGTTCATTTTAGGTACTCTCACGTCTGTATTTTATAAACTAAAGTTATTTTCGAAGTTTTATTACAATTAGAAGAAACAACTAACGAATATCTTGAAATTTAAAATTTATCAGCATCAAAAGTATGTATAATATTCTTCATCCTCACTTTGTTAGAAATATTATATCGCATTATTATAAAAATATTATTGTCACACAAATTTTCATAATTTCTTACTTCTATATAAAATTGGTTTCCTATATAAAGTTTTGCTTGTTGTCAGGTTTTGAAACATCTCTTTTGCCTACTTGGAGATACGTAAAACCGCAAATTAAGATTGTATAGAACTACAACTGGTAAAAGTCATACATAATCACTGAAACGTATATGTCGGATACAAGCTCAGCTGATTCTAGCCGATTACATCAAATCTAGTTACACCGATTACAGCATTCTCGTCTATCTTCTCTCCTTTATCCTACATTGCGGGAATAAGTAGAGCTTAAAAATTCAAGGTTAGATCCTCTTATTACTCTCTTGTTACTCTCAAATTTAAATCGACTTTATTATGAATTAGGTTCATTATTTCCAACATGTTAATTCTTTGATTCACACATTCCACTTCTCCCAGAATTGACCAAAATAAAAAGATACAAATCGATAACATTTAGATACATATCTAATCGTATCTATTTTTACTCAAATAACAACAGTTAAATCAAAACTCTGTCTACTTTCTAATAAAATAAATAACAATTAATAAACACACAATTCCCTACGTAAAATCTCTGAATAATTTTTAAATACGTAATTACGAATCTACCGTATAAAACTACATACTTCAAAGTTGTTCAACAAGCTTGTTTAGTTCATTCTTTCGCTATGTATACGAATCAATTTACGATTCGAAACAGAGAAAGGAATTGCGAAACATTAACATCGAAAATTATAGATTTACATCGATACTTAATACAGACAGATTTAAGACAGACTGTCTGTTCACAGCTGGCTGGCGAAACGTTCTTCGCAAATTACGAATATAACCTGTTCGATCTAAGATGACAGAGCATACAACATCGTCCATCTCGTGCTTTCATTACCGCGTGAAATAATGCCACGAATCGCAGAGAAATATAGGTTTCTTGTTTAACATGGAACGGTATCCAGCTAGATACTTCGCTCTTAATAACGGCGAAAATATAGTAAATTGTAAGATGGCTGGAGATTACCGTGTAACGCGTTATTCTTTCGTTGTAACGGGAATCGAATTGCTGGCTGCATGTTGCGTGTCATTCCCATTCTGCTAATTCCGTTCCATTCGCGGCCAGACATTGTATGCCGATCTTTCGCGATATCACTGTGCGACACGGTTGTAGAACGATGAATTAATATCGAAGCGATGCAAATTTTTAAATAAAGCTGTGTCACCAGTGTCGTGTTATTTATTACACTGATACACATAGAAGAAATATGAAAGTAAGATTACTCGTAGACACGTTGTATGAATATATGTATTATGTGTGTTACACGAAACATCATAAAATTTCATTTCCACCGTTATTAGATTCCGACTATCATATCTTTCCACTATCAATCGACATTATATTGGCAAAATTTGAAATGAATCTGAAAATGTATATAAAGTTACAAGATATTTAATACAAGTATATATTACCCAGAAATCAAAAGAGAATTTAAACAGTTTATTCATTATATTTAATAATATTCAGTGAAATTATATTTAGTGTTTGTTATGTACATAAAATCATCATTCGTGATATAGTTATTATTTTTCTATTAAATATATGTTTGTAACAAATATTTTGTATTTTCTATATCTCTGCATTTTCAGAGTTGTTTCTAATTTGACTAATACAATCGCAAAGATCGCATCTTATTACAGTTCTAAGGAAATTTCAAAAATTTGAGTTTGGTTTCTTCTATCTTAGAATGTGTCTATCTCTAACATTGCCTAACCAAAACACAATAAGTATATATAATGAATCTCAAACTGACTGAAAAAGTGCAAACATATAACATAATAACACAATACTATACATTTAATCACAATTAGACCGTGGATTTTTATGCAATTTCATACTTCTATCAATATAACTTTCAAATGGAAATTATACATAAAGATTTGTTTCATCGATTAAATATTATAACAAGTATATATTTCACTTTAAATATTTCTTACGTTTTTCAATATTACACGTATTTTGTATATTTTTCATAACGCACATAAAAATCTGCAGTTTAATTAGAACGCTGTAATTCTAATTATTACAAATACAATTCGTAATAAGTTCATCAAATACAATCGATTCGTTCAATTAAACAATTTTTTCGCTGAAAATTCTTTCTTCCTGTTGGAGAAAATTTTTGTTTTAACATTTCTACTAGCATACTTGCTAAGCATCAAAATGCTTGGCCAGGAATAATATCACGGAGCTGGCAAAGAAGCCGCTGCAAAGCGGCCAGCTCGAACCGGAAGACACATATCGAGAGGTTACTGCGGTTCAAACGCCTTGCTCGCTTTTGATTACAATTCAACCGTTGTATTATTTTTCCTGGGGTGGCAATGTCCGATGTCTATCGTGTAGACTCGTGTCCGATAAAATGTTACGACGCTGACACGTTGCAGGCAACGCAGACGAACGCATTTCAAACCCCTCAAGAGTATCATGCACAATGCACCTCGAAGTTCAATGTGCGTGCGTAAACGAACTCGTGCAGCGAGTGCAGTAAATGAGCCACTAGAATCGAAATCGGCGCATATGGCGAGCAAAAATTCAATGCGCGTGGCATGTGCAAGCCACGAAGCAGTACAACGGCGTGAGCCATTGATTTTTTCTCTGGGAAGTTTCATCTATCATTCTGCATGTTTAAAAGAATTTGTCCATAAAAGAAAAAACATTTGTTCATAACATATTCTCGCGTATTTACCATCTGCTAATATGTAACAATAAACAAATATTTGAATCGTAAATTTTATAATTTACAAGGTGATTAAAGATATTTTATCAATCGGCTAATATCCTCTTTCGTTCATTTTAGTGTAAATCTACGATACCTTTGTAAAATGAACAAAATCTAACAATTTTTTATATTATTCCCTAAGATGATTAGTTTTATTTCTATTATCGATACGCTTCGCTATTATTCCAACGAAAAATACGTCTATATACTAATTCACGATTAACAACTCGCAATATTTGGCTAAAAATAGGCGAGCAGGATGTACTTAAGAAGACCAAGTTATCCACGTAGATGATTTTACGTTTCAGTGAATTTGCACGTTCGATGTGTAATCTAATGAATTTAATTTCCAATTAGAAATAGAACAGCGTGCCAGATCCATAATATCGAGCTTCGCAACGAAAGGTCAACGGAAATTGTTCTCTTGTAAAAAAGACACCTCCAAGATCAACAATGTATCATTGGAACGCTCGCATTTACGCGCATTTATGTAATACTGCAACAAACTGGCATTTTTAACAATGATGCACCAATGCGCAGGTAGGAAACGAGAGACCAGACGAGTGGAAGGTTGGAGAAGTCAGCCAAGCGTGCCGGCGAGCATCCGCTTCCGCAGGATGTACGATTGTCATTTTCTTTTTTAGGCTTCGACTGTCCTGACCACGGCAATTCATTGAAAACTAATTTCCCCTAATCGAGAGGAAACGAACGTGTCACCAAAAATCGAAGCTATAAAATATTCTGTCGAAATGTATAAGTTATCTTGATAATAAAAAGTAGAAAATAATTTACGTTCATCCTTGTACACATGCTCGTCTCGATTAACTATCTGACAATGTAATAAAATAACTAAGAATTTAGAACGAACAATTTAGAAAATAATTACATATTTCTGTATAAACATCACTTGCATTTTTGATATCAAAGACAAAAAAATATATTTTCAACTTTCTATAGGAAATAATAATAGGGGCAAGATATTAATAATCGTATCACGTATCGTACGTACATATGTATAAGATGTGAAATTCGTAACAATTGAAATGTGAATTTAAATAATGTTAAAGAGTCATTCTTTGCAAATGAAAGAAACAATATCAGTTATTTTCGATTCCGTTCCGAAGAACCAGGAAATAGAACACGTCGTCAGATAGAAAAGATAGAACTGGTTAAAATAATAATTTTGAAACGAAACTCACACCTTTGCCTTTGAAGAAGGACAATAAATGTCATTGCAAAGATTACAAAAACGATACATGCGATCGGATTTCATTAGGAATACACGATGTGTGCTTATCGACGTAACCCTAGATGTATACCGTCTAATCAAACAGGTAACCAAACACTCGACATTACGCGCAGATCTACACCTTGTTTGCGCGTCTACAAATGCAAATCAGCGCCTCGATTGAGTAAATTAGAAGCTTCAGGAAAAATCACGACAACATGATCGTGGCAATATTGAACAATTTTTCCTACATTACATTTTCCTAAAAATATATATCACTTTTGGATCAAGTATTTTAAAAAATACATTATGATATTACGTAACATTATATAGCAGGACTTTTTGTTCGTCTGAACTTGTCAGGGTTCACAATCAACAGTTTACACAATCGGAGTTCATATAATACGAGTTCACCAATTTTCCTCGCTACATGTTTCGATTTTTCGTTCACATTAAGTGAACTCAACCAGCAAAAGTTGAATTAATCGGATGTTAACTAAAATTTCCACTAAGTGGAGTTCAGATAAATAGATTTTCGCTGTGCATATATCATAGTATTTGTAATAAACAAGATGTTCGTTAACTGATGGTACAACTGAGAAAGGGATGAATCCTCATAGAGAAGTAGGTCGAAAAATGTAGAATACAGCTTTTTCTACGCGAGCTTTGTTTTCGAGAAAAACGACTTTGAAAATCTGTACTAAATGCTAACTGTACATTTCCACCTGACTGACTTCTGTTTATGGAATTTTATTGTGTCAAGAGTATATTTTGAGAACAAATGTGTTTCACAAGAGTTCAACACAAGTGTTGAATAATTAAATACAATCATAATTTTCGTTTTCCAAGAACTAAAAGTTCTGCTTTATCTTACAAAAAAAAAATCACCTACAGAAGGTGAACCTCGCAAGCGTTCGAACAGAATCTCGATTGCTCGCAACGAAATCTTGAGTCGGCGCTATGTGGCGTCTTCCCGCACGTACTATCAACGCATGACTAAAATCCCTGAAATATAACGCGGGGAATTTCTTTAGTTTCCCAGCCGGTTCTCGTAGTTAAAGAGTTAAACAAGCTGCTCGATACGATACACCTATGTTTCATTTAGATACGCGTATACCGTTCCTCTCGATCGTTCGAGTCTTCTCGTTTCATCTCTCTCATTAACGCTCAAATTACTCGCGAAGATCGTACGACGCGTAAAAGTGCGGTCAAAGCTTAGTGGAATGTCTGTTCGCCTCGCTTTATTAGGCGATCACCGATCTACTGGTATGTACACGGTATCGCGTACACGGCATGCAAACGAGCCTTCTATCTTTTTCTTTCTTTGCTCTTCAGCATTTCTTTCATTCCTCCGTTTGTACGGCCAACCTTTCGCGTCTTCGTTCGTTCTATCGGCAGTTTGAACGTGTGTGGCCGCTTCTTCGTTCGCCTTGCTGAGGTCGCCTAGTTGCAAAACTCGTTCCCCGGGCTACAACACGCTTGCGGTTATCTTCGCTCGGGGAGAAATAAGAGGGAAAATAAAGGGAACCAAGAGGGAAGGAAACGGAACGAGACGATACACTTGACGCCAAAAGAACGTTGCGTACGAGAGGCAACAGACCGAGTGCTTTTACGATACCATTCGGGCCAGACTAACTGCAGAACTATTTGACTAAAAAGTTTTTGCTCTTCTGTTGCCATGGATATGTATCGAAATTGTTAGTCTGATTCTTTACCATGTAAAATCAGGTAAACAAGCGTGATATTTTACTTCAAGCGTGTACGTACAGAGATATTGCTTAGATCATGTTGGTTAGATTTCGATGAATTAGATAGAGCACGTAGAGCGATGAGTATTAGGAGTCCTGATATTACTGATATTTAGAGTACATTAAATATTTCTCATTTTATTTCCCAATTGTTTGATTACGAATTTCTTGTTTCAAATGCCAACTAAAGTAAAATTTGTTAGAGTCAATGTGATATAAACAGACTGTTTGATACTGATGTATTTAATTATTATTTATATAAAATACCTTTGAAAACGGCTGACTGAATATAAATCGATTACAAACAAGAAAAATCGGATATGATTCGTAACATTGCACGTTATCATCTCTCGCAGTTTCGCAAAGTTTATGTACTGTTTCTAATACGTTTCTAATACGTTTTCGAAACACGAAGAACGATTCAAATCTCAGGAAGACCAACGCTTTACGAGGAAAGTAATATTCTGACAAAATTATAGAGTCGAAATGCATAAAATTCGTACGAACTGCGTTCTAACATGATCAAAAGGTACTAAACGAAGCATTAAGTCTTCTGCCATCGTTACAATAGCTGAAAGTGTGTTAAAAAATTCATTTTACTCTGAGAATTAGTTCCGCGATTGCTTGCGTTTCGCTCGCGTCTGTTAACGAGAAAAAATATCCGGCAGTTACTGGATTATCACTTTGAACATTTTGCGTGTCATTCAAACTTTATTCTCGAGCACTGCAAGAAAATTAACAACTTCCTGACGTAACAACCTCTTAATGCATTTAAACTGTTTTCGAAAATTTGCTAAGATGACAAACGTCGCGTAGAAGATGCCAACATAATGAAACTGCATCTAGGTGAAACGGAGATAGCTTTCTAGGATCGTTCTTTACTCGGCTTTAACAAAAAGCTGCACTATTCGCCAGTAAAAGTATTACAAGAAGAGGCTATTGGCGAAAATAATAAAAATAATTTCGTACAATTTCGCTGCTATATTTTCACCACTTAAAAGGACTATTGTCGATGTAGAACTGAAAAACGGTGGATTGAGGATCTTAAATTATGCGGTCTACAATAACCAAGATTTATGCTTGGAAAGTTTCATAAACACGACATTAAGTTTAACTATGTTGAAAGTTTGTGTCTTTGTTGGAATTTATTAACAGGTACTAAAAATGCTGTGCATTAGAGCATGAGTGCATTTAAAATAGTCGGAGCACTTAATGACTCGAAACGGGCTACCAAGATTATTTTAAACAAGCGTATAATATATCTACAGAATATATTAAATATAATTTATACTCACTAATTTACGAGATCGCTTCAGAAGGTACTCTTACCTGAAACAGAAAATAAAGCATACGATTAGAGAAACATAGAACTTCAACAACGAAAACAAAGGTGTTATTTTATTTCTAATATTCCATGCTAAAAACATAACAATTGTTTTCGATATTTGGTAAAAATTAATCTACGATTATTTAATAGAATTTAAAAATAAATAACACTGATGTATAATTTTTTCAATTATCGTAAATCTCTCCTATCTTCAATTCATCATTTCTAATGTATTTTACAAGTACTTGTGCTTCTTTTCTTAAGTTCATTTCGTTTATACTTTAATACAAGTTTGATACTTTTAACGTCGTTTGGAAGAACACAGGAACGGAATTAACTTGTTCAGTGAACAACGCTTCTAAGGAAGACTATTACAGAGAAAGTTTTCCAATCATGAACCTACAACATTACATTTGTTACTTTAGGAAGCGCAGCACTAGTTTCAAGGAATTGTAGTCAGAGAGAGAAAGAGAAAATCCAAATACTATATTCCTCGGAATTAACCATCGTTATAATCGAGGTATTAAGGAAGTGAAAAAGAGTTTTATTATAGTAAAATCATTCCTCGCTTCTTCACTTTCTCAGGCCTATAATTTTTTCCGCAAATCATTGTTTCAAATGATACGCACCATTTAGAAATTTTACAAAAGACTGTGTAATATATTGTATGTATAAAGGGCAGGTAAAATGATACAGAAGAATTTTGAAACGTGAAAAGATAAAACTGAAATATCTTATACTATAGATATCTGTGTGTAAGCATAATTAGTTTTAAAATTCTGCTTAAAATTTTTAATAATAAATTACTTCAAATGTATCATTTGTAGGTAGAAAATAACAATTTGCAATAAAAATATTAATCAAAAGAATTTATTTCAATAAACACTCAATCGCGAAGGTTTTCTCACAGTCCATTATTGACATAATGAACAATTCGGTCTGCCAATTTACCCACGCCTACACAACGAATCGCACCGGGATCCCAATTTTCCTGCTTTCTAATAAAACAAATAAAAAGAACCGAACGAGAAGCGTTATTTTCTCGATTGCGGCAGCAGGCTCGTTAGAAGGCCCGAACAGAGTTTCAGTTCGTGGTTGCGAAATTGTAGATTCATCAACTACAAATGAGGATTTACGTCCCATGAGGTGCGGGCAGGAAGATATATACATAGAAAGTACGTGCATTGTTCAACCAAAAACCAACCAATTTAATACTTTTAGACAATATCCGAACTGTATCAACATCTTTTCTCATTTCGGTCTAATTGCAAGCAATTCCACAAAACTTGACACTAATTAATCCCAGCTCTACATACATGCAGCTTCGCGTTCTTATGAATGAAATCTGTATACGTAACGGTTCTTTTCGCTCATCTAAAAACATTTTTCTACTATAATTGAGGATGAAAGACGATAGAATTTAAACGAATTATTCTTTTTTAAAACTAGAGTTCTTCTTTCATATTTTTCGAAATGAAAAAATTGTCGAATTTTATATTTACACTATCAGCCATAAATATCAGGACACACACATTTCTATTTACTAGTCGATATTTTACATCATACGATACATACGATGCATAACACATACAATAAATATATAATAAAAGATTCAATTTGTATTAAATATCAGAAGAAACTGTACTGATGTACTTATGGCCAGCTGTGTTATTATTTATTATTTATCCAATAACAATACTTTATTCTCATATAATACGCTCCGAATACAACACGTTACACACCATCATATTATAAGAATCTTACCCGTAATATTCACCAACACAGGACAACAATAATAATAGAGAATAAAATAATTACATCTTCTATTATCCATAATTTTCTAATTAAATCACATCCTGCCAATAATAACCAAGTATTGAAATATTTTTTTCGCGGTGCTGTCCGTAAGAACACAGCGTGGCGTGGGTTGAAAATTGACGAGTTCGACTCGCGCCGTGGCATCGCAACGTTCCGACCGCGGCAGGATGATATAGGAGTTTCACGCCAATTTATAATCCGAATAAATCATTCCGGGGGTGGGCGTCGAGCGAGCACGATGCAACGATTTCCACCGGTACGCGGGTCAACGATCCAGAAACGAACATCGATCCCTCACGCGATCTTGACGAGTCGCTGGTCCAATAGAGCGGCACTTCCTAGATCCCACTCACGTTTCTTCGCCTTTATGAATCCTCTGGTCCTGGCGATGTTCACGATTGTCGCTGATAACAGCGACCAAGTCGTACACACGTGCACGTGGCCTGTTCTTATTCTCGTTCACGTGACGCGTGTGGGCTAGCAATAAATACGATGCACGGGGCCGAAAGAAAGAAACAAGGACAGGGAGTAGGAAGAGAGTAGAAAGAGGGCGCATCTGCGGAGACAAGAACAACGAAAAGGAGGACGAAGAATGCGGAAAGAGAATGGGAAGAGTAGAAAGTTTGTGTGGAACAGAGTGTTAAAGAAAAAGGAACGTGAAAGCTAGAGGAAGTAGATACATAGAGTCGATAGAGATTTGAATATGGTCTTTTGCAATATAAAATTGGATATCTTGGTATTATCGATGACTTTTTATAGGACGATAGAAAATAGAAGATTGGTTCCAAATTGTTCTTCTGAATACAAATAATATCCCGTTTTCGAGCAAATTGTTATCAAAATTTTTATTTAAATCTTTATTTATCTTTTGTTCATTAAAAAATTGAACAAATTTTTTACTGTATACAAATCGTATAAAAAGAAAATTGGACTTTTCCCTGGATTGTATTATATCAAGATTCTGTGAAGAATTCGTGCAAAGATTGATTTACACGTAGAAGTATTTTTGTGCTAAAAATATACTGTTGAAGTTAATAAAACAAGAGTTTTCCTAAGTAAAGCTATAGCTAATAACTAGGAATTAAATAAGACGCAAAAAGTCAATTAAAAAAATCAAAGAAAAAGAAATGACAGATGAAACAACTTCATAATTTATTGGAATTCGTAGATGGAAGAAAACTACTCAGCCGTTTAATATAATAAAGAAGAACAATAAAAACGCTCATCCTAGTAGAATACCTCTTACAAAAACGTCAATAATCTGCTATTTGATGCACCAACCTGGTGATCATACCTAATAAATCGTCAATTTTAAAACGAGAGAAATGGAAGACCATAATGATTCAGAAGAAATACAAAAATTGATACTCCTTTTCGGAAAAAGGAACAAGAATAATAACAAAATAGAACCGAAAGAACGATAGAAAACCGTGAAATAAAAGATAAAAGGAATTAAATAGAAAAAAGGGAAAGTTAAAAGCATACGAGAAGAGCAGGTAAAACAACGGCGATGGAAAGCGAACTCGTGGCAAAGGAAAAAAAGATATAGAAGGACGACAGGAAGGAGAAAATCATTAAACGTCAAAGATATCATCTATCAAGAAAGATCGATATAATTCTCGAGGCTGTTACGTAGTAACCAATGATACACTCATAGGTAGACAGGATAGTAGAACTCTTCTCTTTTGCTTCATAGCGGTTTATTGCGAGACACGTTCGGATCGGACGCTCGTTTAAATCTTAACGTCATGATGTTCGTAGAGAATTGTACGATAGGAATTCTCTTATAATGATTGTTAGATAATTCTGTCACGAGTGAACGAAACGACAACATGATCAATCATGCGAACATAATTTGTGTCATACTTGTAGCACATTCTTGTGCACAAAATGATTCATTATGAATGATTTACGCAATAAGAAGGCACGAGTAGGTATTTTTTTAACTTTATGTGATATCTCGAAGGGAGAAGAATTCCAAAAATTGACAGAATTTCGCAATAGTGATTAATAGATTGCGGATGTTCATAGATTTACGAGTTTGAAGGTAACACAAAACAACGCGTACAAAAATGTACGTGGGTAAAATACACAAATATACACGCTTCTGGTTGGGTTTCATTTGTTTAATCCCATTCAGAAAAATGTGACTTTGCGTATATAGTAATAACATTTCTTTTCATTACTATGACACAATCATAATTATTATCAATGTATACTAATTTGTATCCGTACAGTAATTGGAGCTAAAATACAGGAGAAATATATTATTGCACGCAGGGCCCGGAAACATCACGACCCGAAAACAGGTTTTTGAATAATAAATATGTCACAGAATCGAAAGAGCTCGTGGACACGGTAGAAGAAAAGTTCGAATTAAAAATCAATATGAAACTAGAGTCATAGCACGATACTTCGTTTAACGATTTTAACTTCGCTTTATGATTACCTCAATTGTAAGTACGCCAATAGAAGCACAATTTTTATCAGATTTGCGAAACTTATCTAAATCCGTTACATCCACTTGGTAACTACAAATTTCCTGTTATTCATTTACCAATTTGAAAATTAAATACATACACGGTCGAATGTTACACCTACAAGACATTCTCAAACTAAATTCCGCGTACGCGTATATCTAATCACCGCGAGCGCCATTTCAAATCTGATATCTCAAAGGCAACAGAATATTATAATTATCTTTAATCGGAGCGATCTTCATTACCGTGCACATTCGCCGAGTAATTCGCGATTCAGAACGATAACGTGGAATGCAAGTGCGTGCACCGGATGACAATATGTACAAACAACTACATGTACCGTCACATAGAAAGACTAACTCGTAACAAACATGGTAGAACAATGAATGAAAGTCGATTATTACGAGCCAGGGATAGTTATCTACCGCGGAAGACAAGTGCCGCATTCCATGCGTTCAATATCGATGCCTCTTCCCTACTTAAAACTTTCGAATTCGTAGATTTTTGCTTAAACATATTCGGCGATACGTATCGTTTCTAATTATGTTAATTTCAAACGTGAAATTAATATTATTAAGCACTACTAAGAATAGGACTTATCCATATTATAAATTTGAACGTATGTAATAAATAGAACATTGGCAACGATGGTATTGCGATTATAAAGTACATCCGGTAAGTTCCTGAAACGAAACTGCACGCGTGTTCTGTATCGCGTGTCTGATTAGAATTACTTTATTTGTAAGACTAATCTGTGCTTTTGCAACGAGCGAATAAGATTATTTGACAAAGTAATTCGTTCCTTGCGGTACAGGCTTTCTGTTTAATAATAAAAAAAAGAAAATAATAGTAACACGGAATGTAAGGTACTGAAAATTAGAGAAAAAAAAAGATGATTAAGAATAGTTTTTTAAATGACACTCACCCGATACGTTCATATTGTACAAGCATCAAGCGTGGATATTTAAAAATATTTTTCAATATTTAATGTCATTGTTCCTAATTAAAACCGTTTCCCTTTGCATCGATGTATAATTAATCTTTATTATTTTTTATATTCTTATTTACACGATAGAAACTATGTAACAGTAAGATTAATCGAGTTATTATATTGTATAATATGAATACTGAAAAATCGAAGACACGAAAGTTGAGCGACCTTTCGCGATAAACGTCAATATTATTCCTAAATAATCTGTATTGCGCCACCCTTTATTATGATGTCTCCTTGGCGAGAACATTCGAAAGAGCTCGCAGAAATGAAACTTCACAGCAGATAGATTTATCTTGCTTGCATAAGAATCACGAACTCGTATGTAAAACAACCATTGCCTCGTTGTCTCGTCGCTATTCCAACTTTGTGTCTATGATCGATAACGGAAAGAACTCGTGGGAAAGTTACGTGATACTACCATGAGATTACGAATATTCGGTCGTAAATTCAATTCCAATTCTGCGCAACGAATCTCGGCCGATTTGATTAATTTTTAATCGATATCAAATTTTAATGAAATCGCCCATCGTATAGCAAAAGTCACATCGAATAATGGGAATGGTAATAATGGGGATGAAACGAAATTTGGGTATTTTGAATTATTCTCAGAGTTTAGTGCTGCAGTTCAATTATGCTGTTACATACAGTTATGCAAGTAAGCGAATATTACCAATAAAAGCACAAATCAGAACATTCCTGTCACCTCCTCATCGGTAAGAGGAAATAAATGCTTTCTTAAAGCGCATCTTATCTCCTTATAACATTCCGTTGGTTCGTGTGAAGAATTTAAAAGCAACAGAAATATAGCCTCGTTACCAGATGAATTGTCAATTCAATTAAAACGTCAGAAAACGACGCCATAAAGCATTGGTAATGACATTTTGCCCCAATTCAATCCAACATAGCTGTATCATCAATGAGAATTTATATTCCTCGTATCAATTTGCATCCGTAGCCGCGAACGCTCGTTTCCTCGAACGCGTTTTAATTTTATGGATTTCCAACTTTTACATTCATTTTAATTAGGTGTTAAGTTAAAGTAAGCTACAGCTCTTGATCTTGATACGACTCTCTCCGAAACCAGCGAATGCACACTAAATAATCATCGTTCGAGACCGTAAAATTAGAATCGAAACGCGAAAAATGCAAATACGCGCGTCGTTGAGATATAGCGTTTAAAATTTTAACCTACCACAGACAAAACATTTTATCGCTAATTATCTATATCTACCAGCCAGATAAATATTTGTCGAGGTCGAAACGAATATTATTCCTAGGTTATTTATGACTTTTTCCTACTTAGAAATTGTTACCATGTCAAACATTTAATTTGATGAGATATTTTTGTATTATCTTACACAAATCGCGTTTTAATCATTTTACTTTCTCACCTTTTATCCTTAGAATTGTTCGAGTTCGATCGAATATGTTCTTCAATCAATTCATATATTTTCAAATATTTTCCTTTATTTAAATATTCGCGTTATTAATTTACATTTTACTTTAAAGCAATGAATGTCAGTTCTACGTTGATTACAAATTTTTCATTGTTTTTAGCGATTGTTATAAACTGTTAAACCTTGAGATTCTTAATTTTAATACAGAATACGAAACGAGTACACAGTTAAACAAGCTGATTGGACACGCGTACTGTTGCCATATGTTGATTGTTTCAGGTCAGCAAGGTAATAAAAATGCACCGTTATTCTGGGTAAGCGAAGTTTGTCGCGGTGATTCGTTAAAATTTATTTCATAATGTCTTTATCGTGAGATAAACGTCGGAGTGCATACGGCAGATACCGATCGACTGGCTAATCCTGTAATTTGCAAAACCTGTAGCTCGGTAATTAATTCATACTGGACGGGGCTGAAGCTGAACGAGAAAAAGGAAAAACTTGATATTCGTTCGAAGAATAGTCATCTGATTATGGATATCGTTGCGGTAATTAATTGTCGAGAGAGATTAGATAAGAAGGCACTGCTCACGGAAAAGAAAGCAGTCACTCATCAAGAGAAAAGTAAAAGGAGTTAACGTGAAATTTTTCATTAAAGAATGTTTCCTCATGCGCCTGACAATAAAAGGAAACTCTGTATAAGTCATTAAGCTGACAACATGTTTTGTCGATACGATATTCTTCCTTTTTTCGAAAAAGGATAGCACAGTACTTTAAGATAAATAAATCGAACAAGATTAAGTCACGATTAAATTGCAATTTTCTTACTTTCGTTTAATTACGTAACACGAGATTAACACTTTTTATTAATAAAGTGTATAGAGTGTCCGACTTTAACTTCTAAATACAAATTATACGTAGATTACATGATGTACAAAAAATGGTTCAGTGAAGAATTGAAAGGGGAACATAATTCAATGTAATTAATTTTTTGTTACGTAAAAGTCATATGTAGAACAAATATGTAATATCAGTAGATATAATCGTTTTTTAAAATGAAGTAAGACAGTATTTAATATATTAATCAATGTATAATAGCTCGTTATTTTCTATAAAGAAGCATCAGGCTATTTATATCGAAAAACCATTTTTAGCTTAGCAGATATTTTAATTTATATGTTGGAAAACTTGTCGTATAAAAGACGAGAAATTTGTCATATCTTATACGATAAGTTCTACAAAATAAAAGTTAATATATCTGCAAAACTCATACGATATCGAAGATTTTAAAGATATTGGAGATATTGTATAATAAACATTAACAGATTTTACTAGATACAAAATTGGATATCCTGCACATACGTATTTGTGCTTTTTATTTTATGATTTCTGTGGAAAATGAAGCTATTATTATCTTCTGGCATACTTATTCATAACATACACATGCACACTCGTCAGGCACAAAGACTAAACACAATTATAGATCAGATCTGGTGTCGACACATTTCTGTTTGGTAAAAAATGAGCGTTAATCATCTAACGACCAGTCGTAAAAACTTACACCGTCCTTTTGTGACCCACTTCCTTTCTTTTGTTTTGAAATGCGAATTCGGCAGTGTATGGATAACATTTGGCAATAATTTTGTTAAGAAATGAAAACAAAGAAAATAAAATATATGACGAATATCGTATAGTGATCAAATACAAATTATATGCGCGTGTGTGTTCATAATTTAAAAAATGAAATTGAAGCTTAAAAATTATAAAACCATATTTTTGTCGCGTGTATTATAAACGATATTGGTATTCTTATGTTTCGATTAAATATTATATAAAAAATTAACAAATACAGTAGTGTATTAAAAAATTGCGATAAAGCTCTTTAATTACATAATTTTAATCGTGTGAACTAAAGACATTAGTTAACTGATTATTACGATTAACTGTTATACATTATTGTTATAAATTATACAATTACGATAAAAAATATATCTCAATAAAATAAATATTTATATCTAAATATACTAACTTACCAGCTATCATAGTTATTGTTAATTCAGATTTTCCTTGCCAAAGTAAAGCAATGATTGTAATTTCTTCAACATATCCTACGTCACAATACGACTGAATCAAAACATCGAATAGAGGACACACTAATATGTATATTACCTTCAACGAAGCTCGACAACGTAATGATTCTAATCGATCATCAGTAATCTACAAGCAGGTCTAATCTAGACATCAAATAGATTTGATATATAATTCAAATTGACACGTAACATTCTAGAAGTATGTAGAAGCCGCAACAAATACCAAAACGACATCGAAACCAAAAATATTTCCATGCGAATGACGACAGTATTTATTTGATTAAAAATGTTTGTAGCGGAATTCGTATCAGTTAAAAACAGTTGATAGAGGAGAAAATCCTAAACTGTAACTTAAAAAGTTAAATGAATTTAAAAATATGTAGCTACAAATGAATTTCAAAGATACACAGATTCTCTTTAAATTTCATATTAACGTTTTAGAATTAAAAAATATATTAAATACGAATTAATAATAATATACATATTAGTAATATATATACACGTATATATTTTACTCAATCGTGTTTTATACGGTACTAGTAAAATTCCAAAAGGTTTCATACAACATATACTATAAAATATCGTATTATACACCCAAGCTCTCTGTAATATGAATTGTAGTAAATCAAATACTGTCGTGTACCACTGTAGCTCACCTATACGGACAACTTTACAGAAGTCCTGCAATGCCGAGAATTATATCCGACTGGAGGCACAGATCGCCCTCTTTCAGAGACCAGTCTGCGTGCGTAGACGCACGCACGCTCTTTTCCTTCCTGTTGCACACGTATGCGTCTCGTGACCTTATGTAAGCCAGTGTGTCGGAGGCGTCCATCGATATTTTCGGCGTCGTAATAGGAATAAGCGAAAAAAGCAAACGAGAAAGTAGCCCGTAACCGAAACTTCGTTACTCAGACCGGTTTAGGTACCTTTACGGTTGTCTTTAATTACGTGGTGCAATAGCTAGTGGCTGACCACCGTGTTGCTCGAATTTCTTCTCTACGTGCTGATGACGTGATTCAAAGAAGACAATTATACTCCGGAATCCAGAAAAAGACGCCATTCATCGTAAATAATAAAAATTCTTATACTCTCTTATTAAACTTTCAGTTCCTTTCGAAATGTCGAATAACAAAATTCTTTGACAGTAGATCCCATTTTCGTTAATTTCCTACTTATACGTGTAGAGTTTCATAAGGTAAAAAGTTAGGTTGAGTACGAGCTAATATTAGAAAGGTTTGGTTTTAACGCCCCTTATTATACATCACGTCATATGAATTTTTTAACTCAAATGAGATTATAGTATTTTACATTGAGGGGTGATCTGAGGACTATTTTGGAATTTTAAGGATTTTTATATATGACATAAATTTCTTGTTGTATTTACTCAGGTACGATATATGGTATATTTTATTACGTGTGCTTTTTATATTAGGATATTATGTTTAACTATACTTAACTATAATGTTGTATATAGAGTTACCATTTTTTTATTTTTTTTTTCTTGCCCACTAGTCACATAATATTAAATAAACACGCTGTTTCTATGTATCTTTAAGATTCTTTCACCTTTTTTTTTTTGTTCAGATAAGTAGGCACTGTAGATTTGGATTTATTAAAATAAACAATTAGATTGGGGTTTTCTAACTTAAAAATACTAATTTTTAAAAACTCTATTAAAAATTCTATTCGATTACGCCATACACCTAAGCATACAGTTTGTAGCACTGAACTATGCAAAAATGTTTCCGCGTCATGCAAAGTTACGCAACACGTTGCAATGCTACGAATGTAACCCTTTGCCCATGCAAATCATCCAAATAGCAACATCGCATTACCGTCACCGTGGATATATATAATTGCGATCGATTTTATCGACAGCCTTAGGACACGGCCGATAGAAACTTCGAAACCTGCGCCTGACTCAACCACAGGACGGTTGTGAAATCAACGAGCAACGATTTCACCGGCAACTAAAGATCGTCAGAAGCTTCGTAGAAGCGATTTAACATGAAGTTCGTGGTAAAAGAAACAAGGGCCAAGGTCTGATAGATTAAATAAAAGGAAAAAGAACTACAGAAACACTGTAAGTCACATTTTCCAAACTAATAAATAATTGTATAAGATGTTAATTAAATTTGTAGTGGAATTTGTAAACGACAAAAATTGAAGTTGATATGTACAGAGTACGCGAAGTACATAATAATTGTATAAAGTAATTCAAATTTTCCATCTTTTCTTAAATTTTAAAAGTTTTTAACAAAAAATAAACGAAAACAACGTCGCGACGATATTTGTCACTGATTAGCCAATTTATTTTTAACACCACGAGGTACGCAAAATTTATTATCATTGTATGATACGGGAGTACGATTTGTAATAAAGATGTCTCAAAGAAATCCAAACGGGAAAGAAACGTTCTCACGATTACTCAACAGCTTACAGGACAGAAGTTAGGATCTCGAGAAACAGAAAAGACATTAAATGCAATTTTAATACCAGTACGATAGATATGCATCTATGTACACAAATCACGGAAAGCGAAACAATGATCGCGCGAATTGAACGGTGATACTTTATCGTCGTTACTAAAAGTGTCGACACTTCATTTATTTCCGCGACGCCCACAATCCATCAGTGTGAATGTATCTTTATCTTTAATGCTACGTGCACGGCTACAAGAATTATTCAAATGTGTCAATACCATTCCGGACAAGGCAAAAGCGAGTTTTGTAAGCGAGTAACGTGAATATCATAAAATGATTGAAAGAAATGAAATTAATTTTTCCATTTTATACAATAACAAATATCCGAGAACAGATTAAGAGTTGTACAGAGAACTCTTACTTTTATAATTATATGTATATTTGCATAAATATACATATATAGATTTATGTTCATACAAAATGTAAAATATTTATTATCGTGTACTGTAATTTAATAATAATAACACTATATAGACAATATAATATTATATTAATAAGAATAATATATCATCATTGTAAAATATAACATTATATAATAAGACTTCAAGACAAAATAAATTCTATTTTAAATTATGGCAAAGAAAGATTTATGACGAGTATGTATTTCACTCAACATCCAAAGAATTCTCAAATAAATATTTTTTTGTAATAAGTTTTAGTAACTTGGTGGTATTTCATAAATATAATAAGTATTGTAAATAGTTCTTTTCTGAATTTATTAACTATTCGAAACTTATATTATGCTTTCGTAAATATCGTCGTAAAATAATGATCAAACGCAACAGAACAATACCTCAATACAAGAACCTTACATATCTTTTCCAATTTCACACGACATCGCTCGTCATTTTGCTCTTTAAATTACGAGCAATACTAAAATTTGTACGATCATATGAAATGGCCTGAAAAGAGGCAAGCGCAAACTCACGAACTTGGATGTTCTGCCACGATAATCGAAACGCGTTGCACCATAATTACATTCACCGGTGTAGGTTGCCCTTCGATTTTCGTGACGCCCGGCTGACGTGAATTTACCTTTAGAGCCACGTGCGAGCCTGATGCATGGTCGAGTACGTATATAGCGGGCGTCGCCGGGAACTTTAGTGCCTGACTTGCATACATTATCGTCTTTCGCGCATACACCGTATCGTTGTCCATAATCTCGTACGTTTCTTCCACAGTTAGAGGGACGAGGACGCACTGAGCGCGAGAAACACGGAGCAGGATTTCTCGGCGTACAATTAAACTGAGCTGACCCTTGAACCCTGACGCTTCATACGGCAGATAATGCAGGCGAGCTCCAATATTTGTCCGGATTATACAAACCTCTATGGCACGGAATCCGGTTTCCAAATACAAGCTAACAGTTCGTTCTACGTGTAGATAGTTAACACTAGAACCTCGAATGAGGTAACTTCTTTCTTACTTTTTCCTTTCTCACTATTTTGGTAGTCGTAGGCCTGGGAACGCGATGCTTGATTACTTTTCATATTTTTGTTGAAACTTTGTGTAGGTGTACAGTTCGTGGATATACGTTATCGTTGTTATATCTGTATTTATGACATTATGAATAGTAATTATATATAGATGCTAATTTGTGCGAAATATCGTAGAACATAAATAACAGAAACACATTATACATATTTTTATAATTGTAAATTCCTCTTGTCTTCATAATTTAAAATCACTGTTTCATTGTGATATTTCGTTAGTTTAGTACCAACAGAATATATGTATGAATAAGAATTATGTAACTGATGCGTTATTTTCAATATTCCTATAGCACATTTGATACTTGAATAATTTATTGATTATTTATTGATTAATTACTCGTAATTTCCTCTCAGCTAATTAATTTACGTCTAACATTCTAGAAACTTCTTCCTAACATGTATATCATCTCCGAACAGTTATCTTCGATTTACGATTAAATCGATTAGTTCATAACCATAACGTTAAGCTGCAAAAAGTTGTAATAAATTAGATGTTTTTCTCTGATAATCAAACAAAATTTTAGTTATAGATAGTTAACACATATCCAACGATTTCGAACTGAGAAATTGCGCGTATAAACTAAAACAAAAACGTATGAGAATCGCAAGAAACTCATCACTGACACGTGAACACCCACGGTTCTTACGGAGCATCGTGGTTGTTCGATTAACGAACCGTGTCCTACGATATCCGTCGTTAATTTCAGCCTGCCGGCACCACGAGACCATCAATCAGCATCGATCGAACGCTATTATGCAGAACTATAGCAACTATCCGATCCATCAATCTGATCACGACAAAAAGGCCTGTTTTGTTCTTATAATCTTTGATGGGTTCAATCTTGTAATCGCTAATGCTGCAAACTTGCTATAATAACTTCAAATAAACGATTTGGAAATTTATACGGGTGTACGTTATTCGTTTTTTATTGCTTTAGAATTTAATCAAATATTTTATGAGACAACCATATTAAGAGTATACGCATGTATCATATTTTTAGGAATAGAATTAAAACAAGTGAAATGTAGCCGGAGATTTGTATTTATTATATTAAGTTTTATAACGAATAGATACTTTATTTTGCATACTTCGTGTATTTTTATATATTACGTGTATTACGTGCACCTTTGCAGCTTCAAATAATATATCTGCATAAATGATTCAGGATTTATAGCGACTTCTCAACTTGAAAGAACCTAAATCTATAAAACTTTTGAATTTAAAGATGTTTTTATACATTCTTTTAATTACGCCAAGCATAAAAGAAGAGTATATAATTAAATTAACATTTGTAGCGATATATTATAAAAAAAAAAGTAGAAATTATAAAATTCATATGAACTTCAATTCACATTTCATGAAATGAAATGCTCCGCTATTCTTTTTATTAGCATTTCCATAGAATTCTCTTAATAGGAATTATACGTTTAGAATTTCATGAATAGAACATCGCGTCATTAAAAAACTCTAATTAATGCTAAGAATTGAAAAGCGTACTTTCTAAGAAGACAAATTGTGATACATCATAGGGTTATACCGTCTGTTTGATGTATGCCCACGTAAAGCAAACATCAAGATAAAAGTAAAAATATTTATCCACGTCTGTTCAACAAAGAAAACAGATTTAAAAAGCTGTGTCAACTTCTTATAGTGAATTTTTATTGAACAGCGTTTTGATTATGTAAAAACTTTCACGAAAGATACCGTGAAATTGAAACGTTTATAAGAAATAAGTCCACAAGAAAATACTGTTCATTCATAATTAAAAGAATGTTGTATTTGGTTGTTGGAAGTCTTTTTGCAAATTATATACACTACATACAGTTTGTCTCAATATGAAATATAAAATGATGAATTTGACACATTAAATTGGTTACTATAATTTATTGTTATTTAATTTTATAATTTATTGCTTATACATACAAACATACATACAAATGCTATATACATACAAACTAGTCTAATCTCAATTAGACAAATTGAGAGGTCTCAAATCTCTCATTAATCAATAAGCATTGCACTTCCTGTAATTTTTTATTTTCTCTTCTTTTTAACTTTACTCATTGCTTAAGTTTTTAATTAGTCACTCTGCTAATCATTTTTTCCAATAACAAAGCACTATAAGATAAAACAATACACATATCGTGATATTAATCTTACAGTCTTATTTTAAAATTTTACTTCAAGATATTTCGTTCTATAGCTTTGATGCAATTTATTGTAACGGAAGTACTGACATAAGAAATCGACTGACATTCATGTTTCTTCTTCACTGGGCCACAATCTTTTATGACTGATATAAATTAAAATGCAATGCACCATATGACAGTACACATAAGTCAAACACGTCCTCTTTACTAACAAGGTTCGACAGAAGTAGGCCGTACGATCTGCTTCTTGTATTGATGCGTTTTATTAAATCGCAATATATCGTAATCTACAGGTGAAAGTAACATAACTTTGAAATATATCAGTTAATCCTCTACTTTCTTAATATTAATTACATCCGTCTTTACACGATAAAACATAAAATTCCTTGTTATTCTAGTTATGTATTATGCAATTCGTATCGTTAAAATAAATATATTTGAACAAAAAATATAAAAGACTTGTTATACACGTTTATGAGAAATTAATTTCCTTAATTGAATACAGCGTACAGGTACAAAAGCATTAAACTGAATGAAACCTGGTCATAAATGTAAGACAGACACAATCCTGATCAAATTGATGTTAACAAATATCAATAGCGACTTTCTTTATATCTTTTATACCTGAAAACTTAAGAGATAAAATATTTATGTAAGTTAGTATGATCTAACCGTCCATAAAATACCTCTTTTGAATGAGAGTACGTACGTACATTTCAAGTTAAGAAAGTACGATTTTAATGCACACGCTGGGACGTATTTGGCATAACAAGAAAAATTTACACGATTTTGTGTCTATATATCATTGTAGGTATAAAAAAGTATATAATAAAGGAGTTAGTGACGTAACTCGAGTCCTTGTCCTCTTTCGTTTTTCTCAGTTGGAATTTTCGTTCAAAATTCATATTACGTATATATTAAGTATTAAATTTAAAAATATTTTATTCAAATGACAAAATATGAATAAAATTATTTTTTTTTTTTTTTTTTTTTTTTTTTTTTTTAAAAAGATAACTCGTACTCTTTTTAAGGGAGAATGTATCTCTATAAAAAAATTCTAGAAAAATTTTAATAGTGGTTATACTCGACATATTTTTATTGTCAGATTTTTATCTAATAAAGTTGTCCATTAATTCTCGAAAGAAACAATAAACCGAATTCTACGGTGAATTAACAATGCAAAGGATAATCAACAGCTATCAGAATAATGTCGATCCACGATCACTAAAGTATGAAAAATATTTTCTTTGGCAAGAGAACACGCGCATCGATATCACCGTGATTTACTGAAATAACACGTTGGATCGAGCATGCAAGAAGTCCTACTGCTTTCCGCGTACAAATACCACGCTTGATAGTCGGCCAGCCTTGCAATGCGGAGGATCGAAACAGAAGTTTATTTCCGTGGAAACGTAGTGCAAACGACCTGTAACGTTTTATTACACATTCAATCCAGCTGGAACGCAATGGAATTTGTGTGAATCAGGCACTGTGGAAAACGCGCTCGACCAAAGCCGATTAAGATGATAATTAGAAAAATAGAAACTATTCGGCGAGCTTCGAAGGTTAAATGAAATTTGCATCGTAGATATACGATAACTCGATAATAATTGAATAAAATCATTTTTCCTTTTCTTATTCGGCCAACATTCTTGAACTTCTTTCCTCCTACATTCTTCGAACATAAAATTATTGTTCTTTTGCTCATTCAAGTTCTTCGTTCGGTCGTTTTGAGAATGTTTTGCTGGTCGTTGCTGCAATGATTTCTAACTAGATACAAGCCTTAAAAGATTTCTTATAGATTTTCAGTATCATAATGAAATCCGATTATCAATATCGGCCATGTAACCTCGAAATCGTCGATCGATCGCGGCGGGAGCCTTGATCTTGCCGAGTGAAAACTAGTTTCGCAAGAACTGCGGAGCAGTCACGCCTTCGCGCTTCCGGATTTCTGATGCAGATTAGGTGTTAGTCAGCGACGACGTATTCTTTCACCCAATCAAGTAGCAACGGACACTTGAACCTAACGACACGTGTATAATTTACTTGACGAGAAAAAAAATAGAATAATTGCGGAAGTAATAGGCGATCGTTCGATAGAGATCCATCGCGATCGCTACGTGTTACCCATCGAGGATCGCGGAATTTTATACATTTAATAAGTTACTTTAAGAGAGGGAAAGAACAGTTTTGAGATGTGGTGGAAAAATAAATAACTGCAGTTTAATGGATCATTTGAAATATGAGTGAATCAGCGCTCTACGTTCGTCTTTGTATTGGTAGTATTACGTGTTTGATTGATTCGATCGTAACTGAGATAAGAATGAAACGATTCTGATCAATCATTAGAGTTTCTAAGAGTATTATAGCGCTTTTTCCATCGTTTCAACGATCTTCTAAACGAGATTATGCTCCTCGATCGACGAGCTGTGAAGGATGATAACATTATTTTTCACTGGTTAATGAGAGATGTTTTATAATAGAAATTAATGAAGACTGAGAAAAGAAAAGTTTCTATAAAACGTTATTTAAGATACATCTGATGTAGTTAATTTAAGAAATGGTATTTTTATGAAGAATGATTTTACAGACGCTAGCAACGTAATGAATAACTACTTTTCTATAGTAAATAACTTTTCGTAATTGACAAGTGTTGTACAATTATTTTGTTACCTGATGAGCTTCTTACCTTCAGGTTCTTCACTTTCTTAATCATAAATCAAATTGGAAAGATTCTTTTAAACTAATACAGCAACTGCTCGTGTTAATTATATATGTATAGTATATTGCTTTATTTTTTAACAGGTAATTTAAGTTTAGAGTCTACTAGCTCCATAAAAAATAGTAATTTGTCCTCTTAATTATTAATTCACCATTCATTCATTAATTTGTACTCTTTAATACAATTCACATACTGTCGTTATAAATTGACCAAAGTGTATAAATATTTACGAACGACACCCTTCGGTAGGTACAGTTTAATCTACTGGATAGAAATATTTCAAATATTCTGGAAATATTCTTTCATAGAAATACAGAGAATTAAAATTGAAATTTTATTCAGAAAGTCAAAAATAGATGTGTCATATTTCGCGAACTGTCATATCCTGTTCCTTGATCCATGTACGAGCACAGTCTGCGAAAATTTTCTCGCGTCTTGTATTAATTTCCGGTCAGACTCGGTTCGAATTGTAATTACTCGACATTCCTCACGGAATCGTAGACATGTATTGTTGAAAAATAATGCGATGCGTAACGGCGTGCAGATTCGATCGATTTAGATACCGTTATTTTTCTATGAAAAGTATTATACTCGTACATTTTTGTATGTCTTTCTTTCTTTTCAATTAATTCCTAACATTTTGCTACACGAGCATCCTCGAGACTTGAGAAAGCAGTAAATTTAATTTACAGTTGGAACACTTCTTCATTTTACAGTATATTAACGAAACTATTGTATACTTAAGAGAAAAGAAGGATAAAATGTTCGTATAATTACTTAGATTCGCATATCTTGACCTTCGTTATATTTATATAGAATTAATTATTCCAATTCCTATTGTATTCACACGGATCTTACAATTACATTTTAAAAAAGAACTATAAAAATATACGAGCGACAAAAATTTAATTTAATTTACATTTACTTATAAATCATTTGTATTTAAAGTAAATTATCATGTATACATACATATATATATATATACGTACTTTGAACTCTCTTAAGAAACCTCAACGTAGAAGATTTAACCTAACTTAAAACCGCATAACATTCTTATGCAAATACAATTTTACTTTACAAAGCAAATTTGAGATACGATAAAACGAACAGAACGAATCCGAACGCTAATGAGTCTACTATTTACTGCATATTTAAAAAAAATGCATTCTTTATATGAAATAAATTCTTTTATTAATTTGAATTTTCTCGTTTTTATTCCTCCATTTTCAAGTTTAATAGTAATTTGAAATTATTTTATTCTAACATATTATATATATATAACTTTATATATTATATCTTCATAGATAAAAATGAAACTATAGCAAGAATATTATTTTTTATTTAATATTTATTACCACATACTTATTAATTCCTCGTTATTTAATAGGCAAGAGCGAAGGTATTCTTGCAATAGCCTTTTCCATCTTCATTGCTCGTCCGTATTTTCGCTGCATGAAAGAGAAATGTAAGTCTGTCGAAGAAGGAACACCTGACATTTGATTCGACAGGTAAGCGAGTGAACAGGACAGCGAGTCGGTGAGATATCGGACGAAGGTTATCGTTAAAAATTACGCTTTTTCCTATGGAATTGACTGCAGAATGAAATGAAGGACGTTCAATGAGGCGTGAAATAGCGGTAGATTCCTTAAAAAGTTAAGTGACTTGAATCGAAGAGCATAAATTCAATCTAAGATAATGCGGAGATTATTTGTCTCTTTCATTCAAACAGTTATCGATTGACGTTGACAACTTTACTCTAATTTATTCAGTTTACCCTCGCTAGAGATACTTTCACGCGCACTTAAAATAACAATATGAATAAAAGATGGTAGTTAAATACGTTCTTGTAGAGAATTATATTCACTTCTGTAGAAAGTAGCCTGGAATTAAAATAAATAAGTACTCGCTAAGTATAAAATTATACAGCAACATTGCGCACGAAATCGTGATTATAACATGTAAGTTTCAGTGATGTAATTTGATCAGGAACTTGGCGATTACGTTCACGAAATCGTAAAATACCGATATAAAACATGAAACAGGTAATGTAAATTTAATTTTATTTCTAATCATACAGACTTTATCTAAAAAATATGTAATCCTATGTCGCAGAAGTATATAATATAAAATATATATTTAATGGTATTTCACGTCTAATACTTTAAGAAATTTATGCAACACCTTTTCTTTCTTTTTCTTTCTTCGTACATAACTAAATAAAATCACAGGCGCACGTACAAAGCATTCGCTCGCATACTTTCAGCTACATCTACTTGACGCATTTACGCTCCAAAGTACATCGTAAACACCGAAAGAAGCCACGCACGTTGCAAACTACGTACATCCAAAGCAAGAATTTAGGAAAAGATAGGTCGTTAACTTGTTCCGCTACGTGTAAAGGATCATTATACAAGAACTTTACAAGGAGAAACGGTATGCTACGTCTACGCGTATGTGCACGCATTACGATGACCTACCAAGATGAATTGCAAATTCATGGTACTTCGTAAGACAGAAATAGACTTTTAAACCAGATGAAAATGTCTGCGGACTAAATACGCCAGTGCGATGCCCTATATTCAGCAGCCAAATACAGAAACAGAACGCGGGACAAATGTAGAAGTATAACATAGTTACATAGCAAACATTTGCGTTCAATCATAGCATCTTGTTTTCATATCATCAATGTCTTCAATCGTCTGTCCTTCTATTGACATTTTATTGACCTGTTGGATTGTTCAGAAAGTTCTAAAATAAGAAAACTAATTCACGGTGTTTTACATTGACAACTAGCTATTTTATTGCATTTGATATTTTTATATTATACATACATATTTGATGATTTTTATAAAATCAGTTTTATCATGTTACAATGTTGTACAATATGGTATAACTATAATAATAGTAATAATAATTAAATTTACTTATTAAAATAGGTAAGTATAACGATAATGCAGACGAGACTTGGTTGTCAGGTTTCTGTTAACAAATTCCAAATATATCCCCTTCAATTTTACCTCAGCTATTACGTTTAATCGGGACAAATAAAAGCGAGATTTCTACGAATTAAATATCTTACTCTATTTAATGAAAATGGAAAAAAAACTTTTCCACCAAATGCATTAGAGGTTTCGAAATGAATACATAGCAGAACGATAAGGATTTCCCAACTTAATATGAAATATAAAACTCGAATATTGGACATAATTATATAAGGAACGGCGCGATGATCATTGAAAATGTTTTAACATTCGAAAAAGTTCCAGATTGACGTAATAAACGGCCGATGGAACAATAGATAGCAATAAACAAGGGTAACAATAAAATTAAAAGCGAGATAAGCGATGGCGAAACAGTCATACACGGCGGAAATGGAAAGAGAAATCTGTTCATCAATGTTTTTTCTGCAGAGAAGATATAAATCCTTATATATAATTATAGAATGCACGAAGTATGAAATAACGTTAACCTCCGGGTATGTAAAAGTTAGACAATCAAATTGAAAGCAACCATTCTTTATCTTTTTAAAGTAAAGAACACATGTTCTAATTATTTCCTTAGTTGCATTATATTCGTTTTAAATGAATAGCAATATTATACTTTCGAAATATTTGAATTTAAAGAAGGAAACGCTACACGAAAAGTACACGAAAAACAGATTGGAAAATCTTTATCAAAATTGAGAGAAATATAGGAAGAAATTGTTGTTCGGGATTTAGAGTGGCCGTCAGTTTATGCCTCAGATAACACATTTACCTTTTTGGCAGAACTCAGAATTGTCTACCTCCCCAAGCTGCAAACCTTACGATGCGGATATCACTAAGAGGCTAAGAAACACCCTAAGTGCCCGATGGGTCAGGGCAAAAGTAAACAGCTGGCAATACCAGAAGATATATACCCACGAGAATACAATTAAATCATGGAAAAGCTGGGGACGGAAAGTCAGGTTATAAAAACGAGACGAAGCTTCGTGTGACAGTAACAACAATATCTTACCTCAGTCTTCATCAGAGCGTCGTATTGTTCGTGTTATACTACACCGTATTCAGTCTCAACAAAATCGTACAACCGTTGTGATCAGAACGTCAAACTCTTCGTGTATACTAAAGGTGCAAATAAATGATCAAACCATACTAATACTCGATATATTTAATTTACCCTCCTCCCTGAGCGTTAATCTCATTCAAGGTTCACAATATCAAGCGATATAGTTGAGAATTCGCAACAATTGTATTTGATTGATTTACGTATATTAAAGTGTAGATATATAAAAATATGAGAGTTAAAAAGACAATTGTTAAAAATCTCGTTCGTCGAATTCTAGTTTTCAGATTTATCGAAGTATCAACTTTCCATTCGAACATCTTCAAATTATAGAAAGAAATGCAATATAATTATTATTTTTAGGACCAGGGACAGTTAAATTTCTCATTCGAATATCTTAAAATTACGTGTTTCAAACATTCCAGAGAAGAATATTTGAAAAATTCAATTGTTTAAAAGCTCTATTTGGAATAATCACGATAACTGTAACGATAAGGAAAAGTTAAATGATTTACTGAACAATGAAGTCATTTGAGCAAATATTTCTTTAAAAAGCTATTTTATCTCGCTCGTTACAATTGCCGTATCTCATTTATTGCGAAACTGTACAAATTGGTTCGCGATATGTTCCCCTCAGATGGATCGCGAATTTCTGCTTCCTCGTTTCTGTCGCTAACTACGTACGAGCAAAGAATCAAAGTTAAGAATAGCTCGTCAAAAGCATTAACGCGTGACTTCGTAAATCTCTCGGAGGACACGAGTCTATTTAATTGCGGAAGCTAATGACAGTTGATGACTGGCATACTTTCGAAAAATAAGTTTCGCAACGCACATTTTAACGAGATTGCAAAGACATAAGAATGGATACCCATAAAATATTCAACGTAATTCAATCTCAGTTTCCGAGGTAAAATCATCTGCTTTCGTTTCACGCTAACAGCTTTGTTCTTGCTTTTCTAGCATTCCGCTAAAATTCTATATTCTGGGAGACTTGTCGTTTTATCGTTGCATTCCGTGAGAAATGGAATAATTTAAAAATGCATGGAAATACGGATTCTGTCGAAACGCTGTGTTATTGGATTCATTATGGAGCGACACAATGGCAAACGGAATGAAATATCGCTGTGGTAAACGAACATTTACGAGTACTTAGAACTTCAGTTTAAATGGAATATTCGTAATAACGAAACTCATAAAGATCATTCAAGGGGCTTCGACCCTTCGGTGTAATATACAAAAAGCGCTATTATAATGCGAGCGCACGTGCAGGAAATTAAATCCTACGTATGTGCGTAAGTATATGAATAACAATATATATTCAGCTACATAAAGATCATTCACTTTGACCACTAATATATGTACATCCTTGATATTTTTAATACTCTCTACCTGTCTTCATTGACAATATATATATATATGTACATTACATTTTTTATTATAACCTCTTAGTATGAATTTATACTATTAATGTTACTTACTGGTATTATACAAGTTTCTATATTTATCATTTTACATAAATTCTCACAATTTAAATAGCTTCGTAACATTATAAAATCGTGCCAACGAACAATCATCGATAGACTGCGGATTTTTATACATTTATGGGAGATTTAAAGGTAAAAAGATACACGATATATACATAAAACGCAAATATACGTTATAATACTTAATAAATAAAATACTACTTCTACTTAGGTTCCATTTCTTCAATAGCGTTTATAGAAATATTCATTTACTCGAATATCGATAATCTGGCGTCAGAACATTTTAATAATAAAATACATTCGCGAATCGCTAATTACAAGACAAACGAACATAAGGCGACAATTAGTCGGCATACATTTTCTCTCTGGAAAACCTGTGGGGAAAGTAAAAGGTTAGACCGCACGAGCGTGTAGCCAGAGATAGAGATGCGTTCACGCGCATGCAAGTTCAGCAAGGACAAAGGAACGTGTCGAGGATGATGGAAAGCGAATGCATGTCGGTAATATTTCGTTTGACCGCGTCGACCAAACGCTCCGTGCTAGTTTCACCAGTGAAATGCAAACCATTCTTACGCGGCCAGCTACTGAAAGTGTCGGTGAAACCATCTAGCTTCCACTAATAAACACTTGCGTGTATATTTACGATTTACGATACGTTCACTGGGCGTCTTCGTCGACCAACCGAACAGATGTGTGTCAAAGGGTTCGTCTCCGGACAGGATGTCTGCTTTTCCTGTTATACATTCTCCTCCCGCAACGGAACTTTCGTTTTTAAACTTCTGGATCACGTTCGAACAGAGAGCTGGTTTGTCGGAGCAAAACAATAAAATAAAATATCGGTTGGTTTACAGCGAGATCGATGTCGAAACCGGTATCGGTAACGAGGAGTCCGATGGATCAGCAACGCGGATGGTAGTCAAGGATATCGGGTAAATTGCTTTTCGAGCTAGAATTTAGAGTTTCAAAGGCACGCACCGTTTCCAGGAAGCTACTTTGAAAAAGTTTCGAGCACTGTGTTTACGTCCAGGAAGAGCGAAGCGCAATTTTTATGACGGACCGAAGCAATTATAGATGATTGAAAGGTACAAGTACCAAAGCAGTTTTGAACTTCGATCCTCGTACGTAGTCGACGGCATTGTGCTTTTGAAAATGTAGCAAATTGTTTAACATAATAATGTATCATAGGAGTATGATACAATTGCTTACGTTAGAATTTCTTCATATTTTTTCTTCGATTTTATAACCACGCTAAAGTATCCATTTTATCCCTTCGATGGTTCGTTTAACTTTTATTACTGCCTCAAACAACAACGTTGCTGAAATATTGAAATCCACGAAAGCACACTGTGTAAATAGATTGCTATTTACGAGGTAAAGTACTCCCAGAACCCTAACACAGATGTATTAAAGGATCAGCGTATAAAATAACCACCTTGGGATACTATCTCGTGCCGCGCATCTATTTAAGTTGCCCAACAATCTGGTTACTATAAAGCACCTGTACAAACATCTGCGTCGATTTGCGCGGTCTACGGTGTCTACAGGAATTTTATAACAAACATCTTGGATATCAAATAACTACTTACACCAACCTATGTTTACAACTGAGAAGCGGACAATGTATGGAAACGGTTATTGTGGCTCGGATATAAAAGAATCATTAAACGTTTACAGACGCGTACAGTCCGTGCATTGTCCCAAGTCTTGGAAAATAGACGTTCGATTCTTTCAAACGATGTTTCGATCGTGAACCATGCCACGATGTAACACGTGAACAGTTTTCAATGCCAGCGACTCATTTCCTTCGTGAACAATGGACGCGACAACGTAACGTACACCGTATCTCTCTCCGTTTAATGTCACTTTGTTCGAGTTCGTAAATTGGTGGCATTGTGTAAAGCTATAAACGTTATCCGAGAACAATTTTTCTGATTTTAGAGTAACGGGTGAAGGATAGATAGGCAAAATGGATAAAAGGGATATTTATAATAAATAGGGAAAGGATAAATGGATAATGCGATAGAGAGAACTATTTTTAAAAGCTATTTAGGTTGGTGGGCGAAGAATAAATATAAGCAGAAATATTGGAACGATATTTCAATTGGTGAGAGAAGTATTTTTAATTAATAATATTTAAATTAATGAGAGAAGCACAAATCGATAATATAGAAGAAGTAAATTATAGTCTATATGGATAGGAATATTTCAAAGAAAGTATTTGAATACATAGGAAAAGAATAAACAGACAATGTGGATGGAAATATTTAAAAAAGTTCATTAAATTCATGGGGAAAGGACAAATTGGTAATACAGATAAAACCGTTTGAAAAAATATTTAAGTCAATGGAGGAATTAAATAGCCACAATATTACAAGAATATTGAAGAGGAAAATACTTTAAGCATTGCATTATTTAAATGTTAATTCATTGCATATTAAAAATATCTGTTTTTCTTTCAATGTTGACTTGAATAATAAGTCGATATACACTTTTTATTAAGTCTAATATTTTGCAAAAAACCATTAATATCCCCGATTTTCTAAATACAGATATCGTGATCAATTCATACTTTCCGCACTTTCGTGTATTTCAAATACTTTTACGTGTAAAGTGAATGAAAAGAACGTATAGGTAAAATTATATCTGAATGCTCGAAAGGTAACTAGCCTTATTCTCACCTTCAATCAATAATGATGATTCACAAATAGTCCTCATTATCTCCTCATGGTAATAAGATAGGGCTAAAGAAAGGCATAGAGAATAGAAATATGTATGAGTCATTTGCATTAATTATGAAACAATACCCCTAGGAAAATACGAGAAAAGCTCGAATAAATGGCATCTACGATTATCATGCTTCTTAATTAAATATTAAATCTAGGTACTAATTAGAAAATTGATCAAAATCGCGATAGGTTAGGGTACATGGTAAATTCTATATCACGAATCATTATCTTTTATTTCAAAATTAGAGCAAAATGTTGCGAGGAATGTTTATTCAATTTTCTACCAACTTATTACGATACAATCATTTTTATTCAATATCAGGAAAAAGAAACTGTTACATTTAATTTAAACAAATTATTTTTACACTATTTGTTTTTAATTGGGGTTTAATGTCGATTTTAGAGTAGTAGAATTCTCTCGGACTTATTATTATTAATATCTGATTTTTCATTATTATATTGTTATTAATTGTCACATGGCACATTTAAGTATGCATTTCTTTGTGAAAGAACGAAACTTCAAACACGTAAAATGTAACTATTACTAAATTATTCAAAACTAAATTTAAGAGATTCACTACAAAACCAAACTATTATTCTATAACTAGAATTTCTACACGTTTTCGCTACTTCGATAAAAGAGATTCTTATAAATACTTTTAATTCTTATTCTTATGTATATTTCAACTTAAAAGGTATTTTTAAAAAAGTATTTCAACTTAAAAAATCCCCAACAATAATTCCAATTATAAATACGCTCTATAAATATTCAGAAGTAAGAGGGAATAATTCTTTGCCCTCGCAATTTACGAATACTTGGTAATGCTCCAAAATATTTTCGCTTACACTCTCAAAATTGCACGCTCCTTTGTTAGAACCACAAAATCTTTTGTATACTTTCAAAAATACCCAGGCTTATCGTAAATAAAAATCTATGTTTATCGTGTCAGAAGGACAGGCTAACCGCTCGATCATCCCATACCTCCCCATAATTTATCCATTAAATCCTCTTTTAAAAAATTCGCGTGCTAGGCGTAGATAATGTAGAGAAGCAACGTCATGATAATAATAAATTTCATCGAAACACAAAAACCTAATCTCTTCTGTCACGTTACTTCGTCAAACTTTTTCTGCCCGATATATTTTTTTGTAATTTCCTCTTTCCTTTCTCCTTCATTAAATCGCAATGAAATGAAACGCAACCTTTGATACATCTACCAACTAGACTCGTTTATACAACAATTACTCTGAATAATTAAAACTTTAAGATACTGTGCTCATATAAATCAAATGATCCGACTGTAAAACATAAAACATGTCTGTGTCCATTCACGAAAAAAGAAAAGAAAAAAAGCGATACATACTCGATCAGGAACAGTACACATTTTTGCTCGAAAAACTTCGTAGAAACTTCAACGAATCGCAAAGGTGTCGCAACGCTAAAGAGTAACTGAGCACCTCGAAACGCTTCGCTGATCAAGAAACCGGACAAAAAAGGACCGCGACAAGACCAGAAATTACTTATTAGCCTGGCTAATACGTCTCCACTAAGAATGAAACCCAATCCGGCACGAATTCACAATATCCGGAAAGAAACACGTGCGTCCCAAATAGTTATTAACGAGAGGAACAGTGATCCAAACAGGCTCATGAATAAAAAGAAAGAAGATAAAGAACGATCGTGCGAAATGTAAATCAGCGGTAAATTTTTCAAGTCGATTCAAAGCGAAGCCGCGAACAGAAAGAAACTCGATTGAAAGGTCGACGCGCGTGTCCTTAAAGAGATCGTGAATAAACGATGATTCGAAGCTGTTAGGCGAGGGTTGGAAATTGAACGTAGAAACTCAAGGTTGCGGATGCTTTCCAGCTTTGCACAAGTAGAATGTAGGCGGGTATTGTCATGCCGTGGTGAACGTTGTTGTCCGAGTTTGAATGCGACATCAGACCGACGCGACGCGATGATAACTCGGCATTAATACGAACAAATACGTCCCCTTCGCGGCTTTAATACTTTAAACGATCATGTAGCGGTTTACGCGATTCCATTTTATCTTTACGTCGCGCTTCGCCGCTATGCTATTTTGAACGCAGACACTGCGTTCATAATTCGTGTGCATTCGAGCGAAAGGACATTTTTTTTTCTCACAAACATCTGTGTCAGACATTACAAAAATGGAAGCAATTAATATCCGATTAATAGCGTTGCAAAATAGCGAAGGCTCGTTATTAATAGAAGAAGCAAGTATGGAGAAAATTAGCCATAATTATTATATTATATTATACATAGTTTATAATATATAATTATTATATTATATATAATAGAATATATATATAAGTAGTATACGTATAATAGTATTATATTATACATAATATAATAATTATGTATTATATACTATTATTATGTGTTATTACATAATACTATTATTAACGTAATAATTATCACTAATTTTTTCCACACTTGTTCTTTTTATTAGCAACGACTGCTCACTCCCTTCAAGCAAGTACATCGCAACAATAGAAAGTATCGATACTGGTTGTGAAAAGTTCATAAACAGATCACATGAATACGTAACCAATTCGAACAAACTTTACACCAGCTGTTTGCAAAGCAAAAAAATTTTGAGTCCACGCGATCGTTGCAACAACCATCCGAAGGTTTTTTAATTAAAAGTTTCCATCAGTTACGTTAAATTCCATTCCTATTTGGCAATCTCGTGTACTTGCATTCGTGTCATTTAATTGAAATCGCGTGACCGTACGTGAGAGAAAGCTCGTGTCCGATTCGAATTGCATGTTTAAAAAAGGTCTGCTAAACATTATTATTCGATAGTTAACAAACAATTGTGATATAGATATATGCCCTATAATATACATATATGTAAAATTTATCATACATTTACATTTACAGGAAATTCTGATAAAATATTGATATAAATACTGATCAATGCTACACTTGCAAAGTTGTAACATATATTTAATCTATCCTATTGCAAAATGTTAATTTTAATTTTGCGAGTTAATGAAGCGTCGCTAAATAAGAATTTCAATAAATAATACTATGTAATGATACTATCATATATATCATACATTATAGAAGTTGATAAGTTCATAGCTGCACAATGCCCTTTATTTCATCGATGCTGTGAATTTCACATTATACATATGCGTTCACTTTTAATTATTGTATTATTGCATTGGGAAGAACCATTTCTTCCATTTAATTAAGCTTCGTGAATAATAGCTTAAGTATTCTTTAATATCTCTCAATTAATTTGAGGCCCTCTTCCTATTTCACAAATACAGAACGTTCGAAAACAAGGATCCTTGTAAATTGCACTACGGTATAAAGATCACTACAAAATGTAATATCTTAAAATAAGAATATAAATAAAACGAGCGTTTTAATTGCAAATAAAATTGAAATTTACGAACCGTCCTTGTTCCAAAGGAAAATAATTTATATCATATTTCTAAGATCTCATTAATCACAGATCAAAGCATAAAAATGTATTGCAACCACCTCACTGTTATAAACAGTTCGCGAAAAACCGATAAGGATGCACTTTTACATTCTATGTGAAATGCACGATGAATCAGAGACGACAACAATGGACGTATGTCCAGAAATAGGAATTATGTAAAAGATTCGTTAAAAAAAAAAATTAAATTGTGAACCAATCACTATCCTCGGCTAGATAATGAGGGATAAACAAAGGTCTATAATCGCGTAATACGTTTTCTAATATCGGTGCTAGGACATATAAGAACACGTTAAAAGTAGGACAAGTTTGACTAATGCTTTTAGAATCTAAGGTCCAAGTTTGTTTATACTTAGCCATCGGTGCGCAGAAAATGCTGCTGCACCCATTAAAATTTTTCTCTAATAAAAATTACATTTTTGCTGCTCCTTTCTTCGACGTTATATACTGTTTTCAATAATTATAGGCAAATTAAGTTGAATAATGAATCTAGAAGATAATCTGCTCGACGTAATAACGAAAAAAATATGGTCATTAAAAACGAATTAACCTTCAATTACTCGTTAACCTCATATTGCTCCTATATGATATTAATCGAATAAAAATTGTATTGTGCATCCTGTCTATAAAAATTTATTCATATAATTGATTGTTACTTCGATATTCAAAAGTTATAAAATTTTATTATACCTTATTTTCTGATGCTTTTATCGAGTGTTTTATCATTAATTATTAAAGCATTTGATACAGTAATCTCCTAATATATTATCTTTTTCATTTAACAAGAATCTCATTAAACGAACTGAGCAAGGCTTTCGAAGCCTCACCTATTCTATTCGCCGATAATTGACTACCGAATTGTACAAGCCATTGAAATTAAATATCCCACGTATTGTAAAACATTTTCATTTTAATACATTTGCACACAAATCATAACATCGAAGACAACTAGATATATTTTAGAAGCTGAGAATAAATCCCATAATCATTAGTGCAATAAAAAAACAAGTACGAAATATAATACTTTATTGATCAATTCAATATTCTTCCTAATTGGCAATATTATCATAATATGGGCAACCGTGTATTCTTTACTTTCAAGTGAAAATTATTCTTCACTCTCTTGATATCTTCACATCGAAATTTATACAAAAATGTTCAATATTTAAACTTGAAACTTACTTACAAAAAGCAGCATTTGGTTTACCCATGTAAGAATTAAATTAAATTGAAATAACTACATAAATTAAATAACAAAATATTAATTCACGCAACGAACTGTAATAATAATAATAATAATACATAATTCTATTTTAATCATAAATAACCTTCGTTTATATTCCTCAGCATTAAACCAATATTTCTTTCATTCTTTATATTAAACTAAATATTGGAAAAAATTGGTAAGTATTTTCTAAGATTAAATTTCATTGAAACATTTCAACCTTTAACTCGTAATACAACTTTTCACTTCGATGAATCAAACAAATTAATAATGCGAACGTAAACTTGCCGTATGTAAATTTTTGCACATAGGCTAACGTTCGAAATACTCAGATGGTATGAATAACCATGAAATTAACATAAATTAGAAAATCTGCTGTTCGCGTAATTTATGCGGGATGAATGCCTCCCACTCGCGATTTCTTAAACAGACAATGCGCTATTAAGAGCGCGTTACTAATTACATTTTCCTTGTATTTCAGTGGCTAGGTAGTACAAGCGCTTTAAGGAGAGATCGAACACACAATTCCGTGTGAAAATGCAAGGAAAATTCTGCGCTTAAAAACCACGATTTGCAATAAAAATCAAGTAGGAAATGAAGAAAGGTATTTTAAATGGCAATCTTTCCTTCTTATAACAGAATAATATTACGGTAAACGTGTTTTCTTCTTTTACTTCCGAGATCTTAAAATACAGTATCTCACGAAAGTGTTATATTAGAACACTTGTAGAAACTTTTACACAATTTACAATTATTTCTACACGTTTCAGAATCCTCTTGCATAATTGAATCGATATTAGTAACGAAATTTTGTACGATGCAAAAATTATAAATTTTAGCGGTACTAACGTATTCTCTTGTGCAATAGCATGTACAGTGACTTCCAAAACTGTTGCAACACCTTTTCGAATTGATTAACTTTTTAAAAATTAGATCAAACGATTTGTTTTTTGGGGGGATGTTATTATTAACGCATTATTATTAAATGCGTTATTTAATTTTTCATTACACGCTCGGATAAAAAAGTTGAAAAATGCAATTACTTTCTTCTTGACGACTCTGATCAATTGCCATTTTTAGAAAATTGTTGTTCTACGTCCCTTAGCAAACTAATCCTCCTAACTTCTCAAAACAAACCAAGTCGTTTGGTCTAATTTTAGAAAAGTTGTTCAATTCCAAGGGGTGTTGCGACAGTTTTGGAAGTCGCTGCATTTATTAAGAATATGTTCCTATATCTTAAAAATATATCTATCATTATTCTAGACTATTTTAGATTAGAAAAATACAAAATATTAACGTTTCACGTCGTACGAAATCATACTGTTACTTTTCTAGACTCGTGCAACGACGAAACGCATCTCTCTTCCTGCTACTGAATACACAGTGACTTCCTCTTTCAGTTCCTGATTGTACTATTCATACGTGAATACCATTCATTACGAATTAATTACAAACATGCATACTAGATAAGTCCGACAGATGCATTCATGTACGTATTCACATGTAACAGATCTATCGAGATACTGAAATACTGATGCATTAAAAATTTCTCTCTGGATTGTGACAACGAAATAAATATTCGAGCAGATCGTAGCTAAGAGACATCCTCTAACTCTGTTCTAAATATTCGTGGTAAATTAAAAAAATTCCAATTAGGTTTAACAATTACATGCGAGAATTAATTAAAATTGTAAACTCGTACAAATGGTGGCAATTAATAAACGCTAACTACGGGTACAATTAGTACCAGCTGCAAAATTATGCGTTCCAGGAAACAAAAAATGTAGCCTGTTCCTTAATTTAATCTGAAAATTAAGACACGGTGCTTTTTTCGCTCCTTTGATGTAAAATTCCTCAGATTGTTCGCAAAAGATACGATTGTGGGCAGCAGAATATTTGATAACTTGTATCAGATTACATTAAATCTGTTCTCTAGACAACTCTTATCGAACTCATTCCTTTGTGCGAAATTCTATTCTGCCGACACGTTCAATAATTAGAGCCGCACTGCAACACATATTTTATCAACTAACCAGAACAGAGGATTATGAAATAAAACAAATACGCATACATAATACGAAGTCTTGGAAAATTCTGTTAAAATATATTTCAAAAATTTCCTCGTTTGGTATTACTTTTTAGATAAGCGTCGGAAAAGAATTTAAAGAATTACTTAAATTAAAAAATTATTAGGTTAAGGAAGAACCTTTTTTTAACTCTTCTATAATTTCATTGTTTGATGTTACGTTATTGTCACATATTAGAAGAAGTTAAAACTAATATTCTTC
Organism: Bombus terrestris; assembly: GCF_910591885.1. Lineage (NCBI taxonomy): Eukaryota > Metazoa > Arthropoda > Insecta > Hymenoptera > Apidae > Bombus > Bombus terrestris. The sequence goes on along the minus strand of NC_063272.1, from coordinate 11,803,649 downwards.
TTTTGTCGATAAAATTGCGCAATTTATACAAGACGAAATCAATTAATTGAAGCGAATTAGTGAAACGTACATCGATGAATTTATGTTTGTAAAAAGAGATTAATGAATAAAAACATTAGCAGCTAGTTTACGTCACGAGTACAAGCATTAATCACATGTATCTGTTGTACTAAAATTTTCATATATATATATGCGTACATTTTCTACGATTATTCACAGATACCTTTACCTTAATGTATAACAGCGACTTCCTGTAGAATGTAACATAAAAGGTAAAAAGCTAATGATCAAACCTGTGTCACAAATTATGGTCCGATATCGTAATAACACTCTTGTATCATTTATTATTTAAATAACATTGAGGCAATAACTTCGATATACATACATAACTCTGCTTTAAATATATATTATTAGTCTTTGAAATCAATAATATGTAACATGCTGGGCAATAAATTACTGTTTGACTATTTTCCATTTTTTGACAAATGCAAAAAATATAATACATTAATAAATCGTATAGAAAATTTACTATTATGATTATTATATTTATTAATTCAATTACTATCGGGGATTATTCTGACTTCTTAATTTATTTGAAAAGACACACAATTGTTACTTTATTACCTTTAAGTGAAATCTAGCTACATTTGCCACCACGTATCTTCAACTTCATAAAAAGTTCGTTACAAGTAGCACAATTACCGTGGAAAATTTATATATGTCTGCGATCATACATGAGTTACACGCAAGATTTTACGTCTCAGCGGCGGAAATAACTTGTGCAAAGAACAAGAGAAACAATAAACAGGAAGGATTCGCGCAGAAAATGAGCAAATCCATCCAGACTAAACAGAAAAATTACATCTTTACACAAAAATACTGGTTCGGTTAACCGATTCAATGTTACTGGTTTATTTGGGATAAAACTTTGTCTGCCATTCTTTACTACTTACATAATAATATTATCGAATAATGCAATTTATTATCAAATACAGCATACTTTAAAAATGAGAAATGTATAGGTAGTATATAGAGAAATAGAGATGACCTTAAAACCGTTTAATCTTTCTAATGATATTTTTCTATCGGCTACAATATTCAGAACTATAATTTGATCCCGTGGAACATTTATATATTCGGAAATTAATCGTTCAAATATTTATGTTCGCTTACTTAATTATTGCCTGCAGTTATAGAAGGAATAATAGAAAATATGTTATTTCGATAACCAGCAATATAAAAAATCTATAATTCTTTTTTAATATATTGCGTGTTATCAGTATATTGTAGGAATGTGATGTACATAACATAAATCATTAATAAAAGAAAGAAATTTTAAGAAATATATTAGATAATAAAAACACGTTTACTTAAAAAAAAGAAGAAGATCGTTTCTTTATTAAGTCTATCAAATTGAGAATTACGGTTTCAACAGCAAATGTCAGTATATAGTAGGTTCATCATCGTTGCGGCAAATTGGCTTGCGTATTACCCTGTCTACACTTAACATGCCGCTGAAAAACTGCGGCGTTACGTCCTGTCCTATTCTTTGATTACGTACTTCCAGATGATCGTTTCCCGACATGCTGCTAATTTCACTCCTAAGATTCGATAAAAATGTATTATTACTATTGCTCGTCGAGTGTAAAAGAAGAAAGAGGAAACTCTATTCAGACGATAGATTCCAAAAATTTTCCAAAGATTTTAAAGATGTGAAATTCCTTTTAATAAAAATATTTAAAAATATAGAAGAACATAGAAGCACATATTTAACTCGTTAAGACATTCTATAATATAAATTCAGATTTCTTTTATTACACGCCACCATTTTGCACGGTTCGTTTACTGAAAAAATTTTCACTGATATTTATGTTTACTCGTTTGTCTTCTTGCTGTAGCCTTTGCAATTTAACTACAACTCCAATTTTTATAGCATAGTGTACAAGTTGTTTGAAATTCGTATGAACTTCAACAATAGATAAACAGATATTATAATCGTATTTCATTTTATGAGGAGATCGATATGAACTGTTCAATGTATAGAATGATTAATTACGAATACACGTTGAAAACTTGAATGTTAGCCAATTTGAATTTCTCAGCTGAGAAATGTCCCGTTTAATGAATAATGGGAGAAACGTGAAGCTATATCCTCCAAGAATTTCAATGGAACGGAAAGCAGAAATGTCCCGAAGCTATCGCATACGCGAAATTTATAGTTAACCTTATAAATCGTACAATAAATTTCGCATGACTGCAATGGAGGATATAGAGAGGTTACGCATAGGTGTCTATGTATCTCTTCCTGTATCGGTTTTATCGTACGTGCATATCTAACAATAAAGCATGTTTTACGGTTTATTTGTCGCTCATGTTGCCATAAATATTAGAAAATTTGCGCTCACATTATTTCATTACTGTTTTACGCTTTGATAGAAAAATCGATAAATTCAAAAATAAAGAAAAATCAATAACCGATATTTATTTAATTATTACAAATAATTTAATATTTATTATTCCTACTTTTAACTTTCAAATGACAAAATTACATGTTCCAATGTAATTAAATTGTCCATCCTTGCAGCTCATTCTTTAAAAATTTCTCAGTTTTCATATATTATAGAACTTTGTCAAATAAAATTATTCGCAAAGTATCTCGGCAAGAAGATAGAAAATTACATTTCTCATTGAAATTACCGATTTTGAAAGCTACGCTAATTTAAACATTTTCTATTCGTATTCATCATAAACTTTGTATAAACCCATTTTATTCTAAACTTTATTATAAGCTATTTCTCGTAAAAATATATTTTCATAAGAAGCATTAGACTGTTATATTTTAATGGTCTCTATACACGCCACGTCTTACAGGCTTCTTAAATCGGTAATTCCGTTAAATTACTCAGAAACGCTGGTTTTATCCTACTTAATTCTGCAGCATCTGTGGCCAGCATCTATAAACCAAATAGGAAATCTCTGAAAGCTATGAAAAGGATCTTCCAACGCAAAGCGCCTGAAACGTGGGATTTACTAACGAATTAATTACGACGACGATATTCCACAGCGAGAAACGTTCGTCATCGCGTAATACGATAGCGTGGGCATTTCCATAAGCGAGATTAGCGTTCGTGGACGACGATTGAACAGACTGGCCGGAAGGAAAGACGTTCGTCGTGGTTTTGTCTGGACTTTACGACGCGGTGCGTTGCGTGCGGATACGTGAAAGACCCGTAGGACGAGCACTTTTACTTTCCAAAGCGATAAGTAAAACCGTGCGTGACGCGCGTCACATACGAACATCTTCGCACACCACGGAAAACAGAGTCGGATGAACGCCTACGAACTATGAAACGAACGAACAACGTGGGTTCTCACTAAAAAAACCCCTCGATGCGCATGCACGCACGTCCACCCACCTAATCATCGACGTATCGTGTGCTCACCTACACCACCTTATAGCACGTACATATTAAGAAAATCGGAATAGAAGCTGTTTAATAGGTCCGAAAAAAAGACGTGTCAAAAAAGTGAACGTGAACGTGACTAAGACTAAGTTCACACCTTATACGATTCGTACAATTCTGTATCGACTCGAGGCAGACCGCGTTCTCGAAGTTTTATGAATCGAGAGTCATATTTTCGAGAAAGATAATTTTTTGAAACTCGCTAAAAGATCGCACGAAGTGTAATTGCTTTCGAGAGTTGATTAAGAAACAGTACTAAATTGATATAGTTCGATATAAGAGAAAAGTGCCATAGCAATTCTCATGTGATCCGATGAGAATCGAATTACTGACAAACGTGTAAACTACCCTTGTATTTTAATATTTAACGCGACACATCTGTATAAAATACTCGAATTTTTACGATTTCATAGAATTATGGGATTTAGATGAACAGAAAAATAGTAACGAAGAAATATCGAACGAATTCTGGATATTTCTTTTTCATAAATACGATGTGAATTTGATAGAATTCAATGATGTAAATTAATTAAAGGAAATTTCTGTTCTTAGTAAAATCGAATTTTTCAATGACCACGTACTTGCTTACTTAGCAACATTCTATTAATCTAATTAAAATATGTACATAATATGTAACGTAGTGATTAAAAAACAAGGTAATATATTGGAATAGCGAATCGATTAGTGTCGAAGGCATAAATTGTTAAACCTTCGTATTCCACTGATGCCGCTATGTCGTATGCGAATTTTCATTTAATTTTATTTTCACCGATATGAAATGGAAGAAGCCAAGAAAGTTACCGTATAAATAAAAATTCATAGACATTTAGAATTTTTCTCTTTTCGAAATGTAACTTTTGAATTTCAAAAATCTCCGCTACAAAAGAATGCTGGAATTTCTGGCTAATCGTACCTAGAACTCCCGAGAATGCATGAGATTAACCTCCTCGTTTCCACGATGACCGTACGACTACATATTTAGAATTCTAAAGTAGAATGTTACTTTCGTCTCGGAAACTGATCATAGAATTGCGAATAAGTTTTATTCCATTTGTAAGCCGTTCTTGGATATTTCTAAATGTCGAAACGTTTGTACGAATTACTTGTATATCATGAAACAGATAAAAAAAAATCCTAAATAAATGATGAAAGGGTGAATCAACCGTTTTGCTGATAACCCCTCCCGAGATTGGAAAATATATTAACATATATTTATACGCGTCTTCATATAAAATATGAGATGTATTTAATCAATGAATGAATAAAAGAATCGCACGCTACACTTCGTTATTAACGTACGATCCTCACATCTATTACATATACATACGTAATATAAAATTACACAGCAGTGTCTCCCATAGACAACGCTAACATAATATACCTTGATTTCTAAAAAAAAAAGAAAATGAACATAACTCATCGTGGTAACATATAGCCCCTATCAATTTGCAACGTATAAATTATAGTAGCATTAAATTACAGCATCACTCCCTTAATCGACTAAAGAATGTCCACTTGATGAAGAATACATTTTTTAATTATCCGATAAATTGAATAATAAATCCTTCTATGCAGTACAATACGCTAATTTATACCGAATCATAAATGTAATTATAAGTCTACAATAAACAAGAATTTTAATCTATACATACAGGCTATAAATATAGACTAAAATTTCCTGCGGTAAATGCAATATCGATGCACTGATAATTAGCCATTTCTCGAAGCTTACGTAAACTTGACATAATTAGAAATAAAATGCTCCTTTATTCTCAGTTAACGATTGATCATAAATCAAACACACGTGTACGCTTCATGGCGTACTATGAAACACGCGATTAAAGTTTGTAAGACACACCGTACGTGATAATGTGACGAGAAAATTCCAGTAGCGATGCAACGAATCACGCAACTCGAGAATGTTAATTTCGTGTACCAATTCGGAACTCGTCTACATCTATTAATCTTTAACAATCTCATCTTAAAAAGTCGGATTCATCGCCTCAAGGGTTTATGACCAATAATTAATTCAATAATACCAAATGACAAACATTTCACGTTAATAAACTTCAACCTCGTCGATAGTAACACAATCTTGTAACACGTTCACTGTATATGTCTTGAATCTGAGTCGGTGCTATAAATATAGTGAATTTAATAGAACTTCATATTGTAATTGAGCTAATTTTCTCTGATTTATAACGTTGGCACACAGAAGTATAAAAACATAACTATTAATCGATTAAGCTTGTTTTCTTGATATATGTTTCCCATTTCCTGTCAGCAATCTGTTGCTGCTGCCATTGTTTTCTTTAGATATAAAAAGAAACAACAAAAGCTTTTCACAAATCACCTTACGATTACCGGACTTTTTCAACTTTTTCAAACGTCCTACTTTTTGTTTTATAAATCTATTTAAATTTTTGAAAAACCCATTAAATGATTCTTTCACGAATAGAACCTTTTCCAAAAACCAAAACATTTCTCGACATATTTTCACTGCGCACACGCATCGTGATACAGTTTAAATTCACACGGAATAATTATAGTAAATTTCATTAAAGTCACCAATATCTTCCGCTCGCCTAAACCAACGAACAACCACGAAGATTTTAAAAGCAGACAGGCAGTACAGAACAGAACATTGAATTAACATTCTTTTCTAAGTCATCTAAAATCTGGTAATCATCGATCAACTGTTCCCAACATCGGTTACATTTTCACGTGTTACAACCTAATAACACAGACATTAACGAAAACCAGATCGCCAATGAACGCGTTAACCTGCTGCTTAATGACTTCCTAGACCATCAGCGTATCTTGCCAATTCATCATCTCGCTATAACCACAGTTCCATCCAGATACTTGCCATCACGATTCGGCGCAGAACCCCTGGTCGCGAGTTCCGCATTGGTTGCAGTCGGCGAAATTCTTAACTAAAATACGCGAGCCAGGATCACGAGACAGCGGTTAGCCGTTCGTTCTTCCGTAATCGAAAATTTTGCAAAGCTTATCGGCACGCTACAGTCGCCCGTACACGACTATATAGCTACCCTGGTTCTCTATAACCGTACCACACAATCGACCGACCAACGAATCCATATTCCGTGCCAGGATGCACCTGCCTCCCTGACAAATCGCCAAAGTTATTCCAACGGCAAAGCACGATTTACCCCTTCATTAGAGTCGAAGAATCTGTAACGAGAAGTAGGTGGTCGGAAGGAGAAGCGAGCTCGGCTCATGTAACCGCAAGCACGCAGTTTTAAACGAGAGAAATTTCTCCGTTGCTCGAATTTCTGCTTGCATAATCAGTACCTACACGGAGAAAGTGAAGTTCTTTATCGGGAGACTGGTGCCCGGAGAATGTCAGCGTTTTGTCATTTGTTACCCTTATACGGCATTTTTCATATACAGATGCGTCTATCACTGGCGGAGCGTGATAGCTTTGATACTTTGTTATTCGGGGTCATTTGACACTAAAACTGCGAAGATAACCGAAATGAATAACGCGTAATATTTTGTAGGAATTATTATATATCATAATATTATGTTATTTTATATCGGAATGTTCGTAGATTTGCAGTGGAACAGTTTGGGGATTGTTGGGGGAACAGTTGGGGTTCGAATGATTTTTTTGCAAAATATACAATTTGTACTGAGTTCTCGACTTTCTTCCAGAGGGAAATATCATTTACCCATTGTATAACCAGTTTTGCGTAATACTTTGTACGATAGTATTATCAATAATCCCCTTAGCAACGATACCGCGAAAATTATAGATTTACGCGCGAGTAGGAATTGTAGCATAGACCTAGTTTTAATGGTCGGTTTAGCCTCACTACGTTATCTGTCTGATTACTTTATCTTCGCAAGTGTACATTATAAGAACAGTTGCACGTCATACGATTTCGACAGCTGTTCCTACTACATATTTAATTTTCTTCGATTTATTCAGTCCCGCTTTCGTGTTAACAAATTAAATTGTAAAGTCCTAGATAACACAAAATAAAGCAAAGCTGATATTCTTCGCTTGTTTTTCTATTTTTCTTATTTCCCCCCTCATTCGTGCACATACAATGTTTCACGAAGCACACAATACGCGTTCTTCCCCGTGGCTAGAGACAAAGAACTCTATAAATAACAGATGAAATTAATATTTCAATGTGCATTACCCCACACGACTTTCTCAAATGAGGTGACCGATAGATACAAATGTACTTGGTGTACACAAGCGTACGAAACGAATGAGTCACGATCAGACGTAACCACGGCTCGGTCGAACGCAGCCTGTAATCAAATAGGATCTCCGTACGATCCAGTGAGCAAAACGCATACTCGTGAAAGTCTGGCACCTCGCGTTACTAGCAAAACTCGTTCAGTTACACTTCACTGTCTGAATATAATAAAACCAATACGTTTCGATAGAAACTGAATTCGTCTATACTGTCGATCGGTTCGCGTGTTGCAAAATCGAAAACACGAGGGAACGAGTTCACGCGCATACATCGTGAATCATTCTCTCCGTTAATTGCTCTTTCGACCGGTGAGAAGAAAGAATTCGGCCCAATGATCTGTACGAATATGATTCGAACAAAAGATGCAAAATCGGGTATCGATTCGTACAATAACAACCGACAAAGTTGGTTATTAAATAGAGATTGTCGTTAAGTACAAGAAAGGGTTTCGTATCTTTCATTTTATGTTGTATTTCGTTACTTCATATACGTGTGAAAATGCTCATGAAAGTATTTGAAAAATTATCCGCGATACTTATTATTCGATACTTTCATAGTAATTTAATTTTAGTTTAATTTATTTAATTTTAAATTGCAAGATAGACAAATATACATATATATATAACTGACGTGGTTGGTTGTAAAAATATGAATCTCATACAGATGTTGCGATATAAGAAGCAGTCTTGCAGTGGAGAAATAGAAGAAATAAAACATGATACGTAGTTGAGATTTTGTTGCAATGCAGAATAATAGCGAATGTATGAAACGAACGATGCTCTATCCAGGATGTCAAGTTTCTAATGATCCCGTAATTCCTTCCTTATTGCATTCGGAAGCAGATTAATTGTAATTTCATATTTTCATTACGCGTTACACGGTTGATTCGATCAGTCAAATTGTAAATCAGGAAACCAAAGGAGAAATGGTACGCTACATGAAAATCGATTGGCTCGGCTCCATGCCGCGGCGTAACGATGGTAGAATAGATGCAATGTTTCCTTCGTGAAATCACCTCGACAAATCATTTCACTTCGTGCAAGGATCTTAGATTTCCTTTCCATTGCCTTTCATACGCCAGACGTGCTTTGGACTTCTCCTACTTTTATTCTATCCTCAACTAGAAACGTCTGGACAACTTGTCCCTTATAGATTGTACAGATTGATCAAAATAACTAGAAATGTACAGTTTTAATTAAACGCGAAATGGACATGTAACATCTACAATTAGTACTTAACCGGTATTTATGGTTGATACTTGATAGTATGCTAAATCTCTTGAATAAACTGCTGATCCTCTAACACAGTTCTTTCTATATATTATAATTGACATTCTACCACAGTACTGTTTAATCTATGTATCTTTTCTCTATATTCAAAAATTAATTTTGTTTCCTTATTATCTTTTTCGTTTAAACCGATCTGATAGTTGCTCGGCTAGAGAAATACGTACAAATTATATTAGTCTTCAATTATTGAAAAAATACATATTCTTACTGCAACACGCGCTAGAACTTGTGCAAAACGCTACACGTTTAACTGCTCTACTTTTAAATTATATGAAGATTAGATAAGAAATATAGAGATCGAAAGCAGAGTAAATAGCATACGCATTGTAAACTGTTCCTTTTTTTCTCCCCCTTTTTTTAGAACGACAGACTTAAAAATTTAAGAAAATAGCAAGTGGTTCGCAGAATTTGATGACATTATGTTAATCGGACCTACGAAAGCATAACTGGAACTAACAATGGATTGCACCTCGAATAGGGTTAATCTGGCTTACGGAACCGTGCACTGTTATTTGAAGAAAATCGAGAAAATACCAGGAAATGTAGGATAATGGGTCTTTTAAGAATACAAAATATAAGCTTATTCTTTTGTTGATTCAATGCATATAAATATAAATTATTTCTAGGCTGAATTATTACTTAAAAGAAGGAATGAATCACGTATATCAACGTCGTTAAAATACAATGAAGCAATAAAGATAAACGACCAGAATCAAGCACAAAGTGGTAGTCTTTATTTATTACTGAAAATCCATGTAGAAGTTTGTAGAATATTGTGTTCCTGTTGTGTGTTATATAAAACATCTTGAAATTTCAGTAGTAGCGTAACGAAAATATTGGCAACACTTAAAATCAATCGGAAATTAAATATAGAAATTACAGAATATTTACTGTGAACATATGTTCGATAAAAAATTAGGATACAGCAAGAATAGATATCATAAGAATATATTAAATGTTAAAAATGCTTCTACTGAATATTACAGCCTATTAATACAATGGTGTTTAAACAGCATCTTTTGTGATCTACGCGGTACTTGCACTAAATATCTCGTAGTTTCTATGTACATTCTTAGATTTTTCTCCAACTGTGCCGATACAATCATGATTATCAAGTCTCGTTACAGCGCTAATCGAATCTCAAAGTGTTTCGTATAAAACACGTAATATATTCGCAAAAGCCTTCTATAGATGTTGGAATACTTTCGTGAGCCACTATAGGTACACGCTAGCGACTGGCTGTCCCAGCGTTCAAAAATCAGTGAAAAATTAAGGAAATAATTTTCACTACACATCAACTTTTACTTGCACAATTTTTTTCTACGAACTTTTATTTTCTAATCTCAAATACACCGCTAACCAATTTCAAACGAAAAAAATTCGCGTCACAGGCCAACAATCGCCTCTTAAAGTTCACTCGTCTGTGTCGTTCGGGTCGGTTAATAAGAGTAAAGACGATCTACCGGTTGAAACTGTTTCCGACGATGCGGCGTTCTACCGAGGGTATCGGCAACGTTCAACGAATGCAAACCGACCACAATAACGATACCGTTACCAATTTTTTAACGCGGTTAGCACGCGAATAGGTTTACCGAGGAGAGCCGCACGATGCGCCACAATCTTCCACTCGATAGTCATGCCACTCCGCGCAGTTATACACTCGATATCCTTGCGCTTCGGCGTGCCCTGCGGCTTGCGAGTGCGCTACGAAACATGCGCACGCGAAAACCAAAGCAAAACAAGAAAATACTGCGCGTGCAACGTGTTTCACCGCAAATATTAGATCGAGTAACGAGCTCGGATCAATTTTAAAGGGACGCGCGCGTTTCGCAGACCAGATGTGCTGTTGATGATCAGCGATAATTAATGATAGTTAGATGAAGTGATTCGGGGCTTGAAATGTTATTGTATGTTTATGTGAAATTAAATAAAAATAAATTTATATGAAAAACACTCGATTCGTTTTCACGTGTTGCACGTGTGCGCCACGATTTCAGAGTCACCCTATTCATTGCTTACTGCCTCGGTATCGAACCAGTCACTATATAGAACTCATGGTAGATTGAAAATCATAATAGCGCAAGTCAAGAATTTGTGAACCTGAATACAGTTACGTATTTTAACTTCAAAATGTATCGTTGGTTTTATGATCAATTAAATTATTCTCTGCTACCATACATCTTTATGACTTGAAGAAATATAATCAACGTTTTGTGATAATAAACGTAGAACGCTATTTTATGGAAACTAGGCAGTGAGCTGACATATACCATTATGCTTCTTAGCTATATATTAGCTGCATATATTATACACCAACATTCAAACACATGGAATTTGTTGCATCGACATATATATATCTATAGTCAATAAATAATGCTACAGAAATACACACACATATATATATAGTGGATATAGCGAAGTTAATACCTAAATAATTCACTTAATTTTCAACACACCACGTTCGATTATAACGTTCTCTCACGCTATCAAGTAGTCTCGAGCGCATCGGAAATTCGTGAGGCCATTCGACGTTAAGCAACGCGACACGAGTCACCGAGTTACAACACAACCTCGAAACGGCACCCGCAACTAATTAATGCGTTTCGCGTGCAGTTTCAGAGTACCGAGATGTTGGAACGTTAACTTCGAGAAAATCTACTTGTAATTATATTTCAAAGAAAAATGAAATTTCTTAGAAGCTTTAAGAGAAAAGTAGATAAAAATAACAATTTCTAATCCCACTAATTCGCCTTCAAAATAGCTTCGTCTTTGTAATTATTATCATCTTAAACACATAATAGCTTATATACAATAAAGCATTATTCAACAGTACAGATACAAATGTGAAATCTATAAAAGAACAAATCTAGCATTTTGCAAATTGCTTGCAACATGGAGTGTTATATATACTATCTTTTTTTTATAAAAATAGTGTATAAATAGTGTATAAATAGTGTATAAATAGTTATAAAATAGTGTATAAATTAATATTCTGGATAAAAATGTTTGCAACTGTATAATTGTATGATTCTTATTACAATTTCTGGCTAAAGCAATTAAGACACTGATAAGATAACACGTTTCCGGCCAATTTAATCACGCGAACTGTGTCTTTATTGTTTGCAGATTATAATATCTGTTTATAATGAAAAACGATTAAACGTTGGTATTATTTTGTGTCGAGGACAGAAATGCTAATGGCATAGGTTCAAGAAACGAAGGAAGCTCGCGTTCGCGAACCTCACGACGCAGATTAAATAATCGATCGAACTCGGACTATCATTTAAATCACACTGTAATTTTCGAGTTCACAAAACGCTTACCCGATCGTACTCGATCCACTAAATCCACTTTCACCGTTTACGGTGCTCTGCAGATAAAGCTCGTGACGATCTTCACTTTGAATATAGACCAACGGAACGCTTCGAGTCTCTTGATCTCTAAGCCTTTCCGCTTGCGATCTAAAGAATACAAATATTGTAGTCCTTCTGAATGCGATGTTTACACGGTTCAGTGGCATCTCAAACTTTATGGCAATTCGGAGAATATTCGAAAACGTGAACTACTTTTCTTTGAAATAAAAAACGAAACATAAGTACACTGTTCAAAACCCCTTTTAGTCGAATTGAGCTGTTCGAGAATTGAACATTTCAGGACAGAATTTTTCTCAGTCTGCGAGAGGGAACATTTCTCTGACTAATTATTGTTAATAGAAATGCTATTCTTTTTCGGGTGGTTTTGTAAAAAAACATATAGGATATTAAAGTTTGGTCGCAGTTTTATCGTTGATTAATAATTATCGAATTTACCCGATCTGCGAAGACAAAGCTTCCCTAAACTGCAAAATGTTCCTCGCCGCGGCAGCGTCGCGGTTCAGTACACTCACAAAAATTCCATTTGTAGTCATCGCTTCGGTGGTGGTCACAGAATTTGAAATCGTTTGAACAGGTTGAGTTTGTGCTACTGTAGCGATCGCCGGATATTCGCCTGCAAGGAAGCCCGACTGAATTTCATGACGCACGAATCGATGAACTTTATATATCGTGCTCGATTTCCGAGTCGCATAAGCCGTGATGGAAAGAGAATGAGAAAAGAAGGAAACCTGGGAGAAACGTTCTTACCGATAGAAATTCATTTAAGTGGCAACGATGGCCCCAATCTCGAAACGTAAAAAAATTATGAGACAAACGAATATTGAAGGAAGAAGACATATATGTATCGATTAATGGGTTTATGTATGCCGTGTTAATTTTTGTTTTACTTAAAAAATGCAGAATGGCAACAATTTGTTGAATAAACGCGAAACGCGATTAAAATTGTATTTACGTGCAATGTACGTAAAAATGTGTGTTATAATTTTATATATTTTATATAGATAGATTTATGGAACAGACCATTCAGTATATCTTGTAATTTTATGAATTCAACCGGAATTTATCCAATAAATTCTATAATATCTACGTGTTATAGGATATACAGAATAAATATCAAACAATGTAACTTGACGATGAATTCTTCCGACAACGTTTCATTGAAAATAAATCGATACATCAACGATCTTTCAATAAATTCATTATGGTTACTTTGTTCTCGAATATAGAAAATATCTACGATATATTTTCGTAGAAATCTAATAAAAGTGGAATAACAAAAGAATAAATAAAAGAATAAAAGGCATAAGGGAGCTAATGTATGAATCATTAAACACAAAAATCTCTATAGGAGAATCAATAAGCCCGCATGAGGGGGTCAACCCTACTCTACCATCGTAATCAACGATTAAAAATACTTGTATTGTCGTCCGTGTGCACGGTGGAAGTGGAAGGTCCTTCAGGATTCGAAGGGTCACTGGGAGTTTCGTACCACCTTGTTTCGACCACATGACTCTCCGACCAGTCGACCGAATCCCTGTCTGCCGGTATATCCTGTTCATTGATCGACACTAACAAATTGCAGCTCATCAACAGTTTTATACAGGCAGATATAAACACGACAACTATCAATATTTGATTTTATATCGGTAGACTTTCAAATAAATGAACTGGCAGATAGAAATTTTCAATTTTGAAATGACGCTGAGCAGCAAAGATCGTGAAAGTACACGTTTATATTTGGAACACACAATTATCATTGATAAATTGAATGACTATGGGATGTGAAGAAAGAGAAATTGAATAATAGTCGTTGCTTTATTAACGCACACTATTTAGTGATTAATTTCAATAGTATTAGTTTGTTACTATAGGCATATTATTTTGATATTGTTAAATCGTGTTTGTTAAAAATGTACACTGGGTGTCCCCTATAAATTAACGCGAATAATTCCGAATGAATTATTTTATGGTAAAAATTTAAAAAATTGTGGCAGTATCGCCTTTAATGTATTTTTGATACTGTAATAGAGTACCTATTTATATGACGAATAAAATATTTCTTATGGGAAAAGTTCCCGACATATCTATAACAAATAAAGCAACTCCTAATGATAATCCGGAAACGGTTCGATTTACCTGAAGATAGATATCAAAGATAAGATCCTATGCAATTTTAATATGGCGTTTAAATGATGTAAAAATAAAAATAAAGAAACTAGTTGAGGACATTTGCCACAAAATCTTCGTTGTCTTCACACGCATAAGAAGAAAGAGTTTAACTAAAACTTTCTACCTACTTATGTAAACATAGGTTCTATGCAAAGGGTATTAAAGTCTAGAAAAGAAAACATAAGTTTTATATTTTAAGAAATATAAAAACAAGCCGCCTGCAAGAAGACAACATTTAACTTATCATAATTGAACGATAATGAAATTTTCTATTTGATTGTTAGTTTAAACTGAAGATTAAATGCTTTACGAAGAAGAGAAACGAAAGCTTTGTCATCCATGGAAGATAAATTCTTTTATGGAATATACTTAGGTTAATGACCAAATATAATAATAATTTACCACTCGAGATTTTTAGCATCACGTGAGTTAACATACTTTCCGTGATTTCAGATACTTCAGAAGCGCCATCGATCATTTCCCTCTCGGATTCGAGTTTTCCTCCATTCTTCAATCTCATCAAACGTTTCAGGTAGGAAGCGGCATTCGGTAGCTTCAATCTGATCTGTTCGTTATGATCGCTAAACGAGGTTTCGTTGAAAAGCAAGACGAAATGTCGCGGCACGTGAGACATTCAAATTGTTAAATAAATATAAATGCTCAAAAACATTTTCTTTGCCCGAAACTTATACAGGCCGGAACGAGAAATTAAATTAAACCAAATTAACAAGTGCATGCTACAGAACAGTTCATTCGCAATTTTTTTGTTATGCGAATGTTAGTGATTACTGATTTAACATTTCGATACAGATGATATTTCTACATTTGCTGCTTTATATATTAATATAACTTATATGGATATTTTTCTTTCTAATAGAATCTTGCATATTTCCTTTTTCGATTTTTAAATAAAATGGTACTTTATGCATTTTTAGTTAAATATTAAAAAATATAAAAATCATTTTATAGAGATTTCATAAATCTAACCAAGTAATAACGTTAATATTGAAATAAAATTATTAAATATATTTTTCGATGTGGCGTTAGATATTACTTGAATTATTTAATGATAAAAATGAATAAGGCTAATAACTTCAATAAATAATACTTTCTTTGCTAGTTAATCTAGACGATATTCGAATTTGTAAATAAATTATTCCAGACCGATTACATTAAATTTCTTTTTAAAAACATTCACAATGCAGTATAAGAAATATAAAGCAGCAAATTAAGAAAATCATGTACATACGTATAATTAATAAAATAATTTAAAGATATCGTACATCTATAATAAAATAAAATAATACAAAAGTAAAACATATATAAATTGGGAATTTTCTTAAAGATAAATAATAGCACCGCTTTGTACTTAAGTAACCGAACTACAAACGATATTATAATAAATTCATAAAAGATTACGACTAATGCAAACAAGATGAAATTACATTCGCAAAAAGGAGAATTATTCATTTGTAAGAATATCAAATTTATTAAAAATAAACATGGAATTTTCTGAGTGTCAAGCATCCAAGTTTAAGGTCTCACTCACCTTCTTGGTTATGTTACTCACGATTGACAGACTCATATCTTTAATACGTTTGTCAATGGAACCCTGTGAGTGTAATTCCCCCCCGTTGTTCGCCATGGAGGCGTTATTTTCCGCCACATTTTCCGATGAAGGCCCATCACTCATAGTGAAAGTCAAAAAATCCACGAAAAGGTACACGAAAACTAGGCGTAGACCTTGTTACTTGTCAATTTTCACATCGTGCGATTTGACATTACCCGTCGGTTTTTATCGACCGTCACTTTTTCGTTGACATCACCTTCGTTGTTTTCCTTCGCTCTTATTACAACTTCAACATTTAAATAGCAATCGGTGAATTGTTACGTTACAAGACATTATTTGATGTATGTACTTTCAAACGAAACTAACCAAAAGAAAAGAAGTCGTGGTACATCGAGTTACGTATATTATACACGAGCGATATCTTATTATGCACTGTTTCGCCTAAATTTCACGTGATTATGACAGTTTGTATCAAACGAGCCTATACGACATTGCCAAGAAATAACTATCACTATTATCTATATCAGGAACAAGGTATAATTTCGGTCGAATTGTATCGAACGCATTCATTTCCAAAACGTCTACGGTAGATAAATTTTTCAGTACAGAATATTATGTATGAAAAAACAAATGCTTACAGGTTATCGAAAGAAATTAACAATTTGGAGTACATACATACTCGATTGGGAGGACATGGCGATGCAGGAAGCAGTGGTTACCGGACACATTGTGTCACCGTGCGATTACCACAAAAAATGACAAGCGATAATTCACTTACCTGATAAGTGTAAGGTGTACAAGGAACGTAAAATTCTCTGCTCATAATAATCGAAGCTCGGAACGGTTGTAAAATCCAGCTGACGAATCTTGTGCAAGTGTCAAAATGCCGGTGGCGCCATCTTGAACTCGTCTGGAGTCGAGGTCGTCAAGCTGTCACGAGGAAAAATTCACGATTTCTCTCAAGTATAAGTGCCATTTTTGTGTTTCCCTCATGAAGATCTAATAATCACGTTAGCTTAATCGAGCCTGTACACTTCCATGCGAACTTCAAAACGTTACGAGGAACTCCAACACATGCGTTGTCAAATCACAGTACAAGTCACCAACACACAATACACATTTCACGCTGCTATTAGAATAAGCGGAGCTATCAAATTAATCACAATGCTCTCGACTGGACGGTATCGTTACAGATGCTTGAAAAGTCAAGTGGTAAATCCCTGTTCGCTGTTCAAAACTTCTCGCGGTACATTTATGCGATCAGAATTACGGCATTATACCACCTTACTACGCCATTTTCATGTGCAGCTGTCGACTTAACTACAATACGAACAACCCACCGTTCGCGTCCACTGGCAAGTGCCGACTGCCGCCAATCACGAACATCAAGCAAATAATAATCATGGCTACCCAACGTTTCGTTACACTAGCGCCATCAGGCAATGTATGTATTTGAATCGCAATTTGACTTCCGTCGGTAATATAAATGACGACAAATTTTTTTACCTTTGTTAACGGTCTTTATGTGTATGCTATTTTGTATTTATCAACATGTATAAACAAAACAAGAAAAAATGTACACATATTTGATAAAAATATTATTTTTATTCTGTATCAATACATTATATGTATTTCCGTATCGTAATATAAACCACGTGTTAAACGTCTTCGATCAGTTAAAAATAAACCTAATGAGAAAGATTCCGAACGACCTTGTAGTTGTAAGGACTTGCGCAATCTGATATATACTTTTTATACGTATACGTATATAAATATATTGTACATATATAAATTTCTAAATATGGTATAATTCCTAGAAGTTAATCTCCGAGTTTTTGATTTACATGTATGTATATTAATTTTTAGGATTTTTAGGATTTATAATATGAAATTATTTCATTGTACTTCTTGAAACTAAATAAATTTTTCATAATATAAAAATTTCTACCAAAATTCGACAAATTTTATGTATTTTTAAAGAAAATATGGAACATTAAAAATAAATAAAACCAAAGTATTTAAAAAATATAATCTAATAAAAGTTTATATTTCAGTCTTTTATCAGAAATTTATAAATTATTTACAACTCGTTGTAAAGTTCATTCTACAATTTGCATCCAACACTGACACAACAGCATTTAATACCCTTCGCTCCTATTAATGAGCGAGGTGGATACTTCGAAGATGGATGTTTCTTCTTTTGTGATTCGATCACTATATTTCGCGGTATTAAAATGTCATTCCATGGAATCTCGACATCGTCAGTAACGCAAGCTTCTTCCTGCACTGGCTGTATATCCATTGGCTTCTCGAGTACAAGATCACTCCATGGAATTTCTAGTGTAGAATCGCAACTATCGGGGCTGTCTTGTTTTGATGGTAAGGTTTCCGTAATAATCAAATCTTTCCATGGTAAAAGCATAGTTCCCAGAGATTCTTTTTCCACTGGTTCTTTGTCAACATCTGTGTCATCCATTTGTCCATTACGATCGTTCAAAGGAGTTAACGAAACTTCTTGACGAATTTTCATGCCGGCTGCTGGTAAAGCGATATCCTTCCATGGCAATTCGATCTTCGAATCACACAATATAGACACATCTGAAAATTCTTTGCGTAAGTCCCTTAAATACGGCTCATGCCACATTTCCTCCTCTGGATTATATACGAATGTTTGTCTCTTTCTTTTGCATTGATCTCTCCGTTGTTGCCTGTGCAACTTTTGTTGAATGCATGTACAGCCTGCTATTTTCCTTTTATTGTCAGTCATAATAATAGGATATTGTGAAATATACGTATTTCACATTCAATAATATTAAGATGTGTAATGATATTTCGATATGACTTGTTAATTTTATCTATCTTATCTAACCTAGTGTTATATTTGGGATCAACGTAGTTTGTTTTGTTTTGCCACATATATCATTATTAATCAGGTATATATATGTATGTAGTGAGAAAAATATTTTCTTGGAACAGGTGATGTCATACTTAGATAAGCACACGAAGTGTATAATTTATATAGTAATAACAATTTTTCCCCCATTTATCTTCTTTATATTTCGGTTTAATTGTTCCGAAATATAGTTTTAATTATTTTAGGTTAGTTACTATACTTCCTTTAAAGAAAGGAAACGGCCTAAGGTGATAACCGGAGGATATATTTTAAATTTATATTATCATTGTGAAACTGATGTAAATACTTACAATTAGTATCAGAGTCAGTGTATATATGCACATGTATAGTACAATATATACAATACATACATACTAAAAGCAGAATTCGTTTAATCACGCGCATTGGCCAATCATTTGTACCTCTCATCACGACATCTACCGAGAAATGATAGTATAATGTTAAAAATCCACTAGTTGCCGATAAAAGGAAATCCGTGAGTCTCTGGCTTAATTTCACAATAAAAGGTGTAAAAGAAAACATAATAATATTATTTTCTATTAAAATGTTTCCACTATAAAATTTGTCTGTTAAAATAATCATAAGTACAATCACAAATACTTTGGTTAAATATGGAGGAGAAGGTGCAGAAATAGCTGACGGATACTGATTTGACCAACGCGGTAAGGCTACGTTTAGAAGGCAGCCATCTTGCAATCCCTAATCAAAGATCTTCGGCTAGCGGCTATCGCTGTCTGATTTTCAGCCGGTTAATATCAACACACAGTTCAACAAATGGCTTTAAAACGAATTAATAAGGTACGTGAATGATCAGAGGTGTTCGTATTGTACAAAGACAATCGGGTGTTGATGTGATGTGTGTCGAATGCGGTTGAACGCCCTTAACGATTTTGCAGTGAAGCAATGTGAGCCAGCATTGAAAATCATGTTGGCTTTTCCCCTTTTTTTTTGCATTCTTCGGTTGTGCTTTGATTTACTTGCGTACCCGTTTATGTCGACATAGTGCATTACGCACGTTCCACAGTGCCACTTTGTGCCAGTGGACGTAGCTACGGTGACAGTGAAAATCTAAAAAAATTTTAAGTGGCTAGCCGATAAATTGCCGGAAGTAACGTAAAACCGTGCATTACATACATCTATGTATACATATATGTTTACTCATATATACATATATGCATGAAACTATAGATAACTTAGAAATTATGAAAATTTCATTAGAGCATTCATATTCCATTTGTGGATAGAAATAGCATTAGAAATTTTCTAAGTGATCCATCACTTATTTGTATCATAGCTCAATATAATTTTCACCATGTGACTGTAGCACACATTAGTTGGATAAAGTGAATCATTTAGGGATTGATATACTTTTTGTAATGCCTACCAACAATTTGACCTGTCAGTCGTATAATATTTTTTAACCGAACCATTATTCACAATGGTAGGACAAAAAATGAAAAGTTCTGGATGCATTGTTCTATGAGTAATCATATAATATACTATAATCATAATGAGTAATCATACTAAGTACAAAGTGATATGTCATTTATCTTAGCTTTGATTCTGTAACCATATGCTTATTATGAGTATTTGTATAACAAGTACTTCGGGTATTTAAATCCGTAGTCGTACTTTGTTTTATCATATCATTAAATAGTATTTATTTGAATTAATCCTAAATATTATAATTTCACTATAACTTTATGATTATATTTTAATATCTGTATTGATATCTTACATTATTTTATTTTATATTGTAATGCTACTATTATAATATCTTTATGTATGATAATCTTATGTATAAAGAAGTTGAAGTTTTCCATAGTATATGATATAAATGATTAAATTATATTGTATATTTATGGATTTGTATATTATATAAAATCTTCTAATTTATTTGATTCTTATAATATATACAGGTATACAGGGTGTTTTTATTTTTATCCTATTAAGTAATGTTACTACATTCTATGATTAAAAATGAAAAAAAAAATGTTATATAAACATAGGATTGTATGTGTCTTATTACAAAGTTATAATAAAGATGCCAAATTTATAAATGACTGAATCTTCTTTGTTGGTTGATCTGAATTCCCATGGTTGACCATGATTACTAAAGTTCTTGTTCAAAGTTTTCTCTGTTCTTATAAATACTAAATTGACCTATGAGGTTGTTTCATACAAAATCAAACAAGAAACCAGTTATTTATAATTTTGATATCTTTGTTATAACTGCAATTGAACATTTATAACTATGTTTATATAACATTTTTGTCTTATTTTTAATCGTAGAACGTGCTGACACCATTTGGCAGCATAAAAATGAAACATCCTATATACATGTATGTAAGAATGTTCTAGAATACTTTGTTTACACATGTTTCACATATAATCTATACATCTATAGATATATACATTGTAAAACTTAAAATTTCATCATGCACTGTATGAAAATTATGTTATTAGTAGAATGTATTATTTTTCAAAAAAAATTAGTTCAAAAAATAACAAATTCTTCAACATGGAAACATAGAATAAGTAGAATAAGTTATATATTAGAAACATGAATTATTATATATAAAATACGAATTATTTATAATTATAACTTCATTTATATTTTATATACATATTCCTCAGAGATAGTCTTTATTCATATTACTAAAATTTGTTGGTATATTTAGGAACTTCAGGACCTTGGTAGAGATCCACCTGCGCAATGCTCCGCTGGTCCTGTGGGAGACGATTGTAAGTTCTTTGAAAGTGTTTGTTTCTGCATGTGCTTTAACTAGAAATTGGCAAATCATAATTTACCTGCATCACTAGTATAAATGTTATTATACTTTATGTGAAAGCACATTATTGCATTTGTTTTTCTAAAAGATATATATTAATTATTATCAAAAGTAACTGGAGCTATTTTTTCATTACTATTGCTCATTTTTACAAACTATATAACTTCTTGATGTTGCTATAATTATATATTAATTGTTCTTTAATTTTTATGATGATCAATTATGATTTGTAATAAACTGTAATTTCTACATCTAATCGTGTAATTGCTTTCAGTATTCCATTGGCAAGCAACTATTATGGGACCAGTAAGTATATAATGATCTTAATACCATTTCTGAATTAATTAGATTAATATTTATTAACTTAAAAATACATTCTTAGAATTATTAATGAACATATAAATATAATTTGTGAGTATTATTTTCAAGTATCTTCGCTTTCACTCTGATACTTAAAGGTAACTTCTAAAATAATGAAACTCATATTATGCTACTTATGACTAACAATTCTACTTAAAAATATAAAACCTAATGCATGTTATCTTTACTATGATGTTTCAACAAGATTTTATGAATCACCTCTAATTCTGTTAAGTCATATAATCCTATTATGATATGATAGTTGTATAATATACTTATTATTTGGTTTTTGCATTTAGAATAATTATGTTTACTACTTTTTATTAATATTAATATTGCAAACTAATTCATAATTTAACTTTATTAAATACAATTTAAATAAAATCTTTTATTATGAATATAAATAAAAGCTACACTATATATGTTCAAAGTATTTGTAATTAAATATTATCACATAATTAGGAGTAAATATTATTTTCAGCCTGACAGTCCATACCAAGGAGGAGTGTTTTTCCTTACAATTCATTTCCCCACAGATTATCCATTCAAACCACCTAAGGTATGTTAATTACTTTTTCAATAAGTCCTTCTATAACAATGTACAAGAGGCATATTAATTCCTTATGTATATATATATGCAGGTTGCTTTTACAACCAGAATTTATCATCCAAATATCAACAGTAATGGAAGTATTTGTTTGGACATTTTAAGATCGCAATGGTCCCCAGCACTTACCATATCAAAGGGTGTGTACAAACTTTTGAACACAATGTGAACATAGAACTAATGAAATAAAATTTTTATGAAACCTAAAGTTTTAAGGTAGTCTTTAAGAGAGAAAATTCTCTGTTGCTTTTTTAGTCTTACTATCAATATGCTCCTTGCTCTGCGATCCAAATCCAGATGACCCGCTGGTACCAGAGATAGCAAGGTTATATAAAACTGACAGGGAGAAGTACAATGAATTGGCACGTGAATGGACGCGCAAGTATGCCATGTGATGCGCCAATCTCCGTTGACTTCAACATCCAAAAGCCACCAACAAGCAGCCCCAGCCTATTGCCACTTATGCATCAGCACCGATTGAAATTAGCTATGGCTCGTCTACTTTAAAACTTAAGCCAATACTCGGGCTCGAAGAATGCTCAGACAAACGTGATCAAACTGAAGTTCCCTTCGTCCCGAGAGGCCTGCGAATATTGAGACGTTGCCACAATGGCAATTGAGGCAATTTAAAAGGTGGTCACATAACATTATATATATATATATATAAATCAGGAAAAAAGAAACATGTCCGCTTTGATTTTCATAAATAAAACTGGAAGTAAAATATAGGAGAGTGAAAGTAGGATTTGTATTTGAATTTAATAGTTTAATTTTTAATTATTGTGCTTATAATATCGTAACATTATATACCTACTTTCTCAGTGAAACGAAAACCTTGAACTGACAGTACACCGATTGTTAGTTTTAACGCAGGTGAGCAATGTTTGCCCGTCCCTTGGAACGATACGGTTACTTTTTTGTAAGACTGGGCTATATATAAATACTACTGAAACTATACCTGTATGTTTTGTTCAATTATTAAAATTCCTTACCTATCTAACAAATTCTACGAGTAACTCGAAATTTATGGTTTGGTTCCTGTGTGTGTGTAGCAATTTAATTATGCATATCGTTAATCGATAAATTGGACTATACATTTTGAAATAATTCAACATATGCAAAATAAAAAAGTTTTGGTGACTTAACTGACCGCGACATAAGTACCTGCCGTTCATGGGTCCGTGCGATATTGATATCAAACAAAGGCATTCACGATTTCTTATGACGTGAAATTGACGTCGTTTGGCTTTATTTAGGTATAAAAAATGTAGTTATCGATGTCACTATTTATCGATAAATGATGAAAGCGAAATACGTTTTATTTGGATTCTTACCTAAAACATATTACGAAATAATTAAGAAATGTTTTAATGAGCTCTAGAGCTTAACAATGGATTTGTAAAATCCTATGAATTCATTTCATAATAGTGCGCCATTATAATTATCAGTAAAGTCATGCGTCGTACCTTGCGAATTAAGAATTCGCCCGTCGCTATGTTTTACTCTCGAATCAATGCGTTTATTATTGTTTTGCGTGTAAATTTTTCTTTAAGCGATAATTTTTTATTATTATTTAGTATTTGTCTTAAGCTTCCTTTTCATCCACAATATAAGTATACGTACCTTCTCTCTCTCACTTTCTCTTTCTCTTTCTCTCTCTCTTCTCTCTCTCTCTCTCTCTTACGTCCTATTATTATATTACAAACTCTTATACGATACTAGAAAAATAACCGTTAAATAGATCTTAGTTCCCTCAAGTACTCACGACGTTTTCGATAGTTACATATTTTCCTATATATTGTGGCTGCAAAGGATTCCAATAAGATATCAAATTGTTTCTAAAATCCATTTAACGCAATTTTTACGAGAAGAAAAGGACGTGTTGTCATTCAACATGTTTATTGTTAGTTTGTTCAAATTAATCTAGGAACAATGCACCTTTCGTTGGTGCTACCAGTGTTTCGGCTTTTAATTATAGAAAACGAATACAATCCGAAATATCGTAAAGATGATCACTTAATTAGAAAGTAAGTAAACGATTTTGTCTTGCGAACAGTGTAAAGTGCGTTAACGAGCAAGTCTTGAATGTAATCGGTGCTTAAAATATGGCAAGCTCACGGAGCAAGTACGAAGCCTAGAAAAGACAAATCGATTAGTATGTAATATGGTATATCACTCGTTAATGTCGATTTTGTCTCATACGAACGTCTACTACTGTAATTTAATTACAACTAAAAATGCGCGGCAAATCAGGTATTTAAATATTTGCCTCGGAAAGTGGATCATCGTTCATCTCTATTAGAAGGAAAACTACTCATGTGTAATTAATTATTATTATCACATCTCATGTGTAATTATTATTATACATATTATAATTAATTATTATTATTTTAGCATTAGCCCTTTATATAATAAATTTCACATGATGATAAGGTATAATCATTCTAATCACTTATAACCATAATTGTCGACTATAAAAAGATTCTTTTGTTAATTTCGTTCTGTTCCTAATTCTATATAAACCTACATTCTACATATTACTGATATTATTGTTTTATCTCTGCATATTTAAAATCTCTAATATACTCCATGATCTAATTTAGATTTCGCAAAATCGACAATTTAGTGATTCTCAAATAAGAGTTCGTTGTTAATTTTAAATAAAATCCATTACACATTTAAAAAGAAAAGAAGGTATATTGTAAATATTTGGGAATTATCTTTCTTAGTTTTCGAACTCCCAGGATAAAAAGAATTTTCAGAAATAGAAGTGGTGTAGCTGATTGATCCAAAGTTTCGCCACCATATAGGACACAGGATCAATGTATGATAAAATTGGAACAAATAAAGGACCTTTGTATAATCAGACTTGGAAGTAGCAGATGTCTTTGTCAGACTTTCACAATGAACGGGCTCCGTTCGTATACGTTGTAGGATCTTTAGTATGTTGAAAAAGCTATGAAACGGTGAAAGTGGCAATGCTTTTCCCCTTTTGGCCTGGCCGTTCTTGACCGCAGTACGTCTATTTTACCGCAGTGTTAGCAGGAACCTGCTAAAGCAATGTAGTTAATGATAGAGATAAGAATATCTTTGCAAAAAAGCTCGATAGAAACACGAATTCAGCTAAAATTCACCCATTTCAAATCATGTTTAATCACTTTTTTCGAGTTAGTAGTCTAGTTAATGTTCCAGTACGAATATTTTGGAGAATTTTGAAATTAATTCAGCTACAATGCCAGTTACAATGATTAAAAATTAAATTATTGATAATGTAGATAATAGAATTAATAATATCGAACGATAATATCAGTTCATTAATAAACGAAATAAGTCGAATGCGAATTCACCTCCATCTAGTTTAAACATTTGATTTCATTTTATTTTTACATATTGAAAATTAATTCGATCGAAAGCTGTTCCTGTGATGATTTTTGAAAATATAGAATGCGATGGAAATTGAAAGTTCGAAAGAAACGGAAGAAATTTAGTTTTTATCGCGTTTTATATTTATTTATAGAAAATATTTAAAGAAGCTTCGAAAAACATTTTGCAGATATATGATCATTGCAAAGATAATATTTATTGTGCAGTATATGTATCGCCAAAATGTATACATCGTAGTGAAAATTTAAGAATGAAAATTTAAACGATTTATAAATCTGTTATCAAACATCATCCTATAACTTCAATGTATACTATACATATTTTTTCTTCAGTCACGTAGAATGTGGATTTATGAATTAGTAATAAGTAATTTCAGCAAATAAAAAATCGATTAATAATCAAAATTTCCGTATTAATATTTGTATATTCGTTACTGACGCATGATACTTTTTATTTATTATAATTATACTTTTAGCATCATTATAATATATAAATCTTCTATACAATTAATTCTCTCATTTGCACGAAATAAAATATTCTGTACATATGTATGTAGGTCATCAATGGTAGTGTAACCTACTTACATTATTTAGTCACCGAAACACAGTCATCTTTTTGATTTTTCCAAAGTCTTAAATTTTATCAATAAATGTCAATAAATCTCTGAATTTTAATATTTACATTATAATAACGATATAATAGGTATCTTCTTGATGCATGGAGAATGTACTCTTTATCTTAGATCATACATTAAGAAGAATAGAAAGTTTGAGAAAACGAACTTATACCTGATCCAATAATATTCATATCTAAGTGTTCTGTTAAGATATGTATGTGTAATGTTAATAGATCTACACCTGTTGCTGATCAGTTTCTATTCTTTCAAAATGTTTTTCTCACGCACATGACCTTTAAAAATATTCATGGCACGGCAATGTTCAATAACACATATCTCTCAATTAGTAATTTTAATTTAATAATTTTATGTAAAAAATGTAAAAAAAAATGTTTAAATAAAATCCGCAAGAATTTTGAAATATATACAAGCGATAAAACAATGGCAATTAGAAGGCAGAAATATTTTGAGAAAGTTGAAATAATTTAATAATATATATTTGAATTAAGAATGTTGGTTTTATAATTTAACACTTCGTTTTTAATCGTCAAGAGACACAACAG
Organism: Bombus terrestris; assembly: GCF_910591885.1. NCBI lineage: Eukaryota > Metazoa > Arthropoda > Insecta > Hymenoptera > Apidae > Bombus > Bombus terrestris. Next base: position 11,776,312 of record NC_063272.1, on the reverse strand, counting down.
CTAGAAAATCAAAATATGGACCAGTTATATTTTAAAATATTCTTCTATGTTGTCTGTAACTTTGTTACGATCTTCGAATTTTTATACTTCAATCTTGCCCTCATATTAGCTAAAAAAAGAATTTGTAATGTTTCAAGAAGACGTTTAACATACAGTTGAAACGAGGAAGTACACATGAGACATTTTTCATAGTTTGGCCAGACTGTGAAGATATCTTTTTTTATGAGAAAAATATAATTGAGACAAAAATGAAGAAAAGAACGTAGCAGAGTTAGATACATATATATACTAATACGAATATTGTCAAGAATACCAACGATAATATAATCGAGCATAAAATGACTCTTATCAATATTTAGGCATTTGGGATTCATATACTTGTTTATAACAGCATTGCTAAATTTTAAAAAAATTTCCTTTTAATATATCAAAACATTTATTCCAGCTAATAGAAACACACATTTTATCTATCACGCACAGTTTTTTGCATCACAAGCGATAAACCAAGTAAAGTCGAAATTTAACATGAAATATATGAAACACTTCACGTTAATCAATATCTAATTTTACACCAAATCAAATAATAAGCAAGTTACATTAATTCTACATGAAACATATGTGTACATTATACAATTTACATATTTAAAATATGTATAATTAATATATGTATATTTAAATTCTGACGTTATTTAATTTATTGCTTAATATGCAAAATAAATAAATAAAATTTACGTTTCTACTAATTACAATAAGTCTTTTAATATATTAAAAAACAATTAATTGAATAACGTTGCTGTACACAAATATATATGTATATATATATATTTGTTTAGGGCAATAATCTTGCGAATATCGTGATATTCGAATGTTCATGCGTGTTACTGTATGCGTAAGCAGAAAAGTAAGATTGGCACGAAGAGACGAAGTGAAAATAAAAACTCGAGTCCATCGCTAGTCTGTAGTACGAGAACGTGTTTCGATCTATCGAGCGGCGCTTTGGACCGTCTGGTTACGGTGCGGTTTGTTCAGTGTCAGTGCTGTTCTCGGCACGCTCGGCGATCGAGGTTGAAAATAAGGTGACTTCGCTGCTGGTGGATACACGACTGTTAGAAGAATGTGCCGATAGATCGACAATCGGCCGACTTCCTGCACTCGCCGCGACCTTTTCAAAACGTTGATTGCGATCGCTCAATAAACGCGTATCGCGAGGGCTTCACAATCAGACGACAAGCCGCAGCCAAGTGGTACGTAGCATTAAAAGTAACGATAGTCAGACACGTTGTTCGCGATCATTGCCAGAGCTTAACAAAGAGAGAACGTTTTAAATCATTTCCAAGTGGTATATATCACGCTGGTATTGCAATTAGCGTACATATTCGAGCTGCGGTGTCGCGTTCACTCGTCGAGAACACGCTTTATGTTTACGAACAAACGCGTGCATTCATCCAACGATTGATTCTTCACTGAGAGTTTTCACTAACAAATTACATTGTGTTACATGACCGGGCGTAATGTGACAACGTAAACGAGCCATATTTTCTACGTCGTCGTCGTATTCGTTGCCAGCTTTTCAAAGAGCACTATACTTTCGAGCTAACAAGTGATGAATACCGAAACGAATATTTGAAATATTGGTAAAAATCATAAATATCGTTACGTGTATTTTTTCTTTTTTTTTTATAAAATATTTCATTCTCTTTGAAAGCAATTATTTGGCAAACTTTGCATTTATTGACTATAGATATATTCTTTGTCTTTTAACGAAAACGTTTTTATATGTTGTTCATTATAAAGTAACGATAAATAAATATTTTAGTTTCGGTTAGAATACATAAACGTAGCGATTGCTTGATTGTTATCAATGTAGATGAACGAAATTAAGATTACGATACAAGAATCTTAATTTCTTGGGCGTATATTAATTTTAATTACGAATTGTAAAAATTGAATTAAGCGGAAAACTACTCGACCTTTTGCACCTTATACATTCTAGTTTTTATTTAAGTATGAAGATAATGTTTGAGGATACTGATGCGTGTATCTAACATGAAATTAAATATGCATGATGATTACTTTTGTTTAAGTGACTTAAGTGCTGAATGAGAAACTACGATTTAACATGTCCGTTCGTTGAAATTCCACTTTTAAACACCAGAACTTTTAATTCTAAATCTAACTTTATTCGTGTGACATACTAAATCTATCGTTTATTTATTAACATATCATATGGCAATACGATATAAAGTTCATAGAGAGAAAGTGTATTAGGAAGAACAAGCTATTTGAAAGATTGATAATCTAAAAGTTTACCTAAATCGAATAAAATAAAAGGTACTATCGCGTATAATATTAAATTCATAAATTAATTGTTAAACTTTATTTTACTAATTTCCACGCACTCTAATGTATTTCAAACGGATATTATAACACGGACGAAAGAAGATTGACATTTTTTCATTGTCACTTACACATATATTTCACGATAAATAAAGAAAATTAATAAAGAAGCAAAGAAAACAAATAAAATAACTAGTATGACATATAATAAAATCTATACAAGAAAATATCTTAATACAGAATTACCAACTATAGCACTCATCTGAAAACGGAAGCGCAGAATAGACATTATTAACAGGTTCCACAGGGCGCATTCAACTTTCTCATAGATTAAACACGAAAGATTGTTCGGTACGCAAGAGAGAGTGAACAGATATCTTGTAAACAGACAAAATAACCAGACTATTGTAAACTATAGCTTTCCGGATATACCTTACTAAACATGTTTCGAAAGTTTACGATTTAAGAGAATCGGCATTTATGTTGGAGAAAAAAAAATTCGGTCGAATCGCGGTCACTTTCATGCATAATATACATGTTCATTGAGAACGGTTCGGCAAAAAATGAGACATTAAAAATGCAGCTCATTTACCGTGGTTTGTAATTTTCTTGTTACATTGTTTCCATTTGGCGTTTGACAGCTTCCTTCTCGATGGCACAAATTTCTAGCTATATCCGTAATAGTGGCAGGTGCAGATACTTAAAAACTTAAAAACTTAAAAACTTTGGACTTTTACGTCATCTTTTTCCTTGACATTTCGTGTCAGCTTTGTAGAATCTTATTTTTTGTAAGGAATTCGCGTGTAAAAGGATAATCGCGTACACGAGATTTTGTTCGATGAAGATTTCAAAACCGCCTTCAGATCAGTTGGAAACCTTACTCCTGTGTCGTATGGTTGATATTAAAGCCACACGGATCATCGTGACTGATAAAGAAGCATTGAAAATCACGAGTGAATGCAATGAAACACGAATACATTAACGAGCATAATGAAATAAACGTTATATTTTGATGGCACTTCTATTCGATTTAAAAAGTACCTCGAATGGCTCCTTAACGAGAATTTAACACTGCACCATCCAATTGGATTTTTTATCCATACGTTCCAATTGTATATTCGCGTTGAGAAAGCCGATTCGGTATACTATAATTTTGTATTCAGTGTTTTATGATGATATTCACATTAAACTAAATTCAACATATTTGCATTACACGTGTATATGCATGTAATTCATCCTATCAGCATCATGTACATATTTGAAACTTAATTGACGTAAATAACGTTCTTGAGTGTCTAACGTGTCAGAGTGATAATTTTCTAACTAATTTAGAAATCTTCACAGCAGCTAAAAAATGTTTCAAACGTATAATAAACCTTGGGAATAAATTAAAAAAATAAACCAGTGCTATGAAAGTAGTCAATTCTCGTTTTAAGATAAACGAAGTAGATTAGGCTATATTATTTGCCTTTTAACAATTACGCCATTAACAGTGAAGAAAAGATTAACTTATTGAAATTTGCTAGTAATCTAACTTATTAACCGAAGTCAGGGCTAACGCGAACAAATCTATATCATCACGGCCATACACGTTTTAATTTGTAATTTGATTGTATTCACGAACATGCTTTATAAAATAAAGCTTATGTACCTTACGGTATCAATGCATCATGTTTGGTTAACATTGTCGCTTAATCTTCTTTTCTATTTACAGACTAGAAGATAGCCGAATTTGTTCAATGATGAAATTATTAGCAGGCGTGGAAGAGGTGAGCGACCAAAGCGAGAAGCAGTCGAACAATGAGGAACTGCACAATAACAACCATGAAAAGCAACAAAAAACAGATGTCACGCAAGAAACGACGAAGCTGATTAACGGCGAGGTAAGCGCACGTTATTATAATTATTACTACTTGTATTTATTTATCATTTATATTTATTCATGGCAAATATATGTTTCGTTCTTCGAGATAAGATAATAGATTCCGACAATGAGTTATTTATAACAATAAAAAGTTGAGAGACCGAGAGACGATATCTTTTCTTTCTTGGCAAAATCTTCTGCAACTAAGTAGATAATCAGTCGAAAGGATGCAATAGCATGTTTTGAGTTTTATTATTATATGTTTTAAGTTTAAGCTTGAAACAGAACGTTGTTTAACGTGAGATGAAGATACAAATTTTGTATAATGTCAGTTATTTTTATCGGAAATAGAATAGAATGGTCATCGAAACGAAAATGGCCGAGACTTTTTGCGAAAAAATATCGCGCGTATTCCAGCCACAACTTTCACTTTGACTGGTCCGTAATTACTGTTAGATCACACAGTAGCGTATTCTACAATTGTGTTGTGCCTGGTATGCTCTATTTCTGTTTGACGTACAAAACCTTCAGCTTTGCAAAACGTCGATATGCATTTCCGAGCATATAGGTTGTTCACCGACGTGTATGATTCTCCTTTAACGTGATTCCATACCTATCAAGGTTAACGATGAACTTCTGAAACAATGAATCATCGGGCAGTATTAACACTTTTTCTTTGCATTATTTTTGTTAAAATTGTTATCGAAAAATAAAAATTCTGGGTTTGGGAATAAAACGGATGATTGAAATTTTGTCGCCAAAGAAATCTTGCAACAAAATTAGTATCTATGAATATTCTGGTATTGGTCATTAGAACAAGGATCCTAGAAAAAGATAATGAAATATGAGTAAGCTTATTACAGTTACAAGGGAGACAAGTCTTTGAAGAAAAAGATTTTTAGGAACATTTGTTCCAATTATCCCTCTTTACACTCCACTGGCGATTATTAGTCTATGGATGCATTCATGGAAAATTTAAAATATACAGAATACGCGTTATACGAAGAGATATATAATATGTTCAAAATAATTGTTCATTAGGTAATATTTAATAAATTAAACGAATCTTTAGTTAGGTTTAATTCTTCCGTCTATGTTTATAAAGATATGAAATTGCACGAATATCCACCAGTCTAGCGATTGTTTTATATCACAGAAACGAAATGATCAGTAATAACAGTAGAAAGTGAGACGTTTTACCTGTATATAATATTTTTTTAGATATTTATGGATCTTATATCTCTTTTACTGTGAAATCATGTTCTGGTAATACGAGTTCGAACAATGAAAGATTTACCGTAGTTAATTTGAATGAAAGTGTTTGTTTTCACGGAAAGAGCTTTCGCTTCAATTGCAATTAGAAGATCAGTAATACCATGAAAAAATGAAAGAAACGTCGATTTTTAAATATCTTAATTACGAAATAATCACAGGATATTGGCGATTTGAACTGTGTTTTTTTTTCGTTTATTAATATGTTTATTATAGTGAAGGCTTAAGATTGTTTGAAAGTTTCGCGACACGTTGCAATCATCATGGTAAACAGACATAATATATACATAACTATACTAATGGCGGATGAAGAAAATAGCAAGGCTGGTACCAAGTAGTACTAGAGCCGCTATGCCGAAGTGAAAAATCGATTTCGCTAGTGAAAGATACAGGAAAGATAAAGAAGAAAGCCCGTAGTATAAACTTGACACACTGAGATGAAAGGCGAGTCCCGTTGTGGCCTACTTTACAGCTTTCGTATCTCAAGATAGCGACCAAATTTTTGCTCTTATATCCTGAGATTGCCTATAATCTATTGTATGTGATGTGCTTAATTGCAATGAAAACTATCCATAGAAGAAGAAGGCCGAAGGTCTAGAAATAGGTTGTTTACAAAGAAGCACAAATAATTCGCAGAGAAACTCGTCTGATTAAACTTTTAAGTTGTAAAAGAAATTCTGACATTCAATTGCCTTTTCACTCTGTTTAAATTAGCTATTGATGTTGTATAAGCTATCTGATTGAATTAACTGTTAATGATGCGCAAATGCAAATATTATAAATGAATTATTAGAAATTTCTATATTATAGAAGAAATAATATAGAAGTCATTCGTCTGCATTTTTATGTTGGTTAAATCGTATATTCATAAATCACCAAACGATCTGGTTAAATCAGCTACTGATGATATACAAAGACAAACATTTATCAATGAATTATCTCGTGTCTTCGTCGCGGATATAATGTAAACATTTGATATTTTGCTTAGATATAATGTAAATATTTTATGTAATATGGCTCTTTTTAACTAGTTTTTAGTTTACTAAGTTATATAATAAAAATGACTCAGATTAAAGGGTATTTAATAACGAAATAACAGATACTGATTGCATAATGTATATGTTAGTGTTATTCCAGCTCGCTATGAATTTCAGAGCCATACAAATATCTTCTGTTTATTTATAGTGTGTTCATAACATAGTATTTGTTTATAAATGTAGATATTTGTAGATTCTTATAGAACATGTTTTCATTATTATATGATCATACAAAAAGCTTCATCGTGAATTACAGCTATAAGACATAAACCAATATAACATAGAATTTTTTACTACCCTGATGTAACCTGGAAATAATAATAAATCTAAACATTACACGCATTTTATCTACAAAATTATGTAAAGCATTACCTAAGTCCAGTGATAAACTTTCACTCTAGTTTGGTCCTAACAACGTTAAGAGTACTACAAATCGTATATTTTCATGTACATATAAATATTTACATCCATATTGACGCCACGTATATATTTATATTTACGTCAAAGTAAATTCCTTCTTATCAGTTTACATAGACGTATCTATTGTAAAAACCCCCATCTACAGTACCGACGTTGCATAATATTCTGTTGATATAGAAAAAAAGATATAACTAATGAATTTAATATCGTTACAAACTAGTGAAGTGTTAAGTTGACAGGAATAACTCACTCTTAATTAAAATACTATAATCTTATTACTATTATTCATTGCCATTGCGTAAAGTACAAAATATACAAGTATAATACATGATATAACATTTTCTAAGATTGAAATTAATTTTTTTAAGATTGAAAAATGTTGGGTACATTTTGCTCTGAATTCTCTATAGAATTTTTCACCATTTCGCCAAATTAATTATTCAATTAAAAAGCTACAACGTTACTTTCATCGTCCATATTTTAGTTAGACTAACTTAATATTTAAAAATAAGAGTATCTAAAAGAACAAGATCTTTTAACATTACTAATAAAAAGAACCTTGTTTTGTCAAGTTCTTGTGAAAAAATATTCCAGCATAAATACAATTGTTAATAGAAGTACTTAGATGTAGTTGTAATTCCTTGCAGGTATACCGTAGGCTTTCCAGAAAGCTGGACGAGTCACCTATAAAAGATAAAAAGATTACGCTTGACGATGAAGAGAAAATGAGACGTCTTCTTAATTATGAAGAAGCTCCTGAATATCTTCAACATAATCCTTATATTCTTCACGGATATCGAGGATATCTTACAACAAAATTATGTATCGAGAGGTTCGTACTTAACATTACTCGATATCAATATGATTTCTCGATACATATCAAACGTCAGAAACACTTTCGATAATACAAGAGAACCATACATATTTTCCATAAAATCTCACGTTCAGTCGTACTTACATTTTTTAGATGATATGTAACTATTATTTGTAGGTATATATGTAATACGAAAGATTAAGAACTCGAATTATACATTGTATAAGAATACATAATAAATAATTTGAAAGGATTTCTAAATCTTTTCCAATAATAAAAGTCTTTTTCTAATGGTTGCTTATAATATTCGTTTGATAATTTTAATCTACAGTTAATCCGTGCTGTAAATAAAAAATAAATCATTACTTATGTCTTGAATGCACAAAAGCAATTTCGAAAAGGGGAATATTTATTTCAGTATATTCTGGTGGACAAATGAAACAGTAAACATATGGAGTCACATATTCGGATGGATGTTATTTTTCGGTCTGACTCTGTACGATCTTTGTCTACTAAATATTCACGCACCCTTTGGTGATAAAGTGATAGTAGCACTTCTACTGATCTGTTTCCAGGTAATATTCAAAAAATGTCTTTTTCAATCGTAACAATTCGAGTATTCACTATTAGAAATGTACAAAAATAAATTGTTTAACATATGACAAATTAAGAAAGAGAGCAAAATGAATTGTTTCAGGCATGTATGATATTATCTTCGGTGTATCACACGTTTTCCTGTCGAAGTGAAAAAGATTATTGGTGTTTTCTATCATTTGACCTATTTGGCATTGCTTTGAGCCTTTTATCCATATACATGTCTGGAGTTTACTACGCTTTTTGGTGTCACAAGGTAAATAAACTATGCAATTATCGTACAACTTCTAAATTATGTAGTATTTAAAAGATTAAATTCAAATCTAGATTTTAATCAAATATTGCGCACGTTAACTTCTTCTCTACTTAAACGATCGATAAGGTAATCGATATAACTGACTTGTGTTTAAGAAGTTTCGTGCTACGTGTATTATCGATTATTTATAACAACCGGTGAAAGTAAAATCTTCTTTGAACGAAAGAAAATATTATCCGATATACTATCCAAACAAAGCAAACATGTATAAAGTAAAAATAATAATCAAAGTACTAAGAATGTGATTAAATAAACACAATGGCTATTTTTATTTAATTAAATACCCTCGTATAACATTTATACTGGAATTTGTTAATATTAAAATACAAATTAAATTAAAAAATAAAGGTTTCTTTCATGCAGAAGAAATTATTTATAATTACTAAACAGCCGTAAATATTTATTATTTCATGCAGGAGTTGCAGAGATTTTATTTGATAACGGTGTTGGCAATTTTTATATTTGCAATGATTCTGCAAATACCAAAATTGAATGTCAATGGAAATGTCAAGCTAGTCGTTTTTGTCGCTTGGGCAGCTTATGGAGTGCTGCCAACGCTGCATTGGAGTATTGCTATGGGTGGCATGGACAACCCGATCGTTAGAATGTTGCTTCCAAGGGTGCTAGGAATGTATGTTATTAGCGGTGTAGCGTTCGTTATTTATTTAAGCAAAATCCCGGAACGATTTTGTCCAGGTAATCAGTCATTTTTCATTTTCTAATCAAAATACTGAAATCAAATTAGATGACTAATTTTTTGTTATAAAAGAATTTCTCATAAAAATAATGAAATACTTATAATAAAAGACCCGCCTTAAGTTATGCAACATTATAACTTTATTTTTAATAATATAGATTATTTCACTAACTTTAATTAACCATTGTTTTATTAGGTACTCAATCAATAAAATATAACATAATTAACAAAAATCCGAAATTCAGGTTTTACTAGTAACGTTAGTTTGATCGTATTAATATTTAATGCAATCTATCTGACGTCAATCGACGGGTAATCTAAAATGGAGAACATTAAATTGAATAAACATGATATGGAGTACATTTCCCATCCAATCTATAATTTTATTTTCATTATATTCACTGCCGATCATAAACCTTAAGTACATGCTACTACAAGCAGCAGTTGCTAATGCTTAATACGAATCGAACGCTTTTCAGTGCTTTTACTTTCAAACGACTTTATTGTAAAATTGTTATTTCATTCTTATATCATATATATATATATATCTGATAATATAAAATACTAATTAAAATAAAATGTGTTGGAGTTTTCCAATAAATGTAAGCGATAGGTGTCAAAATGCTTAGAGTGAAATTTGTATGAATATATTAGGTTTGTTATATGAAATTTTCCAAACTTCATTAGCGGTGTAACGAGACATGATTATCGTAATTATATTGAAATCTAATCCGAAAATCTATATAAAAGTTAGCACACAATTTATTGCAAACATATTGCATACAGCATGAGTAGTGGTACTAAATATATAATTAACATTAAATATAATCTCATTAAATATTTTGGCTTACTAATAATCAGTAAGTGATTGTTCAAATACTTTAATGATCTTTTTGAAGTGTATGCTTGCTATAAATATATCCTAATTCTTATATACATTTTCAGATTCGTTTCTAAATTTTCTAATATAATCATATAGTTATGTTTCATTACAATACTAATGGAATTTCCAAAATATCTCGTATAACATACATAGTATATTGAGGAAATATTTCTATAAATATTCAAATACTTTCGTGTATCAATTCCGCTGGAATATTATAGGACTATATTATGTATTATATCAAAAAATATTGAATAATGTACGGATGGTGCAACAAATACTACTACTACTATTTTTGCGAACCATTATATGACTAGCATTTGTACGTATTTCTTTCTGTTGGACACAAAAGAAGCTTTCATAGATATAATTGAATATAAAACGATACGTGTATAAATAGCGAAATTTATTATTATTGTTGTGTGATTGATATATTATTAGAGTTTTATTTTGTTGAAGGGTGGGTAGATTATATTGGTTCGTCTCATCAGTGGTGGCATGCATTGGTAGTATTGGCTCTTTATTATTGGCACAATACTGGAATGCTATACGTGGAATACAGAATGAACCACGGCTGTCCAAGTAATATAAGATTATTATGACAGACAGACACTGACGATCATTCAGGTATAAAATACATATTTCATATAAGAATAATAACCAATTAAAAAAAAAATTAAGTTTGTTGCTTACTTAAACTATAATTATATGTTTCATTTGTCCAAAAAAGTATGTTATATATACTTAAACCATAATTCTATATTTTACAAATATAATCTTAAATTTGTTATATATTTTCCAAAAAATTAACTACTTTCGAAGATCATGTGGAAGATACATGATAAGTCTATATTTGTTGACATTTTTGTTTTCAAAAAAGTATATTTAGTTTAAAAAACTACGTCGTGCAAAAATATATTGTCTTCTAATATTAAATCCAACAATTTTTATATACAACCAGTAGAATAACTAATGTTGTGGCAATCAATATTTTTAAAATACTCAAGAATAGAGAGATGGCAAGAGCTCGTGTTTTATAACCAAATCGAATGAAAAAAACGATCTAGATAATATAAAACTGGTCGACATTGTATCGAATGTTAATATCACTTCTTTATAATGGACAAAACGCGTGACTTATCATGTTTCTTTTCTGGTAGCCTTCATTTGCAATTTTTAAGTTTCAAGCTGATTGCTTCTTTTCCTTGTTTTATTTAACTACATTTGTACGATTGTGAATTGTAATGATGATGTAACATGTATACGTAATTATTTCAGGCCATGGTTTTATTATGGAATGTGCTTGCGCTATGGAATTCAATGTTTGGTCGTCAGAGTATTACAACAAACTACCGTTTTACGCTATTGAGAGAAAGACAACTTGCGTAATTGTGAATCCATTGCAAGCATACCTTCATCGACAGGTGTTCTGATGTTACAGTGCGTGAAATCTGTAGAATTTAGTTAAAACAACGTTAATACGGGTCCTTTCAAAGTATCTAAAACGTTCTAATGTTAGTCATTTTTATTTATGTTATATTTATAAATTTTAAATAGACGTACTGCATTTTCTTTTTATTATTTCAATTTTTATAACAGACATCTTTCTTAGACATTTATTTTATTCCCATGTGAGAAACATGCTTGCTCAATGCTTTTATTGCAATAATTATAATTTACAATAAAAAGCAAGGTTGCAAGTATTAATTGACTGTTGTTAATAATATGTAACTCATAAAGACGCAATGACGAAAAGTATTCTGTAATTGCAATTGGAAATTTATCCGCAGGTGGCAAAAGTTTCTAAGTTTGTACATAATTAACGCAATAGATATTTATTATTTAATGAAATAATAACATTGGAAGAACGTGAAGAAATTGAAAGAACTACTTCTGCAGTTGTATGTTATTAAATAACATTTGTAAAAATTACATTGTATGATAGTAAGATAAAAGTAATATAGTAAAGTATACACATTGATTTGAACAGTGCCTGAAAACTTGTAAATAAAGAGTTGTAAATGAGATAAATGCGAAAGTTTTGTACAAAAAAGGAAATAAGAAAAATTTAGTTATAAATTTGAACGTTTTGCTATATAAAAGATACTTGATTATTATATAAAAATTATTTAAATTCTGTTTTCAAACATCATATAAAAAATTATACCTTGTTACTTTTATAATGGCAATAATAATATATTTTTTATTAACTGATTCAGTAATTGTAATTCTCAGTTATAATATTATGACCACTAAAAATGAATTAATATATTTAGTCAAACATTACATATTAAATTATACAAAATACATGGATTAAATATTTATACGATTAATGTCAGCTATAGACTTTGTCTTCATTTAAAATAGCTGTGAAAAGTGTTATTTTGCATAACTATTTGCAATATTTGTTTCAATACCTTGCACGGTTCAATACATATCAAAGAAAATTATGAATGTCCATTCTGTATCTGTAAACAAAGTAGTTTAAATAATTACACTTTTATCAATTTTTTATATGATTTTATCTGAAGTAAGAATTACGTATTCTAACAAAATATAATTGTAATAGAATGTTATTACTTCCAACTGTTAAATAAAATCGTTACCTAAAATTATACTGCTTTTATTTATTTTTTACTAATTTCAATAAATAATTATCTTTTTAATGTAATATAATAATAAATTATATTAAAGTATATCAAGTAAAATTTTTTTATAACAATTATTATCTAAGCCATAAAAAAATATCTATAATATTGTTACAATATTATTGTATTTTTCCAAATTATTTGCTACGCATCTGCAACAGTAAAATGATTATATCATTTATTAAATTATAAAATAACTTCTTCAAATAAATTTTAATTTTCATAATATATTTTAATGAAAGGAAAATAAAGAACAAAGGTAATTTGTATTGGAAACAAATTCATTATGTACATATATAAAATATAATAAAGGACTTATTTATTTTTTATTTATCATATAATATATTGAAATCAAAATTATAAAAAATGACAAGAAAAGTAGCAAAAAATAAAATATTCAATATATTAAGAAAGTTATAAAGATTATATTCGTTATTTCTAGTATATAGGTCGAGGATTATTTCTACTGGCATTTCACTTTCATGAATGTCGAAATCACGATCGAAATTCGTAAAATATGTACGCCTGGATTCTATATCATGGACGTCGGAATATATATTCCTATATGTACAGATATGTTACTAAACTTAAGAAAACTACATTCCCTATATTCTTACTAGAAGGTGATTAAATATTTTCCTTTGTACTTATCACCGACAATTAGTCAAATCTATATCTAAATTTTGACAAACTTCGGACATAATGGTATAATCATGTATTTTACAAATTTTTAAAGTAATTTTTATAATGGAAAATCAACTCATTTAAAGAATTAAAGCAAAAAAATAGTTTTGAGTTTCGTATACTTGACACTTTTGAGTAGTCTTCGTCTTCCCATGAGGTGTTTAGTGGAGCAAAACTCATTTTCATTGTATTGACTGTCTTGATCGGTCGTAGTGTACGAATTTCTCATATATTTATCAAATACGCATCTTTCAATAAATCAACATGCCGAAAAATAAGGGTACGTAAATAATTGTGTTTCTTTGTATGTTCTTCCTTTGTAAAACTTGTATAGAATTATGTGCAGAAGGTCGTGGACTTTCTGTACAATGTGGTTAGTTTCTTCTAACCTGTTAATGTCAAGTATTTCTTTGGAATCGTTCAATGTATCGTTGATAGACAGAGGTTGAATATTCTTTTTTGGAAAATTTACGAGAAATAATCGGAATAATAATATTTAAACTTATTTTTTTTAGGAAAGGGAGGTAAAAATAGGAGAAGAGGTAAAAATGAAAATGAAACAGAAAAAAGAGAGTTGGTTTTTAAAGAAGATGGTCAAGGTAAAAATCTTAGAAATGACATTATGATATATATCTATGTTTTATTATTTAAATTCTTTGAATTGTGTTTATTTTTTCAAAATGATATCATATGTTAATAATATTAAGTAGATAATACTTTAAATTGATAACATAGTTTTATAACTTTAAAAAAATTTTTATTACGTATAATTTGGAAACATATCTTGAACAACTAAATTTTTATATTACTGCTTCATGTAGAATATGCACAAGTCACAAAAATGCTTGGCAATGGGAGGTTAGAAGCAATGTGCTTTGATGGAGTAAAACGATTGTGTCACATTCGTGGAAAATTGCGAAAAAAGGTATGGATAAATCAAGGAGATATAATATTAATTGGCCTGCGAGATTATCAGGATGCAAAAGCAGATGTCATATTAAAATACACATCAGATGAAGCAAGGAATTTGAAAACTTATGGTGAATTCCCTGAAACTGGTAAGTAATCACTATAAAATACTCGAAATATGAATGTATATTCAAACTGTGAAAGTATATAAGCTAAATTCGTGAAATTTACTTAAATCATGTTCTACCTTTGTTTTTGATGTTTTTACAGTGCGTATTAACGATACTGTCACCTTTGTGGAAGATGGTTTTGATGAAGATATTGAATTTGGTGATGAAATTAGTGATGATGATGAAGATGATGTTGACAATGTAAGTATTCAATATCTTCAATAATATTTACAAAATATAATTATATGAAACTTTAAATTTTAATATATTATTACCTCGTTTCTTGTTGTATAACTTTAATTCTATTTGTAAGTAAAATATTTTTGACTTTATAGATCTGATGACCTTCAATATAACTATATTTAAAAGGTATGGTACAAGAGTGCATGAAGATACCTATTTGTTTCACAAGATACTATTATTTGTTGCGCGATTAAGATAATTAAAATTTTTTTGAAATAAGTAGCCAATTTCCTGTATCTATAAATAAATTTTCACTTGTCTGTGTAACATTGTGTTGCAATCTAAAATTGTTAAATCCTGAATTTTCAGGATTCGTAAGTGTCATTAGACATATGGTATTCACTATATAGCCTGTCTTTTACTTTCATATGATTTTAGTTAGGGATAATATCCCATGTTGAATGGGTACCAAATACGTCAATTTTTTAAAATTAACCTAAAAATGTGTATTAAACAAAGTTTAATGTTAAAGAGAGTAAGCTTTTAAGTGTGCTGTTTGCCCAAATTGAGCTATGAATACAAATAGTTATGTATTTATGTATAATATCAGTACATTGTTCTTGTAGTAAATTTCTTTTGTATATTTCTTCTTTAATAACTAAATGAAGTGACATACATGCACTGTCGTTGCAATTTTGAACAGGGGAAGTAGTGAGCACCATACATCACTGCAATTATACTTCTATATGTATCAAAGCGTTTCATTAACTCATTTGTTACATAACATGTACAATTTCCCGAAAAAGTTAATTATGCGATTGTATTTTCGAATAGGTCAGTGTAATATTTGAATAATGTAACATTGAATTCAAATGTTTTCATAGATGAAACTGTAATTTCCATAAAACGTGAACTGCATATCTCAGAATTACACATATTTATTTTAAGAAACAAATTATTCGTTATATGAGATTTCTTATAAATATTATTATTTCATTCTTCTGTACTTTGTATTAAAAAATTGTCAAAACAGTCAAATCATGTTAACTGCTGTATAAAACATTAATTCCATGAACATGTATTAGATGAAATTAATGTCAACTGTTAACAACGAATAAAAATATATAAAATACTAAGTTTTCTATATTCATTCAATTCCTTCAAGTCCATTTAACTGTAAAAAGACTTATTTATGTAAAGATTACAATTCTCCTCAAAAAACTAATACAAAATAAAAGTTTGTTTATTTAATAAGAATTCAATAGGAATTTAATAAATTATTCCCATATACCATAAATATTGACTAGCTAATATTGTTTCATGCTTAAGCATTAATGAAATTTTAATAATGTCTTCTCCACGTATTTTATAACTTTTGCATGTTTAAAAATTTATCATAATATACAACAAAAATTACTAAAGTATAATAAGTAGGGTTGGGTATAATTTCATATTCTTGACGTATCATCCTTTTTTGTCACAAGTACATCAAGAATTGTGATGCAACAGTTTATTTATTACATTGTCGTTGATAACTCTATCACACAATAGTATATGATAAAATCATACCTTTTTTCCATTTCTGTTACTTTTTGATATCGTACGTGTGTACAATGGCTTTATAATTTTAATATAACATTGTATTAGTTACGTAGGAGTAAAGCGGAGGAAAATTAGAGTAGCCGCATGGTGTATACGCGTTATTCATAAAACCAAAACCATGAAATATATAAAATTACGTCAGAGCTAGAAGCGCACTGATGCGATACTGAATGTTAAATACATTTTTATTTGAACGCAGGTATGGGAGGACGTCAAATCTCTACATATTTTATTTACGTTGATAATCGTTTTTACGCGAAATCGCAGTAACAGAACAATCATAAGATGTTAAAGCGACTCTATTATAAACTTTGGTCAGAGTGCCAACGTTTACCTTATAAATTTCAATCAAGTTTTATGATCGTCCTGTACATTTCGTTAGAAGAATTAGTCACAACATTTCACTGAAGTACTATTAGTAAAAATTAGAATTAAACAAACGAATTAACGTTTCAGACATTTAATTTCGTATATAACTCCTTATTAAAGTTGTTCGGATTGAGGAATGAAATAGGTTTGTTCTACCATGTTTTTGATTTAAGAATGTATGTAGTGGGTGATAAGCTTAGGCAATTACAAAATGTGTACGTATTTTTTATAGCGTAACATTACTGGCTTATAGAAAATATTTATGAGAAAGATTTATAATTATGATTTTATAGTTTATGAAGATACATACATTATACCTGCATACTGTAGACAAATAAGTAGCATGTAGAATAAATAATTTGAACTTTTTCTCAATTAAGAATTAAGAATTATTGCCTTATAAGCATATATTATAGATACAGACTTATACGAAATTCGTTATATGTAAATAAGTAAATCTGATTTATTTGCATTTTAAGTAGAAAAAAAACAGGACTAAAAAAACATAAACTAGCCAGTGAAGTTACGTGGTCGACACTGTATTTGCATATTTTTTATCAACGTACTCAATAGAGTATAGATAGTAGTTATTAGTAAAAAATGTACTGATATACCGCAGAAAAATGACAGTGAATAAAAAGATTCTGTTGTCAATGGACTGCAATAATAGTTCGTCGTGTTACATCGGTTTCTTGCGTCTCGTGTAAAAGGGAAAATAGTTTTTTGTTTTGTAATACAAATAATGTATCGTAACAGTCAGAATATTTAAATGCCAGTATCGCAACGTCCGTAATGAGTTATATAATAAATGTTACGACAGTACATAGGAGCATAATGTTTTATTTTGATGCGTGTGTGATTGTGCCTTTGGTCCTTAGGTCAAATAGGCTCTAGGCAAGTCTATTAAACATAGAATAACAGTCATTATAGATAATAATTTATAAACTTCAGATGCATAATTATATCTTCTCAATATATTATACATTAATAGAATAGCTTATTTAAAGTATGTATATTTATGTATATATGTATATATATATTTTTTTCTTTTAAATACATACTATATACGATTCCTTTCTGTGCCTTTTAAAACTGTGTTATACATTGAAAGCTAACGCTGCTTAAATATTAAGACGTGTTTCGAGTCGTAAGAGTTTAAACAACACATTTTTCTCTATAGTCATGATGCCATCTGCCTTCTCTTTCGTTTCTCTTTTTTTTTCTTTTATAATAATTTTAATAATTTACACGATCGCGATACGAAGGATAGATCGTCGATTAAGATTCCCTCCAATCTCAAGATTTATGCATGTAACATTTGTCCAATGATTCCGCTATATAAATAAAATATTCATGTTTTAATCTTGCAATTATTACAATCGTATAATAGTACATTTATATAAGTTACGCTAAGAAATTATCATATATACAATTAAAAATTGTTAGGAAATATTCTTTTAAATAAGTTAAATTTACATTGTATTACGATCCATGAAAACATTTATTTCTTGTAGCTATTCAAATCGGCAGATAAACGGGCATTGTTCGCACTTTCCTAAACAAGTTCCCCAATTTTGCACCTTGTCCGAATTTCAAATGATTCGAATAACAACAAGAATTTGTTTCTTCTTTTAGAATCTGTGTATGTGTGTGTATGTGTGCAGTTCATCATCAAAAAACGTGACACGAGTGTTGCTGACCTATCAAGCGGTATATTGCGCGGATAGATATACAATCATCCTAAAGCTAAAACGAACTGCCAAGTGGCGAGTTATGCAAAGTCACCGAACATCTGCTTTTTTTCGATTCCATCTCGCGTATCTGTTCCATATTTCAAAAGTGTCTATCAAATATATATCGCCGTAATGTTTGGTCGGGCCTGCATCTCAGACGAATATTTTCTTTTGCGATTTCATCTTTTTTTTTTCTCTTTCATTGCTTTTGACCATATTGTTCCTGTAAGCATTTGCTCCTTCGTTAGTTTTCTCTTTCTGTTTCTTTTTTCGCTTTGAACAACACGAGAAAGGCGTTGTACATGGACGGGTTGGCTTAGTGAAGACTAGCGAAGTCAGCTAGTCGGACTAGCGACGACATACGTTATTTAATCGCAAGATTAAACGTAAATATATAAGGCAACTTAATGCAACCGAAAGGCAAGCAAATCCGAAGCATAGGCCATGAGTGTGAGAGTAAATTGTCGTGCATATTTTTCATGTGTTTTCACCAAGCACCGATAGAATAATTCGCTATATTATTTGATATAGACGCGAACAGGATCTATATCGATAGATAGATACTCTTCATTTTTTGATTTTATTTTTATTTTATTTATAGAATTGTCTCGTTTAACGTTCGAGGATACGTTAAATCAGACAAGACAGGTGCTTCCTTCGATTAGTGCTAGAGAATTTGCTTTTTTTTTATAATTGATTTTTTTCTTGTTTTATTATGCACGATTAGCAGATGACGAGGAATTTCTTCTTGTTCCAATAATCGCCCACGAGACCCTTATTGCTTCACTGTTCTCGCCTTTCTTCCATCATGAATCGATCGACGATCTTCTGCATGGACTCTCGCAATTCGTCTGGACCACTGGCGGTTCCGCTGGTCGTTGTGATTACGTGTACAGTTCTCGTTATTCTGCAAAGGAGTAAATTTTAGCGTTCTTTGTCTTAAACACAAAGTCAAACTAACGACACGAAAACGAAAAATAATTACCGCAGATATTATTATTGTCTCGATCATGCACTCCTAATTAAAATTTTCTAAATCTACCATATACAAGTAAAGGTATGACGTTAAATATTGCCATATAAAACGGACGTAGAGAATATTTTTCTATTTCATAGGAAATTGAATATGGTTTTAAAATGTTTTCGACGTTCTTAAATTATATTTCAAGAAGGATATATTAAGCTTATTCAATTATAGACATTAAACCAGTTGAAGTTATGTGACAACGAATAAAAATGTTTAAACTCAAATAATGAGTTTTACTTCTATTCTATTTTATTTCGAATCTTGTATTAATAAATTCACCAATTTTTTTTTTTTTTTTAAGAAGACCCAATTCTTTAGATTTTAAATATAAATATTAATAACACTTTCAAATACAGCGAATTTAGCCCAGTTTGACTGGAAATTTGTTGAAAATGATTCCTTTTTATAAATACCTTTCCTGAGTTTCAGGGTCCTCTTCTGTCGTTGTCGTTTCCATGTAGGATGGCTCGCTAAGTTGCAAAAAGTCAGATTCTGCGTAACAAATGAGAATTTATGAAAAGACATGTTCCTGCGTGTCGGATACAATATCTTACTATTTTAGCGGTTCACATAGATACAAGTACCAATCGTATATATCTCTCAATGTTACATCATGCCCAAAACAAGGGGTAATACTAGACACATATAAAAAAAGTAACAACATCGCTATACATTTGACGATACATAATATATAATACGCATTTTCACTCAGCCAACTATGCAACCGCTTTTCTTACATTTCATGTACATTATCTCAATGTTTCGTTATAAATATTTTACGTATTCATTTAATGGTCGTGTTTAACGATGTTTCAGTTCATAATGTCTGCCACAGGAAGTGAATAATATATCATTGAAATTATACTACGATGAAATATAATATTCGACTCCCTATATGCTCGATTATGAAATACTTTACGCATGCGATCTACGATTATCAGAATAATCTTGGTTTGAATTCTCCTTCTTCGAATTTCCATTTCGTCACGTGTAGTACAAGTACTATGGCACTAATAGCAGCGCTCGAGAGTCTATATAGATTAATTTGTAATCATTAAGTATGACATAATTACTGAGGCACGTTTAAAATATTTCTCACGAGATAGGTTTCGATTCTTTGGATTTTTCATTAGTGAAAATCCTCGTGTTCTGAGAGTAATGGAAGGAAGACAATTGTGTTATATTGTTACGTAACGTTACGTAACAAAATATAACATTTATAAATTACTAACTAGAACATTTATATGTATTAAACACATCCTATCATATAGAATGCAACAAAATATGATCTAATTAGTGGTTTATTTTTCTTTATTCGGGGATATTTCATAGGATACTGTGCATCGATTCTACTATATGAACATATATTTTTAAGACAAACGCTGTGTTGTAAAAAAAAAAGGAAAAAAAAGCAGACTATTCAAATAAAGCACACACATTACTTCGATTCAATTACTTCAGAATCCCTTGGAGTTTCACTGATAAAGCAAAATGAAAAGAAACCTCCCTCGTAAGCAGGACTGTGCTGCACGCAGCGAGCTCGTGTGAAGCGCTGATAAAAGCTACTGAATAATGAAGCGTTTAGCAGTTAGTCATAAGATATATAAGTACTAAAACTTTCCGATATAACAGAAGAGTATTCACTACGGTGAAAACTGAAATGGGGATTTCTTCGGTGGAAAATAAGTAAGATTACGTTTGTAAGGATAAGTCTACAAGTCGTATATTCTAAAAATCGAGTCTATCGAGTCTTGACCAAACGCTACCCTACGTAAAAGGATACTAATTTAATCGTCATGAAACTATGGAGATACAGAAACGCTACGTCAATACACGCTATGTCGAACAAATTTTTAGACGAAAACGATATATTACTCGTTCGTACTGTAAACATTTTTCTAAAAAAAAAATCATTTCCAATGAATAAAGAATCAATGTCAAAGTATATTCGAAATTCCAACGACTAAAATAGAAAAAAGTATTTGCAAATTATACACTCGTCGACAGTTCGAGCTTTATCATCGTATCAACAGTATCGTACTTACAATTTTCGACCGAGGAAAACGCTCTCTCGTTTTGACCGTAGCTCTTTGAAACACCCTGTATATAGTGGCAATAAGTTTAAAGGGGCGCGTACTAACTACATCAGTTAGTGTTGTTAGACGAACGGTCAAGTGTTACTGCAAGTATTATTACGGTTCTGGATTTATCAGCTTTCCTTGGAAACGCAATGAAAGAGAGGCAATTTTGTGCATTCTCATATATTTGCGTTCCTCCGGCACTTTTCTTCCAAACATTTCTCTTCCTTTCAAAGATATATTTTACGAATAGGAAGATTTATAGATTTATTATGCTTGTACGTCTTTTTAAATATTTAAAACACACTTGTTATTTCAACGTTTAAACGGATGAAAATCTCTTTTAAAGTAACTTCTTCGAATTTGATAAATATGGATTTTTTATTTAATATGCTAATCGGAGAAAACTAATTAATTCAACGATTAAATGTCCAAAATCTCTTGGACATAAGTAATGTTTTAATTCATAGATCCCCTATTTTTGATTTCTATTCGGATTAAATCATATAATACCTATATTTGCAAAAATGAAAATTAATTCGTTTTTATTAATGTCAGATAAAAATTTCTGTTTAAGGCATAATCCGGTTGATCAGTAAACACATTACACTTTTACAAAAATATTTATATTGCTCGATAATTGCTCGAAAATTTGATTGCTCGATTAAGAATGTAGAGCAGTAAATCAAATTTATTTCGCATCTTACTTTCTTACTAAAATTAGTCGCGCTTCTATCGTTAATTATCGAAAATTAATCTTTAAAAACACGCGAAGTTATTTGATCAGAAGAAAAGTACAGGATCATCGCAAGTGCCGTGTAAACTTGCACAGAACCACGTCGGAAGTGCATTTGACGAACGAACACGATTAGTGCGGTCGTTCAGCCATTAGCATAATAACTGTTTTGCAAACTCTAAACATAAAGGTTGGAGCGTTTTCAGTTTCACACAGGTAAGAATCTAACTCTAAGATAAACATTCTGCATTGACAAGCTGCATCGATCCGTACGAAAAGTACCTTTCGAAGCGGTGGAACGTTCATTTGGAACTCAATCTGTCGAGCGATCTTGTATGGTGTAAAATGGGTTCGTGTTCAGACGCACGTGTACATAGATAAAGGTTACTTACATGACGATTCGCCTAACAATCCTAACGTGACTAAAATATACGATTTGTTGGTCCCTCTACACTTTAGCTTTATCTTGAGTTGCTTATTGTCAGAAGAGCTAGAAAGGGTAAATAGTGAAAACTATAGGACGCATGAAATTAATGTGAGAATTCGAGCTCTATTATTTTAGTTTTTCTTGGGTACGTGCATCAGGCATAGAGAAACGCTATTACGTGGAGGGATGAATAAGTGGAATTATTGCCTTGTAAAACGCTGCAAGAGACAAACTTAAAGATTGGTATAAAATGCGATAAAGTATCATGCGAGGTGTCGATTATATTTTAAATCATGCAGCATTCGATATGTCGCGTCGATAGAATCAATCAAACGTGTGAGAAAAAAAAAAGCTTGCATACGAATCCTTTTGAAAATTTATACTTTCTCTATTACCTGTTTCGTAAGTACATGTACGATGCTATATTTCTCTTGAATATCATACCTACGTGATGATTATCATTCTTGCAATTACATGCTCTAGATATTAAAAGCTAAACCAACGTAGTAGAAAATTAGTTTTAATAACTGCAGTTATTATTTGTCTACGGTTTCTCTAAAATTAGCATTAAATCGTGTGCCTGTATTTATCCCATTGTTGCTTCCAATATTACTATACGGTATATTGAATAAACATATATGTAAATCGTCAATATTCAACTTCTCTGGGACTGTGCATACTGTAAAAATATCATTTGTTTCTTAAAACACTGTGTCTAGAAATGTGTAGTTGGAGGGTTCCTTTTTTTAATCCTAAGCCTATACATATATATGAAATACTTTATAAATCTTTATCAAACACTAATATCATATTCTGTTAATCGTGGTAAAATTATAGACAAATGAAAATGAATTTTTTAAATTTTATATCACGGGACAAAACATTGTATTACTATAATTATTTATTTCTTTTCATCCGAGGATCAATGTTTAATTTACAGCGACTTTCACTTATCATATCATCATTATCGTATTATTACTTAGAATATTTGAATAAATTTAAGAATAGGTATAACATACAAACGAAGAATTTTAATTTCACGTATTTGCTAGAGAAATACTAACATCGGAATACTATAACGTGACAGCATTTGAAATGTTATGCGTCTTTAAAATCGTTTCATTCTTACTATTAACAGAATAAGTATTTAATGTTTAATCAAACATTTATGAACTCTAAACAACCTACTTGAAAATATTAATAAATTAATAATAAACTGATACGGAGGTATCAACTTTGTAAAACTTAAACTTCATAGCAATTTATGGAGTATCTAGAAATTTATATATTTTAAATCTTTCCCAATTCAAATTCCTCATAATAGAAATAAATAAAATGAAGGGTAAATCGTACCCAGTTTGCCTCGGGTCATTGTTAGAGAGGGTGTAGATGGCACGTTGGAACGTTCGTGGCTCCAAGACAAGAATTATTGCTAGTAGGACCACCAATGTAGCGGCAGCTACGCTCATCCAACATGCGCAGCCCGCTCTACCGGAAGTCTTCGTCCTAGGTGTTCCCTCAACTGTACTTCGCCGTGTGCTCGAGCAAACCGACTGTATCGAACTGTCTGTTTCTGTCGCTTAAACATTACGTCCTCCTATGAATTGTTTGCTATCCGATTTGCATGTATACTCTTTTGATAAATTGATTCGACTGAATTCTGCGATCCCACGCCGTGATTAGTATGAAGAAACAGCGGGCGAAGTATGCGAAGAAAATAGCAGCGATCATCGCGTCGATGTGTTCGATCGATGCTTTTGATTTTTTGTTTTTGTCACATGACAAGGATATTTCGTGTTTTTAAACATCGATGACCCGAAAGCTGAGAAACTTCCGCGTGCGTTATACCTCTTGTTATTGACGATAATTATGTCCTTTTGAGGATTAATTATTGTAGACTCCGGGTTAAATTCACCCCAAACGTAAAGCTTTTGTTGATGACTTTGCGAAGCCGAAACGAATTTTTTTAAAGACTTGCCACTGAATTTTTTTAGTGGATTGTTACAGATATTTCACATATATGAGGTACGATATGGCCAATGCGTTATAGGATCACCCAATTAATGCGACTTCAAGGCTGATAGTAAAAGATCTTGTAGATTTTTATCGCGTGAAGTGATTAATATTCGTCGTGTAATTCTTGGTATGTTGAAAAGTTTTGCGATTAAATGGAAAATCCTGTGTATGTGATCTTTAATACGTGTACCATCGCTATTTCGTTTTATTGTATTAATGGATTGGTATACATGTATTATAATATCGGAATTTCGTAAAAAATACCAGACTGATTCAATCTAAAAAGTAATATCATATCTTTGTATTAGTACGTGTGAAGGTATTTTCAAAATTTAGTATATTTAATTACATTTATCAAGAAACTTATATTTTACAATTTTGAAAAATTTTTAACTCGATATCCAGTCTTAAATTTTCGAAAGTGATATGTAATAACTTTTACCTTAAAGATATATATTTCTCTATAGTAACTAAAGATGATATAAAATAAAGTTTTCAATATGCACAAATACTTTCAATTTTTTAATTCCTTTCTCTCTTTCTCTACAAGTAAATTAGAATACGATATTTCTTTTTATATATATGTAATTTTAAAAATTCGTCGGGTACAATGTTTGACCACGAATGACCATCAATGTGAAAAGTATGCTAGTCCCAGAAGCACCTGATTGCAACTTTATCCGTTCAACCAAAACCAACGATAGGGGGGGGGAAAAATAGGATAAAACTTCTCTTTCAACGAAGCACATTGAATCGATCACCAACAACCCTATGATGTAATACTTGCCCATGATAACTTCACGAAGAATAAAAAAACCACACACGTATGCAGATTTTACGACTGCATTTCACAAGCTTTGTTTTTCCTTGCGAATGGTTATCATCGTTTTATACGGTCAATATTCTTCCACCTTGTGCAAATACACCTCGAGTTACAAATGTTATGCAAGCTTAATATCATGCAACATCGTGTGCAAATAAAGGAAATATATGTATATATTAAATTAGCCACTGACATAATTTTTTCGCAATTTATCAGCAAGAAAACCATATTCATTTATCTTCGTTGTCTAAAAGTCCATCTTTCCATTTAGAACTGACTTAATTTCTTTTAAAAGAAATAATTATAAAGTATCTATCATTTATATAAATTTCGAATGATTGTATTTTTTACTGAATATCCTTAAGTTTCCAAAGCCTTTAAAATATACAGTTTTCTATAGCTCGTCCTAACATTTTCTTCTTAGTTAGTTCATCCTAATCTATTTCTTTCCCAAATGTTAACACTTATTCTTAATTCGAAGAAAATCGTACGAACGTCGTACGTATATCGTTTAGAAGGCCTGAATTAGTAAGTACGAACTTTGCAAGCTAAACCGAGATTGGAACAAAAACGATAAACAGGTGCAGTTGCATGCAAACAAAGCGTGCCACAATAAAAGCATACAGAAGACCGCAAAATTCACGTTCTCGGATCTGACTGTCTCTCGGGTAACTTGATTAGCGGGATATGTACATTGCTTACTTAGAAGGTTAGCTGTGAGTGCGGTACCTTGGTCGTCCTCCAACGGGGACAGTTCCGCACCTTCGTGCAGTGCTACATCAGACCCGCTGGAACTGCCCAATGTACACCTCTTGCTTGGAGATCTTCTCCTCGATCGTGGTGAATCGTCACTTTCAGTATCGCTGTTTAAATCATGCCGCGAGCTACCATTTTTAGTATAAATGTCACCGTTACCGGAACTAGGCGACGTGTCTTGAGAGAGTTGGCTCTCCCATTGCTCTACTTTCTCGTCGTTCAGGAACGAACGATCTGTCAGACTGCCATGGGCCCACGGCTCAGACATCTCGGTAGTGCTCTTTACGATCTTTGCCGATAGCTGTTCGATATTGAATGGCAAACTATCACGGCCTTTTACAATTGGCATCGGTATATCACCGTAATCGCCACTAGCCGCCATCGCTCGTACGATTCGTCCGGTTTGTTCCGTGTCAATGGATTCGGTCGCGAAACACCGTACAGTCGTCACCGTCTTCGTCACGATCTCCCTCGAGACCACTTCGTCTGTGACACTTCTCTGAACCTTGGATATCGTTGTACGAGTCGCGCTATCGTAACTGCTTGGCAAATTCTCTACAATCGTCGTCTCTGTCGTGACAAATTTATCCGGTCTGGATAAATCTGTTTCTTTATCTTGTTTAGTCGTGACTGTCACGGTTTCTACTTTCTTTACGGTTTCACCTATCTGTTCAAACTTCTCAGAATCGAACAAATTATCACGCGTATCTGCTGTTTCAGTCGTAGGTCTCGTTTCGTCCGATACTTCGGGTTTTATCGAATCGCTCTTCTCCTTATCTTCTTCCAGTTGTCGCGCTTCTTTCTCGCCGAGCGGCTCCTCTGGCAACTCCTCGAGCAACTTGTCAGTGCGTTCTGCTAAATCTATCGATCGCGTGGCGAGTGAATCTATCGTCACTTTTGGCTGCTCGTCGTCTGACTTTAGTGTTTTACGTTCCTTCGACTCGGTACTTGTTATTATTTTGCTCACCGTCGTTTCGTTATCCATAGATTTCTTTACTTTCACCGGTATTTTACTTTTTGGGCTGCTTTTCTCCGGGGAATGCCCTTCTCGGAGCGGCTTCGATTGTTCGTTTGTTTTATACTTGAGATTGTACGGCCTGCTGTAGACTTCGGATGCTTCTCCGAACTCTAGATCTGTTTCGATGGACGACCTGGTAGAGTGTCGCGGGGCGGGAACAGGTTGCTTTGTTGGAGCAGAAGTAGCATGCCTCTCTACAGTCCCATCAATCTCAGCCGAATCATGCCCTGACCCATCCAAAAGGACATGGACAAGAACAGGAACAAGGACATAAAGCACATTGATACACACTAAGAATTTCAAGTCTAGCCCAGCTGCGACAGTTGGACTGAAAGATTCAGCGTGTTCTGGTCTCACAAACGTACTTGTGTGTACGCGCATACACACGAAACTCGTGTGCCCACACACGCATGCATATTTTATCGCATTATATGCCTGTGTGTGTGTGTGCAGCACACATCTACATTTAGTTTTTAATTTAGTTAGTATCAATACTGCAACAGGATTAGTATGTTTATAAAAACACTCATCATATATAAATGGTGTTTAGTCGTGGCGCCTGAATCTTACTAAAACGTACCCTGCAAAACAACTACGTTTCATAGTATCAGAATAAACAATTAAAAAGGAATACTTCTTATTTCTCTATTTCTTTTCAATCTTTAGAGTTTGCGGGGAATCCAACTTAAGAAGCGTGATTCTTGTGAACTGACTAAAAAGCGATTACTTCTTGTAACAATGAAGAGAATGAAGAGAAATAAAGGTGTAACAAAGATAATAATTTTTACTTACCAAACTAAGTAAATATAAAAGAAAAATTCTCTAAGCTACGTTGTCTCAACTAAACATTTATTTATTCGACATTGCTATATGGAAGATAGATCGAAGGAGTCCCAAGTATTCAAATTGTCGTACAAAGAACAGAACTTTTACCGTTACTCGATGACGTTTACTCTATAATGCCGCAAAGAGGTATCTATTTAGTAAGAAACGTGCGCACAATATTAGTGTGAAAGCGTCGGCAGGTGCTAACTATGGAAGATAAAGCTAAATATAAATGAGGGCACCAAAATAGATTCTGCTAATGTATTGATCTTGGGCCTGCGATCTGTGTTCGTGATACATTTTTTATACTTTCTTTGGCCATACGTTACCTGATTTCGTCGGTGATCGTGCTTGATCGGCTAAACTCTGTGCTCGTCTTGCAGCCTCTTCGGTAACATCTGAAAAAGTAGGTAAACCTGATGTAAGAAAACGGATAATGGCAATTTAAACATTGAAAGCAATGATTTGACAAAGATTAGATGAATGATGTTTTCCCTGCATGGCATACCTCGGTTCATGCTTCGCTAGTTGTGGTTTCCTGTTAATTCAATGAGATATATTACTATATAATAAATATAAAGTATGATACGTATTTATGTTATGCTATAACAATAAAGAAATGAATAGTGAGAAATATGGTTTTTCTTGCTTTGGACCGATAATCTCATTATCGATGGATAATAAAACATTTGATCGTGGATAATATTAAAATATAGCATAAAAAACCTGGAAACATGCATTAAAGAAATGTTAAAAAAGTTAAAACGCACAAACTGAAAATAATAACAGCAAATAAATAGAAATAATGTAAACACGTTGTTTTTCATATGTCTTTTACTACGGTCGATCACGTATTTTCTTTTCGTTTAGATTTCTCATACTATAAAGTGCATATATTAAATCAATAATTACATAAACTGTCTATACACTAAAAGTATCAAAATGTATGCGAAATAGATTTTAAACAAAACCACAAGTCATAGAATTGTTATGTTATTACTGAATCACGTATTCGTGATAAACATTATTCTTTTATTTTAGCAATGAAGATAAAGAACACGTTGTTTCACTTTATAGTACGTTCGACGTTCTTGCTTTATAAAAGATCATATAAACATTAGTACACTAAAAGTGATTGAAATCAGAAGTGTTAGAGTTCATTATGAATGACAGAGTGCAATGGCCTCTTTGGCCATTTTGGTATGACTACCAAAACATAAGTTATAGAAAAGCGTCAACTTAATTAATCATGTTACACACAGCTGGTATGTAATATGGATAACGCAATTATTGCAAGATACCTTCGATTCTACTGTCAGTGTACTCGGCGGGACTGGGTGGTGGGGTCGCTGCCGTCCGCACAGACTTTCTTACGACTGTGGTGACGGTCTGTCGTGTGTGAGGCTCGAGGTGCTCTACTTCGCTAATCACGTTTACTATTCTAACCGTACTACTGGAACTATCCGACGAACTACTGGAGCTAGTTAATCGGTCTCTCGAGGAACTAACTTTTTGTGGAATGCGAGATACTTTCTTGGATATCGATTCGCTGACACGATCATCGTCTCTAGTGCTTACATCGGACAGTCTGATCTGTGTCTCGGAACCTACGCCAAAAATAGGATCGTGTGTACCGAAAACTAAAGGGGTAACAATTTCTGTCGTAGATTTCACGTCTCTTCCATGTTTTGTAGTTCTTGATTCGGGCTTCGCTTGCTTAGCGTACATGGTGTCGACGTTTTCGTACAAATGAACGTCTTGAAAATGTACTTTGTCCCACGCTGCATCGCGCTTCATTTCTTCTAAAAATGCAGCTACGCCGCTTTTTTGTTGGCTACCATCTACGACGTACCTTTGTTCCACTTGACTCGGTAACATTTCTTCGAGAGATCTTTCGGTATCATACACCTTTTCACCAACAGCTCTACCGGTATCCGATACCTTTTGTACACCCTCAGACACCTTCGTGCTAACTATGGTTTTAGTTTCTTTTACGCCAGTTTGAACTTTGTCTTTGGTGGCTCTCGCATCTGCAACGGATTTACCCACAGCAGCATCGACATCTTTTATTTTTCCAGACGCCGCCTCTCGGGCACGAGCTTCTTCCTCTACGGCTTCCTTTTTCGTTCCATCAACAAACTCTTTCACATCGCCAGATACTTCATCCGCAGCGTGTTTTGCGCTTTTAATGAGGCCAGAAAAGAAGCCTCCACTTTTTTCCTTGGCCTTTTTACCCTCCTTCGAAGCTTTGTCTTTCGCTGTTTTTGCTCCATTCACGACTGTGTCTACTCCAGATGAGACTTTTTGTTTTACGATAGAAGTATCCTCTTTAACTTCTGTGACCAATTTTTCTTTCGCTGCTTTCGCTCCATCGGCCGTACCCTGAACAGCTGTTCCTACTTTTTCTTCCGTTTTCTTAACCGCATCAGTAGCTTGAACGCTTACAGCTTTGCCAGCATCCGATATAGCATATGCAGCACCAAGTACCTTTTGACTGATTTTGTCCTTTGCATCCCTTGCGGTAGCTGAAACTTTCTCTCCAACATCTTTTACATCCGTAACTACTTTATCCTTAGTTTCCTTACCACCCTCAGCGACTTCTCGCACAGCAGTTTCTGCTTTTGCTTCTACGCTTTTCGCTCCCTTGATAACTTTATCGCCGCCAATTCTACCAGCATCAGATACCTTTTGCACAGCACCAGTTACTTTCTCACTAACTTTATCCCTAGTGTCCTTTACACCAGCTGTAACTTTGTCCTTGGTAACTTCCATACCAGCAACAGCTTGTTGTTTTACCGTGTCAACTTCTTTTGCTTTGCTAGCAAGTGCTTCACGAGCATGCATCTCCTCTTCAGCAGCTTTTTTCTTCGTCTCATCAACGAATTCTCTGACGTCTCCTGAAACCTCATCTGCTGTGTGTTTGACACCTTTGATCAATCCTGACAGAAAACCACCGGTCTTTTCTTTGGCTTTTTTAACTTCCTTTCCAGCTTTATCCTTTGCAGCTGTTGTGCCATCCACCACTGTGTCTATTCCGGATGTTATCTTTTGTTTTGCCATTTCAGTCTCTTCCTTGACTTCTTCAGCAACCTTATCTTTTGCAGCTTTCGCGTCATCAGCCACACTTCGCGCAGCTGATTCTACTTTTGCTTCGGTATCTCTAGCTCCTTCAACTATTTTATCAGTAACTGCTTTACCAATACTAGTAACCTCCTGTGCATCCTCGGATACTTTCTTGCTTACCTTGTCTTTGGCGTCCTTGGCAGCGGTTGTAACTGCATCTTTAGCATCTTTCGCGTCAGTAACTACTTTATCCTTAGCTGTTTTAGCACCTTCAGCAATGTCTCGTGCAGTTGCTTCTGTTTTTGCTTCTACTATTTTCACTCCGTCGATAACTTTTCCACCTACAATTTTACCTACGTCTGATGCTTTATATACTCCTTCAGATATTTTCTCAGAAACTGAATCCTTCGTCTCTTTTACAGTAGTTTTCACATTATCTTTTACTGATTTTAATTCCGCAGTTGCTTTATCTTTAGCTGCGTCGATGTCTCTCGCCTTTTCTGCTAGCGCCTCGCGTGCGCGAGCTTCTTCTTCAGCAGCTTCTTTCTTGGTATCATCAACGAATTCCTTCACATCTTCAGTCATTTCATCTGCCGCGTGTTTTACACCCTTAAATAAACTCGAGAGGAAACCGCCAGTTTTTTCCTTAGCTTTCTTAGCTTCTTTTGCAGCCTTGTCTTTTGCTGATGCTGCAGTGTCCGCAGCTGTGTCTATTCCGGAAGAAACTTTTTGTTTTATGGCTTCAGCATCTTTTTTAACGTCTGTCGCTACTTTGTCCTTAGCTGTCTTCACACCACTAGCTATATCGTGCACTACTGCTTCTGTTTTATGTTCAGTTATTTTAACACCATCCACAATTTTCTCTCCTACCATTTTACCACTGTCTGAGATTTTTTGTGTACCTTCAGTTACTTTTTCGCTGATTTTATCCTTTGTACCTTTGGCAGCAGATGCAGCTTTGTCTGCAGCATCTTTCACATCCGTTATTACTTTGTCCTTTGCTGCTTGTGCGCTGTCAGCTACATCATGAACTTTAGTATCTACTTGTTCTTCAACTCGTTTCACGCCATCGATTACTTTCTCACCAGCAGCTTTGCCAGCATCTGAGACCTTTTGCGCAGCTTCAGATACTTTTTCACCAACTGTAACCTTAGCATCTTTCGCAGCAGTTGCTACTTTGTCCTTTGTATCTTGTATTTCTCTAGCTGTCTTGTCTTTCGCTGCAGCCATGTCTTCAATCTTCTTTTCCATTGCCTCATGGGCACGAGCTTTTTCTTCAGAGGCTTCTCTCTTTGCTTCTTCGAGAAAGTCCTTAACGTCTCCTGTGACGTCATCAGCTGCCTGCTTTGTACTCTTAAACAATCCAGTTAGAAAACCGCTACCCTTTTCTTTAGCTTTCTTAGCTTCTTTGGCTGCTTTGTCTTTTGCCGCGGCAGCTCCATCTACAACTGCAGCTGCTCCTGATGAAATTTTCTGTTTTACTGCTTCAGCGTCGTCTTGAATTTCCTTAGATACTTTGTCTTTCATTTGTTTCGTCTCAGTTACTATTTCATGACCGACTATCTCAACTTTATCCTTGGCTTTTTCTGCTCCACCTGTAATTTTGTCTCCAACAGCTTTACCGGAGTCCGCTACCATTTGTACACCCCCAACTACCTTCTCAGAAATTTTATCTTTAGCGTCTTTTGCGGCTGCAGCAGTTTTATCTTTAGCATCTTTTACATCCGCTGCTACTTTATCCTTCATCTCCTTTGTGGCATCAACTATTTCTCGAGCTGCATTTTCGGTTTTCTCCTCGGCCTGTTTCACTCCATCAGCTACCTTTTCACCAGCAGCGTGGCCTATGTCTGATACCTTTTGCGTGGTATGTGATACTTTAACAAACATTGTGTCCTTGGTATCCTTCGCAGCAGTTGTAACCTTATCTTTTGCGTCTCTTAATCCTGCAGCTGCTTTATCTTTCGCTGCGTCAATGTCTTTTAATTTCTCCGCTGCTGCTTCACGAGCACGGGTTTCCTCCTCGACTGCTTCTTTCTTTGTTTCATCCACGAATTCTTTGACGTCTTCGGACATTTCATCTGCCGCATGTTTTACACCCTTAAATAAACCAGAAAAGAAACCGCCAGTCTTCTCCTTGGCTTTCTTAGCTTCTTTCGCAGTCTTGTCCTTTGCTGCCTCTGTACCTTCTATGACTGCATTTATACCAGATGATGCCTTTTGCTTTACTGCTTCAGCGTCTTCCTTGACTTCTTTAGCAGCTTTGTCTTTTGCTGCCTTTGCCTCATCAGTAATACCGTGAGCAACAGTGGCCGTTTTATCTTCAACTTTTTGTACTCCATCAACAATCTTCTCGCCAATGACCTTGGTAGTGTCTGATACTTTTCGTATTCCTTCTGATACTTTCTCTGTGATTTTATCTTTTGTGTCCTTTGCAGTGGTTGCTACTGTCTCCTTAGCATCCTTCAAGTCTGAAGCTACTTTGTCTTTCACTAATTTAGCTTCATCCGTTACTTCGTGAGTTGCTGCTGCTGTTTTATCACCAATAGCTGCACCAGTATCTGATACTTTTTGCAAGCCACCAGAAATTTTCGCTCCAACATCATCCTTTGCGTCTTTGACGGAGGCCACGATTTTGTCTGTTGTGTGTTTAATTCCAGTAACTGCACTATCTTTCGTTCCAGCCATATCTTCGATCTTCTTTTCCATTGCTGCGTGTGCAAGAGCTTTTTCTTCAGAGGATTCCCTCTTCGTTTCTTCGAGGAAGTCCTTAACGTCTCCAGAAATTTCATCCGCAGTGTGTTTTGTTCCCTTGAACAATCCAGAAAGGAAACCGCCACCTTTTTCTTTAGCTTTCTTTGCTTCCTTGACAACTTTGTCTTTGGCAGCTGGTACAGTATCTGCTACTGTATCTACTGCTCCTGATATTTTCTGTTTCATAGTTTCAGCGTCATCGCGAACTTCTTTAGACACTTTCCCTTTTACTTCTTTCGTCTCAGTTGCTATTTCATGAGCAACTGTTTCAACTTTATCCTTAGCTTTTTCTGCGTCATCTGCAACTTTATGTCCGACAGCTTTACCAGCGTCTGAGACCTTTTGCGCACTCTCAACTACTTTCTCAGCAATTTTGTCTTTAGCATCCTTTGCAGTTGCAGCAGTTTTGTCTTTAACATCCTTTACATCAATTGCTACTTTATCTTTAACATCCTTTACATCGGTCGTCACTTTATCCTTCGCTGCTTTTGCACCATCTGCTACTTGGTGAACGGTAGCACCTGCAACTGTTCCAATTTGTTTGATACTGTCTGTTACTTTTCCGCCGACAGTTTTGCTAGTATCGGATACTTTTTGTGCAGCTTCAGAAACTTTATCGCCAACTTTATCCTTGGTGTCTTTTACTCCTGTTACCATTTTGTCCTTCGTATCCTTCACAATTGCGATTCCCTTATCTTTCGCTGTGTCGATGTCTTTTAATTTCTCTGCAGCTGCTTCACGAGTACGAGCCTCTTCCTCGACAGCTTCTTTCTTCGTTTCATCCACGAATTCTTTGACATCTTCGGACATTTCATCTGCCGCATGTTTTACACCCTTAAATAAACCAGAAAAGAAACCGCCAGTCTTCTCCTTGGCTTTTTTAGCCTCTTTCGTAGCTTTGTCCTTAGCAGATGTTACACTATCTGCAACTGTATCTACTCCCGAAGATACCTTTTGCTTTACAATTTCAGCGTCTTTCTGAACATCCGTGACTACTTTATCTTTTGCTGCTTTTGCTACACTCGCTACGTCTTCTGCAACTGCCTCCACTTTATCGTCAGCCTTTTTAACACCATCCACGACGCCTTCTTTTAATGCTTTACCAGTATCTGTCACTTGTTGCTTACCGTCGAGCACTTTTTCGCTAACTTTGTCCACCTTGTCCTTAGCAATCGCCGTCATTTTATCTTTAGCATCCTTAATCTCAGCAGCTGTCTTATCCTTTGCTAATACTACGCTGTCAGCCACATCATGAACTTTAGTATCTACTTGTTCTTCAACTCGTTTCACGCCATGGATTACTTTCTCACCAGCAGCTTTGCCAGCATCTGAGACCTTTTGCGCAGCTTCAGATACTTTTTCACCAACTGTAACCTTAGCATCTTTCGCAGCAGTTGCTACTTTGTCCTTTGTATCTTGTATTTCTTTAGCTGTCTTGTCTTTTGCTGCAGCCATGTCTTCAATCTTCTTTTCCATTGCCTCATGGGCACGAGCTTTTTCTTCAGAGGCTTCTCTCTTTGCTTCTTCGAGAAAGTCTTTAACGTCTCCTGAAACGTCATCAGCCGCTTGCTTCGCACTTTTAAACAACCCGTTTAGGAAGCCGCTACCCTTCTCTTTAGCTTTCTTAGCATCTTTGACTGCTTTGTCTTTAGTTACAGCAACACTGTCTGCTACAACGTCTATTCCAGAAGAAACTGTTTGTTTCACGGCATCGGTGCCATCTTTGATTTCCTTCGTTCCTTTATCCTTCATTACTTTTGCGTCCTCTGCTAATCCATGAACAACTGTGTCTGTTTTGATTTTAGCTTTCTCCACACCATCTACAACTTTCTCACCAATAGTTTTGGTAATGGCTGATACTTTCTCTGCTCCTTCTGATGTTTTCTCCGAGATTTTATCTTTCGTGTCTTTTGCTGCAGTTGTTATCGTCTCTGTAGTATCCTTTACGTCTGCAATAACTATGTCTTTCGCTGCTTTGGCATCATCAGCTACCTTGTAAGCAGCAGCTGCTGCTTTAGCTTCTGCCTGTTTTGTACTATCTACTATCTTATCACCCACAGTTTTACCAATATCTTTCACTGCTTGGACACCATCAGATACAGTGTCACTAGCCTTACCTCTGGTGTCTTTTACAGCTGTTGTCATCTTAGCTTTTGTATCTTTCACTTCTGCAACTGCTTTATCTTTTGCGAGATCGACATCTTTTAGAGTTTTTTCCATAGAAGCACGAGCACGTGCTTCTTCTTCAGTTGCGTCTTTCTTTGTTTCATCATAGAATTCCTTCACCTCTTCGGAGACCTCTTCAGCTGCGTGTTTTGCTCCTTTGAACAGGCCCGAGAGGAAACCTCCACCTTTTTCCTTAGTTTTCTTTGCTTCCTTCGTGATCTTTTCCTTTGCTGTATCTGCACCATCTGCAACCGTATCTATACCTGATGAAATCTTTTGTTTCACTGCAGCTGTATCTTCTCTAACTTCTTTTTCCAGTTTTTCTTTCGCTAATTTTGCATTTTCAGCTACTTCGTGAGCAGATGCTTTTGCTTTATCACCAGCTGTTTTTGCACCAGTTGCGATCTTTTCTTCCACCTTCTTGCCAGTGTCTATTACCTTCTGTGAGCTGTCAGTTACTTTCTCGCTGATTTTATCCTTAATATCCTTTACAGCTATTGCCGTTTTGTCTTTCACGTCTTTCATATCAGTAACCACCTTGTCTTTAGCTGCCTTTGCACTATCACCTATTTCTCGAGATGCAGATTCTACCTTTTCTTCCGTATATTTTATTTCTGTTGCAACTTTATCCTTCGTGTCTTTCGCGGAGGTCACGATCTTACCTGTTGTGTCTTTAATTCCTGCAACAGCTTTATCTGTCGCTTCAGCCACATCTTCGATCTTCTTTTCCATTGCTGCGTGCGCAAGAGCTTTCTCTTCTGAAGATTCTCTCTTTCTTTCCTCAAGGAACTCTGTAATATCGTCTGCAGCTTCATCTGTTGTATGTTTCGCACCCTTGAATAGACCAGAGAGAAAACCGCCGGCCTTTTCTTTAGCTTTCTTAGCTTCTTTAGCAGCCTTATCTTTCGCTGCCGCTGCAGTATCTGCTGCTGAGTCTATTCCGGTTGCTAACTTATGTTTTACTGCTTCAGTATCTTCTTTAACATCTTTCGCTACTTTATCTTTTGTTGCTTTAGCATCTTCAGCCACACTTCTTGCAGCAGCTTCAGCTTTTGCCTCCGCATCCTTTGCTTGCTGAACAATTTTATCAGTGACAGCTTTGCCTGTGTCTCTCACCTTTTCAGCACCACCTGTAATTTCTTCACTTATTGTGTCCTTCGTATGTTTCGCAACTGTTATTACTTTAATTTTTGCATCTTTTGCACCTGCTGCAACTGTATCTTTAGCATCCTTCGCTGTCGCAGTTGCCTTTTCCTTCGTTGTTACTACGCCATTAACCACAACATGGATCGCACCATCCACTTTTTCTTCAATACGCGTCACTTCATCAGCTGTCTTTTTGCCGAACACTTTCTCAGCATCAGATACTTTCTCTGCAGCTTCCGATACTTTTTCATCTATTGCGTCTTTAGCATCCTTCACAGTTGCTGCTACTTTGTCTTTCGCGGCCTTTGCTTCTGCAACAGCTTTATCTTTCGCGGCCTTTGCTTCTGCAACAGCTTTATCTTTCGCTGCATCAACGTCCTTCAACTTTCCTGCCGTTTTCTCACGAGCACGAGCTGTCTCTTCCGCAGCCTCCTTCTTCCTTTCATCGACGAAGTCTTTGACGTCTTCAGAAACTTCATCAGCCGCGTGTTTTGCGCTCTTGAAGATACCTGAGAAGAAACCACCTGCCTTCTCTTTTGCTTTCTTTGCGTCCTTGCTAGCTTTATCCTTCGCAGCTGCGGCGCTATCTGCAACTCCACCAATACCAGAAGATATCTTCTGCTTTACGACGTCGACATCCTCTTTAATTTCTTTTACAACCTTGTCTTTCGTTTCCTTTGCACTATCACTTACTCCCTTCGCTGCTGCCTCAGCCTTCGCTTCTGCACCTTTCACTCCTTCAGCTACTTTGTCACCAACTGCTTTACTGGTGTCAGCTACTTTCTGTGCACCTTCAACTACTTTGTCGCTGACTTCATCCTTGATGTCCTTTGCAGCAGTTAAAACTTTTCCTTTTGCGTCTTTCATATCTGTAGCGGCTTTGTCTTTCACTTCTTTTGCTCCATCGACTACTCCCCGAGCTACACTTTCAGTTTTCTCTTCAGCTCTTTTCAGTTCATCACTTACTTTTTCGCCAACAGTTTTACCTGCATCGGATACCTTGTGCGTAGCATCAGATACTTTTGTGAATACTGTGTCTTTAGTATCTTTCGCAGCGGTTGCAAGCTTGTCTTTTGCATCTCTAGCGTCTGCAGATGCTCTGTCTTTCGCTGCTTCTATATCTTTTAATTTTGCGTCTGCAGCAGCACGTAGACGGTCTTTCTCTTCTGATGCTTCCCTCTTTGTTTCTTCAAGGAACTCTTTAACGTCGTCTGAAACTTCATCTACAGAATGTTTTGCACCTTTGAATAAACCAGACAAAAAGCCACCAGCCTTCTCTTTAGCTTTTTTAGCTTCTTTAGCAGCCTTATCTTTCGCTGCCGCTGCAGTATCTGCTGCTGAGTCTATTCCAGTTGCTAACTTATGTTTTACTGCTTCAGTATCTTCTTTAACTTCTTTCGCTACTTTATCTTTTGTTGCTTTAGCATCTTCAGCCACACTTCTTGCAGCAGCTTCAGCTTTTGCCTCCGCATCCTTTGCTTGCTGAACAATTTTATCAGTGACAGCTTTGCCTGTGTCTCTCACCTTTTCAACACCACCTGTAATTTCTTCACTTACTGTGTCCTTCGTATGTTTTGCAACTGTTGTTACTTTAATTTTTGCATCTTTTGCACCTGCTGCGACTGTGTCTTTAGCATCCTTCGCTGTCGCAGCTGCCTTTTCCTTCGTTGTTACTACGCCATCAACTACAACATGGATCGCGCCATCCACTTTTTCTTCAATACGCGTCACTTCATCAGCTGTCTTTTTGCCGAACACTTTCTCAGCATCAGACACTTTCCCTGCAGCTTCCGATACTTTTTCATCTATTGCGTCTTTAGCTTCCTTCACAGTTGCGGCTACTTTGTCCTTCGCGGCCTTTGCTTCTGCAACAGCTTTATCCTTCGCTGCATCAACGTCCTTTAACTTTCCTGCCGTTTTGTCACGAGCACGTGCTGTCTCTTCTGCAGCCTCCTTCTTCCTTTCATCGACGAAGTCTTTGACGTCTTCAGAAACTTCATCAGCCGCGTGTTTTGCGCTCTTAAAAATACCTGAGAAGAAACCACCTGTCTTCTCTTTCGCTTTCTTTGCGTCCTTGCTAGCTTTATCCTTCGCAGCTGCGGCGCTATCTGCAACTCCACCAATACCAGAAGATATCTTCTGCTTTACGACGTCGACATCTTCTTTAATTTCTTTTGCAACCTTGTCTTTCGTTTCCTTTGCACCATCACTTACTCCCTTCGCTGCTGCCTCAGCCTTCGCTTCTGCACCTTTCACTCCTTCAGCTACTTTGTCACCAACTGCTTTACTGGTGTCAGCTACTTTCTGTGCACCTTCAACTACTTTGTCGCTGACTTCATCCTTGATGTCCTTTGCAGCAGTTAAAACTTTTCCTTTTGCGTCTTTCATATCTGCAGCGGTTTTGTCTTTCACCTCCTTTGCTCCATCGACTACTCCCCGAGCTACACTTTCAGTTTTCTCTTCAGCTCTTTTCAGTTCATCACTTACTTTTTCGCCAACAGTTTTACCTGCATCGGATACCTTGTGCGTAGCATCAGACACTTTTGTGAACACTGTGTCTTTAGTATCTTTCGCAGCGGTTGCAAGCTTGTCTTTTGCATCTCTAGCGTCTGAAGAGGCTCTGTCTTTCGCTGCTTCTATATCTTTTAATTTTGCGTCTGCAGCAGCACGTAGACGGTCTTTCTCTTCTGATGCTTCCCTCTTCGTTTCCTCAAGGAACTCTTTAACGTCATCTGAAACTTCATCTACAGAATGTTTTGCACCTTTGAATAAACCAGACAAAAAGCCACCAGCCTTCTCTTTAGCTTTCTTAGCTTCTTTAGCAGCCTTATCTTTCGCTGCCTCTGCAGTATCTGCTGCTGAGTCTATTCCGGTTGCTAACTTATGTTTTACTGCTTCAGTATCTTCTTTAACTTCTTTCGCTACTTTATCTTTTGTTGCTTTAGCATCTTCAGCCACACTTCTTGCAGCAGCTTCAGCTTTTGCCTCCGCATCCTTTGCTTGTTGAACAATTTTATCAGTGACAGCTTTGCCTGTGTCTTTCACCTTTTCAGCACCACCTGTAATTTCTTCACTTACTGTGTCCTTCGTATGTTTCGCAACTGTTGTTACTTTAATTTTTGCATCTTTTGCACCTGCTGCGACTGTGTCTTTAGCATCCTTCGCTGTAGCAGCTGCCTTTTCCTTCGTTGTTACTACGCCATCAACTACAACATGGATCGCGCCATCAACTTTTTCTTCAATACGCGTTACTTCATCAGCTGCCTTTTTGCCGAACACTTTCTCAGCATCAGACACTTTCCCTGCAGCTTCCGATACTTTTTCATCTATTGCGTCTTTAGCTTCCTTCACAGTTGCGGCTACTTTGTCCTTCGCGGCCTTTGCTTCTGCAACAGCTTTATCCTTCGCTGCATCAACGTCCTTTAACTTTCCTGTCGTTTTCTCACGAGCACGAGCTGTCTCTTCTGCAGCCTCCTTCTTCCTTTCATCGACGAAGTCTTTAACGTCTTCAGAAACTTCATCTGCCGCGTGCTTTGCACTTCTGAAAAATCCTGAGAGGAAGCCACCAGTCTTTTCCTTGGCCTTTTTAGCTTCTTTTGCAGCTTTATCCTTTGTTGCTGCTGCACCGTCTACCACTGTGTCTATTCCAGATGAAATCTTTTCTTTCGCTATTTCAGTATCTTGTTTAATCTCTTTAGTTACTTTATCTTTCGTTGCCTTTGCGCCATCAATCACGCTTCGTGTAGTTGATTCTGCTTTTATCTCAACATCCTTTACTCCTTCGACTACTTTACCGGAAACTGCTTTACCAGTGTCGGTTACTTTCTGCGTTCCTTCAGCTACTTTTTCACTTACTTTATGCTCCGCTTCTTTTGCACCAGTTATAACCGTATCTTTAGCGTCTTTAGCACCTGTTACAATTACGTCTTTAACATCTTTTGAGTATGCCGCTGTTTTGTCCTTTGTAGTTTTCACGCTGTCAGTCATACCATATATGATGGTATCTACCTCTTCTGTGACTCGCTTTCCTCCATCAGCTACTTTTTCACCAACAGCTTTACCAGTATCTGAAACTTGCTGCGCAGCCTCAGATACCTTTCCACTAATCGCATCTTTAGTGTCTTTTACAACAATGGTGATTCTTTCTTGCCCTTGCTTTGCTTCTGAAACAGCTTTGTCTTTTGTTGCGTCGAGATCTTTCAACTTCTCTTCTACCACTTCCCGTGCACGATCTTTTCCTTCAACGACTTCCTTCTTTGTTTCATCAAGAGCATCCTTGAATTCTTCAGTAGCTTCATCTGCAGCGTGTTTTGTACCTTTGAATAATCCAGATAAAAATCCACCTGTTTTTTCCTTGGCTTTCTTAGCTTCTTTTGCAGCTTTATCTTTTGCTGTCTCTGTGCCATCTACAACTACATCTATTCCTGATGATATTTTCTTTTTGGTATCATCAACATCTTCCGTGATTTCTATTGTTATTTTTTCTTTCGCTTTCTTCGCATCGTCTACTTTGTCTGGTACATCGAATGATAGATTTGCAAGGTTTCTTGTATCTTCTAGGAATTTCGCAGTAGCTTCTCGGATTGAACTATCTGGACTTGTTACTGATTCTTGCGGTGGAGTGCTCTTTTCCCGGGACCTGCTTCGCGATGCTCTAGTCAATTTTGGACTTCGGAATTTGCTGAAGATTCCACTACTTCCCTTGTCTTTATCTGCAGAGTCTGCAGATTCATCAGGGGCCGTATCAGCTGTTACTTTTTCAGGAATTGGCTTCCAATCTTCATGATGCAGACTGTCTGCAATCTTTTTCGTGTCGTCCAAGAAAGCGGCTGTCAATTGTCGTGTTTCTTCATCTCCACTGTCGAAGGATGCTTCTTTAGATGAATTCTTCTCTCTGGACGAACTTCTCTTTTTACTTTTCAGTTTTGGACTCTTGAACATGCCGAAGAATCCACCGCTCTTATCTTTACCTTCCTCATCTACTTCCTTTTCATCTTCTTTTTGTTTATCCGGTGATTCTAGCTTTGCTTCTGGCTTAGCGGTATACCTTTCCACACTGTGTTCTTTCTGGTCTTTATGTTTCTTAATATCTGATTTTCCATTCATTTCTTTGTGAGGAGTACTTCTATCTGTGTCTAATTTCTTTTTTACTTCCGAGATATCATATGAGTGTCCGTTTATTTTATCTTTAGGTGTATCTTCCTCGTAATGAACTGACGACGAAAACGTATGCAGGTCTTGTTTTGTGTCAACTTTAGGAGCAGAAGGAACAATGGTAGTTTCAGCAATCTTTCGTGTATCGTCCAAGAATTTCTCTGTGGCGATTCGAAGTTCTTCGTCACCACTGTCGAAAGATGCTTCCTTGCTTTTCTTTAACTTTTTCTCTTTTGATTTAGGACTCTTAAATATACCAAAGAAACCACCACCCTTCTCTTTCTCTTGGTCGCTTGCATCACTTGTCATAGTTCCAGTACGATCATCTGATTCTTTAACCGTTACTTTAGGTTCCTCTTTCACTTCCCTTCTCTCGATTTGAGTCGAGCTCACTGCGATATCAGGTACGTG
This sequence comes from Bombus terrestris, assembly GCF_910591885.1. Classification (NCBI taxonomy): domain Eukaryota; kingdom Metazoa; phylum Arthropoda; class Insecta; order Hymenoptera; family Apidae; genus Bombus; species Bombus terrestris. Next base: position 11,733,383 of record NC_063272.1, on the reverse strand, counting down.
TACATTCAAATCACTGCGCCTGGAATCATCTAAGAATTGCATGGTAGCTAATTTAACGTCAGGTAACACGGTCGTTTCAATAGGTTTATAATCTACGTGTGTATCATATGAAACGAAAGTAGGTTGCTGCGTTTGATGTTCCGTAGCTGTAAGCACTGGTACTTTTATTTCTTCGTCGCCACTGTCCAAGGACGTGTCCTTCGATCCTTTCGACTTGCTCTTCTTAAGTTTGGATCCCTTGAAAATGCCTGAGAGTATGCCTCCGCTCTTATCTTTTGATTTCTTTAATTCATCCTCTTGCTTCTCGTCTGGCTGTGTAAATGGATACTGAACACTGTAAACGGTCTCATAAGCAGATACTTGCTTATCAATCGTAGGTTTCGTTTCTTTTGGAATGTTAGTCTTGGCAACAGCCTCTTTCGGCAATTCTTGCTTCTGTTCGTCTTGTGGAACTTGTTTAGCTTTTTCTGGCAATTTTACATCTTGTTTTTTAATACTTATGCTAGGAGTTGTTAGTTTTTCATCAATTTCCTTACCTTCTTTAGACAGCATTTCCTTTTTGCTTACGATAATCTGTTTACCATTGGAGATCGTCGCTGTGTCTGTGGGTATCGTTTGATCTATCTCTTTAATCGTGATAGTCTGAGTAATCACTGGTAGTTGACTCTTATCGTCGATGGCTGAAACTATAGTTTTCGATGCAATAATCGCATCTCCCTTCCCATCGCGAATGTAACGTTGTTTAATTATCGGTGGTTCGATAACTGGCGTTCGATCGACAATTAGTTTTTCATCGGACTTAACGACCTTATCCTTAGGCTCTTTGTCAACGAATTGATCCCTAACAAAACTTTCAACTATAGCACCTCTTGCCTCTTTATTGTCCCGCGCATCATCATCACAAACCACCGACCACCCTTCCTTCGCTAACTTCTCCTTCTTTTTCTCTGCGTCTGCTATTACACCTGTTAATTAATTATTACATATTTTAGGCATCTGTAAACGTTGCAAAATAGGAAGAACACATTTGTTTGTTTTATTTCATTTCGTCATCATTAGTGTAAGCCGGCTCGCTCGATATTGCTCTTTGAGAACAGCGGTTAGACTCTCGTGTGGTTTTGTGCGTGGTACGTGTGTGCTATAGAGCAGCCATCTTTCCATCGAATGATTACACTTATGTTTAAATAAATAACAATCTAATAAAAAATAAAGATAATAAGCATTAAAATGCTGCAAGAAAGGAGCTATGTATTCTTTAGAAAATCCAAGTTTAATTTGTGAATACATATCAATCGCGTCAAGTCGACGGTGGTACATAACTTTAACGCTACAACAATTAAAATTTACGATATTATTGATATTTACGAATAGCGAATTGAATCGTAATGAGAAACAGAACTATTAAATGGCGTGAGTTTATCTTGTTTGTATTTTTGGAATAACAAGTTTCACCATTGTTCATATAAATGTTTAGCGTGAATTTTCACCATAAATTGTTTATGAAAATGAGTTATTTTTTAGATAAAATTGTCGGAATAAGTGTATGCGACAATGACAGCTGCTCTGTGCGTCCGCACAATTAGGCCACACAAATTTGGCCACTCATGCAACGCTAAAAAATTGCAGCAAAACCTTGCTGAAACAAATTAATGGGATGTGTCGAAGAAGTAGAAGACTATTAGTGGATCATTAAGTGATGACACTGAGAGTTCGCATTATAATACAGTAGATATGAGATGTAATTGAGAGGCGATAAAATAAATAATTCATTACGTAATTAAAATAAAAGCAAGCTGATAAATTTGAAGGAATCCGCATCAGCCCTCCAGAACCTGTGAGTGAAAGTAAAAGATGATAAAGTAAAAAGATGACAAAGTAAAAGAAGTAAATGTTCTAGTGCCAACAATGTTTCATAGAGTTAACAACTTTCACAGACGTGAATCGTGTCCAGAGTCAATGCAGTGCTATACTTTCAAAAATCACCTAGACTCTAATATCAAAAAATATATCTGATCAACAATAACATTGTAAGTAATGATTCCTGATAAAAAATATTTCCAAAACAATAATTACTGCTCTCGACTATATGGTTTAAATTATTGTTTTGAAAACAACAAGCAAGTAATTAAGAATTTATTTGTAGCGGTGTATAGTACATAGCGAAAATCATAATAAAACTAAGAACAGAGCGAAACTTTTATGACAAATTGACAGATCATGTGTGAAATATTGGAAACGATGTAACATAAAAAGACATTGATATTTTACATTCTTTAATAACTGCGAAATTTTAATCTTATAATTAACTGATCCAAATTTATAATGAACATAGGTATAACTATGAAATAATAAGAAAGAATAAAGTACAATCTTACAGAAGTGTACAATTATTTTCAAAGTTACATTCTTTAAATCGCACATGAAACAACATTAATATTTTATATCAGATTTTTCATTAATTTTCGATTTTCTGCTTATGCTCGTTATATCAACGAAACAAATAAAGAAATTAATTTGATTAAGCAAAATAATTACTACATATTAAATTATAATAATAATAATATAATTTATTTAAATTATATAAATAACACACAGTTTTGCAAATACTAAAAGCCATATACAGCTATTAGCATCTTAATGTTTAAGTACTTTAGTCAATAACAAATTAAAGTGTATCTATTTTTCATTAGTTTAATTTACATATAATATGCAACAATTGAAACGCTAATAAAGGATCGTAACTCCCTTATTTAAGTTCTACAAGTTATACGTTTAATTAATATAATGGAGAGATAATATACATTTATATACAGATAATACATAAAGGTATATTGAAAAATCATTACGTCTATTTGCATATCGAGATATACTACAGCTAGGAACACGATATCACTAAAAAGCGAATTCTTGAGAACTATTTAGCACTAGCGACTGAAACTTTATCAATAAGTGGTTAATATAAGTTGTTCTGTAACAAAGCGTGACATTATCGCGTTAAATTAATCATGCTGCTACCGATTCTTTTTTCCTTTTGTAAAGAAGTATTATCGTAAATGATGATTTCCATAGGTCGCGTAATGGATGTAATTTTTTTTATTATTATTTTCTGAAGTAGCTAATTGAAGCACGGCCCCTCAACCCACCATTTTTTTTTTTTTTTCAAGAAAAGCTCAAATTACTTACCAGAAACTATTTTGTTGGCGTCTGCGATCACCCTCTGTCGTTTTTTGTCTTTGTCGTCAACTTCATCGCGTGACTTTTTGCTCATCGTATCGGCAACGTGACATTTGTGCTCGAGAAATTCGGCCATTGTGTCCCTTAATTCTTTCTCTTCGCTCGCGTATTTATCTTTGATGGGGGTCGAGGTTCCATTGAATACAGTGCCGTTTGTGATTGTGACATGCTGTATCGCTGTTAAGTGCGAAGAAAACGTGATTTGAATGTCGTGAAAAATTCAGGCTTTATTAAAGCGCCAGAACAGTATATACAGGAGAAGAAGGGGATCTGTTAGAGAGTATTATCACACAGCCTGAATAAACAACAGATTAATAACTATAGAAACCAATTTTTAATCTCGTAAATCATTATTGAGAAACGAAACAATATGTGTTTCATAAAATATCGCTGAAGTTTCTGAAATGAAACTTATGAATGTGCAACTGCAGCAAGAATGGCGCTATGTAAACAGATGTTACAAATAGCAATATCATTAATGTTCTTTCTAAGAAGTGCGAGGCGAAATTTATGATTTCACATATTTTTTCTTAGCAATGACACGAAAAAGGAGCCGGCGTGTTATTCATAGAAATAATATAGGCAGTGATGTCATATCCTTTCTGGTGTTGTAATCGGGCAAGTGTAACGTTAAACGTCATTCAACTTCAAGAATACTTTCTTTATCATATCAGAAAGAGTTTAATTTAGAAATTATAATTACTTAAATCACATAATAAAAAGTACATACATGTATCGCGTTTAGTGTCACTGATATCGAGGTCTTCCATGGATCCAGATTCCTAAGAGGAGAATAAATTATTTCGATAAGGATGCGCTTTCGAATAAAATAATAAAACACGTAACTTCAAAAATAGATCATCGATGTAAAATATAAATTACATCGTGATACTGATTGTTTCTCCAAAATACAAACCTTGCTTTTGTTATAATCATCATAGTCAGGATTCATCTTTGGATCCATCGTTGCATCACGGCGAAGAGAAGTGTCCCTTGAAGGACCCAATTCTTCTTTTAAGGAATCAAATCCAGGTTGATCTAATCGAACCCTCGCCACGGCCTTTTCTACGTCGTCAGTGACCAATTCGACATTGAATATACATTTTCTCACAATGTCCTCGCGGCCAATTTTGTTCAATGCTTTTTCCAAAGTATTGCCTACAAATACAAATATAATTTTTAAGTAAAGCAATAAATAATAACATATACACTTCCGCCCATAAGTTTGGAGCGTGTTACGATATCAAAAGAGATAATGACTTTTTAAGTAAATAAATATTTTATTTATAATATTATTCTTCCATAGTAAGCTGTAATTCATTCTATTTAAAAATGAAAGTTAGAATTATAATACTTCTATTATTTTATTTTGTTATTTATCATCGCTAAACTATAGTTTAGCTTTGAAATATAGAATTATTATATTATTATTATAAACGTAGAATTCTTATCGCTCAGAGAACTGTACAAAAAAGATTGTATCGTCCAAACAGCAAAAGGCAGCCCAATCTTTTGAGCGGAGGTATATGTTGCAATCTTAATTAAAGGTTTTAATATTTCTTTGTTTTTACTACACAGAAGTACACACATCTTTCTGTAATAATAAAGGAATAAAAATAATAGTTATATTATTAATCTGAAAACTAGCAATTATTACTTATTAGATATATCATTGAAATTACAATTACAATTTAAATACTTGGACGCTATAATCGCGGTTTTATTTGCGTATTCGCTGCAAACACAGAAAAGTAGACGTAAAAGGATTGAAGCTCAATACTCGAAATTATCGAAATTAAATGGTTGTAAAAGATCGCCGTACAACTGATAAAATATTTCCGTCAAACCCGTCACACTTAGCGAATACAAAATAACGCTGACGTAACAACAACATTAAATATGTATTTATGCTGCTTGTGGAATCAGATAGCTAACGAATTCTTTTCTTTTTCTTCAGGTGTAACACAGAAATTCTTTTACCGTCCCAAACGTATTATTTTCGCATCAATAATAACATTTATAAAAATAATTGCTCAATCTCACAAACTAAAGAAAGTATTTATTTGTATTCACGTCACTTCGGAAGAACTTTAAGGATGTATTTTCCTTGCTAATGATCGTCCTTGACCTAATACAGACCTGAAGTTACAGTAATCTGTCGTCTTTGACAATGTGGCCGCCTAAACAATAACGACAGTTCACTGACGTACGTGTTAGTCGCTTCGTTTTGATATTCTTGATACAAAGATATAAACATATTTGCGTTTATGCCCTAGCAAGAATGAAATAAATAAGAACGTTCGAATAAATTGAACAGATTATTGTAGGAACACGGAACTTGGTAAACGACCGAATGCACTATCACTTTCACTGTATTCTTCTTGAGATGGCGCGTACTTCTGTTTGTTTTAACCGATTGCAGAACAGAAACGATGTGCTACGTGCATTTCTGCTGTATATCAGCGTCATTAATACTGGTAAAAAAAGAGGGGGAAAGCAGTCCATAGGTTTATGTCAGGCATAATAATGCAGGATGAGATCACCAACTACGTTGCTCCTCAGATTCCACGCGTCTTAGTCAAACGCGCCTGCCTGATTAATCGACCTTGCCAAGAAACAGGTTCTGTTTAAATTTTACTATATATTACTATATCTAATGTTTACCAACGGACATGACTTCAGAAAGAAGAGATATTCTATTAAGATTTATCCTGATGCGCAAAAATGTTGAAAACAAAATTATTTACGAAGAAAATCTGAAGTGACTGAAACTGAGATAACCGAATTAATCGGAACGAGATTGTAAATATAGCTTAATGAAAATTTCGAAATGAAAGCCAGCGAATGGTAGAATTATTAGAACTCCGAGAACTGAATCATATCGAATCGAATCGAACTGTAAGTATATTTATAAAGATGAAATAATGGAAATCAGCAACAGCGCGTGTTTCGACATCGACAATGCTTGTTTCGTTATCGCTCAATTAATGAAACTCGTCAAATAATGACTAAAAATATAAATGATCATCTTAAGCTACGAGTCTTATCGTATATTTAAAATTTCTCTTTGATCATCAAGTATTCAGATGTTCAAAGTCTATCGGAACGTCCGAGTGAATATGTTACTCGCGTAAATATAATCGATTATTCATCGATAATATTTTCGAAAACAAAGATACGACGGCCTCATTAATAAACAATTCTAAAAAACATATTTAGATTGCCAGTATATAAGTTTGTAATATTCTTACTCGTTTTAAATATTTATGAAAACAGTGCCTCGTATGATGAAAATCTTGGCATTGGAGTTAATTACGGAAAATAATTGCAAGGTACACTGTGTTATGAAAACTTATGTCGACGTTATATAAGGAGCATCGGGTGATATCAAAAAATCGGATTCAACATATTGAATGAAATTTCAGATTTTAAATATTGTATAACGCTTATAAAGCTTACCTGTAGCTTTGTTTCCATTGCTCTGCCAAACTTTAAGCATCGCTGCGGCTTGCTGGGCTGGTTTATTCGCATACTCTTGTTTAATCGTTGATACCTCGTTTGGCGGAATATTTAACTCTTCCGCGAGTTTTTCCCAGTCTTTGTCCAACAGATTTGCGATATCAGTCAACCGAATGGTTGCTCTGTGAATAGCGTCTGGACGACCTACAGACACAATTAACGTCAGTGATTCATACAAGCTCAGATTTCCTTCGTAATCAGCGTGAGAAGTTCACGTACTTATGCCACCGTCACGTAGAAAACTATAATTCTTCGACAGCTCTAACAAATCCACCTCCGAGGCAGCGGGTTCCGAGGAAATTTTCTCTGGCAATAAAATATTTAACGTGCAAATCGGCGTCTGCGGCAACTCGCCTTTAGGAACCTTCGGCTCGCTCATGAACATTATGCGACCCATCATGTCCGCGGCGTCCGGATCCTTTATTCTCGCCGTGAACGGAACTCTATTCTCTTTGAACGCTCTGAACGGTAATTGAAGCTGCTCGCCGCTCTTCAATACTGGCACAAGGTTACCCGAAAATTCCATATATTGTGTTTTACCTTCCAGTACCTATGGGAACGTTTCCATGGCGATTAACGCGTGTTAACAATACGGTAATTACAACGAGTGATTCACGTAATTTCTTATGTACATATGTGTATTTACCTCGACGTCTCGGCTCTTCGCAACTTCCGTGAAGTGCTCTTGATTTTCTAAAGTCTTATCTTCTTTATCGTCGGTCATACAAAATACGCGCAGCCTTGCCTCCAGTGGATCTACTCGCTTTGCAAATACTACAAATCTGAGGACGAAATAGATATCGGTAATATTTCCTGTCTAAACGTGATTGTAATCATGCAGGTAAAACGTAATCGACTTGATATTGCGAAACAGAGTCTGCGCTGATCAAAAAACACTATCTCTTTCTACCGATATATATTATAAAAATCGGAATTCTCTTTCTATAATAGAAAATTGGAACAGATACATGGAATGAAATGAATATTTCTATGAATAATCGTCACTAGGCGATGCACTACTCAAGCTAAGCGAGCTCTCTCCTTACTCGTCTTACCCCGGCATAGAAACGATATCCGATTTTTAGAAGAAATGTTCTACCTGCGATTACAGTACGGATTATTTGTCTTTTACACGATTAATCTTAGGTACATGAAAAACGTACTTAGCCATAAAAGGTACATGTGTCGCGTGTGTGTATAACTCCGTAGCCATTTTCGTGGCTTCGGAGATATTCCGACAATCCATTAACCAGAAGCGAGCAGATACCGTGGTAGTAAAGGAAACGCAATCTTTCACGAACGTCAATGGCGTCGAACCGGTGACATCCTCCCAGACTGCCCGAGACTGACCCCCTGAACGACATACATACCAAGTCCAATAACATTATTAAAATATGTCCGTGCTGCGAATGGAGAATCGGCAGAAGTGATATGTGTGGGATATTAAATCCGATGCGACCGAGATTAATTACAATACGACGCTTTTAGCCCGGGATATTCGCGTCTGCCCTTTGATTGTCGAGTATTCTGTACACTACGTCCTCTACGTTCTCTAGTTTCGTAATGGAGTAAAGAATAATTAAAGATTGGAATATTGAAAAGAAACTTAGGTAAATGAAATTGAATAAATCTGCAGAAGCCGTTATAGAGAAAATATTGTTTAAGAAAACAATCGAAGGGCTCGTACAGTTACATTGGAATTGTAATACATTGGTGTGGGAGGAGTTAATCTTGCATTCTGTGTCAATGTTCGTTTAAGTCGTAATTAGGACAAGCAATAATCTTAAATTCCTCTCATAAATCAGATTACCGTGACACTAATACCGGGCTTAAAGTATCAAGAAACGCGAATACTTATTAATATTGCTATAATAAGAAACTTTTAATTATCCGAAGATATTGTGTAAAAAAATATAATCGTATAATAAATATGTAAATATAATTTTCTTTTGTAGGATATAAAGTAATTAGTACGACGAAGACTACGTCATTTCATGTTGATTCAATGATATCCAAATGAATTTTTTCACTTTTAAAAACAGGAAAAATTTACATATTTAAACAATCAATGTCCTTGCGTGACGACACGAACAGGAAGAGAAACATTAAAACAGGACAGTTCTCTTTTGTCATACGAAACCAGTACAAGAGAATTGGTAAAATTTGTATTTAATATCGGTCACCATAAGTGCGTTGATGTACGTGCTGTATCGTGTGTGTGGGTAATGTAAGAACCAAATACACGCTGACCGAATGATAATGCTTGCCAAATGAAAACAAAGCGTCATACATTGAAAACCGCGCAGAAAGCAAACGCGACTCGTGTGAATATGCTTTTAAATAGTAAATAAGCGATAAAAGAAAACAAAAGGGTGTAAAATAATCGTAATAAAAATCGCGGCGCAATGCATGTCGAAAACATATCTTCCTGCTTTTTTTTCCTTTCTTTTTTTTTTTCTTTGATCGTATAAAATGTATTAAATGTTTTTGAAATGTTTGATAATTTGTCAACCAAACAGAAACGAGAATCTCGTCAAAATATTGTTGTAGTAACAGGTGGAAAAATCAAAATTGAGTTTTATATACTCGGAGAAGTTTCGTTATACACATGTAAAACTTATAAATAAAATAAGTACAGCGTGACTGTAACAAACGGTAAGATTAAATATACAACATTGTCAGTCTTTGTATCGGTAACGTGTCGTATGATACATATTATAATGATCTAAAAGTACATATATTTTGGGAAACAATTTTATAGAAGTTATAAATTACAAGCCTAATATCGAAGCGGTTACCAGTCAAACGAATGTGCTGAAACAAAAACTTTTGAAGTTAACGCTTACAATGAGCTAGGTAGTAAAATTTTATCTACGTTAATTAATAATCCATACCTAAATGACTCAATCCTAACAATATGCAAGCATTAACAATGAATCACAACAAGATATGTATACAACAATGGTACTCAACGAAATGTTTCTATGAAACATGCAGCTACCATCTCCCTTTTAAATCTCTATCCGAAGGTCTCCGGGACGTATTAATTATAATCGTACTTAAATTAATCTCCTAGATAATATATACAACCTCCTAAGTATTAAATAAAACACTCCAAACCTACTTCTTACATTGCACACCTACGAGATCAATAACAGAATAATTATTCTAACGAGATACAAAAATATCGTTAACGTAGTCCCGATGACCTGAGAACAGACGAAGATGCCTACCGCCCGCGCCATGCCTACTAAACTACAAATTGATCTTCGAATGCGTAAGAAGTCTGATAAGAGCATATATACACCAAAGGTGTTGCGGCGTAACAGTTTCAGCACTTATCGGTAAGAGATTTTCCAGTAAGACGGTACGCTGCTCTACAATATTACGTGCAAGCATATATTACCAGTTATGCTGCACAGAAGTCTCAACGTCGGTGCGTCTCCTGAATATTGATTGATCATGCCTTTGTTGGCTGCTTGCGGTACCGGTATAGTTAAGGTTATCGGTTTGTGGAATTTTCTTCGCCTTGGCTCAACGGTTACGATTGGTGATACCGCCACTCTGTTACCAAGCAACTTGGCTACAAGATCTGCTGGTATTGGATGTGCCTAAATAACAGTATCATTTCTTTTAAATTTATTCTAAATTATGTCACAGATTGTATTTGATGTAATTGATTTTTCAAATATTCTATTATGTACTACATGACGTTCATCTGCTTATATCAAATTGTTCAATGACGCATGAATGTGTATGGATACCTATTACAGATTCTATGTAGCTTCTATGCGTAATCTTTACGACTACTATAATCATATATTATAACCGCATAACACATAATACATTCATAAAAGATTTTTGCAAGTCTTCCAATATACTGTACGTTGGTATAACTTAACCATTCTATTTAATAAACTAAATTGGAACGTCAATCTCATTGTTTGCTCGTTGCTATCATATACATAAATAATTATTTTCCAAATTTTAATATCGGTATTTAACGATTTCTCGTTAATTTTAGTTTTCAAGAAATAATGAAACGCATCGAGAAGAAAATAACCACCTGAAGTCCAACTCTGATCTTTTTAGTAAGAGCTGCTGGTGGGAAAACAGCCTGAACTTGTGGAACAGCCGATGAAGAAACTGTACCACCTTCTGGCCCAACTGCATGAACCTCTTGCCTGATGCGAGACACTACTGCGAAGTAATGTGGGAAGTCTGCAGTGAGTATCCTTACGATTCTGGAAGTTTGGAGATCCTCGAGCTGGCTTAATTCTGTGAAAATATTTATACATATTTCGTTAACTTACTTACACAAGTAATGCGAAGAACTTAAATATTTTTCAAACATAGATCTTGCTAACTATCGTTATTCAAAACATTTGTGAATTGTATTATATACTCTTGTTTATAAACTGTGAGCTATTTATAACGGATATAGAGCAAATAACTAGCTGCTAAAACACTTAATAATTGTTTACATCAACAAACATTGGCAAACATTGATTACATGCTATGCTTCTAAGTATTGGTTCTTGTTCAAGACTCTCAAGATTTCAATTGCACATTAGCGTTTATACTCGAGTCATTTCCTGATATACGAAAGAGTATAACATGTGAATACTATTAATATTATCTCACTCTCAAGATGTTATCATTTGATACCTAAAATCTTCCTATTATTTTTTAGATGGTTAGGCTAGTATAAACAAATGGAAATGACGATTAACAGATAAGACAGTACTTTAGTAGCACTTTGTGAGGTAGATGTCATGTAAGATAAATTATACAAGATTAAATATGTATATCTATCCATATGTACGTACTTAAGAAATGTAACGATGAACATATTGTTCAGTACGATTTATTTTAATACGAAGCAAAGAGTTACAGGATTTATGATAAACAAAAGCTAAATTGAGAAAAGATGAGGAAATAGTGGTACCTTCTCCTTCAAAGCTCTCGTTAAGCACATCTTGGACAGCCTCCTCGCTGGCTTCCAAGGTATGCTCGCGCCAAGTTTCTCCATTATCCGATCGAAGTATTACTATTTCTCGTTCCTTGCCCCGCAACGAAGCAAAGTGTGGTACTTCAATGATGACAGGTCTAGTCGAAAAAATTATTATTATTGCAAAATTTGATAATATACTCATCATTTGTAAGATTCGTACATTACGTTCAATAGCAAATTTGTCTTATCTACGAACGTAATATACGTTTGAATTTTATATCACCTTTTTACAATTTAAGGATTAACATTTTTTATAAGAATTAGAGAAAATTTTTTTACAAATAATTTAAACAGAACTCTTCAATTGTAATAATTTATCGAAGCACGACTTACGTTTCTCAGGACATGAAAATTGCATTTGCACATTAAGCTGCACTCCTTAATCTAGTATAATAGCGAACGAATTTGGGTCACCAATGGGATAATCTCAAATCTCTTTGTTACATGCCAACGTTATACTTTACGATGAATCATACGATAATTTATAGAATTTAGAACAATCTGGAGATATCGAGAAATTTTGAAGTGGGATTGCAGAGTTGCTATATGTGAAACTTTGTATATACTTAAAGAACAATTATCGTTTGATAAGAAGAGAAAAATATATGGTCCTATTTAAACCAACGAGTACGTTATATCTGGAAGATACTTAAACCTATCAACAAGTTATTGCTGTCAATAATGGTCCTCAATCATCCTGATATCAACACTATTTAAATGCTAATAATTGATGAATTAATTAACATGTCGCAATTGTTTTCTCAAACAAATTGAAGACTAATTTAGAAACTGTACATTTTTCGTTTAATAATGCTACCTATATTCCGAAAATCAATTTTTTACAGCGACTGCATAGGCTAAAATATTATCTTAAATAAATTGCGGAAAAAATTCAGAAACTGAAAATTCGATTCGACGATGATTATCTAAACTTATATTAAAATATTACTTTAAATACGATATATTAAAAGCAAATATAAGAGACACTTCTGTATATCATGTACTTTGCATATTATGTACTTTCAGATACATATTTCGTACTTACCCTAAGAATTTGGCACCCACGGGTCCTAGTTCAAGGATACGGCTGGCAAGAGCCTCCCCTTCCATCAAAGGCGGTGGGTTCGTCAATTTGTCCCTTCTTAAATACCTGCACGTAACGCGCATAGGCATTGCGGCTTTTCTAGGAGGAACGATTACACGTACACCACTATGTCTGCAGCCACGCATCGCACCACCTCGTGCATCCACCAGAAAGGAAACCAGGAAGCTATCATTTATACAATAAACATAGTTATAAAGAAAATTCACGCGTCGATCGTAGAAACAGAAAGGTACATATCGCCTTAGCTTATAGCATTACGATATGTCGATACAGAAAAAGACTTGAAAATAAGAGCAATCATTGCATGGGGGCTAATCATTATTTGGACACGTACTCATAAATCATTATTCAACACTATTACATACGAATATTGTGCGAACATTTGGCCGTTCGATAAATAATACGATCATGCTAACTGCTTCGCTTAAGTCAAACCAATTATAATTAAAGAAAAAAAAAATATTTTTACTAATGTGTATACATAATATTTATACTAATCTAGATCCTTCAAAGAATTAATACGGCTTTTTCGGCACATATTTGAAATTTTATGTACATACCAAGATAACGTTACGTATAAAAATAGTGCTAATTCATCGAATACTTTATTATAATATATATATATATATATATCATTTCTAAACGAACGAATAAGTATTTTATAATTAGTCTGTTTTTAATGATTCGTAGTAAAAATATTTTAGAAGGCCAATTAAAACAAACGATTGAGTTATCACATAAGCACGCCAAGCCGAAAAGCAACGTTCACGATAAATTTTTACTATAAGCATAAAGTTAAATACAGAAATTATTCTTAATCGTGTCAGGTCATTTTGAAGGCGGTTTTATGTATACGGCGTAGTTATTAAATGTTTCAATTTGTTCCGTAAACGTTACAAAAAAATTATATGTGCTTTGGATATGATTTATTGCTGCGTATGAGGGGTAACTGTAAAAAAAAAAGAGAAATAAATTAATTACAAGACAACAGTGTGCAAAGATAAGTTACATGAGAAATGGAGCAAATTAAATTTTAAATCAGATAACTAAAATAGAAACAGTACGGCTTGTGAGCTTGTGTGAAGGATTTGCTGTATGAATATTCTATGTCTGCAAGCGTAACGCTAATTAACACTGAATACTATCATAAAAAAAGAAAAAAGAAAAAGAATCATAAAAATTGGTTGAATTGGAATTCAAAGATCCATTCGATTGCTTCCTATTGATTGCTGATTGATGACTGTGCTGGAGGACGAGTTCCATAATGAACCTGAGAATTATTCACAAAGATGTTGCATACAACGTGTGCACAGTGAATATAATTAATGTAAATGATTCAATATTTCATTTACATCCACGTAACAAAACGTCTTCACGAATAACATTCTTCTTTTGTCGTACATTAAATAGTCTAAAAATATCGATCATACATAAATTCTACGAAGGTTGCTCAAGTGAGATGATGTAATAGAACTCTTCACATTCACAATATACATTATGTTTCTGGAATATATTACAGCTTTTAACTATGACAAACAGATGATGCTTAATACATATTAAAATAATTGTATTTACGTAGATTTAAAATTCTAGGAACAACTTCCAACTATAAATAATGAAAATTTATTAATTCTAAAATTGAGATTTTTGGCAAAATTTATTTACAACGGAACATAATTTTTGTTGTAATTCATATTATCGTATCATCGACATATTTCCCCTGAGATATGTTACTATTCCAATTTCCTGTTATTTTATCGTATAAATTTCATCTTTTCGATTTACGTATATTCATTGTGCACTAAAATATTCTGTCTAAGAATACTAAAACTTGAGCGACTACGGGCATTGTGCGTTCAAAGGAAATGTATCAAGAACATAAATCAAATTGAAGAGCGATATGGCAAGTAGCAGAAGCTAAGATTCAAGAGAAGATCACTTACTTTCTCCACTGTGGAATTCTGCGAGTAGCGCAAATAAAATAACAGAGAGGATCGGGAACAAAATAAAAAACGCGTTAGTATCCATTCGTTCATAAAAATGATGGTGAGAAGATGACGACATAGATGGAGTCGAGATTCTAAACTAGCGCAACTTTACAGATTTTCGAATATTTCTGTTGTCATTTCTTTCCAGCACGTTCGCATAACTTCGTTCTCTTGGACGTTCTTAAACTGCCTCCGTGCTTATCATGATGATTGTTTTTCATTCAATTTTCGAAAACCCGCAATCATCACACGCAAGCCACTTTTCTATTATACAAAACTACAAAAATGGGGAGCAACAATAATAATTATGTATTATAGTGGAGACGCAACGAGGTCACATCATTCACACTCTGCGGAAAATAGGTATACGTTAGGGTGGCAACGTAAAATCGATTGTTCCGAAATCTGTAATATCTTCTTTTCAATTCGATCAAATGATTTTTCGTTCATCGCGCAAAGCACATAAAAATAATTCTTTCTACGTTGCTCATGGTATTATAAATATATCGTCAACAGATTTCGTTACATATGCAAAAAATAGCTCAAACTTGTCATAAAGGGAGAAAGGAGAACAATGATACGAGCAGCAGCCACTATATCATAAAAATGTGTCCAAAATGGTTATCTATTGGTAATTAACTATCATTAAACTAGAGGACGAACGATTCTCTTCCTATATCTACAAGAGCACTTTTAATCTTTATCACAATATTCCATTATTTACTAAACAACTATTATTTCTATGTTCAGCTATTCATAATTTAGCTAATATGTTCTTTTCAACTATATTTATGTTCCATTGGATTAATTGTTCGGTGTTATTGTTCAGTGTCGAATTTATCGAATGCACTAGTAAATCCAGGTCTTTTTCGCAAAATGACGTCAATATGTTTTACGAATGAAAACAAGAAATAACAAATACAAACATAGACTCGTAGTAATTTCATTTAAGAGAAACGAAATATCGACTTTTCAATACAATAGTTCAACAAGTATTATCAATAGCTTGAAAACGATCGATCGGTGCTTAATATGGAATAAATATTTCATATGTATATTTAGAGTCCCTACACGCTAAACAAAAAGATATCAGCGTACTAATGTTGAAAATACAAAGAATTTGTGTCGTGAACCGAATAAGAAATTCATATTGTGATAAATGCAATTTTTTGTTAATCAAACACGTTCATAAATATGAACAATAGAAATAAAGTATGGGAATTGAAGTTTAATTATCGTTAATTTATATCGAACGAAAAACCAGCTCATTATAACTTCGTATTTCTGTCATAATTTTTAATAGTACATTTATGCAAGGCTACCTTTATATAAATCATTTTCTTACTTTCATTCGTACAACATGCATGTACCATTTGATGGTAAAATATGAGATTCTAAAAGTAACATTTAAATCCCATATTGACATTATGACATATTACATATTCTTGTGCATTTGCTTGAGAAATTATTAGTTAGACTGGACTACTGTCTTTGGCCATGATCCATATTATATATATAATTTATCGTATGAAAAGAATATATGAAATAAATACAAATCATCAACAATAGATACATTCACGCAATTATAAAATTTATAGAATTTATATACACGTTTTAAAATTGTAATTTGCTTCGCTAAAAGATCACAAGCCACTTCGAATCAACATGACGTTTGGACATATTATATTGTAATAGACACAGACATAGTACTTTGTGTACGCGAATGTAACGTGTTTTCCGTCATGTGTTCGTTTTATACGTACGATTCTTTTTCTATATCTAAATATATTGTATATAAAAACGCCTAAACACAGAAAGGAGAGTAATAAAAAGGGCATGGTGTACCTGTCCCTCCACATTCCTTGTCCTTTCGACATGGTACCAAGAGCTGCCAGCGATGTATTTAGGGACTCTAGGGACGCTCTGATCTCAGAACAAAATCTAGTATGATTATGGATAAAAAATTCGTTTCATGCGCATGCTTACTATTTTTGTTTTTCTTTGTTTGCCGTGCACGTTGCACTTTTCTCTGCTGTTTGCTTTAGGAAATCTGTGCACTTGGAAAAACCATTCTACATTTTCAGAAACAAGTACGTGCAAACACATGTGCTCTTGTATATGGTTAAATGTATAAGGAAAACATTCTGAAGATATAAGAAGGTAACTCGAACAAAACGTTATTTGTCCGATACGATAAGTATCCTGTCCTACTAAACGCAAAGAGAGAATCCATTGAAAATGTAAAATACAAAACTACCATTGTATTAAACGTACTACTCTTTCTTAATTTCTTAGTAACTGAGAAAAAACTAGTTTGTAAGATATATTCGATTTGTTATTAATTTAAAAATATTTAGAAAATATGCAATGTAAAAATTAATATCAATATTGATATAAAGAAAAAAAAATATTAATTTTACACAAGTAATGTTTCATTTGACAATACTTGTGTAATATTTAGCATCATCGCATATTTCTAATAATATTTAGAATAAAATCTAAAAATGTGTGATTTGTTTACTTCGTGTTTAGTAGAACGTTATATTATGTACTTGTCTACTCCTCGATTAAGTACGAGATCTCTGAAATTGTAACAACCCGCTGTTATTAGTAAGGAACATGGTATCCAATTAAATTACACCATCAAAGAATCGTTCATCCCAAAGATATTTCAAGAACAACATGCTTATTAACTAGATAATCTAATATTGCTACGAGCAAGACAGGATGTAAACGAGGGCACCAAGCGGTTGGCTCTTGTTTAGCTGGTTGGCCGATTACATAAACATTGAACTGAACATTCTGAATAGAATTAAAAAGAAAGTAGGTAAAAAATAGCTTGCTGTGAGAGATATGATGTGTAACAGAAAACTGATTAGAGTTCAGTTACTGGTTTGATTCTCGTTGGCTCCATTTGAAACATTCCGTGACAGTCCCCGCGATGACAATTACGCTCTTATGCTTTCATTATGTTCGCGATTATGTAACAATGAATTATGTCAATTATTACGTATGTCCCGTAATAACTTCTTTACTTTCAACATAAAGAAAATTTAACGTAAAACAACGTTATGGAAAGCTTCGAGATGCAAATTTCCGATTGTCGCATAGTATCCTTTTATGATCCACTCGATTTTATCCTTTTTATTTTATTATTTATCAATTTGATGCTGTCAATGTATGAACATGTCAATTTTGGTATGTGTACGTCATTATATGATAAGAAGGTATTTTTATTCGCCGTATTTCGTTAGTTTGTCTACGCTAAAAAATACGTGAAGCCAACTAAAAATTAATTTAGAAGAATTCTGTGAAAATAGAAAGTTCAAGCTCATTTTATGCGGCTCTCGTAAATATAAATTCTTACAATCCTGTACCACATTTTGTTATTATATATCAGCCAATGATCTAGGTTAATTAGAGCAGGAGTCTTTCACCAATGCACACCGTATCACACTATAATACACAATATTATTGTTTCATGATATCAACATTATTATTGTTCTCTTTTTTATGTACGCCACTGTTTGCGTACTATATGCTTCTACGTTCTATATACAATTTCGAACTGTATCAAAATTACAATAGACGTTATTTCCTACAAGTGTGTATAAATAGAGTTCCGACAACTTTTTCCAATCCAATACGACAAACGCCAATTATAGCCTTTTGAAAGAAACAGTTTTCCGATACTGCAATTCTTGCCCAATGAAATGCATTACGCCAACTTTAACGAAGAACGTATTTCAGTAACACAACAAAGCTTCTGTGTAATTATCTTAGATTATCAAAATAATCTGTGTTATAAATTCAGTTATGTGTAGCAACGAGCTTTTTTTTTTTACAAGCATGAGAGCTTAAAGATTCAAAATACATTTTTTATATATTGTATTGAATTTCGACTACAGCTTGAAGTTCGTGTTAATCTGTACATATTTGATTTGTATCTTATTTACGTTGCGCAATTATTAAGTATTAAAACAAACCATGCAAATATAGAGATCGGCTTCGTTGACTTTCTATCTCGGTAATTCAGTTAGTAGAAGTCGGATTGAACATCCTCTTTAATTCGTCGTGCATGTATAGTATATATACTTTGCAAACAATTTCCAATTCAATAGATGACGATGCAAATTTTCAACTGGGAAAATTTTCATAAACAAGAAACATCGATCTGAGAATAATCGAAGAGAATTTGGAAAAATTTCGAACACCTTCACAAACTCTGCAAATTAGGACCAATTGAAACGTATTCTAGTATGTTGCAGGCAGATCTTACAGATATGTCTTTGCCCGATAAAATACTTCAAAACGCAAGTAGTTTAGATATATTTTTAAATATGTCAATGGGGTAAGTTGTATAATAGTTAAAAAATTTTTATCAGATACCACGGTATATGAAGATAAGTTTAAAGAATTTACAAATTAAATAGATTATAGCATGAATATAAATATACAAATTTTGTCAAGCACTTTATGATACAAAAGAGTTGCTCAGAGCAGTATTATACAATTATGAATGAATAATACAACCTACCCTAAATTGTACAATTGTTTGACTAGTGTTAGATGAGTGGTGTTTATAGAATAAGAGGATGAATAAATTAATACATACCCGACGTGTACTGGGTGCCTATTAATATCAACATTGTCTAGTTTGAGATTGGCAGCGTTTGTACGTTGATAATTTTCTTTTGTGATCATCTCGGTTATCATTGGTGCTATAAATCAAATTTATTATTAAACATGTAACGCTTCCCCTGTATTAAATACGTAATATGGAAATAATTAACGCGAGCTATCACGTGGATGCATTTTAGATATCTTCAATGAAAAATTTATCAAGTATGGATATGCTTTTATTGTTCTTTTATGTGTTTTCCTGTTTAATCATTCGGAATACGACGCCCACCATAACTTTGGCCGTATTATTCGTAATTACATACTCTGCTCGTATATACAAGAAAATTATGAAAACTTCAAATCGTTCACCTAAAGATTTTAATATCTACTATTAGCTACAAGATTTTTGAAGACAGAAGAAAATGGAAAGTATTGTATTAATTGAAAAAATTCGGAAATTAATAATATAAACGTTAGGTGTGACCATTGTAAATAGTTTTCGTAAAAACTATTTGTAAATGAAGTTTAGAACTATGTTATGTGGGATATATAACGCTAATGAATAAAGAATAAAAAACAAGATCTGAAGCGAAAATAGTGCTAATAATCTATGTACTTCAATACCGCACCTTTTGCGTAAGAACACATAAAATGCATCGTGTGACGCGTAATAAAAAGCATTCGTTCGAAAATTAAGAAATTAAATTTCTTTTAGAGATAGACGGATGCAATATGAAATAAATTTTATCGCGTGACGAAAAATGACAGGTCGAAGTCAACTGTCTTGGACAAAGTACTGCTTATGTATACCGTTTCTTTAGTCGTCCTATTATTAGAACAACAATTGCGTGTTACTTATTACATACATTAACGAAAAAAATGATCGGAAATGACGGAGAGTTGTAATGCATAAATAAATGGTATTTTTCATCATATTCTAAGTTTTGATGTGCCACTTTAACATCTTTGTACATAAATGTTAATTAAATAATAATTAAATAATAATTAATTAAATAATTTATTAATTAAATAATTGTTAATTAAATAATAATTAAATAATAATTACAGTTACCAAATAATTTTTCAAATAGTTTCCCCAATCTTTTGATAGTGCAACGAAAATTTAGCTCGTTCGAGTTTACTCCTTGTACATATATTTTTCAATAAATTTCACATTTAAAAATGTTACAAAATACGTTGAATAAACAATAGTTCTGACGTATGATTAATTAATACGGAAGTGATAAATACACGCCTTTATGCAATTTTCAAGACACTATCTATTATCACTGCACCAATACAAACAACCAACACTTCAAGCATCTTTTTTAAAGCAAGACTCATTAATTTATGACCCTCCATCGTCTCGAATGACCTTTCATTATACCTTGTTGAACTCTACAATCGCTACCGCGCAAAGGATAAAAAACACAGCACTCTACTTAAAAGAAATTAAATTGCCCTTGAAACCTCTTCCGTTTCTAAGAGCGCAAAATTAATTCTCGTTTTGCATTTTCCGTCAATAGGCTGTATCATTGATTTAACTAGATACTGTGTCGTAATGTAAGAAAAAAACGAATAAACGCGATATGTCTCTATGTAAGGTAGACAAAATAAGCAGGATAATATTCAATAATTTTCCAACTATAAAATATAGAAAATAGCCTTAAAGTATAATGAAACATTATTACTAAATAATATTTTTGCGTTATATGAAATCAAATATTACCTGTTTACTATTCTTGTGTTATTTTATTCTTTGTACTCTTATAACACAAAATGTAAAGGTCTAAGCGTTTGAACTCTAGAAATTTTTATCAGCATTCCATAATAAAATCTTTTTCAATCAAAAATTTTGTTAAAAAAAAGAATGCAGAACTTGTCGCATTTCTCATCTTTTATCGACGATAACAACACAAGAAGCAATATTTATATTATCATTATTGTTGTAGGGACATTAGTGGAGTAGAAAGGGTTAATTAATAATAAAGTAGGATGTGATAATTAAATATCTGATATCGTTTTGACAAAGGTTTGAGACTATCCTAGCTTTGAATCACGCAATCGTCAAAATTGATACATCCGGACGTAAGCCTCATATTTTTAGAATATATTTTCCGAAACAACACGGTTCACATTTGGAAGCCTCGATTTTGATGATATTCTTTAGAGTTTGGGTAAATGGGATACTATTATCAACTGAATAACGGACGTATTAGCGAAAACCTTGTGCAAAAATCTACATAGGCAATTGTACGTTATAAGAACAATGAATTTGCAACAGGAAACATGAATTTCACGTAATTCTTACCTCCGGAATGTCGATTGTCTCTCTCGTCATCTGTCACGTTGACGCGCATCGAGTCATCCCCCATGGATTTCATATCGTCAACAGTCATGTATCGATATTGCTGTTGGTCGCTAAGCATCGGATCTTCACCTATGATAAATGTAAAGTGCGAGTTATAATCAGCGGTAAAAATGACGCGAGCGTGTTTGCAAGAGCCAAAAAGAGGTTCGTAAAAAATCTAAAGTACTGTCGAACTTGCATGAAAACAATATGAAAACGTGGTGAAATATTATGCACCAACGTAAACAAATGAATATGAGAGCCTGCAAATAAACGGAAAATCATTGCCATAAAAATTATCCCAGTCAAGCTTAAAGAAGCGAAATGAAATATCGTGTCATTATGTACTCAAGAGTGTTCGTTATTTTGGCCTTACTCGGAGCCTTAGAATATTAGCGATAAACAAATGAGATTGTGCACGATGTGTCAATGACCGTCCAGAAATTTATATTCGTGCGAATACTTCTCATACCTGAATATATGAGTCGAAAATAACAGAAATTAAATATGGTTCCCACTGCATATATGCAGAAAAAATACTTTTAAAAAACGCTGTTTAAATCGTATCAAGAGACTTCGAGTGTTTCACGTCAGGGAGATAACGCTTGTAATCTCAGATACGCGAAAC
Source organism: Bombus terrestris (assembly GCF_910591885.1). Taxonomy (NCBI): domain Eukaryota; kingdom Metazoa; phylum Arthropoda; class Insecta; order Hymenoptera; family Apidae; genus Bombus; species Bombus terrestris. The sequence continues at coordinate 11,710,922 of NC_063272.1, read as the reverse complement.
ATATAACTCATACAAATATTTGAGTAATTCTCTGCGACGATTCTCCATAATCAATTCATTCGTAGTGAATTCGATTAAAATGGAATTTGAATAATTTTTCACGTATCGTTTCCTGTTCGCTTATCGTACACATTCGCATATGTATATAATCACAGGCGATTCGTTGAGAATCGTCGAACGTGTTGGCAGATACTATTAAATTTCTACCTTTGTTCTATAGCTCGATCGTAAAACGCCGTAAACGTGCCATGAAAATACTTCAGAAAAGAACTAGAAAGAAACGTGAGCGTATAAATGAACGCGTACAAATAGTATCGTATTTTTCACAAGACTGAGATCTACTCGCTTATCCAATCATTTCATACAACTTTAAACATGCCTTATCAGATATGCCAAGAATATGGAACACAATTATCTAATAAATGGTCAACCTACAAATTTACAACCCACGTTGAATAACGCTGCTGTAAAGACTAAATTAATCTGGCACAAACGAAATTATACATCGTTTGCTATTCCATCTTAGGAACGTAGTATTGTCAACTTCGAAAATAAATGTACGCAAATTAATTACAAACATTGCGACACTGTTCGAGGAAGATTATAGTATAGCGAAAAAATATTAGTAACGAGAACGCCAACGTGGTTCGTTCCTTTGTATATTACAATGCGAGTGATCAATTTCAAGTTTTCCGTTTCTCGCTCGATGACGTTTCAGGGTCTAGCAATACGCATGGAAATGATGTCACTCGTTATCTCGAGAACTGCCTGAAACCCGTGACTGTGGAATCGATAACATCTAAAATTAATAGAAACACGAAGCAACTGGTCCACAACCGTTAGGCACATGGAGAAACTGTACCGCGAAAACTCTAATTTTAGAATTGTTCAAGGACAGCCTACCGAAGTAATTCTAAAACATTCTAAGCCTCTAAGCTTCTATCTACGAATAGTTGACCTCATAGGCAGTGACCTATATCCTCCTGAATACACGCGCGCCTGTGAAAACTAACTATGTAATCATGTCGAATCTTGTTGAATGCAGTTAGACCGGCTCCGTCATAGACCAGAATAGTCCTAATCGTAATCAACGAGACACTTAGTTTATGTCACGTTGCATCGGTGTTAATCGAATTCTCGATTCCACGTATCGCGAGCACCGTCTGTTTTCGTCGATCGATCACCGCCATCGAGAAGCACCAAGTAACTTTAAAAATAGTATCACTCACTACGAGAAAACTCTCTCAAATCTCAATATATCCGTCGGTGATCGCAATAACTGGGTATCGCCGTTCGCGGCTTTGACACTTTTAAACTAGATACTGAAGTTTCGCGCGATCGTGACGTTACGCGATTCCGTTGATTCGCGTCACGCACGTCAGCAGCGCTCGATTTACAATTGTAATAAACATTTACCGCCCGGCTTAATCGCATTAATATCTCCGTGGTACGACCGAGCCCGTTGGCCTCGACAGAATAAATCGTGGAACATCAAAGACCTACGAAAAGAATACGAAACCATCAAATCATTTATTTCCTTTTTCTACGGTAAAGAGAACTGGTTGGCCTTGATCATTGCCCCTCCAGTTAGCGTTCACAATATCATCGTTCGCGACTTATGTCACCAACTTATGTACGTCTCATTGTTATGTCATAAACGAGGATCACAGTCACGATCCTCATGCCGCTCAATTAAGCTGCCTAGCTGTATCCAATCCATTCCTCTCTGTCGTTTATGGCCTGATAGTTTTAACACGTTCCGCCACCGTATTCGGTCTCGTTTGATAGATAGTCGTTCGGATGCGATCGGTCGATCCCACGCGACGAATACGAATGCGCTTCCTATGACCATACACCGGCGGAACTTGGGAACTTACTTCCAAACCGGAACAATCACGTTTCAAACGGTACACGTTCTTCAAACGGATGCTACACAAGCGTCTCGTGATACAATTCCGTGGTTACAGTATCCGACGTATCTCCGAATATCGTTTTCGAAGCACGTACGGTAGTCTGCGTGTAAATATGCGTCTAATTTTGTCCTGGTATTTAGGTTTATACGGCGAAAAAGACGTGGAAATTTATAGAATCTATCTATTTTCCCGCTAATATTATTTTCACGGACGGAAATGTAAACATTTCGTCGAAATTATTGCGCGAGTGAACGAAGTTTGTGGCACCATTTAAATGTTTTGTTGCACAAACGTGGTGATGTTATTCACATATCTTATCTATATATATTATCTATTATATATAGACTTTTTATATAAATAAATTTATCTATACACTGAAAATAAATAGATGGTTGATTCCATTCGTACATATCTCGCGTTAACACGCGTGTATTCTACGAATCGTTTTGAATGAAGATACATTTGTAACGTGTGATAATATTAAACGATTAAAATATTGATTCTCTAAATACATAGGCTTGTGCAAGTATTCTAAGCATCTTTCATCAATATACTGTGTGCGCTGTACGAAACATTTTGAAATTTCATCGATGCGACTGTGACTATATTAGTAGAAGTTTCAAACAAATTTGAAATATATAGAAAAATTGCAAAATATGTAGTACAAAAGTATATCACAAGTTTAAACAGTCGATTATTCGTTCAATTAATAAATATTTAACAAGACTATTTTTTACACTTATTATTACACTTAAGATGATTCATTATTAATTTTTTATCGAATACACGATTACAATAAATATCTCCTAATTTCTGTATACATTTCCAGATTGATTTCAAATGTTACTAACGTGATCAGGACAGTGGTATCTCATTACAGTGCAAATAAAATGTCAAAATGATTGATATGACATACAATATGATATGATAATATGTAGCATGTAATGACATACAGTATAGTCATATTTGACTGTATTTTTAGTTGAATATATAATCATAAACTAATAGATTATGTATTTCTAAAAAAAAACACCTGTTTTGATATTTTATATTTCTTTGTCTCTTGGCTATGAATATTTAACTTTTGTTAACACAGTCAAGTCTGGAAAAACAAAGTCGCGTGCCGGAGTCTTCCATTATCACTTCGCAAGCATTGGTTATCGCGTTAAGAGTACTATACTAAACGCTGTTTTTTCGATATTTAATCATTTTTATAATCAAAATATTTTTCGACACATATCTTAATCAACGAAAAAAGATTGAAAACAAGAACAACGAAAAAATTCAATTTAATTAAAGAATGAAGACAAATTATCTCAGTCAGTAAACCGGTACAATGTAGAATTTCATTCACTTATAATACTTTCAGTAAATACCTCAATTTCAACAGAGAATTACCGAAACCAAGAACCCTGTTTTAAATAAAGAATGTAAATATACAAAATGTTCTATATGTATGTCGTGTTACGAAACTAAGACAACTTCGGAATTTACGATTTACTATGATATTGTACATATCCGAACCATGTGACTGATATAACATCTTTGCCAAAATTTTGTGCATGTAAGCAACATTTTAAAACATCGTATACTTCGTTCGCGCCCGCAGGCATGTCAGCTTTCCCGTTTATTAATTTTTCTAAATAATAATCGAAGAGAGCACGCAAAACGTCGATTTAACGAACCAAACGAAGAACACGCCCAACCAGTAATTTAGAAAAACCTTGATCACTCACGCGATTAAAGCGAATATTAACCGTGCTAAAATTACATTAAGCTAAAGACGATCGTAAAAGAATAGATGAACATATTTACATGCGCTGTCGCTGCTCCTGTTGCTTGTACACCCGCAACACGTTATCTTCTTCGATTGCTTCTGCTTCGATCGTCCTCCTTTGGCCATTTTGGCGACTATTTTTCTTTTGCACCACGACGAGGAAAAAACTTGCGAAATATTTATTAAACAGAGTTTCAATGAAACGCGTGGGCTAGGAAACTCACGGTATATCGAAAACACGGAGTGAAATTGTAACGATCACACTCTTCCGTGGATAAAAGTTTAGTACATCGCCGGAACTCTGTACTCAGCCCAGTGAACACGATGTACTGACGGTGTACGCTCCGTACAGGACTAATTACATCACCGACTCAACTAGCCGTCGACGATATGCGAGTTAGGTTACACGAATTACAATTAGCGCACGTTATCGCTACGCATCCATTGATGACGTCCACCAATTGTGACCGGCTCACTTCACTATCAATTCCTTCTTACTGTTTGTTTTGTCGTTCTGTGCAGCGTACAGGCACCGAAAATCAACGAAATGACGTGGACCGATATAATATGTACCTTTCCAAGGTGTCGTTATTACTGAAAGCCCACGTTATGCAAACCACAATACGTGTAATCACCTGATTAGATTTGATTTGTTAAATTGCATTAACCGCGCACGACCTGGATGCTTCCTTTCTTTCGCGGTATTTCGTCGCGTGCTAGCACCGGCGGGGTCAGGAACAGCGACTGCTTTAAGATTAATACAAGTTCGACGCAAGACTACCTAACAGAAACGTGACCTCATTTCATGAATCACCAATTTTATAATAGTAGCTGCCTCTGAGCTTTTCCGCTACTTTATTTACATCTCGATGTATTTGCAACTCTTTTCTTGAACGCTAAGGAAGCGTGGCCATATGCAACTGTTGGCACTGAATGGGCTTTATCAAGACATCGTACGAACAGAAACAACCGCGTAACGTGAATACAGGATCATGATGTTGTGGTTAAAGACTACTGGTCTTCTGTGAAGCATATTTGCGAGCGTTAATGAGAATCTGATGTATAATTCATCTAGAAACAGATCTTGCGATGAGGTTTTTCTTTAGTTTTCTCAATGACATGAGATACACGACGCTTCCATTCCCTAGTTCTCTAAGGATAGAAATTTTCAGACATATGATCGCTATTCAGACAAGTCGAACGTAGTCTTAGTGTAGACAACGATGAACGTATAAAGTTCTCTGTGCTTCGCGAAGTACCCACTGTCCTATTTAAGATGTAACGTGAACGCTAACTATCGCAATCAGAATTTCTGGATCACTTTCCTGCATTCCACGCGTCGCGAACGTCGCGAAACAAATTGCGCGCCGATTTAAAAAAAAAAAGAAACAAATTCGTTATATAAATTCTGATATTTTGGTCGTGAATCGTATTTGGCGACTTGCCAGCTAACAGGGGTTCGACTAACTGCACGAATAATATGGTACAAGATGCACACCGGCTGTTGCATAACAGCTGAAGCAGAATGCGTATAGGTACGAGGATGATACGTCAAAACAGACCATACAAGCCTACTTCTGTTCCTGTCGACTGGCATAATGATCGCACAACTCGTTATTATGCAAATTGCATTAACAGTAGTAACGCGCCCTACTTCGTTAACGTACCGTTTTCTGAATTTTAGATTCGAAAATGCGAACGCATGACCGACTTTAACGCGGCATCGTTAAATTCAACTTCACTTATTTAAAATTGTGATTAATTTCATTTCGATAATCTCGAGAAAAATTATAATACTTTTCAGAGTTTGGAGCTTCCTCTTGAATAATTTAAGAAGAATTTTCTTCTTCTTTTTTCATAAATTAGAATAACGTTAAATGTATCGTATGAATGGATTCATCGCGTTGTTATAAATATATTACATCGATAAATTCTTTGTATTCTAGGTGATTGATATTAAGCCTTGAATATTGATGGCATTAATGCACCGTGGAGACAGAATTAAACTCTTACTTGTATACGCTATAATATATGTAGAGTCCGTGTAAGACATTTAGATGCGACAAGTAATGAATAGATGATAATGATCTTGCTGAACTGGCAAGAATAGTTTCTATATATTTGCTGAGGATTCCGCGATAAATGTAGTATAAAGTTATAGATGGGGACATAGATATTTAGGAAAATAAATAACATTTCACTCAACGTGTTTTCTTGAAAACTTTCTTGCCCCCGTTTATAATATCCAGATATTAATTGCAATTAATATTTAATAACCAAACAACATGGAATTAGTAAAAGTGAAAGTATCATCGCACCTCCTATACGACTCGAATATTTATTGGAATTAATGCGACTAACATTCCCGACGTACATAATTTCATTGAATTTCGATAGCATTTAAAATTATTGCAGCACAACAAAAATCGATTATAACATTTAAAACTCAAAGTATAAATCTCATTAACAAGGTTGTACGGCTACTACAGGTGTATCCAAGATACGGAGGGTTGCAACTTTATACAGGAGAAATGGACCGACAAGGAAGGTAAACGAAACAGAGTGTGAACAAATAACGGTTTAAGGATAGGTATATGTCTGTGCATGTCTCTGTATTTATGTTTCCACGAATGAAAATAGAAAAGAAGAATTACAATAGAACGAACTGAAAGTGGATCTCGAATGGAACGCGAATCTCTTGTTCAGCTCATTTTCGTTCATAAAAACCAATGGTATCGCAATAGATCGAAAATTTTGTAACTGTTGCAACACGAAAGTAAGGAAAAAAGAGTTAAGAATTTAATGTTAAGCAGACTTGACCAAGAATTAGTGAATATTTAAAATGTAAATGCATGGGCCATTTAATAGCTGGCATGAAAGTAAAAAATACTGTTACGATTACGTAAGTGAAATCGACAAAATATGAATGATCCAATGCGCGCGTACTACACGAGATTAATTTACGTACCCATGTGCTAATATATGTATGTATGTATATATGTATGTATAAATACAGTATGTTGCGCGCACGTGTGATATGTGAAAGAGTGACAGAAACAGAGTACAGACAACTTACGGGTATAGGTCATTTGGCCCCGGTAGTAAGAAGGAAGGTACACGTGTTGCGCGTGTGGAGGCTGCCCGTACACATTCATGGCTGCCATGCCGATTTCATCACCACCTACATTGTACGCCGTCGAGTAAGGTCATTTTTTATCAAAACGCTAATTTCGCACCATAAACACTGTTTCTAAATTTCGCTATCACTGGGTTGTTAAATAGCTGACTTTACGTAGCAGGAGATAGACCTACCGCGAGCGTAGTTTGTTCGTTTGCTTCGACTTCAACATTTTTATTAACTCACGTACTTGATAAGATATTCAACGTTCAACGTTTCAGCTATTTAAAAAGAAATGCATATAAATTTTTTTTTCTACTCTCTTTATACGTAGCAAAATAAAAATTTAATCGAATATTAAATAAGAAATAATACGATTGAAACTAATTTGATATAATTTGTAATTAGAAATTGATAGAGATTAGCGAATAGCAATTTTTATTCTATATTTGTACTTCATGTTTATTAGTGTAAAACAGATATGTAATTGTAAATTTTAATTAAGCAAACAAGCAAACCTGTTAGATCTATTGTTTGTTATGATTAAGTTTACATAAATTGTTAAAAAGGAAGAGAATTTAGTCTAAAGCATGTTGCTGTTAACTACTTACTATGTATATTAAATCTTACACAGATAACTATAGCTTTGTTTAATATAATTTAACCGAGAATAGACTATGTATGATGATACTACTATTTCCGAACAATAATCTTTTATCGTAGAATAGATTCCAAATTGGTACTCACGGATTCTAATAGAAATAGTATTACCTGTGTAAGGCATTAACGTGATAATTTTACTAGAATTGAAAATATTTACAATCTATGAGATTCCATAACAAATACTCGACAGGTATTTAATTAATTACTAACCTTTATTTATACGACTAAAGACTACGCGTCTATTTAGAAAAGTTAAATATTTTCTTCAAAGATAGCAACAACCCAGTGAACGTATGCTAAATACATGCTCTTGCGAAACTGAATGTAACATAAACGCAACAGAAAAAGCAAATAATATTTCCATATAGCTCCCTGACTTTATTTCAGAAATATAAAGTCAATAAGTATAGCTTTTTATAAACATTTCTATCTTTTCTATTAAAGAAAATTCATCGTAAATGGTACATATTTATCATCTAATCCATAAATGTCTAATACATACGTAATATGGTTATCAATGTCTTTACTAATCTAAAATGGTTGTGTATTTGTGATTCCTCTTTAAATAGAATCTTGCTAATTTGTATTAAGGAAAATTATTATAGGATTCATAGTGTACATGCTAAAGTTCATACATTTGTATATTATCATGCGTTAAATAATTACATGCATTTTTAGAGTGAATTATTGTTGTAATGTAACTAAACGGAAACGAAAAGTGCCATTTCAATACGCCTTCTGCGTGTGTGTATCTTTGTAACATTTTATATCTCCTAGTGCAAGTTATTTTTTAATTATGTATGATGAACTGCAGTTTACAGCCAATATAATATATATGGAAGAACAAATCTACCATAAAATGCTATCGAAATATGTATATAAGTTCACGATAAAGTTATATCACAAAATTTGTTATTGTTATATACCAAACGTATTGTATAAAAAAATATGATAGTAGAAGAAACTTATTCTTGTATATCATTATAAATCACTTTACGTTAATTTGACCTAAAATTTCAGATTTGTAAAATAATATAATACAGGTTATTATAATCTTTCCCTAATAAAAATAGTTGAATTAATTATATATCTATTATTTTATGTAAATATTTAATGCCTAAAAGCATAATTCCATGCAATAAATTTGCACTTATGTTGTGCAATAATTACTACAAACGAGGATGTATGTAATATTTTGCTATATATAAGCCGCACTATATAAGCTGTCACATCTATAAAAAAGCAAGATTACAGAAGCAGACCTACATATATTACAAACATATTAGCAAATACCTACTGATTATTATATTATCGATTACTATGCGATATTCTAGTAAAATAATATTCTAGAAAATGATAGCAGATCAGATTGGAAACAAACAAATTAGAATGATAGATTAAAATTTATCTTATTGTTATATAATACAAAAATATGCTGATTTAGCCAATTTAAAGATGTAGTTTGTTAGTTAATATTACTTCAATATTTTTTGTGTTCGTATTTAGATACTTAATAAATTTTGCAAAACTACACAAAATATATTTATCATTAGAACAATATCTGAGATATTATAGAATAGGAAATATTAAACACAAACACTTACCCCCTTCGTCTTCGCTATCGCTCATAAACGTCTCTTGCATTGATTCAGGAGCTTGTACTCTGTATTTTTCTTCAATAGTAACTGTATGAGTCGTTGTAATGACGGTTTCTGTAACTACCTTCAATGTCTCGATGACGCTAATGTAACCAAGTTTTTGTGCAATATCTAAAGCTGTTTGTCCATTCTGTAGGAGATAGAACGTTATATAATTAGAACAATTAAATAAAATACGAAAACAAGTTTTTCATGAACTTGACATACATTAGTAGTAGTGTTCGGTTTTGCTTTACCCTCCAGCAGTAAATTAATCACTAACGTATGACCCTGTTGGGCAGCTTGATGCAATGGAGTATATCCAGCATTCGTGCTACTGTCAACAACTGCTCCAGATCGTAAAAGGAATCGTACCATCGCTGCTTGACCAAAATGAGCTGCCACGTGTAGCGGAGTATAACCAGCCTATAACACAAACAAACATCTTTCTTAATCAAAAAATATTTTTAAAGAATTTCAATAATGAGAATTTTCGGATTATTATATTTCGTTATTCTAAAGCAAAAAATTGTTAAATGTGAATCAAACAAATAAAATTATATACCAAAGTACGTGAGTATAGCTTTAAGACAATAAAGTTCATATAAATTGAATTTATTTCTCAGATTATACCTAATGTGTAGCTAATAAATTGTAGCTAATTTAACAATGTTGTCGCACTAAAATTTGTTTTTCATATTTCTAATTTTTTATAATACACATATTTAATTAATAATATTTTTAAACAAAACAAAATATTACAATTGCCATAATATATCATACCTTTGTTTTAGCATCAATTTGAGCACCATTTTTAACGAGAATAGAAGCAACATTAACTTTGTCTTCTTGTGCGCACAAATGAAGCGGCGTGAGACCATTCTAGGGAGAGAAATAATTATTAAACAATGAAATCAGATGTCATAAATATAATAAATTGTCGAAATTTATACTACCTTTGCCTTGTGATTTGTATCTGCTTTGTGCTCAATAAGCAGCGTTGACATATCGGTGTGGCCTTCTTGTGCACTCAAATGTAGCGGCGTAAATCCTGCTTTTGATTCTGCATTTGCTTTTGCTCCGTATTCCAATAAAGTAGTTGCAATATCCATCTACATCAAGCCCAAAAATTATGTTTAGATTATTATAAAAGATATATTACAAAATTTAACTTATTTGTATCTTTTAAGTTATTTACCTGATTCTTACGTGCAGCAATATGTAATGGTGTATGGCCATTTTTAGCCATAGCGTGAGGTGATGCACCCTTATCAAGTAGAAGTAATGCTACGTTTTGATGATCATAGTGAGATGCCACATGAAGTGGAGTCACTCCATTCTACGATTAAACAAAGAAATTAGTGTTTGACATAAAAATCATATTTGACACTGATAACGATATTTTATTTAAAAAAATAAATAGATGGCAATAGAGGTAATAACATTTATAACAGTTCTAACCTTTCCTTGAGCATCAACTGGTGCATTCTTCTGCAACAATAATCTCGCTACATTCATGTTACCATACTTAGCTGCCAAATGCAAAGGAGTAAATCCCTTTTTGGTCGTCGCGGTAAGCGATGCACTGTTTTCTAACAAAACGGATGCAACCTGTCATAGAACAATAAGTATATAAATTAAACTTAGTTATAATTATTGATAAATGATTAAATACGATATACATATATTTAAAATTTTACCTCTTCTTGGCCTTCTTTAGCAGCAATATGAAGTGGTGTATATAAATCTTTTGTAGTAGCATCTACATCGGCACCGTGTTGAAGTAATAACATCACGATATCAACATTACCCAATCGAGAAGCAACATGAAGCGGAGTTTGTTCTTCCTGCAATATTTATATCTTTCAAATCTACTATGACGCAATTAAATTTACTAAGTATTTACAAATTTCTAATATTCAAATAAAAAAATAATTATAGGATGGAATAAGAAAATTGACGTAGAATTAATATTTTTGTCACTATAACATGAATATTAAAATCAAAATTTACTAATACTGAATTCTTTTTCTTTACCCTTGCTCTGGCGTCAACTTGGGCACCATTTCTAAGAAGTATCCTGATAATATCAGTCTGATTTGCTCTGGCAGCTAAATGCAAAGGTGTTTCGCCTCTTACTGTTGGTATATCGGGACTAGCTGCGTGTTGCAGTAAATAAATCACTATATTCATGCACCCCATGAAGCTTGCTACATGTAGAGGCGTCAATCCAGACTAAGCAATAAAATGAATCTATTATTACTAAAAAAAATCATAATAATAATCTTCTTTTATTATCATATCGGTATAATGTATCGATTGTCTCTAATAATTTCCGTTTCTAATTAGAGGCAAATATAATTGATACTATAGTAACTATGATGTATACCTATGATGTAAGGTATTAAACTAAAGAAGTTAAACTATTGAACTGATATGCAAATGGAAATAATACCTCTGTAGTGGCTTCGATGCTAGCTTTGTGCTTTAAGAGGAGCTCAACGACCTTCAGTCTGTTCTTCTTGCAAGCAATATGGAGTGGAGTAAAGCCGTTTAGAGCTCGTGCGTTTGGATCAGCATTTCTATCGAGTAGAAGCTTAGCCACTCGTACGTGTCCGCAATGAGCTGCCACGTGTAGCGCCGTCAAGTAATCTACCGTCACTTCATCCACGGGTGCTCGATGATACAATAATATCCTCGCAGCGTCAACGTGGTCTCCTTGAGAAGCCATGTGCAACGGCGCAAGACCATTCTGTCAACAGAAAACAAGCCGCAACTAATTCAGTCAGAAAACCTCTTACCTTGTACCAAAAGTATTCTTCAAGAAAACGCTTACCTTCGTCTTTGAACCAATTGGTGCCCCTTTCTCGATTAAAATGTCAACAACTTCGTGATGACCAGATCGTGCGGCGCAGTGAAGCGGCGTAAGGCCATCTCTCGTTTTCGCTTCGATATTTGCTCCCTTGCTCATAAGAAGATTCACCATTTTTATTTTTCCCCATTTTGCTGCAACGTGCATCGGCGTAATATTATGCTGCAAGATAGAAAAATAGTTATATATACTTAGCGATTATTCAGAACACACAGTAAACTAGACAAGTGGATGATGTAGTTATAAATAGGTAAACAAACATATGCACACATATTTCCTTGTTTACATCTATTACGTTCGCAAAACGTTGTCACGTTTCTATAAGGACTTTTTTACATTTTCTATCTATTTCTATCACGTGCAGCTAAATCACCATACGTGAACCCATTATCGCAAATACCACATATATTTTTACAATCATATCTCACTCGTAATTGATACTCTAACATAAATATTTGATATCTTCCACACAGTTCTCAATCACATGGCCATATCCGCAAATTACTCATCAAAGTCGTACTATGTAATCCGGTCTACATTTATCGTATACAAAATTACAGTCCAAGTTACTTAGAAATTCCTCACCTTCGCCGCAAAATTTACGTTTGCTCCTCTGTCGTAAAGCAAGGAGGCAATTCGATCGTTACCATAATGAGCAGCAATGTGAAGCGGTGTAAAACCGCTCTTCGATGTTACGTCGGGATTGTGATCGTTCTGAAATAAAAATAAAGAATTATAAATTTATGGACATTGAATCGATTCCTTTTCGCATACCGATCACATCGGATTGAATATATATATATATAGGGATATAGGGCTTCAACGACAAACTATTGCAACATACTTGTAAAAGTAGGGCAGCTGCTTTGCAATCGTCTTTCTTGGCAGCAATGTGGAGGGCAGGCAATCGAACTTTACCACGAGTGTCATTTTCCAACAGAACTGCTACTACCTTATCGTGACCCTGTTGCATCGCTACTGCTAATGGGGTGAAGCCATCCTACAAACACAAAGAGTATATTAGATTCATGTTATACGTACTAATTAAAAATCTACATAATTTTTACATTCCATTAAATACGATATAAAAAGTTCTTAAATATGTACATATATAATATATTAGAATATATTGTGATACTGTGACGTATCAACAGAATTAAAATACAAATTTATGTTTTATTGTAATAATATAATAGGAAGCCAGATCCGAAGAGGAAAATAGTTGAGACGTTAAAGGATAATCCTACAGTGCAACTGAATTATGCGAATATGTAAAACTATTCGAAAAAGATAGCAAAGGAGATGAAAGTGGTTGATTATGAAATAGAAGGAAACGAAATATTGCAAAGTATGGCAAATATTGTAAGGAAAGGAAAAACGTGAAAAATGTGTAAAACAAATAGAAATACTTCTCCTTGCACATTCCCTTCATTTCTGTATATTTAAATTTTTCATAAATGCGTAAAGATCTACAGTCTAGTAATAAATGCAAACCTCAATTCATAAAATGTTTAATTAACGATATCAAGCTTGTTTACATACCTCAGTAGCCAATGTTTGATTGGCACCTTTACTCAGAAGGAACTTGACTACAGAATCATGATTTTCCTGTGCGGCCATATACAGTGGTGTGAACCCATTTTGCGATTGTGCATTCACAGAAGCACCTCGTTGTACCAGCAATTGTACCACCTCCTCCTGTCCAGCTATGTAAAGAGATATTAATTTCAACTCGGAATGCTCATCCCACGTATATTATGTTGAATACACTACATTTTACAAAAAAAAAAGCTTGGAACACTTTGTAACTAGAAAAGAGAAAAACATGTATTTGCCAATTTTAGCATATTTGTATTAATATTAATGAAGATCATTGATAAGTCAAAATTTTCGCTTTTTGTAGCAATTTTATTTGTAAAATAAAATATCGTGTTGTTGGCCGATCTTACTTTACAACAAAATTGCCTCATTGATTTTAGTATTGAATATGTATCTTTAGTAAAAAAAATTATTACCATCTTCTTAAATATGTTGATTATTATAATATTATTATAATTATACGAACGAATGAAATCTTTGAATTTTTCGACGTGCTTTCGAAAGGCTTATATCTTTGAACTTAACCGGTTTTTCTCTTTTTCAATTATGTCATATTGCGTTAAACCTGTTTTAGCCATCAGGTAACATAAAAATTTTAAAAATTGAACTTATTTCACTATCTATATATAGAAATAGACTATATATTTCTCATAAGTAATAGTCGAAGATAGAATATACGCTGAATACTAAGCAATTAAAGTTATCCTATAAAGTTATACTGGAAAGCTAGTGTTACACTAAAGAAACCAATAGTGAAAGTGTTAAATAACTGGAAACATATATTCGATCGCAATAACTCCTTCGTCCTTAAAAAATACGTAAATGATAAGAATGGTAATGCTTCTACTTACCAAGAGAAGCGATATGTAATGCCGTATTTCCCTTTTTGGTAGCAGCATCGACCACTGCTCCACGGTTAAGAAGTTCTCTGACGATTTCCAAATGTCCATCTTTAGCTGCCAGATGTAAAGCGTTTAAGCCATTCTGTAATTAATAGGTCCTCGTACATTCTCAGCCCATTAAGTTCTCTATATTAAATCTATCTTCCAACAATGAAAATCCTCCTATATCGTTTGGACGCAAATTATATGCTTCTAGAGGTAAAGGTTTCGTTTGAATTTAAGAAAAATATGAATTTCATGCTAAATATTTTCATAAAATATTAATCCGTAAAATCTATCGTTAAAGAAAATCAATCACGTTTACGTTATCATGAATGCACACCGATATAAATATATTTTTTCATTTACTAAATATCAATAGAGTCAAGGAAATGTTTTATTATTGTGCATAAATGCTTTGTTTTTTATTATTTTCATAAATGTTTTATTATTATTCAATGTTAAATAAAAAACAAAAAAGTTATCGTTTGCAAAGTTTATAAATGACGACAGTATTGTCATGGAGCGATAATATTGAAACAAAATTCGCATGACGTTTTCATCCATGATACTCCCTAAGGGTTAAAAGCCTTTTCTTCGGCTAAAACTGAAGCAAAAAAAAAAAAAAATGAAAAATTCGGGGACCGCGTTACTGACAATATTTTATCCGTATTTGGCGATTTTCATAAATCAGAGAATCACGTAAAATAATAAAAGAAAACTATGCTTACAGCATTTGAAGCATTAATGTCCACTCCCGATTCCAAGTACTCCAAAACCTTTTCCAGCTGCCCTGCGCGAGCCGCACGAAGAAATGCCGTACTAGGGTCGCTCTGAAATACCAAAAGAAGAAAACGTTGTAGTAATAAAAAACTGCATCGTGAGTAAAATAGCAAGGAATACGTTGGAATACGAACACGCCGACTACTGAATAATTAATAACGTAACTCTGCTTGGATTGTTTGGATACTTTCTTTCGCGGTCAAGTATTACGCGCGTGTTTAATCATTCGTCACGTTCTTCTTTGCGGTTGTTTTGTCCTACACCAATCAGATATGCTCAACCGAGCAAAAAGTACATGAATGTAAGTGGACACTTGTTACAGATCTCTTAACGTATCGCTGAACAGATAATTGGCCAACTAGATATCATTTTTCATATATAGCTGAAATAGATGAAATAGCGTTCTCAAATCTTTTACAAGTCGCAACCTTCTTTTTTGTAAATTATAGAATAACCTACAAACTCTTCCTCACAGTTGCGCAAAAAAGCATTCCTAACAGTTAAGTATCATCGGATACAACTGCTAACAGAATAATCCAACGTAGCCATATTAGAGCGAATAAGTGAATGGAATGTAAAACCTGATAAAAAGTCGTTTTATTAAAAGATGAAAGTATGTAGTACATGCAAATACTTTCTGTAACCACCGCACATGCGAAACTGTATAAAATATTTAAAGTAAAATATTCGTTTCAATATTTATACATTAAACGAAACAAATTTTTATTTGCATCCTTTTTTTTAATTATATTCATAAAAATATTACATACTATTATATTAGATACTGGAATTTTCATAAACATCGACGGTCTACTAATTAAAAATGGGTAACCATCTATAAAACACATTGATTAAATATTTCACCAAGTTTAGGAAAATTACTTCTAAGTGATGAAATTTGATTCATAGAAAAAAGGAAGGGAATAATAGCAACTACCACATAGTCGCTATTAATCTATTAAATCCATACGCGTTTCAACTTATCGTAATTAGTAAGAGGCTGACAAAGTAGGTGCGCCATATTACGCCGTTTATCCCGAATCATATTGCGGATAAGTAATTAATGTAGAACGTGGGGTGTCCGCGCCGTGCTGTCTGCGCGAACGAGATACGACAACCGTCTCCTTTTCCCTCTTTTTACTGCGTTCGCCTTCACCCTATTTTTCGTTCAATCTTTCTCTCTCTTCCCATCGTCATGCTTGGCCCATTTGATTCTTCGCCGGGGACGAGCGCGCCTCGTTCACGACTCACGACTTGCAACTGGTTTTATAAGTTGCAATATATCGCTTCTTCTTCGGCCTACGCACCAACCAGCAGAATAAATACGTCTGGCTAGGGATATTGTTGCAGTTCAAGGGAACGCGAGACAAGGATTTTTTTCAGATTCAGCTGTCTCCGGCGTATTTCTTCGTGCATTTAAATAAATGTGACGAGTAAATTTTCAGACAATCTTTAATTTACGAACGCAGAAACATAGGTACCGTTGTTACTTATAAGTCCAGCATCAACAGCCGAAATTAGTCAATAGAATTACATAAACGATTTAAATGTTACAAATTTAACGTCGAATTAATTTAAGCTAACATTAAAAAAAGACTGTGTTTATAATGTTAAAAGAAATTTATAATAAGACATTATACTGTTTATCTTACTCGAATATATTCTACAAATTTCAATTAAAGTATTATTTAGAATATCTATAACACAATATTTTGTTATTATTTTTCTTACTCAATAATACGTAACGGATAAGCAACGTATGTATAAAGTGTTTGTACATTATTATCTTCATTTTGGTATTTACACGTCCTATATTTTTATTCATTGATTTCCTATGATCTAAAATTGTCTCAGATTTTATAAAAAGAAGATTCGCACTATCAAAATAAAATACAAAATTCCATCAAAAGAATAAAATATTTATATTTTAATGCATCGAATATGGAGAAACGCCTTGATTTAAGTTAATCTTCAAGCCCGAATATCTTGGAATTTGTTCATAAACCTGGTAATTCGGGGCTGTATGCAAAGTGGTCAAATATTCGAGGACATTTAAATTGCATTACGAATGCGTGTAATTTCTCGATATGCATATGTACTTATATCTCGTGACAGATCTACGGTGTACTTAAATCAACCGGTATCTTGTATGCAAGTCGGGTGTAAAGAACCTCCTGCGCTTGCAAAGTCCTCCGTCATGCTTTAAATAATTCAGCGAACCGTTACTCCGACACGTGGATAGTCCCTTCTATGTCTGTCTCTCCCATCTTCTTTCACTGTCTTAAACTACCTGCCCCATCTCATTTCTTTTTTTTTTCAAGGTATGCTGCATCTTCCATGGTACAACGACGAAGGTCCGAGACGAACGCCGGTCACTGCACTCATTACTCTTTGCTTTGCCGTGGAAACGTTCATCGTAGACTCGCGTAATTCTTAAATTGGCGCTCGTTATCCAAACGTGTCGGTAAATTATTAACGTAGATCAACGTTTCCCAACCATTTCCAAGTCGTGTGTGACCCCGTTTTACAATTGTCAAATAATCCCCTCAAATTTACACAAAAAGATATTTTTAATGGAATATAAGTTTAAATGGTATTCTTTAGTTTACCAAAAATCAGTATTAGAAGTATTGATTAAGTATTGCAACGTAGACATACCGCAGTGAGTAAATATTAAAATTTATCGTAATTTAATGATGAAAGTGCGAGTTTTTATGCATCTATGCGAAATTTAAACATGCAAACACGTACAGGATACATACAATGTAGAAAGATACATAAAATATTCATAGTATCCATTACAATTTTTACTAGATAAAACGAATTTCTATTGACGCTCTATTTCTTTAATTGCGTCCATAAAAATATAAATTTGTATAAATATTCGAGATATAATTAGGATAATATTTGATATGAAACGTCTTCCTATTATAAGATGTATAAAATAAATGTAAATGTAGATAACAGCGGCAACCCACGAGGGAATACTTTATGGTTCTTAGAAAACACTTTGTAGTACCTCAGGGGTTGCGACTCACGTTGAGGATGATTAAATTCTACCTGAGTAGAATAGATTCATGATAAATATTATAGCCATATGGTTTAAATATTTACAAAAAGGACATTAAAACTTTTATGCTCAGAGAGATTGTATCAAATCATATTTCACTTGTAATGAGAAAATACCGTAATTTCATCTGTATCGAGATCTCATCTCATATAAATTAGCTTTGAACATGTGACTGATACAGGTATCTATGTAATGCAATTTAATCGATCACAGCGATATAAATGGCTAGAATTATCTGTATTTAAATCTGAGCATTACATCAGAGAATAATTATTATTGAACGTATTTTATATTATTCATATTCGTGATATGTAGGTATTACAAATGCTATAAATAACGATTTAATATCTGATGAATATTAAAAAGACTTTCTTTTAATCTTGAAATACACAGTACCGGTTGTCAGTTTACTTTCCTTTTTTAAATCAACTATCACGACTACAAGGGTTGGTTTCTATTTACAGGTGTATGCAACTGACTCGACATAGTTTTCCTTAAATGGTCCACGTTGATTGGATACCTTCGTTTGCACAAGAAGAAGTGCATTGTCCACATAGCTTGCTTTGAAAATAACAGTGAAAAGAAGACGTCAAATACAACATATCATTTAACATATATGTATACAAAAAATTACTGAAAGCTACAAGGATAGGAGTTATATTTGAAGTCAATATTTCATACAGTCATAAGTCAATATAACATATTTCTCTAAAGAATCTCAGACAATGATAAACAAGGTGCACCGTAAATAAACTTGAAAACTAACTATTTCACATAAAATTCAATTGCTCATATAGCTTCTGTTGTATTATACTATCTTATCTTTCTACCTCTTTCAATCTCAATTCTTCTGTTTATTCTGTGTACTATAACAACAATATATGAATATTGTCACTCAAATTTTGATTATTATAATAAATAGCTTGTAACTTGAAAACCTATTAGATAAAGAAGTCGAAATATCAATAATAATGTAACTGTGAATTTTTTCAGAATTTTTAAATACCTACAATATGAAAAAAATTATACTAAGAGTACTAAGAAGGATTAATACAATTGGTCCTACTGTATAGTCACGTATTTTACTTGAATAAATATTTCTACTGTTTAATTAAAACCAGTATTTGTTTTAATTTCTTCTTACATCTGTACTCTATCTACAAAAATTATAGCAATTTTTACCGTACTGTTATGCGCGATTTAGGATACCTATATATGTCTGTATGCGGAACAAAATTGAACAAAAACCTGTGTTAACCTTCGCACGTTAAGACACAGGAAGTAGCTGGTTTGCTCTAAGAAAACTATGGTAACTAATGACTTACACCCAGGTGAGTAGATAGCCTCGGTCATTGTCTGGCTTGGGACGCTTTAAGGGCTTCTACAACCCTTTAAGGGAAGACGAAAGAACACCACAAATTGAAAATGAATAGCGTCGTTTAAGCTACATTATCAAGTTCGGTACAATTTATGTTACTTTTATACACTAATATCGAAGGTTAAAAGCAAAACTAGTTGATAGAATACGGTGTTACTTTTATACAAAACAGTTACTTATACTGATAGAAATTTCAACAAAAGCTAATAGCCAGAGAGTATTGATAAGTTTGTTGAGAACTGGTTTTTTTAAATAACAACTGATGGAGAAGTTTCTATACGCGGAAGAGTTTCAATGCTTTAGTTTCGAACAAAGTTACAGACACGGAGGTATTAATGTCTGACTTTTTCTTTCAGTCGCGCTTATACGAATACATATATGACGCAGAATAAAAAAATCTTGCGAAGAATTATTGATATAACTCGAATTAATCGAACTCGTTATAACGAATTAAATAATTGAGAATTATGGTGATATAAGCCGATTTATTGTTATCTTTCGTAAGATGAACCTTTGAATTTGTTATTACGAGAAACTTAATTTTTCTCTCTTTTTTTTTTAATATTAGGGAAGCGTGTCATGGTAAAAACTTAAAGTTATAAGTTATAGCTTATGTTACCTGCTTGACTATGAAATTAAACGGCTGAGAAACAATAATAGCATATAGAGAGATCGCGCTATGTTACCGTTGTAATAACATATAATGTAACAGTTTAACAATATTGCACAGTGATTTACGCTTTTACGTTAACATAATCAAGATTCTTGCACTGTTAGACTTCGACGTTTCAAAGTGTATAATGATAGCAAGTGTAATAGCTATGCGTCTTCCTGCAATTTCTGGCTACGTACCAAGCTAACTATAGCTATGCCATGCACCAAACGCACTCCTATAGACACAGAGTGCGTACGAATGACCGCTTCGGGTTCACATTGCGACCAGACAACCGGAAATACAGGTTGACGCCGAATAATCACAGAGCCGGTTCATATTGCATATTCGCGACCCTGACTTCATCATCTATTATTAGCCACTGGGTTTCTTTAGACATTTAAGTCGGTACATATGTATACATTATTAACAGATTAGATGCTAAAGTATGCGCGGATGTCTCCGAATATTACAAACAGATTAGCTTTGAATACAACCTGCTCCATAATTTCAATTGACGCACTGCCTCTGGTAATTAGACAATTACTTATACGCGTGACTTTACTCTTTAACATATATGAGCGTATATAACATTATATGAATTATACAGTTATTGAAAATTCTATGTGTTTGGATTATCTACTAAATGTTATAACGAGTATAATCCATTCTGAATATTTTATATATTTTTACGGGTTGTATCCATTCTGCGCACGTTTGTACTTTCGAATTTTCCATAAATCTAATTCGTGTTTACTAGACTGCGAATGTTCATGAAGTTATGTGAGATTTGAATATATAAAAATATTCGTAAAAACCTGAATCTGCATAAACATCTGTAGTCTAGTTATTGTGTTGTATAAACAGCATTTTCTTAACTCTTTTACTGCGAATCTATCAGTTATATACCGAGATATTATTTAAAAAAAAAAGATACATATACTTAATATGATAGCCTGTTATAGAATCATTTTTATCCGTTTATACGCGTTACACCATAATTAATTGTGGGAAATTCTCCAATTGTCACAAGCATATCTTTCTATACTAACAGTACCAGCTTCAACTTCTATTACAATTTTGAGAATATTTAGCAAAAATGTTGAATCGTTGAAAACACAATCCCGAACAAAGCAAATCGAAAGTCGAACATTGGATTAAACATCCGCGATTGTTAACGTGCAAATAATAGGAAACGAATCTCATAGAAAAAGAAATTTAGATCATGGTACACATGTATTTCTAGTACTAATCGATCCATTTGTTTCATCGTTCTACTTTCAGTCCAAGTCGCAGACAATGCACGTAAACGTACCAATTTTTTATCCCGCTGAAAAATAAATCTCTTTCTCTGCTTTCCAATAACGAAATACCTTGCCAGCAGCTAAACTAGAAACCCGGCGATACAAAAATCGTGAAAGTAACAGAGTCTCGCTTTTTCGAGTCGTCGACAGGAAGGGATCCACCGGCTACTCTCGTTTCTATCAACGGGGAACAACGACCCAACGACGAGAGAGATTTTAGCCCACGTCGATGGAGCCCGGGAAAATTAAGCTGTGCAGAAACCAGCACGAAGGACGGTAATTAAGGATACGACAATGGAAAAAGGAGGACGGGTTCATCGACTGCGTAAAGAAGTAACAGATGATAGCGTCAGGATAATAAGGAACAGAAGAAACGGAGCATGCAAAAGTCGGCAAGGACAAGAATGCGAGAAAGAAGAAATAGAAATAACATAAACTTCGAAGCGTGTTCTCACGAGCTTACTGCTCGCTCGTGTTCGAATCAATGCATTAATGTAGAAGGGACTTGTTGTCCTCGACAATATCTATTATCCCGTGAAACGTGAAGTGTCTATGTCTATAATAAAATCGGAATGATGAAACCGACGGAAATACCGAATTGTTTGTTGATGGATATAGTTGCAACCGGTGGTAATTTTATGCCTGACGTGTTCCACTCTTTTGGAATTCATAAGATTTCACATTTACCGAAGTGTTTCGCTGTCGTTTATTTATGTGTTTAAATCGAATATGTCATGTAAAAATCGCTCAAGAAGTATTATAACAGTTGATTATTTGTAGTATTAGAAATTTGTAGCAGAGAAATCAGTTTTAGCACGACTATGTCTATATTTGAAATTTATATTAAGACGTGTGAACAAATTCAAAGGCTGTTATAGCGGTACATACGTGTTGTTTGAAGGCGCGTTCATAATCTGTCGTACTTTTATTATTTCTTAAATACAATTGTATGTAGAGCATTGCCACTTCCATTTATTTTCTGTGTTTGCCTCTACTATATTTGCGAGGACGAGACGCTTACAATAATCGTGATTAATATTATCAACATTAATGACGTGGATTTAAAAAATTATTTTGCTGTAATTTTGTACCACAAAAGAGTCGACTTATAATAGTTTTATTTTAAAAATTAATAGAAAGAAAATTAAAGAACCTTAATGCGCAATAAAGAATCCATTTTATTAAAATAAGTATCATATTTATAAGTTACTCTATAAATTCTCAAACATATTTAATAAAACTCAATAACATATCATTTATATAGCGATACACAAATTGCACACGATAATTGAGTAACCATTAAAGTTGTAAATATTAAAAGGCAATTAATTATTCTATATATTACGACCATATTATTTCGGCAAGCTGATTATTCCCTCTGATAATTATTTCATGAAATAAATAATTAGCCGTTGCCACTAGTAGTAGTATAATCAGTAATGGTGATAGTAGTAGTAGTAACGATGAAATGTCGGCGACACTGATAATAGCAGTACGAAGTCGCAAGTATAAACGTAGGAGGAAGAAGTACGCATTAAAGAGCATCCTATTGAGCCGGTATGCGTGTGATCAAGGTATCATTATTAAAATACCGTGTTTTTTTGTATACCTTCCGTGGGAATGAAGTATCGCCAATGCCACGAAGTATTCTAATTTACTTTCTTATCTTGATCCAAGAGCAGTCGTGCATTAATTAATAGACACTTTGTTCGAATACCAGCTAATCGTAAGCTTGGTACTATCAGGCAAACACAAAATTATATTGAGGACAATTGTAAGTTTCCACGATAAGATATATCTACGTACAATACAAATCCAATTTAAAAATACCTCGCTTAAAAATGCATTACACGCTCGCAACTAATAAAAAAATACTTTGAAATGAAATCGTCAAAGCAAGTTGTACATATTACAGCTACGCAATAAAAGTTGGAATATTGTTGGGAAAAGGCGGTACGAA
This sequence comes from Bombus terrestris, assembly GCF_910591885.1. Classification (NCBI taxonomy): domain Eukaryota; kingdom Metazoa; phylum Arthropoda; class Insecta; order Hymenoptera; family Apidae; genus Bombus; species Bombus terrestris. The sequence goes on along the minus strand of NC_063272.1, from coordinate 11,687,315 downwards.
TATATGAGTTACCCATTCCCCATACTCTTTGAGCGTTTTATTTATATCAGGATCCATGAAATATGTTTTCGTTAATCAAATCGTTCCTCGAACTTTTGACAGAGAACAGGACCGGCATACACTTAACCAAGACCTCAACCTACTACACGCCACGATGCTGGGCATAATAGTTAAAAATAACACCAAGGTATCGTTCGAATCACGACCGCAAAACATGCTCGTTTCGCGTACAAACTGCATCGTTTTCGCGTCTTTTTTTCGCCAACAATCCAAACCGAAGAAGACTCCCCCTTTTCTTCGTGGCTTTAATTAAATTTATCAGTGTAGCTGAGAATCCTCTTAAGACAAGGTTCCCGCGAGTTTTACAGGGAAGAACTTCCCACGGATACGTCCAACCCTCTCGCTAAACAATATCTTTCACGATGATCTCAACTCGCGGTGTCGTCGTTTATCAATGAATGTTACCCGGTATATTTCGACCGAATACGTGCAAACACTGGGAACGAACGTGTACGCGAAATATAATTTGAACACGACATGCGCCTTTTATGATAAATACTTTATTCGTATAGGTAGATTAAATTCAAGGTGAGATCGTTACGTATAAAATGTTAAACTTTCAGCTATTTTTAGCGTCTAATCACGAGTGAGTGATAATACAACAACTGGTATACCTTTGTTCATATTTCAGTATCGCTGTGCAAATTTTTCGTTTGCTAATATTTATTCTATAAAACTGGCAAGTTGCAAAACTCGCAATATAGTTTCTTCTAGAAGAATAGGAGAAACCTGTAAAGGGGAGCTGTGTAGATACCTAAGGTATTCTAGGTATATCTGCGAAATAAATTGTGTGACCAGAATTTTATTTATTAAATATTCGTTAAATTATATCGATAATCGATATAAATTAATAAAAATTTTCGCTTGTTCAGTTATGCCTGAAAATGTATGCGCATAAATTTCCATTTATAATTAAGTACATAAGAAACGATAATAGTACTCAAAAATATAAATATTAATACATTTTTTATGTAATTTAGCTACCGCTTTCGAATTTAATTGACGATGTGATCAAAACACTTGAAAATACAAAAATCTCGGTAATTCACTAAAATGTATGTATTTCGTAACAGATGCAGTATGGTAAAAAATTATTTTCGAAAGCTCATGAAATGTTTTGATAAAAATAATTACAGTACATATATATAGAGAGAGAAAGAGGTTTTACTTTGGTAATAATTCCTATTTAACATTACGATAAGTAAAGATAACAAAAGCTATATATTTTCCTTATTTAGTTAACCCATTATCAACATTTCTACTTGGTATCTTTCTAAACGTAGCTAAGTTTATTCCCCGAAGCTGTTACAAAATCGCGGAAAAACTACGCAACGACAAAAAGGAAACTTTTTAGCTGTCTATGAAAGTAAACGATTTACGTCTTTAAGCGAAATTATGCAGATGACGAACGAGAAGGTACGTTAAACGATAAGCAGGTGTCTATCAAATTAATTCAAACGTAGTTTCACTTTCAGAATCGAATCCCCTACCAGCGTGTGTTTCCAGCGGTGGTATCATGCATGAGCACCTCTTGCATAATCGCAGTACATTAGAGACGACAAATGACATCATGTCTCGCGTTGTAAGCGTGAGATCATCAGGTGCTGACTGCCTCGATATTACAGGTTTTTACGATGATTTCGCCTCGACTTCGTTCGGGCAAGCCAAGTCATGACGACGGTATTATATTCAATGTGTGTACGAACGTGGCCGATTTACTGAAAAAGCTGATCCTCGAGTCATGCCTTTCAATGAGGTTTAAAAGGCATGTTCCTTCATATCCACGTGAGCCCGATTACGTACTACTAACAACACTCTATAAATAGAAAATGAAACCAAGATATTTAACCTCAGTAAATGTAAGATTATTGGTTTACATGGTGCACAAAAGCTGTTATTCTTTTACTCGTCTGCGTTCAAAGAGATTTATGACAGCTCTACATTTCTTCATTGAATGCAAATTGTATGATATCTACTACAAGTATCCGACGACGCACTTGGCCGTTCTGTTTTCAAAAATTGTTAAAACTTTTATACCGAGAATAATTCGTGGAAGTAGGAGAGTTTTAGTATATTGGAAATCAAAATACTACTCGATTTAAAATTTCAGTAGTTTATGAGTAATAGGAAGCATTAGAAATTGTTAAAAGTTTCATAAATCGAATGAGAGAAGAAAAATTATAATATATTGTAATCATTGGAAAGATATTTTACATTGAAGTGTACAGGAATATTTCGTGTACAGCTAGAATATGTTTTCTTGAACAACTCATATCCACGAATACATATTTTTAATCTCGAATTAGCAGTTAACCTTGTGTGAACATTGCGTGCCTTACAAAAATATGGTTAAACAATATGCGAGAAATAGGCAGCAGACACAATGTATTTTAATTCGGAAATTGCTTTGGGTTAATATATACAGAACTCTCTCTAGCCTTAAAAATACTGCATAATGTATTCATAAATTGTGCAATCGAATTAAAAGAATCTGGTGGTTAAGAAGGTTATTATAATAAATATATAAATGCTTAATCAATATTTATTTAAACAGAAAAATGATAATAGAGAGTTTGATAAAAAAAGTTTTCCAAATTAATTAATTAATCAACGAATCTCTATAAAAAAAGTTGTAATAACAAATACGTAATAAATATTTATTTGAACAGAGAAACAGAAATGAAAAATTTGATAAATTTTCTTATATAAATTAACGAGAGAGAAATAATGATAAAAGATTTAGTAACAAATTTTCTCCATTAATAGATATTTTTAAATGTTACAAATATTAATTCATTTCGAATCCTTAAATTATTTTACAAAACATGTAAAATATATCACAAACTATAGACAATAGATTATTCAGTTGTGAAATACGTTTTATACTTTCAAGCTCTGATAGCAGGATGATCAAGATGGTTATCGTTACCGTTATAATAGTTCAAGTACCGGATACATTCGCTCAAGAAGTACTTACTTCCTCGCTATCACTGACTCACGAGCATTCACCAAAATTTGATATCCTTTTTGCGTTTAAACGTTGTTCAATATTTGTAAGCTTTCTACCTCGATCGTTGCCACGAAGAAAGATGCGATTAAATAATTTCATTTAAAAGCACGTTTTCGATGAAATTCCCTAGTGATTAAACACGTCTCCTTTGAGAGCGTGCTTTCATCATCGTGATATTAGAGGATACAGAAAGGAGCTATTAATTATATCACAACGAATGGATTCATTTCACAAAAGACCGTAGACAACGTATTAAAGTTTCTAACACGGTTATGTCATAGAGTTTCATTTTGTAACTTCCTTTTCTCCGTGATGTTATATCGTGAATGGGAGAGATTAAGTGCAATCATCCTCTTTAGAATTACAGTAAAACTTCTTTAAAATAGTTTTTAACGTTAGAGAAAAGAAGAGCCGAAGCCCCTCGAAGTAACGGCAGTAAGAATTTTACGATTATAAAGAAAACGTTGTTCTAAGGGTATGACCGTTAGTTGAGATATTAACGAAATTCCTGAATCATGACTCAAGTGACGTTCCAGTCTGACAGCAGCCGATCAACGACCAAGATGATAGTATGATGTCAGTTCTCGTATAGTGAGTTGGACGACGGAAGCACTCCCGTTAAATCGGTTAAATGTTTCCTCCGTCCCTTGTCGGGAACATTCGGGGTTATTGTGACTGACAGAGATACCTCCACAATCAAGCACGTATTCAGAAATACGCGGCTGCGCCTTTTTTACGAAGGTAGATCCTGTGATTTACACGGTATCGTCGCCGTAACATCGGCGAAAATTGGGTCATGAATTGTTGTCTGCTCTTTGTCGCGCGTCCCAATTTTTTGCCTCGTATGTACCGTCACGTAAATGCAGTCGTGAGTCACGAAGTAGTCACGTAAGGGTGAAAAGATCTTGAAATTGTAAACAACACTGAAAAACAAATAATCTGTAATCGTTCGACGCGTTATTCCCCTTTTGCAGAGATTGAAGAACTCGCGAGACTATAGACGTAAAATGCACTTGATATTTAAGTATCGGAGAAATCGTCTAATTTGAACTAACTTTAACTAATTTGAACGATTCGTTAGCCAAGTACGAAACGATAAACGAGAATTTTATTAATATTATCATTACGTGATATTCAATTAGAAAAATCTTATAAAAGTATTCAAGTTATAATTATGGATGCTTTATCGAAGGAAATAAAGTACCAGGACTAAAGACGAGGAAATTCTCTTTGGGTTTCTCAAGGGATTCTCCTTGACAATACGATAACACGAATAAAGAACATAAATTGATGGCAAATAAACGTAATAAGTTATGTAAGTTAGCAAGTTTTCTGTTTCTCGCTGTGTGTAGTGACGAAGTTAAATGTTGATGTCAAATGATTGAACCCTGAACCTGTTATACCGTTATATTATACCGGGGGTCGTAGTCTAATTGTATGGCATGATATAAACCAGATCACCTTCGATATATCATTTTCATAACAATGATAATAATAATAATCTCCAACACATACGTTTCAGAGGTAAAAACCTGTCCAATATTCGCGTATCTTTGCGACACGTTCACTTCCGATTATTCCAATAATACGATCGTTAAAAAGTACCCTTATCTTTAACTAACAAATCTGATCGATCTATCGCGACGTGACCTTCTTGTTCCTTTCGTAACTGCTTATTATTCCACTTTGAAGTAATGCATTTTCTCAAGTACAATAGTCGATAGATTCTATCCAATACGTATAATATTACGGATTCTACTATCGATGTACGATTTATGGTACTATATTTCATATAGTAGAGTTGCATTATGTTGCAGAACAAACGCCACGGTCTATGGTCCAAAATACCGTTAGAAATATTTTATGAAAACTAGTCTCGAGGTTCTGTTTGTTCCTGAAACTGGAATATATGTCAGTTTACTTCAGCCAGTAACGTAATCTCTTCATCGCCGCCAACGCGTCCTTTTCATTGGGGCTTAATTAAATGTATGGTCGACACGCTGTGGCGCGCCTCGCCGGAGGAAACGAGAACAGGAGAGCTCCAGCTTTGACCGAGGGGGGCCAATGAAGAGCGTAGTTGAAAGGGTCGAGGTCGTGCCCGTCGCGCATGCGTTTCAAACGAAAGGCAGATATTTCAGAATTTGTCGATTCGACTCCCTCTCTCTTCGTCTTTCTTTTGCAATGCAACGTGCATTGCAGAATAATTTTTTCTATTAAACGCGCGACATTACTCATCCTGCCGTATCGGCACACCTAATTAAAACTTTCCTCGTTTGTCTCGTGATAGCAATTTCGCTCTTTCGTTTCATACAACGTATTATAAATATTTGTTGGATCGTTCCAAATAATAAAATATGTTGTTCTCGTCTCGTATCGATCGTCTCGCGTTATTTATTCGTAAAGCCGAACAAAAAACGATCGTTGGAAAAATAACTCGAGAATATATCAATATCCACTTTCGATCACCAATATGCTAGAATTAAATATATAGAGTGAATAGCAGTTCTATGGTACAGATATTTAAATAATCCGCAGAAAGTAAACGTATAATTTCACTCGATCTAAGGGTGAAGTGCATGAATAAGTGAATAGCACTTTATTTCCATCGTTCCCGTTTTTCCTTCAAAAGTAGGCTAAGTAAATAGCAGCGCATAAAATTAATGAGCAGAGGAACGATTCAAATCTTCGATGCTCATAGAAAAGTTAAGTTATAATTCCAAATGCGACAATCTCCGGCTTGCATACAATAGATCGATGGCATTAGAAGTGACATTAATATTTATTCTAATATAACAATCTAAACATAATGATAAAATAAATTACCAGACTGAACGTTATAACGATGTATTACTAATCGAAATAAATCGTTTCTACGAATTAGAAGAATTAAATAATGAGGATACGTAAGTCACGATTACGATCGCCAATCTCATCCACTTAAATTCTACTTGCCGATATATTACGTCGGGACGAATTACGAAACATCTGGATCGATAATATCGAAGTTAATATTTCATTCGTAATTTGTGCAACTTTTATGTCGAGATACCCGACTTTCGGGTCAGACGTGATTTCAACCACAAAGTAGATCACTGTACCGCTTCTACTATTAGTGTTGCAACCTTTTTGGCGCTACGCTTGCTTGATGCAATTTAAGATTGATTTAGGGTTCTCCGCAAACCTTTTAGCAAATGTCTCAAAATTATAGCGAACATCAATAGAATACTTGAAAAATGACCAATGAACGTCGTTTTCGATGTTTCCAACAGATCATAATTACATTGAATCAACTGCTTTTTATTAAATGACACTCTTTCTTCTCTTTTATCTCCATCAGTCTGTACACTTTGCTCTACATTGGACGTTATAACTAAATTCAAATAAGATATCGCGTAATTGTTTCTTCGTTGAAGCAGCGTTTATAATGAACGTGAACGATATTGATACGAAAGTATGACATAATATTTACTCATTATGTTACATTTTTAAAGAATAACCTTTATATTTAGCTCGAAATTGTTGCTTTCGTTGAAAGGGTTCCAATACACTATCGATCAAAGGAAAGGGTTATCGTCCCCATTGCGTAACATTAGCAAGTCTCGTCGCAAAAGGTTAAAAGCATATATAATAAAATAGCACTATACTTTGATCTTAAAATACGTCCCTTCACGCTTTCCCTGTATTTTTAACAGATGCACCACGATCAGAAATATGGGGATATTTACTTATTACAATTATTGGGAGAATCTAACAAATTTTGAAAAATGATCAACAAAACATAGAAACAGATTTAATGAAAAATTTATTTTTATCCAAGAGATGGCAAAGAATAATATAACAAATATTTTTCTTTTTATTTCTACACCTCTATATTAATAAAATAACTGTACGAATGCTTTCGTCTCTCGCTGCATATATAAAATTTGTCTACGGCAAATTCACTCGCCAATCGCTATACACGTGCAGAAAACCAAAAGATTAGGTTTTTCATGTTCGTGAACATGCAACGGATACACCGGTTTAGCCTGTTATCAAGAGTCCGACCCTATCCTTCCGAATACGCAACACCAATGGGATTAAAAATCATTTGGCAGCGCCTGATTCTAAGGTTTCTCGGCGTACCACAAGAGATACTTAGAAAGTCGGAAGTGTAATGTATTCCAGCTCGTGTAGCTATCAGCCAGCGAAGAAATCGGTGTATTGTATGTCGATTGCAGACGGTTGCAACGAGACACTTCCTGGCGCGGTGGTGTACCAAAAGCCAAAGAAGAGAAAAGGCCACGGGTGCAATAAAGGAAAGAAAAGCGACGTGGAAGAAGTGAAAAACCTGGCAGAGAACGAGTCATGGCTTCGTAGTATGTATGTATGTACGCGAACGAATAATAGGTACGTGTGCATGTACATAGGTATATGTGGGACAAGCAAAATGGAGTCTGGAGGTTCGGGTCGATATGAACGCGGCAGCGCTATTGCAGCAAACCGCCCCCTATTCCTATCGTTCCGCTTACCTCCTTCTTCGCGTCCTTCCACATCCACGTACCCCCTTATCACCTCACCCACCATCGTTCAATCGCTATCGACACCGTTGCTTAATTAACATTGCTCGATACAAGCATCTTTGTATAGTGCAACGTGTCACCGAGATACGACCGATAGATCAAACGCTGATCGGTTGCTCGTGAAACAATGAGACTTCGCGTGCAAACGTATAACCGAGCTTTTTCTGCCTATTGATATATCTTTTATTGTCACATTTTGTACGTATTTGTCTTCGTTCGATTGGAATAACATCGAATGGATTCGATCAAATGAACACAGTGAGTCACGTAACGCTGTTTGTTGTCTCCGAAACCGTTGTAGATATCGGTTTGCTTTCTTTTCTAAATTACGTAGCAGAGAAAGCTAGTCATCGTAAATTGGGTAACAATTGGAAAAGGTCCCCTCGTCTTTTTCAATGTAACGGCTTATTGATATTTTATTGCTTTAACAGCTGTTGTCAACTGAGTAGTATTCGTTCAAAACGTGTTAAAAAATTCTGTATAATTATAGCAGCATACACTTTTGACGCTAGGTGTAAAGAAATAATGAGAGGGCAAACGTTTACACAATAAGATGATATTTTATTAATTCTTATTTAGACGTTTTATTAAGATCGACGAATATATTGAATATATTTAAACAATAAAGAATAATATTTCACGATATAGATACGATTATAACTTGATTTTCATTGGTTGCGATAAAAATAGGAAAAAGATATATGCATTTTAACGTATCAATTATCTTTGTCAGCTTTAATTTTAATATCTCGTTTTAGTGAACTTTCATAGGGAATAGCGTGATGTTATGAAACATCTAAAGAATGTTGATGAAATTCATATCTGGCAGAGGATAAATTGGACACAGCGTGTCCATATTTCGTAAGTTTTTAATGAAATTCCACTTCGCTTAAGTTCAATAATATTACATATTTTCTTATATATTAAAAAACCGTTTGCACACGCAAAGCACGTGCAAGCAAACACTAGGTGGAAAGGCAGTGAATATTTGATATACTTGCAATTGGATTCTTTGGTAATTAAATTGTCTAATATAATAAAAACACTAGGGGCTTCAGATGACAGTACACCGCCTATTTATGTAAAAGTACGGTTGATGCCAGTTCTACGAATAAAATACACTTTATAAGATACTACCTGCGTTCATTTCTATATATAATAATAAAACTTTTATGAATTTTTAGGCCCTAATTGAATAAGAATTTTCTTGTAAAATCCGATACAAAATGTATCGCACGAATCTAATTCAGAACGATCTAAATCGTTTCCTTGCAGCTACATTGATTTTATAATTTTCCACACGCTGCGCCGCTACGATACAGAGTTAATATTATCTTGATAATCTCCGCGATTACACTCGCGTATAGAGAAAAAATAACCAACCTAACTCACGGCTCGATAATTGATACAGGTTGTTGCTCCAGGTGATGCCTAACCTTACCCATACTGATCAGTATAGTATTGATTAATCAGTAACTAGAAAGTAGACATTTATTTGGCATTATAATTTTCATTCAATTTTTATTCGTGGTATAAATATTATTAAAATTCATTCAGAAAAAAATAAATCGTCGATAATATTGTTCCGAGGTAAATGTCCAAAAAAGGAAATAATTTTCTATATTACGACATACGTAATAGTAGTAGATATTCGATAAAGAATTGGAACATTTATGATAAATCCATCCACTAGTTTTACCTTCGTTTTTTTTCTCTCCTCTTTTATCTGTAAACACCTAGCATTTGAGCTAACTGTGTGTGTCATTGACAAATTGCCGACAGACACACGATCAACACACTGAAATCAATGTCATTGCGATCGATCTGGTCGTTATATGAAAGAATCTGCACACACTGTTTCCATGTCATTAACTGCATGTAGCAAAGCGTACATGCATGAAATAGCGCAAATACTTATAAATAATATTCGGCATATATTTTCTGTAAAAATATTTAACAAACCGATATAACGCAAATAAAGAACATGATATTTCTCGATTATCGAATCTCAACTAAAGAGTGTTGCAACAAGGCAGCTTCACCTTTCAGTAATTTGAGTAAGCCAAAAAAAGATCAACTCATAGTCAATTGAAATCAAACCGCTTCCTGAACACTATAAATACATAGTTTTATACAAACACTATAAAAATAAATATAATCTAAATGTCAAAGTTATCTTGTCATGAACCTTGTTGCTGCAAATCCTACGATAAATTAATCAACCAATTTTTATCGGGCACTAAAAGAAATCTCCTTGTACCTCATAACTTCAATCGCCAGAGGTAAATTATTTTCCGGTTGTTGTGTGCACAGCAAATTTCGAGTTTCTTAATTAGAAGCTAAACGACGGAGTGGAAGGATTCGAAAATCGTTTGAAACCGCTTACTTACACGAGGAGCTCACTTCTCTTAACCCTTGAGACTAAATTAAATGACGTTGGGATGCCATGAACCCTAGTTTAGCGATGAGAGGGCCAGGGAGAGGGTGGCAGTCGGGTTACCGGGTCGAATACGCACGAAAGAACCCATGAAGAAGAGGAAGTATTGAGTGCGCAAGAAAAGGCCAGGACCCTTCAAGCCACCCTCCGACTGTTTCGTCATTCGTATAGGGAAGCATATACGCGGATAAAGACCAAGTATCACGCTCCATTGGTGCAACGTCTATTAAACGGTCACTCGAAGAAGGCGCCTGGCATTTCGAAATCGTCACGTTTTAATAATTAAATTAGCCTGCTATGCGTTAGGAACACATTACAGCCGATTGTTGGCCCGATGAATAACTCTAACCACCTACGATGGCTTTAATGACGGAAGCGTTTCATGAGATGTTATTAAACTGGGTCACGATCACTGGCGTCTTCGATATTACGCGTCTGCATCGTAAGAACGCGTCGAAGGCACAATGCCAAATTTCTTTGAGAAATCCTAAAAGCTGTCGAGAAAGTGCACTTGTTTTCTACAACGACCACATATGTACGTATGTATATTGCGAGTAAAATTAAAGCTGACCTTTTTTTATTCTCTCAGACATTTGTATTTAAAGAAACCTCTCTATCCTTTCAAACAAGTTGATTGAAATGCGTTACATTTAATTTCGACTTTCTTAGAACCAATGATAAAATAAGAATTACGTAAAGCTCTTACGTAAATAAATTAATATTATTATTACGTATCTTGATATTTGTGACAAGTCACAAATTACAAGCTACAAGTAATAATAAATTTTCTCGTATAATAATAACGTACATAAATTTGATAATCCAACGAAGAAAACTCTAGAAATGAATTTTACAAATTGCAATCAGCTTTGTGCAAAGTACTATTTTACAAATTATCATCGCTTAATTTTACTAATCATATGTACATTCTAAGAAGTTACAACAAGAGACGTGGAAACGTACTATTATGATGCTAATCATTGAATATACAATATATGTCCATATATTACACGGTACAAAACATTACAATACAAAAATCTTGCATCATTTACCAAACAGAAATGTTTTATTTTTATGAATCGACACTCTGACACCCTTTTTATCATTTACATATTTATTTCCGATTTCCTTTCGACTTCTACAAAATTTATAAACCAGCAAAAATTACAAATTACTGGTACCACGAAGCAAGTAACTAAAGATTCGCTTCTCCAGTAACATGATTAGCCGTCATTATAACTATGATTATCATCGTAATTAATCCACGACTTTTTCACGTTTGTACTATATCGAAGATATATATCTTGTACAATGAGGAAATATATCTGTATCTTATACACGAAACTAAATTGAACAACGTAACAGGAAGAAAGTGACGTTCTCCAATTTGAAACTGTCGATGCACGTGTGTGGAACAGGGCTTTAAGTTCTTTGCTCAAGCATCGACGCTATTGCGGTAACGTGCCGAGGCAAAAACGTTTATTTTCAGTCTACCTTTACACCCCACTGGAAGGAACTTTACACGTAGATGAGCCGAGCTCGCATGCGCGCCTGAGTTCGCGTATCTCTTTATGTGGTTTTGCAACCCAGTTCCATGCGGTTGAGAATTGACAAATAGAAAACAGAAAAATTGCACATACCGCGTGAACGCTATTAGGCATAGCTCACTGGATAACGATGATTAAATTAACGAACGTACGAAAATTTATCGCCACGTGTCAGTCTTTCCTTCGAACGACTGTTCAGGGACCGTTTTAATTGGTTTGCCTTTCGCAAAGAACTCGGTACCTTTTCGTACTCGAAGCTTTCTTTCCCCTGTTACGCTGTTATCGACATCCTGCCTGCTATAACAAACGCGTTTTACGGAGCAAGTTAATTATCTTGTAGCAAAGAAAATGGGAGATAGACCAATCTCGCAAAAACACGATAGTGAACAGAATTTAAAAGGCGTGTCGGTAATAGGTATGTATGTCAAGATTACGGAGACATGTATGGAACATTACGTACATTACACGTTGTACATAGTGCTTTTATACATCAGAATGTAACGATCGTCATGCGTCATTAATCCATGATGCAAAAATAACAATTACACATGCAGGAAATTGATATTAATGGCTACCGCGTTTCTTTAGAGATCGCTGTGGATAAACAGCACAAGAAACTCCTAGATGAGAGGAACAAAAATTTGTACGTGCAATTTATTATATGCAAAGGAGCGAAGACTGTTTTCTTTTTATTGCATCGTCGCTTATTTTCCTTATAAGAATATAAATTACAGTTGAAAGCATCAGCGATGTTTCTATTATTTATCTATTATCATTCTAGCCACATATAGCTGAATATGACAATGTAAATTACTGAGTTAATATGCAATAACAAAGTTGGAATTCACAAATACCGAGAGTCATGCAGTATTTTCCGCATCTTCGAACTATGTACGTATTTAACTTTCAAACTATGAGTCAGATAAAAGACGTTTTTGCAAACGAACATAAAATCTCGTGATATCGAAACACAATGGAGTTAAATTCTTCGAGGAACTTGTATCTACTTGATTTTAATGATATTGATAAGCTCTTTAAAACTAATTTCAATTTATCATCTCATATGAAAATAAAATAAAAAAACATAGTTTCCAACTAGCTCATCATTAACTTCTTTTGCTTCAGTGGAAGTTCCTTGTACCAAATTCAACTCAATTTACCTCGTAATTGCTATTCAAAATAAAAATTTGAAATCCGTTCTATACGTTTTAGTCTCCTTCGACGTACAAGAAATATATTTTTAAAAAATCCTACATTACAGAAAGATATGCAAATGAAACGTTTACATGCTTTTTACGCTTCGCAATGCGTAATATAAATTGAACAAATTTTCATTTCACGATTACACTTTAAATCCCTGTTCTTTGCCGATTACCATAAAAATTGCATTACTCGTTTCCTAAACGATTCCTGCGACCGGATGAGTGATACGTTAAAAAGCACACGTATTCGTAACAAATGTAGGCGTGTGTTGCATTGCGTTGCATTGTAAGCAATCAGATGTAACCCAGTCTCGTCACATATGTCTTTACGCGCTAACTTTCATAAATTTACGCACAGTGTGACACGTCATGCGGCGAACAATACTTGTATCATGCTTCCCTGCATGAAGACCATGAAATTATAGCGGTCATGCCACTGAATGTCACAAATAACGAGACATACATCTCGGATAAAGTACACGAATGACCTAAATTCATCATCACCAGACGCCACAGGGCCATTACGCCCTTCATCATTCGCAGAGGCGAATTGAATGTCGGTCGTAATAAAGTTCGATACGAAACGCTTAAGGAAAGTCTGATCAGAAAACTGTCTATCTGTTACATATTTCAGCGTTACCTCTGTGCTTTTATCCTATCACTGATTACGTATCGTACGTAAACTGAGTTGAACAGCAACAAAACTTCCGTCCACTGCGATTATACCTGAATCGATCTGACTTCGTTTGTTCAGATATCTACAGTATGACTAACGAAACGAGTTCATCGAACTGTCCCGCCTCCGTTATGTACATATGGAAAAATCCAATCAAAGATCTTCAAACTTAAACGTGGAGATTCTTAAGACAACTCGTAGATGTCGAGTACTCAATAAAGAGATGATATCGTTCGATGCTTTTATTCAATTTTGTTAAATTTGCAATAACACTACAGGAACGATTACTATGTATATGCACAGTTACGCGTTAAACGATTTGAGATAGTAACCATGGCCTCGTAGCATGAATGAAGGTTCATTTATGACGATCCATTTACAAGGTCCATACTGATAGGATTATGACGTAATTTTACGTGAGCCCGACGTGTACATTGTGCATACCGAGTAGATAAACGGAGTTACGTACAATGTACGAATTACAGATGCCGGGCGGTATAAGTATAGTAACTAAGTTTATGTAATCTTTGTGTGCATAAAAGAATTTCGTAAGAATACGGAGAATTCTGATAAGTGATGCAACAACACTCCCTCTGATAAGTTATCAGAAATGCACGAATTCTCAGGAATTCGGGGGGAAAATGTTTCAAAAGTACCATAAGATGTAGGTATTGTACTGATAGAAATATTCGCGGCTGAATATTAATATTTAGTAATTTAATATTTGGAAATATTATAACCTGATGAAATCTATATAATTACATTAAAAATATTTATTTTTATTATAAAACGAAGCACACTGTTTGCTGTTACCCGTTCATAATGTATCAAGACAATGAAATATTATTCATTAGTCATCATTCATTTAAATTCATACAGATGTCGTACATAATTATTTCATTCATAATATCAACGAAGTATGCATAAATTTATGCGTGTACAATGTGTACAAGTCCGCTCGTGTTTTAATAATGTATATATTTTGTATCTGATATCGAATGCAGAATATTGCCTTCACTGCTATTAGGAAAATCGCATTTCAGATATCAATAAAAGCTTTCTTCCAGCGGACAAATATGAAAACTTGTTAAGTATTTACATTAAACGAAAATATTACGAGTATCTGCGTGATCATCTAACTCTTCTAAAGATAGTATTCCGTGAACATTTTTTAATACTCCTTTTTCATAAGGAGACAAATTCAATGATAAAACATAAAAAATAATTATCTTTAGATTTTATTACAATGTTAAAAAATGAAATTTTATTAAATTATTACATTAAATTATACCGAGAAAGATATTAAATCAAAATTTATGACAGATTATTATCGATACGCTTTCGAAGAATACGCATTTTCGTTCTACATGACTAATATCATGTTTGAGGCAAAATGCGTCTCTGAAAAAGAAATAAAAAGCTTTGGCTCGTAACCCATACACATTTCTTCAAGTATTTACAGCCCGTTACTTTTTCTGGAAACACCCTTTGATTCATCAGTACATTCGAGAAACCAGAAAAAATACATCATATAAAAATAGACGCTGAATAAATATATCAAAAGACAAGTAGGCACAAAGACGACGTTCTACACTTCTGTGTACACGATACTACCTCTTGGTAGTGCCAATAAAATTCCTTGCACTGCAGTTAATGGAAGAAAACGCAAGCATTAATATAATTTTACACATACCTCCTTAAATACTAAAAATAAATATTTTTTTATCCATTCGCTTCGATTTTCGACGAATCACGCAAAAATAAAGATAAAATATAAGATATGATAGTTAAATATATCGAAAATCAAATATTAGTTACTTCATAATTTTATATATTTCCTCCTTAAAAGTTATTCGCTTATCAGCATATGTTATAATAATTATTAAATTTAAATAATGTTTCAAACGTTAAGATACCACTTCTTATTAAAAACACCACAAAATAAAACATTCTTGATACAAGCCCCGTATATAAATTTTTATTTGTATCATGAGAAAAATAAAATACAAATACTTATACGAAATAGGAAAACTTGTACGATTACATTCAGAAATACAGAAACTAGTTTTACGAACAAACTCGTTTTAATTTCGAATGTATAATTAACTTTAGAACTGAATAGAAGATAAATAGAAACAGGTTTTATTGTGTACTGGGCATAGTATACACTGGACCCATTAAAATCCTCAACACATAACGCGTATTCCCCATCTACAACTTTCACAACCTACGTCCTACGTTAACCATGACCTTTGAGCTGTCCGCTGGAACAATCATTCACTAAACTTAATACAGCTCTTTGTACGTTAATGTCACTAATAAAAAGCAAATATATGTATGTACGATGGAAAATTCATTGCTCATTACAGCAACAGCCTCCATGTATGTTCTTACCAATTTCTTCTATTACTTGAAACGTTTATAACTTATGAATAAGCAAAACTATGCTGGTATTCATGTTCAAGGTTATTATTCTATCTCTATTTTTATTCTTTTTATATACATCGCTATAACTTGCTAAAAGCATGTGTACTGATAGTGTATAATGATAAAAAGCAGATTCTGTACTGATAATGAGCCATCTTAAAGAGACCTCAGTATCAATTACAAGATTTTGTAAGATAAGTGTAACATTTTTGACACTGAAGAATAGTTTTAGAAAACATAAGTTCCATATATTTACACGCAAACCTTTAACAAAGTTTTAATTAAAGAAGGAACATTGTTAACTATTTGTTGCTATCTCTACGCGTGTATAAAAGTTGATCGAAATAAAAGATGTTTGAATTGTGAAAATATGTCTTTTAACAACTTTTGGTCCTGAATGATGCAACGAATTATACATTACGTAACTCCGCGAATTTATTGTTTAAATACGTTAGTATTCTGGATTGTAATTAAATATCAAGAGCCCTTTATAAAAGTACCTTAAGATAGTCTAACAAAGGATGCTGCAACATTACCTTGTTGACCAGATTGGATTGATTTAAACCTAAACAAGTACCCTATCGACCTGAACAGAATCTTTATTAAGTGCAATTAATGAACGCCAAGCAACTTAAATGATTGTACTGCTAAAATATTGTAATTCTAAAAAGGTGGAAATTATGAATAATCCTTTATTATAAAATCCTTTAGGATTCTTCTTTGTCCAAAAAGAACAAACAAATAAAATGGAAGTTTATTCATTCCACTATGCTATATGAAAAATGATATATTAAAACAGAATTATACGAATTTATCTATCCGTTATTGCAATTTTGATTTTTTAATTGTCTGTAAGTTAATAATTTGATGTAGTGATTAAATAGAAATTTATATTTTTCTCTTGTTTATGAAATATACATGAAGAACTAGAAATGAACTATCTAATTTTCCTAGGTACTTAATCTATCAAATTGTCGTGTCATCAAATTGTTACGCATGAACGAATAAATAGTAGTAGAAGCCATGTGCAAGTTGTAATTCTCTTGAATAAATGCTATCCATTGGCTGTCGTTGTTAACTGTTAGATACGGCAAAGGGGGATCTAATGATCGCCTGCCAGTTTCTTACGGTACTGTAAGTACTGAAAACCGGATACACAGCTTCCAGTGTCATCTTTCTCTCTTTCATGAATATTAAATTACTGCATTTCATCAAAACTTTATGTTTTCTAATCTTTCTCTCGGTTGAGATCAACTAAAAGAGAGATACTTACTCATCTCCGTTAACGCAATAAACGTTCTGTAACTTGAGACCGTAACAGTATGTCAGGAAAAATATGAGAGCAAACACACGTGACTAATACGCATAATAAAATTTATAACGAAATGTATCCGTATAATAAAATAATAAAATTGTATGCTACTATTTGATATTTTGCTCGGTAAAGTTTATGAAATAAACTTAAATATAAAAAATTGCATTTTTAATCAAAATCGTGAATATTATACTTTCAAGTATTTTCAAGCAGGCATTATACCAAATAAAAATTCTCTTTTTATTTTCATGTTTAAGAATTGTAAATTCTTATAATTTTTTGGCAGAATAATTGAAGGCCACGCATAAAAAGAGTTGTAAGCGTAGTTTAACAAAAAAATTCTTTTTCGTAAAAAGAACGAATATGTCAAAAACGATATTAGTAAATAAGGATACACGTATCATTATAAATCATTTCGTTCCTCGTATAAATACGTAAGCTAAATTAGATTAAATATACCAACAAATAGATATCATTGTTGTTTACTGTTAGCCTGTTTTCACAGATTTCACATTAATAAAAAATCAATACAAGATACACGCTATACTTAGCTATTTCATTAAACAAATTAACGATTATATTTAGAATTGAAAAACTACTATTGCGCTATCTCGTGGTTCGTAATCCAAGACTAAAAAGCCTAACACACATCTCAAATGTGAAATAACTTTCTGACATAAAATGAACTTATAATTGCCCGTATAAAGATAAACATACATTATCAATAACTTACACGAACGATCAACTACCAACAAAATCGTAAAATATTATCCAAGAGACATAAATAACGTTACCTCGTACCGTTATAGACTTAAATATTAAAAGTGAAATGAATTCCATAGAGATTCTCTTACCTGCTTGCCAGCGCGTGGTAAAGTTTCCACATTGGTACCGCCGACGACGGGCGCTTTTTCCGGTCCTCCATTCTGTTGGCTGACATTTATGTTGGTATTAACATTCGCATGTACATTGGCGTTAACATTGTTCACGTTGTCGGTAAGGTTCGTATTTCCCACACCGGCATCCCCGCCAGTGCCAGTTCCACCCCCGCACTTTCCTTCCTCGCCCGTCATCACTTCAGCCTCACCCTCCGCCAGTTCACCCCTGTCTCACCCTTTCGCGTTCCGCACCTCGAGCCTTCCTTCCGTTCACTGATTACCAATGTCGGTACGCTGGCCAGAATCCGGATATCTGCTCAAACGAGACGACGAATCGTCGATCAGAAGAAACGGGTCAATCTACGGATTACCGAGCTGATTGGTTAATTCTTTGAAATCTTATTCCTTCTGTCTCCTTCGTTGCTGGCACCTTCGCTACTCGTACTACCACGTCTATACAATATCGATCCAACTGGTGACAAAACCAAAGTACTTTGAAACCGATAGGAAAAAGGATAATCTATATGCGATTTTTAATCGTATCTTGAAAACTGATTTTCTACTATAATCGTATTGAAAGTATCTGACAGTCGAGGTAATGGATTAAATACGATATCGTTCAACGCACCGAGAATAATTATTCGTAAACGAATTAGAAGAATATACTGTGAAACAAAGCAAAAGAGAGAAATTGAATCGACTCGCAGCGTTTAAATTACACACTCAACGTAAATATCGAAAAATATCTCCGGAAGCGATTAAAAAAGGATTGATCTGCGACCTGACCTGATTAGCACGTCACGTCCAAACACACCCTTTCTTTCACAGACACGCCACCAGGATTCATTAGAAAATGTAGAATTATTTTCGTTCACTGGTCGCCGCTATTTTTAGGATTCTCAACGTGCGATACGGGTGGTATAACGGTATATGATGAGCTAGCTGTAGCACGTTGCAGACAGACTTCACAAGGCACATGCCGATCGAGAACCAATCGATTAATGCAACGAGTATTCATCGAAGATTAAATAACCGGAACTAAATTGCCATTGGAAATGAAAGTCATGTTTCCATCCACGTTTTAACTACATCACGAATTACGCCCGCGTTCGATCGCGGTTTAATTTTAGCCAATCTCACGCAGGCCGGTTTCCACTGACGTTACCGAACCAGCGACCAAGCGGTCTGTGTAGAACTTGTGATGTAGACCAATCCACTCACGGCGGATTGACTATAGGAAACGCTACCGTTCATCGGGAGAAACTGGGCAAAATAGTTTCCGGTAGCTGTGAGGGACTCGAGTAATCATACATGTAGCTCTATCGTCAGTAGTGGAACCAGGGAAAATCGATTCGGCCGTGCCCGTTTGAGCACTGCGCGCTTCTCAAGTGTGCGAACCGCTGCGATAAAAGCAGTCACGTCGCGCGGGACGATCATTTTGATTTTCGAAATCAAGTAACGTTCCACACACCAGCACCAACGGAAATTGACATATTTTTTGGCCAAAAACACAATAGCATAATAAATATAAAATCTGGAAGAAACATTTTCTCGCTCCTGTTTGATACATTCGTGTCAAACAAGAAGAAATTCTATAGTTCAAAAGATGAAATTAGGTAGCCTTTATTGAGACGAGAAAGGCCAAGGTATAACGAGAAAGTTCGCGCATGATAGATGAAGCCTGTTTGATGTTTCTGAAAGAACGTAAAACAATAAATAAGGAACATGAACTCCATTGTTAATCCAGAGATCGTTACGTTATACGTAACCTTCTGGATAAACAGAACAAAACGTAACCGATAAAAAACGTATAATGAAAATAAGACTTCGATATAAGCTCATTTATAAGAACGAACTTTGTCAATTACGATATGTGACCGATAGGAAATGGACCCTCCATATTTCTCTAAAGCAGAAATTCCTACCTCGGGCTATTGTCAGAGTCACTGTGTATACATATATGTCGACTATGCCGGCCTTAGTTCCTTATTCCCTATAAAATTGTACATTACATCTGACAATCAACATTTGAGAAGTTTTCGTGAGCTTCGTTTCTCTCCACTTCCCTAGCTGAGTATAGTAAGCACGACCTACGAAAGCGAGTCAATTTTTGCCGAATAATCACTTCTTAATCAAATCCTGATGTACCGAAAAATGACGCGACTAACCAGAGAGCTACAGGGTGTTGTGGCGATACTTAGGATTCCCGAATACCAACCACAGGATACCGAGGCACTTTTCCCATTAAATGTTTCTTCACTGTCAAATCACACGACGTTCCGTCATTTTTTTACTTTTGCTGTTGCGCGAACCAAATCATATATATATATATATATATTTATATATACTACTCGAAAGGATTCCGTCTGTTTAAGAAAGTTCCGAGCGTAACGCGACCACCCTCCTGAAAACTCCGTACGGCTTTGATCGGTTTTATAACTTCGATGGCGACGGGTACGCTCGAAGCGACACCTGGTGATCATGTTCCAGATGCGCTGGCTATCCCCTCTTTTCAATCGAGCATCCCGATTACCATCACTGTGACCAGTGACTACCTCGTGTAGGGCACATAAGAAACTTGATCTTTTGTCAATAGGGCAATATAGGAATACAAATATTTTAAATTATATTACATAAAATTACGAAACATACTTGTCTACTGAATGCAATAGTTACGACGTAGTATTTTATACAACATCTTAGACATTAATACAAATAAAATATTGTTTTTTTATCATTTAAAGTCAATCATAAATTTTATGTTTCTAATAAATTTACAGTTTCATTATTGAGCTTCAATATTACAATTATCTTTAAACTTTAAACATTTGATTAGATTGTACGATACCTTTAATAAATTTTAATAAATTAATAAATGTTACTTAATAGTCATATCATAAATCAATAATTTGAAGGTGAAAGTTATAGTTTTATACAATTCAAACCGAAGTTGCTTTATTTTTCTCCTTTATCTTCACAATCAACACTAATATGCCATTACATTTACATTTGCACATGTTTCACATGATGATATTTATTATTATTAACACTTAAATACTGGAATGAGAATTCGTACTGAATTTGTATTCTAAAATTATAAAAGATAAATTATTATTTACATTAAAGTTCATTGTAACGTATACTTGTAAAGGTATAATACATAATGTATAAAATAACTAATATGCAGTTAGGAACATAATAAATATTAGTACAGTTTTTAAAATACAATTATTTTTTAGAATTGCAACAAACAACTTGAATTTTTTAAGGAGTTGGAAGGATTAATTTCCTAGATGAAGAGCAAACAAAATTTTTTTGTACATTACAGTTGGTCAGAATCGCGAAAAAAATAGTACCGAAAGATCATTTTTACCTTTTTATCTCTCACCCTGTAACGAAAATTTAAAAAATCCGTTTTGTAGATCTTTATCAGTTATACACATACTGAAAATTTCATCAAAAGCGGTTAACGTTGCTATGAGCTACAAACGATTAAAAATGATAAAAAATGGCAGATTTTTGCAATTTTATTTATTATTCTACGACCTGTAACTGTGATAACTCTACATTTTGATCATCTTTCGATGCGTATTGCTTGTTTCATCAAGCTGTACTGCATCAACCGATTTCGATGAAATTTTCAGCATGTGTGTGAAGAAAATAAATCTACAACACGTATTTTTTAAATTTTCGTTACAGATTCAGATAAAAAAGTTGTAAAAAATGACCTTAAATATTTTCTTCGCTATTCCGACCAACTGCAATTTTTTCACAAATGTTTTTAAATCTCGCCTAGTAAACTAATCCTTCTAGCTCCCCACAAAAGTTTAAGACTTTTGATCAAATTTTGAAAAAGTTATTCTGTTTTAAATAGTGTGCCAACATTTATGTTTCCAACTGTATACTTTTCCAACTATATACTTGTAAAACAATTCACGACATGTCTAAATAAAAATACATAAATACTTAAAAAATGTTTCTTAATCCAAAAAATTCACATCTTTAATATAAACAGTAAAAAAATATCAATACTTAATTAATGCTTATATTCTACGATATAAAACGAATCGAACTAAAAACTTACATAACAATTAATATTGATAAATTATTGTTACCTAAAAAGAAAAAACGGTTTTAATAATAACTGTGTAACATATTTATTAACTACAAAGCATTTGCCTCATTAATATTTTGTAAGTATACTTCTGTATTTTGTTTTCATTCTTGTGTACATGTAATTGATAACTAAAGATAATTAAATAAAATAGCTTATAATTAACGTAAATAAAACTATATTTATAGCTATAAACTATCTCTCTAAATACATATGTACTATTATTAACACATTGTATCAATACGTCCTGTGTTACCCGAATTACTCGGGGATGTATACAAATGTATTTAGATAAATCCCTCTGTCAGAAATGTGTTAAAATATACATATTTAAATTATATATATATATATATATAATAAAAACAGTAATTTTTTAATGTTCAATCACTATGACTTACAATATTTTCTTAATCATTTGATGTTAAAACTTTACTTATGGTTACAATTGAATTAAATTTTCTATTGTGTATCTAAAGAATAAAAATTAGATATTATTATAATATTTCAATTTATGTAACTTTTATTCACCTTTACATCACTTAAACCTACACTTTTATATACATATTTACTTATTTAATATATAATCACATTATTTTATACACTAGACAATGTAGCATACCTTTTCTATGTAATATGCATATTTCATTACATTGAAAATATGTAATATATATAATAAAATGATATTTTATAACTAAGGTTATTATTTATTACTGTCTTAATTAGAAAAAAAGGAAAAATAGTGAAATGAATTATAAATTATATCATAGTTAATTTCATTCACAAATCAAACTACATGTTGAAATGATCTATTTCAGTGGAATTGTTATGACATCTTCATGACTCTTTGAGTATTTCACTTTTCTTTACAAAATTTAAAAAGTTTATGGAAGATGATTCATGTAAATTAGTTTATGATACTTTCCATTGATGACAACAATGAATGATGAGGAACTCTTCTCATATGTCTTAACAAATACTTTCTACTGCCGTAAGTTCTTTTACAATAATGACAAGGAAATCCAAGTCCATAATGATATGCTTCATGCCTGGACTTCATAACATCATAACATTTGTTATTACATATAGAACAGGTGGTTACTTCATGATCAGTATCAAAATGTATTTTACGAGATGTGGTATTAGAGAATCGTTTAGAACAATAAAAACATTGAAATGGTACTACAGGATCAAAATGTTTATGCTTAATATGTTCATCAAACTTTTTATATGTGTTTAGAATGTCACTGCAATGATGACACTTAAGCTCCATTGGTACAAATATAAACCGTTTTCCTTCATTAACAGAACACCAATGCTTATTCCATGCAATAGCATCAGGAAGACTAATTTTACAGTATCCACATAACAGTTGTGATCTTGAATGATGTTTATTAGTATGAATCTCGAGAGCTTTCTTAGTATAAAATTTAGAACCACATACACAAATATTATATCTTTTAGCAAAATTTACTGTAACACTATTAGATTGTTTGCCAAGTTTTGACTTAACATCCTTTTTGTAAGATATATCATTTGGTTCTGTTTTCGTTTCTTGTTGCTTTTCTTCTTTGCACAAATTACTTACTATTTCACTTGAGGAACAAGAAATATCATTACAAGAATTGGTTTGTGAATCTTCTTCAATGTCAATATCAATATTTTCATCAGCAGATTGGATCTTCAAAATACTATGTTTCTCACTATATTTAGATAATTTTAGAACTTCATTAGACACATTAAAGTCTTTTGGATGATTGATATCTTGTAATTGTAAACTTGTAACATTATCTTCACTTGTATTATCTTTGTCAATAATTTCATAAGAATCATCCTTTCTCTTTATTGTTATGTTAATTCCAAGCCCAGAATCTCTACCAGAACCACTTCTTGTATCATATCGACTTTTTCTATTTACATTACTTTCTATTACTGGTTGCTTCACATCATTTGTAAAAGTACATGTTTTTTTATGCATAAACAATGTATAGGGATTACGAAATATTCTCCCACATAAACAAATATGTTTATGTTTGTCATAATATTTTATATCTGATATATTGTTACTCTTATTCTCATTTTGCAAAATTTTCTCTTTATTCTTATGGAATTCAGAATTATCATTATTTGTATATTCAAAAGGCGTGTGCATAGAACTGAATTTCGATTGTAAGTATATGGGAGAATTGAAATATCTGTTTCTGGATAAATGGAAATTCTCTTTCGTTTCTCCACGACTACGATGAATACGTATATGTTCATAAAAACTCCTCATTGTATAAATACCAAGGCATATGTCACATTGACGAGAGCCTTGCCTGCGTTTCCTGCATAATTTTCTTCTTTTATTTTGAATATCATGTTCTTTTGCAATAACTTTACCCACAGTTTCGTTTTCGTCATTAGAAAATTTTCTTTTTAATTTATTGCTTTTTAAGACAGTACATGTTTCATTTAAATTCTTTAACATAAAATCAGGGGATTCAATTTTATGATAATCAGTTAAGTGTTTTCTTATATTCCTTACAACCTGTTGACACAATGTGCATGTTGATAAAGCTGTAGAATTCCGTGTACAGATTACTTTTTCATTTTGTCTTACTTCTTTAGTTAATTTCTTTTCTTGTTCATTTTGTGTAGTTCCATTGATATGAATATCATTATTATTGCATGCAAGACCATTAGATTTACTTCTTCTTGAGTGAAGATTTGGGACAACTGTATTATTATTATTTGATGACGACATATATTGTAATAATGAAGCCTCAGTATGTAATTTATTTTCACTTTTCTTTAATGAAACCTTTTCAAAATTATCTTCCTCTTTCTCAACAATATTAGGATCTTTTTCTTTCACTTTATCAGGATTTTTGAGATATCGTCTTGGTGCTATGTAAATACCATGTATTTTTTCTGAATGATATCTCAACCTCCGATTTTCAGTATATTGCCTTCCACATATAGAACAATGAAATAACTTTTTTTTGGATTTCACATAAAATTTAAAATTTGGCAATTCCGTGTTGTTGTTACCTAATACTGGTTGGTATTCGATATATAATGGTTTTGAAGTTGTTATTTCCGATGGCAGTGCATTAGATGTATCAATCTTAGTTGTACCTTGTACATTTTTTATAACTTTTAGTGTTTCCCATATTTTATCACATCTTTCAAGTAAAATAATGGGATCTTTTACTTTATATGGAATAGTCAAAGGAATTGGTGTTACCTCTCCTCTCTAAAATTATGAAACACATAAAAACAGTTATTATGTACATGAGTTTCTATTTCATTAATATTTTACTTAAATAAAATTTATATTGTTATAATAAATAGTGTAAAGTACAGTTTAACATCCTTCTTTATCTTTTACAATGTCATATTTACCATAACTTATAAAATTAAGTAGCTTAGTATAGTTTATATAACATTCTTCCATAAGTATTCTTAAATAAATGTATAATTATCTTAATGAATATTAATAAAATATGTGCTTCATAAAATAATATATCTAGTATGTTCAACGTTAAACTTAAAATTATTATTACATTATAAAATGATCATTTCTTTTATATTATGTACCAGGTAACAAAAACCAAATTTGAGATTACATCCATACGAGTATTCTATTCTCTCATATAATTTCATCCTCAAATCTTCAAACAATTTTTATTAATAAAAAATTATGTTATATATCAATATTTATGTATATATGTTTCGTAATATATTAATCTTCTTTTGAATTTTAATAATTCAAACGAATTGTAGTCAAATTTATATTATAAAAAAAATATTTACTCTGCAATAAAATATCACATTTACATTTTTATATAATACTGAAACATACAACTTATGTTATGACAAAAGATATGTAAATTTAAAATTCCCGCCATTAGCCAGCTAAGAAACAAGCTGATCATCCCCTTTCACAATACATAAATATGAAGTGTACTTTTTAATTATAATACCAAACCAAAATTTACTGAACTCTTTACAATAGTAAACTATCTTCATCTAACGATATATTTAGAACTAATTACATCTAAAAATATCTAGCTTATGTATCGAAAAAAAGAAGAAAAAAAGAAGAAAGTTATATATTTGAAAAAAATATATATATTAATAATTATTAATAATTATATAATTACTTACCACATTTGATGTATCTTCAATTAAATCAGTTGTACTAGAACATAGAGGTTCTACTTTAGGTACACATGTTAGTAATGGTTTATGTTCAAATTCTTCAATAAATTCATCATCTCCGTAATGTTCATCTTTTTGATCAGGAGATACGTTTTCGAACATTTTAATTTAAGAAGAAGGTTAAAACCTAAATAAAAATTTGAAGTCAATACATTCTGAATATAACCGTATATAAATCACACTAAACGAGCAGACATTTTATTTCCCCCATTTCACTGCTTATCACTTCCCTCCAAAACTATATATAATATGTAGTATTATACATATATGCACACTATAATATATAATAACAAATATATTATAATACTTATATTAAACAATTGGTAATAGTTATGCTAAGGTAAATAAACTTAGAATTTGAATAAAAGTAGTCACAGGATTGTTTTATTTTATATTGACTGAATTTTATATTACTATCTTGGAATCATCGCAAAAATAACAATACATTTAATATACAAATTACTTATGTATATATTATAATACAGTATTTAATATTTGGTTATACACATTTGAATGAAAGTTTCGTAAAACTCGATTGTATATGAATATGTAAGACATATTATATTAATTTGAGGTTAGTTTAAGACAAAAACATCCATCAATTATAATACATAATACCAACTTTTTGTTTGTTTGTATGTAATAAGATATAATACTGCATTTAACATGGAATTTATTTATTTACATAGGTTATGTAGACATTATGTAGACACAATAATTGTGTAATTTTTCCAATTCTTTTACATGTTTGTTTCAATTTTCTTGGCTATTTAAATAATGAAATATTTAATGAAATATTGATATATGAATATTTTGACAATTTCAAATATGTATGTATTAATCTTTTTTTAAACATGTAATAATAAATAAAAGTATTTACTATTATATTTATTTATAGTACACAGCACAATTCAAGATGTAAAAAATAATATAAATTATTAACATGATTTAATGTATGAAATTTCGATAATAAACTTAATTTTGTATTTTTAATAAATTCTTATAACAATTTATATTAATAAATAATATTAGTTAATAAATGTAAGCATACTTTTATTAAGCAAGTTCGATAATAACCTAGGTACCATAACATAACAAATTTTTCAGTTTATTAAAATTGAAATTGTTAAGTTCGAATCTTTCCAAACACAACAAAAATACAAATATAATGAAATAGATATTTTTATAATCACTGATATTGTGTATTATCATACCAAACATGACGAATACGATCAAATTGTTCAGTGCCAGGCATTACAGATTGTAATTATTTTTATTTCATTTAATTTTGTTGCGCTATTTGTTAAATCTTTTACCCAAGGAACACAAAATAGTGGTTGCAAATTATATGTACATCTTGAAAAGGGATTCTTAAAACATTAGTCCGCCCCTGTTTGAGTCACATCATAAGACAACAACTCGGTGAATTCATTGAATGAGACCCAAATTATTTAGAAATATTAGAATTACAGCCATTTCTCAAAAACAGTATTTCATAGGACGTTTCAATCATACTACAGACATAAATAAACATAGTTATTCAACATATCTTTTTCACTGAACTAATAAGACAACTGACTGTCGCGTCAATAGGTTGGCGTTATGTTACAAATATATTTTTACAGTAAAGGTTTTTAAAATGTCAACAATTTTAACTTTACACAAGTATACAAAGCTAGATTACTTATCTAGGCTTTAGGTTCTCTAACATAAAAATTATATCTAGCTTCTGTACTTACATTAGTTGCTGCATCGATGTCAATGTTTCAACTGAGCTCCACACAATTTGGCATACGTTCACGAGTGTATTTTACAGTAGAATATGTACAAAAAATAAATTTTTCTTGGCAAAACTAATGCGTATTCAAACAAGAATCACTTGAAGACTTGTTTCGAGTTGAACTGAAATCTCAGATTTTCAATAATTGAGATTTTGGGGAGAATTTTCTTGAGCGTGTCGCTAGGAACGAGCCCACTTCTATATGTGATTGAAACTAGCAGCCCACTTGCTCCAAGCAGACTTTAGGCTGCGTCCCAACCTGTAGTTGCAGCCTCATGCCCTTTCAGTGAATTGGCTACTGTACATATAATTTACAATGTAATAAAATATTTACTATAACCTTCTTGAAGATCACATGATTGACAAAGCCGAAAAGGCCTAGTCTGTTAGGATGCAAAAAATATGATACCTATTTCGATATTGTGTCAGCCACAATTGGCTTCCTACTTTCACAAGTCACAGTATGACAATAATCTAGCGTCGTAATCAAAGCAAAAATATGAAAAAGCAGACAATTTGTTATTTTAACTTTCACTCGGTTATTTTACATATAGAACCGTTCAGTCTAGCTGAAAAGCTGTTTGTCTCTATTAACTCTACTAACCTCATAAAAGAGATCCTAAATGACGACAGAGAGGAATTAACGATAAAGGAGATAATATGATATAATATCAGAGAATTCAATTTTGCTTGGAGTTTAAGAGAAAATCAATATATCTGCGTGGTACATACACGTAGCCTGCGACACTCGCGCTGTAGACATCCGATCTGCTGCAATGATGATCTGCTGTGCACTTGAAGCACAATTATAACATTTCTTCAAGTTATAGATCATATCTGCTACATTAGAAAACCTCGTACTGAATTTGTTTAACATGGAAATTCGGTTAGCTTGAACTTTTCAATATTCAGCACAATTCAATGTAGGATACTAATCCCATTTAAGATGGATGATATTCGTTACTATGGATTTATGCAGCCACTTAAACCTAACTTAATTAAAAATGTTGATCTAGTACACCTAAGTAGTTTGTTAAAAATTTAAAAATATTACGAAATAAACATTTAACGTGTCTAAACAGTTTATATGACCGTGCCCTGTACTAATGTTAATGGCAATTTGACATAATATTTATACTATGCAGTACTAAACTTAATCCAATCTGAACTACTAAGATATTTCCTGGATGGGACAATTTAAGAATTAAAACGTGTATTACATGTTTACAATACATGATAAGATAAATGCATAATGGTTTATATTACAGTATTTAGCAAATACATGATACTTTATATCAAATACATGATAGTTTATATAAAATAGACAATAGTTCTTGTACAAATTCTATTACCAGAATTTCACCAATAAGGCTGGATGTCTTGAAATCTATAAACTAGTTCTATTAATGCCTTGTCACAAGTTAATTAAATATAACAATATGTTATGAAATATTATAATAACTTGTGCTATTAACAAAAATTAAATCCCTAAATCTTGTGCTGATTTCGTATTTGTTTTGTACTCGTCTCGTATTTCTGTTAATTTTGAAGATACATGTCAAAATGTGACTGTATAAAGAGAGTTGGATTTCTAAATTACATTTATTACTGCATTACATCTAAGAGAATCTGATTCTCATGACTTCACTATCGTGTCGGTTTTGTTTCTACAACAATCATATCGTTATAATTGCGACAAACAAGGTCATCCAAGTTGTATAACAGTAATTGCGCCGGATTTACTTAATTCTCTATAAAATTATTGCAATAATGAACATTTGTTTCCGGCAGTGTATATATAAAAACACGAACATCTATTCACAGATGTCAGTATTTTCTAAGAAAAGATGTGTGTTCTTATTACTATTTTACTACTTGCTACTTGTGATCTATCTACATCAACTGAAATTTATAATAGAGGTGTTACAGTTTGTAAATGTAAATTTAGTGACGAAATTCTATGTGATAGATTTTTTAATAAAAAGTAGCATTTTGTTTAAATACTTAAATATATTTGCAAAAACTTGTATCTAAAGATTTCCTTATATAAAGTAATATTTATAAATTACTTATATATCTAGTAATACATTTTAATGTACTATCTCACAACTCAGGAGAAATACTTTTCTTATTACAGAAAATAATAGATTACAAATAGGTTTCCAAAATGCTAAATTTTTTCTGGAGATACAAGATTGGCTGTTTAAATTGAAAAACCAAATTCACGAACGATTATTTGGATTAACAACTACGTCAGCGCCTCCTTTGACAATTGAAATATTAAACATAGATAAGTTTGAATTACAAAAGGCAATAAAAAATCATGGATGGCATCTGTTAAATTTATGTAAATAAAGATTATTGCGTAATACTAAGTCTATAATTTTTTTATAAATTTCATGAATATTACAGTAGAAAATTAGAATAAAAATAAACAGTAGATTAATGAAGATTAAACATAAATTATCTTTTGCTATAATGTGTTAACGTTAATTATTATATCATTAATCTTTCTTTAGTTTAATTCATACAAATTTTTATAAATTGTAGCCATCTTATCTTTTGACCCTAATCAAGACTGGGGATTCCGTATTGGTGACTGGTATTTTATACAAAAAGGATTTAATCACAATGGATATGAAGATAGTTCTAATGAATTAAATTTTCAAACGCCAAGTACCATTGAGCCAAAAGACACGACTAAAATAGAGACTGAACAGATTTTTGACTTTACAAATGCTCCAGAAGTTACGGAATCATCGCAAACGATTTCATCTATAACCACACCTGTGACGCAACAAATTGATCCGCAAACAACGATACGAAACACTGAACAGATTGATTCTTCCGAGAGCTCATTATTAACAATGAAAGGGTTGGAAGAGAGTGAAACCGATAGCGACTTTGTTCACAAAGGGTCTGTAGAAGTTCTTATGAGATAATATAATATTTTATGTCAACACATAACAACATCTCGTAATTTCTTTAAATCCGGCATTTTTATTAAATTGGCCATTTTTATATGAAAATATACATTCATGTTATTAGAATATGTTTGTATATCATACAATGTTCTCACAGTGCTTATAGATAAAATGTTATATAAACAGTGAGGTATAATAGAAAAGGGTACTAAAATGAAATGTTTCCATCGAGAAGAGTACACTTTTATTCCATAAAATTTATTATAATTATCTGGGGCAATAAATGATTATAATAATTTTTACGTCCCTGTTGAACAAATCGTGGCCCTTCATGATGTCTTATGGATTTACTGTAATAAAAAAAAAAAAAAAATGTCAGTAAAATGTTCAATTTCAACATTAATTACCATTACACCCCACACATGCAAAAATGTTCTACTTCTACTAGAAGCATGAATCAGAATAACAATAAATACATATTACTACTGTAGGAGATCTTCAATATAGGATTAAGTGTTCTTATTTTACTTAGTTCTCTAATGTCTTTTTATCTTGCACTTATTCTTAAATAATGATAATACAAGTAATATATACATAAGATATATCTTTTAGACATTACTGAAATATAATATGTAAGATTCTGTTAAATGTCCCCAAAATTTTAAGGCAAAGAGTTAATAATAACTTTAATTGTATCAAAACTAATAATTCTATAATAAACTACAGTTAAAAATAGTTAACACATGATTGGAAAATATATGGACAATTTTTAATTCTAAATTATTCTACGAGAAATTAATAAGAATGTGGGAAGAGAAGCAAATGTTACAATACATGAAATATACAGGAATCCAATTAAACTATACTACAGGAATTCAATTAAAATTCATATTACATAAGGAAGATCACAACATAGAATATATTTAACCAAATCTAGAAAGGAAGAAACCAAGAAAACATAAAAAGAAAACTGAAACTTAGAAGTTTGCATGCTGACCATATATGAGCATCATAATTAAGTTCCCTCTTCAAGCTTGTAGTACAAATGATGACCATTTGACTACTTCCTTCCCTAGAATGCAAATAAAAAGCGTATACCACTGAATAGCATGCAAAAATTATATGTGTTTCTTCTACATATAACCAAATTATATATATTATATAATATTTTATATGTATATTTTACACATATAATTGTAAAAAATTTATTGTATCCAAATTATATAATAGTTACATTATTAATTCACAAATCCAGTTTCTCAGTATCATAACAATTTATTTTTATACTATAGAAATAATATAAAAATACATTTACATAATTTGAAACTAGTTAAAAACTATTTAATCAAATCAATATAAAACAATTTCATTGTCATACTTAATGTAAAATTAAAATACTTTATATTTTACTAAAAAACTAGATATGTGTTAATATTACTATTATCTATATTTCTTTTTCATGTTTAAAAATTTTTATGTTTAAAAATGTTTTTGATTATGTAGATATATACATTATCTGCTCAGTTCAAATATTATAAAACTGAGTTGAAGAGAATGAATTCATAAATTTAATTAATAGTATGTTGCTCTAAAAAATTTACATATTAGTTAGAAGGTATAACTGATGAAAAATGAAAATGCAGAATTAAAATCTAAATAAACATAAAATTTTTTTTCATTAACAATAATTTTAATCATTTTTAATTTATATTTAATTTTTTAATTTAATTTAATATTTAATTTTTGTTCATTATATTGCTTTTCTCAATGATTGAAATTTGTAATGATAAGATTTGTCAACGAATATTTTAATAAAATGTTTTAAATTAAATATTCATTGAATCCAAAAATATATCCAAAGAAGAATTGGTTTAAGTATTAGGTTGTCTTGTTGAAAGTGTCTTTCTTTTACAGACTCATCTTTTACAACAATGTATCTTTATACAAACATGAAACCTAATCTGTCAAACATTGTGATCTTTATCTTGATAGAACAAAATGGATCATACATAATTCAATAAAATAATATAAAATGAAAAATATTATGCATCCATTATTTCCTTAAAAAACAAAAGAAACTTTTCGAATGACCTAATATATATATATATATATATATATATATATATATATATATATATATATATATATATATATATATATATAATAATCCAATGTATATTGAAGTTCATTGGAAGTATGAATAAGAAATTTATGCAAATCAATATCATTTTGCAGCTGACAAAAATTAATAAAAAAAAATATATATATATGTATTTATCAGATCCTATTAAAATATTTAAATTGAAATAAAATTACAAACAAATAATATATATACAAACGTTATCATCAAATAAATATATATTGCCATCTCCAAATCATTTAAATTATTGCCATCGCTAAATTATTTTATATTATCAAAAATTTTAATAAACTATTTGAATACTTATTAATTATATTATGAAAGTAATGACATTAAGTAAATGGTATTACTTAAAGATAATAATGAATTGAAAAATAGATATAGTATTATCTTACCTTTTTAGATGCAGCTCCTACTTTACTCTTCTTTGTACCCCTAACCTTCTTCATTCTGTTTTTACGTTCTTTTCGCTGCTTTCTTGTCTGTTTTTGTTTTTCAAATAGTCCATGCCTAGCTAACCTGTATTTAGGTTCAAATTTTTTTGCAAAATCCAATGTATCATAGATCAGTGCAAATCCAGTTGATTTCCCACCACCAAAATTAGTTTGGAAACCGAACACAAAAACTACATCTGGCATAACTTTGTACATTTTAGCTAATTTTTCACGTATTTCTGTTTTTCGTACTGATGAATGTCCTGGATGAAATACATCCACAACCTATAAAAAAACATTGTTTTATGAGTACAAAAAGATAGATGAATATTAATTGTAATAATAGAAATTTCTATCTTTATTCATTATTAGTTGAAGTGTTGAGATAATATACACATAAATAGCACAATACACTTTCACATGTGACAAGACAGCAAAAGACAAAAGTCCAAGGAAATGTTACTTCAACTAAAAATAAATAATAAATATTAATATACAAACATACCATTTGTTTTCGGCATAATAACCGATTGCTCATGAATTTTCTGGTTCTAATCGTAACAGCACCTTCCGTCTGAAATAAAGAACAATAATCCAATTTCGAGGTTATGTTTTGTTTTTCATTATCTTCATTACAATTATATTGTCTTACATAAAGATGTTTAAAAAGATATAAAAAACATTTAATTTCATAATTTCACTTTTGTATTTAAACAAAATATTTCTGTTTACATTTTATTCTTCATTTATAGTGTTATACCATTAATGAAGATGTCACGCTATAATAATATAAATGTTAGATATTGGTAGAGGTTGTATCAACAAATTATATTTGTAAAAAACTGAGTAATTATACATCATTGATAACATTTTAAGGAAATATTCCATATTTTGTTCAACGATTAATTAATAGTTTTGAGATACAAAATACATACCATTTTGCTTGATTACGGTACCGCCAGCAAAAGAATTGTTACGGAAACGTGCAGCGCGATCTATAATCTATCCAACGAGACACGACTCTCGAATGTTACTAGTCAGCAGTCAATGGTTACAACCACGGCAATCGAATTTTGTTTACGTTTACTGCTTCGTTTCGTTGAACAGACCATACATATTACCAAATATACCGTCATAATTATTCTATGTAACAATGCAAAATTTTTCTTTTTGTATTAACTGCATAATTAAACAAAATAATTATTTAAGATGTTATACAATATTATTAAGTATTTTAGATGATATGTAATCATTAAAAACCAGAGTAATGTAACATTTTCTTTGTTTAGACTTTAAATTTTATTAAAATATCTAGAAACTTTCAATAAGTATTTAAAACAGTTTTATCACATTACTTTATAATAAAATACTATTTACTTAAAATAGTATTACTTTTAATATTATTAAAAATAAAGAAATATTTTTAAAAAGTGTTGTTCGTATATTTGGATTTTTGAATTTGTATTTTACTATAAGCAAAATTAAAAATTTTTTTAATTAAAATTTTTTTTATTTCACTGCAATTTCAAATCACATAGAAATTGTGTAATATTAATTTGTGAATTTCTTTGTTTTCACGTACATGAACTAATTATTTACTACTTTATCGATGAAGTACTGGGACAAATACCCGTGAGACTCTTAGGAAGACCGTAATTGCATTTGGCGCTGACTGCAATTCTTCGACCATCTGATTGGTTCTCTTCCGTGTAACGTCCATTACTCTCCTAGGAAGTTTCGAGAACGGGTACGGTACGAGCAGTAATATTGGTGAGAGTTCTATACGCTTACAACCGTTCGTCAAATTGTATTACGTGGAGTGGGACGAGCGTTAACAGCACACGAATATTTTGCACGAGTAGCTTTCTTTCTGCTAGTACAGGTAAGACTGAACACAAATAATCGTGAGGTTCAAAATATTTTAGAAAATATGTCCAAACGGATAGAATTTTCATGGTTGAATCGTGCGATCGATTATGAACTCGCGAAATTTTCTCGAGGTAGGAATTCGCATAGCGGTAACGTGTAGAGTCAATTTATGGTATAGCATGAGAATATTATGGAATATTGTAGCGATTTTCAGAACATTTTACTGATTCGGGAATTTAAAGTGGGTGTTTGGATGTTGAATAATAGTTCTATGCTTGTTGAAGCATATTGTATATTACGAAATACTCGTCAATAAGTTTTATCATAGTACAAGTCGTGCTCGTCCATGACTCGCACTTTAACGTTGAAAAATGGTGGATGTTCCCCTATTGCCTTTCTCGTTCGTGTCAATACCAAACGTGGTTGAAGTTGCAGAGTATAATCTGTCATTTAAGACGTAATAAGTTCTAATTACATCTCCAATTTCACTTGTACCATTTAAATTGGAAGATAATGCTAATTTTTTTTTTGCTTTGGAAAATCATTATTTTGTCCTTTATTACTCTTTTGTTACTCAATTTTTTACCGGCAGTCCAAACCTCCAGTATCTGCGTATGTATATATGTATATACATGTATACGTTAATAGAAGGATCTAGAAAGTGTAGTGTTCTTTGTTCCCGATACGACAAACACTGCGTTAGATTGGAACGAGGTTTTAATTTTCTTTTTTATGTCAATTAATTATATTTTATCATCTTAAAATATCATGTCGTCGCCATTTTGAAACGAAACACGCACATGGATACAATTTGCTGGATTTTTCTACGAGCGTATTAATACACTTTAAAGACTTCTCTACGTTAATTATAACATTTTTATTCAGCTTTAAGTCGATTATAAAGATCTCAAGTTTTAAATAATTTTTCTTTTTCATCTTATATATATACTTCTAATTATGTTATATCGATATTAAAATTAGAAGTATTTGAAGTTCAAGGTCATTACTCGTAATTCCCATGTTTAAAACGTGTATACGTATATAAATATCAATAATATATTTTAGTATTTTGATCTTAAATTATCTATCTCAAAAACAATGAAAAAATATAAAATTCTTTTTCTTCAACCTTTTGCGTTTATCTATACTTAATGAATTTTAATGCAAATACATAATGAGTTCATGGTACATGCATCAGGGACATACATACGTCCCTAAATTGCATAACGATTAGCATCTCAATTTGGTGTTTGACTTTTCATGTTGTATTTTTTTCATCGTGCATCTGTGTAATATTTTATAAATATAATTAAATAAATAATCATCTAATAAAAAAGTATAGTTTATAACTGTGTGATACTTTTACTATACTTCATAAAACTATTGTAACAGATATTAATACAAAACTATTTTTGATGTTTAATACGGTGTAATATACATGGATTTAATTACATTTCCATATATAAATTGACATACTACATGTGTATTTACCTGCAATTTTATTTTATTAGATATATGTATTATCAATTATAATAAATATCGATTCATATTTTATTATTTTGAAATAATTTTGTTTTAAAAGAAAATGTACATTTATTGTTATGTATATAACTGGTCTGCTACATAAAATTAAGTATTTAATATGAAATACATAATACGTATTTTGTACTAAATTTATGCATATTAATGTGAAAAGAAAATTGTACAGATAATGCTAATTTTTATAATGAATAATGAATTACATATTTATGTTATTCAAGTTGAGGAATGTTTCTATACTAGAATAACCAGCCTTTAACATATATCTAAATATATTATATATAAATAATTAGTATAAATAATGAATAATAAAATCTAATATAATATATACAATAAACATTATAACATTAATTTTATCAATAGTACTAACATATTCTTAATAATTATAAAGAAGAAAACAAAAAAACCAAAACATTATTTTGATATGTTTAATAGTTCGTGTTAAAGTAAATATCGATAAGTGATTATAAAGACATTAAATATGTAAAAACAATAGACAATTAAAATGCAAAATTATAATATTTTCTCTTTATTTGGTCTTTAGCAGGAGCAATATAATTACAATTGAAGATCGCCCAAAGAAAATAAATCAATAAAAATGGTAAAAGAAACTACGTTTTATGATGTTTTGGGTGTGAAACCTGGATGTACACAGGAAGATTTGAAAAAGGCTTACAGAAAGCTTGCTTTAAAGTATCACCCTGATAAAAATCCTAATGAAGGAGAAAAAGTTCGTATTTTTAATGTAACAATATGCTAAAGATTCTAATTGAATGTTATAAAACAAAAGTTTGACTATTAAATTTAATTCTCACATTACAGTTCAAACAAATCTCACAAGCGTATGAAGTATTGTCGAATCCGGAAAAGAAGAGAATTTATGATCAAGGCGGGGAACAAGCTTTAAAAGAAGGTGGTGGAGGAGGCAATGTGTTCTCTTCGCCAATGGATATCTTTGATATGTTCTTTGGTGGAGGTTTTGGTGGAAGGGGTCGTAGGAGAGAACGCAAGGGTCAAGATGTTATACATCACTTATCCGTTTCGCTAGAAGAATTGTATAAAGGAACCGTACGCAAGTTAGCTTTACAGAAAAATGTCATTTGTGATAAGTGCGAAGGTACATATTATATAGTAATATTTATTAAAGGTGTTTTGAACATGTGAAATGAAATGTTGCACATCAAAATATTTTTATCAGGTATTGGTGGGAAGAAAGGTTCTGTGGAACAATGTACAACATGTCATGGTTCTGGTATGCAAGTTCAAATACAGCAACTAGGACCTGGAATGCTACAGCATCTGCAAAGTATATGTCCAGACTGTAAAGGTCAAGGAGACCGTATTAATCCACGTGATCGCTGCAAACAATGTGGCGGCAGAAAAACCATTAGAGATAGGAAGATTTTGGAAGTTCATGTCGACCCAGGTATGGTACATAACCAGAGGATTGTTTTCGCTGGAGAAGGTGACCAAGAACCAGATTACGAGCCAGGAGATATTATGATTGTTCTTGAAGAGAAAGAACACGAAATTTTTAAGTTAGTATTTTATATAATTGTTACGTTTAACATTATCACATTTAACAGTATTGTATCATATTTGGATTATAATGCTTGTTAATTATATTATTTTAGGCGTTCGCGTCACGATTTAATTATGAGGATGCAATTGGAGCTTGTAGAAGCTCTTTGTGGGTTCCAGAAAGTAATTCGCACTTTAGACGGGAGAGACTTAGTAATAACTTCATATCCTGGATCTGTTGTAAAACATGGAGACTTAAAGTGCATTCTGAATGAGGGAATGCCGATTTACAAAGATCCTTTCACACATGGCAGGCTTATAATTCAATTTGTAGTGAATTTCCCAAAATCTACGGACCCGTCTGTCATTTCAACACTCGAACAATGTTTACCACCAAGAGAAGAGGTTATAATTCCAGAGGGAGCAGAAGATTGCTCTCTTATGGACTTGGATCCAGATCAAGAAGTGAAGCGAAGAGAACAACGACAAGCGTATGAGGAAGACGAAGGAGGTTCTTCCGGAGTTCAATGTGCCACGAATTAATTCAATTACATCAATCCACAATAAATATGATCATTCTTTCATTTTAAACTTTTGTCCCATTCGCTCGATTCTGAATCATATGTATTAACAGAAGGACGAAAAAATGCGGACACATAACAGTTTTTCAAGACAGACGACAAAAACCTGAGAAAAATGTTTAGATAAGTGCACGACTGTGAAACTTACACCTGCGGAATCACTATTGATTCTGGTATAAAGATCACATACACAAATACTGAATTGTATAGGAGACCTTTAAACGCTGTTGATGGTACATTTATTATCACTTCTGAATTAAACTATAAATTCTGGTGAAAGCTGGTAAACTGGTTACAAATTACTTCATCGCTTGCTGTAGAAAAGTATTTAAGGAGATGTACTTATCAGTAAGCAGAGTGATAAGGAAAATTGAATTTATTCAACAATTTGTGACGTCGTGTAACGTTAATAATGAAAGCAAAACATAATCAAGTCCATCGTATAACGCTGAACGTTCTGATTACTTTCTGCTATTTGTGAATATCTTTGTTTAAGTTTTCGACTTTCATCGATACGCGCATACTGCGAATGCGAGAAGTAAAGTTAGACAGTCGAACAAAATTAGTAATCTTACCTGTATTCGCATATTCCTTGAAATTCTTTAAATTATTAGTATTTTATTACAATACAAGCTTCTGGAATTTAAATCGATGTCTATATTAGTAATATGACGATCGTGAAAATAGTATGAAATATCGATGAACACATTTATTATAACAGAAATAAAATGTAATCTTGATCTATAGACTTCAAAATTATTTTTTTTTTTCAGTGGTACATTATTCCATTACATGTAGGTAGTGTTTAATATTTGTTTATAGTCTCATATAGTGACATATGACGATATTAAAAAAAAAATCTTGTTTATTCAAAATACAGTTCGTGGAAAAAATGTGGTTCCTGTGTGTGTATAACTGGACTTATACCTGCGCGTATTCATTATCTGTTGTAATAAAAAACAAGATTTGTGCGTTCTAGTATTTATTTATAACCATAATACTGGAACTGAAAGTAAAAAGTATAATTTCAGAAAATGCATTCAATAACGTTATAAAAAAGTTGCTCTTTTTAATATATAATATATTTCATTAAAATTGAATAATGCGCGTAAACAACTGTCCATTTTAATGATCGTACGGCTGCATTAAATTAAACACGCCTTCAATCTTCGCATAATTTACTGTATACTAGGTCATGTACTCGCCCGCAATTATTGTAGCGAATTTAAATAGACGCGTATTATAATCTTATTTATTATAGATAAATTGGTGATTGATTAGTACGGTTTTCAATCGTCTCAAATAAATTTGAAAAAGTATAATGTCAAGTATGTCAAAACAAAGAAAGGTGTTTAAAATTCGACCTCTGATCCCTCATGTGCATGTTATATTTCAATTTTTTTCGCAATCAACACATACATATGTATGTGTATATATACATATACATTTAAGAAAATTATTTTCTTAAATTTTCAGTTTAGTTTAGTTAAGTGTCGGCACTTACGAAAGATTTATTATGCACGTATAAATTTAATTGGAATACGCATGCCAGTATATTAAATAGTGGCATTAGTAGATGTAACAATGTTAACGTGCCTTTGAGTTACGTAGAATAGCCTAACGATGGCGATATAATCGCGGCGAGGGTCGATGTTTTTGTAACGTGCGTATACGAGTGCCCGAAAGCCAGACGTCGGAGATGCCGCAAAGGTTTCTGGGTATGCGGAGGGAGCCATATTTTTCCAATATCAGTTACGCGAAAACAGCGTACGCATAAGATCTGCAAAATGGAATTTCGTTCGATGGTTGGTGTCGAAGAAGTGTTTCACGAAAGAAAGTGATTACGAGATAGGGAACGAGGGATCAGTGCGAGCAAGCGAAGCGACTGTGCTAGTCAGAATATAATAAGCGTGCGTTTCCACGCGATCAAGAAGTGAGGTTCGGTGAAAACGATGAGCGCGGCCCGCGCAGGTGTTCGAGTCGAGAAGAGGGTTAGTTAACTTAACCCGAGTTCGTAACCGCGACTGGTGGTAGTGGTGGTAGTACTAGTGGTGGTGGTGGAGGCAGTGGTGGTGGTGGTGGTGGTGCTACTGCTGCTGTGACGATGACACAGCGTCATAACACGACGTACGTCCGTCCGTGCGATTTAACGCGAATTGTTACGGCAATATAAAGTGTTTTTTGTACCGAGAGTGCATTCGCGCCATTACCGATCGAGTGAGTCGTGGCTCGGTCACTATTAACCTTTACGTATTCAGTGTCGAAGAAAATGGCTTTCTTCTTTAGTGTGTGAGCGAAGATTCAGAGTAGCGTATTTTTTTTTTAGTGACAGTGGCTCGTAATGACATAATCGAATTATATTTCGTTATTTCTCGGTTGAGAAGTGCGTACATGTGAAACGGAGTAATCAGAATTGCGACCGCGAATAACGCGACGGGACCGTGGCAATGACACAACGACCTCAACGACCTGACTTTCTTATATAGTTCAATTTTTCATGGTTAGAAGTGTGGCATTCTTTTTCACCAAAGTTTACTTAAACGTTACTCGTTGGCATCTGCAACGTTGAGAAAAATCTCTGACTCGTAACGTCGTTTTTTCGGCGTAACATAGTACACGCGTTACAAATAACAGTGTGTTGAAGAGTCTAGGTTAGTTGAATGCTTGGCCCCATTGTGTTGTTTCGACGCGACTGAATCGGTGAACGAGACAAATGAGCGAGCCGTCGCTTTGTAAATCGACCTTGTAAATGACAGCAGAAGCGTAATTTCCTAATAAACAATGTTATCCGCTTGCTCTACATCGAACCGGTATAGGGAATGACAATTTCAAAGGAATTGTTTTCTTCCCACTGCAGATGTCATAGGATTTATTTAACGAAACACGATTTACTTATCCATTGTAAGTAATTATTCGATTTTGAGTTGTTCTTTCGTAAAAGAAATCTATTGGCCCGCGTAAGCATACAATCGAAAGAAAGTGAAATAACGCTCTTATTATCAGAGCAAACAAGTTTTCAAAACAAAAACATATTAACTGAATGGAAGATGTCGACTCGTCTTATTATTTTCTTGTAACATGTGATTGTCGGATAAGGAGAATAACACTGACGTAATTTTACTGTGATCTTCGACGCATTAAAATCACGAACGACCAACGAAACTAGTACCATGGTAGAGTGCACCGATCGTAGGAGAGAGGTTAGACGGACATTGACCGGTGAATAGCGCGTGTCTGTGATCCGACGGATGCTCTCCAA
Organism: Bombus terrestris; assembly: GCF_910591885.1. NCBI lineage: Eukaryota > Metazoa > Arthropoda > Insecta > Hymenoptera > Apidae > Bombus > Bombus terrestris. The sequence goes on along the minus strand of NC_063272.1, from coordinate 11,644,840 downwards.
TTTCAAAATCTTGGCACCGTTAGTACGAGTCTGTAATTAGAAACAAGGAAAGTGTTTGTGAACGTGCATGTGATTTAAAAATTGGCGAAGAAATTAAGAATCGAGCGAACGAAGAACAATCGGTGAAACTATCCATTTGGTATGCCGTGCGCGGTAAAGCCGAGGATGTCGAAGAACGAGAACGTGGATGACAGGTGTGAGATTGTAATGATCGGTGAGCGTGCGTGGCCAAGAGGAACGACCGAAAGAACGCGGTGGATTTCGGTGGTGGGAAACGCGTGATCATTCCCGTTTATGGAGGATGCAGCAGAATCTGGAGGTGTCTCCACGTAGGCGTGCTACCTGGGTTCCAGTGATGTCGGTGTCGGGGTTACTTGCAGCGCTGCTGGACCTGGACCATGGCCGGCAAGCCTGAGCAGCCGTCCACGCACCCTGCTCTCCCGAATCACGGTCATCATCACCATCATAATCGACAACAGCAGCAACAACAGCAACAGCAGCAGCAGCAGCAGCAACCACAGCAGCAACAGCAAGAGCAACAGCATCCGCAGCACGCACAGGGGATTCAACAAAATAGCGTTCTAGTCTACGTATCGGGGGAGAATTTTGCGTACGCGACGGCGGTCGGTCAGAATGCCGCCGCCGCTGCTGCTGCTGCTACCGCAGTCGGCTATCAGTCTCCGCAGCAGGCGACGTACGCCGGCATTCTGCCGCCGCAGGTGGCGACGGCGGCGGCGACGTTTCCCGCCAAAACCGCCATTTATTGCAATGATAATAACAGCGCCGTTGGCAGCACGGTTGCCGTAGCTGGCAGCAATAATTGTTGTCGGTTAAAAACACTCGAGTATGTGTCCACCGATGGAGAGTCGAGCCGATCGGCACGATCCATATCAACCAGTAACACCGAAGACGAAGAAGATTACGGAACGATCGTTTCCAACAACGGTTTATTATACAGACAAACGAATCTAGTTGAAACAACCAGCACGTCCGCGACCACAACGATGACGTGCGTAGTGTCGGCGTGCGACACGAAGAATCCGGCGAACCGAAATCCATTGGAAAACGACTCGAATAATACCGAAAACCTCGCAACCAATAACGTAGAGCCGATCGGCAGGGTGAACGCCGGTGAGATGCTACCCAACAAATTATTTCCATCGAGAATCCACGGTGAAATTTATCCAGCAGGAGCGAGACTACCTGACACGGGTTATACCAATAGCGGCAGTCAAATCACGCAGAATAATCTCGGGGAGGGTTGTATCAGTCTTTTAAACGACGACGCTTGTGTTACGTACGTACGGCCGGGAAACGAACCGTCTCAAGCATCCGCGAGTGTTTTTCAAGGCGACAGTGTCGAGCAACGTATCAATATGGACGAGAAGAGCCGGCAACAGGACGGTTTCGATAACCAAACCGGCTCGTCGCTTTCTTCGTCCAGTTCGAACGTCGGTGTTGTCAGTGGTGGCGGTAGTGTTGTTGTTGTTGGTAGTGGTGGTAGTGGTGCGACTAGCTGTGACTCTGTCCGATCTGATACCGGTGAATCGTCGACTTATAGTAGCCTGAGCAGCCCCGAAAGTCAAAGTCAATCGGCACACGACAGCTTGTCTGCCGCGACGACGGTTAACGGCGGCGGTTCGTGCGCGCAGCAGGCTGCGCGTCAACCGCCGCTTCCGCGCATCAACAACTCGAACAATAACAATAATCAAGTTCAACAAAATGTAGTGCTGACGATGAACGGTAGTGCAGTGATTACGCAGCAGCAACAACAGCAGCAGCAACAAGCGATTACGGTACCACGTGGATGGAAAAGGATATGCACCAACGGGGTCATCATTTATATCAGGTGAGTTCTTTTTCCTTTTTTCCGGTCACGATCGCTTTCTAATTGGCTTGTGTGGAATGTGTGTTCACTTCGTTTTTCATTCTGTTGTTGCGTAATACGTTGGAACCAAAATGATTATATTTTCTATTATATTTTCGAGTGTTGTATTTCGGAATATAATACTTATTCAATTATATACAATTATTGCTATATGTGTAATGCAGTGACGAAACGGCTATTGTAATTCGTATAGAAGACAGATAGATTTCAATGTATAACGAGAAACGAAATTTTGTCCAATTAAATTTCATGAAATGTATCTTCATTTTTTTACGATATAGTAATTTAGGTTGTGCAACTTATATAATGCATATCACATACTTCATGATATGCAGTTTTTAGAATGACTGCGTCTGTTTATTAACATTGTATTATTCTTAATTTGCATTCACATTTGTATTAATTATTCATCGCTTTAGTCATTATAAGTCATCCTAATGGCATCATTGATTTGCAAATATTCCGAGTTAAATTAAATAAAAAAAAAATAGAGCGGAATGTGAATATACAGATAGAAAAAATAGAGAGATTTTTGACAAAATAAATAATTCTTCAAATTACATATTATTAATTAATTTATAGCTTAACTTAAGCTTGAAATGCTATACGTAGATGATTATAATTCAACCAATACGATAAACCTAAATAAGTGTACACAATCGCGTTTCTATTTCAACAAAAGACAACATTAATTTTGCCGAAACGACATTTTTATTAAATGCAAAAACTCGAGATCTAAAATTGGTAGTTTCGCTATCGACATTCGATTGCCTCGTATCGCACGAAAAATAAAGAAATACGATTTTTAATCGCATAAAATCGTTAAGCGCACGTAAAAATTTCTATTATCGCGTTATTCAGAATTGATTTCATCGGGGTTTGTCTCAGTGGTTTGCGGGTTAGTGGTATCGATCCGCGGTTAAATGCTCTTGCTAGAACTTTAATTTCGCTAATGGAATTAAACTGCGTCCAGCGTCGGGCAAATAAGATTAGCGAAGTGACTGGTAAATTAGGATAGAAACCGGGGGACACTGCCACGTGAGAGATTCCCCTCTTTTGTGCGTAAGGTCGTAGGCATGGTGAGGTCTCACAGAGAAACGAGATCGTTAGTCAAAAATGACTTACGGCAGTTCGTTCTGATAATAAAGCATCGAGCGTAACAAGCGCTCGCAAGATTCGTCACCTAAGCACAGAGACACTCGCCTCTTCTTTCGTCGTAGATCTTAAAAAGGTTTTGTCCCCTTTCCGTCCTTTGTAATCTTTCCCGACGTTCGAGTAAAAAACACGAATTTTCTGGGAGCCAAGGCTCGCCGTTGAACGCCCCCTTTCCCGTCCTCATCCAGTACGTTAAAAGCGAAGGCGTCTTCCTTCTAACCCCTCATTGTACTTTTATGGTTCTTTTCAAAGTCCGTTCGAGGGTCACTTTCATCTTTTCCACCGTGCCTTTTTTACGGTTGTCTCCGCCAAGATGTTACGCATCCTCCCGCTGTCTTCCTTTGCTTCCTCCGGCTTCTTCTTTTTTCTAAGGGCACGTTTGTCCCGTCTGCGCGTAACGTGTAAAAATTGCACGGATTAAATTCTCTGACGTGCGCCGCGTAGGTAAATAAATTTGTAGCTGTTCGGCGTAGAAGGAAGATCGTTTCGTGACGAGTACATGTGCGGTTCTCAAGGATCTTTTTATCGAATAGTGGATACAACATCGTTTATCTCGTAAATAATTTTCACATTCCAATAGTTTTCAACAATTTCTTGTCTGTATTATAAAATCCCCTATACGTGTATGTTTTGTATATAAATTATTTCCTTTGAAGCGGTTATTTTTTCTTTTTCCAAATTAGCTAACAATAATACAACGTTTAATCAATGTATTCAATTTGGACTTTAAGGGAAAATAACGCCAGTTTGAGGAATGCATCAAGGATTCAGACATACCTGATTTTGTTAAATTACAATGCTTATCTATTCCCGAATCGTTTTTTAAAGTAAAATTTCTTAGAGTAAAATGCTTTGCCACCAGTTTATTGTTTATTGTCTTGTCTATTAGAAGAAGCGTTAATCGAATTATGGATAAAGAGGAAATTCCAAAAGAATTACAAAAACCATTTTACGAGGTCTAAGCAGACGTAATATCGTACTTTGCGAGTGACTTCAGATGGGCGCGTAGATGCAGCTTTCCCCAGGTTAGTTGACTTGGCGAGTGACGGGATCGAGGTCTCGACAATCGCGCAACGTGATTCTACACGGATCACTTGGGATCAGCTGCGACGGGACACATCTACCTTTATGTCGAACGAGGGAAGTTGATTCCTTGAGACGCTGCAAAGCGCAAAGGGTATCGTCTCATGGCGTAATCGTGTACCATAGCGGAGAAAAGGTCTGACCTGGTCTGTTGCAAACCTCGTTAAACGATCCTTCCCAGGCTGCCACGAGTCACGGTTTAAACGACGTCTAAAGAACCCTGACAAACAATACTTCGTTACCTGAATGCCTTTAGCCCATTGGTCCATTTTCTTTTCTGACCAGAGAAGAATTCGGACGCATGATCATTCCGATTTATATTTGTGTACATATATTTATCTCGTCCTTTATTCTTTTTGGAATCACTTTGAAACGCTTCGATTCTAGTTGTCTATTTACCTAAAGCGCTTGTTTGAATAAAAGAAAGGGACAAAAAATTATGTTTTTGCCTTGCTACCTGTTTTAAAGTATCAATTTCTTTACTCTCGCTGATTGTATCGTTTCCCATGTAATAATTCCTTTTTTTACTTGATAGATAGAAGATTATGAGATTATAAGATTTAATAAGAAAATTGTTGCAAACTCGTACACCTTTTTACCTTCTTCTCTATGTTAGATTCAAATATCTGCGAAGCTTTAAATTTATAAGATGGACATCGCTTCGAAACAACGATTTCCTGATTGCGGTTCCTGTAGGATGGTTCTTAAGAAGTGATTTATCGACGGCATATTGGCCGTCAGTAATACAAAATCGTCGAACCGTTGGTTGAAATCGGTGATCGCTAAATTATAGACCTTGACGAGACTCCTTATAATCGTGATCCGACGTGTTCATTGAGAAAAAGATTTCTAAGATCGGCGATGCTGTCAAAGTAGCCGCATAAATTGCTCAAGACGAAAACGATGAATTCATCTTACGTTCGAAAATTCTGCTAGCGAAGACAAATAGTTTTTGTCTTGCCGGATAAATCGTCGATATATCTTGGCTGTAGGGCAAGGATTCCTTCAAAGATTCTTAAGCTTCAGCATCCTTCGTCCAAGGCGATGTATGGCAGGACAGATTCTCACATCGGCTCGTGTACAGGAAGCGGAGGAATGGTCGGAAGGAAGGAGAGGGGAGGGGCATATATAGGAAGGGAAAAGGAATTTCGTTGAACTGCGGTGTTCGTGCGATCATTGATTTACGATGGTACGTCGTAAATACCAGCGGTGATGTACGACCATGCTTCCCCTCCTCTCTTATCCTTTACCCCTGCATACTCTCCCCTGTTTTCCCTCGTAAGTTTCTTCTTCACTCTTCTTTCGCCTTCGCCACCGACGTTCCCTTTACGGTCCTCTTCTTGATTTATAATATCTACTGGCCTGTTGTCTCTTTTCGTTCTCTCTTCTCGTACATACCTCCTAGGTGCTCGGACTCTTGGTCCTCCCCCAACCTTCTCCCTTTTCTCTTTTCTCGTGTGTACCGTCGTGTTGTCTCCTCGTATCAACCGTAGCTTCAGCTTTGACGTTCGTTCTTTCGTCCGCTTGTCCTTTCCGTTCTTTTTTACTTTTTTGACCTGACTCTTATCCCCTATATACATATCTACTATTCGCGTTGAAATGGTAAACGTTCTGCGAGATTCTCGGACGCAAGTCTGCGATGTCTGAGACGTTTGATCGTGCTTTTTTCTTTGATATTTCTCTCGGATACGAGCGAAGTAATTTCGCGAAAAGCTTATGATATTCGTAGCGCGATTATCATATCAAGTGGCAATAAAATTTCTCTCCTGGTAAGAAGTTTGATAATAGAACAAGCACAGTTGTACACGCGCAAGTGTATTTATCAAATTGTAAGTCGATCGAGATCTCTTCTTATTTGATACGTAATTTAAAAAACAAAGATTTCTTTTTTTCAATCGTGTGATGAAGAATTGCTCCGATAAAAGGAGAAAAGAGCTTGTAATCCAAAACTTGTTACTTCTGTATGCGTGTATCTCCCTCTCCCCTCTCTCTGTCTCTCTCTTTCCATCGTTTTCTCAACGTATTAATATTTTTAGTAAGTTATAGCGCAAGAGGTGCCAGATTTTAGTTTATGTTCACATCTGTTCGCCAGTTTATGTATTTTTCTTTGGTAACTACGGACCGTGTTTTAAATTAAATTAAAGACGGAAGGACTAAACGTTTGCCACTTGAAATTTGAGGTAAACCAAGCGAGCGAAAGGAATTATCATCAAGGATGGGAAATTGATGGCAATGAAATATTCACCTGCTCGTTCTTGAAATTATTCGAACCCTTTTGCAATTATAATTCCATTCAAATGGGAAGTGTTGATAACGTTCAAGAATAGTACCTTGAAGTGTCACGACGTATTAATATTTGACCCGTTTAGATGGATGTTTTGGCATGTTTGTTTTTAATGTAAATCTATTTAAATTAGTGCTGTTGCGACGCAGTTTGCGAGATTCAGCACAGATACTTGGCATTGCAATTATTCCTGGCTGAGCACTTTGAATATTCATTAGAATACTTACTTTGCATAGTGTTAAGTGCCATCATGAAATTTGTAATTGCGCTAGGGTAAAGGATAATCCCGTGAGCGGTTTCCATTCTATGGTCTGGAATGTGTTTCGACGTTATACTTATACGACCCGGCTTTGCCTCTATTTTCGTTTATACTTTCTTATCGATTCTATTTCTAGCCGCGAGTATGAAGAAACCACGATCTAAATTTGATATTATTTAATTTCATGTTTTATTTATTTTCCATCTTGTATTTATTTTCATATTCTATATGATATCTTCTATTTTCTATTTGTGCTTACTATTCTTTAATCATTTACTAGCTGTTCTACATATATATAATATTACTAACAATTTTATTTTTCTTCTATATACGTAATAATAAATATCCAATATCTTTTATATTAATAATATCGTATCTTGGGTATAAGAGAAAAATTAATCGAAAATATAGAAGTTTCGCTTATTTTTTTAATTTAAAATTTTCTTAAGTATTACATTTCATATAGCGAAATTAAAATATACAGTACGTGTAATATTTATCCGTTGTTAGAAGCTGCAATAGGCTGTTGCATTTCTCATCGCATATTATTTGTTATTTATGTTTCTTAAACATTCGATGACGATATGGATCGAATTTCGAAACAAATATTAATTATTGGTTGAAAGCAACGAGTTGCTTAATAATCTCGGAGGATGGTTGTATAATGATATTATAAACAAGTAATTAACCACGTGGACGTTTTCGGTATCTGATTGAGTACGTATAAATTGAAGCGCAAGCGATTCGATCGATTGTCATTGTTTGTTCTGTAACGTCAATTGTATGTTAATTATATTGGGTCTATTAAAGTTTTTCTTCTAAATCGATTACTTTTATGCCAACGTTACACACTTTTCAAAATTGTATTCCAATTATTAAGCACGTGGGTAACGAATTTTTATATTAAAAGTAAATGTGTTTTAGAATATTCAACATAATCTTTAACTAGTTTCAACATAGCTTTGAACTAATATTCCTATCCAGCTTGATTTTACAAAATATGATTTCCCATGAAAAGAAATTGCGTTATTTTTTTGCAACTACTTAATCAGTATGTTTATGAGTTTACGCATAAAATTCTAATGTTCGATGAGAAATAAAAAATATTCGTTCAGAAGAAAGAAACAATTATGGATTAGATAAATAAAGTGTTAATTACTTTGTGTACTTCTCTGACCAAAGGATTAATTACATATTTATACGCGATTCGTGTATGCAATTACTTTAATAGAATGATTCATGAAAAGGGAAATAATATTAATACCATTTTCAAATGAACCTTTTCTTCCGAGCTATTCACTTTCTATACACGCAAATGAGAAAGACAGAAACTTCTTTTTTCCCTTTGTGAAAAGAGTGCTGATTAAAAATACTTTTATAAAGCTATAGGCGTCTGTATGCGTGAAGCAAAATCAATTTTCTTCGCTTATGAACACATACATATATGCGTGGAAAAAAATTCCATTGCTGTGGTCTACGAACGCTTATATGCCTTCAACGAAGTCTCTAATTATTTTCATCGAGCAAAAGCGCGCATTACAGCTGTATCTTCCTCGAAGTTGAAAGTTGAAACATCGAATACTTCTTTTTTTACAATTTACTAGACTTATATCTCAATTAGTTCATGTATACTTGCTCATAATCTTTATAAGAAGAAAGAATACTTTATTCAAGTCATGAACGTATCTTGTCTCTCTAAAATATGTATACACAAAGATATAAGATAAAGTATTTTCCAGGAAATACAGAGAAGGATTTGTACCGAAGATGTTAAAATTCGCGATTATATTAATCGTAAACATTTAAAGGAAAGTAACATTTTCAATAAATATAGAATAGGTAGTACTTAAGATAATACTTACATATGACTATCCATGCTTTTCTGATGTACTTTCACGTATCATTTGGTACTCCGAAAATACCTGTCGCATTTACTCTCACGGCTCTCGGTATATCTTCTTCTCACTTGGTCTGGCAGCGCGTGGCGCGTTATTTTAAAATCGAAATGTTCCTAGAGCGTGTACCGCTTTCTAAAATGCATCGTAGAGCTGACGACTCGTCACGGCATTTAATCTTCTTTCCCCATTGGTGAACGTGTCTTTTAATAGAATCATATTCTACCGCATTCTTGCGTGTTGATGTACGGCGATTATTATCGAGCGAAGAATCGCTCGCTCATTTGTAACACAAACGGCCGCCGGTTGGCTGGCAGGAAAAGTGGCTCTGCCGTGAAATCAATGAAGATCGATCGAAGGGAAAAACAACAGGCCGCTCGCAAAGCGTACGCAGTATACGATTCTGTATATTATGTATATTACTAAAAAGTATTCCGATACGTACTCGTTTATTTTTGACACGACGTATTTTAATGAAGAAATTACGGTTAAAAGGATGTACGCTTGTATTTTATCTTTCGTTGTTACCATATCTGTGAATAGTAGGTATCTATGCCAGTCCATACATTTACGAGCATAGCTAAAGAAATGGAATCTACATAAAGATTTGGTTCATCCTGTAAATATCGTAACGAGTATTTTATCTTGGGTATTTTTGCATAACATATGTTTTCTGTACAAATTGAAACGTTTAACTTTGCTATAAATTGCGTAAACATCTGTAATGCAATAATAGAAAATTGCCTATTAAAAGATAATGTGTACCGATGGAAGTAATAATTTTAAGAATTAGGATAGGACGAATAAAAATCGCGTATGTCTCCCAAAAGAAAAGATCCATTATTTTGTGAATTTTGTAATGTTAAAATATTAATAACAAACATTATACGTGTCTCTTTATACATTAGTCGTTGTTTCTTTTTATTCTCTCTAAGATAGTTTTGCGTTCTTACGGTTTAAAAGATATTTTAACTTTAATTTTGTAAAGTTCTCCGTATGAAATAATTCTTGCATCGACCAAGAGTAACCAAAATACGAACGATTTCAAGATACACGAAACGCTATACAGGCATTTGTAATTCCACGTAACTTTGTCACTCTTCTGTGTCCCTATTAGTCGTAAACGTTTGATGTAACAATAAAAGTTTTATCTTCAGATCGCCCAGTTCCTAAACTATGAAGCAGATAAAGAATATTCTTCCAAACTGATAAAACCTCCAGGTACATAAATTCAAGCGGTGGTACCTAAAATCGTCGAGCAAATTGACGATTTTCATTCTAATTAATGATACCAAACTAATTAAATGAAACTTAATCGAAACCAATAATACTGGCAATTTTTTAAACAGACAATTCCAATTTCTAATCTATCGATCTCGAAAAGGAGGTCGTAAATGTCTGCGGTCGTTAATTCCCTCGTATATTATACACTTTGGTAAAATGCAAATACTGTTACCACTAATCGATCAAACTGTCCGGATATTTTACGAACGGTAGCGTATGCGTGGCGATGGAAAATTAAGGTTAGCAGCACGAACGATTAGACCGTTGCTTTTGGGACGACGCAGAAGGAAATGGCGGAGGCGAGGGCGGTGGGTCAGCAGGGCCCCGGTCCGAGCAAAAGGGATAAAGAGAGGGATCACTCGGCTGCGAGAGGAGACGAGAGGAGAGAACAGAATGAGCGATAGTTGCGCAACCACACCTCCACCGGCGTCGAGCGGCGATTACGCAAACGTGATAATTAATTGCCAGTGTTCTCTGTTTAATGACTCGTCAAGTCGTTTGCTAAACACGCCAAATCACCGGTACGTCACGAAAATCGCTATACAGGTGCATCGTTGCGTGTCGAAGCTGTTAATTCCACGGCGTAGTTGCATAACCGTCGCGGCGATAAGATCCTCTCCTCTCTTTTTTTTCTTTCCTCTTTCTTTCATTTCGTTTTTCGTTTTTCTCGCGAACTCTGTATACCTCGTCAATGGCTCGATGTAGTTTAGATTTTAGCATCGTTCCTCGTTAGCCCCGGGATGCGCCCGTGATACATCGTACGTTGGAACGATGCTCGTGAGTCATCGAGTTTGATTGATATCACGAGAGACTGTACACTATACATTATACGTACTCGTTCCTCGTTGATACGAAATTTATAACCTGCATTTAAATAAGGTTTCGGAAGGTGATTTAAATTTGAGAAAATTTCGTATTTAATCCTGTTACGCCCTTTGCTTTATCTGCCGCGTAATTGTGTTTCCTTAATTTTTGGTATGTTTTCGACTTAATTCTGTTTCTAACACGATGTTTCTTCTTTTTTTTTTATCTATTACGAATCAATTTAATTACGAAGTATCGCGGTTGATTTATGTCTGTGAGCAAGAAAAGTCGAATGAAAAGAAGAAAAGATTGAGAGTTATTAAAAAAAACTTATGGTAGCAAAGATTTTGAAACTTGTGGGCAAACAGGAGCATACCCTATAGGATATACATATGTGCTATCCAAGTGTATCATCGAAGATCAGACGAATTCAACAGAAGGTTTAGGTAAGAACGAGTTTCGCATAACGTCGGTAGCGTAACGGTAATCCTCACTGCTTACGAAACCGGCGGTCGGGTGTTCGAATCCTGTAGGGAGTTGAATTTGGCTTTTTCGCGACACCCAATCCATAATTGGTTTTACATGTTCCTCGTTTGGAGATATATGAGCTCGAAAAAATCAAATATTTCGTGTTGCCCGATGATGAATGAAAAAATAATCGCGGCCAGGGTCAATCTAGCAGAAGAGGCACACGTGGCTGGGGTACTTAGTTACCGCGATGTTCTGCCTCGGGAAGGTCTGAGATAAAGTTTGCCTCTCTTCCAACAGGGAGAAGGGACGCTCTAGAAGGGCGATCCTGTAAATGGGATACGAGAAAACCAGAAACAGCGGTAAACCAGCCTTCTGTCGCCGTGGACGCCAAGTGTTTCCCTTCTCCTTCTCTTTCTTCTCTATGGTTCCTATTCTATGGTCCCATTCTACGCTGTCACGTTCTTCATAGTTTCTTCATAGCGTTTGCCTTATTTTCACGTTTCCTCTCCCGAATCCCTGCAACTATGTTTCTTGAGAATACGAGAGAAAGAGAGAGAAAGATGGGAAAAACTGGCAGAGGTCGGCTGGCCATACCGATGGAAATTCTCGTGACTCGCAATTTCAGTACAATCTGCAAGCCATCCCTCCGCGTCTATGTATCTACACTCGTATTTCGTGGACTCTTCTAAGGTGGGGTGGAACTCAATTCAGACTAATCTGACTCTGGCCCGTTTATTAAAACCTGAGGGCTGTCTTTTTTACGAGCGTCGCCGACCTCCTTTTCCTTTTTACCGACTGGAGCTCTCGTTTGTCATTAAACAAGTAGTCTTCTCGCTCGTTTCTAATTTATCATCTGATGTTTAACAATGGATCTCTATCCGTTATAATCGTACGATCGAATCTTGTTTACCTTTAATCTGAATCTAATTAACTCTTCGAGTGGGTTAATTTTAATTAAATATTAAAAAAGAATGTATTCCCAATTTATTGTATTCTGTGTTTAACAGAAGGATTGCTATATAAATTTTAAATCAAGAGAGAGTCCGTTTGTTGAGTCAAACGTGAAATTATTGTCAAACATATAATGTAGATTTAGATTAGAAGTTTTAAGAATTAACAAAAAGGTATTCAAGATATATATAAATGGTAACAAAACAAAGATATTGTTTGACCATACTTGACCGTTCTTTACGATCTGTGCTAGGTACCCTGAGAAATTTATTTAATCGAATACGAGCATCGTTGAATCAAATATTTATATCAGTTGGTTAAATCTTAAATCAAATTCTTGTGGAATAACGTTCATCGCTTGACGGTCTTATTTCCGTCAAGGTCCTGAATTGCTTTCGACGCATTTTGTATTGAGTAATGGGCTAATTATAGTTTTCACTTGTTCAGAAACTGTGGTTGGCATCGATCGTCGAAATAACGTTCCACGGGGCGCATCGAGTTTACAGAGTGTTTTTAACTTGCTCGTTTCGTTGATCAGAATTTTCATCGCAGCCGATCGATCGATGTTACCATCGCTTTCTTTTCTTCCTCGTACTCGTACGATAAAATCGTTCGCTGCGAAGATAAACGATGATCGGGATGTTCCTGTTTCGCTGTTCGTGTCAATTTGTTATCGTCATTGGCGCACGTTTGCGATCGCGTACACGCGTTTCTTGTATATTCTCCGCCGGCTTTTTTCTCTCCCTTTCCTTTTCTTTTTTTTTTGTTTTGCTCCCCCCTTAGTTCCCTGGCGTCGAAGATCTACGCGCAAGAATACACGCGGTGTGTAATTTATAGCTGTGCTGATTGTACGCACTACTGCGCCGCGTGGCGTGTTTCTGAGTCGATAACATCGAGAATACGCACCTGGTTCTACGGCTGATGTGTGTATCGCGTACTCGTCGTTTCACTCTGATTAAACAAAGATACTTTTAAACATTGTTGTGATAAGTCTTCGTTAAACACTTGAAAAATCTTCGTTTGCTTGCGATTACTCGCGCGGGTAATTTTCATGCGTAGCGCTGTTCGATCGCACTTTTTGCACATAAATCTTGGTGATTCATTTTCTACGTTTTACGAGTACTTGTAGAACTACCTCTCTTCCTTGCGCAAATAAAAATGTAATCTTGTTCGTTAACATTTTTTTTTTTAATCATTTATGCGTTGAGAATCGTTTAAAGCAAGTTGATTAGCAACCGCAGCACTTTTTGAAACTAAAACTTATGTTCCGAAAGGATAAAGAGATGGTGAATTTTTATTTGTACATGTACAATAACATTTCTGACTGTTTTATTGTATACATTCGAGAACAACATGATATAATAATTTGCGCGTTATAAATGTCGCCCTAACGACATCGGTGGAATGTAAAGGGTTAAATTTACGATATTAAGGTAATTTTGAAACAGATGGACTTCTCTTAATCGACCGTTGCGGGTTGTATACTTCCGCTGTATAAATGGCTAGCCGGTTAATCTGAAAATATACGCTCGATATCATTTGTAGCGTGTAAATAAAATAATATATGCACGTGTGCACGTATGATATTAATTATTTACATATTACGTATAGATATAATATATTATAACAAATAATATCTATTGAATATTTATGAACTTAGGTGAGAAATGAATAATTTGGACAGGTTGCTAATTGCTAATCTTAATAATTCATATTAAATTATAATGTTAAGAAAACAGGATTTTTGAATTAGTCTCTTTCTACGTATACCTAATTTCTCTTTTATGTCATTTCAATATAAAATCTGTGCGGTGTATTCACTTGTGTTTGAATGAATTTTTTTCTCCATGGATCTGTTAATAAAAGATACAATCGATTAAAACGGAGCTTATTGTATAATAGGAAGTCTACTGTATTTTAGATGCTTGAATTATTATGTTTACCAGTGCTGTACTAACAATAAGTTATCTTCTCAGAACGTGTGGTAATTACAACACACTGTCGTTATAAATAGCTTCGAAAACAAATTTGCTCCGGTCCATCTGACCTTTCAACAAAAATTATATTATTGCATTAAGCTGATTTATTAGATTTTCTTGAAAATCACCCGTTGTACGTAAAATAGAAACTTATTTTCAGGCAATAGAATAAGATCTTAAAGCGTCTTAAACGATAGGATAATACTAGTTCCTACGGCTATGAGAAATAATATTATGATTGCTAGAAATTGATTAAAGAATTAATCTTCGTGAAAATGTTATAGAAATATAATGTAAAATTCACAGACATTAATTACAATCGCTATAATAATGCAGCTGTGACGCATTGCCCATTTTGCTCGGTCCATTAGTTCATTTCTATCTGAATTATCCCGTAATTAGGAACAGTTCATACGTTATGCAAATATTATGAAACTTAATTTAACGTGAAATTTCATGTTGATCAAATTTCCAGGGGAACTTGACTGACTTAAATATTTCGTTTCGTTGATACTAGTTTCCCGATCTAAACGCTTTTTTGATTTCATTTTGTCGATAGCTGACATACCGTGATTTGTTCTTGAATCGTTATCATCGATCCAGAGAAATTACGGCTGTCATGTGAGCATTATTATTGCACGCTGCGAACTAAATTAAACGCGTAGGAGCACAGGTAATTTGTACTGATAACGAACCTCTCCCACACAAATGTCGTCTGCATGGAACCGACCGATATTCGAATAGTCCGCGGGATCGTGATCGTGATCGTGATCGTAATCGTGGCCGCTTCTTAATCGTATCAAGCTTAGCATGATCGTAAGAAATTTTCGTTCTCCTTATATAATTAATGTGCCTGCAATATTCCAGTGTAATAAACGAGTACTGGAATTTGAAACGTACGCAGATAAATTAACGACAAATTGATAAAAGATAACGAGACTTGTACGAATCGAATATCTCGCGCGATACAGTAGCTATACACGATGCATATTTCACACTCCGATACGGCGCTCGTTCGTTCGTTTTTTGATGACAGCGTGATCGTAATGTGATCTTTAAATAGATTCATTGAGCTTTCACGCGATGTAAAGGGGCAGGGCACTTGACATTGCAAATATCGATTGGATGGTTCATGCGGGTTCTTTTAGACGCGCTACAGGAATTATTTCGGCCGTCTACTACTACACGGATATTAATATTCCCCGATCACGAATAAGTCGTATTACCGATTATCATCGTTTCTAACTACGTTTGCTATATCGGATATACGTTGACGAGATTAATTTTGAACGGCAAACAACGCGAGATCTTTGATATCCAAACTATTTATAGAGGTATCAGCCGTCCTCGTAAAACTTGTATGAGCTCCGCTTAACCAAAGTCTAGATAATGTCGCTTTTAATTTTAAAACGCTTTTAGTGCAACGATAAAATGCTTGCACGCCGCCCTGGCGATTTATAGCGGTGAATTTTTTATGCTTATTTTGCAATACCGCGCGGTACAATTTTAATTTCACGTTCGTCTAACATTGTCCTCGTAAACGGTACACGGCGATACACGTCACCGCATTAATGAGACACAATCAATCTCGATGCAACCTCGTCGCTGGAATTTTCGCGTTGTAGAACGCTTCGAACGAAGGGAACGCTTTGAAAATGATATTGCAGTCGTTTTCGATGATAGAGCTACTAATTTTCAGGCACGATGTAGGAAGTTGCCGGTTAACGAGGATAATAACTCATTGTGATCGAGTAATTCATTGTATTTCATGAATCGAGTTACGCCAAGCTAAAACTAGGTCTTATAAAACGTGTATTAGATATACAGTGCTCACATATTGTGCAAACGCTCATGCCAACTATCAAATAGAAATGTTCTATTTTCATTTTATGTTATTTAACGCGTAATTTAACTTTGTGCTATTCGAACTCCTTAAAACGTATTCGATTGAAGAATTGTTGGTACTTTGCGCCAAAAATATCGACGAATTGAAAATAATTGATACTTTGTGCGATACTTAATTTTCTCAATAATTAAGACATTACCTCGAGTAACAGTATTTTTTCGATAAATTCATTCTTATTATCTACCATTCTGTTGTTAATATTTCAAACGACTTACTCACATATTTGACTTTCATTCTTCTCACAATTCGTTTTGTACGCGTTGAAGTGAAAATTAAGAAAGTTATACCGTGTAATTTAGAACTTCATTAATTTCTCGAGAATTTGTAAACGAAGACAGAGAGAGAGAGAGAGAGAGAGAGAGAGATCGATCATAAATTACTATCACCGAGAAGCAAATATTTAGAAATTCGTTTCTGCGTAACATCCTGTGCGAGTATTTCCTAAAAATATGATTGGTTGCCATTATGAGATCACTATCGCGAATGACCTTTTGTACACAATGCCGCATTTCAATAGTGTACACGTGTCGAGATTTAATTTTCTCTTTGTATTGGGCGGAGTTTAGAAATCATTCGTTGACGTGTCCGTTTTCTATTAATAGGTTTCGGCTAATTTATGGGATTTACGGATATAAAAGCTGGTCAACCAGCGAAATCGGCTTATCAGGAGATAAAGCAACGATGTATTCTGCTCGCTTTCTACTTGCACGATTAACATGGGCCACGATACCGATGACAATCTTTTTAATTTGTTTTCTTGGAAAAGGAGCACCTTACGTCATCGTAGCGTGGAAAGTGGCGTTAGCTGGGACACGGAATAAACCGTTCAATTACCAGCGTTATGGACATAAAATATTGACGTGAATTTGCCTTTGAATATGAAGATTACATCCTTTCATTTTAGTAATTGGCTGGTTGTAGATTTTAGTACGGTTATCTTGTTAGATATTTCTTTTCTTTCTGTTTAGCAAGCTTGTAATTTCACTTTGATATTAAATTAATTTCATTCCATTCAATTATCGAACACGTTACAAGCGAATAGTTTGAATTTTCATGTTGATAAAACCGAGAAAGGAAAAGAACGATATGAAATAGTATTTTAATGTTAGTTTATTTCGTTAGTTAGTAGCATTTATGAGAGGTTTAAGTGTGTAAAAATACACGTATATGTAATGTGCAATGTAATATGCAAAGATATGCAAAATATGAGAAACACAATAGGCGTAATAAATCCCTGTTTAGGCTCTATTTCTTCACTTATGTTAATAGTTCAGAAAACTATGAATTTGCGCAAATATCCGCAATCTAATCTTTGCGTTAGTATTACATAGCAAAATTACATACGCAAAATTGGAAAGTCAAGAGATTTTTCCTGAAAAATTCTCGGTTTCTGAACTGTTATAACTTCGTCGAGAAAAGTCGTATAACGATGGACTTGGGGTTACTTTAAAGGCCAAAGTCTTCACTTTCACTTTGCTAAATTGCTCTTCCTGACGTTTTTATATCTACTGGCAAACAGAGCAAGAAAGCGAAGATGATTTCCTTTCTTGAAAAATTTTACGGAATTAGTGGTCTCTATAGAATCAAAGAAACACACCTGTTCGGCACGGGACCCCCATAAAAATAAAAACCGAAACCTCTGCTTTATTGCGCCTCTTTAAAAGTTAATTCATGTCCTCTGTCATTTTACGGTGTTTTCAACAGAGAATTAGAGGAACATTAGGATTAGTAGGAATTTGTGCAGTGATTTTTAATTCATGTTAAAACTAACATTTCAAAATATTTTTTTGCATTTTAAACGTTCGGTTAAGTGTCTATTCAATTATGCACGAAGGTGTTAAACTTCATAGAATGTTGAAGATTGAAAGAATAGTATCTACATATATATTCTTAAGAAGCTTAAGAAGCTTAAGAAGCTATGCTTGAATAGAGGTTGTATCGTGTCTGTAAAGTAAACTTGTATTGTTAGCCGTTCTTGTAGTAGGACATTTTACGGTTCTTTTGAAGTGCTAACAGAGTTACTGATTGTCCTTCAAACAATAATATATCATGTTTCCGTTTACGAGAGAACAGGCAATAAGCACGAGAAGTGTTTAGGTAATGGATTCAAAGGATTAACCTTTGCCTGTTACTGGTTTCACATTTACTACCTGTAAAAGTGTTTGCACTGACCTAACTCAAACACGGCTTGGGTTTCCTTTGCACGTTCTGTTCCTTTATTTTGGTTTTTTTCTAACGAGCCAAATTAAAGTGGCTCTTTCAGTCATTTTTACGTATTTCTATAGATCTTTTTAATATCTTATCGTGCAACGTATTTGGTATAACGATTATTTTTAAAAAAATTTGAATATGAGTCGTGGCATTGTATCAAATATTCAATTTGAAAAATGTTTCAAAAATGAACTTTATAAAAACCATGATATATGTATGAAAATTTACCAGTCTTTTCAGCTTGTCTTTTTTGCGTATATTTTTTGTTCCATCAGAATAGAATTACATAACTATATTGTGTGCTTCGGGCGGTGCAAAATTATTTTACGGAATTTGTGTCTTTTTAATTAAAAAAATAAAATTCCTCTGATATAAATGTTATTATACGTACATATATTAATATCATTTAATAGTCAGTCGTTCACTGCGATAGAAAGAGAGAGAAAAAGAAAGAATTTCTCCATAATAAATAAATATTCCTATATTAACAGTATTTTATATTTTTATTTTATTAATTTAAAAATTTCGTAATAAATTGTTACAGTGCGAATAAATCGCTTTATTTAATTTGATGAAAAATTTCATAAAGTCGTTCATACAATATAATACATTTATTTAACGTATTATTTAATCTTTTTTATTATTGTTTCTTCTATTTACGATCCGAAACATCCTCCTTTTTAATTCAGTTCCGTATCACAATTCTTAATGCTAATTATCATAAATATCATTGGGCTTCTACCTGTAGCCAGGAGGTTAACGCAGTTTATCTTGTATTTAAAGGAGAAAATAGCGAATTTCCATGCCATCCGCAATAGAAGTAAATAATGAAACGAAAACATTCGATATCGGAGATGTGACGGAAACTCGAATTTATTCGTTTGAACTGTACTTTTTACCAATACGATCTGAATTTATCTTCTGTTGACGCATAAATTTACTCGTTTGCGTACCGTCGCCACATAATCTTCCATGTATGAATTATTCCTATAACTCACAATCGAATCGATTAACGTGAATATTGAAGGATGCGACTAGCATCTTGATTAACTTTTACCTCGTGCCTTGACAAGTCAGGTTCGGTTTCAATTGCTGCAGAATACCACTATTTATGCCACTATTACTGTTACTATCAGATTTCTAATGAAACGAAACTGAAGAAATAGAAGCTGCGCATATAGAAATTTGTCTCGCCCTTTAAACGTTATAACAAGTGTTTTACTTTGGGTGTTTTGCGTATTTTTATATGTTGTACGTTTTTTTAGATCTCCTATAAATGCATAAACATCCGCAATTTTATTTACCGTCTTGGGCGTAAAAACTGGAAAAATTTAAATACAAATGTAAATTTTTCTTCCATCTGTACATTTTTATTATCGACTAATTGCAATATTATCTCTTACGATTATTTTCTCCTGTCTTCTATAGTTTCTTTATAATAACGGAATTGGGCGACTATTTAATTTTATGATATAAAAAAATTTCTTCAATTAAAAATCTTACTAGAAAGGAAACATTTTTACGATCAAGTATTCGATAAAACACGTGTCGCAATTTGAATAATAGTAACGATCGTGTAGAGAAATGTCAAGGAAAAATATAACGTTTTGTAATTTGTAAAGCGATAGCAGACGGACAAAATAGGAAAACCATACTTTCTATCGAATTGCTGATACAACCGAAGATAAAGCAGTTGACCTTGAAAATAATTGTGTATTTCATTAGTCGTCGAGGGAGCCTCAGTACCTATCTCATTTGTAGTTAACAGGAAATTTTACTGATAATCGCCTATCAGTAGAATTATTTTAGTAGTTTAGTTTCCTTATCGATGTTTCAAAAGAAAAAAGAAAAAAAAAAATGTTTGTGTTTAATCTATAAAGAGTCGTTTGAAATTACGTTAGTGCATAAAATTTAATCTTACGTATTTCCGCATAATTCTTTTCTCTATTTTACACTTTAACTACAATGAAAAAATATAGAAAAGACTGCTGAAATATTTCCTTTTTTTTAAAGTATTTTCAGAGCGAATAAATGGAACACGCGAAACGGCAAATTCTCTCCGTTCTTTTCACGCAATTTTACGGCTGACTTTGGTCATGATTTTACGTATACATAGATACTATTTACTGAAAGTATACGGGGTCGCGTTATTTAATAATTGAAAATAACTGTGTGAAAGTTGCGGTACCTTTCTGAATTCTTTTGGCTCCCTCGTGAAAACTTCAACTTCTCACCCTCGCTCTTATACCCCGCTCTTTTTTCCTTACGGGGCTGCTTAAACTTTCGACGTTCGTGATATTTTCGAACGGTGCAAACTTTCTCGTCGAATGGTTTCAAGATGACGCTAGTCGAAAATACAAATTACGAGGAAGCGTTTAAAAGCGTCCTTCTA
This sequence comes from Bombus terrestris, assembly GCF_910591885.1. Taxonomy (NCBI): domain Eukaryota; kingdom Metazoa; phylum Arthropoda; class Insecta; order Hymenoptera; family Apidae; genus Bombus; species Bombus terrestris. The sequence goes on along the minus strand of NC_063272.1, from coordinate 11,624,278 downwards.
TTTTCGAACTATTCGTTTTTAATTTCAATAAAGTTAAAGAGAGTGTCTTCGTTTGAAATTTGCATCGTTATTGAAAAAGGTATTTAGAAGCCCGTCCTACTGAAAAGAAATCGGTCGAAGAAACTTCCGAATTGCTGAACGGTGGTTAATATAATAAAGACGTCAACGAGTATAGTCTGGAATTTTGTGCAGATTTTATTATTTCATAGTCAAGATTAACGTAACATGATCGTAATATTTCTGCCTACGCACAAAGATATTTTAATTATAGCGGGAAACTCCTCGGAATTTGTATAATTTTCAATCATAGAATAAATAATGGTCTGGACATTTCATGCTATTTCGATCGTCCTATTTAGGAAAATGATTCGTTTACACGTCCGCCAAGTACGCAACTGAAATCTGCAACTGGATGATTAAATTTATACCGAGTACAGAGGGAAAGTGCTAGTTGTAATACATTATGCTTCCAGACTTGATTTATGTTACACATGCAGTTGCAGTATGATCACGATCCGTTCACAGTAGGTTCAAATTCTATTTAACGCGCTGATGGGAGACGTGATGGGAGTGTAAACGCAGCGTTTACATTTAAATCGTACGGTTCTAGTTGTAAAGCCATACACGGGGAGAAAAAATTCTTGCGATAACCATCGTGTTAAGTAAACAGTGGTATCAGGAACGTGGATCTACATCAAGAAATACCATTCGATCCGCTATCTGTTAATTATAATCGATTCGGTTCCTTCCATATTCACTAAAGCTTTTCAAAGAAGATTTAACTCCTGCACGAATATATTTGCTGCAGCAGTTCAACTTTCACGCTATGTATATCGTGAGAGAATGTTGACCTTCTATGGAAGAGGGTTTTGCGAGTAGGATAAACGAGACGAAGGATAATTAATATAGTTGGTACGTTGCATCGCGATTAAAATTAGTAACGCGGAATCGTCGATCCCCGAAAGCACCGTGCGTCGACGTGCAGCAACGTTTAAGCGTTTATCGGACGGTTAGAGCAGAGAGACGCGACGACATTCGAGCACCGTTATGATACGCAGCGATGTGGCGCAGCTTTGCGGTAATTACTCGGCAAAGGGGCACGCGGACAATAATATTGCGAGAAAGGGAGGGTTGCGCGGAAGGGAAACACGAAAAGCGTGGAGAGGAAACGACAATCGTCTGGGAAGTAATTGGCGCAACGAACCGACTTAGGCATTCGTCTCTTAATGTGCTCTTTCTGCAGTATTTCGATGCGAGAACTGGCTGTCGGGATACGAGGACGAAACGGATGCTTTGGTAAGAGAAAAGGAGAGGGACAGAGAGGTGTAGAGAAATTGAAGCAAATACCGGTGACGAGGGGGTGGCAGCGAACAGAAAGGGGTAGGAAAGCAAAGGAGAGAAACGAAGAGAAAGCGAAAGAGGAAGAGGAGATAGGGTGAACAAAAAGTACGTCGTAAAGCCGGATTAATCCGTGCCGGCCTCGGCGTCGTCGACGATGACGCCGCCAGTGCTCATTGATTGCATGAAATCGGGGTTTCCTGCTTTTCCATTGTCACGTACAGGCACGCTCGCGTGTTGTTTTCTGCCTACGGATAAATTGGCAAGTGTGCGCCCCCGTAATCAATAGGCAGATCGGCTTTGTTGGGTGGGCGAGGGTGGGTGCAAGGTCGGCTGGTTTGTATCTCACGTGCACACGTGTACGCTGTACACCTACGCGCAACACGTACACCTGTACACGCGTCAATACGATACAACGAACGTTGCCGTACTAAACGCGTGTTCAGAGGTCGACAACGAATCGGTCGTGGCGCAATTTCACCGCTTCACGGCCTAAAATTCTCTGTTAAAATACGTGCAACGGTGGTTTCACTGCCGTTACGGTAAAGCGTGTGAGACTTTTCGCGAGTGCAACTTTTCTTCTTCGTTGCTTCTAGCGCAACGCCACGGTGTGACTGTACGCGTCGAAGCGTTAATCGTAATGCTGTTTCGTTGGTATGTGACCCTCGTGTTATTCTTGGCGTTTTATAGTCGACAATGGCAAGGTTCAATTTTTTACTGGGTAATAAACGGCGGAGTGAACGATGGCGATGTATTCGCGAGGTTTAAAGGCTGTAGTTGCAGTCAAACGTCCAAGTGTCGAATAGTCCTCTATAACCGAAATTTCATTCCTTTCCGAGGAGAAAGATTACACAGTCGTCTGTAGTTTCTCGTTTGGCAAATGTAATAGAACGTTGTGCGATCCACAGTGGTTTTTAAGTTTTTAAAAAGCTTAGATCTGATTTGTCCTGGAATATTCTTTAGTCAAACGATTTATCAAACTACCATATATAAATGAAACTGAATTTCATGTTTACGGAAGGCCGTACCTTGGCAGAGAAACGTATTCTTTATGTAAGATACGTTTGATTATGCGTAGATATGCACATACAAGGTAAATCATTTCTTTTTAGGCGAACGGACGTTGCAAGATTCACACGTATCTATAATTTCTTTAACGCTTCTTATTTTATTTGAAGCACGACCTCTTTATATACGCGGAATATTAAAATTTTCTTTAATTAATAATTTACGTAATACACGAATTTGCGTCTACGGCGCTTTAAACGATTGCTGCACAAAGACGCAAGCGTCGATGCTCGAAGCGTTAAGCGGCTCGAACAAAGCCGGGACGTTTATTCGTCGAGTATTAAAGTTTAAATTAAGCTTGCCTGTTGGTCGGCGAATAAAACTCGCTTGCTATGAAATCTCTATCCGACAATTAAATCGAGCGAACCCTTTTCCCCTACGGGGCCGAGACTCGGATCGTGCACCGTGATCTTGAGTCACGGTGATTGCATGGAACGCAATGGTGGCACGCGATGCGATTGCGCGCGGCTCTTTGCATTCGAGTTTCGTGTACACGTGAATTCACCGGGTTGGCGCACTCATGCACGTTTTTACGCATGTACAGAGGGTCACGCATACGGCCGCCACATGATGCGTAGTAGGCGTGAGCATCGACACACGTACGCGGTCCCAGGTTCGGTCACGATGCGCTAGCATGTGTACGCACATGTTCACGTGCATACGCATGCGGTGAATGCGCTATACGCTGCATGAAACACGTATTTATGTCACGTGTAGCCGTCACGTTTCGGCTAGGCACGGTTATTGCTGAAAGCCGGCCGGAAAACTAGCTAGCAACGATGGATCGAGAAAACTTTACAAAGAGAGTGAGAGGCAGGCGGTGTACTGGGTCGATGAAATGGAGACAGGAGCGTGAATGTGTGCATTTCGGCGCCACGGACATTGATCATCCGCTCTTTTTCGTCTGGTTCTGCTGCAACATTGCGCACATGTTCGTTCCAGATTTTTGGGGATCGTGTGTAATCAACGGACCGATGCATCTGAACAGGGCTTCTCTCTCTTTCTTCCTCTCTTTTTTTTTCCGGTGCTCTTTTTTCATTTTTTCGGCAGAGATCGTGGTCGTGTTTACTCGTGTGGAGAATCCGTGATATCGAGGAAAGGCTTTGAATTTTTATCTGCGAAATTGTATTCCATTTGTCGTTGTGCTTTGTCGGTGCTTTCAGAAATACTTGATACATACACGCTTGAAAAAGTTTTACTTTGAGTAACGATGCACTTATTACGTTCGTTTCGAAACACCGCGCGTACGTGTCTGTGGGTTTTCCTTTTGAAAAGCGGATAGAATTTCCAGTAATTGTTATATCGAAATACGTATTTTAGAGATGACAAATACCTTCGCTAAAGATCGTCGTATTTCTTTCTTCATTATTAAATCTCATATGTTTCTTTCATATTTTAAATTAAAGTAGATGTAATCGATAAGTTCAGATAACTTTACATTGACAATCTGAAAGCGTTATCTTAAGTGCGCTTTTATTCCTGTTGAAATTACTAATAACTTTTACCTTGCATCTTTTAAAGATACAAAAGATAAATTTAATTTGCTTGCAGGGTAGAATTTGTTTATGTACGTTGGCACTCGAATAATTGATTTTTAGAAAATTGTCCTATAAGTGCAGATAACAGATTGCCGGCTTGATAGATAAGTCTCGTTAGAAAGATGGGAAATATTATAAAATTTATCAGGACGATACCGTGCTCCTACATTTTTTTCATATACGTTATGTACAAACCGTTCTTTTATAGATAGTAGAAAAAATAAGAAATCAATTTTGTTTTCATTGCACTTCATGGATACAGATTTTCTGTCATGTAATGTTTCTATCTCTATTTTTACCTCGGTTCATTTTTGTCTCCGTTAGAATGCCAGAAGACAGATACAATGTAGAGATAAATAAAATTATACGGTGTTATAAAAACATGAGAAGATAAACGACGAAGTTTTACAAGACTCGGCGATATCGCTCGTTGTTCCATACATATGTATATTGTGACAAATAGATTTAAAAAGTTACAAAAAGTTTATTCATCCTCCTTTCGAACTGCTCATTCTGTAAATTTTAATCTTTTTTTTGATGTTATTATAAATATTAATAGAAGAAGTTCATTTTCAGAAATACATTTCGCGTCTCTGATTCTATAGAAAGGACAGACGAAAACAAATTGTCGTAAATTTTACTGCTGTGCGCTGTTGAAGAAACGTATCGTACGATAATACATCATTATGTTTATCTTATTCCATTGTACGACGATCGTATTTTTGCTGTTTCAATAAACTCTTTCTCATTCTTTTTATCCGACATTAAGTCGAGAATAACTTCGCGAACCGATGAAATACGAATATACGGACACACAGAAAATATCGTTGCAAACATATAGCTTCTAATAACAAATTTCCCATTCGCGACAAGATACGCTCCCGATCGAGTTATATTTCGACGGCGTGGCGGTGCTGCGTGGCGGTGCTGCGTGGCGCAGAGTGGTGTTTTCATCAGCGACGCTGGTAATGCAAGCATTCCTAAAAGTAAATGTCGCCGGTGCTGTATGGTCGCATAAAGATCATATAAACGCGTGCCTGTGGAATGGAAAATATTTTCGCGACTCGTGCCAAGTCTTCAATAACCCCGGGACGCGTAAATTTCCCACGTTTATAGTTCTCTGGTGTTTCGCGAAATTTATCTGTCCGCGAGAGTACGGCCGATCGTTTTCGCGATTCTCATTTTTGTTGATTCTTCGCCGTACGATTTCCGCCAATTCTTGTCCGCATGACGCGATACCGCGTGCTTGATGCGATCGAATACATATTTTAAAACCTTCGTCGCACTTTAAATCACGAAATACATAATTTTCGCTGGGGAAATGTATACCGATCTTCCTGGAGACGTTTAGATAAACGAATATACGACACGAGAATTTATTACGTTTTGGAATACGAATTAATATGCGTCGAGTCACGCAACAGTCCGTTAAAAGACGATATAGGTCAAATTTAACGAGTATATCCCAAGGAAGAATTACAAATTTTAATCTGTTATTTGGTTAATCATCTAATCAGAAATTCCTATAATTGCGGAATTAAATTTACATTTGACATTCTTGGAAGAACGAAGGAAAAAATGTAGGGATACATATATGTTGCGAATTATCGACTAAAGAGCAACCGGTCGGGTCAAACCTATCGATCGATATCGCGTACCTCGAACGAATTAACGTTCAAGGTGGAGAAGGTTTAATATATCGAGTGTTAGGGTAATCCAGCACTGTGTTGAACTTGTTGTATAAACGTAACGTGTGATGTGATGCACGGCGATGGTAAGATCTTGTTGAGAGTGAAGTATTTCACCCATATGGTACGATGTCTGACGATGAACTGTCCTTTTACGTTGCTGATTTTCCCTACCAGCCGTTGGCTTTCGTCTGTCCATCGTGCTCTTCCGGTTGGTCCTTTCCCGGACTTTTTCATCTGACCTTGGAGTCATAAGGTTTACAGCTCGGGGAGGACATGTAATTCGGAATTTCCTAAAGAAGGGAATGGGCCTGTCCGTACCATGAACGTACGGCCACTCAACATTCCGAACAATATATGTGCAACAGATTGGGAAATAGAATGACGAGTTAACTGGTTTCTCTCAGTTAGTAGAATCACATAGTACTACGATGATTATACAAATGTTTCGAAATTTTTCGAGCTTTCGTATTTTGTCATGTTACTTGCCGTGGATAAAATTATTGGACGAGTGGTTCGTAAAATAATTTAACTTAATACCATCGGTAAGTTGCAAAGGAGTCTGGTAATACGGTCTACGACTTTATCGCGGAAACAATTTTTGTTCTCCCTGCTTAAAAACTATTCGGCGAAAAATTCTCAAATACCTGTCTGATACATTTTTACACGGGCTTAGAGTGTGATCTCCTAGATGGCTCCTGTATAAAAACTTGCTGTCGTTGACGTTAAAATGCAAGTTGACTTTCCATGTTTTTAAATTCACTGCATTTTTCCAGCCACGTTTTTTGCGACGCTCTCCACCACAGACGCACACGTATCTCGAAATAAATGTAACGTTTCGACACGCGTTCCGTCAAAGTGCATTCACGTGCGGCGGTAGAATCCATCATACCCCGCCATTGAATTTGAATCCGTGCTTTTGCACTAACACATTCTTGTCGGCTGATGAAACAAACCGTTCCGGTTTTTTTTAATTAAAAATAATACGGGCGCTCTCCCCCTAGAGGGAAGGATTTTTTTTTTATGCACAGTTATTTCGTTGCGTCTATTTAGCAGCAAAGCCGTGCTTTGTTCGAATCTGGAGCGTACCAGTTTTCTAAATTTTCTAAATCGAGATTCGTACGTACGAGCAGAGTCGTACGTGAGCGGAATTTATCGTAAATTATTGTCTTTCGTTTCTGTGGGATGCTTTTCGTACGCGAGAGGGAGAGGGGAAAAATACATCCGAACGAAGCGAATAAAAAGCACGAAATACTGCCTTTCAATACGTCCCGCTTTTCGTACAATTCGTTCGTACGATATTACCTTTTTTTTCCCTCTTTCTTTCCCCCTTTTTTTACTGGTTTTTGTTTCGAAGTTTTAATTTTTTTTAAAAGCGTCGTATTTTCACGATTATTCGCGCTGCACGTAGAAATTGAAGTGCAGGGTGCAGAAGCACAGTTAATAACCGATGGGAAATTGTTTTCTTTTTTCTTTTTTTTTTTTTTTTTTATCAGAAGCTTCCGTTCTCTCCATTTATGCAGTAAATTAGAAATATTTAAAATGTGTGATATTTTTATTATCATACGTTCGTTTATTGATTATTTTTAAAAAAAAAAAAAAGAAAAAGAAAAAAGAAAAAAAAGGGGAAAAAAACCGGTTACAGAATTCAATAATTCTTCATTTCTCCGGAGCGAACATTATCAAAGCATAATTGTCAGACGTGCCGTAAAAGCAAAGTAATTTAATTGCTCCGCCATAAAAGTGCTATTAAACCATTTAATCGTTTTTTCCCTTAATTGGATTGAAAACATTTCTTTTTCATTGGATTGCTATTACGTTCGCAATGATACCACGAGCCACTAAAGATATTATTTGGACAATTATTGTCGAAATAGAAGTCAAGAAAAAAACCCCGACTTGTATTTGTATCGATCGAAAAAAGATTTCTAGGTAACTGGAAGTCGAGCAAACCGAAACTATTTTCGATTACAATGTGAGATATTTTTTCGATTGTCACGGTTAGTCAGCAGAATCCAGCTAAGTGAATTAGACAGATAAGCAGTTTTTTTGCCATATCCATTAATTCGTTTCCAGGTACGGATTCTAATAGCCGGCTTCCACAGCGAAGCGACGCCAAGTGCATCCGCATCGACGTGTGCATTGCGACGCGTCGATTGGCTGACGGTAATGTCACTCATGTATACGTCGACTGCGTCAGTTCGCGTCGGTAATGATTACTGCGCCACACAGTCGACATTGCTCGGTGTGCATCTCGCGCGATCAATGTGAGAAATTTGCACGTCAAAAATCACCGAATTACGCCATTCCAGGTATTCTATCTAATGGAAATCTTCGATTTCTTACCAGAAAAAAAAAAAAAAAAAAGAAAAGAAGGAAAAGGCAGAACATTGCTGATAGTTGTACAAGAGAAAACGCGCGTTCAGTTCGATGTACACGTTAAAATAGCAAATAGAGCATCTTGACTTTGCAATTTCTTAACCGCACTCTGTTTCTTGTTTATTAGTTACATTTAATTTTTCCTTGCAAATGATTTTTAAGCACATGTAAATAGGTTTGGTTATGTGTCATAATAATATAAATAGCGTATCTTATAAAAATAGAATATTTCCCTATAACAAATCGCTCCTAATTATTTTCTAATTCGACCGGTTACTATCTAACACAAGCATTTAAAGTAATTTTATGCCCGCATAATCGCGTTATACGCTTAATTTTACGAAAACGTGTGAGGGAGACATTGCTAAATTACCGTAAGAAATTCTTTCAGGGGAAAATTACTTCTCGGAAGTGTTATAGGGCAGGTCCTTTCGGAGCAATCGGGTTGCGAATCGCTTAAAACGAAACACGATCTTTCGGTCGTATACACTGCGTCGCGTAATGCGATTCTCGTTGGAAGATCGTGCAACGAGATGCACTGCGTCGACTGGGCCGAACCGCGGAAATGGAATACGGTCATTAGCATCGCGAGGAGGGCGCAATCCAATTAGTCTCTTACACCGAGGTTTCGCGTGGATACTAAGGAATTGAGAAAAGGCTGGAAGAGAAACACGTAGAAACAGAACGTGCAGAGAGAGGCAGAAAGAAAGAGGGAGAGTGAGGGAGAGGACGCGCGTGACGGAGCAACGTGTACAGAGAGGAACAGTTTGAATAGCACGATCGAAAACAAAAGAGGGATGAGGAAGGACAAGCGACTAGCTCCGTTCGCGCTTGTCTTTGATCTGCATCGACGATTATGCGAATGCATTTCGATGCACATTGCACAGCTCGCGCATGCGCGTTACTGTCAATAAATATTTATTGACGTAAGACGAGACGGAGAATAACAATAAAACGTTCCGGTGTTTCTATTTGTTTTGCACCCTTGCAATCGCTCTTTACGCTGCACTCTGCTTCACTCTCGTCCCCCCACCCCCTGGTTTTGCTGTTCTCACCCGCCCCACCCCATCCCTCCCCGTCGCTCGTTCCTCCTGCGCTGAGCTTGCTGCACGTGCGCGCGCATCTATGTACGTGTTTATTGATGTAACTCGAGACGGTCGCACGCAGTTAACAGCCCGTAAACAGAGAATGCACCGGGAATATACGAGTGTTTTTCGTGCTTGCCTCTGGCATCCACTCGGAGCCGAGCGCCGCTCGAGATTTCTTTATAGCATTAATCCTGGAACGTTATGTATCCAACCGGAGAGCTTTACTTCGCTGCATCAACGGCGTTATTTTCTTTTTTTCCCTTACCGTCTCGTTGATATTGAATCACCGTGAATTATGGAGCCCACGTTCGAGCCTCAAACGCCCGAATATCGTTACGTCACATTAAGTCTTAATAAACTGACGCTTCCTTGTATGAAGAGCAATTAATTTGTTCACTCGCTAAGCCGATTTGCCATTTATCTACCTAACAGTTGTTTTCCGAGGGGAAACTCCTTTCTTTCCCTACTTTTTCACTTTATCTTAATCTGTTAGGGTTAAATTAGATCCTATTTGTAACCTGGTTAGGTAAGATTCATCATTATTCACAAACCTACTGCAAAATCACGATTAAGTCTTATCTGGAAGTCTATTCTTGGCCAATTTACAAGAAAGCATTAAAAAGCATCAGAGCCCTGCGAATATGCCTATCGAAGTAGTCTACGATTAAACTATAGTACGTCCTTCGAAATCTCCAGCACGCTTCTTTAGCCAACTGTCGAGGTAATTAGTCTTTCTTGTAATATCCTATTAACCTTTCGCCTTATATTTTTAAAGCGAGCGCTAGCTATTCATTGTCGTAACACGCCGTTGTTTGCGCATCAGGCGCAATATAATGAAATACGAGGGACGTGCAGAAGGTACTATCCGTTTACGTATAGAAGCCATATGAAAGGATGGAACGTACTTATAGAAGGTCACCCAGCTTCATTCATGTATTGACACAAGTTGTGCAAAATTTTGTGCTTAAATATTTAATATTGCCGTTGTATCACACGTTTAAATTGACGATGCGAATTGAAAATCCCACCGATGGCGCTTTTACGCTTTCCGAAGGCTGCAAAAATTCTTTCAAAAGGAATTCACCACCGAATTACAGCAATTAACGGGAATAGAGTTATGGATGAATTATTGAAAGATCATGAGTGAGGGAATTCAATAGATTGACGATACATTACAGAGATCTGCGATTTCATTGCAAATGATATTCATTGTAGTATTTTGTAAAACTTAAGGAGTTGTTTACGATCGATCGTGCTTCATAACAAACGATGACTTAAAAGATTGCGTAAGACGATGGTTATGTGAACTGGCGGCGGAAGCGAAGATATACAAAAACTCGTATAACGTTACGATAAATGTTCAAATAGGGCTGCTGGTTGTATCGAAAAGTAACTTAAATTACAAACGAAGAAAACTTCTTAAGATGTATTTCCATTGTTGCTATTTCAAAACGGATATTATTGTGCTGCAAATCGAAGCTAAACTTAGGACTGAAACTCAATTTCGTTAAAAATACAATTCGCCTTTGTCGCACGCGAACTATAACCTATGCTACGGATTGTGACTTTGTAAGAGATTGACAAAGTAACTCATGAAAAATTAACTATCTTGAATTCTTCATCGATCCGTTATACCAACGTATAGCAACGTTCGTGTTCTGTAAATTAGTAACCATTTCTAAAATCGAAGTTCATATTAATAATTCCAAAGTTACGTATATTCTTATTGCGCTGGGAAGAAGCTAGCTACGTGTTTCAGGAACATCCCCCTCACACATTCACAGAGTTTTTTTTTTTCTTTCTAAATTACAGTCATGTACACACGCATATATCTACATACAAGCGGATCGAAGCGTGGTGTACGCGAGTACATTCCGTATAAGGGGTGCGTAGGGAAGAATGCGAGCTTGATTTAGAATCGGAGCCAAGCTCCGGGCGATTTTGCGGAAAAAGCTGAAACGGGAGATTAGAGTGAAAGAAGGGGGGAAGTCCCGGTGTTCCCCCGTGCAGCGCCAACACAATGGCCGCGATTTCACTCAAGGGCAGGTAGCGACGACATAAACGAGTGATTTAACAGCAGGTTAGGCATTATTCTATTCGTATGCCTATCGAATATCCCGTCTGTCTATTCATTCGTTCGCCATGAATCTACATGCATCCGTTCGTTCGCCGAGTGCCTGGAAGTTCACTGATCCGGATACGCATCGCAGAATCGCGTATGACGCTTTTGCGAGGCTCGTGACGTGATCTGACGATGCGAATTCTGCGTCCATGTTGATCTTGCAAACGGTAGGAAGGAGAAATCAAGGGAATTGTCTTACACGAAGTATAAAGTTGTTAGGTCTGTTGAAATGTTCTGTCGTTTTTTTACGAGCCATGTTTATCGCGGAGTTTCACAACACTGTGTTTTTTTATGGCCAACTTCGACTTTATACCGAAGATTTTCTTCAAACGCGATAGATTCCAAGGTCGAAGCAGGCTTCACATTAATGGAAATTAAAGTTTCCAACTTCTTATTCGTATCCGATCTTTATTGTTTTTAACCGATTTATAAGAAGCATCAGGGACTTGGGAATACAGATTGAAGTTTGAAACAATTAGAGAGGAACGGTGTTTAAATATTTAAATGGAATACGTCACGAATAAAATGAATTTTATTTACGCGAACGTGACATTCGAGTTATATGAAAGTTTGTGTGAACATTTTTTTACATTTCTATAGTTGGACACTGATATCGGTATGCAATGTTATATCGCGATCATACTGTTTATAAGTTTATATACGTTGCAATAAAAATACACTTGTTGCATATAAATAGATATCTACATAATAACTTTGTTTACCGCTTCACCATCATCGACTTCCGCAATTAATAATTTCAATAAAGATCATGGAAAAGTATTTCGTTGTATAAAAAACGTAGCTTGTTTACGCGTTCGGTTAAATTTTGAAACTCAGACGTTGCTCGTGACAAATTGTTTGACCTAGAGTGAAACTACTAGAAGCAGCTCGTAATATCGTATACCGTAATTACAGCGCAAATAGCAATGATTTAACAGAGCGCGCTTAATTGTTTGGTGCTTCTTGATACGCAGTTACACACGAAATGAAATATAAAGCGCACCCTAACGCGAAATATGAAGCTATCATCGACACGTTATTTTTAGATGAATAACCGCCGCGCGTGTACATGGAAAAACGTCAATCATTTTGCACAATGTATGCATTTCACGAGGTATCGATGTTTTTTTCCTATCGCGTGTGCGCGCTGCAGTCCCTGATGTATTGTTACGAGCATCAATAATGTTTTTTGATTTATTCAAACGACGGAATTTGTGTGCTCGTCGGATCGATTAAAGCTAAAGGGATGTATCGTGGCACATCGTCGCATTAAAATATTTACGATATCTATATTCGGTCTCGACGTCAAATTCCACTCAACAAACATTCACCGGAATATCGATTTAATCATCTGTCAAACTTTAATGAGCTTTCTTGTCCGTATCTACGTTGTACACGTATGGTGATTTATACACCGGCTGTTAATTTTTTATTACACTCTGCCTTTCTCACTCTCTCTTTCTCCGCGCGAATACAACGCTATACGCAAACTATTTTTGTATTCCATCGGAATGGGTGACAACACATTTTCTCCGATCTTGATTTTGCACGTGTATATGTATAGGCAGACGGTACGAAATCGATTTGCAAGGTAAAACCTATGTTTCGAATATCTTCGTGAAATTTTTATTCGAATAAAATCACGAGAACTACGGATTGGAACGAGAAAACGTTGAATTATTCATTTTTCGAGCTATCTATTCTTTTTGTAAATTACTCAAGATCGAAGATAAGGCGAGTCACGACTCCCACTGTTCCGTAATTGCGAGTCGATTAAGAAAATAATCGGTTGGTAGCTTGCAAGTAGAGGAAAACAGGTTTGAATAATTATTCGGTGTTTGTAATCGAGCAAAGATGTAATTACGCATTTCAGTAACTACATTATCGAGCGTTATCGGTACGTATGTACATACATTGCATGTTAGCTGTCACATAATGACTCGGTTACTATGAAATTTATCGTTTGTAAGCAAACCGGTGCACCGTGGTGTCGTTGAAAACGAGTAACTTCTCGACGAGATCAATCATGGTAGCTAACTTCAAAGCTTGTTTAATTGGCAAAGTGACTGACTCTCTTCATCATAGCTATCTCTACCAACACGCTATACCCAGGTGGGCGGTTCGCATAGGTCACGGAGAGTACGATTGACCTCGACATCACTGGCAATTTTATCGTGCGCTTTAAGTTTACGATAACGAAACGTTCGACTACTTTAAACATTCTGATTCGTCAAATTAATGCGTAAAACCAACGCTATAAACAAAATTTTATGCTTAAACATACGTTACGTATAAGAAGGATAATACGTTTTTAGTTTCATACTTGAGGTAATTTTCTGATCGAAATATGTATACGTATATTTTGTCAAAAATTGAGTCATTTACAATCATCGAGGTATTTTTTGTTAATATTAGAGATATCTGTTTCTATTTCTATTTTCAGCCGTATTGATTCAGTGGCTCTCGTAGTTCCTGAATTTGAAACTTTTTGCAGCTGGTAAAATGTCGCCAGTGAACGTTTTGACTCATGTTAAAGTCAAGACCACTGACATTATTTTTTACACGTGACACATATCACGGTATCATGTCACTGCCGGTAAGAATAAAACAGATTTTAATACCTTCAGCAACATACTTGAAATGTAAAAGAGAATGCAATCTTAAGCGTGCATCTTATTAGTTGCTGTTGTATTTACAATCATTTTCCGTGTTACTTTACAATCAGAACATTGCGCGATACGTTATTTGAGAAATTAAATATCAACGCTACAAACACGCTAAAGGGTGGTAAAAAGTATTTAAATGCGAAGTGATGCAAAGTAATAAATTGATTGAAATATGAAAAATACTAAAACGAACCAAAAATACATAATTATTTCTATGCCTAGTAAAAGTAAAACAAAACTCGATACGTCGAATGAAAACGTCGTCACTGCTGGCGCGTTCGCGTTTCATCATTTTCAAAATTATAAGAGGATCGCGGCAGAGTCGCGAGTATAATTTTCGGTTCGCAGTACTCGAATTAATGTCAGAGTGAAAACGCATTCAGATAGGTTGCTTCAGTTATCTGATGTAAGTGGCAATTTTCTCGAATGCATGGAAATCTCTTTGAGCGCGCTGAGAGAAGTAACTGCGGAGAGCAACTACACATCGAGTTTCCGAGAATTACCTGTGTGGTTTCACGATAATAATTGCGATGAATGGCCTTTCATTGCCGCAGAATGAGGGAGTTTAGCGATAGAGCTGTTTTACAACGTGGATCGATGCGTTAAGCTGTCTTTCCTTGTTAGAAAATAATATACTCGTACGTGGGTTGACTTACAATGCACAATTCGCAATGCATCCAGTGCATCCATTGCGATTTCTAGAACGTATTACGTTGTATCGTGTACGCATACGAATATGCGTGTAAGTGCGTGTCGTATGTATTTATCGTGGTAAATAAATTAAACTTTTATTTTTATCTCTGTGTACTACTCCAGCATCTCTTTTTCTATTTAATCGTTGATCCTTGGAGTACGTGACTCAGAGGCACTAATTAACGCATGAGCGCCCGCGCCGTGTGTAAAAGAATTGTCTCAATTATCCTTTACGTAACAAGAACACCTTCCTCTTTCGTGTTTAGAGAAATCAGTTTCAAATAAGAAACAAAAACGTTTTTCCTTCGTAGTCGTATGATCGATTCATATCCTGTAATATGAATTCGTTGTGCGGAAAAGATTAGTTTTTGTAGAAGAAGAATTAGTATCCATTTAATAGGAATATTATCTTTGCATATTTACATTTTTCTGTAATTGGACGTTGAAAATTATTCGAAACACTTTTATACGCAGAGTGATTACCAGTAATATATTTAATTATATGCTCGTAATAGTAATTAATTGTATACTGTAATATAATTACACTTGTAGTATAACCAATTATAGGGTCGTTGTAGTGTTTTTATCGAGGATAAGGATAATCGAGATATATTTGAAACACGTTTAAACCTCGCCACATTGCTCGCGTTTACGCGTGCATAAAACACGAGTTGCGAATCTACTTCCGTTGGCAATAATACCCATACCGGATATCCGTATCGACGTTACAAGTTTATACTTTACATCGTGATACTAACACGTATACCGGTGTCTTCCTTTTTCTTCCGTTCTATTTCAATTTATTTTTCATTTTATCATCTGCGGCTCTGTATTATGCTTCTTTTCGTGGCAAAAAGAAAACGCGACCGTTAACTAAACGTTAGGAAAATGTTATCATTGCTCGCATGAAATAACCATTGAACGAAGTGGCCGCGTTCGACGTCAGCCTCGCCAGCACCCCGGTTTCGCATTTCTCCTTCTAAAATCTCTCTCTAGCCGAGTCACCGCCTTCTAGCTGCTTGTCGTTTCTGCATATTTTCCCGCAGTAACCGAGGCAGTTGAACCGCCGAGAATTCAGGGAGCCGTGTACCGCGTCTCTTTCATGCACGATCATTGTGTTTTTCTCTTTTGTCGTTCAAATCCCTTTTCCTCTTTTCTTCTGCCTGAAAAGGAAGTCAGGGAGATAAAATCTTGCTGCTTTCTTCCGGTTTCCTCTCTCCTATTCGCGGTGAAATCTAAAAGAATTTTTGCGCCGAATAACTCTAGTCCTGCATTTGTACAAACGGACGTGCGTTTAGTTTATCAAATTATCGTTGCAAGCATCCCGATTGAATTCGTAAATTATCGTTAACTGTTTGCAAATCAGCAAGTTGGAATTAACGCCATGTTTCGGTGGAATTTCTTGATTTATCGACGACACGATGCCGCACGGCCTCGCTCGACTCGACGCGTAATTCAATTACAAGAAGCGCCGTTGAATATTTTACGCGGGCCCGTTGCGGTGTGGTGCATCGAGCGAGCAAGAGAGAGAGAGAGGGAGAGAATGAGAAAGAGCCTCTCTTTTTGCGGGGCGCAGTTGCCGAAACATGGCCAACGAGAATATCGCGTTTGTTCCCTGTTCGCGTCGCCGCGCCGATCGATTCGACTCTTTCAATTTCGCGAATCCCATCGCTGCGCTCCTGCCTTCTCAATTACACCGCTGTTCTAACCTTTATTGCGCCGGCATCGTCCTCGATATATATAACATCGTCAAATCGGGTATTCTTGCGCAAGCCTCGCCTATCTCGGAGCGCCGGGCAATACCACTACGTAAGGTGCAAGTAAAAGGGGATGATGACGCGGGGCTGAGGTTCTGGGAGGAAGGAGATAGGAAGCGAGATAGGAAGAACGATAGAGGTAAGGATAGCCGGCGAAGAAACAGAGGGGTTGAGTGGGTGCGCGAGACAGAGAGGGAAAAGTGGCGAAGCAGCGGCTATGGGGGTGGGTAGAGCGTACGAGGGTGAGAGGAAGAAGGGATGCGAGAGCAGCGAGAGGTGGCAGGGGGAGAAAGCAAGAAGGTGCAGCGGAGAAGGCGATCGATGCACCGTCCGGGCCATACGGCGGTGCCTGAGTCAGCCTTTCGCGAGCATTGGCCGCCGGCATTACGGCTGCGCTCGTCGTAGAAAACCGGCAACTGAGGAGCGGGTTGGGGGCTGAAGGAGGAGAACAGGGGGGTAGAAGACTGAATCGTTTCCGCCAAACGCAGCCTCTGCAAGTACCGGCTGGTTACCGCGGTAGAAGTGACGTTCCAAATGAATATCAACAAGCGCACAGCCTCCAGATGAGATGAGATGAGATGAGATGAGACGAGACGAGACGAGACGAAACGAGATGAGACGAGACGAGATGAGATGAGAGTACGGCGAAGAAGAGCTGGGAAAAGAGGGAAACGAATTTTATTTCCGCGGGCGTGGCGCGGGTACATAACGGGGATAGTTTTTCTTCGACCGTTCCATTCTTTTTCTTCTTCATTTTCGGTTCGTTCACCGTCTTTTGTTTGTTACTCGTTCTCGTCTCTCTTTCTCTATGTTCCATCGACTGTCTAGGTAACGTTGTACTTACTCGCTTACTTACAAGCTTCAGGCGTGGCGGCCATTGGTTCTGAGAACACCGTTCCACCACTTGAAACGGGAACGTTTTAAAGGTTACGATAATGTGAAACGAGAAATTTCTCTTCGGGAAGATTATATTGAGACGAAACGGGTTCTCTGGAGGAAGGACGATCATTGCCGTCGAACGTAAAGTATTTTATAACTCACGTATCCTATTTAACGAAAATCTGTTTCACACTCGGTTATACCGTGATAATTTATGGAAGATTTAAATGTTTCGAAGTCAACTCTATAATTCACTGTGATACCTACATAAATAATATTTTACGTTTCGCGCCTGTTTAATGAATGCGTCATGTATGAGAACTATGAAATATAGAAAGATAAAAACATTCTTCCATTTTCAATTTGGACGGCATAATACAAAATTGCGTGTCGTTTCTCCAGCTGGTGTATATATAATAGCAATGAATATTCAGCGTAAGAACGCGTCCTCAAATCCGTGAAATAACAAAAGTCCGATTCCTCTAACAAAAATATACCGTATCATCCCTGTACAAAATATGATTATAAATCTTTTTGTATCTATAGCGGATCTGATATATACCGTTGGAAATCGAGACAGTCGATGTTTCGCGTTTTCATCGGTTTTGTTCGTCGTGGGAGGTCGCGATCGAATTTCACGAGACGGTTGAATTGCACCCGCGGATATTCGGACATATCCGGTCGTATCCGCAGGTGGTCGGCTGCAGCCGGAATGTGACAGACAGCTCGGCTGCTAATTGCATCGGGATAACGCTCGGAACGCCGGGGAAAACGGTTCGATCTCCGCCTCTCTTTACCCGTAGCAATTGGTCCACGAAGGGGTTGGAAAGGCGGGGCGGGAGAGGAAGGAAAGGTGGATGGAACAGTAGGAGAAGAGCTGGTGGGATGGCGAGCAGAGATCAAGAGAAAGAGGAATAGAAAGAGAGGGAGAATGAGAAAGAGAGGATCGTACGAGAGTTTCGAGCGTGGTCGAAGCAGGAATGGTAGTCGGGAGGGGAAGCCAATTAATTTTACGATGGCAAACAGTGAGACTGTCGCAACGCCGTTTCTGCAGTTCACCGAAGTAATTAAAGTTTAAATTGTTTTGAAGAACAATAACGCCCCTACCCTCGTCTTTCCGTCGGTTTCTCTGGCTGTCTGTTCGTCGCGCGTCTACTCACGTCTGCGACATTCCGCGAGAAAACAGAGACACGGAGAACAGTCCAGGGACGGCGATGGAACGCGGTCAGAGTCGAATTGAGACGCGTTACAGGAAGTCGAGGGAGGATGTCCATGTCACGTTTACCATTGGCCAGCTTCGTTTCTCTCGGTATCTGTCGAGCGACACGCGATACGCTTGATGTCGAGGTCGGTTGATAAACCCTCTCTCGAGTGACGTGTCTTCGTTTTCGTTTAACGCGAGATGCTAACCTTCCGCGCGTTTAAAATTTCAAGCCTCGCGATTTCATCTAAATTACGGCCCTATCAATCCTACAGCGTAACGAAACACTGTTACGCGCTCGGCGATTTCTTTCGGCTGCGCTGCGAGAAAATCGAGCAAGACGAATATAAACGATAAGCGGTCGAGTAATAATTTTCTTACCAGAGAGATCGAACAGCAGGTAAATGCGTTTACTAATCGTTGGCTATGATAAGTTGCCTTTTTGTCGACGAACCCTAGCCGGGCCATTGATTAGCTCGGTATCGACCTTCCTGCGGTGGTATCGCCTCCACTCTCCTTCGTCCATTACACGCCATCGTTCTAATTATTATCCCATGGATCGAGACCTTATCGATTCGTCTCACCGTGTAGCCGAGGGTAATCGAGGTTCAAACGAATGTGACGAATCGCGAGAAATCAAGATTAAGCGGGATCGTGAGCTGCACCTATTAAAAGCGGCCACTTCTTTCTTTATTGTAATTTACCTGACAAATGGAAGAAAATTATTGCGTCGCTATATCTACTACCGTGTAAGACCGCAATTATTCGAAAATAAATAACATGTTTGAACAGTATGTTGAATATAGTACGTGAAAAGGGCAATTAATAAACAAATTAAATAATTTGAATAAGTATCTTGTATCTATATTAAATTATTAAAGACTAATAGATTGAAAAATAATCAAACGTGCGATGCCATTTTTTTCTTGCATCGAGATTGCATTATTTTATTGCTCCTCGACAGTCGTATTTATTTATCTCGTTCTTTAATTAATTAATAATTGCTGTATGCATTACGTGCGAACTTTTTATTCGGTATAACTAGTTGCATGCATATATCTACCGAGGAGATACAGTCTGCGGTATATATTATACAAACAAATATCGTATGGAACGATATAGTATCCCTTGTAATACTCAATCCTTGAATTATTTAATACATAGTAATCGCCGAAGTTATGAATTATCAGTGTCGTTTGGCTTGCAACTTTATTATCGAAGTTAAATCTCACGACATTTGATCATTTATTTACGAGAATTTCGCTATCATTAAATTACTATTAAAGTTCTTTATTAATTCAAACACAAGGGACACGCGTTCGAATTTTCTTCGAACCAAAGCGGAAACGTTAGCAACGAAATATCGATCAATCTTATCGAATTATTTAACAAGATACATTTTGTAAATGAAATCCATCGAAAGTCGACTACTGTCAATTAAACGTACGACGATTTATCAAAGTTCACGGAAACGCTTAAAACCAATCAAATCTTTACTGACGGTATGCGCTCCGGTTAGGTTAAATTAAGTTGTTGTACTCATTTGTAACCTCGTTCTATCGACTCGAGTAATCTCGCCTCTGTACATGGATGGTAGCTGGAATTCTTTTCCACGCTGTTCTTAGAATAGCGACGTGGCTTTAAGTAAAATCTGGAGCAGTAAAAATCGAACGCGCAGGTGTCTCCGACGAATTAGCCGGCGCGGCTCGTAAACCACGCTATGACTAATTATCGGCATTGACGCGGACTAAAGGAGCGGAAGACCGGTTGATCGAGGCTGTTGGAAGCTTATGCCGGCGGAGAATCAGAAGTTGCTAGGCCCGTTGCTGCTCTCGCAAACTCATTATCCGAGGCTTGTACCGAGCCCTACCCGTCTCTGCACCTTTCTCCGTCCCACCTCTGTCCTCTCTCGTTCCTCCTCGTACCCTGCACCTCTCGGTACTAATTATAACCGTAATCATGGCGCGCATTAACTCTCCTTGTACAGGTAATTGTTAATGAGAGCACACGAACCAGATTGCATTATTACGCTGCCGCTATAGCCCCCCAATGGCAATTAGAGTCGCCTCCGATCGAGTGGATGTCTGTTCTCTCTATCTCAAGCTAGCCTCTTCTTCGTCTTCCTTTTCTGACTTCTTCGCATTTTCGAGATTCGCCCGCTTTCTGTTACACACCGTCGCGTCGGACAATTA
The DNA here is from genome assembly GCF_910591885.1 of Bombus terrestris. Lineage (NCBI taxonomy): Eukaryota > Metazoa > Arthropoda > Insecta > Hymenoptera > Apidae > Bombus > Bombus terrestris. Next base: position 11,603,669 of record NC_063272.1, on the reverse strand, counting down.
CGATTGTCTTCTATCGTTATCTGGTTGAGAGTTATCCAATGGACGAGCTCTCTGGAAAAATAACCCATGTCGCAAATTGCAGGGAATCGAGTAAATCGCGTTAAAAATTTTAGCACTAGTTTTGAAATATTAGATACGTTTCGATGGATAATTATAATGGCTGTTAAAAAATCCCGCCTTTTCTAGAATATTTACAAAGTAGGTAAAAATTTCATAACGAGTGTATATATTCATCGTAGCCTTACCTTTTCTCGGAAAACTTTTCAATTGTAAACCTCGCCAGTTTTCAGATTAAACAAAGTTACCACCAGCTACGAACGAAATTAGTTATCGATCGCAGTAGAATGTTTATAGCTTTGTTGGAATGCAAAATTTAAATGTGTTGAATAAAATATGAATGGTTATGATGATGTAACTATACGTATCTTTATGTAGATGATATGCTAACATTGAATACCTAATCATAGTTGTATTATATTATTGTATAATCATATCTTTATTTTGCAAAACATTAGATGTTCAATCGAATAATACAAATAGTCCACGTAGAAAAAAATACAAAGATACTAACTCGAATTTTGAACGATTAACGATACAAATTATTTACGTAGGCAATTTCATATAATTTTTTGTTACACGTTTATATTCGTAACATTATATTTCGTAGTAATATTTTCCCATTTTAACGTTGATCGTGTACATATACGTATATATAGGTATACGTATTAATTTATTGGTCTCTTATTTTAATTTAGTGCTATTTCTGGCATTGCGTTTATTTATTTGACGGTGCTTCTGCGATGGGAATCGAGATGGGAAAATCTATAGGGGTAAAAGTTCTATCTACTTACTATATATGTACATACATAGTTCTTTTGTATCGATTGTACATACATAGTTCCTTGGTGTTGTCGCGTGATCAATGTGAACGATGCCAAACGTTTGGCACGCCGTGATTGCAGTCCCTCTATCAGATTTCTCCTTGACCTGAATCCGATCGTGCCGATCCGTTGTTCATCATATTGAACTAAACTAACCTCGAATAAATCACCCCTTGGTTGATAAATCGTCGTAGTTTTCCAACGATCATTAATTTCACGTATACGAATGTTCGGATGGACTATAGAAGCTCGATAATTTGGCACAAGGCCACGTCACGGTTTTTGTCACTAATTTAGGAATATTCGAGCATTGTTACCAGCCAATCTTCGTATTATGTATTGGCACGAGGAATTTTTATAAGTTTGTTATGCAACGAAGATACGCAATGACTCGAAATTTGCAAGTTTTAGACCTGTTTCGTGATCAGACAATTTTTACAATCGTTACGGACTAAGTAATAAAATAACGTGACATTGTTGAGAAATGTAAATAAATCAATTCATATGTTGTTTCGTTAAGGCCTGAAAGTTGTATTAGAATAATAGAAATTTTATAGGAGCGGGTTACGTAAATATCACAAACACGAGACAAATTTATAATAGTTTATCACAACGCTTTTTCCAAAATTACATTGTTTCAAACTTAACCGTGTTATAATGTGTACTAATACATCGTTGTGTATATTGCTTGGCCTCGACAACATGGACATATTAAAAATAGACATTGTCTTTGAAAATGATAGTATCAACGAAGCTTATCTGCGTTTCAAAAATACATCCGCAGGTTAAGTAGTTTCGCGGTTAATACGAAACGCAAAAACCGTGAAGTTGTTTTATCGTTTGGCACGTTCGAGTCGCAATAAAACCAATTGTACGGAAATATCGCAAATCGAACGCGAAGCCGAGAACTTTGTAGCGTTACGCGGATACATTCGGTGCATTTAATTACATCAACAGCTCGTATTTACAGATTCCGTTTACGTTACATCATCGGTCTTTTAAAAGTATGGTGCGCTCGATCTAAGATCCAATTGCAACCATCTGTTGTTCATCATATCAGGTTGCGCGAGTCTGTAACGTGAATCTGCCTTATACTGATAAATTGTTACGACCTTCTTACAGTCGTTAATTAGACCTACTTAAGCACCTTGTTTTAATCTGATCTCTTTACAGGCCGATTCGAAAATAATATGAACGAAAGTTCTCGTTATCAGTTTCAGATCTCGCTTAATGAAACGTGTCTCGGCCACGCTTTAAAATTAACGTATCTTTAAATTGAAACTGATAAATTACGCGAGAAGGTTAAACAACTTTTTGATACTATACCATTTCCTTAGTGGGCTATTTCGTTTACATCGAATCGCGGTATTTACAAGGTCGATCGGATCCTTTTATAGCTTTTCCTCTTGTTTCTCGTCCGATGCTTTTTCGACGGTTTCGAAGAAGATCTCTCGTTAGCCAACTGACTCCCATGTAATATCGACCTTTGCCCCGTTCGAATTCACGATCGTGCCGTTCGTGGCACAGATGCGGCAGCAACAAAGAACAGAGCGTCAGAAATGCCGGTATGCGCTCGATTCTAATATTAGAGTTCGTATGGGCCGCGTCTGATCAGAAAATTTCAGCGGCGTGGTTCGCAGTGTGTAGTGGGTCTACTGCACACGCAAACACGGGGATAATCAGCGCTAACTTGGCTCTAACTATTCATAGCACGTGCGCAATGTCGTGCCCGGCACGTTGCCCAGATCAGGCGTCAACTCGTAATGCAGCCTCTGCTCTCTCGGTGCATTTACCCATACTACGTTGCATGCTCGTGCACCGATCGGCGCTGTATTATCGCGTTGATCGTTGCCACGGTGCGATTTGCTCGTTGGATTTTACTCGTCGAGAGTATTTACGAGACGCGAGACGCGATATCGCTCGGCACAGCGTTAATCGTGCGTCAAAGAGTCGATTTTTTGTAATCGAGTTTTTAAGTTGGTTTATTGATGGGATCAAAGTGGCAACGATTGACATCAACGGTGGCTCGGCGTAATTACAGTTTAGGTATGATGGTAACAATTAACGTCCATACATCTTTTTAATGTTACGACGTCGTTGTGATTTTGTGGCGGTACGTTGTACCATTTGGTAGATTTATATTTTTAATGCTATCACGTATACAAGCGGATAAATGATTTAGCTACTGGAATTATCCAGACCAGTGCTTTATATCAAACGTAGTAAAGTAAATTATGGTGACATACTAGTGACTAGGCGCGCTATAGCGAAACGTTATTCGTGAACATATTGTATCGGTTAAATCTACCTCTAAACGTGTCTCTACGACGAATAAATTAGAAAGAAATTACGTTGCAAAGAATAACATTGCAGAAATTGTGAGATGTAAGAGATCCGTGCTCCATCGCGGTATGGAAGAAGAACATTAAGAGATCTGCATAGTTGGAAATTGAACCCAACGTTTTCTGATGACGCGCGTACGTATGGAATCGGTTGGTCGGTCGGTGGCGCGCAATCTAGCCAATTCATTTGCGAACACGTACGAAATAATTGATGGTTGGCAGAGGTGGAAATAAAAGTACGTTATCCGCGCGAGTCGCATCATTAATCCCGATGCCATTATATCTATTCTCCGTGCATCTTGGCCGATAAATCTTGCGGTACAAATTAATAACACAGCGTCTAGACCGGATCAATCTCATTGCCAAGGTCTGCGAACGCACGCAGAAAAAGGAAGAAAGAATCATTATCCGACGGCGCGGCGTCTTCGAGAAACTCGTACGAGCTCGCGGCAAGAGCAATTTGCTCGCCTTGAAACCGCCGGTAAATCACCTTGCACTTCGCGGCTCCTGGTGCTTTGCAAATACTTTTTTCGTCCTTTCGCGCGCACCTTCGTCCTTTGATAAAAATCCTTAAGGCGAACTCAACTTGCTTCTATCTTTCTCTTTCTCTATAGTTTTCTATTCTATTCGCGCTATACATTCGCGTCCAAGATCCGCTGGCCCTTTTATATCTCGCGTCCAAGATCCACTACCCCTTTTGTATCTCGGTACAACAATGCTGTTCTCATGGCGATTCTTCACCAGAGCAATTTGCTCACCTTGATGTGCATGTTACTTTAACCATGAGTTTACGTATACGTAACAGCGACGACCGAGTACTACGCGCATCATGCACACGTGTTGCACACGTGGTAGCACTTGCGAGCGTTCCACACGCGGAAAAATATCTCTAGCCTGCCGGCACTCTTATTATTGCTAAACGCGTCATCATTAAATAAATTGGCTTGGTTGCTTGCTTGGTTGCTCTTAGCATCGCCGCTTTTACGCCACGTATCATCTCTTCTCTGCACTCTTCCGCTTTTTCTCCGTTTTCTGCTTTCCCTTTCGCTGTCGTGCTTCGTTTCGCGGCATCGCGCGTTTCGTGTTAAAGATCGATTGGTATTTTTTTTAGTATCTGCGACGAGGTTGCTCCAACGATGTCGACGAATTTACGAATTGTTACCATTCATCGGTTACTATAATATAGTTTTCATCTGAAAAAGACGCGTATTTGTCATTCTGAGATATGTAGAATAGGCGTAAGTTTTCTTTAGTCAGATTAAGACATTTTTTCCAAAATATCTGTTCTCCAAATATATTACTCTTGCTGGCGATTGTAACATTTAAGAAATAAACGTAAGTTGAATTCTATGCAATTATTAGTCGCCAACTGTGTTTTATTATTTAAATTACAGATATGTTTGCAAGACTGCAACTTGTCTGCAGTAGTCTTTAAATCGTGATATGAATCGATACGAGATAAAATTGATAATAAATTCGATTGTGCTATATTTCCTACTTCCGTTGCATATTGCAAACAGAAGTTTCTTTGTGCGCAGAATAAATTATATTAAATCTCGTAACAGTTATGTAAGTATAGCATCTCAAAGTTTATTAAATTTACACAAATACATAAACAAGTACAGTTGGCTGACAACGTTACTCGAAGCAGTATTTGACATTACTTGATTGGATTCTTGGCGCACCAGACGTTAATCACTTGACAGCTGACACGTTAATGACTTTTAAATAGATAGATTCCTGTAAACGTTTCCATGAATAATCGATTACAAGATGATTGCTAGATGAAGGTCTAAAAAATCGAAGTTTTCTACGTATAAAACTGCACAACGACTGCTCTTCTCGTCTTAAAATCACGCGATACAAGAATGTATCACTATAAATGAAAATATAAATGTAATATTTTATTTTCGAGTTTCGTATTTATTTCTATTACAAGATTTTTTCATATTTTTTCAAGTGTCATTAAATACTTATCATTAACACAAAATAAGAAGGCACATTTTTATTTTTATTCGATCCTAGTTTTCGATACGAGAATCAAAAATATTGTTGCTAGTATCTGTGACATTTAAATTGATTCGCATCGTTTATATCAAACTTCTTAATATAATTCTACATCTGTAGTACATAAAACATCGTACTTTCTATCCACACACGAGTCTGTATAATATAACAATAATTTTCATTGCGTTCTACATATTCGGTATCATGGTCGTTAATTTCTTCGTGTTCGCTAAGTACGAGAAATTTCCTCCACGATATCATACACTGCAATAACAATCTCTTACGCTCAACGTTCTGTGTCATTCCGTTAGATGTTTAATTTTCTGAATCAAAAGTGGAAACTCTGGAGGCGAACTTTCTTTCCATAGCTTCGTTTCGACTATTCAATAACTTCCTAATCCATTCATGTTGAAACAATAGAAAAGTTTGAATAGCAGAACCTTCAGAAAGTAAGCCATTCTGATGGTAGTTCTTCCATGCCCGAAGCTTCTACCGTGTACCAATTTGAATATTCGCATCGAAGCGTGTATGTATACACTGTACACACGTTACACCACGTTGTTAGCGTAGCCAATTCGAAAGCACATTTCGCTGGAAAGCCTTTACGATGTCGTCCAATTTCGCGCATGCAGCAGCAACAGCACGCGTTGCTTAACCAGAGATAAGTTGAGCAAGAGGATAACGATGAAAAGGTCGATGGGCAACGGGGGCATTTCGCGCGGATCCAAAGAGCTACGGATAGGAGAAATCGCGGCGCGTAATGAGAGGAGGCGAATCGAGCGATAGTTATCGTTGAAATACCGTGTAAGAATGCCGCAAATGCGTGTACCAAGCCGACATTATCCTACAAAGTGTCGATTAGCCGTGACGACGATATCGCGTATGGAGTTACATTACCAGTCTGCAAGATGTTGGAGCAGCAGGCGGGCAGAAAATGGACCTGCGAGACGAGAGACCAGACACGACGAGACGAGACGAGATGAGCGAGAGACGACACGTATTTGCCCTTTGGCAGTTTAGCTCGTCGCCTTTGCTCGTTTGAATACAGGCACCGCGATCGAATAGATGATATGTAATCTGATTTTTCGTGCTTAGCTTTATTAAGGACAAGGATGCCAACGTATTATGGTGTCCTGTTTCAATTACTATCGGTGGTCGCTTTGTCCTTTTTACAACGTAGGGGTTAATAAAGGATTATTACGCGTACCTTAATATTATACGTGTATCTGTACGATCGTGTTAAAGCTTAATATTTTGAAAACAGCAGGCGTTTCGATGAAATTTCTCGCGGACGGAATCACGGTCGGTATAATTTGACTCGAGCGATGAGACGTTTAATAAGAGCGGAATACAAATTTCTTTTATCATATCAGCTTTCGTTATATCAGTTCCTAAGGCTTTGATTCTAACAGATATATGATTTCTAAGAGATGATTTAAATATCTGTGTACTTCTCTTAAATGTATCGCGTAGTTTCAACCGATGCCTGAAATATGTAGTTTCTATCTATTAACATCTAAAAACACAATCTCTGATTTCTTCGGAAATATTTGGTTTTTGTTCGATTCCAGCGTGATTCCAAAGAATACAAAACTATAATTGTTAAGTAGGTAGATAATTAAAAAAAAAAAGGAGAATAACCGTTCTTTTCTGACCTCTATAAACAACATCCAACGTTAATCACGGACAAAGCTCGACGCATGTTTAAGATAAGCGTGGTGCTACATCGAAAGCTGAAGGATCGAGCATTCTTAACGCTTGTCGTACCAAAAAAAGGTTTAGTACGAGCGCACGGCAAGACGGTTACGGTCGAGCTGGTAAGAAATCAGTGTTGGACAGGCAACAGGAATCGAAATAATACGCGTGGCGAGCGCGGAAACTACTCAAGAATCCGAGAGGACGAACGTAGAGTTATGCTAACGAGGCTGGCGATTTGCGTTCCAGTCTGTTTATCGTGGTGCTGCAGCCCTCTCGAGTCGACGCGCGATTGGCAGAACGAGATTAGACCGCTCACGGGCCACCACGATAAGCCCTATTGTTGGCTTGTTCCCGTTCGCTTTTAACGGCGTCCCATAAAAGTACACTAACCCGGCTTTTCCACGTGTTTCCAGGTGTCGTCGCGACACTGCAAAAATCTTCGTCTCTAGCTTTGTGCGCTTCCGCTGCCTCTCCACGCGCGCATTTAACGACGTTCACCGCTACCACTATTATCTATCGACCACCGTTTTCTTTCTCTCGTAATATTGTTACCGCATGACGTAATGGTCAACTAGCAGAAAGATAGTCGCCTGTCTTACAATGCTGACACAACGAGTTCGATAAAACGGAAATTACTTTATCACGAAATAGATTACGTTCGGTAAAGGAGAAAGCCCTCGTGGTATTCTTTGCCCGTTTTATTAACGAACATTAGTTTTATCTTTTCGATTGTTAAGATAATAGTAACATTCATACAGATGGTTTGGGATATTGTAATTTTATTCGAATAATATATAGCGGAGAATATAGCATCTCAATTAATAGCAACCTACGTGGTAATATATTTTTAGATCTGTTTCCAATTTTACCAACGTGATCGTGATCGTCGAGTTTCAAATTGCAAAATATTTCCCATAACGCGCATAATATATTCGTGAAAGATACGTACGAGTATTTCCCATACTTCCTTCCATGCTGTGTACCAAACGGCGCTATAGTATCGCGTGGTACTCGAACGGTTAAACAGAGACAGTCCTTTTAAGTCGAAAAATATAGTGGCGAACGGATCAGCCCGTGTTTACGGCGGCGAAGCCAATCTTCTTCGGGGCGCGGGGCAAATATTTTCTTTCTTATCAATTGCGCGCCAGCATCAATCTTACTTGCCCGTGTCCTGGCACGTCAGAGGGAAAACGTACGATTCGCTCGGACGTTTTTGCGGTCTAGCTAATGGTTTCCGCGATACGATCGAAGGATCGCCTGAGGTCGTATCTTTATAGCGCGTGCAATGACTCCTTTACCCAGCAGTGCACCGCATGCACTGCCCTCATAAATCCGTCAACCAAACATCATTAAGTTGGTGTTATTGGTGCTTGGCCGCGACTGGCGCAGCAGTCTCGGCAGTTGCAAACAGACCTCGCTATTCTCGACTCCGTTCGCTGATGAATCAAGACAGCTCGGTACGCTTTAACCCGGCAATTCCATCATTTTGAAGGGAACGCTCGATCTACGTTGCTTGTAATTCAACGGAGACACGAGATGGTAGAACGTTTGATATACACGTTGCCTCGCACGACGATTCACCTTGATTTAGGTCGTTATGCGCCGCGTTCGTTCGCTCGTGCCTCCTCGAGCTTCTCTCTACGCTTCGTAAATTAACTCGACTTTCTTTTCTTTTCTGTTTTCAGGTAAGCATAGAATCTACGAAGAACGATGCGATGCAGTCGAGGTATTCGTTAGACTCGAGTGAAAGTCTGTACCGTAGTACGTATATTAACGAATTATTATGTTTAACGTTGCTTTGACGAACGGTTCATGAGGCAGCAGTCGTAATTGACGACGATATGTGTTAGCGATGCGATGTTAAGATACGCTCTAGCAGCAAGCACGATAAGCTCAGATCAGAAATTCGGCAATTATTATGTATAAGTCGTTTATTATAAATCGTAATTATAATTATATACGATTATTGTCGAAGCAATCATCTAATCGTCTGTTGCCTTTAACGCTGTTGACATCGTATTTTACACTTTTGAAAGCGTATGATCAAATCTAACCCGTTCCGTAATTTCACGGAATTATCACCTCTTACATAGCAAAATGTCCGCTGTAACGATAATAATCATCACATCTTCCAAGTAATCCTATATTATGCTTTCGTACACCTTTCGATTATTTTCTTTCGGTCGTTAATATGATACGTTAGAACGAAGTTTCGTTCTTCTTACAATTTCTTGATCATCGTTTTTTACATAACAAAATGTATACTTGTTACTGTTCGTTTAAGGTGAGCGAAGAGGAAAAAGCCCTCTAATGATAGTTCTGATGAATATCCGGTTATGGAATGTGGAAAAGGAATTTTGTGTCAACTTGAATGATTAGTTCCGCGTTTGCTCCGTCACGTGTATCGTGATATAACAGCCACGCTTTATTCCTATACAAATGTGGCCTTTCCCTCCGAACGCTCTTCCTGTAATCGTTGAAGTACACTTCGATGAAACATGGTATTTATTATAGTACCATGATTCCATCGGCAAGTACGATGGAAGAGCCTCTTGATCTTCGGTCCATTTCGATCGATGTTCAACTTCTTTTGAATCTGTCGTACCTTTTGTGGCTCCTATAAATCGCTCAAAAGTGATTTGGTACCGTCGTATATCACTTTTCAACGACTTACAACGAATAACGTTTCGATAATCGTACGGACCGTTCGTAACAAACGCGTTCCTTCGAGTTTGTAATGAAATTTCGTACGCGCTACTGTGGTACTCTACTTTCTAAAATCGGTCGTTACAGCGAACCATAGTAGACATACAACACGCTGAACAATGATAAGAACAATGATAACAATGAACAATGACAATATCAGGAAGATTAAAGTTTTATCCTTGCAAATGCAAGATTAGTATATCATTTCTACCACGTTTTACGAACACAGTGTCCACGAACTTCTTAACGAGTCATAACAATTTCTAAAACACTGGCGTAATTCCGACCGATCCGATAACGAGTCGCTGAAACTCATCCGGGATCGAAACGAAACGCAAGCCCCATTAAAATAATTTGCCAACAGGAGAGATTACTTCGTGGCCGGTTTATCTCTGTACGCGCTCCCCCTCGTCCGGATATCGATTATCGTGAATTACAATTTCCTGCAACGGCGACCGTTCTCCGGCTTTCCCACAAACGGATCGGCCCCAGCTTCGAAAGGCGCGTAACCTGGCTTCTTTTCGATCTTGACGTAGACGCCGACGATGTTATTTACCGGTGCTTTTACCGCGAATCGTTGACGTCTTACGATCGGCAGTAAAATGGGCGATAAACTTAGCGAACGGTGCGACAAGCAACATCGGAGTACAATCGAAAATGGAAGTCAAACAAGCGGTCGAGGGGATTTTACGGGCTCTGAAGGCATGCTTGGGAATACTTCGCGATGATGTATCACGCTTGACAGTTATGCTACTCTCACCTTACGCTTGTGTGTCCATGGATGCGTCATTTGTATATATCCGTCATTACCGTTTGTGTATGCCAGATGCGCGCGCGCGCGCTGCAAATTTTAGCGTAAGCGTTGAAATTCGCACCGATTCACGCGCTCCGTTCGTCTCCGCTGTCCGCACACGCAGCCGCCAGTTTACGATTCGCGTAGGTGTTCTCCGCACGTAGCTACGCGTACTCGGAAATGCTCTCGCGGATGTTTCATCGTCACGATGTGCCACGGTCACGAGTTACATCTCTGTTCTCTCAAGATTTCCCCTGTTCTTTACTACTTTATTACTATATAGAAGATTCAGCGCAATAATTAGTAACATCAGTGAATCGACGAGTTAGAAATTATACGCTACTCTTTTAATTATTTAACGCGCTTGATCGTAGTAACGTGTACGGGTTTACATATTTTTTAATCTAGTTCGTTGTTGATTATTTGAGAAAACGTCGATCTACATCTTTGTCTTACTGTTTCACATACATTCATTGTTTCGAATTGGCTCGATCTATATATATCTTCGGTAACGCGAATTATTTTGTAAAATGTCAAGATACTCATAGATACGTTCTCGAAACCTATACAGCTATTGGAAAATGAAATATCATTTCCCACGAGTAGTTATTTTGCAGTGAAATTGATTTGTATTCGTAAACGCTAAATTACATATCGTACTTGCCACGATCATGTAGGAATCATAATCAGTAGCTTTCGTTCTCGAATCGATTTATGCATTCATAAAACGAAGCTTCGTATGAAAAAATGCCTCTTTACATTACCTACTTTTGCTCCTTCGTATAGCCTCGCTCTCTATTCGTACTAACAGTTTTAATACTTTATATATTCCTGTCGCTTAAATAATAGTTTCTCCAGTTACCAGTTACCCTCGATATACGGATGTAAATATCGCGTTGGTCGCGGGGTGCGAATAGCAATTTTAATCGACACGCCCAGTTGCTCGGTATGAAAATACAAATATCAGAGTGCGTTGGCCGAGTTTGTCGACGCTTGTCGGCACGGCGATACTCGCGCTACCGGGAATTTGCCTCTCTAATAAGCGGCTATCGACTGGAAACTCGGATAACTCGTGTGAGTGAAAGCTAATGATTCGTTCCGAAGGAGAAAGTCGGAACTCGGGAACCCGGAGGCCAGTGACACGCGTCTCTTGTCAGCCTCGTTTGCTCGCGTCGCCATGCGACCATTGAAAAATCGTGTCGCGTGAGTCACGAATCGGCCACGAACGGAAACTCGGTTCCGAGCGGTTTGCAGACCTGGTCCCTGAGCTTTCTGGAGATACGGTTTCACGCGGCCAATACTCTACACACACCGACACATTCACAGCCATTGTGTCCCGCGAACGGTCCAATTGTTTCCACGTATCGATCGTAAATTTTCGGCTCCAACCGGCTCCGTGTGTTCCAGGATATCGTATTGATTGTTGTATTGAACGCGTCACATTTTCGAATTGTTTAGGGATCCCGTGGAATTTATAGCTCAGCTCGTGCGACTGTGCTCTCCACGTAGATTGTCCTCCATTTGACATCCTGCATGACGATGTGCCAAGCTTTCCTATCTCAGCTAACGCTATTATAGTTTACGTAACCCAATATCGTTTTCTGTATTGTGAAATACCCCCAGCCATGAAACAATATGCTCTTCAACGATCGAATTTAAGATCAAAAAGGTAATACTGGTTTTTTGTTCGTATTGTTAGGTCTGCGATATGGGCCATGATATGTAGCGAGGTTGTAAAAATTTGTCAGTGGCCGATGTAATCGTGTTTTCCTCGATGTCGTGTTTGGAACGCTAAATCGTGTTTCGAAACGCTACAGCTACAATAGAACGAAGTCCGCTGTAGCGTCTCATCGTAGATTTTCCATTTCTCTATATCGGTGTTTCTCGACCCACGCTTTGAGTTGCAATTCCCTTTTATAGTAGCCAAATGCTTTACCCTTCCGATAGAACAGAATAAAGAAAAAGAAAACATTTTTGATACGGTAAAGAAAACATTAAAAATCGGCATTCTAGAATATAATTTTAACGTAATGTTTAATTATCTCGTAATATATGTAACACGTGCTTAACACGATCGCAGTGTCCTCCGGAAGACACTTCGCGATCCACAGGTTGGAAAGCCGGGCTCTAGATCTTTATGTCTACTCTTTTCATAAATTAGAAAAGCAATTATATACAGAAGAAAATTGGCAAGACTGTGTTCAGAGCGATGATGTAATCGGTGCTGCGATTACCAAAGTACAATCTCGTGTATCACAGGGGTCCAACCCCTAAGATGTTCGTTGGTATCGCTTCTCCATAATTTAATTTACAACCTGCTGTACGATAATCGTTCGCTGATAAACGCTGTCGCCAGTTGAAACTTTTTCTCCGTTAGGGTGTTGGAGTGTTCTACCGGTAATTTCGGTGGTGTGTGTACACGCGTGCGATAATAACATTCGTTACTGGAATCGTAAGGGCGTAAGCGTAGTTTGCGGCGGGAGACACGGAATTACTGTCGGCCGTAGCACTCGGTTTAATACGGCGATTAAAACAAGCCCTGCGTTTATTAACATCGCATTCAACGTCAGTTTTTTTTTTTTTTTTTTGCTTCATTATCAATTTCCACTCGAGCGAGCATCGTTGGTTTCGCGCGGCTGTGCCGTATCTCGTGGTTTTCGAATAGAAACGCGACACAATTCCCGTGATTTGTTGCTCGATTAATGGAAGCATGTACGGCCCGTTCAATCGATCCAATATTCGCACGCTATCCGCGCCCTCCGTTTCTCCTCTTTTTCTCCCTCTATCGTTTCCCCCTCCCTCCCCCCTCTCTCTCTTTCTTTCTCTTTTACCTGTCTCCACACGATTCCTCTCCTTGTTTCTCTCTCTGACTCTCGACGTCGAATACGATATCATCGCTAATAGCAGCGACGTCGTTGCTGGCGGCGACGCGAGATCGCTTACGATATTTTCTCCGGAAGGTTTTAAGCGAGTCGCAGCCGGGGCTGTGCGGATCGATCGCCGGATAAACCGGCCGATAGACACAAAGCATTGTGGGTAGGACGATGCAACGGCATGCGAGAGCTCGCTCGCTCGCTCGTATTCACCAATACCTTCTCAAGGCAAACAAAACGACGAACAAATGCTCGATACCATACTGATCCGGAGCTCCAGGGACGCACCGAATACATACATACTTTGCTTCTTCCGCTCTCTTACGGATTCATTCCGATTTCCAGTGCTGCGAGACTCGTTAGAAATATTCCGCCGACTATCTCCAGACGAAAGTCTCGAGACGAACGTGATTCTTTTCTTTATTGCGAAAGCTATTTGTTTGAAATTGATTCTGCAGATTTTTACTTCGCTTCGTGGAATGAATTGGGTTTATCTTAAATTGAATATTCCGTATCGGTAATCGATCGATGTTTGTAATGTACAATAATCGAGGAGAAAGGGATAGAAGCAAGGAATGTCACGAAGCAATCTTGATAGTTCAGTCAAACGGTAAAAGGACAAAGTTCAATGAAGTTAATCGTATTGTTTGCGATAGGAAATTTTCGATAGAAATTGGAAAAAGATGAGCGGGCAGCAAATAAGCAGACAAAAGGAGAAAAGAAGATATGTCCATTTCTTAAATAAAATTCTGACTTGTCTAAGGTAATAAAATTCCCAGGTGATACTTTTTACAACCTTCACACATATAATTCTCTTTACATATACTACGAGTATATTTCGAACCAAAAATATAGAATCGACATTTGCTTCATAGAATTAACAACTTAAAGAAAGGTGTATGTGGAATTGCCGCACGTAAGAAGTTTTCTAATCAAAGCTTATACAAAGCTTACCAAGAGTATCGTACTTTGCGTTATCTTCCTGTCTTCTAATATCGTGTCACACGTGCGATATATCATAGTTGGAGCTTACCAAGTAACAAGAGTCGAGACAAATCTCTATTTTAGTTCCGAATCGAAGATTATCAGATCCAAATCGTACGTAGTATCTCGGCAATTTTCCTAACAACCGCAATGTTCTCAAAGTAAATGCATAGTTGTTAATTTCAATGCGCACACGTAATCATAAAAGGAAGGACAATGCAAGCTATTCTATATCCGTTCGTACATTGAAATTTCCTATCCTTCCAGCATTTCTCTGATTTGCTCCTTTCCGCTTTTTACAACAGTCGAAACCAAGAAAATTTATTACCTCGAAGAGGATTCCGATTGCTCGATACACGACAACCGGAGAGACGCAACGATATTGAAAGCGTAATCCAGTGAAATCGTAATCGAGCGATCCGGAGAAAAGCCGGTCGAGTATTTCGACCGATCCGTTCCTGCAATAGAGTCCATCTCGGTACCGGTGCACGGAGTGCATCGTGCACTTCTCCCTCCCCCGTGTGCACAGCTTCGTCCTGTCCCACCCGCTCTCTCTTTCTCTCTTTCTCCTCTCCTGTCCTCTCCTCTTCGCTCCGCGCTCTCTTCGTTCTATTCCAGAGCTCGTTATTGAATTTGTGCGTCGGCCGAGCGAACCGACGATATCGCCTTTCAATATCGCTTCATTTGGCTCACGTTCATTCGATTTGCGGGAATATCTCTGACTGTCCCCCACCCTCGTTCTGGCTGCACCGGCGTACGACAGCGAACCCTCTCTCCAGAGTTCCTCTCTTCTCGTCATCGTATACCTCAGACTAATCCTTTTTAAATATTCCATTCGGAATCAAGCGGAAATTAATCGGATCTTCGGGCCGCCGCCATCGCCGTTTCGCCTCGATCACGCTGCTCCTCCGCCTCCATCCTCCTGCTCACCCTTAAGCTTTGTTCCAGGTTCAATTTGTTCGAACTTAAAACGACGCCGATACGTTCATTGAATCATCAGTTAATTAAACGGTTTGTTACCGATCGCCGATACGTTTGCTGCAGATGGAAGTAAATTGGATTTACGTAACTGAAAACGAAACGTTCGCATCGGATCGTTAATAACTGGTAATTGATAGGGCGAGGAGTCGCGATGAACTTTTTCCTTTTCGCGATGGATCGTGGTGGGTGTCGTTGGCTGACGATTTGTAAGAACATTCGACGTATCCAACGGTAGGTTATATAGCGGCTATAAAAAGTACTCTATCTCCCAATGAAGTATCTTTTCTTTCTCTGGATTATTCGCTACTATTTTCGTAGTATCGAATTTATCGAATATTCGTAGTTTGTATACAAAGGTACTACCAAATGATACGAAATTTGATATGTTTAAGTCTGATTACTTAGTATGTAAATACTGTAATAAATACACTGTAATGAATAGCAATGAGATCCAAGGTAACCATAATGAAGCAATCGCGATACGTTTGTGATGTATAAATACGAGGCGGTAAATTGAAAAAATAAAGAAAAGTGGCACTGTTACAGACACTGTCTCTCAGCTCCATCCTGAAATTTACTATTATCTATGTCGTATTCTTGCAACGAATAATCTGGTAGAAACGAGTCATTTGTTTCTTAAGAATTATACGTATAAAGAAAATGAAAAATTGCTAAATGACACGTGTCACGATGAAAGTTTTCAAATACTTTGCCGAGTCTGCGTATACGATTATAAAACAGTGAGAAGAATATCAAATTCTCGTTCGGGACGTGCACGATCGACAACGATCTTTCGAGTCGCAGTTCGAGTAAACGTGAGAAACTTTGCGATGCGAGATCTCGAGGAAGATCGTCGAGGAGCCCGAGACTAGGGAAGCGCGTTACACCTGGCCTAACTCTCGGTGAATCTTTCGGATATGATAACAGAACACCGTTTACCAGTCGGTGTACTTTATCTTGGCCCTGATGAACTGCTATCTTAATTATATATCGCCTGGCTGACAAGGCCGTGGCGGCACGTTGCACCACGCTTTGTAATAACATCGTAGTTACGTCCAATACAACATAATAGCGTGTTTCTACAGTGGTGTAAAGTCTAAAGTTTACACGGTAATAAAAACAACCAAGCTGTAAAGTACAGACAAGCTGCAGCTTGATAGTCGCGTTCTAAGTTGTTCGAATTCGTGTGCAAATGTAATAAATGATATATGATAAACGTAGACGTTTAAAGTCATCTTTTTCGTATAACAGCGATATTCGAATAGATTTCTATTGCATTGTCGAATCTCTCGTTCGACTTTTCATTCGTTTAACAAAATCGATCGTGCTCGCTGATGGATGAAATAAATACTTGTCGACGTATGAATTCTCATCGATATACCGGTATTAATATCCTTAGGCGAAGGTCTCTCCCTCGATTCCCCTTCTTTTCTTTTGCGCCAATCGTGACCTCCTGCTCCCTTCAGTCTACTTTCACCGAAATTAAAAGTACTCCTTAAAGCGGACAATCTTCGTCCTTGTAATCTCGATGGTTGCGGAATTCGGATCGATTCGATCTTCCTTCGTGTTGCGATTATTCTTCGCCCAGTCTTTTCCACATGAAATACTCGACAGAAGAAATCTAATTGTAATATGTACCGTGAAATGTGATCAAATTATACTATTATACTAGAAATCTGATGGAAGATAGCGGCAAGATGATCGTAAAATCGAATCTCAGTGAGAAACAACTTAACCTCGTGGGAACCTAATTACAAGCGTTCCATCTCGTTGATTATATTCGTATACTTAAACCATAGAAAATTCTGTAGTGATTTTGCAAGCGCGAGATGAACGTATTATAGTAGCAGCGTTTCTTGTGCTCGAAAATTTCTAATCGCGCTAATGATTCAACGTTAGAGGATTGTCTGCGTATGCGAAGACGAGAAAAATCGACTTTGACGTTTTACAAAGCTGTAGTAAAGGCTATCTCGCGGAGATAACGGCACGTAAAAAGGCAAGGAGCTGTTGTTTACGATCGGAAAGATGTTAGTTGGTTACTTTGGAGCGATCGACGAGTCTCGGGAGGGCCGATGCGTTGCCACCCGCATTGGCAAATTTAGAGGCTGTAAAAAGGACGATAGAGGAAGCGAAGAAAATTCGACGTATTGTAAAAGTTCAGCGAGAGAGACTTTCAGGGGCCGTTCGAGGTAACCAGCTGTCTGTGACCGGCTATAAACGACCGAATAGACCGTAGCTTTCTCTGTACTGTGATCGTGATTTCACCGTGATCGTACGATGAAAACGGTGATCGTATATTTCATATAGTACTCTCACCGACAAAAGTTTCACGCTGCCGCCTCTTCGAGTCGCGTGAAATTTAACGTCTATCCCTTTGCATCGTAAAAAAGTCAGCGAATAATTCAAGCGCACTTGTTGAGCTTAAATTGAATGTCGCTCCTTAGTGGGTATAGGTCTATTCGCTTGGGAGTATAGCGTTTTATGTAGTGTTCGTGACATAGAAGAAAGTTGGACGAATAACTTTGAGTAATTCGAAAAAGTTTAATATTTATTCATATTACATTTTTCGAATTATTAATATCTGACGATTAAAAGAGTAGTTGGTGAAAGGAGATTATTTATGTAACTTGTGACGGATGAGGAGGTTGACGAATAACTTTGAATAATTTAAAAATCTTGTACTTTGAGATATCTATCATCGAAGCGCTTTAAAAAATTTGATAGTCGAATAGTTAGTAAAAAGAGACTGAAGTTGAAACACGGAGTGGTGTAAGACCGTTTCACAGTTTAGAAAATAAGCGTGATTAATGTATGTTAATTTATGATTATGATAATATCGTACTTGTGAATAATGTATATGCAGTATCGTGTTACGTGATAATCCTATTACTGATAATAAAAATGCTATAAATTTGTTTTGAAATATCAAACTGCGAATATTTGCAATGTTTTCCTCTATCATGTTATTGTAACAGTGAACGAACAGCTACTTAAAACTATAAAACATTGTTATGTTAATAGAGATTAAATTAAATTAAATTTTATAATTTTTCAAAGTATAGAAACGACATATTTTTTTTAGTAAATAATATAGAAAATGATACGTAATAACATTTGCAAAAATATTATAACTTTTGAAAGGGAGTACTTATTATTAGATACTAATAATCCTTTGCTCTTCCTATTTAACAAATAACGTATGAATGATGTAGAATCTAGGTAATAAATTGAATTTTCATGATGTAGTAATTAATCGTTGACAGTGCTAGATTCTGGACATTCGTCTTATACTTTTTCAATAAAGATATAAAGTTCAAGAAAATTTTTTTATTACTTCACGTTCAATATGTATGTCCTTCCACGTCAACCTACGTTATTCCAGTCGCATTGAACTTTGGAAATTGAGAAATAAGAAGATGATAAAGTTTTTACGCATCGCTTATTTAAGAGCTGTTTCGCTCTATGACTAATAATATGGTTGAGGTCAGCATGTAAAATTTAATTACACAACGTTTGACGATTTTTTAACGACGATAAAACTTGATTTAATACGTTCATATTCAGACATTGTGGTTTAATTCTTTTTCAAATGTTCGTCAAAACTGATGAAAGTTCCTATAATTAGTTTTCTACATTTCGGTAATGTTCATTTCTTGTAAATTCTTTATATTAGAATTCATTTGATTTATTGATCATTAATTGAATATTTGTTTGTAGATTCGAATATTTAATCTGAATATTTTTTGTCCGTAATCATTCTGTTTCGATGTTCTTTATCATATTTTATTAAAATGCCTCGCGTAGGACACGGTTATTTATCGCAAATTTCGATTATCTTATCGTTAGCTGTTCGAATCTCTGGTAAATAAACAATTATTTACGTTGTTATTTATTAACACTTATCTATACGTATTTCCTGACTTTGCATTTTATGACATTCCAGAGATAAGTCGATATGAATAAAACATGAAATATGCATTCCACGTATTTTTTTTTTATACCAAACTCCGTCTGAAATCTATGCCAATAAATGTTGTTTCGCTTCAAGATATTGACCAGAATTACCAGAAAGACCAGAAATATCGTTTCCGATATTACGTATTTTCACGCAGCTTTACGCTCGTTAGTGTAATGCGTAGCCAGGATTAGTTTTCTGAACCAATTAAAAACGATGAAGCGAAAGAGAGAAGGCAACTGCGAAGCTATGCGACATAAATTCGGTAACGTTTCGCGCGAAAATTTTTCTGTTTATTGAAAAAGCTGGAAAACACCTTTGCGAGTAATTATAGCATAGAAGAGGATACGTTCAGGCGGACTATGTTCGTTAAATAATTGCGCACACTCGATAGAGCTTAAATGTGGAAACGTGGATTGCAAACGGGGAAGCCAGATACACGCGTCCCTTAATACGTTGGAATCCAATTTATCGGAATACTGCGCATTGGAAATGGTAGTTACGCGATTCTTGCCCGCTTGAAATGTCAGGCCACGTTACACGTATTACGTGTCGAATACGTCTGTTCATCGGGGCAAATGTCCACAGAATCCAACGTCGATTGCTTCAGATCGAAGAAAAAGGATATATCGATCTTACGTTGGCTTCTGTACAGTTTATCGTATCAACCACAAGAGCATGATGGCAACGGAGATATTTTTTTAGAAATGAAACCCAAGAAAAGATTAGGCGTTTGAAGGATTAAATTAAAAGCGTTCGCTGCAAGTTATTGAATATATGTATATTTAATATTAAGAAAAAATTGGATGTATTATACGTGGTTACATTTCTTCGTGGTTCTTTTAAGTCGTTGAAATTTCCTTGTATTTTTATATTCGTTTCGTTATTTAAAATTTGTAAAATTTTAAAATTACTGAAATTATTAAGAACGCTAAGAATAAACTGCGAATTACCAAAATATGGAACTATACTTGTTCTTATAATTTTTAAGAATGTGATATCGCACGAGGAAGAAGTGTTTGGGTACGAACTAATTTATTTAAACGACAGTATCGGATAACAAAGTAATTAAGAAATTTATTGTTGCGTCTTTGAAATAACGAATAAAGATAACAACGCTATCAACGGTATAAATATAATTGTACAATGCATATTGTTACGTGTCTAACGTTTAAGTCGAAACTGCTTCAATGTACCTAATATAATTCCTGTAACAATTTTTTTCCAATAATTCCCTTGAATTGTTGCAATATATACAGGTATCCTTGATTATCGTACATAATTTCTAAACATACCATAAAAGATCAATATCTCGATATCATTATCGAAAAATACTTAAGAAAAAAAAAAAAATAAACAAAAATGGGAACAACTTTTATTTAATTACGCACTTGGTTGAAACCTATTCACTTCTTCTAACGTTAGTAACACAAAATCATTGAACATGATTCTAATATCAATTTACAAATTCATAAATAAAGTAACAGCGAGTGAGCGCGTGTTTAACAAGCGGGATTAAACGAACAGGATGAAAAACGATATAGAAAACGGTATGACAAATCGTTTTCGAACTCGCCGGTTAACACGGTGTTTAATTAAGTCATCGACTGCGAAATACGAGCAACAAACGCGCATGCCTAATAAGTTCGTATAGCATGGCAATTACGCGTCGCGGCCGCGTGACGGTCGTGTTATTTCGCAAAATCATTAAGTTCGCGTTTGCGGACCCGGCATTTCCGGCATGGTTTCGAACCATAGGTGACGTAACTATCCCCGATTAGAAAACGTTTTATTGGCGTGTATCGCGTTTCCAGGCGAAGTGTACGCAAACAGTATCACTTTATAGAGGCTGCCGTTAGAGTCGAAGTCGGCTATACAAGCGGCGCGGCGAAAGTAGGCCAGAAAGTTATGCCTCGGCTCTTTGACGTCTCGCTCCGTATCGTTAGACCGATTAATTCGACGTCCCGTTAAAAAAACGAACATCGCCACGTTTAAAATACACGCGATTCGTGTCCGACGTTCGACCTTCGATCTTATTTTTAAGCCGGCACATCGCATGGATTATCCGCACAACCATTTTATCGATGAGATCCGCGTTTCTTACGCACCAACGCGTTCCATTCGATCGATAGGAGAGAAACAGTTCATCTTTATCGTGTTATTACGACGGGCTTTCTTATTATAGTTATGATTGTTCTATCAGTCTTCTTTTAAAATAGAGAAGGACGTTGTTTGGTTGAACAAATAAATAAGTAGACTTTGAAGGTATATGTGAATTTTCCGAACAAATGCAACTTACATTTGACGGGAATAAGTCGTATCGGTGTAAGTCAAGTTTTTGAGAGTCTTAATTTAATTACACGCGCGTATCTCAACTGTTACAGTTCGAAGGAATGATTTTAACGAATTTCTTGTGATGAATTACTTTATGAAAACTGGCAGTTGATCGACTTATATCGCTATGATTTTCAACCGGATATTTGTTCTGTAAATACGTATCTACCACAATACAATTTTATCTTTTATATTTCGTATAGGCGTTACTGCGTACGATATACGTTCTGCGTATTTTTGCGCATCTAAATTTTCTATAAATACATAAACATCCGCGGTATATGTATTATTGTGTGTCAAAATAACGATTAACTGTATTCTGCAAATTATAGGATTATCGATTTACTGGATATTCGTTAGTTTATAAAGTCTCAGAAATATTTGATTCCTCTGATAAATCAATATTTTCAGTTGAAACGTTCTTCGTATTCTTCTACTTTTTCGTTTCGAGGAGAAGTAACCTTTACACGAAAACCAGCTCGTTCGTGCTCCCAAAATTATTTTTACTTCTCAGTCAGATTTCAAGTAACCGTTTCGATATTGATATTACGCGGACTGGGTGGGAGGAGAGATTTAACGCTTTTAAACTCGTACATTTGAAAACGTTGAAGTGAAAGATGCAGAACAATCGTGAAACTCCGAGTCGAAGATCTGATTTTGTATAAAGTAGCCTCTCCTTTCTTTCAATTTATCTCTGTCAGAGTTGATTTATGAACCTACGTTTCCGGGCATTTTGCTTTATTTTTGCGACTATGCATTTTGTAACTCTTTTCTACATTTGACAGGAGAGTAAGTACAGAATGAATAAACAAACGAATGATACCGTACTACTAGCTTGAACGATCGTTTCTATTCGCAAAATAAACGTATAATATCGAAGATAGGATTCGCTGTTCAGCGAATAGTTTAATTATGTACATATGTTACCTGCGTAATTATTCAGACAAGTTAGAAAGCAGATCTTTCCGCAACAGATATATCCCACAAAAAGTTAACCTTAGAAAATTATAGCTACATCATTAAAAACTAAGTGATCTAACACACATGTATATACCGCCTTTTTGTTCCACGGTATACACGTTCCTTATAATACACGTTTACTCCAGAGTCCTTCTTGCTCAATAATTAACTATAGTCGTGGATTGACAAGTAACAAAGTTGTACTACAAGTTGTAATTTACGCGAAATAGATTTGATCAGATGATTTGTAAAATTTGTCTTATTATCAACTATATTTTTCTTACTAGAAAATCTCATTTTCACGGGATAAAATTTATTAGCGCTAATAGCACATTACTTATAAATGGTTCGCGGATGTTTATGTAAATTGATATTTCTATAAATACATTGAACGAAATAGAAGTTAAATAGGATTTTGTTGATTTCTACCACTGAGTATTATAACCATTACTTTCGTTTATATATTATTGCATATTGCGCGCATTCTGAGCATCCTTTTCACCTTTCCAAACATATTGCATAAAAATATGTTTTTATATCGAATCGAGACGCCATCAAGACGACTCAGGAAACTAAAAAGAAAAAAATAAAAAAGAAAACAAAAAATAAAACTGTCCACGTAGAAACGTTCATTCGTCTGCTATCGTCGTGAAACATTTTCCAAAACATTTACGGCACTCGCATTTGTCAGAACAACGATATTTTTATCCAAAGTCATCGGGGCGGTACAGCAGTGCACATTTGACTACCATTTTTAGTAACAGAAGGTTCGTGGAATTACAGGTCTCGGTACGGACACACGCAAGCGCGTCGACGAAAGTTTCGCAAGCTCTGTCAGAAACTCTGGTTTGGACGCGAGCGGGAGCCCGTTTATTTTAGAATTTCGTAATGCGGGACGAAGACGAATTTATTCGATTGCTGAAACACGTGATATGCTCTCGGCTTGTACGTGCCACGATAATACGAGATTTGTTACATCAATAAACCGCTTAATTTACGACCGTTCCCGACGTTTGTATTAAGTTTCGTTTTATTTAACATAATACGCGGAACGTATCGTTATCGTTTGACGAATATAAAATAAATGGCTGCTACGAATACGGGAATACGCCATAAAAACGTACACATCTAACGATCTTGTTTGACGAATTTCACGTGGTTTAACGTCAGAACTCGTGGAATTTCATACTTTTTACCTCGGCCATGTCAATTCCGTGATAGTTTACTATGTACTTAGCTTCCTTTTAAGAGCAACTGATATGATTACGAATTCCTTTTTCTCGACCAACGTAGAATACCTCTGTGAGAATATAAAAAGTTATTGTTGGAATCATTTCTGTTAATCTTAAGAAGTAGACTGCGGATTTTTATGCGTTCATAGGAAATTTGTATAAGAAATATATGAAATATTCGAAGTGTAATGTAATTGTTACAATGTTCAGTGGGTGGAATAAATTTCCACGTAGATTCCATTTCCCCAATTGGATTCGTAGAAATAGGAATTTGCATAAAAGTGCGCAGACCACCAAGAACGTTAAAATGACGAGGAGTAAAAGGGGTTACAGTGTAAACATTTTCTAAAATTCACATCACGGTGATGTTTACGGTACGATTTCAAACGAGAATACCAGCCAGATAGCACGGTAGTACCTACGATCTCGAGAGAATGTTCTGGT
Source organism: Bombus terrestris (assembly GCF_910591885.1). Taxonomy (NCBI): domain Eukaryota; kingdom Metazoa; phylum Arthropoda; class Insecta; order Hymenoptera; family Apidae; genus Bombus; species Bombus terrestris. Next base: position 11,579,479 of record NC_063272.1, on the reverse strand, counting down.
AATTTCTGATTACAATTCTCAACTGTTTTACACAATATCATCGTCTTGAACCAGGGGTCTGGCTTCGATTTAGCCGGCGGGCGTGTTGTCGAAGTTGGAAAGCTTTTCGTTACTTTCTAGCGCACAATGCCACGCAGACACTTGACGCAAATGTCAATCTTTCTCTTCGACGTTGTTGCGTGCTTCTGGGAACGTCGTTGCTTAGCGGTTGCACAAACCTCGTTCGTAAACCAAGCCCGTCAATGCGCGCAGCGATACAACACGGATCGACTCACGGTTTCTTCCTTTTGTAATTACGATTTCTCCGGGCAAGAGATACGAATCGAGCCTCGTTTCCCGAGGATATTGACTCGTTAATAGAGACGTTTGTCTCTCCACTCGACGGTGGTGTACTCGTTTCGTGTACGCCGATCTAGGCCTTGCGATGCGATCAAATTTAACATGTGCTCCATGAATCTACGCCAATTCCGGGAGGAAAGTTTCATATTTACAAAGTACCATATTCTACCATTATATATGGCGACTGACGAAAGTATTCGAATGCTTAACATTTTTGTTAAAAATATCTTCTACAATTTTAGAACCGTGTACTAGTTACGTGAGACACGTTGAGACACAAGATTTTGTGTAACACGCGACATGATAGAATAGTTGCAATTAACAGTATATATACTGCATCTAAAAATTATTCCTCTATAAAATCCTAAATTCTATAAAAAAATATGCTTTATATAGAGGCTGACAGAAGAAAGTTTAGAATTTATACTTGTACATTCAAACACTCGTCGATTGTATTATATCATACATTCGTCGACGTAAAATTACGTCGTTCCTTCCCGTTTTATTCTTTAATCGTTACTTCGGTCGTTGCTGTACACTTGACCCTGTCGCTAACTGACTCTCGTTTCTCTCCTACTCATCGATGTTAATCGTAATCGAAGGGAGCAACCAGCTGAATGAAATTCGCGTCGAATTAATCGAGATCTTTTGCAGAGTATCGAACATTTTCCGCCGTATCGGAGTCGTGAGAAAGAATGCGTAGGCCAGCTCGGCGAGCCGGAAAATAAATGATCCGTTAATCGATGACGCTGTATTCAAACATCGGATCGAGTGGCGTACAAAATCAAGGGAGCAGATGATTTATAAGAGTAAAGGCGTGGGAATGAAGCGTGGGTCGCGGCGGTGTCGAGCTGGCAAAAAAGCTGGTCCGACGTACGAAAGGAAGAGGGACAAGCGGAAAGGCACGAAGAAGAAGGAAGTTGTCCGCGCGCAACATGACAAACCGGCCTCCGGTAAAACCAGATGCGGGTGCGCCTTGCTTTATTGGTACACGTACTATAAAGTGTATTATTTACGGTCTATAGGCCGCGTTACTGCAGTGTAAACATCGACGATGTTGCATACTATTGCCTTGGGTCATGTTTTAAGGGACCTATCTCTAAATTGAAGAGTGGAATGTAGAATTGAAAGTGCGAGAACTAAAGTTTCGTTCATTAAAATCTAATCTATCGACGTATAAAAACATATTTATTATATGTATGTCATAATATATAATTTTTAAGGTAGCTTTTCTTCTTTCGAATATTTCAAAGATCTGTTAATTAACGACAAAATGTGTAGTATAGTATGTGTTTACCAAAATTGGTTGCACGTTTAAGCAGAAATAGAATCGATAAAAGTAATATCGAATTTAATTTGTCTTTCGAGTTGATAATCTCAATTTTTATCACAGATAATATTATCTTGCAAGTAAGTTCAGTTAGTCGTAAAACAGATATTGCGTAATACAAGCTTCTTATAGACGTTAATCTCTTTTTAATCGATTTAATCACGATAAATTAAAAATACGTAAGATTAAACGTATCTTGCTTGTAAATTAATTATTCGCCGAGATATGATAACTATATCTTGACATATTTAAGGCAATTCCAGCAAACACACATGGATATGACGATTTCATATCTAATATCTTTTTGAAGTGTATCCTTTTCGAAGAAGTTCGTTTACCACACTGGCAACGTTTTTTACTTTTTCCTCTTCTTTTCACGTTTCTGTACTTTGTTCGGTCTCTTCCTCGTATTTCCATCGTATGCATTCCATCGTAATTATAGCGTCGTTTTTTCGGAAAAACCAAGGGAATATCTCGGCTCATCCAACGTGGCCTTCGCTTTCTTCGCGTCTGATTTGTAATTCAATTTGATACAGAATTAATAATATCCGAAGCAGTATAGCGAGGGAATTAAAAAAGCAACCGCGGGGAATGAGTTTGAAAAAGGAATATACCTGACAGTAATTAGCGGATCGTCGTAACGAGTGCGTGTATACCACGGCGCAAGAACGTGTACGTTTTTAGGAAATAATTGGCATAGAGACCTCGCTGGTATTTCTTCTTCCATCGCGTCGCTGAAACAGTCCGTAAAATTTCTCAGGTGTACGCGGCCGCGCAGCAGGTCTTAACGTCGCGGGTTAATTATCCGCGGGACTACGAAGGCGATCCCTGCTCAAAACTCGAGTAGTAACACAGCGCCACGCCGCTTATAATTTTAGATTCGCCGTGTTTAAGCACCGCCGGCAGCCTCGCCGTTGAAATTCTTTTTGTCAAGCAAACACGAGCTTCTTTTACATAACTAATATTCACAAACAATCGCGAATCACGCCAGCACAAGGTAATTACGTGCACACGTTCGCCCCGCAAATTACAGTTTTTCATGACTGCGAGCGATTTAGCTTGTCACTCATTTACGCGAGCGTAAATTCTCGCGGGAACGAAATATTCTCTCCACTGTCGAGGCAAGCATGGCAAGCTCTTGGGTGCTATGACGGCAGTTTTAAGTTTTTTGCGTCGCGCGGTGGAAACAGTGGCCGCGTATAACGACGAGTACATATTCGTTTCAACGCAACACGGCGACTGTATTCGTGCGCGGAACTTTGTTTATGGATCACTGACTCGACGACTGGGAGGTCTGGCCGATGTTGTCGACCCGCTCCGGCTATAGAGCAAAAGGGTAGATCGCCCTTCCTCACCTTGCGTGGCGTATTTCCATTATGTACGCCTCTGTCATGCGGGGGCGCGAAAGGGTGCTGGCGCCAAGAAGGGCAACAATGCTGTCAGATGCCACCTATCTCTGTTCGCTTCTCTTTCTCTTCCCCTCGTCACGTTGTTCATCTTTTCCCTCCTTTCCGTATTTTCCACCGTTTGATTTCTCTTTCTGCCACGCGTGTCTTCTCCACCCCACGTGCGCGTTCCACCCCCTTGTTTTTCCTATCCCTTGCTGTATAGTAAATGTTTCCCTTACTTTCTCTCCAGTCCACCCTCTTTTCGCCAGTTGCCTTTGCCTCGGAGTATCCGTAGTTTGTTTCCACCCCATTCCGCTCTTCTCGCGGAACAACCGGCAAAGTACGTATACACCAGGTTCCTTTCGCGTGCTACTCGCAAAGTTTTTCTTTCTTCTTTCCTTTTTTTTTTTTTTTTTTTTTTTTCTAACAACCGCGTGCGTGAAAAGTGCAAGCAATCGCGAGGCTGTTGCGAGAATACGCGCCAGGGTCCTATGCGTGTTTGCCTCGTGGCTGAGAGCAAAGGAAAAACGCAACGCGAATAAAATGCGTATCAGGGGTGGAATAAACGGAGAAAGGAAGAGCAATTTGGCGAATAGATTTTTCTTTGTTCGCTGCCAATCCCTCTCTCTTTTGTCATTGCGTAAAACTCGCCTTAAAGATCTGTCTGTTAAGTTGGCACAGAGGAACGTGTGATTTTTGTTCCAGGAAACTTTGATTATACTATTTGTTGCGCTCTTGGTCTTCGTTGTTTTTACTTATCGAGTTGATTTTGACGCGTGAGCCGTAGCATTAAATTCAGGTTATGTTACGAAATGTTCTTGCAAAAAATACATTTTTGCAGATAAATAAATTCAGAATAGATTACTCGCAATATTTAAAAAAAAAAAAAGAAAATAATTTTTAGTGTAGTTGGTAAACAGGAATGTTTTTTAAGCGTAAGCATTTAAATACGTAACGAGGAGTAAAAAATGCTTGATAAACACGAGTTTAAAGATCGATTATTGTAATTTGATATGTAATTTTGTATTTTATTATATGAATATGTAATAGGTTTACGTTATTAATCCATAATAAACAACGGTGCTGAATAACAACGAGCGGAAGGTATATACATATCAGACAACGTATAACAAGATAATTTGATTCATAATCTACACCTGCGAATCTTGTATTCAAATTGCAGGAAGACACCTCGCATACCTCTTGTGTGAACAAGAAAATAATGCGTTGTATCGTGTTACGCTCTTTTATCGATTTTAAAGATAATCTTTAAGCGATGCAATGTGTTTTGCATATTTCTTTAAATAATATATTTTCGGATCAATTTCAATCGTTTACATTTAACGCGTTGTTAATTATTCTGATGTTTATTGCAAAGACAAAAATACGTTTCATTCGTGAAAATACTGATTTTCAATTCAATGTTAACCAAACATTGCGTTCTTCGATGACAGTAATGCCACAAAGCTTCAAAGTTATATTTCAATACAATATGCTCTTGTACTTTAATGCACCGTGTGTAACGTAATTTTGTTGGAATACTCTTTGATAAAATCGCGAAAGAATTAAACGTTTTGAGTTCGAGATATCGTAAAACTACCAATTCCCCTCTGAAGTTGCATCTCTATAAAAATAATTAGAAAATGTAAAGAAAGTAACCTAAGTTTCTTACAGCTGTCGGGAAAAATTACTAAAAGTGAAATGTTTCGAATAAGGGTGGCTCCTTTGTGAGATTGCACGTCTACGAAAATAATTAGAAGAAGTAAAGCAGATTTCTAGGATAAAAGATGAAAAGCTTAAAACTTTATTTCTACATTTCTAGAATATAGAAGAACACGTCTTAGAGATTCGTGCCAATGTTACCATACTTCCAGTCGTTTGATGGGCATAACAGGATCGGATGAAATTTCTGCGGATCTTATCGCGATCCGATTCTTCTCTATGGCTTTCGTGCGAACGTGTCAACTTGTCCGATAACAATAAAGCCATTTCAATTGACACATATTACACGTGTGTATGAGCTTAAATATACACAGGCAGAGAGCTGACGTGTGTGGTCACGCTTCGTTGTACGCGATCTCATTGTCCGCGGCATGATTAGCGAAACCGGGTCACTTGCAGTGCAGCACAATGCAATCATTTCGCATGCAAACTAATCTTCCTACCACCCACACCGTTGTACTTTGTACATGTTTACTTGGATCCGCTCGTATCCTCATCAGGCGGCTGCTCTTTGCTATTCGAAATTAATCTTTCCAATATGTATGCAATATGTACGCGTCAATCGATTTGCTTAAACGCCTACCTACGATATAAGCTTTGTTTCCGTAATGTCATCTTTTTTCCTGAGTCACGTAATCACTAATACCATATTACGTATTACGTACGACAATGATATTCGAAATTTGAATATAATTTTAAAAAGGGAAATAAATACTTGAACGTATTCCTGTGCCTCAGCGTGTATAATTATTTATCGATGCTGTAATAATACTAATTATCGTTATCGTAGGTATTTTGTTAATCCTTTCGCTGTTATAATTCTAGTCTAAATTATAACTCTAGTCTTTCATTACAATGCAATTAGAATATACGAGCAGCTGTGCTCGTTTGCTAGCGAAGCGCTCAAATTAAACGATAAAATATGGGCAAATCACGTGTCAACGTACGTACGTATTTATGCAAATCTATATTTTTATGAGCGTGATTAAAGGAACGAAAACAAAGTGGAAATTAATTTCACTTTCTAAACATTATAATAACTTTCTTTATTTCGTGTACGTTTCGCGAGAGACTCGTATTTTAATAAAACGTTTCGTTATCAAGCTACACGCCGAATTTATTAAATATCAAATTTATTCTCATTCACGGTTGAACACGTATCGCGAACATTTCAAACGTACCTCTTAAAAACAATGCAATTTCCGAGTTTCTTTAACGCGATCAAACAAAGAGCCGTCGTATTCCTGCATTTCTTATTTTACCAGTTACCGCAATGATGTTTACAATGGCGGAACGCAAGTGGCTTTTCTGGCGGAACGATTTCCGTGTCATTCGAGGGAAGCTACACCTCTCATACCTCTTGCTCTCCTTGTCTTTATCCGGGTTTCCTTCTTCTGTATGCAAATCAGTCGACACCTACCTACGTGGCGCTTCGTGTCTTATCTTCATCCCTGAGAGGTTGGTTCTTCGTTCGAATAAGATTGCGTGCAACCTTCGTTCCGAGTCTTCCTTTACCGCGTCTCTTTTCTTCAGACGTACATTCATTCTGGACGTTCTGACGTATCTTTGACGCTTATCCTTTGCTGATAACGCTTTACGAGTTTCCTCCGAGGGTTGGGAAAAATAGCAAGGGGTTCGAAGCTCTGAATACGCGTTCACTAAACTACCAATTACATAGAAGCCTCGTAGAAGGGAAAATAACGTAGAAGCTTTGCGATTATAGACTTTTTCAGTGTCGATACAGTAGCCATGCGATTGGAATTTCAATTTTTCTTTGATATTAGATCCGGTGAAGTGTGCGTTGCATTTTTCAAGATACGTTTCTCGTTCTTTTTGTTGTATCAATATCACGTAAAAGTATTTGTTTAAGGCTATGAACATTGTCGTAACGTTACCTACAAATTCATTTCGCCTGCTCTATCTCGAAATAAAAAGTAGGTAATGTTCGTTACATCTAAGGAGTATAAATACCTACGAACATTATTTTAACGAATTACATCTGTCATAATAATTCTAAGAATCTATAGTTTCGCTGTTCGATACATCTGATCCGTTATTATTGCACGATTACAGTATGCATGCACCACTGATATTTAATTAGACTCTATTGGGAATTAACGTTTTCGATTTTTTCTAAAATTGTCGTAGTATGTTCGAACTGGTGTGACCTATGCTCAAATTTAGTTGAAAGGTGTGGCCATAAATTTTCAGAAACAGATAATCTCTCCGACAATATTATATCGTCTTCTCACTTTTTATATTTCGACGGTTAAAATATACCTGTGTTTGAACCGCCTACGATTTATGGAAATCCTCGAATAAGGCTGTAAATACAGAAGCAATATCTCACGGCAGAACTTTCAGATCGATCTAATAAATTTCGCGTATCGGGAGACGACAGCTCGCGTCGATTTGATTCAACGAATATTCGATTTATTCAAGTTTCAACAGATTAGACCGTTGGGGTACAGTAATGCGATGAAATTCGCGTTGGAATTACAGTTATTGGAAACATTAACGTTACACAGTGTTATTGATAGATCGACTATTAGTTCGGTATTATTTGGCCTGACATTTAGTAATTGGATGGTTTAATTATTTTGATCGATTCGCTGCCTTAATAAGGCAATTAAGCGAGGACATATTATGTGGTATTTAACGCAATTACCCACGGTTCCCGATAGTTCGTATAAATAGATTAATTCGCTGTTACGTATTAGGAACATGAAATTATAGTTGGCCATGTGGCATTTCTAATTATTTCACGGAAATATTTTCCTCGTAATTGTCAGAATTGTGCGCAACATCTTTGCGAAAGCAAACCTAATGCCACTAAAATTCCAAAGAAAGCACATCCTGTTGCGCATATGTTTCCAACATCCAATAACCAAGTGCATAAAATATAACCGAAAGCCTTCACCGGTTCCCACTAAAGGCAACCAAACGAAAATATCACGAGCAGCGAAGCCATTTCACAGGAGAGTTCGAAGATATTTGAAAGAAAGAAACGCTGCGCTCTAACAACTGTCTACTGATAAAGACATAAAAGGCAAACGATAAGAGAAAATGGCGTAACTTCTGGCAAAATCAGAAAATCTCCTCCTTAAATAAATCCGGAAGAAAAACACATGAGAACGAGGCCAGTCGTTTTACAAAAGAAGTTTACAATAAAAAAAGGAAAGATACAAATAAGCAAACTTAGGATAGGTCATTCCAATATTACAATCTGAGAACTAAATACTAGAACTAGAATATTAAAATTAGACTAATATGATACAATGTAAAAAATGTTAAGTTTCCTAAAAGAAATATTTCTTGCATCGGTTGTAGAAGTATATAAAACTGTACTAATACGTCGACTATCGATAAACGAGTAATTGTTAATTAATCGTCCTAGTTAAAATAACTGTAGCAAATTAAACGTGTAAGTATTATTTAAATATTCATGTACTTATAAGATACATGTAGTTATAGTGGTTGATACTTCGCCAGGGGATGTGACGGAAAACAATAAATTAAAAGACAATTATATTGTCAGGATAGACACGAGGCGTAAAAAGTATACTTAGCAAGGAATATTTCAGAATTCTCGAATGTCTACGAGTTATTAAAATAATCGCTGAATAACTTCTTTCTCACTATATGATTAATTCTCAACGTGTTATTCACCGATGCGAACACACCGTTCACTTTATATTTCACGGTTTGACATATTTGGTAGCTGAAATCATTCGCAGAAACAGGCTTTTGCACCGATTGTGCTTAAATTGCGTCAGATAATCAGACTGACCTTGCTAATATACTTTGTTAGAACCGTATAGAAGTATAGCTACCAAAATAGTTACATTTTATTATTGCTGTGCTATCGAGCGTTTGAAAACTGTTTCTATTCGCTTTGCTGATACGATCAAATCGATAGCAGCGATTCTCTAATTGTTTCAAAATATCGTGATCCACGCGCGGACGTCGATCGAAAAAATAAATCGATCGTAGATCATATACGAACAATGGCATTTCAAGGATGGCTTTTCACAGCGTACGAGACAGGACAAAGGGGAATAAAACTGGGGGAAGTCGAGCGAAGTGACACAGACGCCTTACGAACCGGCGAAAGAAACAGTTGCGTCGTCGGTAATTGCGCTGGGCTTTAATTAACAAAGCACAATGGAGGGAACGTACCCATTGCCACCCTCATTGTCTTCGGGTTAGATCTGTCCTAGCGAGAGTTGCCTGTACGTAACCTATAGCCGTGGTTGTATATGTGCACGTACACAAACGCAATGCCGCGCATGTACACACTTATCGTACAGGGTGGTGGCGTTTATCCTCGTCGCTGTTCCGAGCGACGGTCGATTATTTAACGCAATTATCCGTCGTTCCATCGTGAAGCAACGACGACGCTCTCTCGCTCCGGTCTCCTCCACCCTGCTGGTTTCATTCGCCATTGTTTCTTCTCGGTCGTATCGATTCGAGGTATGCTCGTTCGACTGGCTGGTTGCTGCCCCGTACGGAATGAAAAGCAGTCGGCGGCCAGAAGAAGAAGAGGAAAAGAGCGTTGCACGGCTGACCGTTCTTACGGAGGTGATTCTTTTGCCGGGAATTTACGAGCAGCCAGGCCGGCCGATTAACCGTTAAAGGGATAACTGAAACCGCTTCGAGCCCGCGCCTTCCGCCCTCCTCCATTGTGAAAGCGTTTCGGTGTTCCTCGTGGGACGTTCCGACGTTGTTGATCATTGTGTCGCGCGTGATAACATCGTTACGCCGTTGAAAGATATCGCGGAGAAATTACCGACGACTCGAGGAAATTGCTCCCCTTTCGATTCTCGTTCTCCTTTACCAGCAGATCGATATCGATATCCGAATCCCCTTCCGATCCTTTAGCGAGACGACATAGCACGCGATATCTCGGTATTCGAAGTTTTTACTCGTGGCGGTCGAAAACGAGTTCAGTTGGGAATAGTCGCGTTAAGGGTAGAAGGAAGAGGGGCAAGGGTAGTTGGATTCACCGGATGATTGTTATTCACTTAGATAGGGGCTGTTTTAAAGTTTCGAACAGAAGGACTCGCTGTATTCCCCCGTGATTCGCCGGGATAAAGGAAACCTGCAAATTGTTGTTGCTGGAATCGAGGACACTCAGCCACAGATTCTGTTGGCAGGGGATGACGGTAATAGTATTAGGGTTAGTGGCGTATCTCGAGTGGTTTGAGCTGCTGAAGCGGCGGTAAGATAGCGAGGGCCGTGACTGGATGCGAAGAAGAAGCGGAACAGAGGTGAAAAGGTAAAATAAACAGAGAAATAGGGTGGTGGCCCCGGGGGACCGGGAACGAGAGAAGCTCTGGCCAGGCTGACTTTATTGGCCTGAATTGCTAGAGGATTAATTTCGCTGGATTTAAGTGGAATGCCGGCGTGGAACGGCGTCCATTAAAAATGATAATATTTGGACGGTCGATTACCCTCGTTTGTACGTCCCGGCCGCTCCCATTTTTTCTCCCGTAAATTAGATTTTCCCCGGGAAACTTAGCGAGCCGGTGGTAGTTTAAGAGGCACGATAAGAGAAGAATCTTATTGACCTTAAAATTAGATCTTGGTATACTTTCACCGCGCGACCACGGCCAGAAAAATTGCTGACAATTTTTACGTTGACCCAGTTCCCAATTTTCTCCGCGTTTTGACGACGATTTGTCCGGTCGGTGTAGATTTCTTCGTTCCTTCGGAATTTTATGGCCCATACTCTGGTGACTACTACCGCTCTTATCGTAAGTGGTCAGTCGTTACGACTCCTTTGCCAAGAATTGAATTTCAGCGCGCGGGGGCAGATTATTATTCCGGTGAAAGAGGTTCAACGGAAATCTTAAAATTGAATTTCTTCCCTTACATAAAGAAAGCTTACTAATCCTTACTGCGCTCACGATGCTACGTTAGATTGGATAGGAATATCAGGATGGAAATCTGCCTCCTAATTGCTCGCGTACTCTCGTTCTCCGTTGAAAAGATCTGCAAGGAAATGCCGTTCATTAAAAATTATAATAGCGTATCCTCGATTACCTTGCCTTCGAAAATTGCAAGCTACGCTTTTCTTTCGCGGATCAAATTTAAAGGATAAGTAGATTATTCGCAAACCGGGTACGAGGAGCGGCAGGCTTATCTTGAAATTAAAATTTCCCTATTCAAGGGGAAATATCGACACAGCTGGAAATTGATCGTAACGCCAACGTGCATTTATTTTTATCTGCACGTCAACCTCGATGAAAATATCACAGAATCGCAGCAGCGAAAGTCTTCGCCCCAATTACTCGATAGTTCGTTATTCTCCAAGGCACGGTAAACAAAGTAAACGCCGTTGAAACGTCGCCGCCGATGTTGTCGTTGCTGTTGTCGTCGCCAAGCGTCGATAACCATGTTAAATTAAATTTTTCGTTTGTCGCGTTTTTCCCCCGTGCGGCAACGCGACGCTACGCGCTGGCGTGGAATCTGAAAATTGAAATTCTTTCTTTTCATCCGGAATAAAAGAGAACCGTGGAGAAAAATTACCGGCGACCTCGAACGTTGCCAGGGCCGTTGCGCTATGTCGCTTCACGGTATATTACATCGGATCCGATAGACGCGTCGCGATGAAAATCTCGTTCCTGATCGTTTCTTCGACGAGGGTGACTGTAAACAGGGCAAGCTTATCTTCTCTGTGGCTCAGGGGCAGACCCTTTAACCGAAACCAAGCAACCTCGTCGATAAACCTTAAGTTCCGGGGACGTGCACGCCCGGCCAGACGAGGTGAAACGAGAACAGGAAGGGAAGCTGTGTATTTTCCTTATGGAAGGACGACGCGTCGTATTTAGGGGGAACAGTTTGGTAGGACGGACTTTCAGTGTGAATCAACTCGTCTCTTGATCTGTCTATTTATAACAAGATGCGAAATGACTTCTCGATGATAACCTTTCAGCTAATTCAGTTGAATGCTAATGCGTTAGTTTTTGATACTTGATATTCCAAATGGTTTAGATCTTTAGATTCTTTATGGCGAAGTAGTCTCAAAGAATCTCGTTAATTCGCATTTCAAAAATCGGAGAATCCTAAGTCGAAGAGCTTGTTAAGTAAGAAAACAGTTTTACGAGATCCGACGATTACAAATTTCAGCACTATCGTTAATATCGATTTTAAAAATTGATTAATCTTATCACGATATTACGCGTAGCTATGATTATTGTAAGGAACAAAATAAGTTAGGTTTTCTGGCCATCGTAATTTTAATGTAAATTCATAATTAGAACATATCCTTTTAAAAATCAGCAACGAACTGATAAATTTTCCAACCACTTATCGACTGAAATCTACGACGATCACTCAAATCTAATTGAATACAAACGAATATAATTCGAAGGAATGTATCACGACCACAAAAAATTAACTATACGTTCTTCTAATAAAAAGAAAGAGAAACAAAGAGATAGAAACCTGGAAAATACCCTTCGATATCGATAGAACCTACAGTTTGTCATTTTCTTGAAACCTTTTATAATCTGAAGCGTTTCTCGCGCTCGATTAAACGCAGCTCGTTACGCCGGTGCTCGAGTTCACGATTAAAACGCCGACTAATCGGCCCGTTTAACGAATCAGTAGACACGGCTTGATTACCCAGAAATCAGAGAGCCTCTGACGCGTAATTTTTCAAACCTCGTAACATCGCGAAGGGCAGCGGGCTGTTTCTGGCAAGGGCTTTCTCTTGCCTGACATCGAGCGGGCGTCGAGGAACGTTTTCGTAGTGGTATATATCGGGATCGATGTTGGAATACGAAAACAGCGAAGAGTCAGCCCTCCGGTTTTCAACGACGCCCTCCGCCCCTCTGGTCCCCTTTCTTCCTTTCCTTGCCGTCGCAGTCGCATTTCCGGAGTCTTTTACCGGCGGAGCGTGTAAGCTTGCACAAAGAAGGCCCGTGGAGGAGGTAGGTCGCAGCCGGTGACTAAACTCCACCCTCTTCGCTCCCTCCCCCCTTCTATCCTCTTTCCAACCACCGCTGTGTGCCGGTGAACTTTTAGAAACTGCAATTTCTGTATACCTTTATCGCTGCCCGCCGCCAAGCGTAATTCCGATCGCGCTTGACTCAGCTTTTGCATAACCGCATAACCCGGAGCAGTCCCGTCGGGGTAGTTCTAGAATTCATAAAAGGGTAAAAGGCTAAAATTGCAGCACGTTCTTCCCTTCCTCGTTCTCCTTCGGTTTCTATGCTCCTTCGCCGCCGTCCCTCGGTCCAAAAACCCCCCTTTCCTACGTTATTCCGTGCCAGTGGCCGACGTTTCACCGAGTGAATGTTCCACCGGCAATCATGTCTATAGCCACCCGGGCAAATAGCTTTCTTGATTCGATGGGGCGAATTTTTATTCCGTTTAGCGGAACAACCCGACTCGTGTACCTATTTGCGACAGACGGTTTTGATCTGCACGGGTTCCTCGCTACTTCAGATTTTAGCACGGACTCTGGTTAAATGCGCGAGAACCCGGAGCTTGTGTTTCGTTGCTACCTGCTTTCAATCTTATCTCATTTTCAGCGCTTCCTCTTCCTCCGTTCCGTAGCCACGGTTAAAAGGGAAGGGAAGGGAGTAAGTCTTTCTCGATTCATTGGACTTTGACGTAGGAAGGATATTTCAAACGGATCTTTGTCAATTTGAAATTTGTCGCAATTTCACAAAACGTATTTATCTCCTAGTCTTATCTTTTCGATACCGTATTTTTTTTTTTTTTTTTTTTAATTTACCTATGCGTTTATAAGCGTCTATAAAAATGTTTAACGTAATTATTTGTAGGTTTATCGTATTTATCTTATCATCGTAGCGCTATCTCTTTGATATCATACAGTTTCTTAAATTAACCTGCGTTAAGTATTAAGGAATAACCGCAAGTCTTTTTCAGTGTGCGTTATCGAATTCTGTCTTTCGATATCGTAGTTTCGCAAGAGAATTCCACGAACCCCTTTAACAACTCTTTCCTTGCCGTTTCTTTCACTTAAATTTCAGAAGTTCGTGAAATTTAACGAAATCGAAATACTTGTATCGTTATGAAAAACTATCGCTGGATCCTCGATGGGTGGATCAACATTTAATACGAATATACCAAAGAACATAAAACTCTAACAACAACGTCCAAGAAGAGTTACGGTCGATATTCAAATTGTTTTTCCATTGCATAAAAACGTATCTCCCAGTATCGAACAAGTCTCGCAAGTACATTAACGAAATTTCTTAACGCCGTAACTTCGCAGAATCTTTTTCGCGCGGCGAGGAGAATCTCTCCAGGAGAATTTCGCTCGGACGAAACAAGGGACGAGAATAATTCGTCGTACTCGTTCGGAAGAGAATTTTCGAAGTCTGGAAAACTGTGTCGTCGAACGTATAATCTCGTTTTCGAAGCGAAGATGCTTGCCATTTCTTTCTGCCTGGCACGTCGTGGAAAAGTGTGCGCCAATTTCAGAACATATTCCGTAAATCCTTTTGGTTTCCGTTACCTTTTTATATTCCGCGGAAGCCGGTAGACAAGAGACGACTTTGACCGAGACTACGACGAGCTCACGCTTGCTCGCGTACGCCTCGCTTCTCATCTCTTCTTCTCTGCAGCTCGGCCCAAGCCGAGGGAATCAATAACTCCTCGCGACGGAGTCACCCCCTCGTTCTTCAGCCCCTAACCAAAGAACCCTGCCTGTATAACCCCATAAAACGTCCACGGGGATGACTCGCATTGTCGAGATTTCGAAGTCGCGCAGTTTCTCGTCGACGAAACGACTCAAGGTGTCTTGGAAGGTGTCGCCTTTACAATGGGTTCTAAAGATATTTACAAAACGATGAAACGAATTTTAAGAGGGATAAAGATCCGAAGAATGCCCGGAACGTGTTTAGCTGGAGCATTTACGAAATGTGGGACGAAAGGGGATTATCGTTTGTAGCGACGTTTCGGAATCAAGCGAGTTGTCGTTGTAAACGACGTGTGTCCTGTTACTGCATCGTTATTTGATCTTTTATTTCTTCGGTTGCCATCTAAACCGCGCACTCGTATTTGAAGATACTAGGAAAATGGGCTAGCGAAGTACAGTTTTTTAAATTCTTAATTATGACGATTTTACAGCAACGTTTTATGTATTTTTGAGTACCAAAAGAAATCAATGTTACTGTCGCTTATAAAATCCAACTTGTAACAATACATTTTTATCGGCATGCCACAGCATGGTAATCCGTTATTCTATTGTAATTATTTCTTATTATGTGCCGAAGGTTTTTTTTTATTTCCAACAGTTCAAACTTAAAACGAATAGCCAGGACTTAAAATAGACAATACGTACGTATTAAGAAGATCTTCGGAATTTTCTCTTATTTTGTTCTCAACAGTGATTCAAAATAAATAGCCACGTGTACGACGTTCGAATCGATACGATGATTATCCGACATATCGGCGGTGGTGGAAGCAACGCGAATATTCTATTCTCGAACGAGCGTGAGTAGCGGGTAGCTATCTGGTGTAATTTATAGCGAATCAACGGGTATCGTAAAACGCAAAATGGTGACCGTGATATCGTGTATGCTGCTCGAAAATGGAGTTACACGGGCGAACGAGTAGCATCACTAATTTATTAGATTCTGGAATGCGCACTCGTAATCTCATCGATCGGTGTATTTGTCCAGCTGAGTGCACCCGTTAATCTTGCGCAAATGAAATAATGGTTTCAAGCTTTATCGACGGATAATGAATTTTAAATTGGATCAGCTCGACGGCATTAATTCCGCGTTCGCCGCGCGTGATCCGAGACCGGATTGCAAATTAGATTATCTATCTCTATCTCGGTCTGTCCCTCCTCCTTTTCCCTCCCCTCTGCCCTATCCCCTCGCCACCCTCCTACACTCCACCCGCTGTTTTTCTCCGTTTATTTGTCTCCTTTTTTCCGCTAGACACATATCCGACTCTCCGTCGGTCCTCGAAGCTAAATGGCACGATAGCACGAAATAGAGGCGCGGCTGACGCGCCTCATCTACATAATAAAAGTGGAAAACCACCAGATATGAAATCTTAACCAAACTGTATTACGTTCTACGTGCCTTCTAAATCGTAACACGAAATAAAGTTTCTTTTTAATCGGCGTTCGCGCGATCCACCTTCCCGCGGGGCCGTTTTCCTAATTGGCACTTGTGTTCGCCCGAACGATCTTCCCTCCACTCCTTTCAGCCATGGAAATTTTTCTGATTTACATTTCACTCCCCGACCTTTTTGCATTCTCTTGATAACTCGGCCGAGTCGGTTGCATCTGGTTTGTAACTGGCGCGCGTTATCCGTCCTTATCGGAAACGTACGTTCGTTTAAAATCGCCGCTGCTCGACGGGGTCGAAAGGAAACCTGCATGCCCAAGTGGTTCCGCAGCTTTCTTCCTCTTTTTTTTTTTCTTTACAAGCAGGGCTATTCGATCGATGTTGCAATCGTGTAGATCTTTTTGATACGACCCGAGAGAGTGCATCGCGTTGCCCTTCTTAGTTAGAATTTTATTTCTTCCTGCTATTTTCGTTTTTCTTCCTTCGCTCGGAAATATTCGATCATTGCTGCGTAACAGTCTGTATAACGCGACTGTATTCACAAGACTGAAGATACGGCAAATCTCATGTATTTTAGCACGTTTTCGAAAATTAGAAAATGCTAGGACATTTTAAGTATAGTTCTGTAGTATAATCTTTTCATTCGTAGGAAAAAATATATGCGATTCCATCGTTGGTTAAATAAATTAGGTCAAATAATTTGAAGATAATTTTGTCATATTTCGCGGTTTATACTATACTTTTTCAAACAGGGTCGTCTTGTCATTTTTCGTTAAAAATGTCAACGTGAGTTTGCGCTCGCCATCCATATGCGGATGCGCTATTTACAATAAATACTAACTAGAAGATAGTTCTAGATATAATCGATAGGTTTAAGATATTTTTCTGTTTTTGTCTCTAGTCCATGTAAGAAAGTGCAATAAAGGTTTTTCGGCTCAGAACGGTGTGATAGATTTGTCCAAAGAATAAGACAATAGCTATCGCGATCCTACCTCTAAATACAGAAATAACAACGTTTTTAATTACACAGTAAATAGTAGTACAACAGTCTAATCGACACGTTCAATTTATACGACATACGAGTTAAATGAATGATAAAGACGTATCGTTTATTCGTTTGTCGTTAAAAAGAAGTAACGAGACATTGGTTGGAACGAAGCATTTTTGATTCTGTTCTGTTGGATTTACGGACGATTGGTTCACGCTGCGCGTTCGTGGCAACCCGGGAACGAGTTTTAAAGCGCCGGCACGCGCGCGATTCAGCGAAGAAACGTTACAAACAGGATGACGTTTTCCATTGCGGAGCTTCTATTTACGAAAGGATATTCTCTAGACGTCGTATATTCGATTCCGCGCGATACCGATATTACTCGGCCCCGCTGGGGATTCCATATCTCGACGGTTGACACGGCTTTCGCGCTTTTACGACCAGGCAATTTTGCGCAATGGGATCCCCGGTAATGCGAATTTACGTAGCTGCCTGGCTCCCCTCGTAACTCTCTTCTGCTCGTTATTCCTCTCTCTTTATTACGATCTCGGCAAACTGTCGGCACGTAACGATAGTTTAAAGGTCTTCGAAATCTCTTTCCAAAGGATCCACTAGATGCAGCCTCAAAAATTCTTCTTCGATCATCCCTGATCACTAGACTGTACGGATTTTTATGTGTTCGTGAGAATGATGAAGCTGTTACAATGCGTAGAATATAAGGATACAAATATGTGAAAAATATGTAAGTAGCCGAGATACGTGAAACATCCAATGCGTATTAATTATCGTATTTAATATATTATCGTATTAATAATTAATATTAATTTAAGATATTATCGTATTTAATCGGTAAAACTTCCTGTAAATTATTAGGTTGTCCGAAAAGTTTCTTTCGTTTTATGAGGAAATAATAGACACAACGTCTCCTGTTTCATATTATTTTATCGAATTACGTACGATCCATCTTGTTCTGTTGAGATGAACATCATGGCATTTCACAGACTTGGTGTCACGTTTGTATGAAGGTGCACTGTTGTAAAAAACACGTTTGCAAAAGAAAGACACTTTTCGGACAACCTAATATATTCACAGAAATTTGAATTTACGTAAATATCCTATTGATTATGCTCAATTCTTTATCGAAATTATTTATTACTGGATGTATCCGTAATTCTCGATCAAACGTTGTTTGTTATTAAACGTAACGATAATTCTTCCACTCTTATACACCTTTGAAACTTCTTTTTGGAATTTTTGAAAGAATGGGATAGTCTATCAACGATTAACTAACGTGATATACCAGATAATAATAAAATAAACCTATAACAAGATATAAAATTATAATTAACCAAGGGAGGATATTTAATGAATATCCAGATGTAGAACTATAGTAAAGGAATTTTACACTGAAATAAATATTCTGCAATTGTTAAGGATACAAAGGTAGATTAATTAAGTCTCTTTTATTTTCTGTTTTCAGGTAAGCACGATCTGCAAAAGGATAATACGATGTATCGAAGGTATTTGCTTGCGAGTGAAAGTACGTGCATCCCGCAATATGTATACTAATGTATCATTATAATCAACGTCGCATCATTGAAAAAGTTTTTGCAATACGAACGTTAGCGCAAAGTCTGATTACAAAATTCGAAGATTTTATATGTAAAACGTTTGTTATATTAATCGCAACAGTAATTTTATACGATTATTTTTAGTAATCGTAATCTTAAAGTAATTTCCTTCTCTCTTCGTCCTTGCAATTTTGTCGAAGAATCGTCCAAAACATGTGATAAACAGATGCCAGAATGAAGTTTGGCTCGTCCTGTGATTTGTCAATTATCGCTTCATGCATAGCGAAACGCTCAGTTTTTAGTACCCGTTTAAGACGAAGGATGACGAAAAGATCAGCTAATGATAGATTTGGCGAATATTCGGTAGTAAAACGAGAGAAGGGGAATTTCGTGCCAAATATTCCTGCATGATTAGTTCCATATGTCTCTTCTCGTTATCGTGATGTAAAAACGCGTATGTGGCACTTTTTTCCATAACATCTTCGCGTAATTATGAAAAAATGCATTCATTACAGTATCGTGAGATGCCATGATTTCTCCTCTGTCTTATAAGTAATCGTGATCGAAGACCTTGATTTTCAGCTGAGTTTATACGATATTCAAATCTTTTTAGATCTATCATGCCGCCTATATGTTTTCCAACGATTCGTAGCAATAAAGCGGCATGAATTATTTAAGCATCCCTATAAATTCATAACGACATTTTATATGCTTTTACGTTCTTCGTTCTTTAAAATCACTCATAGAAAATGTATACGCAGTGCATGGTAATAATTCAACCAGGATGGGATTACGATTTCTCGTAAACAGAAAGACCAGTATTCTGTTTCTCCAGATCTTACAATGCAACTATTATTTCTGGTATTCCTTCTTATGCGTTTTATGAACAACGTCCCCGAACTTTTCTATGAGACTGGTATCTCCTGTTAGCGGACACGAGGGACAATCGCACGATCCTTTTGAATTCGCGATCGATCTGTTTTGGGATAGACGAACCGTTCTTGGATCGACTTTTTGTCGTGAAACGGAGACAAATGGCTTTCGCCAATCCGATTAATCCCGCCGCAGTTTACAATTCGAGATGCACCGGTTAAATAATTACTTAGCGAAGTTACGGGGCTTCGCGAAGTGAACGGGATACGCGCGATAATGCACGATAATTCGTTGCTACATGCGTTCGCGCCCGTTCGCGGCCACCGCAATTTTATGATTACGTTATCGGCGTCGTTATCGAAATTGCTTGACCGCCATGATAAATAGAGTCGCGGGAATTGACCACCTAATTTTCTCGATCGTGCCGAGAGGAATATCGTCTGCGTCGCGCTTGCGAATGTCGCGACAATCGCGTCAACTGCAATTTTATCTCTCTCTCTCTCTCTCTCTCTCTCTCTGCCCTCGATGATTTTTTTTTTTTGCGAATTTCTATTTTTCTCTTTCCTATTCCCTCGCGTTCTTTTTTCTCCTCGTTGCTGTTTTCGATCCGGTATTTTCCGCTAGGGAGGATTGGTTTTGTTTCGTCGCCGTGCGACTTTAATTGTCAATTCACCGGCGTACCAGTTTTTTCCCTGCCCCGGTTCGACGATGGATTTCTCCGATCCGGAAAATGAAAATGCATTTCGTGCGTTTTATATATGCGATAAGCGCGGCACGATTTTGTTTCTCGAACAATGCCGGGATAACGAAACAACGAGCGTTTTGTTATTGCCTTCGGCTTCGCTTTTTTTTTCTTTTTTTTTTTTTGTTACCGATAGCTACGGATTAATTTATTCAGCAGTATCGAAGAAGAGCTTCTCTACGGTTAAATCTACGGTGGCTCAAAGTATTTGAACGTTTTTAAAAACTATTGACAAGTACGTATGTATCGTGTATTATAAGAAATATTTTGAAATCTCATTAGCAGCGTAATGAGACACCACTGTCGTGATAATATGGAGGAAACTTGAAACCGATCCGAGAATGCATATAGAAATTGCAAAATATTTGTTGCAAATTTCCAAAAGTGGCAATTTGCAACAAAAACCAAAAAGTGTTTCAATACTGAATTATTGATTACGTTAGTAAGCCATAATATTTAGCGATACCATCTGTAGCTATGTAAATACACGTTTGATACGGTTTCGTCTAATACTCATATCGTATACTAATCTTTTATTAAATTCATGCTTGCAGCAAGTGTCTTATGACTATTATGTACATTTCCAGATTCCTTTAAAATTTTATTCATATAATCGCTATAGTCGTGTCTCGTTACTGCGCTAATGAAATTTTAGAAGGCTTCGTATCATGCACATTGATAGAAAGTTTCTATGGTAAGTGTTGGAATACTTTCGCCAGCCACTGTATGAAAACGATTAGGGAAGTCGGGTACGAAGTTGAAGTACACATTGAAACACGTGTTCGGAATAATGATTATTGTCAAGATAAATGCTCTAATGGAATTGCGTTTTATCCTCTCGCTGCATAAATTTTTTGCACTTTTCTTTCGCAGGAATTTAAAAGTTTTAAGCGACGTATCGATTTTCCTTGCTGTTCTATATCTAATACCATTAAGGTACGGTTATCAGGAGTTACAGGGTATGCGAGACATCTTACGATATTGCGATAATGGACACAGTATCGATTATTGCTAGAACTCGTTCCAAATACTTCGATATTCTCTATAATAAATTTATGAAGCAGGTTACCTTAGTTACCGTATATGTGGAATAACGAGGAATATCGGTTTATTGCATGAACAGATAGTATACAATTCGATTAAAAAGCAAGGACGAAGCATGTCAGGCTATGTACATATTTTACTTTTCTCTTTACATATCTTTTTTTTTAATTTCGATCTTTACGTTAAACTTGTCTATTGAACAGTTAAGACTGTAACGAAACACGTCTAAATACATTTCTCTAAATCCACTTTTTAAAGTCTCTTTTAAACATTTTTCTCGAGAAATTGTCTTATTCACAGAATGTTTATCGCGAAACGTAATAAATTCATACAGAAATTCGAAACGATCTGAATCGTAAAGGATACGATTTCTTGGATATCGTTTTCCCAACAGCGGCAGAATAAATCGCACGGAAATTCCAAAGGATGGAAATAAAAATAGAAATAGTGGCGGTAGGTAATTATTTTTTCGACGCAATAATATCACGCAATAAATAAATCACGCAAAGACTGAACGACTCGAACTCCGAGGAATCAAAGATGATAGAATTTCTCGAATATTGCTTTCTCAGATGTAACGGAGTGAATCGTGCAACTTGGAAATGATCGATACCTTCCCTTCTCTCGTTATATCGCTATTAAGAGTTAACGCATTAACCGAAACGATGACAAACGCAATCCGTAGGCTCTATGTTTCCACGAGAAGCCAGAGAACATCGTGAGATCTTCGTGGCACGCGGTAACCAGCGGGAAGCTAACGAGAAAATTATTACGTTCAACCTCTCGATAGGTTTAATCGAAGATGTCGAAACCCTAGTCGGTCGTAATGTGTTTAGCGGGTTAGTTTCGATTCGCAGTCACGGCGTCGCGTCTGGGCGCAGTTACTTGGATTTGTATTGCGAGATGGGCGGATTGGTGGTAAGTGGGATGGTAAGAGGATAGAAGAGGGTGGACGGGCCATGTTAACCCAGTTTCTATCCAAGTGATCAATACAACAGCGTTCGTGCACCGCCGCAGCCACTTATTCATCTTGAAAGGTTCACGCGTTGTTTACCCTCTTCGGCTAGATAAATGTTATTTCGTTTATGCTCGGCGAGCTGCAATACTGTTTTCTTCGGAATACTATTTTCGTTGCTTTCCAGAGTTCGCTTCTCATACACGATTATCACAATAATTGCCACGATTAGCGCTACCTTCTGTTAATTCTCTTTGTAAACAGAGGGTTGTAAGGTTGCAATTGAATAAGCCGAGAATATAATTGATCAAGTAGAGAAATTAGTTTGAAAGATCACTCCAAGGCAGATAGAACAATTTCGTAGAATATCTGGCGCCGATTGTGCATTATATATTTAGCTCGCTACGGGATAGTAAATTGCTAGAAATATGCAAATAATGTCGAATCGATAGGTGTAATTTTTCAATGTTACATCTTGATTTGATGTTCCAATTTCTTTGCAATTTCGTTGTCAGTTTTCCGATATTACTCCTCATATATGATTTTTCAATCGCGTCAATCGCAATCGATCGAAGAAAGATTGCAACGTATGTAGTATGTAGTTTTCATATATTATATTTCACGGTTCTCTTATTCTAAACGAAAAATCAATTTTCCGAATTTTTCGGATTTAAATCTGAATTCCCTTAAACCAATCGATCAACTATTTTTCTCCTTTACAAGTTGTATCACGAGATCGTTTGATCTGTTCAAATACCTCGTTGCCTTCTCGATGATAATACAATTTTCTTCGGCGCGTAGGAAACCTGGGTAAGGCCATAAATCACTTTTCAAATTATCAGGTCTACCTTATTCTCCACCCATTATTATGTAGTAAATTGCGCATAATTCTAGAATCACTCGTAGAACCGCATTCTAACACCACTTTTACAGCAACCAAAAACCTCAAGCACACTTCCTCATCTGTCATAAATAATTTCTAGAAAAGTTGAGAAGAGAGAACATATCCACGCAGTATGTATATCGAATGAAAAATATATCGATTTCGATGCAATTTGTAATCATACTACACATCGATTACAGTAGAACGTCGATTATTAAAAAATCGACGAAACGATCGTTTATTGGAATATCGATGGATAGAAAATTTCGACTGTAAAATAATTAGGTAACAAAACTATAAATTGAAAGAAATTGTTTCATTTTATATAACTGTCTTTATTCCCGTTTAATATTAATATTTATAAAATAGTTTATAATAAATGATCTTCTCTCATATGGAAATAAAGTTATTCTATTATCGGAAAAATTTGATTATCAGGACAGCGTGTGTTACGATTAGTTCGGATAATCAAGGTTCTACTGTACCCGGATACCGGAATTGCTCTGTATTCCCATCTCATCTAATATTCAAACTCGGCTCTATAACTGTAATTTGTGACACAGATAACGTACTTACATATGCAACAGTAATCTTATCTGCATCCTGCAATACCAGGTGAATTTATAAATTTACTGTACGTGTTTCAAGACTTTTTTGTAAAACTAGCATATTCTACCAGCAAAGACAAAAAAAAAAAAAAAAAAAAGGGAAAGAAAATAAGAAAGAAAGAAGAGAAAGACATATCACTGTCGACGGTATCGTTCCAATCTAACAGTTACTCTCAGTGCCGATCTAATCCAAGATCGCTTTACACCATCAGATTCTATTCGCGTGGAACTTTAAAGAAAACTTCGCACGATAATAAGGAATTCAATAAAAAATTCGCAACGTAGTGAATTCAATTTCTGCACTTCAACACTCTACTCTGGAACGTAAATAACACTGATATGTTTTCCTTTTTTCTTTATTGAACATGAAAGTCAGTTCTCGTTCTTATTCCATATTTTGTCGTAACTTTTCAGCAAACTATTTACGAATTTATATTTACGTATCATTTCGTCCCTATTTTTACTCGCAGAATATCCCAGCTTCGTTTCGCGAGAACACATCCTTTATAGCCGAGACTCTAAACAACATACACCATACGTTACTCTGACAAGAACAATTTCGTGTGTCGGGGCAGAGAATCGGGTAAATGCCGCGTGTTAGTCGATTTACTATGCAGAAACGAAGAAGCAAAGCGGCAGCATCGTCGAGCGTTAACATCCAGCTCGGTTTCCGGGATCGCTGCCGGTATTTTAGAACGCGAAACAATAACCGTAATGCCCCGTATCGCCTAGGCGTATCATTGAAAATTATTCCACAGAAGGTAGGAAGCATTTGGCCGGACATAAAGAAAGAAAGGGAGCAAGTAAGCAGCCGAGTCTAGTCGGATATAACAGGCACTGGAAACGGAGGAAAACGACGCCGCGGCGCGTTTGTGCGTTCTCAGCGGCAGACCAAGCATTGATGCAAGCGAGCCACCATGCAATAACAGTAAAACAGCAATATTGTTTTCTTGCGAGCGTATTCGCTCGGAATGCACGCTCCGAATCACATATACATACAGTCTGCTGGCCATAAGTATTTGGACACTTTCGCATTTTTGTAAACGCAGGTAGTTTTCCATTTACGAACCTTTTGTATCGGAATTTTTCTTTTAAATTGCGCCCGGCGAAAGTGATTAGAAACGCCTTTCCTTCTTTTTTTTTCTTTTAAAAGGAAAATGATGTATCCAAGCTACCTAATGTATCTTCTGCTATCTGGACGGCTACTGATTTTTAAGATAGCAATATTTGAAGACGAATAAAAATTGAGAAGCTCGTAACAAAAGCGATCTTTGTCAAATTTTTCGACATTTTAGACTGTTCGAAAATATGCGAACATCTGCTTATCTTTGTCAGGCTGTATCTTAGCTTATACGGTATATATTATATACAAGCTGTATATAATAATACTATTGTCCAAACCACAATACACAATGATTATAAACAAAGAGAAATTTATTTCATTACGTGAAATTCATAAGTTTCTTTGTTACCACCAATGTCCAACGTATGAGTACTTCGCGGTGTAAGTTCTGAAGGATATAATAATTCTTAAAGGCACGAACTTCCTAATGATTCGTCAGTCTTATTACACTGTAAATGTTCAAGTACTTATGAGAAGGGTTAGAAGGTAGAGCAGTTTCGCGTGTGGAAGTTCGCTTGAAATCACACCCTCGCCTCGCTGCGACTTCGCGGCGCAGCTTGCGGATCTTCTTCGTTGCGGAGAAGTTAACGACGTCACGCGGCCGTTTCACCGTTACCCTTTATTTGTTCATGAAACGAGAACGCCTCGCTCGACCGGACCTTTTATTCGGTGCGAAAGAACGCCTCTCCCGGTGAAATAGCGACTCGTGCCTGGCTTGACGACGAGAACGAGACTTATAAAGCTGCCGTTGCCGAGGCAGCGTTTTTGCACGTCGATGAGTACAATGTCGATCTGGCCATCGGACGTGCTTCGCTGGAGTTGAAGATCACGATGCCGGCGCTCCAACTCTCCGAGCATATTCTTGCGTGAAGATTCGTTGCATCGACGTTCGTGTTGAATGGTGGCAAGACGTCTTCGTTTTTACCAGCCACGATGTTGATAGGATATGTTGAATTAAAGTTGGGAAAGTTTTTGTTGCGGGTGATGGATTAATCTCTTTGATCGATCAAGTATTTGATTCGTATTTCTGCCACGAAGATTTTGAACGCGAATTTAAGTTACTGGAATATTTATTAGCTTCGCATTTGTAGGTTCTTATATTTTAGAACATTTCGCTTCTATAATTGCGAAGAATTTACAATATATCCCACCGTTTATCTCATCGTTAATAACGAGTTGAGTAATCTGTTTTCGATACGTAAATCGTTTAAAAATTGTTCATAACCAAATTACGTAGTTCGACTCAGGTAACCCCAGCTTACTTTTGCATTAAATATGACACACGAATTCGCGATTCTCTTTAATAAAATTCCATTCGAAGGAGAAAACTAACGTGCAGATTGAATAATGCGCAAACTCATTCTTCCTGCGGCGTTCTCTAAGGACCTGCCATAGTCCATCTTTGATTTCCAATGACGGGTCACGACTGGTTGAGTTTGCAGCGCGCCGCATGAAAGGGGGCAATCATTTTCTCATGATCTCTCGTCCCTCCCTACGGGGCCGATCACTTTCTATACATACACACGTACACCGGCGTGTAACCAGCTTCGAGCACGTATTCCACAGCGTTTGTTCGACAGCCGCGTGTATTAACGCCTCCTTATGGTAAGAGTCGTGCCCTCTGTGCTCGGTCTCGCCAGCGTTCACCGTAATCTCGAGCGAAGGATAAGCCGTGACAAGCGTGATAATCGCGCAGCAGAAAATTGCCCTTTCGGTTTGCTAAACAGATAATTAATTAACGTGATTGACAGAACGAATAAACTGTACGGAGCCGCGTCCCAAAGATATCGCAACATCGATACCGACGTTGTCAACTGGATAAACGCGGTGGAAACGCTCGCCGCACCGGAAATCTTGGGCGCGGGGCTATTAGTTCGCGCGAATCCTTGGGTAATAGCAATGCCTTGACGATATCTCTCTGGGTCATCGTGTGCGTGTAATTCGATTAGAACGCGTCGTGTCGCCGTTAAGCGTCGAGTAACGACGGCGTGAAAAAAAGTCCGTTAACAACGTGACCATCGTCGAGTAATGGCTTTTGATCTCGCCAGTCAAGCAAACGCGGCAAAACACGTGCACGCCTTGTGAATGACTCTGGTGTGTACACCTAAAGAGAGAGAGAGAGAGAGAGAGAGAGAGAGAGAGAGACGAAGAGGGAAAAAGAAAGAGAGAGGAAGATATATATATATACATACACACATATATATATGTATGTATAATACATATGTATGCATATAGGGAGAGTGGTTGGTTCATCTCGATGCTGTGTGGATGCATGCGCTTGCATCGGATGCGTGCATGCGTTGCACCGAGGATAGGTGCACAGTGCACACGTCCTCGCCTGAACGCGCCGAAGCCAATTAACTGTAACCCGCGGGATCTGCTTGCCAAGTCAGGCTTACCAGAGTAATGCCCTACGAAGCCCTTCGTCGAGAGGGGTTCAGGTCCTGCGAGATATAAGGCTAGACAAGAAAGACCGTGTACGGTTTACCTTTGTAACTTGGTAAGCCTGCTGCGAGTAATGCCGCTCCGCTCGTGAATTTGATTAAATATGCCTCGGACACGGATACGATCGATCAATCCTTCGGATTAACTAAAGGGATGGATGCTGTTGTAATGTAATTACTCTGTGCATCGTTTGTACAGGGGTGGATCATTTTGTGGCAGGGTGAATTATTTTTTGAAATCGAAATATGAAGAGGTGGTAATGCTTAAAGTGTGGTTCGATGAAACGGTTAATCGCTTTCGATAAATCTGACTGATAAGGAATGTTTTTTTAATTAAAATTAATATTATAGATTTGTTGACAGGTATAGACAATAATATATGAAATATAGGAAATTATTGGAGGACGGATTTTTAGACATTTCTGAGAAATTTAAATGTACAAAAATATTGAGAATGCATTTAATATAGTGGATAATATTTGCACAGCATTGTATTAACTATAGTAGGTACATATTTGTATTCTAATTAATTACTATATACTGTTTTCGTATAGGTAAACGAATTTGATACAACGAAACTGAAACGTAGAATCTGATAAAAGGTCGCTTCATCGGACAATAAGGATATTTGCAAGTACTTCTCGTAATCACTGCTTATGAAATATAGTAGTTACAATTTTTAATATGCGAATCAGATTCATTTTCTCAATCGTGTTCATAAAAACATAAAGGCGCGTAGATACTTAGTTACAAATATTTATTTCGATATAATACATACGAATCTTACGAGTAATAACAAAAAGAGACAAGAATACATATAATGAGAAAAGAATTATGTTACTATTGTATATCAAAATTCTAGCTTTGTGCAAGCAATATCCTTCTAAATCGAAGAGATTGAAATAAAATAAAACTGCAAGGAAATGTAAGAGAAACGAATCGATATACAATGTTTTATCTCACAGAATTCATTACACATCTACGTGCTTCTTTTACAAGCAATATCATACCAATACTACTTCTAATCGAATAATCTTCGTATTCCTTCTAAACGGTTTCCATAATAAACAGGTTCTATGTGTTTTAAAGCGTACTTTGTCACAGCGGCGACTCTGTACTAAACCTCGAGCACGATACAAAAAGTATCTAAGACTCGTAAAAACGAGGTCAATAAATTCGCGGAAAAAATTCCTGTTCTTGGTAGCGTACGTAAGAGCCGATATAATCGCGTGCTTTTTTTTTTTATTCAGCAGCATGCCAGCGGATTGCTCGACAAATATTGAAGAGCGCGCAATGATCTTGGCGGAGTGGCGAGCCAAAGTTTACACTCGTTAGTTAACTGGAAAATTAAACGTTGCACTTTGGATTACGCCTTCCTGCGGCGTTAGTGTTGGCGTGAATTTAATTAAATTGTGATAAACGGAAAGACTGGCGTAGCAAAGTACCGTGTAACAGCCGCTGTAATACTTAGCCGCTGCTTAAGAATTCTGTTGAGCCGGTTGAGCGTTTCATCCTAATCATCAATTGCTTAAACATCTTCGTATATTAAATACATACAATGAAAATGCATACCGTGTTTTGTACATATGTATTTCGGTAAAAATAGTTCACGGAGAAAAAGTGTTTGATACTTTTTCTTTTTGAAACTGTTGTTGCTGTTCTATAGTGCACTCTGCATGTAGATAGAAGGAAATATCGTGTATTGAGCGAAGAAGATAGTGTATAGAAAATAACTATTATACGTGAATTTTTACTTTTAGTCTTCTTAAAGAAATATTAAAAGATAAATCATTTTTTTTAAAGAAACTATTGCAACTTTTTCAAACGGGGCATTATTACATCCTAATGAGAAATTAAAATTATGCATTATGTATGAAGCATTATGAAGAATTTTATTAGAAGCTTAAATTATATATATATGTATACATACATAAATTACTTATTCTTCATGTAATAGGTGGGAAAATGACAGACAACTATTTGACAAATATCAAAAATGGGAGAGTCAATATAATAATAGTAATAGAACAATAATTCCATGATTTCATCATATTTGATAACATTTATTCAATTCCATTCAAGTCCATTTTCTATTTAGAATCCAAAAATTTGTCGTTTCTGTATTAATTTCATCTTAATTCGTCACTGAAACTCATTAAAAACGTGTTTTCTCGTAACACTTCTTTTCTATCCCCTGACTATCGGAATAGCTAAACACCGTGATGAGGGCACGAGAGCAGTAGCTATGTATCTTTTCGACACTTCGTTAACCGTATTAATTCGGCGATTGCTAGTCCCAGCGTTTCCTCTGAACGCGTAATTGTCAGGCAAACAGAGGCTCCACTGGCCGCGCCAAAGTTTGCATTGGTTGGTTAAGTGGAAAATTAGACGTTGCACTTTCGGTTAAGCGTCTTGGCACACAAGTGCACGCGCGCAATTACGGAGCGGGCAACGCAAGCGGATAGCCAGCTATTCGGTCGTATCTACCCTACGTAAACGCAAAGCTCGACCAGGATATCGCGTGCGGACAATGATCGCAAATTAGCGATCGCAAATTATTAACGAGCCTACGCAGCGAGGCGTGACCTTCGTCGAAGTCGTCGACATCGACCTCCTTCGACGAGTAGTTTGCCTGTTACCACCTGAAATCTACATCCGACTGAATAATTGAAAGAAAAAAGCAAGCTTTTAGAGTTAACTGCACGTTGCACGGTGACTTCCTTTGGTCTCTGAAACGGCGAGGAACGTTACAGCAGGTTTAAAGGTACAATGTGTACCGCGTACAAATCATTCGGTGTAGTTTATTACGTCGTGCGTTTGGATCAAGCGTACATACTCGTAGACTGCCAATAGAAGGAAAAGTTGATGATGGGACTTAAATTTGTTCAAGTTGTTAATCTTCGAGACTCGTCTTCCAGCTGATTTAGAATTATGTAATTGAGCGTGTTAAGGCTTTATGCAGTCGGTAATTATTATCTTACATTGGAAATCAGAGAAATTTGCCATTAACTCATTGTGGAATGCAGTTGTACTTTTTAAGCGTTGGTTATTTTTACGCAGTTTTCTATAGCATTAGCTCGAGTACCTTTAAGGTAGCTCAAATTGAAAGTCAACAAGCTTCTAATTCATAGAAACAGTTATATATAGCTGTATATTTAAGCTGCTTCTTCAACCAGTCGCATTAAACTAAAAGCGATTCCTATTTTGAAATTGTCCACGTCGCGTCGTAATTGTGCAATGGAATGACTGGATTCTTCTATCGTTATCGATAAACGGGTCAACGAATCGAAATAAATAACGCGTAATTAGCAATTGACTAGCCTCGTGGCCATAATCGTTACATCGAATAAAATAATATTTTCTAAGAATTTTCTTTGTCGATGAAGCAACCGTGGCTTTTCTTTAGAAAATAGAAAATACAACTTGTTGTGTAGTCTTCAATCGGATTTATGAAGTGTGTTAACAATAACGAATAATTATCCAAAGAATATTGTCGTAAACAAAATTACTTAATCATGGAATAATGTTCAGATAGACATACGATGAAAACTGATCCTATATCCAGTAGACAATGCAAAATATTCCTACAGGTGTCTGTATAAACGATCGATTTTTCTACAAATCTCTTTTTCGTAAGCTATTAGTGGAAAAAATGGTTGTGGAGCTTCTTACTGGTAGATCTTCGAGGGCGACGGTCAATTGCGGCGATTGTTGCTCCGCAGCATCTTGTTACATGGCGAAACGGTGAATGTATCGCTATTATCAATGCGGTGGACGGTGTTCTCAAGTAAGTACTTAGCTTTTCATCCAAAGGCAGTCGTGACATCGTTGCACCTCGATAGGGTTACCTGGGCCGTCTAACTGCAACGTTCCGCTATCGCCGTAAATTAAGAGTGACTGACAGACATCAGAGAGGAATTCCAAGGGGTTCTCGCAACGTTGCTTTGTAGCATGCCGCGTGCATAGCGACCGTGCACTTTGATCGTTCACTGTCCATTATTACGATAGTACTTGCGGCGTCGTTCTACGAATAAAATAATTTCCTTTGTAACGAGGTTGAGAGACCGTCGGGACGATAAGGATTGAACTAACCGCCTAGATCGTTCGCGATGGTAATAAACCGGCGACTTGCGCCGTGATTCTTTAATGAAAATGTTTGCGCGTGGAATTTCGCGTCGTATCGGCTGGAATGTGCTTCGAGAATAACCGTTTAGAAAATTTATTGTTTCTACTCCTTGTACACCGTAAATCAGTCATCGGTTTATGGTTACGTATACGTGTGGCGCGATAACAGTAAAAAAAGAAGTAGATTTTGAGGTAGAGTAGTTTAAAATACATATAATAGCTATAGGTCAGACATAATACATGGACAGGATTAAAAGTAAACGGTGTGTGAGAATGACGAAATAAATGTACATTTGATTGGATATAAGAAAAAGCTAATTACAATTGCAAAAATTATCGTAGACTTTTCAGTCGAGTCTTGCTTCTGTCAGTAATTAGCATTGTCCATGTCCACGTTTAATGTCATCGTTCATTATACTGCTTGGAGGACTATAAGAAAATTAGAGCGTTTCGGCGATATCGTAACGGTGCATGGTCGTTCTCAATTCAGATTAGAAGAAGTAAAATATAAAGGTAAAAACATGGGTCGTTTCGAAAGATCTCGGTATAAGATACAAATCCGTAGTAGAAGCTGTGATACTTTTAGTTTACCAGATTTGTCATCCGAATAACTATAGTACAACAAATCATTCTGTTACATGGCGCAAAATCAAATTTAAAGGAGACTCTTTTATCGAGAATACACGTCCTTATAAAAAATCTATGGAAAGAAGAACGATTTATTACCACATTCACCTCATTCACCAAATCTGGCTGTCTCAAGCTTTTATCTGTTCCCACGATTGAAAATATTTCTTCCTGAAATGAAATTTTTATCATATAACGAAATTAAGGAAGCCGCTGATGAATATTTTATTGTCTTGACGAGCCGGAGTTTCGTCGCGGTATAATGACTTTTGAGCATCCTTGGTACACGCGTATCCACTTAAAGCTTGATGTATTGCTGGTATAGGTATATTGATATATTTAAAGATCGAAATATAATAATATGCTGAGAAACGATAGATCGGCTTTCTATTCCATTTCGAGAATTTATCAAATGACCCACATACGCTCGTTAATCCGACAATCTTTCAGACGTTCTATTTCCAACCACAAATAAATTCATTTGCCCATTATGTATCATACTTCTGGCGTAAATCGTAGAAAACAATAACTCGAAAAACAGAAGACTATGCATATACGTTTCACGTTGCGATGATAACGAAAGATACAAATCATCCGTGGCGTAAAGTCGTTGGAAACAAGGCCCATTCGTACATTCATCTCGTTCGTTCGTTTCACGTCAGTTACTTTCCACCCATCCATTGGTCAAACGGACCGATATTTATTTCGCGCGAAGAAAGCAGGGCGTACGGTGGAGCGTAGTCTTTCGAGTTGGGGCCGCGAGATCGAGGAGGATGAAGGTGAAGAAGAAGTAGAAGAAGAAGAAGAAGAAGAAGAGGAAGAGGCCACGTAAGGTCGCGAACGACCATTATACAGCAACAATAGCCTCATTGTCCACTGTTTGCAATGTGACATGCCTAAGAGGCCTAGCTAGCATCTGAGATCGTATCGTGCGATAATATTGTCCTGTATACTGCTCGCTGCCAGCTCTCCTTCCTAACCTTCCGCTATACCTTTCCCATACCGAAGCGTCCTGCTGTCTCTTCCACGGTCTTTCCTCACTTCTTGTCTGACGTGAAATATTTTACGTTCGGTCGTTGCTTCGGAACGTGCCGGATATCTTTTACGAGTCTCTCTCTTCCTCTCTTCTGTCTCCATCATTCTCTTCTTCTTCCCTCCCTCTTCTCCGTTACTCGAATAAATTATATCCGTGATATAACCTGACGGTTCGGTTACGCTCGAATTAGACGTCTGCCTTTGAACTCCATTCGTAGCATGAATTCACGGCGCAAGATAGAAGTCGCGCTAAATTGTCACGACCGCTTGAACGCATTTCCTTTGCATCGCCGTCAGAGGGAAGAGATAAACGCCCGAGTCAAAGATCGGCTCGCATGCTCCGATTAGGATTTACAACAGAGTCCAACCAAACAGGCAGAGACAGCATTTTTTCCCGAGATTTTCAGCCAAAGAGCAGGAAGAAACGTCTGGCGGTGGTTCGGAACACACAGTCGAACATAGCGGCGATCCGCGGGGATAGAATATCAAGGGATCTAAAGGCTGCAGGCCTGCGAAATGGCATTCCTACGTGACAGTTGTGCCAAGCGCAGGAAAATCTAGATCTCGTTTAGCAGCCGAGAAACTCGGCAATCTCCATCTCTCCGATCCCTACCCCTGCCCCGTAGCAGTTAATAACTCGGAGCGCATAGATCCGGCGAAAGGAGTCGGATCGGAATGCAGTCCGTGCAGGAAGTGACCGATCAACGACCCTCCAATGCTTTCCAGCCGGAAGCTAGTATGATTGACGCGAAATCATTCGCGGAATTATTGACATTCGATACCGTGTCGCGAATCTGTGGCAATAGCGAGTACGTTCTTTCACAATCCGGTCGATCGTTCTGTTCACGGAACGTTTACTCTTTTACTATGCTAGCTGAAAGAGATTCGATGGAAAGTATAGTAGGCATTATTTTCGCGCTCTAAATGTCATCGTACGTAACGCGGTTAGCAATATTGAATTATGTATTTATTTACTTACTATATTATTTATATTACTTAACGTTAACAGTAGCGAATGTTGGTAACGTATTAACGATCGAATACGATACTCCCTAATTTGTTGTAGAATTAATAACAAGTAGAATTTAGTATTCGTCAAAAAAATCGACCGAGAGTATATTAAAATTCGATATTATTGGTTTCTTGATCTCTGAATCGTCAATTTTCAATTCTCCGCATTTTATCATAATTATACTTTACCATGAATATATTTTACTGCCAAAGAGTTAAACGAACACGTCCGCGCGAAAAACAAGTCTACACTGTAATTTTTAAGGCCGTATCGTGTGAAACACAGCGAAAAACCTCCTTTCCCCAGCCATATCTGATTGGCTGGGTAAAAACAGTGCCATTTGCCACGACTCTGTCCGTCGCTTATTCCCGGGAATACATTTTTCATGGCGACAATTGTTTCGCGTTTTTATGGAAATTGTCGCCAGCGTTCGAACCGATCGACGTTTGTCGCTGTTTCGAGTTGCCGTGCCCCGATATCGACCTTCTCTTTTAACCTAATTCTTTGGATGCAACTTCGCGATTGATTTACATTACTCGCCTACATTATTTCGTCGACGTTCAACCAAATCTATACGATGGATGGATCGATCGATCGATTAATCGATTTCACCAAGCGAAAGTAATTGGTCACCGCGCGATGAATCGGAATAAAGAATGAACGAATTGTATCGGAGGACGCGAGAAAGGTCTTCAGAACGAGCGAACGAGGGAAAGGAAAAAAAGGAACCGATCGCGTTGCGGCAACGGCAACAGCGTTGTATTGTGCACTCTGGATCGAGTCGATCGGCCGGCTGTTGGTGGGCGATACGCTATTCTAAATAAGTTTAGCTGGCTGGGTTATTGCCCTCCGGTGAACCTAACGGCATGGCGGCCGACTAGCATTTGTGACATTGTGATTGCTGGTGTACCGGCGAAGCCGCGAATGCATTGCGGTCGCACCGCGGCACTTCGCGGTCTTCCATCGGTGCACCGCTCACACCTAGCGACTTCGATTCGCGATTGACAGTTTCCTTGATTCTGTCTTTTTTCATGCTCGATTGATCAATTCCTAGTTGCGTACATCGCTCGATTCCACGTTTCCCATCGATTTGTCCGTTTCTTACGATAAAATGGAAATCGAAGATTTCTTCTAAGTAATCTTCATAACTGGTTATCTTCATAACATTATTGGTCAGTGAATGATTCGATAAGTTTGGTTTGAATTATTTAGGTGCAAAGTATTTTCAGCTTTCGATTTGTGATATTTCGTGTGTTACGTTATCAAGGATATTTGAAATATAAATTAAGATTTACATTTTTACATCGAAGTTATCAAAAGATGTAATTTTACGGTAGCATTAAAAAAATAGAAATTCGTGACTCATATGACATAATACGATTATTATCATGTTGAAGGCGATGCTCAGATACACCTACATACTGTATAAAGAGAAGCGATCTAATCCAAACGTTATAGATACGTTGCAGATAAATTTACGTCGATGCAACATAGATATCGAATAGCAAGGAGCAGATTGACTGCTGAATCGTTTCTATGACTTCTAGGAAATATGAAAATTCGCGTAAGATTTATTGCTTCTTATATGCTATTTTTTCTTAGAATTTTTCACAGCTGCATCATCGGTAGTAATAACAACTAGGAATTCTTCCAACTATACCTTGACTTGTAATTAATGGCCTTTAATGAATCAATTATGCTGTACTGTCGATATTTAGTTTAATAATTTCTCTCGATTAAGTCGTTGCATAATTAATTCTACTTAGAACCTTTCATCTCTTCGTCATTCACGCTCATCAAATGCTAATTATGATTAATAGTTTCTTCGATCCTCAATTTTAATACGCGTGAATATTCGTATTAACCTTTGACCTGGCATCGAATAAGTATTACATAGAGCTAATACTCCGTGTTATTGAAATGTTGTATAAAGTATAGGTTACCCGATAGAACCATTTAAGAATATTTTATTTTGTTTTTATGACACGCTGTTTGTATTTCCTGCATATTGCTCATGCTATACGGGTTTAGCAGATATAAATGTTGTTTCAACAATCTTTAACTTGTGTATATAGTAACTGGTAATAACCAGACTTTTATTCCATTCGATATACAGACCAGACAATTCGATGAAATCAACTAGAAATTAATGAGTTTTATATTCTTTCATCAAAACAACGCGTATATTCTGACTTGATGAATGTATAAATTTTATTTTCGCTTATTGTTGTATAAACGCTATTAATAACTAATCTTACTAAAATTTAATTATAACCGTTATTATCCCTATACCAATTAACACTAGAATTATCAATCTTTAATCATGTTATGTACCTCCAATTTTGTGCCCCAAATTTCACTTTCGTTCCAATAAACAAAGAGATTTTAATATTTCGAGGAAATCTTCATGCGTAAAATTGGAATGTGAAATTACACACATCGATGATTACTTCTATCTTATCTTTTTGCATAAGAAATTTTCTAGGTACATAAAAATACGATTGAGCCGAGAATGATTGAGAGCACTTGGCAGTGTTAATACCTCGAAATTCAGAAACGCCTCTATCTCAATGAAATTCAATATTAATTTCGTAAAAGCAGTTGCATATTTTTAATAATTATACGAATAAAAATGGTGAAACTTGCGATTCCGAGGAATTTGGTAATCGCAGTGTTAAAAATTCACCATGTCGCACAATCATTTAACAAGCGAAGCCTGTGTACGGCGCTGTAGCAGAATTTCACGTTTATAGCATACCAGCTCAAAAATACGCTATCGAGGCATCTTATATTCGATCACATGTCATTCGAAAAATGTCATTCCGCGAAGCTCGTTCTATTTCAAAATTCGAGCGTGGTAACTCTCGCGGAACGCCATGCCCGTTGGAAAAACTGTGCGGAACAACGTCCAAGTTCATTTGATCCCATCCGAAACAGTTTTATTTCGAAACCCGTCAGTTGCATTGCCCGATATAGAACGAAAAGCATCGACACGTAGTCGAGGATTCATGGCCGATTTAATAACGGATTAGGGAATATATCCGCGTGTGATTTAATAAAGCATACCAGTTGGCGTATGCGCGCGCGCGCACCCATGCATCGGTTTTCGTTAATTAAGACTTGGGCGCATCGTTGGCTCGCGCAGATGCCTCCGGTGAATTGAGGATTCTTGGCAACCTCGATCGACCGCAAGGAACACCGCACCGACGGCGAAGCGCGTCCTGTAACGCCAGGAAATTAGCGCCGGCTCGATAGTAAACACAATTATGCGACAAAGTAAAGGTGCGCGCGAAGGCAAACACTAATTTGCGCCGCAAACAGACCTCGTCGCCGTAAGCCTCGGGATAAACACGAACTCGCAGCCTTATCCGACTTAATAACTATTACGTATCTATTTATAAGCTGCCATCGATTCGTGTTCAGCCCGTCCATTCTTATTTCGTTTCTGCTTTTGGATGGTTGGTTGGGAAATCGAGAATCCTTGGACAAAGACGTGTCGTGGAAGATAAGGTATCGATAATTAGTCAGATGATTTCCTTAGGTCGCGATGACAAACTTTCAATCTCTTAATATGTATAGCCGAGCAAGACACAGGCGTAGCCAACTAATCATTTTTGTATTTACAAACGACCACGTTTTCCTATTTATACAAACACTTGCTTACAAATCCTTCCACCCGCTACCTTGTGTTTTGTAGCTTATTATATTAGGAACGTAAGACGTTAAAATGTATTATTACATAGGGAGGAAGTAACAGTGCAACGGCGCCATAGCTTTTTGATCGAAAAGTCGAAAGGGTCGACGAAGATCGTAGGTTAAGGTGTTAATTATCTGAATAGACTTATAATTGAGTCACTAATGAAAGCTACGCTGGTCGACTGGACGAAGAAAAATGTAGAGAAAAACGACGATTGTAAACATCGTTTATAAAAACTCACCGTAAAATTTGCAATTTCAGAAAATTAGTTCCTGTTTTTTTTTTTCTTTTTTGTATACATGTTGTATAGTGATTATATTATCTGTGTAATGAAGTTGAGAACTTTGTAAAAAGTTAATCAGTTTGGAGTTAATCAGTTTGGTTTCTGAGAGGTCCAATTAGAACACGTTTCGTGCTACGTTAGTTTTGGCTGATTTTACATTCGGAGTACGTGTATTGTAGTTTGTTTTATATATACATATATGTAGGCGAGATATGCTAGTTGCTGGAACGGGAAGTTCGTTATCAGACATTG
Source organism: Bombus terrestris (assembly GCF_910591885.1). Taxonomy (NCBI): domain Eukaryota; kingdom Metazoa; phylum Arthropoda; class Insecta; order Hymenoptera; family Apidae; genus Bombus; species Bombus terrestris. Next base: position 11,541,378 of record NC_063272.1, on the reverse strand, counting down.
ATTAAGCTAGGTAGTATTTGACGAGTTAACAAGTTCATACTTCGAGGCGAGACCATACTACAGATAAGTTCAGAAGAGCGATATATGCATCTCGTTAATTAAAACTATGTTGTAAAATCATGCATATTAAATACTATTTACAAAAACATGCGTCGTATATATTCTCTAAAGTTCATTGAAAATATAGCAAATAAGCAGAAGAGAAATAGTTACGTTGTTTATGTAGACTTTGAAGGAGTACAAGAGCGTGGAAATAATCGCATAATTGGTGCTTGCATACACAGGTCTTTAATTGCTATTAAATGTAGAGAAGCAATTTAAGAACAAAAAGTAATCAGACAAGTAGTAGATATTAGTATGCAATAGGGTATCTCTTTAATGGTATAATTATAGGAATATAATTATCCTATATGTATGTCTTGGTATATATTTTTTAATCTAATCTAATAATGCAATTAAAGCAACACTATCTGTTTTCTTATTTCTTTATCATATTTTATTAAGTCGACCCACAGTATTTCCTTATATAATTTAATTATCTATACGAAAAGTTTAGAGACTGCCTTTTGAATGAAAAGTATGTCTCTAATTTCTCATTCTGGACATTCTAATCTACGTTGGTCAATGAACGTCTAAGTAGGGATTATGTTGACCCAAATATGGGTCACGGTACCGTGAACGCGTTAAGGAATATTTTTACTTGTTTTTGTAATTTTCTGTAGCAAATCGCGTTTGACGTAGATTAACCCTTGAATGTACAGGATTAAACATTATCTACAATGTGTATATGCGAACTTCTTAGATACGTTTGCATTAAGAAGTCTTCTTCATATTGTCAGAAGCCGTTTCGGTTTGAAAAGAAACCTAAGCTTCTCAATCTGACGTATAATTAGAAACTTATAATTGATGATAAAAAGTGTCAAATAACAAAGTACTTCTATAAGGACCAATGATTATAAAATGACAGTTCTAGTTTGACATATTGGCTTTAAAAATCAATCTAATCGCGTTGTAATATTTTATTACACACAGATATAATGATAATTAAGAATAGCAATCCTAACACACCAATTTTGTAGTTCAATCACCTTCTGTCAGAAACAAGCAAATGTCCCGATACCCTTCGCTGATAGCGTACGATCATTTGGAAAATCTCAATTCTTCACTAATATTTCAGCGACGTTGTATGATAAAACCAATCAATAAAGGCTCACGCGAAATTATCCTGAATACACTGCGAACAAATTAGTTTTCTATCAAAGAAAAATATGCATCAAAGAGAATTATAAATGATACCAACGTAACGATATTCGATCAATAAGAAATCATTAGCGTCTTTGTCTCGCAAACTTTCATAAAGGTTGAACCATGATTTGTCGTCGATTGTTCGTTACCGCGATCCTTTTTAAGATGAAAAAGAAAAAAAGAAAAAAAGAGGAGAAAATCTCGGCTACAAGGGGGGCAAAAATTCACGAAGGCTGTAGTTGGATGCAAATTTGCGACGTGACATTGTCACCTCGATACTAAAAAGCAGCAGGAACGAGGCGTCCCCGCTTCTCCATTGTACAGTCGCCTTTCCCTCGCCCCACATCCTCACCGGGGCGTCGTATAATAAATGCACGTTTGCAATCTGGGTTTACTACCGGCGAATCCGTTGGCCCATTTTCAGGCCACTTTTCTGCTGTTTCATTCGCACACGCTGCTTGTTACACGAGAGAGGCCACGCTTTTGTTTGGATCTTTCGTGGTCTTCATAAGTTCCATTAGCCGGCTCCCAATTTGTCCGATTGCCACGTGAACTGTGCGTCACAAAGACGTTTCCTTGATGCAGATTATCTTGTATTTCAGTACAATAGCGGACCTACCTTTAAGACGTGCCACTGTTGCAAGACATATTTAGTCGGTAAATACTGTCTTTACGTATTTGCTCTAGTTTCTTTATATAAGTACACTACTGGACATAAATATATATTAGATATCTACTCGTTACATTTATTAGAAAGCGCTGACAAATTGTAGATTATTTGGTATTCTGCATTCTGACGTATATAAACGCATAATAGACAACAGAGTTCTAATAAAACAAATTGGAAATAAAAGCAGTGGCAAGCATTCAATTTGTACCGAGTACTAATGTTTGTATTTGCCAGTGTACATACAGTAGCATACAGTGGCACGAGAGAAAAGTGCTTGCAAACAAGAACGATGTTTTGAGAAGACAGAATCATAATCGATGAAAGAGCGTTGGATTTTAATCCCTGGTTCGCTACTGTATGTATGTGGAGGAAACATCAGGTTGAAACATTTGTGTTACCACGTTTCGTTACAAGTCGCTATTATTTTAAAACATTTTTTTTCTTTTTGATAGAAAGATTAAATTTTACTACAAAAATTACCTACGTTCTGTTGCCAAAGTCATGCTAGATATACGCGGTGTCTTTTTATTTTCAATGCAGATTTTCATGATACGTTGATCTATTTTAGTACTGTATTCAGACTTGCAAAAATACTCAGCAACGTAAGATAAACATTTTAGCATATAGTGAATGTTTTGCCCGACCCCATTTATACGTTTGTAGATGTAAAAAGGTTAATGTATAGTCAAGTACTTTTACAAGAATAGTCGAAACGATAAAGAAAAAACAGTTTGCAGCTTGCCTGTTTATCTCTTATGAAACAATTATGAAAAATGCAAGAAAATGTAGCATATATTATTACAAGTTCGAGTTATATTCGCAAATTATTATTTCAGAGATTCCCACATTAATCTTAGATAGAGAAATTTGCGCGAAACGATAGTTTATGAATTATGCATTAAATATTGTTTTGTTAGGGCATGGGGTATTAAAAATATCCCACGAGGAATCAGCAAACGTTACTAAGAAATTTGTTTAATTGAATTATGCTATTTAGACGATCGGATATAAATGTTAAACAAAATAAACGGAATATTGTCGTATTCATCTTTTTTAGAATCGCGAGGAAGTCGCATGACTTTTTATTGAACCAAAAGGAAGCCAAATACATCTATGATATTTGCGTTTCGAAATTCCTACACTGAAATTGCTCGTCACGATTTATTCTTATTTGAAACTGCGCCCGATATGGAAATTTGAAAACTGGTTCTAGATGTTGAAAGTGCTTCACGATGCCGGAGATTTATTGTGCCCCTATAAACGCTCGTATACACTCGATGCAGACCAATTTATCTGGTTTCGAAAAAAACGGGAAAAATGTAGTGCAATGCAAACACAACCGTCTTTTAACTGAAACGCTGTACAACGCTATCTGTTTTATTATCTTCAATTTTTTGATTGAAACAAATCTATTGTTAGCAAAGAAAAAAAAAAAGGGACAATGAAATATTTATAACGCAATGGCAACGATTACTATGGATAGTCAAAATCTCATAAACAATAAATGTAGCATTTTTACAGCCAGAATTTTTTGATATTCGTATATTTCTAATACAATGGAATATTTTTTCTCTTATAAATAACTTGCATTCTCAGCATGTTTGAAATCTGCACCTATATAATATACTAAATTATTAGGGTGTCTTCAAGTATAGAATAAATATATTTTAAATTGTTTCAATAGTATTGGTTATGCATGTACGTGTGTGAACTTTACCAACTTTTTACTTCAGTTTTAAATAAATATCGATTTTACCTTGTACACATTTTTTCTACTACAGGGTTTGCTTCCATTACAGTTTTTTATACCCTCTATAGTTTATTCCCTCTACAGTTTTTTGAATACTGACTGATATTTATTCTATCTTTTTTAAATCCTCGAATACTTTAAACCTCAAAATTTTTTTAAACCAAAATACCAGCCTCGAATATTCTAGAATTTTTATATTAATTTCTTACTATTACGATCCAATGGAGAGTGACTTTACGAGAAATAAAACTACGATTTAAAGAGAACCGTTTCAAGGTACGTACCAAAGTGCAAAGTTGTTCAGAGCAATGGCAATAAATTCTACACTAATCGCACAACATCGTTTCACATGCTACTTCTTGTACGATTGAAAATAGCTGGAAACCATAGTTTTTAATCTTCTGAATGCCAAATATGCTTTCTACAGACAACGTACAATCGGTTCTAACCATCGTTGCGAGTAAAATATTTATCGCTTTGCTTTTATTTTATTACCGTGCAAAATATCAAGTTATTACATCGACTGTCTGTTAGGTACAGCAAAAGTAAATAAAATAGACGAAGCGTTCGTTTCTTTTTTGTGTCAAGCAAGTAACGAGATTTCGCCCGACGTACCTACGTACGTACTTACGTGCATAAAGGGTTACAGAGCGAGCTGCTTGAAGGTTGCTTTACAACATACCTGAAAGCTCGAAAAGAAATTGCCGGTCGCAGCGGGAGGCGAGCGAAAGAGCAACGGCGTCGGTAGAAAGTTAACGAGACGGGTGGATCAACAACGAAACACGGTGAATGGCTGCAAAACAAAGCAAAGTGGTTCGCGCAAAATCCTGCGGTTACACATCAAGCCATCGGAACGATAATTGAAAGTGACCGTACTCGTACGGTCGAGCGCGTATCAGTCGAACGACCACAAGCGAAGGCATCCGAAAGGCTCTCTGGCTTCTTTCTCGGCGTTAAATAAAATCCTTGCGGTTTTCATGCCGATTTCACTCTGGCATTCGACGAAGCGCAGTACCGTACTTCCGCATTCTTGTGTTTATCGGCCTACCGTCGGTCAGCGCACTCGAAAAGAAATTTACGAGCCGCTTTGCTCGGCTAGATTAGTCTTCTATTAACGTTGTTGTCTAGTTGCAACGCGCCATCGATAGTAACGATGCGCTCTTCTCGCTTGCTGTGTTACGCGCTCGAAAGAAATCTGGTGCCTATTGGGGGCGACCCATCGAGAAATCTCTGACTTCTAGTTAAGGCTGACGATTCTGACTTTGTGGTGTTACCGCATGTTGTACAATTCGTGTTCTTTTTGCCGCTTATACACGAACAATGTTACATAATACACTAACTTTATATTTAGTTTAGATATTATGTTGGAGAAGCTTGGTTGCATAGCCGTTTATGATACGATTTGTAAGCCGTCCATCTTCTTCACTTCCAATACGCTTTCCTCAAGGAAAGATTCTCTGCTCCCAAGATTCTTATTTTCCAAAAAGAAAAGGCTTACTTTTCGCATCTGTCCATCGATCGTTTAAAATACTATGAAAACTTCGTGTGCCTATGAAATCTAAACTCTAAAATTTGTCTTAACCATGATGAAATTCGTCACTAAACGTTAAACGTTCCATCTTGATTCATTGGTTTCGTTTGGTTAGGTTATTTAATATCGTGGCGGCTATCGTAAGAGCTAGACTAGCATAGGAGAGCGAAGTAGCCCTGGTACGTAACGGTTGTTAGCAGGAAAAGATGCTCACAGTTGATTGTTAACGGTCGGTGAAATGGAAACGGTGGACTGTGTTGTTTGGAAATAGCCGCGTACAATGCAGATGGATCATTAACGATGGATCTTTATAGAGATACAGCAGCTCAGTCGAAGGAGGAAGTCGTTTGAAATCCTCGGAGAGGCAGGTCGGTCGAGAGTCGAACGAGCTCTCACTGCTTCCGCGACAAGGGAAATCGGTTGCAACGAAGGATTATTAGTTTCTTCGGTGAGACGGAACGCAGCGGCGTCGCTTGACACGGTTTACCACGTGCAACCTCCAACGCCCCGATCTACTTTATCGTTCCAAGTTTCTATTCGACGAAGTACACGATGTAACACGTAACGGCGTTATTAATATAATACATTAGCTCGAACATCGATCATGTCTATGAAAATCGTTCATTTTATTCAGAGCATGTTCCTTCGCGATGGATATAGCTGTGGAAATAGTTAAATAATAAATGTATAGATGTCATAGATTCTTCAGAATGTGTTTTTAGGATCGTTCGAATATCGTTGCCACGTTTGTTTTTTTGTAGTTTTACAATGTCTTCGTTACGATTCTTTTATTGGAATTTCGAGTTTCTTAAGTAAAAAGTACAGAGATCAGAGAGTGAAATAGACGATATACGGACTAATATTAATTAGATGAAATTAATAACGTTCGTTTCGTGCGAAATAATGTATTCCAGCTTAAAAAAGTTTATATATTTGAGTCTGTTAAGCTTTTCAACTATTCCGTATTGAAATGCATCTTCTCAGCCTAAAAATTGGGAAATCAACAAAAATAAGCTCATCATATTTTCTCCCGCCTGGTATTCGTACGTAATGGAGAGAATCAATGGAGCTTCTATCGCGCATAGAAATCTCGGTTACATCAACTGCTCTGAACGAAGACTTTCTACATTCTACATTTTCAACTTATTTTTGCATCTACACTTCTCTCCGATTATCCATTCGAATCTTACGTATGATGGATTAAATTCGCGCGTATTTTACAAGTTTTCAAACACGATTTTCTCAGAGAGAAGAAAGAAAGAAGGAAAGAAAAAGAGGCGAGCCTTGAAATGGAAAATCTTCATTCTTTCTTTTTTATCATATTGCTGCATGCATAATCTCCTCGCTCGGTTGTATTATCCATTCTGAGACACACTATATGTACATGCGTTTGATTGCATCTTTAGTCGACGAGTCAGATTACCGTGGCATGCTCGTCGAATTACGAGCGTTGTAATTTGGCGAACTGAGCACGCGATACCGGTGATAAATTTATTATTGCTCGACCGTGGAATCATCGGTGAATCGTGGGACGAAAAGACGCGAACGGAAACACGAATCGACGACAGACCGTGGCCGCGACGCGGCGTAACGATACCCGATAGCGGAATAACAGTAATCTCGGACGATTTATGCGTCGATAAAATCAGAGACAGCGGACGCTGTCGACTGGTTGAATCGAGCTCCCAGCCGATGACATTGGAACGAAGGTTTCAATCGAGGCCCCGATTCGTTCGTTTCCCTCGGACCGCGCCTCGAATTTAGGTCATGGCGCGCGATACGCATTATTCTCGATTCTACGCTTTCCATACGGGTCGGCTGACGTTGACTGTCAGTCGAGTCTTTTTGTCAATAAAACCGTGCCACGATAATCATTCTCGGTGTACCAGGCCTCTCGGTGTATGTATTGCCGAATAACTTCGAACTTTGGTAGCCTGCTTGCCAACTACATATTTGCTCGAACGGTTTCGATTTTAATTTTCTTGGGAAAATAGCGACTGTTTATTCGAATTTATTGGAATCGAGAGAGTAGATTTTTCAACAAGGGTGCAACGTTTGATTTTGAAAAGAAAACTGACGCGGAAGAAATGGAGAATAGGATTTGCGAAATTTAGACAGCGAAGCTAAGAAAACATTGTGGTTACATATAGAGCCACATGGTATATCGTCTGTGGTGAAAGTCGCAAATTATATAATATTTAACACGCAATCCTCCGAATCACTCGGTATTGTTATCTATCAAAATCAATATGTTGTAAAAATTAATTTAACATAACTATCTTCCTCTTATTAAGTGAGTTTTGTTTATATATTTCTTTATTAAGATGTTTCATAATTGAAAGATGTCTGTAGTTAAGAATTAAATCCCACTCTATTATATTTACTTATTATTTTACTGTTATACATATGTATATTATTCCACCAAAATCGACTGATCCATTTGTAAGAATTATTTTTTCTAAATATCAATGTAAATTTTAGAAATTACTATTACAATCGTCATGATTTTCTCGCAAGTAAATAAAACTTCGATATAGACAGTTGCAGAAATTTTCTTACATTCTATCTTGACTTAGAGAAACCGATCGATCGCCGTTTTGATCTTAGGGTATGTTACGTTTATAGGTATGTTTGTATACAGATGTACTAGGACTAGGAATACTATCAAGAATCAGCAGCTTTGAACGTTTGTATTCACATGGCTGTAGGTATTATCTACCAGTGTTGCAACTGTCAGGCGATAGTAAATTCTAGCTATAGATAAACAGTGCTATTGTCTGAATAAATAAAAGACAATTGTTGTAACGTGTGCCATAGAATTGTTGGACGATATACTCGATTACCTGCATGATAGCATGTTACTTGGTAGTGCATGTCGTTAGTTAAGTAACATCGCTTGCTACAAATGAGAATTATGGAATTAAACGAAATTCACGATGAAGATATGGTTTTGTTGTAAATCAAATTATTTGGTTCTATATTTGTTCATTTTACAAGAAGAAACGCGACGTATTTTCGAAATGTTTATACAAAATCAATACCTTTGCAAATTTTTATTCAACATAGACATGAACACGATGTTCCTTACGGCGTACAATTTGAAAAATCGGTGCGCTATATCGACGTATTTTTTGTTGAAATAAATCCAAGCGAAAGGTATCCATAGTTTGCAGTAATTTCCACAATACTGAAAACGTTCTATAAGTATTAGAATACCTACCTGTTACATTTAATACAAAGCTCTAACAAAACTCCACCGTGTTTGCTATTTTACATTATAGAGTACGTATGATGCGAATAAAATAACAGTTTCGTAATCAGATAGCTAGAAAATAAAAGCAGCGAGAGGCATTCGATTCGCGTTAAATATTTCTGATCGTGCGTTTAATTTTATCGCGTTGACATTAAACCAAACTCGCGTAGAAGCAGGAAAAGAGGAAAGAGTCGCCCTCGACGCAGAGTTCGTTACTTAACTAGAAATTGATTTATTCCTTAAAACCTTAGACCCAACGAACATAGATATCTGTGTGCGGTGCTCGATAAATTTTCACGGAAGGTTGTTTCGATTTCGATCGGATTCTTAATATTATCAAATTATACGTTGATTCCTAGCCAAGCTACCGTGGTTGCGCGGTAAGTACATACCTCGGTGGTGGATAATTGCATTCGATCCGAAGGCGATATCAAACGGTAAATTATACGAATGACGCGGACCTCGCGACGAATACACACACGTTTATGCAGCTAGTCTCGTAGCGGCGTGTACTTACGTCTGTACGTATGCAGATGCATAAGAAGCGTATACACGCAAGAACGTGCACGTCTCGTTCGATATTTATAACTTGTTTAGAGAAGCATGCGGTGTGAGCTTGCTGGTGAACGAAAGTCAACGTACGAGCCACGGCTTTGCCGTGAGGATGTAATAAACGATTGTCTTGCTTTTGAAGTGGCTCGAGGAATGCTTTGGACGAATGACGATTCGAGGTGGAATCTGGAGTAGGATGTACTAGCCGGTTAGGCCGGGACGCGTGTTTGCAAGCTTCTTTACTCTTATCGTTGACTTTTGCTTGTCAAGTCGGATTACGGTGGAACGACATGCAAATCGGCCACAATGTTGTCACGGTGTGCGCTTTATGAACCGAAACGTAGACATCAGCAGCGCGTTGTAGCTAAGCGAAGAAATAACCGAGCATGATTTCTGCATAGTCTGACACGATGTGGATGCACTTAGACGCACGTGCGACTGTTAGCTCTGTTAATTGCTTGTAAATATTGTCGTTTTCTTTTTCAACCCTGCTGCAACTACACAGTCGTTGCTAAAGCGTTGAAATTTCTGTTTCTCTTTTGATTTCTTGAAAACGTATAAAACTGGTCACTAGAAACACGTTGCCGCGAACGTTGTACTCTCGTCAAGAATACGAAATCTCTTCTTTTTTTCTTTAAGCGAAGTTATTGTCCGAGTAAATGGTGTGAGAAAGCTTATACAAATGTTCTGTAAGACATTCAGTCATTCTGTTTTCTTAACACATTGTTGACTGACAGTGAATATATCCACCTTTGCGCTTACATTATCTTATGCAATTTGTGCAATTGTAAAAATATAGAACTATATAGATCGTTATTATAGCGCCACGTTTGGACATACGTTAACTTATGCAACGTTTTCGAGTATTGCATATCGAAGTTTACGTAACAGCCAGTATTTTTCTACTTAATTTTGCTCGCAAAGTTACGTTACTTCGATATTGTCTAAATTGCTACGGTATGCGGAAAAACTAATTTCAACTTGATTTACGTCGCTCCATCAATTCAACATATCGATCCATTACACCAAACATTGGTCAGAAGACCAGAAAAGAAAAGATCGCTCTACGTCTATATTTTCATATGATAAATTTTTCTACGTCGCACAGTGTCGAAGTTCATACTTCTAAAAATATGTTTCTTTGGTATCTTCCGTAGCATGTCTGAATGCAATAAAGATCAAGGTCAAAAGTAATTCCACATATCGGTGGATCACGCAATAACTGAGTGGAATGGCGAGTAACGCGTTTCGTTGTGGAGCAGCCGAAAGTTTCGATTGTCCCTATAAGGGAAGAAAGATACGGCGCCGTGTGAGGCAGGAATTCGTGGCTCGACGTTACAGAAACACGTCTGTAACCTACCCGAGCAGGTTTTCGACCGAACATTTGTAAGATAACCCGTCCGACAACATACCCAACGATCTCAGCGGCCTAATTCTCTTGCTCGGTTCTCTCTCCTTTAGAGAAGGAAGCCTGTAATCGCGTGTTTCTAATAGAGCTATACGATGAAGCCTCTCGAGCCCTTTCACCTTTGAAACTACGACACGTGACCCAGAATGCGAATTCAGGGATTCTAATAGTGTCATTAAAGTCCGATTCGCCAATTTTCGAGATTCCCGCGATCGATCGTACCTACTGCTCTCCATCCTTCGCGATAATTTCATTTTCCGCTTCGCCGCGATTCCAGTCGAATATCAGTCGAGTAGAACACGTTCGTTCCGTAATTTACATTGTTGTGGCTGAGTAGAATGGAATTAAAATTCAAATTAGAATCCACCTCTACCTTCGTTAGTTTCTCCGTTTCAAATTCCTCGATTGAAATTTCTGACATTAGCAGCTCGAATTTGATCGTAATAGCGGTTTGATGAATACAGCACGTTGATGCGCATAGAGTACGCGTGCTAGAGGAATCGTTTTCTTCTTCGTGTTTCCTTCTTTCGCGAAATCCTGTAATCGCGTTTTAATGGAACGAAGGAAATCGAGAATGGAGCTCTTTCATGGCTGAAACTGCATACGCGTCACAGTCTACGAATCCCGAGGTCACTGGATCATCGTCGCAGTTTAATTCGAGAGTCGTCGCGGCCGTTTCATTTCAAATCTCGAATTGAATTTGCGAAACGACGTTTACACTTCGTTAAATTTAATCTCCGGGTATCAAGGTGGATGAATATAATTCTACCGACAGACACAATTTTCTATTAGCGAAAATACAATTACATGGTTGAAACGAGTTACGCAAACAGTGTATTTTAGCCAGTTACTAATTAACTGAACGATAAATTAATTTATTTTCGATAAAAATTATATAGAAAGAATATTCTGCAAGCGTTTAAGTGCAATACGAAGATAAAATTCAGGCCATGAAAGTCTAAAGTTCTTGAAGTAGCAGCTACATTGCCGTACTAGTAAAAGGAAACTCTTTTCTATTAACCGTCGTGCGTGACGCAAAGTATTCGCATGAACTGCGATGCTCGTTCCTATTAATCGAATAGCTGCATAGGCAACGTACGTTCGAGTTTTCGTTCGCGAGCAGCGCGTCTGCTTTCAAGGAAGCGAGAGACTCATCAATTTCCAAATGCAATGAATCCGATTTGCATTCCATTTCCATTTCGAAGCGCAGACGTCAGGTCGTTAGCTCGGTGAAAACCGCCGGCAGAATCCTTCCGAGTCGGTCGAATGGACGAAAATTACTCTCGTACGCGCATTTCAGGATGCAATTTTCTCGCTGTTCGCCTCGTGAACCATCGATATCGCGACGCTTTGCTGCTGACTACCTGCATGCTGTCAGACTATGCATCGGATACCTAAATGATGACTTATGACTCCTAATTTGCACCATTTGGGCCACCGTTCGCCTTTATCGTAAATCAGCGGCCGTGACCGCGTCGAGCATGTCTCTTGAAAACCCTCCTCGCGTGGATTTCGTCACGATTTGAATATCGTCGAAGCGGTTGCATCTGAAGAGCACCGATCCGGTTCGTTTCTCTCCTTCTCCATCTTTCGATCCTCTTCTTCTCCCGTTTACGTTTCTGCCTTTTCGAGGTTCCGTCGAAACGGCATTATCATAATAACTGGTAGCCCAATAAAGTCGTGGAGAATCTGATCGGTCCGGTCGATCTTCGTGCGACGCAACGCGACGCAACGTGACGCGCGTGTTCCATACATACAGGTTTCCATACAGGTAGGGTAAGGTGGGATTATTTGAATCAGAATGACATCTCAGACCAGTTCAATAATTTACCTTGAAATTCACCAAATTTGGTTACCAAGTATTTTTCCATAATGTACATTTTCAAAGTAGACCGTTCAATTCGTTACGCGATAAACGGCGAGATGTATCGCGCAAGTGCATCGTTAGCTATAGTTTTTACTGGTAAGAATTTTTTATGTACTTTATAAAAAACATATCGAAATTTCACTGGTATTGAAAGAAGATACAGTTATCATGATCACGTTGGTAAAGTTTGATTCAAATCTGGAAATGTATATGGAAGCTACGATATATTTAATGCGACTATACATATATTTAATACAGATCACAAAAGTCAGTTAGATAGTCAGTTATCCGTTATATTAATGAACCTTCAATATTCAATGGGACTAGCTTTAACAGCTGTTACCTGTTTCAGGTGAATACTGTCCCATCTGCTACAGTCTCTGCAAACCTATTTACATACGTAATGATAGGTAATTAATATTCGTCTGTATAGATACTAATTTCTTTTACTAAATGTACATTTGCAGAGACTCAAACGTTTCGTAGTTTCTATGAAAGCAGATATTCCAATTGGTTTAAACTATCAATATGATCGTGACATTTATGTACATGCCATTCCGGTATTAATGAAATTATAAAATTATATACGTATATATGAAAGTTTCCTATGGTAAATGTTCAAATCCTTTGTAAATCGCTGTGTGTACTTTGTAATAAATTTCTATCGACAAACACTTAAACGCGATGAAAAGTAGTTACCAAATGGCTGCCAGTGTTTTTGAATTAATACGCAGATAGGATGATATACGGTTTTACCCCGGTCTACGGTTTTATACGGGTTTCCCCTACATTTCGAAAGGTACGCGTGAGCGCTTCGGCCACGTATCTTTGTAAAACGGAGAGAGTCGACACAGAAAACCAGTAGAGCTGGGAACTGGTTTTCTGGCGGACGATCAACGCCCAGGGCTTGTCACGATGCCGGGATGCCGCTGTTGAACGAAGCTCACACGCGAGCCTCTCTGCTTGTTTTATAATGCTAGTCCGATCGGCTGTACCACCCGGGAAAGAAGCGTTCGTTGATTGCTCGGCCAGGATGGAGGCACTGGGCCAGAGCAGCCTTTCGATGAAGCGATTACGAATCGATGAAATTTTCAAATATTCGCGTCGCAGCCGGTGAGACGCTCCGTGATCGCTTCCCGAGATCCTCCTGATAATTTGTTTCTTCGCAGGCAATTACGAGAAAATTGGAGCGCACCAGATAAGAGTTACACTTGTTGCATTTTTTCTTTTTCGTTTTTGTTTTTTCTTTCTTCCTTTTTAATCGGGGAACGATTAAACGCAACGTTGCCCTTGTGGATATCGACGCGTTCCTTCGTATGATTCCTTTTTTCGCTAAGGAAAGGAAGGAAGCAATAATGTTTAGTGGCTGTAATTTCAAACAGAGCGATTATCGCGTATTTTCCAAACGCATCGCTTGTCTAAGAATAAACCCAAAGTGGTTTTCCGAGATTTTCGCGCGAACTATTTCGCGAGGTAGCTATCTCGAAACGTTTAAAATGTAATTTGTTGAATTTGTTAGTAATGTTTTAAACTAACTGGGAAAATTCGATTAAACAAGTTATTATCTATAGAAGTTAGATTTTTCTTTATGCATCGGCAGATGAACATGAATTGAAAAAATTCACATTGAAATACGATTTCACCTGAATGAGTATGTCAAGCGTTTATACAAACGATGTTTTAAAATATATTCTTGATTACTTGGCGATAAAGAGATTAGCATACATGTTCGAATAAATCTTCGCTAACTATCAATCTCATTAATCAGTTTAATTATCCTTGCCTCGATTAAGCGTATAAGATCTCGAACAATTAATCTCATGATTCCTGTAATTTCCTTAATACAGTTGTGATGCTTAAAGTTATCTTGGATAACTTATTTTCGAATAATAAAGATGTATCAATCAAAGCCAGGCGAAATGCTCTTTATATAAATACCTGAAGTAATTTCTATTTGGCGATTGGAACAGTTTTAAGAAGAATTGTTAATAACAATTCTACGTATAAAGATTCTTCTTGGTGTGCGTGAAACTTTTACACTGAACCAGGTGGTGCTATAACCGTTTTAAACAAAAATATTTTCGTTTATTCCATTTTAGATAGTGTATACCGTTGTTGAAACGTCGACTTCACGCCAGTTCTAAGTGGAATCTATTGTATAATAATCGAAATTACTAAATATGACAGATTGTTATATTTACACATAATTAAACATCTGTTTTCTACGAAAGTATTACGAAGGAATAAATGTAGAAGCAATTCGTTCTATTTGAAGTTTTCAGAGAATTTTAGCGTTCGCGAAGGATATTTACAAAAGCAGAAATACTTTTCTGGAGCACTTATAGAAAACCAATCGTATCTCAAGAACCATTTCAGAATCAACGTAGTAATTTTCAACCTGGAGTCTGAACCGTTATATCCAATATACGTCTAACTTAATTAACCCATTAATTCTTTAGACGATATAAAAATGCCTAAATTAATTTCTCGCGAAGGTATCGAAATATCTAAATAAAAAATACAAATCTGAGCTGAGCTACGATTTTAAATGTAAACCTAACCGATTAATGTGCAGGGCAAAATTATAACGTCCGAAATTGCTACTTCATGACACTAAGTCAAGAGCTAAAATGCCTTTGCAAACATTTGTCTTTCGATCGGTGAAACTCCAGCCAAAGCTACGGTTTAATTGGCGAGGTATCCTGTTAAATCGTAGGAAAACTGACGTTTTAATATCGCAAATTACGCTTGAGATAACTCGGATTAAGAAGGTCCCAAGGCAGGGCAGCCAGTCCGACAACTTAGTAATTAAAATAGTATCGCGTTTACCTGGTAAGTTCGGTATTTGCATGCGCGTGTTTCAAGAGGTCTGAAATCGAGTTACCGGATCCCATGATGGCGAAGGAGACCCGGGGTGCGCGGTAAATGTCGGGCCAAAGTTTTCAGTGTCGAAAACTCGGCAAGAAGATGGCATGGCTGACGCGGTCTTGCGGAAAACCGTCCCCGTAGCTGCTGTTCTATGGGACGCCGCCGACATTAGCTGCCCGTGGAGCCCACTTTTCGCACCCTCGTCGTTCCCGCGTATAATTGGCCCATTTAGCAGTCGCTTTATCCTGTTTTCCTTTCGGTTACATGCGAAACGATCCGCGGCCCGACCGACAATTCTGTTCATTAACGAGCTTCCTTAATTGTTTCGCCGTCCCCGCGATTCTCGTTGCCCCTTTCTGGACCTTCGTCAACGATAATGAAGAAAAACGTCGCAGACCGGAGAAGTTATATAAGTACGATATTCCATACGAAAACCGTAGGAAAAAACGTGTATGTCACGTTCTGTGTGCTTTAGAAGGGAACAGTATTAAAATTCAATATGTTCGCAAGTGATGTCGTTCGATTAAAATCCTCTTTTTATTTCATGTCGATGTTATATATACGTCTTTTCCAATCATTTGGTTATTTTAAAGATATCGATTTTGACGAAGTTGGTTATACTGTTGATTAACAACAGGTTTCTTGTCAATGTGACTTTATTGTCAATGGGACCATCTTAAGATAAACTCGTAGATAAATGAATACACACGTTGTTATATAACCATTCGTTATCAGAATTTGTCAGTTTATCGATTATTTTTGAAAGATACGTTCCTAAGTGTGCAGGGTTATTCTTCTTTTCAATTATGTCAGTAGTTATGTAAACGAATTGGCGTCAAGATCAGGAAACCAGGAAAAATGGTCTATCATGTTTCTTCCACGTGATCTTCGTACGCAAACCAAGCATCTTTTATATGTATGGTTGATTGAACGAAGTAGATGTGATTATTAAGGACTGTGTAAAGTGTGTATAATTTTAGACAGAGTTACACAGAGCTAATCTTGGACGTTGTTTCATTAACTTTAATCTGTTTGAAAGGAAATCTTTATCTTAGAACGAAATAGAAGTTTAACGTAAGTTAACGGATGTAATAACGATGTTCTCTCTCTTCGTACACTTTTTATGCGTAGATTCTTAAACTACCTCTGAATCTCTTGATTATCTCTAGCACCATTACAAACATCGCATATAATGTTCGTCCGTTCATTCCAACAGGATTTTCTACGTCATCGTCATTTATAAGATTAAATTATCGAACGTGTAACGTCGCTTAAAACATTCTATTCCTACTTTGAAGTTATTTTCCGTCCAATTTCTCTGAATGTAGGTACACACCGTGTTTAAATTATTTAAATCGCTCTAACTGAAACTTTTTACTTTCAAAACAAACATACACGATTACGAACAACGTGGAACTGGATTGATCGAACATAATTAAATATTCCAAAGTTGGTCACAATAAAAATTTCGCTAATAGAAGCTGTAAATTCTGCTGATCACGTTTTCTGTACGACGATACGAATCTCAATATACATATGTAAATATATTTAGAAGGAATCCAATTGGAATCAATTGCAATATAACAGTTTTACTTGGTGGAATTCGATTACTATCAATAAGAAATGCTGTTTCATTTCCTGTATTTACAGAATGCATTACCTATTTACATTATTCAAACTGGTTTCGAACGCTGGAATTAGAACCTGTGGAGTCTGACAGTTTGAGAATATAAATACTTCGTATAATTTGTATGTACTTACTTCGACATTTGAAAAAGCTGAATCTCGTGAAACTAATACTCGACCCCTGTAAGATGAGAAATTGCATGTCATAAATGTTATATACCTACAGTATATCGTTCTTAACATTCTAAACACATTGCTAGATTTGTGGTTACAGCATATGAATTTTATCAAAGTGTAGAAATTAATGACTGCAGGTACGTGGTTACTTACTACCGAGAAAGGAAAACTGGTTGAGTAAATTCAAATCTCGATAAGGTAGACTTAAATTCTTTATAAAACAATTTTACATTTCACAAACTGCTTATAAAGCAATCAAACCTATTTTATCCAGATTCAGACCTACGTAATGGTTTTCTTTTTCGATGGTAAGATTTCCACAGAAACTTCACAGTTACGTGCAGAATTTAGTCGCATTTGTTCGCCAAAACCTTCGGCATGTGAAAATAAAAAAGGAGGATAGCACACGTAAATGATAAATTCATAGCGGCTTATCGAATCGAGCCGTGTCTCGGTGGTTAATTCGTTTCTGTCGCGTCACGCGATTGCGCACGTATGAAATTGTTTATTGTTACACACGTAGCGATTTACGATTCTGTCTGCATGCCGATGTGGCATAGAAAAAAGCTCAGGAAACAAGGTGCTGGCCGTAATTTTTAAGCCCGAAGTTCATTAGCATATCTTATTATTCGTTGGAAGTTTCACTTATTGGGCCGTGGCGTCGTAAACCCTTTTTGTGGGATCGGTTGCACGGCACGCACGCGTTGCACGTTGATCGGTCTTCCGCCTCTATTCGGGCGGTTCCACCTGCCCTGTGCGCGAATCGGCGATACGCATCGCGCTCGGCGTGCTCGTTAATGGTGTCGAACAGCATCAAACAACGCGTGAGCGATGTTCGTACCACGGTTAGGGCCGACCACCCATTGGAGCACCGTAATAATCCCAGCCGATAATAATTAATCTGCCAGCGAGACAGTAACCGTGCCAGGAGACGCTATATACCTATAACGTAGATACCAATTGCTCTCGGACGTAATAATCTGCGGCGAATTAATTGTCACCGCTTCTAACAAGCCTACCTTGTGCTCCGTCCATCTGTGAATATTCTATTGTTCCTGATATTCCTAACATATTGGTTGATATTTAAATGTACGATATAATACGTTGTATGCTTTTATACGTTATAAACTATATACGTTATTGTTGCTGCTATTTTCTAGCTGTGAAATTGTGTAAAAGTGGCGAATTCTTTGGCGATGTGGCTGATATAAGTTTGAAACCAGATCGTTGGTCGTTTCTTTGTTATTTGGTCGCTTAAAGGATGAGAGGTAAAAATGTTGAGAAGTTTATTGGCTTCAAGATGTTAATAAAGTCGTAGATTAATGGGTACAGATAATAGGAACACATTGATAATGATACATTGACGATAGGGTTTATCTGTTTAAGAGGAAATAGAATTTGTGGAATAGAATTATATTACACTCAGAACTTTCTATAGAATTAATATCAATTGATAGAAATTATTTAATCGAACCGAAATAGAAGTAGAAAGCTTCATTATCTTTAATCCGATTTATTTCATTGGTTTGTAATTACAATTTTCATGTTATTTTTGTTTTTGATTCCAATATCAAAATTGTTACACTTTAAGACGAAGATAAATGTATACATATTGCTTGCTAGAATCTTTGCTCACTTTAAAAAACAGTGCAGTTTTCTTCCTAAAGCCTTTGCATCATTTTTAACTCGATCATCTTTTTCTTCCCTTGGAATTATTTCTTTAAAGTGTTTCCTTCTCTACTGCAACGAGACCACGATTGGATCGATCAAAATTCAACGGCCGTAGCCGAGTTAAAAGTGCAACCGCACATTCCCGCGCGCCACAAGCAATAATCGTTCGCCTCGCTTTCAACGAAAGCTTTTCCGAAGTTAAAATTTCCGGCCAATTAACGACAGCTAATAACGTAGAACGTATGAACCGATGTACATACGTTATACATCTTTGTGGAGGTCGTGTGGCTCGTTTAAAATTTGAAATTCCCTGCGACACTCCATCGGCCGTAGGACGCGTTCGAAGATTAACGTGAAATTTAAGACGAACGTCCATCGTTTGCTCGCTATTACATTTTCTTCGGTGCCTGCTCGTCGTTGTATTTCACGAGTGTCGACCGTATGATATTATATGGTAATTTCGTATCTGGTTATGGCGCATTTAGCTAATCACGGTATAAGGATTTTATGATGAACCGACGCTTTTCTGATTCGTTGATCGTTCGGTGGTTTCGTTCGAAAGGATCGAGCTACATTCCTGCGAAACGAACGACTTGGCTGCCTCGATCTCGTTTTTCTACCGGCGGCTGGCCGTTTCCTGCGGATTATTCGACTTCGAACGAGAGACTCCGGCGCGGAATCCGCGTGGCGAGAAGAAGTGAAAAAGAAAAGCACGCACCTGCCCAGCTGTTTTCTCGTTGTAACGACGTCGCCGGCGATTACATGGGATATAGCAATTTGTCGATTTATTAATCCTTCCATTAGGGAAGCCTACGAGCTTCGGGAAAAACGAATAACTTCGTAAATGAAGGGTGGACGTTCGCTAGAGTGGAAGGAAAAGATAATGACGAGGCGAACGAGTTTATTCCTCGACGTATAATCGAACCGCGTTGGGAGGAATGTCAGAGAACCGCGACGCGAATGGCAAAAGCATTGTAATCATTTAATTGAGGGTAAATGGAAACGTGCCATTACGTTCTTCATGTTGCGGCGTGTCATTTGCATTTCTTTGCTCAAGGGATGGATGGCTTTAACGAGTACTAGATTTTACGTTTCGAATTCCTATTGGCTGTTCGTGTGATACTCTGTGATAGAAATATGTTCGTCCGATTGTGTTTGATATTGGAAGAAACGCGTAGCCGTACGCGTTGAATGTGTTGGTTTATGACAGTATTTCTTCTAACTTTATTTCAATCTGATTGTTCCTGCATTCGTAGTAGTCACACGACTATATACGTAGAAGTGGTAATATAAAGCGCATAAACTATTACTGTCGGTAGAAGCTAATCATAGAATTATAGATAAGTTTTATTCCATTTGTAAACAACTCCAAATATCAACATGTTTGTGGCATCTCTTATCTGACGTTAATAGGTTGAAAAATATTAAACAAATTTATTTATTGTATGTTAGAGTTATGTTTTTTCCACTTGTAGAAATTTGCGTATTAGAGTATATCACGCAATAACTTGGCGCTTCGAAAAAATTCAACAATTTATCGAGAAATTGCGCGAAACATATACTCCTCTTTCTTGCATGGTGTGTTACTTAATTTGAGAATGGAACGATTAACATGTTATTTACGTAGGAAACTAATATCCATATTCCTGCCCAGCGAAAACCACTCAACCCTTCCACGTATAAACAACATCCCTCTCTTCCTTAATGTATCTACAAAAAAAAAAGGGAAGCTGTCTAAACAATTTGCCAGAAGCAAATTGCTCGCCACTTTCCGAGATGAACACATTAAAGAGGATCGGCATACCTGGTGAATCTCTCACTTCGTGACCGGAAACATTCCCGAAGCGAAGCAGCGTATCGTAGGGACGCGACGCAGGACGAAAACGGGCGACAAGGGGCGAGAAAGGGCGAGAGAGGAAGCGTACAGGAAGAAAGAAAAGAGAAAAAAAGTACGCATCTGCCGAGTCGTTCTCATAATGACCACGGGTGTGATTACGTGCAATTACCGCAAAGAGTGGCCTCAAAGATCGATGAGCGCCGTTTGGCGGAAGAACAAGAGACGCATTGGTCGACGAGGATGCAGGTGGACGAAGGGAAGAGTCGCGGCCTGTGCAGAAACAGCCGAAAGAAAAAGGTGGCGAGAAGAAGAGCAGTCGGTCGAAAGGTGGATATTTGCGCGTCGCGAGAGTGGCCATGCCATAAAGACCATGACGGTTAAAATATTTTAAGCCCATTGACCTTAATAACAGGTCTACGGTTGCTGCTGCTTCGGCTACCAACCTACCAATAGCGTCTCTACTCTCCACGTAACTGCCAACAGTCCCCTTTGTTTTCTCTTTCTGAAACGTCGCTTTCCTCCCTTCGATTCGACCGTCTTCGAGGGTGCTGTCGGTATTTAAAATTAAAATATACGGCTGCACAGCCCGCGAGATAAATTTTCAGCATCGAGGGTACGTCTTGTAATCTTTCAGTATTTAACGATCATTAGTTCCTTTCGTTTTGTATAACGAAGATGTTTTGACAAGCTTTTCGAGTAACGTTTTGTCGTTGATAACGCTGAAGTTTATTTGCTTAACGCATTGCGTATGGAAGGGAGAGTTAAGATGTTGGTATTTATACAGCCAAATGAGTTTTCTTCGCTGAATATTATCGAATACTTAAAAGAAGTATTAGGGCGTCATCTAACATTGAAGCAAGTTACACATACGGTAATAGGAGTCTGGGTATTCAAAGTACATAATCAACATCATTTTTCTTGTACCTACATGTCTGTATTTCATAGATACATACTAGTAATCAATTTTCCAAAAAATTCCATAAGTTCACTCACTGTAAGGAGATAGTACAAATAATCACAAGTACCATGATGAATTATAAAAAGTAATATTCACAATATCGCTCTACTAAAATAATATTCACTTTCGTCTACTATTTAATTTACAAAGTTGGTTAGTGTTGCCTCTGAACAGCTCGCGTATAAAAGATCAGCGCGAAGATGAATTCTAAAACAAATGCATGCCTGAAACACCATCTTTGTAGAAATTACCCAAGAACTTCAAAAGATTGCTAAATTTCGTTCCGATATACTGTAACGTATTGAAATCTTTGCTTAAAAGAGTAACGTTTCTATTTCGAATCGTCCCAAATCGTAACCGCGATAACGCGTCCGTGAACTTTGATCCTTTGATTGACACCATCACAGTTTCGCAACTTTTTTCGTTACACGAGAATATCAAACACGATCGTATCAACCAGACGCTGGAATTTTCCCTATAATTGTTTAACTTTTTATACCGCTTGATATCTTGTTACATTATACACTTATATAGTATATGAGCGTATCGCAACGTAAGAATTTCCACAAATTCGAGATCACGGTATCAGACGCTGTTATTTTTTCTTCTGCTACCAATGGTTCCTGTTCAATCGGCACGAATATCGCAAATCGTTTATTAGTAATAAAGAGTTGAAGTATGGACGGGGCATCGATACAACCGGAGTACGGGGACGTTCGGTTAATTAAATTTCCAGGTAATATTGAATTTAAGTGGCAGGTCGATACGGTGAGATGGAGCAGCATCGAGCGAGAGGTTTATTTATGCCGTTTGATCGTCCCAGGGATCGCATTATGCCGAACGATTATTTTTACGTTTGTTTTCCGTTCGAGAGACGACCGAAGGAGGCATTGGCATTGGCATTAAAATGGCTACCAGTTCTTCTCGAGTGGCTCTCGAGCGGAGCGGAACATCTGTCGGAGTGGCTTCTTTTGCCCCCTTCTAACATGTCTCGAATCACGCGGCTCGGTGTGACAAGCCACGGGATTGAAGGGCACGAAAAGGGATTGAGGTTTCCCGTCGTTCACCAGAGAAGATTAAAGTCTTCCTCCTTACCTTCTTCTTTCTCCCTGCGGATCCTTTCCTCGCCCTATCTGAAAAATTCAGTCCCGAGTATCACCAAGTATTCGCGCACGTTTTTCGATCCCCGGGATCCGTCCCGGTCTGTTTCGAGGGAAAGCTGCTTTTGTCGACAAGATTGACTCGTTTATAAATAATGGATTCCGATATCGCGCCTACTTACTTTTATCGTCTCCTGTCAAAATTCGTATTTTCTTCGTCCGCTGTCCCCGCCCAAAATTGGATAATTTTAAATACATGAATATCACATCGTATTTAGATTGCTGCTTACTTGAATCTTTATGTAATTTATCCCTGGTTAAAAATTGATAGCATTGTGCTTTACAGTCATAAATTATGAAAGCGTGTTTCTGTGAATATTTCATGGATTAAATGGTATATACCGAGTCAGGTACTGAATGTTTATTAAATTATTAGTCAGCTTGGTGATGATAATAAAGAATTTATTTTATTACATAATAATAAAGAGCGATACATTGCTGTATAGATAAATATTAAATAATCAAGAGTAAATGATTTACGCAAATTCGCCTACGTAATCAAAAACGAAAAACATATTTCCATCATTTGAAAAATATTATCACACAATTTTTTAAATATATAATTTATATTAAATACACTATTATGCTTTTGTTCTTATTATTACTGTACTATATTGAATATTGTTTCTTCAAAATGAACAAAGTTATAACGTAGAGATGATAGAAATATTACACGGCGTTAAACGATACAATAAACGCCGGTCGTCTTAAACGGAAGAAATTCAGTGAATCAAAATCTATCGAATAACAAGGAATTGCGTGAAATATTGAAACAATCAGCCAAGCATACTCTTCATCTTTCACTCCCCTAGGTTATCATCAATCAAGAAACTCGACCATAAAACGAGTTTCCCTTTGATCCCGATTCAATCAGAAACACCTTTCGCTTCGTCAAGATTACCGTATCCCTGGGAGCACGAAATATTAATCTCCCTCCGATCAGAAAAATCTCTCAGAAGCTTTCAAATCGATCCGTCGATTCCCTTGGCAAATCGCCGGTTTCGCGTTATCCAAATCGTATTTGCCCTGTTAATTCGACGTTTGAAAGAAACGCTCGACCGTGTTCCGATCGTTTATCTCGTAATTCGTGGAGCGGCTTGGATTCGGTAGCGAAGAGGAAACTAGTTAAGAGGATCAGCGAAAAAGGTGACGAGGCGGGCCACGAAATCAAGAAGCTGATTTGCCTCCCTCGCGACGATCGATCACCGGCTAATGCCCCGATAGGAGATCAAGGACGTAATGGCAGCTAGTAGACAGGATGATAAGGCGTTGCCTCGCCTTCCAGCTGTTCGACACGCATACCGACTTTTTGTTATTGAGGTTAGGATCGAGGACACGAAGGTCGTCGAGACAGGGGCTAATCCTATTGTAGGGGGGTATAATTGGATCGGTTCGCCTTCCCTCCCCTTCCCTTTCTTCTGTCCACTTCATTCGTTTCCCCTTGTAGCACCATGCTCGCACGAACAATCTAGTCTGGTGGCGACTCGTCTTTCGGCGGAACTGCTTAGCTCTTCGCCTAATCCTCGATATCCTTCGTAACTTCGTTAGACGACCTTTCAGGACCGTTCACGTAGCTCGGATTGACCGACGAGTGCCGAGCATTCGTTGAAAAATCAATCTTCCTATGTCGAATTACTCTGGTGAGTTCTTTGTCCTATTTCTTCTCGCATTTGCTTCGAGGATTGTTTTAAGCGAGAGGTGAATTTTTTTAAGCAACGATCAATTCATTTCTCCAACGTGTATTGTTTCTCTTTTTTCTTTTCTTTCGATAAATTGGAAGGGATGCTGCATTGATTTTCGCTTGTTTCAGTATCTATCGGCAAATATTTTGAAATACGGGTATTGGAAACTTATGAAAGCGATAATCATGAAAATGATATTTTCTGTAATTCGGAAACTATTTACGAAAGTGACAAGCGTTTTAGCATAGGGGGAATCATGGAACAGCGTGGCGGTTTCAAGTGTCATTCGCAGATAATTTAATAATAAATATCAGGCAGCATAACTCGCACCGGTGGTCCCCGCATATTCGGAACGTTGGCCGCTACACGGTGAAACAAACCGTGTTATCAAAATAAAAGGATGATCGATGACCAGAGACGTAATACCGTTGAAAGATAGTATTGAACATTAATTATCCATTACGGGCATTAGTGCTTCAACTAGAATGGATATTCCATTATTAATCTTGTTAACCGATCCGACCGCCCCGGTTGTATCGGGACGCGTAATTCATAAACTAAATCTCGTTTAATGAACGGGACCTAAGCGGGATTTTATAGTATCGCCTACGTCTACACGCTAGAACGAGAAATACGGTTTAACTATAAACACCGTTAGATAAGTTATTCTCTTTGCTCTCTGACCCGAATGCTTGATCACGGTCTCGTTACGCGGCTACTGTCGTCATAAAAGCGAAACGAATGTAACCCAATGTCGCAATAAATTGTTACAGAGTAACTGTTATACGATATATGTACTCGCTAGTGCAGCAGTAAATTCTCCGCGAAATTATCACTGACCGCTCATTCACGTTCTACGAGCAAATCAAACAAACTGGATTTCGAACGTCGTTCGTTTGTTAAGTGGAAAATCGCGAAGTCGATGAACCGGAACACTCAATTATAACACGCATAGCCTTACCTATGCATTCCTTCTCGTAATCTATTTTCAGATTAATACTTTTTGGATACTTGCGGCGTTTAATGGTGCATAATACGTACGATATGTAATGTTTTCCTTTATTAGGTGTTACATATATTTATCGGTTTTAGAATTGTTTAACTTTCTTATCGAGCTCAGTCTCTAGGCTAATGTTACATCATTGTATTGAATTTCTTTGGAATTAGATCGTTTTGTACGTATTTCAGGACGAATGAATTTTTCACTAATTATAATTACGCTCATAATTATTGTATAATATTTGTTATAAATAGATAGGTTAAAGTGTTTAGAGTGTTGTTGCTACGTGCGAGTATATTAAATTTTGAAAATTAAAATAATCTGTAATGATTTATCGAAAGTTCTAATTAAAGCTGTTCATAATGGCGCCAGCTTTGTGAATCCTTCAACTCGTCTAATTTCAATCTGCCAACATGTTCACAGCATAAATTTCATGCATTCGAATTGACACTTACTTTGATGATATGCGTGATAATGCATAGTAGGACGCAATAGATTAATTAAAAATTAAACGGTTCAATGATTCTAAATTTTTCGTTATATCCAAAAATGAAGAATTTTAGAACTTCTATTATAGATTTGATATCATGTTCAAAAATTCCACATAATCGAACCTAAATTTCTCCAAAAATTAGAACGTATGGTATCCGATCACACGATCGTCGAGTTAACGAATCCGTAGGAGAACTCCATCTAGTTCTCCTCAGCAGTGTCTGAAAATCTTTTTCAGTTCTGTGTTTTACTTTTCCGACTTGGTGTTTCCTCGAAGCACGGTGCGCGCTAAATCTCGGGTAACGATCAAAAAATAACGAACAGGCATAGTAGTTCGTGATGGACAACGTAACAGACGAGAAAACACCGAATCGGGAAAGAAATCGTAAAATTAAAGGATCGTTGTCAGCACGCGAAGTGTGTAACGACGGGACCGCACGATTCCACGCGTAGAACTTGTACGCTATTATCGCGAACGTCATTGTAAATCTTGGTGAAAACGTTGAAGTAGGATGCCGACGGTACTTAAGGATGCGATATAAGGAAGCGACTCGAGGTATCTTCACGGAGTGTGGAACTGACTACTCGTTTAGCCTAAGCATCCTCATTAGATAATTCTCCGTTGGTCCATCAATTATGTTGTGGATCCCAGTCACCATGGGCGGTCCTTGGGGATCGACGATCTATGGACTAACGGGTCGGTGTTGAAAGTAATCGAATTAAAGAATTCTCGCGTCACGATCAGCCGTAAAACGTCCGGACGCTCGTTACCTGGTGTTTGTTTCATTTTCATTGTAATCAGACGGAGAAAATATCGTGTCGTTAGCGTGAAGCGTGGGTGTTTCTCAGAAACGCTTTTGCGTGCCTGAATATGGGTACTTTTAATTTGTATCGTATTTTGAATTAGATACCTCTCCTTAAAGTAGAGTTTTGAATATCGATAAAAATGAATTAATTTGCTTTTGTCTTTTAAAATGTCGCTTCGCGAATAATTAGTTTTCTAACGTGTGTTAAATGGAAATTATCTATCACTAATTAATTAATAATTAATTTTCTATTAAATTCCCTTACAAGTATTACGACCACTTTCATTGTTTTGAATTCAGCATAAGGAATGATTCGATAGATATAATACGCGTAATATACGTGCGATTTTGACGTATATTTCAATATATGACGCGTTAAAGAAATTGGGCTCTTTGTGCAAACATATTATTATACTTAAAATACAATGTCGTTTGACCTGATTAATAGCCTAAGCTTTATCACACCATTTTTGATCTTGTTTCTTTATGACTAGGAGGTTAATGGCCGATAATAAATCCTGACAATGTCTTTCTACAAGTTTGTTACACAAACTAAATACTTGATTTCACTATATCGCTAATGAAATATAATTTATCAAGATTTACGTATGACTCCTTCCTTTCTCTTATGCCTATGAATAACGCAGTGAATGAATGAGGAAAAAGAAGCTCCTTATAATATGATTTTGTAACTAGCTATTAGCATAAATCAGCGTTTCTATATTCAACGCGAGTTTCTTTTGACCTAGAGGAGAAAATGAGCCGAGATTCCTATTACCATTATTATTTACCAGATTAATTGGATGATCTCCGACAGAGAAAAGGCAGTAGTGTTTGTACACGTAGATAGTGTTTGTGCTATAGAATCGGGAAACTCTTTCAACACTTGTTTAAATTCTTAAAATTACTGAAATTATTGAAATTTCTCCAATAATTTTACATTGATATTCATCTAAAAAAGGATACAAAATTTCGTAAATGCATAGTTGCGAAATTTAATATTGCGATTAACGTGACGTCGAATATGGTATTAGTAAAGAAGCTTATTTTTTATGCAGTACATAAAATATGTAAACAAAATTATTTAAATTCCATCAATAATCTTATATTAATATTGATGCAAGAAAAGCAATTTGTTGCATACATTTAGTAAAATACGAAATTTAATATGAGACGGCGACATTGATGCTACGTTAAATAAAGTAATTTTAAGAAAAAAATGTTACTCTTCTTTCATTGTGAAACATCCCCGGAACCTCGTTGAAATCTTTAAACACGCGTTGCCAGTTGGGAATTAAGTGAACTTGCTTAAATTCCTACTTTCCTTTTTCGAGGTATAAAATCGAGTCATAAAGTAAAGTATCGTGGTAGGCTACCGTTGCATGTAATCTAGCAATCGTGAAAACTTTTTATCGATTCGAATATGTGACAGTCTAACTATAGTTTAATAGTTCTGAGGTTCGCGTTCGCGAACTTTCT
The DNA here is from genome assembly GCF_910591885.1 of Bombus terrestris. NCBI lineage: Eukaryota > Metazoa > Arthropoda > Insecta > Hymenoptera > Apidae > Bombus > Bombus terrestris. The sequence goes on along the minus strand of NC_063272.1, from coordinate 11,513,346 downwards.
AATTATACCCTGACGACAAAATTTCGCAGCTACGCCGCGCCATTTAACGCGAGTTACGTTCAAATTCGCAACAAATTTCGCTGTAACAAACGACGCTAGTGTTAACTTTTGCAAAGCGGCCGTACTTCCTGCGTAACGTATGATAATTTGCAAACACGATTATTCCAAATGCTGCTTTAGATGTAATGGAGATACAATTTCCTTATCAAACATCGGCTTTCTGTTGCGTATCTAATATTACAAGACTTTAATGGAATTTATTTGACTCTTATATGTGTTAGAAATTTTGTTAAAAATGAATATATAACGGACATTAGTATTGAACATTTATTGAGGAATAGTGGGTTATCAATCGAGTTGTATGCTTCGTTTAAATAGTCAATTTTACTCTGGCTGGAGTGATCAATTAATTAAAATGTCGGGTCTACATTTTTTCATATCCAAATTAGTTCAACATTACTGCTGATAATATAAAAGAGGGTTATTTTTGTTGGTGAAAAATAATTTTATAATCATTTCTATCGAATAATTTTATCACGCTATTGTTGGGCTGTCAGAACTGCGAATAATTAGGATCTTGTGTGTTTAATATTTCAATATCACTTTACCATTTTATCAGTTCTGGAATTTCAGAGTAAGCTAATTCTAAGGAATTTTCTTAATTATTTATAATGTTATGAGAGTTATAACCCCAAACTTAATAAAATAAATACTTCGTTCGATCTATCGTTTCAATAATATCAAACATGTAACGTGTTCTTGAAACTATAGAACCAGATCACTTTTCCTCTACCATATTTTGAATTATCATTATATTCAATGATAATACGTAGGAAATAATATTCTTATGAAACGTAATCGTTACGTCGATTATTTAATACCTCTGAAGGTAATTGAAATTCATCCACGCTTACATTTATTATAAGACGTTGCTATATTAGGAGCACGAATATTTAATATATATCGTATCTGAATATTTATCGAGAGAGAAGGGAAAAACGTAAATATTTTATTTACGGGTTGAACGATTCTCGTGAGGAGAATTTTCAGTTTCGAACGAGACGTTCGCAGCCCGTTTAAACAGCCGATTACAATGTCTTCGGATGCTCGTCTCGTCATATTTTATCAGGCGAGGCAAAAAGGGTAGACGCCGATCGATCCAAATAATATCTGATTATCATACCAATGCCTCGACATAAGGCCGTGGCTCGATTAGCCGCGGGCGGCGCGTTTACGTATAAATTATTCGTCACTGCCGTAATTATTTCTACCACGGTCGTGCGTGTCGCTTCCACGAAGGCTGATTTGAATATTTCGAAAGTGGTCTTTCGTTTAGACGACGGACACGTAGTTATTAAAGTTATACCTTCGCCCGTGTCGGTGGATACCATGGAAAATAAAAAAAGGAACACGGGAATAAATTACAGAGTACAGGGCGCGGATCCTTGGTGGCGGCATGTAAAGAATTTAAATTGTTCAATTGCTTGTGCGTTTCACAATCAAAGAAAACTCCCCCCCCCCCCCGTGAGCGTCACAAGCGTTTAATCGCCGATGAAGAATCACCTGAATAATCAATCTCGTTCGTTCGATGCTCGTCGGCCGATAAATATCTGCTGGCACGTTTAACGAAATGCGGGTGGTTGGCTTGTTAATTGCCGGTTGAACGACATGTAAATCGATTGGCTTGTTATTCTGTAGGAATTTTTATTTCAGCAAGTATCTGTATTCTTGATTGAAAATTAATCGAATCGCCCCTTAACCCTTTGAGAAGCGAAAAACTCTTTCAGAATATTTTTTATCCTATGAGAAAAAATTGTTTTTTTTTTTTAAAGTAATTGTCGATAATAGGAGTAAACTTCTTCGGGCGAGCTTTTAAAAGAAATTTAATTAAAATTTGATTAAAATTTTGCCAAAAATAAATATGCTCCTGTCGTTTAATTAATTAATAACCTACTAAAGTACAATTAGGTCGGAAGAGATTAAATTGGAAGCCAAATCGAAAAAGAAAAGATTGGTTAATTTTAGCCTGGTCAAATATAAATATGATGTAGTTTATTTTGGAGAGAATTAACCTGATATGTAAAAAATAGAGATCATTAAGCAAGGAGATTGTTATATCGAAGAGATAGTCAATTCGAGCGACGAGTTAACTCCTTGGTTAACAGGTTAATACTTACGTATTATGCAATTGAAGAAATCTTGGAATTTTCCGTACGTGTCGTGTGTTTTATTACAACGAGTAGGGCTCGTTAAAGTAATGTTGCGTGATTGGCTTCTGTATGTACATGTACTTATCTCTCTTCGGGCGAACATATTTTTCACGCTTCGTAAGTAAGTTAAATCGTTTGAAATCTGAGAAAATTCCGTGATACTTATCGGTATTTCTATTACATTATTTAACAGAACTTTCAACAAAAATAAAGCTTCAATGGAAAGGATTTCAGGGGTTAATAAAGTATCATTTTCGTTGATATGAAAATAAAATGAGAAGAGCCATGCGAAACTCTGCAGTAATGATCTTATACATACATGTTAATTAAAAATAATTTTCTGTAATTGAAAGATCAATTCGAAATCTCCATTTAACTGTAAATTAATTAATATTACATATTTATAGACAATCAATTACAGATTTCGTAATGAATTATATAAATTCATATTTAATTATAAATTACTAATTTATGCCTGTAAATGAAATCCCATTAATTATCATCATTCATATCGAAGTAAAAGTTTCCATAGAATCTTTTATAAATTACTCCCTTAATCAGAACAACGTAATCTAATCAAAAACAAAAATTCTACATAAAATATGTACTACACGAGAAATGTATTTTTAGGACTTTTACGTGGGATGTATATTTCACGATAACAAAATAATGTCGCACGTTGCTGTTAATCGACCGCTAAATTTCTATTTGTACGCGGGGCGAAATGGAAACGAGGATGATTATCGGTTACATGGAAACGAAAGGGAAATCGTGGTGCGAAATTGGCGAATTTTCATATTTCTGGATCAGTGCGGCCGGATTGAAACCGAACGGCTCTACGATCAATGCGTTGAGCGTTTGCGCGCTCGCGTTGATACAAGCGACACAGTTAAAATCGCATTATGCTAATTTTCATTTTACATTCTGGTAATTAATTAAACATTCACACGATCCAAAATACCGTGGATATCCGCGCGAGCTCCGGTATTTGGCGATCTTTTTCCCCGGCGATCTCTCCGCTGAAATTCGCCGCTCGATAAAATCGACCGTCGTTTCTCTCTCGCTACGCCACATCCCAGCCGTTCAACTCTGTAATTAATGAAACTGTATCCACGCGGTCGTCGTAATAATATCGTTGCAAAATAGACAGCCGAGCTTTCATGGGACATGTTTCGAATATTTGCCGCGTCTATCAAACATGCTTCCGAGGTTTATTTATGCGACAGTTCATTAACGTCGCCGTATATTTTTACAGGTTTTTCACGTGCTTCGTGGTTTCCTCTTACGGTGTAACACTCAACCGACAAAAAAGCTTAGAATTACATAATAAGGTTTTATGTAGGAAATTTTAACTTTCATCGGTGATTGTCGCGATTGATTACAGTTGCACCGCGAATGTTTGCGCAAATTCATATTTTCGGAAAAGAAGTCTATACAGATAAAATTCAAATAGATAGATATTTTTTATGAAGCATTTGAAACTTTATTCGAGTTTGTTTCAGTTTATTTGGTTTACTCGTGTATTTACCATTTTTTTTATCTAGAAATGTATTCCGCCTTGTAAATATTACATCGAGTACTTTACTTTGGATATTTCGTGTATTTTTCTACATCAGATATTTTATATTCCGTATTCTTTCATATATTTAAACTATCCAGAAATGCACAAACATTTGCAATTTAATGATAACATAAAGCATATTATGAAAGAGTTGTACGTTGTAATTAAAACATAGTTTGCACAATTTATTCAGCTGTTTTACAATACAAATTGTTTGACATTCATTAATATGTTATCCTCGTGCACCTGTAATCATATTGCCTTCTTTTGTATGCTCTACCTTCAAACAAATTATTCCAAACAATATTAAGATACTATACTCTAAGCTTTTTATATCTATTACATATTTCTTTTCCTAAAATATAGTTAAAACATAGTTCAGAATTTCAGTAACGTTTCGACAAATAACTACTTTTAAAGATTACTGACTACTGACAATATGTCAATAAATTCGAGGAAAATTTATAAGAGAACTCAAAAATACTATACTATACAACTATTTACGTAGCTCTGTTAGTCATTGGAAATTTATTGCTAACGATACCTGATAAATGAAAAGAATAGTAAAATTAGGCTCAATGTATCGAACTTCATAACTTCAACTGCGTGCCAAATCATGTCATAAACAACAATTTCCCATAATTTTTTGATTATATATCTCTTAAGAGTCATAGTACTTCGAAACGTTTTGACGGTAGTGTCTATGCAAATCGTTGTTCGTTATCTAACTGAAGTTGTTGGATTAAATATTATTTGACATGTATTGAGATTAATCGATTCGACAAGTATCGTTCGTGAAAATGAATGACCGATTGATCTAATCGAAGGATATATGTTATGCTAATGCTGAAAAGTTTTTAAGGTTCAGTATGGAACGGGTTGCGAAATTAATCATACTTGTGTCAAACGTGTAAGCAAGGAATGATAATAATATGAACTGCGTATATTGCAGCTCATTATAATTCTATATCGCCCACTCATATATCTTGTCATTTCTTAAATTTCCTTAAATTTTAATTTGATAAATTGAAATTTTATTTATTATTCTTTTGCTGTCACTGCATTCCTTTATTATTTATTTTGCTAGTATTGTACTAGTTTCTTTGTGAAAATTATTAATTGGTAAATCTTATGTTTAAAATATTCTATAATGTTTATTATTTTATATTTTACATTCTATTTATTTCAAATATATTTCTATATGGATACATATTAAACGCGATAGATAATACTACAAAAAATATTTTTTTTTTATTATGCGTGGGAGAAACATTTGTATATTCTTCGCGAGTAAAGATAAATGTGATTCATATCTATCCCGGAACTTTTGCCGCTAGATGAAGCAAATTGAGAGATCACGAGAATACAGGGTAGCAACGAAGGGAAGGATAATTAATCGTGACGAGTTGTTGCGTTATTGTTCCCTTCGTTTGGAGAACGAAGCAAGGATAATCGAGGGACAGACAGGTTGCGAGGGTTGGGGCAAAAATTGGATATAGTAGTTCGAGATGCTTATCGTCGCTGGTGAAGATGGTCGTTTGTATTAATTAGCCGAGTACTTGCTCGATTTCTTAACTCCGCTGTGATTGCCGCTAAATGAAGCGTGTTAACCGCGTCTGGTAGTCGGAGTAACAAAGTACCAGCGATTTACAACTCTAATTTATATCATCTCGGTCGCGAACAAATTGTTCGATAAATTTTCTTGCAAGAGTGCAATCAAACCTTGATGCAAACCGTATGCGTATAGCGATTTATCTCGTACGATGGTGTGTTTTGTAAAATGAACACGTTTTCGAAGTATAATTACAATTATAAGAGTAGAATCTTAAAGTAAGCAGGCGTGTACGATAAAAGATTACTTCTTTAGAAATAAGCTGATAATATTAATTATTATTTATCTGTATTAGTTAGTTATCTTTGAACTGCGGATACCTTGGAAAAAGAAGAACCTAGACAGAGATTTGTGTCACTTGCTAAATATTATAACGAGCACCTTGCATATTTTATATATTTTTGTGTATCATTAATTTTCATTAACATCGAGGACTTTACATTGATCTTTTACAAAATATCGGCATATATGCTCTTTTTTAATTTAAGCATGATTCCGAAGGATATAATGAACAGATATAATAAGATACATATAGTGAACGATATGTGAAATCGTGTGAAACACGATATATTACTGGGAATAAACGTTTCTGAGTGAATGAGATCGTTTCATAAATAGTTAATTTTAACTTGCAGTGGCTGCATATGCAATTATGGTCTTAATATGTTCGCCCTTGAAACGGTTAATTATAACATAGGAATATGACTAATTGCCGATGTAAAAAATTTTATAGACCTGCGTATAGGTTGAAAACAACCTTCGCATAATAATATTATAAGCTGGTGGTAGAAGTGAGAGAAAATTGAATGAAATTTTCATGTAACGATAATAATTGTCTGGTATACATGTAAAAACATACAGAGTGTTCGAAAGGATGAAATCATATGAATATGTATGTACATTGAATTTAGAAGATCGAATATTTATACACGACATGTTTAAAAATACAAGTACATTTATAAATGATTTATCAAGAAATTACGTTCCAGGTTAATACTTGTTTAAGCAATTACGTGTACACTTTGTATGAAATAGAAAATTAATTATGTCTTAAGTAAAGTTACACAGGTGGCCTTACGTTCGTTATTAACTCTTAATAAAGATTGCTATTTTTTTATCGTCTGAAATTATAATAATTACCATAAAACTATCGTAGATGATAAAAATAAAGATGTATGAAAATGTCGAAAGAACTGAAAATACATGTAATATTAACAAATGGTTCGAAGGTAATTACATATATAACGATATGAAAATAACTATGTAATTACGATTGCTCTTTGTTCAATTATTTTATAACGAACAAGTTTGCCATCTACGCTATTCAAATGACGGTCTACTATAGTGATATTATGCAGATGTGCAATTAATGCTAATATTACCATTGATTCGGTAATTGCCTGACATGTATTTAATAATTACAATAATGGTAATTTCGAGCAAATGCCATGAGTACTCATGAAATTCAAATTAAATGTTTAATTGTTCAATTGATCTGATCCATTATATCAATGCCTATGCATTATTCGAATCGAAAGTTGTTCGTGATTTATTTTGAATGATCGTTACACGCTATGTTCTCGATTGTTTAATTATTTAGCGAACCAGTTCAACGTCTTTTCAATACTTGAACAGTGTTTGAACAAGTTACGATAATTTTGTTTTATCAATAGCATCGTTGTTCTTATGTAACGGAAATACTTTTTCTTTTTAACGAAGTTGGCGAACGATTGATACTTCGTTGCGCAATATTTTTCACTTTCTAAATAACGAAAAAATGTAAACCCGTGTGATCAGCAATGCGCAACAGATCTTCCAAATATTTTCTAGCCAAATATTTTCTACTATATCTCTCTATTTCTAACAAATATGTTGGTCTTGTAAATTGCTAATTTGTATTGCTTGTATTGCTTTATAAGCTTAAAATTAATACAGTAGACAAAAATATATAATAAAACTGCAAATACACAAATATATAATATAATAATATACAAAACACAAATATGATTAGAAGAAGGCGTAGTAAAATGGAATTTTCCTCGCTTCCGCAATTATTTCACAATTGTATAATTGGTAAATAAGATCCATCGATATAAAATATACAAGAAACATTCGTATGTATGATATCTTAATTTGATTATTAATTTCGATACGTACAGACCGCACAATGGATATACAGCTTACGTACTTCAAAATCCTAAATTTCTAACTTCACACAGTCAAATGTTACATAATCTGATGTTCGAAAATGACTTTTCTATAAAATCAGAAGTCGACGTTTCGCTTGCAGCTATCCGTGGAAACCCAATCGATACAGAAATAGAAGCATGTCCTTACGTTCAAATGATATTCTAAAAGATTTGATTACTCGTATCGAGTATTAATCAGTACGCGTAATTATGTCGTGGCTCACGACGACTACTGCTGCGTTATTACTGTTATTTGCTCGTCCGGTACGGTCTCGTAGCCCTGAAGGATTAAATTCAGGTTGCCTTCTGATTCACAAGGTCAGTCTCATTCCCTGCTGTCACTCTGTTGTCCATTTATATCCGTCCAATCAGCCAGGGGTTCTCACCGTTCCATGTTCGTGCCGCATAACGTGAATACGTCTTAATCAAGTCAATCGACTTCTGCGGTTTCGTTATAAATAGCGTTCCCATTGAGAAGACTCTGTGCTCGATATCGCGATATCGAGCTCGGTTTAAAATTAAGCCGGCTTACATTTTGCAGCCCTCTTTGCTTTCCATCGATTATCGATACGCGATGAGAGTTTATAGAAGCTGCGATATCAGCTGCGAAATAATAAGAAAGAGATACACGTAAACTATAATTTCGAAACGAATTTGTTTCTTTACGATTCATATCAATATTGACGAAGGACCTAAGTACGTTTATCCATATTTTTATAAATATTGAGAGTAAATAGCGGAGAAATAATCTTCAAAAATAGAACTTTGATCGTCTGACCGACAAACTTTTGTACGTTGAAAACATATTCGCCGTCGTATTATCTGTTAAAAGATAAAGTTTCCTTCTCCTAACAATTGAATAAGCTTCTAGGAAATGCGATGCGTCGTTAGAAGTAAGGTAGGTCCGTGGAATTGTTCTTCGATCATCTTTAGTCGCACGTTTTACGATCTCAAATCCTTTAAAGGCACAGCTAAGGAAGATGAGGACGACCAGCCTGTCGTAGAAACGAAATCAATAGTTCGTGATAAAAATAATGCTAGTCGGCGTAAAATACGCGATATCGATAAGGCAAAAAGCTTCGCAAAAGTCAGCTTCTGCCTCGTCATTTGTCTCATCGGCTTCCGGTTGCTAGCAGTTAACTCGACGAAAGATAATCTTCTTAAGAAAGTTCCTTCATTACCCGGTTAATTGCATCGCTCTTGGTTGAGCGTGTGTACACCTTAAGCTCGGTTCTTCATCTCGGTTCAAGGCGACAACGGTGTCATCGTTGCCTCGCTGAACGAAAGAGAAACTTTAAACGAGCTCCCTCATCCGCCGATTTTGTTCACCGCTCGGTCATTTAATAACGACTGCAATTATGCCGCTATTTACTTTGCAGGCACCTCATAATGGCGGGAAATCGCAGGTAACTGGAGATGTGCCGGCCTTGGTGGCTTCGTGATACCTGGATATCGGAAAACCGACCAAGGATCGCCGCAAATGTGTATCGCGTTCTAGCGCGCGCTTCCGATATTTCCCGCGAGTATATCTGCTCGACTGACGTCTTCTTTTCTATCAGATTTGCTTTATTCCACCATTTTCGAGTATATCATTTTCTGTTCTATTTTATGCTGTAAAAGTTGTATTTCTTGTTTAAATACGATTGATAATCGATGAGAAGAATTACGTGAATCACGGCTGGTCCTTTAAATACGTCAGGTATTTTTATTACCTTATTTTTCAGTACTCGATTATCAACCACTTTAAAAGCTGCATTAACAGCTTTTATCCAAATCCCAAAATAAAATAATCGATTACAAATCCCTAATCGCTCCTCTAAATTCGATCGACGTGTGGTATTTTTATCAGGTTCATCGTTCGTTTCTAGAAACGCAAGAACGGAAAATTTCTTACTAATTGTAAGCTTTGAAGATATTATCTGGAAGGTCGAAGGGAAGTTAATTTTCATAACATTCCTTAGTTGAATAGTAGCGGCTAATATAGTGGTAATGGTGATTAATTTAATGGTAGCTGTTTACATAAAGATATGGACACGTTGCAACGTGTATATATGTTACGATAATAAAATTTAAAATGGTAATTTAGCGTGTTTTTTTAAATGCTTGAAAGCGTTTTCCTTGAATTAAAAATGGTAGGTACGTTACTTGCCTGTTATTTATGCATCATAAAATAATTAGGAATTTTTAGGAGTTACAGTATTCATTGAAATCCTCAATCTATAGAATACCTAAAATAAATTTTTTCGAAATAGAATGTAATGTTACATTCGCGGATATCCAACAAGTAGAAAAATATTTTTGTATCTTTTTTGCAATACTTTGTTAACTGGTGTCATTTCTCTTTTTTCAAGGTCTAAATTAAATAGAACGTGAACTAAATCTTTTTGTTGCTATTAGGTAGTTCTCGAAAAGTCCTTGAGTAGCGTTGCAGAGATCATAAAATATAAAATTATCTTTCCATCATACTTTATTTCCTTTTTTCCAAAAATGTAAATAATGTTTAAATATGTACACGAGTGATGTAAATAATGTACAATGTAAATAATATGTTTGCCTTTCATTTGAATAAAACATTCAGAGGTGTAAGTTGCCTGAGTAAATTAATAGATAATTCATCGAGTATTCTTGAAAGCTAATGCAAACCTAAACTTTACACTTAGAATTTTATTTAAATAGTTTGTATAATAAAATAGTTAGGTACTTGCATTTTAACGACCTGTGAACGTTGAATCACGATTTTCGCAATTCATTTATTTAACGAGGAAAATGTGTTTCCTTCGGTTATGCACACACGCATAATTAAATGATTCAATCATGACTGTTTATCGCATTTTCTCGTATTTTTATCCTTTAGTTGTTTCCTATTCTTTCTTTACGTTATGGTTGTAAAATAATTCATATACATGCGTTTTATGTTACGACAATTAGCAAACGTACAATTACAAATGCTCACACACGAAACTTATTAACGATGTGTTTACTGTTTGCACTTAATAACACGATTGCCGCTATCTATAATTAACGCGTACTTTCCTAGAAATCAATACGGAAAGTTTTTCCGCGAATAAGTGCGTTTTTAAAGCTATGTATTCCATCACCATTCGATCAATAATTGTGCTTCGTGTATACAGGGCGCTTCGTGTTATCAGTTTCTGCTAGCGTCTTTCTCTTCGCAAGTAATAAATTCGTGAGAACAAGTAGGACAAGAAATTTAGTATATCGTATAATACGATGATAGGATAACCTGAATAAATTCTCCAGATTTATTCTCTAAATTTTGCTGAACATGAATATTTTTTAATTGAGAGTAGCTAAATAACAATATAAATATGTAATTTCTTTATGTTTCTTAACGATTTTTTACATTATAAAGAAAACGACTGTAAAGACGAGTTTAACAATTTATAATGATATTCGCAACGTAATATCATTGAGACGTAAAAATGAAGAAATTTTCGAAATACCTTAGGGTAATATGTTATCACGGTAAATTGGAAAAATTTATCAGTCGTTGTATCACATATAAAAAATAGAGCAAGCCTTGTTGTCTTCTATTTTTCTTTTTATGTTTTTTCCACATTATTCGCACAGAAGATCACAAGAGCCCGAACGAGTTGAGCTGGAGAGTTTGAACGTATAAACAACTTGTTATTGATAATTTGCACTATCGCGGTGCGGTTCCTCGGCGCCCTTTATTAACCGTGCGTTATTTTTGATCAAGTTTATTTGACGCGACATGAAATGAACCGTATCGTGGAATAAATCGAGTTGCTCCTATAATTTGATCGCCGTTGAATGAACGATTACGCTCGATTGTGAAAGAGTACGGATTCGCGTTTTCCAGGTGTCATTAATGAAGCGACTGTTGTCGGTAATTTGCTGCGAACGAGGCAAACCGTTTCGTACGATTAAATTAAACTTGCAGAGAACGCCAAATATACGAAGTTCTGGTGCATGTTGTTTCACATGTTAAAGGAAGCTTGGAAATAAATTAATTAAAAACTAATTAAATTCGTTTATTTTATGAGAAAGATGAAACGTTTCAAGCGATTAAATAATACCAGAACTGAGAAAAGTTTTAAAAGTGGCTAGCAAATGAATTGATTCCTTTCTCAAAATAGATAAAATATTTTTAAATAATAATTAAGCATTACGAACACTGACAAAATATAAGAGAGACTCGAGATATGTTTTACATTTTTAATGGATGTTGCCAAATAAATTGATCGTCTATCTAATAAAAAAGTCGAGATTGAAAGTCGGGAGACAATCATAAATTCTTGAAGAATACCATTGCATTCCGTTATGAAATCGCATATTTCAGCGCTAATGACGCTACTCGAAATCATTTGGTCGTGTAGCGTTAATCGCAATTATCATTAGAAATCGACAAGAGTATTCAACGCAAATATCCAAGCAATTTCCACGAACTCTCTATTAAAGTTTCTACCATGTGTTCTCGAACTGCGATTAGCTAAAACGTTTTAAACTTCTAGAAACTCTTATTATTGCGTTAGCCGTGTATCGATGCAAACTTCTACGAACATTTAAATTCCAAGACAAACGAAGTGGAAACAAAGGATGACTTTAAACGTACATCGGAAACTCCGGCGGCGTTTGTCGCATCGCGGCAAAGTAAACGTTATTTTCCGTGGATCCACACGGCTCGTGATTTCGTGTAGCGAAACGAAAGCGAGCAAACGAAGTTTGTCGTCGAACAGCGCGATGAAATTTCCCGGAGAACAAAAGTATCTTTTGACAGAGTTGTTCCCGAGTGATTTCCAGATATCTGTTCTCCGGTGCATTCTCCAGTCTTTGCGGATATTCGCCGGGGAAGACTTGGACGATTACTCGATCACGAAGACCGTGTACCTTCTCTTGTCGGAAGTAGTTTTCCTCGTGAACTCGAACTGTTTCTCGTGAGCAGAAAACTTGCGAAGTTTCGGGGGCCGTTGATAGAATTTCACAATATTTCCAGCAACTTTCCGGACGAGTGTTTACCGCGGAATTTGCGAAGCGAAGATCGTGGAAACAGTTTAGAAGTGCCCTCGATCTCCGGTAAATGCGACCAGCAGGAGGCACGATGAAATATCGAGCTTTGAGCTATCGGGGGTAATGCTCGAGCAAATTTTGTTGCTCGTAAATTCGAGCACCTCTTGTTTTCTCGAACGAACTAGTTCTGAATGGTTTGATACTCGTTCCGAGGAAATATGTCCATTGGAATTGCAATCTGTTACGCGAACTTTGCGTTTCTGCCGTTCTGCTTTTCATGCCCTACTTTGATTAAGATCCTTCAATGTTTTTTAATTAAAAGTTTCGGTGTACAACGAAAGATACCTGGAAACGGTGGCGCGAACATCAAAGGGGAAAAGTAAAAATGCAAGTCGGCAATTGTATACAGCATGTAGTTCAATAATTACAGTAGAATAATTTACTTTGTTATTTTAGAATCTGTTGGTATCTTATTTCAGTTTTATATATACGTAACAATTACTCGTAATAAATGTTATCATAAAATCTAGTCTTTGTACTAGTTCCACGTTATTTCTGTTATTTGAGAGGAATCTATTAATATAAAATTATAAATGATTTTGTAACAATTGTTACAAAATTGGAAAACGTTTCGTTACTTCGAAGATATCCAACGTATGCAGTAAATTAAAGATATCTATCCTGTATTATATTTAGACAATTTTTTAATGCATACCTGTGAACGAAGAAATCGTAACAATTTCATTTAAACGTTTCCCGTATTCTGGAACTGACAATACTTACGAATCTGTAATAATGAAACTGCGATAATCATCGCAGAGAAAGTGGATGCAAAGGGATTCGTTATTAGGGAATTACTTTGATTAAACGCGTGCATTTAATATTGTATTTGAAGGGACATTTTATTTACAGAAACTCAATATTAAATAAGTCATCAGGAATCAAATCCTAACTGTGTGTGTTCGCTCAATAATACCGCTTAAGGGTTTCAAATAAAACAGTATTATCGCGTACACACGTGAACATATCTCAAGTCAGAGACATCGCTTCCCCTAAAATTGCTAATAAAACTCTCTCGATATAACTTGACGTACCCACGGTCTGGCGATAAGATACGCGTCTTCTGGAAGACCCGTGGGTCGTTGGGAGCACGTAGGAGCTCTCTTTGGTCTTTCGATCAATCGGCAAACGCCCCGCCTCGGTTGGAACACCGCAAGGATCCGTGGACATCCCTTCGCAAGGATTTGGAGCGAAGCCAGAAAGCGATACCTGGAAATCTGTCGGACAACTCGATTTCGTCGAGAGCACGCCGGAGAAACTTGTTTACCGGTCTGATAATGGTATTCTGTCGGGTGCACCGACAGTTCTCGTGTTTCTGCGGCACTGTTAATGGACTTACGACGAATCGCCAGGATTTACACCGGATTACAAACGCGTTTACGACTAATCTCTTCGTGTGTGACCAGTCTGCCCGTTGATGGTCTATCTTTCTCTCTCTCTCTCTCTCTTGTCGGCCGTCTCTCTCTCTCTCTCTTTCTCCGCTGGTATCTCTGCCTATTTATCTTTCTCCGTTCGCAGTTACGCGCGTCTCCTGGTCTCCGTTGCCGTTTGTGTTCATGGTCTCAGAGGCAATTCCCGCCAAGATTAGTGGTCTAGAACGTGTTGTCATGCAATGCGATCGGAACTGTGCGTTTTCGGTTCCAGAGACCGGTTGCACGTCGCGTCGCTTCCATGTTTATCGACGTCAATTTGTTGGGGGATATCTCGACGAAGGTAAATTACCGCGTCCTGAGATTCAATTGATAGATCGCAGTTTAAAAGTCCGCTTCAAAGAGAATCGTTTAACGCTAAAACTACCGAAACTTCGCAAAATAACGAGTTTTATTTTTGAAATTTCTCCTGAAATTATTCAGAACGCGTAAATATTTATTATTCCGCTGCTGTAATGCAATGTAAATTATAATTACTTGTATGTATAGACGCACGTTAGGAACTAGGTGTCCAGGTTAAAATGATCAACTTCTAATATGATAATATAGATAATCGTAATTAAGGTAAAAATTAAAATTAGTTTTATAGCAATGATACATTAGTTCCTCTACAGAAATATCTGGGAAATCAATCTCGACGGTCCCAACCGTATGAACACAGGATCTTCGTTAAAACTGAATATCTCGTGCAGTAATCGATTCTGCCTTGCCATTTCCAATTCCACTTTTACGCATCCAAACGACAAATCATCGGGCCAAATCTGTCGAACGATCTTCCGAATTTACTTTCTCCAATCTTATTCGTTTCTCGCGTCATGCTTGTTTATCCCACTATCGAAATAAATATACTCATCTATATGTTCAACCATCTATTCGCAATTTAACCATAGTCCGATCGTCAAGCGTTCACAGTTAAACACACGGCCATTTTCCAAGCTGTGCAACACCAGAGATTCGCAATTCGGCTCGCGTCCATAAATCGTGGCCCGACCAAAACGATGGAGAACGATCGACAGGGGAACTTCGTCGTGTCGTTCGTTGGATGTCTATAGCCATAGGCCGAGTTGTATCACCAGAAGCGGTAGTTTCTACGATCGGACAATTTGCTTGCATAATGTGACACCCACGCGGCTCCCACGCGCCATCAGCGGCGGTTGAGAACCTTCGTTCGAGTTATACCAGCTATTAGCGATCATTTACGAGGACGCCGTTGGAATACGATCGAATACGATTAGGCGGAAATTGATCGACCGACCGTATGAGAAAACTCCAATTGTTTCTATTCCGCGTTGCTACACTATCGTTTATAAATGTTAAGGCACCTGCTAGTTCCGAACGAAATAATTAACTTGAACCAATCGATTAGAATTTTTTATTTACTCGCGTCATTACGTATTCCTATGAAATTCTCGTTCAATACACGCAACAAAAATTCGTTGGCACTAATTTGCCACAGTCACGGGCGTGCAGAGCGGTTCCAAAATCGTGATACGAAAACGAAACGAGAGAAAATTAATTTTATTACTGGTAATCGATGAGATTGTTGTAGAACACTGAATGTATGGATTTTTTAATTAATCAATTTAAGGTTGAATTTTTATGAATTCTTATTCTCTTATATTCTCCGTGTGAAATAATAAATTCTTACAAGTTTACGTCGTTTCACGATGGTTGCACTGTAAACGTTTATGTATTTATGTGAACTTTTAAGGTGCAAAATGCGATAGTATGTCTATGTATAACATTCAAAGTGTAACTCTGGTTGTAAAGTTTAATGGACGAAACAGATTTCCACTTAATAGCTCCGTTTCTGTGCTTGTGTTTAAAACCTGAATTTGCAGAAACATCCATGGTCTACCAATGATTTTTCAGGTTTACTTAAATTATCGCTAATGTATTAATACGCTGGTGTATGTTTCCCGATATTGTACGTTGATTTCAAATTAATTCGCGAGATTCGATCGTCGTTGAACACGATACATTAAGCCATTGATACGGAACGACGATGTAACGACGGGAGTAACGGCGATGGTTACTTACGGTTTAATGGGAAATAAAAGCGAGTCTGTTGCTTCTTGAGATCATTCGTTTTAATGGGAGGATTATGTGCAGCTTGGGAGGACTGAGTTTCTTGAAAAGGATTATGGATTAGCGAAACGATAATTTAACATTCTGCGTATTCGGGATTTCGTTCGCTTATGAAAGGAAAGGTATGATTGGCTATAGGTTTCTGCTGTAATCTGAGACATGGAAAATAGTGATTGCAATAAATAGAAATTTGTTGTACTGGTGAAAGATAAAGATACGTAATATCCTTACGTATAACGACGTAGTAAAATAAATATGTACTTATATAGCGTATTAATAATAGCGACGATAGTATGTATAATAATAAAATACGATGACATAACAGCAACTATGATTTTGCTACATGTAATGTCATTTCCAAGTCATATTGTGCTATAGAGTGGTTATGGTGGTTAATATAATGTAAGAATCGAAAGGAATCGAGAAGATCAAATGAAAGAAGGTTTTATCACACGATTTTGTCTTGTCTTTATGAATTTATTTATTACCGAAGGGAAAGAATCTTACAATCAAATGAATGGATCCCTTGTTTAAAGCGATCAACCATCGAATGGAAAGATATAGTTTCAAATCTCTAGTTGGGAGTTTCATTTCCTCGACCTATTTCTCGTTTCTTCTGACCATAACGAATACTATTTCAATTTCTATTATCGGTAAATGTATATTTCAAAAATATGCTTAATTCTCTGTTAGACCATTGTGTCAATTAAAATCTTGTTTAATCTTCTCACCATCTCGATAATTTTTATATCTTTCGATATCCTATTTTATGTTCGAAGAAAAAAATCTCTGTTACTGTAACGTTTACGTTACAAATTCGGAGAACGCTTCAAGCGTTTTCATAAATAGTAAATATAATGTCCCCAACTTTTTTTTATTATTTTAAAGATTCTTTACCGTCTCAGTAACATTTCATTGCTGAAAGTTTACGTATATTTTCAACGAACCATCGCGATCAGATTCTTAAAAGCTTACCGAAAGAAGTCTATCCTTGATTCTTTAAATTCTTCCATAAAATCGTGCTGTTTCATATTCTCTCTCTCTCTCTCTCTCTCTCTCTCTCTCCCCAAAAAAGAAGAAACGAGGCAAAAGAAAAAAAAATTAAAAAAGAAGAGAAGAAAACTTTCTCAGAATCGCCGGACCATCGTTCCCCACTGTCTATAAAAGAAACGAAGAAGGCCGGCTATGAGCATCAGCATCAACGTTAGAAACATAGTAGAAACGAACGAGTTGACTACTTTGTCCGACAAGTAACGACTTCGTTACTCTGGCTGGAAATTCTAGCGAGAGATCGGGCACGCCTTTCCGCGGCGTCATAGCGGCTTAAGAAATTACGTTCTTGTCGGTGATTCCGCGAAGCGGCCTTCCGTCGAGTCCTTAACTTCTTTAGGGCTTCATTCTCGAAGATCGTAAGGCGAATCGTACGTACCTTTTGCGGCGCTTGTTCTCACTTAACGAGATGCGTGTTCTCGCGCTGGGAATAGAACCGGCCAGAGAGCAAGCCCACCGAACCCTTTCTTACGATCGGTCTTTTGCAATTCTGCCAACAGCGTGCCGCAGGCCTAACGTTCGCGCCGCGCCGTGCCGGTTTGTTTGAATACCGCAGATTATATAATAGATACGCTGTACGCCACTCTAAAGGCCCTGCTGTGTTTTTCCTTCGTCGCCGCGCCGGTAGCCTTCGACCCAAACTAGCGATGGAACTGACACGATACAATGTTGATGATACTCAAACAATTCGATACTAATCCATTAATATGTCGACTAGCACGCGATCTTTCTTATATTTTGTCCTGGCAGCTGCAGTAGATTGAAATATAATACGCTACAACATTCAATTTTTGTAAAATATTACACCATATCTACGCACTTTTGTTCGAATCATTGCTATCGTTGAAAATTTATTGATCCATGAAATTTATCTCATTCTAATCGTTCTAAACAAATTTAGCAACGTAGGTCATCGGCAAGTGTTGAAGTCAGTGTGTTAAGAACCAAGCAGTATAGGTTATCGTACGGTTATAAATACTGCAATATCTTTCGATGTCTTTCAACTAAAATCGTAGAATCTACGAGGAAGAAATATAAATGGGAAAAATATTAAGCGTTTGCTTGAATATCGTAGAATCTACAGCGTGGCTTATATAATAGATACCTAAACCATGCTAGAGGTCCCCAATCCCCATGCATTTTCCCTTTCATCAAGTTCCATCGCTAGACATCATATAGATTCCTACTACGTTCGTATTGTAACGTATAATATTGATATCAGTATATTCATGTAGTATCTATCTATGGTATATTAGCGTTTTAATAGAAATATCAAACCGAGTACTGGTATTTTCATAAAAGTATCAATCAAACATAGTAATTTATATTAGAATATTTCGTACATCAGTAAGTAACAAGTTCTACAATTTTGCAATTTTACATCCCATAGAATAACTAAATGACTGATTGTTTGCAAAAGTTTACTCATAATATTGAGCTTCTTTATTATCAAAATTACTGTTCCTAATAGAAGATAGAATTTTATTAGTCACAGTATATATCAACTTCGAACTTGACTTGCATCCAATAATATTAGTTCAATTGAGTACGAGGGTCTAATTATTGTTATCCTCGTAAAAATGTTGATTGTTCTCGATACCTACGTCCTTGATACGATACAATATAATATAAGATGGAAATATTCGTACTACTATACGCTATCGATAAGTATCGATGCGGTATCAGTCCCAACACTAGCTCGAACACGTTTACTCGTTGAGGATAGTTGCCTTCTCGGCTCTGGCCGGTGAAAACATTATTCCTGAACACGAAAACGGCCAATTACGAATCTCTGACGGGTGTATTTTAGAAACAACAAGCGTCAACGGCCAGGTAACGTGTGATTCATTGCATTCGAGCAACGTGGATAGAGCTCGGTTGCGTGGTGAATAGGGTAATAACCGGTGCCACACGATGTAACCTGCTTCTTCTTATCGTCGTACAATAATATCGTGTAGACCAATGCGGAAAGGTTTTAACTTTTCGTTGACTGCGCGAAATCCGACTGTAAGACGAGCGACTATTATCGTTTGATATTTGCTTGGAATTGTTGCTGCGTTTCGTGCAAGGGAATTCTGGTAGAAGCAAATGATTATGTTAACACGTTGTTGCAACTTCATTGTGTTCCGATGCACTTTACGTGTTTGTTATTCGGATTCTTCAGACAGAAATCATACGATGGGAACTTTTTGTCGGTAGTAATTATAGTTTGTTCAACCTGGCTGGCAAATTATGTGAAAGAATTTTAAGTGACTGTGTAATTGCGAGACATTCTTTTTTCTTCGTTATTTATGAATAAGTCCATTAATTGTAAATAAATATGTTTTTGCGTAAAGAAACATTGAAAAGAGATATTAGAAAAAAGAAGTTACATTAATATGTTATTTCGTCGTAAAAGGATATTTTGAAAAGATTGAATGTATAAACATTTTTTGTGACTACGAATAAAATATTTTCACATTCGGGTAATTTAGAACAAAATTCTGTATTTAATGGCAGTATCGATCAACGTAAATGTGTGAGAAAAACGTTTACGTGATAAATGTTCATACGCAAATGAACACTTCGCAAAAAAATTTTCCACTGGTACCATACATCGACCTTTGCTTCTTCTCAAATAGTCTGTTTTCTTATCTAACGCACGGATAAAAAATGAACGGCTAAGGTCTGACTACGTGAAAGAGCGTTTCTTCTACGGCTATTAGAAGAAATCGATCTATTAATCGACTGCCGGAAGTCGTCGGCCGAGTGAATCGACTGCTGTTATTCACGACCTACCAAGAAGAAAGGGGCCAAGCTGCGTCATTTAACGTGAGAAGCAATTTCATGGTT
The DNA here is from genome assembly GCF_910591885.1 of Bombus terrestris. Lineage (NCBI taxonomy): Eukaryota > Metazoa > Arthropoda > Insecta > Hymenoptera > Apidae > Bombus > Bombus terrestris. The sequence goes on along the minus strand of NC_063272.1, from coordinate 11,493,322 downwards.
GCTCAATAGAAACACGTCTTTATAAGCAAAAGTCAGCGAAGGCTATCATTTGTGTAGCCTAATCATTTAACGCTTGACGTAATACTTCTCTATTTGATTATTGAATAAAATTATTAGATAGATTTATGCTTTAATATTAGCAAGGACAAAAGTACATCTCTCTTTTTCTTTCAATATACTCTTCTTCCGTGTACTGTTTTTATATCTCAAAAACAAACAAAGAACATTGACATTCCTTTAAAATAAAATTCCTTTTAATACAATAGGAACTTGATTATTCGAATTGCGTGATAAAAATAACAGATAAAATATAATGAACATATAATAATAATAAAATATAAAGCTTGCTTTTTCGTATTGTTGCACAGTACTACAATATTATGTCTAATGTTCAGTGATATATAAACTATGATAAAGATACATTTCTAATTTCTACGCCTTTTTAAAATTCTATTTGGTTAGATCAAGACGTGACTTCCGGAAGGACATAAACAGGATGGTTGTTTCACAGCTCCACGTCCCTTTGGTTGATTTATGGCAGCTGGGACTGAAACAAGTATAAATCTCTGTTTAACTTCCCTGTTAAGTCAGAAGGTGTTTAGTATATTCTTTCTAAGGTCACAGCTGTCGTACAATTGCTTAACTTACATAATAAGTTTTTCTTTCCTGAACATATTTCTTAGTGTGACATAAGATTTCGTGCACTAATAAACGTCGAATTACTAATATCAATACTAATACTAGCTAATCAACTAACAATTCTATAATACTACAAATATAATACCAAGAAGATTAGAAGAACCAAAATCTTTCTGAGAACTTTAATGCTTCTAACTTTTGTGTTAAATATATCACAACTAAACACTTAAATTAAAAGAACTTGCGAGATGAAGTAGAACATAATAAAGTATACTGAGAATACGTAACAGATTAAAGAAAATATATTAAAAGTACGATAATTTCTATTATATTGCATCTAATTAATAAATTATCAATCACTTAATTCTTCCAAATTCCCTTTTCTATCATACAAACTTCAATTTTAGAAACTTAATTGCCCAAAATTCGTTCGAATAAAAACACTACGATTACAAAGGATTTCCTATCTCAAACAACACCGATCAGAAAATCATTCATGGAAATAGGATCAAATCGAAAATTCTTCGCTATCACATAACGGAAGAGATCTGGCGGAGCTGTCGCTTCGTAGCCAAGAAAGCACAACCGATGTTGCGTTTGTCTCCCTTTCCACGGCGTAGTTTGAATATTCAGTGGTTTTCGTGGCTAAAAGGGGCGAAGGGCGAACAGACCTACGAGGATGAGAACGAGAATGAGAAAGAGAAAGCGCTGCGCGAAGGAAATCCAGAGGCACGAGGGATAAGCCAGCTAGAATCTGGTGTACATCCCCGTTTAGCAATTAGCATCTTGTATTTCGAAGCCGGAGTTTCCTCCGGATGGAGCCGTAGGAAGAAAGCAGAGCTGAGTCACGAAGTCAGCCCCTTGCTTTCCTGCCAGTCGTCTCTGAATATCGTTAGCTTCGGCGAATTTAATTCGGTGGTCGTAATTTAGCACGCATTAGTGATGTTCCACGGTGAAATTCCGCACGATGTTCGCTATTCGACGGCACGATTAATTTCTAGTTGAACTTTGTTTTCCTCGTCGAGAACAGGCTGTGCTGCTTCTTTGTCGGTTTCTATACCTGTACTCTTGTTTTGTTGCTTTGTAGGATACAACGGGGACAAATGAGGGGTTGAACTCTCACCGATGAAAGAGGAATGTATAGTTGTTGTTTTTCAATTTAAACAGGTTAAGGGGAACGAAGAATATAAGGTATAAATATAAAAAATTATGTAAATATCCAGTAGAATAGAATGCATTAAATATAGATAAAATATATTAGCGCTAATGTATTTGAACATCTCTATGTAATAAACAGGAAATACGAGAATAGCTAGTAGAATTAATCGATGCTCGGGAAAAATGTTATTCCTTGTTATTGAAATTAAATAACCCGGCTCATAAATGTTTCTAAGTTTTGTAGTTTAATTAGATTTATATTATTATTATTAAATGTTAGGCTTGCAATTACATATGTTCTGGTATTACATATAGAAAAATGTAAACGATAAAAATTTGACTCTCTTATTATATATTTTAGAAAATTTATTAATTTAAACATTATCTTCAATTCTCTAGTAAATATATATGATTCAAACTTGCGCAATTTTTATTTAAAATAATTTTCAATATTTTTTTTGGTTGTAATGTAGCGAATGCGGGAGATCTCGCTACATTCTCATCACTTTTCTCACGATTTGACACCTCGATCGAATAGTCAGATAGAAGAGCTTGACATTTGACCCGTCAGGCGGAATCGAGCTTGTGGTTGAAGCTTGCTCTTTTTCCGTTACCGGAAACGCTAGTAACCAGAAACGATCGACAAAGAACGTCCCAAATTTCCAACCCGAACCACCATCTACTATCCATGAATTCTGACTTACACGTGTCTATGTCACACGCGTGCACCCTTGTCCGAACACACACGATCATTCGAGGAACATGCATACGTGTGCAATGTATGCAATGTATACCGTGAATCAGGTATCCGCGTGATTTAATCACATCGCTTTGTCTGGACGAAGCTGTTTCCGGTATCGAATTATCCGAGAATCGCGCAGCGCGATGTAATTGATTGTTGCCGTGCGTTTGTACGTCGTTTGCGTTTATTGGCGTATTATTTTTCGTATAATTTTCAGTTAGACGGAATAGTAGTGGGTTTTAGCCTTAAAAAATAACAATTATAATTTAGTACATATATATTATTCAACATATTAATACATTATTATTAATTGAACATTATAGTTATCATCTCCAAAATCATATAGAAAATACCTAGATACACAATGTGCGTATATAATTCTCAAACAGTAAATGTTTTCGATGAATGTCGAAGATCTTTAACAAACTATTACATAAAAACGTATTGTACAAGGTACTTTCAATTTTGCCGACCAAACTGCAGGATGATAAATTAATTACGCAACGTAAAGTAAAAAAGAAATTACCCAGCCCTTACTTCTTCGACATCATGTTTATTCCTCTGTCTATTATCCAAGAAATGAAACGCTTTTACCAAATTCATATCTATTTTTCCAACCATGGTAATACCATCTCCTCGATTCGATCCAATTTCAAAACCTCTTCAACGCGATTCCCATCCGAAAAAGGGATCTCTTTTGGCGAAGGAAAGCCCGTAACATAGGTTGAAGCGTGAAACGTGATCACGGGATCGCAGATCGCAAAATAATCGAATTGTCGAGCGTTCGATCAGCGACGCGCAGCGATACAGCGGTTGTACACAGAGGCGGGCTACGGTTCCGTGACGCTGAAAGCATGCACCAAAGTCCCTTTTAGCGGTGCTTTCAACGCTTTTCCCGCCGAAGCTGTTCTGGCTCGTTCAAATATTAAAATAAGCGAGCGGGAGAAGCGGAAACATGCTCCAGCTTACAAAAGGAGATTTTCTACTTTGCCGTGACCCGGCGTTCTTCTCCGCGTAAGGAGAAAAAGAAAGGGAAGCCAGGAAGGGAGGAAAAAGGGGTTGATAGACGGAGGGTGGAAGCGTTCCGCGTTCCTTCAACCGCCTTTCGCTTCAGAGGCAAAACAAATTTGCAAACGGAAAGACACGGCTACGCTTCCGTCTAACTGATCCTCTGGTTATTCGTTCGCGTATGAGAAGAACGGAGATGAATCTTCGTGAATATCTCACGAGACGATATACTCTCTTGGTAAAAAAAGATAAAGACGAGGTATATGAGACATCAAGGGTTTCATCTGTACGTAATATTAATATCTTTGACAATTGTTGGAAATCTAAGGAAAGATACGACGTTCGAGTCTTTTTAGAAACGTAAAATATCAATTCAGAATTAGCACAGAATTAGAGTATCCATTAAGCTAATTTTTATCAGTACGATAATTACTATAAAATAGAAAGCAATAGAGAGTTTCATGTAAATAACTGTAATTTTAATTTACAGATAGTAGTTTTTTCTCTCTACATACACGTGACCCTATCGCACTATATTTCCTTCCGCTTATTTTCGATGTTTTCGTTTCAAATGTACCTTTTCTATATACGAGATGTCTGAAATTTGACAAAATTCTTGTCGATACGCGTGATTTTTTCTTTTATTTTTACGTTAAACATTTTCAAATGCTACAAATCTTCTTGTTCGTTAAAATGAATAAAAATGGGAAAATTACTCTCTCGAAAGCGAGATTGAAATGTTCGATCGAAAATGAAATTCGAGGATCGTTGCAGGGTTAATATCAAATTACAAGTGGTTTGCGATTTAAAATTCTAGATGTTTGCACTCTCCGTCAGATCGACGAAGATACCTATGGATCGTGCAAGACTCTAGCTACGACTAAATCAATCGATGTATCCTGATAACGCTTTCATTTATAATTTGATTATATCCTTTTTATTAAACGTACGCTTGGGGGAAAACGTCTCCTTCACGACGCGACGCTGCGCAACTACATACACTTTGATTCTATTTTAATACCGCGAACGATCAACACCGCGGTTTGCGTCATTTTATATTTGACTTGCTGATTCGTGGAATAACATGATTCCACGAATCGCCAACATTTTTAGAATATCGACGAACCGATGACGCGTGAGAATGGTTCGACGTTAAACAGCAATTCCGTTTCGCTAGGGGAGTAGCAAGAATGGTTGTTAGGGCGAGACCGGTTAAATTAACTTGACAATATTTGATGACAATATTTACCTACCATTGTTTTAGAGTTAATGGCTGATACAATTGAATTTCGAATATTGTAGAATGGAATGGAAAAATATGTATTGTGTATAGTGTTTCTTAGGTCGACTTTCTCTTGTGAAATAAGTAAACGGCACGTGCCATCGTGTTGACAAATGATTATTTTTCGTCGCTTTTCGAGGAATGAAGAATTGCATCTGATGTTGACAAAAAGACTTACCTAAATTACATTAATTTATTAGTAATTATATACGTCTTTTTCTTACACTTTTTCACTGAAGGATGACAAAGAAACTTGGGATTATCACGAAACTATTGTAAATTATAAAGTATATTTTTCTCGGAAATATTTATTAATCAGAAATGGATATTATATTAATATTATGATATTGTAAATAGTAATCTTATCGTTTGTTGTTTTATATTGACAAATTACATTATTTCGGCTTATAAACATCTTAAATTCACTTTCGTAATATTAATTTCGATTATTTGGTACTTAATAACTTAATATTCCATCTCAATAACAAAAAATTCGTATTATAAATACAAAAATCAGATATTTATCATAAATACAATTTTTTCCAAGAAATAATTCTTACGCGAACTTCTCCTCCGTGCAGTTTCCTTGTTTCTAATGTAATTGTATACACTATACGCATAGAAACAATAACTAATGTAATTAAGTAAAAAAAAGGAAAAAATAATTTATCTTAACGTACGTTTCTAAAATCTGATGAATTCTTCAAGAATCAGTTACGCTCCACAGAATGAAAGAAATGTGTGTATTTATAATTTAATATTATGTTTCACAAAAGATCTTTAATCTGTCAATATGAAATGCAACGAGAATACACTTCCTTTTCCTCTTTCCATCATAAAAGAGGAAAAAGAAACCGTGAGCAAAGAACAGCGTAAAAACATATACGGCGAAGCATTATCGACGCGGCAATCTCCTACTGCTCGTCAATTTTTCTTATTGCTGGATGCGCATTTTACATTGTTGTACACGTAGTGGAAGGACACGGAACGCATTCAGCATGTTTATCGGTATAACAAATCAAGTCTCATTTGAGAAATGGATCGTCACGCCGGTGTGCTGTGCGCGCGGGGTTCGTCTTCTCTCGCGCGGATAATATTAAAAATATCACGTGCACGTGTACAAGCTGGCCGGCTCGTACGGATAGAGTCATTTTATCGTTTCTTTTCTTTTGTATGTTGCAGGTACGTTCAGTGCATTTCTCAGCGGGCCGACACCGCTAGTCCTGGCGATCGTGCTATTCTCACTGCGATCACGTATGTATCTTTGCACGTGTACAGCGTGTCGATATTAATAATGAATGAAGCTGTTGCATATACGGCTCGTCTCGTTCGCTCGAAATTCGCGCATGATCTCTTCTCCCGGTCGCTTCAATCCTTCTCTCCTCCTATTGCACGATTATTATGTGCATATTTCATTTCTTTTCCGTAGCCTGCCCGTCTGGAAAAATATCGTTCCCAGGCTGGAATACCGCTTGAATAACGCAATTACAACTATTGATACGATTTTCTTCTCGAATAGTTTTCTTTTCTTTTTTTTCCCCTTAATTTCTTTTTGCCCCGGCATTCTATTATTTCTTCCTTCTGCTTTTATCTTGGTAACACATTTGTTCTCATTGCCTCGGTTAATTGATTTCAAAAGCGTTCTCTTCCGGTGGTTATAAAGATGGATTTTTAAAAATTTACAATTCTAAAATTGATATTTGGCTCGAACAAATTCCAATTTAAATAGTATCGCTGCGATTTTCAACGGAGGAAAGATTCGCGTTCGAAAACCAGCAAATAGATCGAACGTGATAGAACGTTAGGTATTTCGATAGATTTTTTTCTTTTAAAACACTGTCGGACCGTAGTAAAACGGTTTTATAGCGGAGTGGCACTAAAAGGGAGAATAGAATACCACTACGAGGGCGCTTTGTTGGGAAAGGTTACAGATGAAGTGGAATTTATCTAAAATTTAATTTCTATTCCAAATAATGGAAACAGAAAACGTATAGAAGGTACACAAGTTATAAAAAGAGATTACGTAATGGAGTAATGCGTAAAGATGTTTTATTGAAAAAATTTCAATAATGTATACGCCAGCTTACATGTTGTTTCGTCAAAGTACAGAAAATGTATTTGATTATAGTATATTTTAATACCTTACTATAACGTCAACAAGATAGAAAGAAGGAAATTATGATAATGACGTAAGTACTTCAGTTTCTTCTAGACAGAAATGGCGATGGAAAAGATATCAAGCAAACCCTTGGAATTTTCTCCAACCATAATCTCCGGAAACAAAATTCCAGGATGTACATTAACTGGGAAGATTTCAAATAAAACGTCGCATTAATAATATTGGTCTTTAACGAGTTAAAAGAATATATGCAGATAATTTGAAAGAAAGGCTGCAAAATTTATTAAATTATTCTTCTATGTATATATACATTATTGTTGTTATTAAAATCCTAAAAAGAAAAGGTGATAAATAAGCCGGTAAGTTATTAAAATTAACAATGTTCAAACCCATACTCTCGAACTGTTCAAACCTTTAAAAAAACAAGGCTAATAAATTTGACCACCGCCGGATAGAAAAATGAAAGTAAAAGAGAGAAGATAATACGTTTACTCTGTTCACACATACATATTCTCCATAGGATTGTCAAATCTTCATAATGAATTAACCGATCCTCCCCAGTGAGTAGACGTTTTTAAATGGCGAGCGAGTCTACCCTCTTGGTGGATTAACATAAAAATAAAAAATAAAAAAAAAAGCTACGATGGAAAAATGCAGATCGTCGCGTTTTCACAGGAAATTTGCATGCGACGCGTAAAATTTCTCTACGACCAAACGGCAACCACTCGGTTTCGCTGAATTCGATTCCCTTATCAGTTTGATCCCCTATTTTCGCGTCGTGGAAAATCAAGGTGAAGCGGGAACGCGGCTAGGGGAATCGCGACACGGTGATTTAAAACGGCAGAATAGTCGATGGCGAGTGCAGGGTCGTGGAGCGAGGAGGAAAGAAGATTATAAGTGTCGCGTTCCATTTACTACTCTTCTCCTGTTTTATCCAAAGAGGTTTTTTACGCTCGACTCGAGCTCCAGCTCCGGGCAATATCCATAACAAAGTCCTTCAGTCCTTCTTGTCTGCTCATTTTCCCAGAGACCCGTTAAATAAATCGCCCGTAAAAAAGAGACAGTTTGTTTTAAATTTCGAGTAAATTGGTGGAAAACCGTCCGTCCGTCGATGTTACTTGTGAAAATCGTTTACGTTTGCCGTTCGTTTTACCAACAGCATATACATTCACGATAATATCGATAGAAATTCCATATTTTTCCCCTTTCCTTTTTCATAACGTATTTGTATTGTATATTTATTGCAAACAAAAAAAAGAAAACAGATTTGTGCCGTAGAATTTGCACAATTTTGCATTTTATTCTTTTACTGTCATTTTAGTAATTTTCTGTACTTCTCTTTCTCCCTCTTCTTTATCATTATTGTTAGCGTGAAATATGTAAGATAGCGATTGTAAATATTCTAAATAACTTTCAAATTCTAACGAAGATGAAGTATTGTCTGAATGAATATTTATATATATCACAATTAGCCCTAAATTTCAACAGAATATTTCTTCTAAATAGCGTAATTTCTAAGAGCTCATCCATCCGATCTAAAACGAAGCGCAATAAAAGCACGATCGCGAAATGTCAAGCAATAAGTTGAAAATTTATTCAAAACCATTGAACAGTATCATAAGTACCATCAACAGGGAAAAAGTGAGAACGAGCAACTATCAATCTCCGTCACGGAGCTACACGAACGTCAGACGTTCTTTCTTCAGTAGGATGCGAAGAAAAGTCTCGCGTTCACAGTCGCTGTCATCCCCAAGTCCTCTATCATCTTGATACGAAAAGCGAATCGACCCTGCGTATCGTTGAACACATTTGTTTATCTTCCCTAGCTCTAATACATCGCTGTAAACACTTAAATCGGGCGTGCAAACAGGCGAAACAAAAACACCAGCGCACCCTTTCTCCGCTATGTTATCCAGGGGATGATCAAAGCACACCTTCAGCTTGCGAAGCTTTTTAGAAATCGCTTTTATCTCACGGTGCTCTGTCGCTCAAATCGACGAACGTCATTCGTATTTGTCCTCGCCCTTTGTCCACGAAGAAGTGGCTTCCAGCAGCCAGTCAGAAGTGGTAATACACTATGGCTTCAGGCTGGACAGTTCCGTCGATTTCCTTCTCGGGGGTGAAAGTAGGACCGGCTACAGGCTGCTTTCACCAGAGAGTGTCTCTCTGTTTTTCTGTTTACGCGCCGCGAGAATCGCTCGAAGAAGCCAGGGGATGCTGCCTGGATATCTAACCGTATCCTCTCTGGTAAATACGAGGGTTATCTGACCTTTTCTACCGGTATTTTGTTGGCACTGCTCCTCGTTGGCGTTGATCACTGGCGCTCAACTGCTCTTTTGTCGCTTCCATTTCTTCTCTCGACCATAGATACACAATATTGAGCGAATCGACGATTCTGGCGCTCCTTTTGTTTGATTCGGTTTGATTTCCTGCTCGAATTAGATTATATCTTGACCATTGCAGCGCGAAGTATTTATTTCTCATAATTTTGCACCAGGGTTGGGAAATAAGTGTGTATTTTAATTAATTCGTCCGTTGACATTATTAACTTTGACTGGTAGGAAGAATTGAGGTTCTCGATGTTCAATGGAATTGCACGGCATTACGTAAAAGTGGAAAATGTATTGTCACGTCTCTATCAGTACTATTTTATATGTAAAAGATGGGAGGAGTGAGAGAAGAAGAACAAGGAATGTCGCAAAATAGACTTTCTTTCTTCAGAAAATTAAGTGTTACTCTTTGATCCTTCAGTAAAAGAACATGGTTAAATAAAGTTGAATTCAATTATTAGTTGTAATATGGAGTTTATATTCTTATTAAACATTAGGAGAAAATCAATACGAAATCTGAATTTTGAACGAAACAGGTACACGGTATAATTCTGATCTTCTGGTAGTTAGTTTATCGAATCGCAGGTTGCACTAAAGTTGACACAGGCAGTTAGTTAAGTTTAGTCTTTCGGTTTACGTACTGTACATTGTTCTTAGATATGAATTTCCAGGAAATATCCTTACCACCATTGATGGTTGAGGGAGCGAAGTTGGGATGTGATTTCGTAATTAAATGATCCGGGTTGGAATTATGTGCACTTCACTAAATGAATGGAGGGTAAGGTAGACTCGACAATTTGGAAGGTGATTTATGACCGCACACTAAAGGGAATTGTATTAGCGTTGGAGGTGCTATATGTGTCAAACAGTTAATAATGTTTAAAGTCTAAAGTTGATTATATCAAACTTGTTTTCAACACCACAAATTATCTCACATTCTAACTATTATTACATCGTCAGTTAGCTAGTAGAATGACTAAACTGGAAGACATCAATTTTTCAGGAAATACTTTTGAGATAGAAAGCGAGAAATAGAAAATTATTAATTATTCAATCATGTAGCAACGAACGATTTGTTATTGGATTTAAGCAATAATCTTTAGTTGTTGAGTCTCTGTAAACACGTTCGCTATGAGCGTTATATAAATAGACGTTTAAAAATTAATTTAGATTTCATTTTAAGCTGTAAAATGAATGAATGTATAACTGATGTTCTCAGTTTACTTTGCTCCAATCTATTAGTTAAGGCGTTAAAAAGGTATATTATTAAAAAAGAGTTGAAACAACCCTATTTTGAATTGTAATACTGTTCTTCTTAGATACGCAGTATAATCTTATTAAAAACTATATTAATCTTATCATTTTATTGGAACAAATATAAAGTTGTTGATTTTTACACCTATTACTCTTCCATATAATAAAGTAGTAACACTCAACTATGTAGACTGTACACTGATTAGGAAAACACACGATGAAAAAAGTTTGTACGCCATCGAGAAGGATAATCCAAAGATGGTCTTCTAGGAGTTCTGTTAGAACGCTAAGTGCATTTGGCCAGCTTCCAGCCGAACGACGACTTGCACGGCTTTCCTGGATGTGAAATCACCGTGGTACATCCTCGACTCCACCCACCTGTCTCCTTTTTTTTCTTCGATCCCTCCGGCACGTCTGTCACGGTCCTTCCAACGTCCAATCCCCTCGAACTTTTCTCGAAGCTTTTTCGTCGGTCTCTCCTCTACTCGAATTCTCTTTTCCGCCGGTCGTTGCTTCCTCATGGCAGTGTTCTTTCGCGTTCCTAGCCGTAGTCAAGGGTTTTTCTTCCAAGAAGGCGAGGTGATTTGTTGTAAAATCATCTGGTGCCTGAGATAAGCGAATCAAAGTTCAATGACCGAGCGAATCGCCACGTATCTTTGCAGTAGCTGATGGAATTTTTTATAGATGAAATGTTTCCTTTTTATCAGAACGATAAAAGATACTTTGGGAATATCCAGTGATTAATTCAGATAATATATGTTTTTCCTGTTAAAATTATTTGTACAAACTGTTATGATATGATGTAATAATATTATGTAAAGTTAATTCGTGTAAATTGATAAATTACATAAATCGATTTACTTTTGCGGATTTTTTTAGAAGAGAATTAGGCTTATTACAGAATGTTATCAGCTGTACTTACTACTGAAATTTTTATTTATGTACGACATATGTAACTCTAGCAATGCTGCAGGTCATAGAGAAGTTTCGTTTTGCTATTAGACTGTCTCTTCACCTTTTTGCTACAATTCTTAAATCTAGTATCTAATTGTCTATGTTCGTTGACAATGATACCGTCTATAAAAATCACATCATCAAATTTTTCATTAGCTTGGGTGTATTGAATGAACCCAAACTACGTTATATTTGACGTAAAAATTTCATGTTTGTAGCTTTTCAGGTTAAATCGTCTCAATTTTTAATCGAGTTAAAATGAACATGCATACTTTCTCACCTAACGAAAGTACCACGACGATGCACACCAAGTAAGCTCAACATCGACACACACCACACCATAACCGAGTCACACAAATTTTCTCGTGTATCAGTCTTCAAGGTAGACATACACTCAAGAAACAAATGAATCGAGTTTACCAAGGCGCGATGTACACCGCGAAACAAGCGTTCATTTATCATTGAGCCTTATTCGAGGATTTCTTTCGAAAGTTTCGCAACGTGCTGACGGCAGATGAATCGTCGGAGTTCGTTGTGTCTGAAGGGAGAGGTTGCTCTCGTCAATGCCGAGTTCTCGTTCGTTTGCTCCGAAACCGTCTAGCGACGACGAGAGACGAGGCCATAGACTAAAGACCAGGGTCTAGTGATTGTGGGTGGTGGCAGCCTTGGACCAGCAGAAGTAGAAGGTTCCCTTGTTGGTTTCGTTTTGGTCCGGAGCTTCCGTATCGGCGTTCTTAGGGCTTTGGGGCCTGGCGAGAGGCAACTTTGTAAGAAGCACTCGAGCGACAGAACGTTAAGGGGCGCCGCGTAGGGATGCGAAAAAGCTTGCTGAGACACATTAGTCTCGGCGGGGGTCAACGAGTGAAAATAAATGGCCCATTACTTCACCGAGAGCCAGTCTATACTACAATGTCTCCGGCATACGCGACCAGACCTTGTGCCTCGCTCTCTTTCTCTTGCTCTTCATGGACTACTTCGTTCTTCTGGAAATTCACGGGGCAACGATATACGAGCCAGCACCGAGGATAATAGAACGTAAATACCGCGATGAAACGATAGAACCTGTTACGCCGTTATTATCGGCCCCCGGGCTGTCCCTGTTCCACGGCCAAGCTGTTCGATCGATCACCTTTCCTCCCTTTTTCCTTCTTCCTACGGAACTTTAAGAAAGAATCCGTCGATCAAATTTCAAAATAACGCGATTGTTAAGCAGTGTTCGGGCTCCTTACGCTCTGTTCTTAATTTTAAAATCTTTATTATTGGTTTCGGTGTATAATGAGATTTAATAGAATGTATAAATACATAGATGATATCATGCTTTTCTTCTTCCTTTATATGCATTTACAACAAATTTTAATCCTTTCAAGATGGAATATTTTTTAGTTCACGAGAACAATTAGCCTTTTTACTAGAGTTATTCACGATAGAAACAGATTTCCTGGAATAGTTTTGTGAAGTAGACACAATACCATAAAACCTGAGACTTGTTTTACCAAAAGTAGGTACCCAGATACGTTCTTCGTGTAGTTAATTAATAACTTACTGAACCACTATATCATGTAACATCGCGTGTCAGAGGTTTATTACTATAAACAGGATAGTATTAACTAGTGTTATATTTTTCGCTTTCATTTGCAATTTTTTAGAATCTGACCGGAGGATTTTGGAAATGCCATCTTCCGGTGTAAATAGTATGTACTACAAGAAAAACGAATAATTTTTATAATACTTTATATAGCATTAAAAATACAGGAAGCATATTGTAATATTCATAAAGCATGAAAGAAAAGGAAGCTTCTATTCTTTAGGTAGTAAATTAAAAAAAAAATCTGGACGTTAATGCATTTAGATACGAAGATTCCTAAGTAGAAATTTCGAGCTTCTTCGACGTTGTTCGTATGCGTCCATCGGTTCGCAGCTTCCTCAAATTCCTCGAAAGGAGAGATCGCGTATTTTCCCAGTCAGGTTAGCCGGGCAGTGGTTAAGAATCGACAAACTTGTCGTTTCATCTTGCAGTGGCAGTGAAATTAATCGGCGAGACGGGCTGACGCGTGCCCAGAATTACTTCGGTGAGCCTTTTTGTCCAGGAACAGGTCGAAGCAGAGGAGCCTGGATCGAAATTGTTTCTGCTCACGAGGCTCCTCTCGAACCTTGAGCTTAATCGGACAGAGGACAAAAGTTCTACGTGTTTGCTCGCTTCTTTTTCTCGTGACTTTTGCGTTGCGGCAAGGATTCTTCGAATTCTTCCAATTCGGTCGAATCGTGATTGAGCAGAATTAAAACTTTGCTGGGATAAAATAAGCCAGAGCAAATTTCATTTGGAGAAAGAAGTAGTAATAACGACATTTCTACTATTCATTTTATGTTGAAATCAAATAGACCGTTTTCAAACAATTTTCTATTCTAGTTCATTTTTTTTTCCATAGAATGATAAATAACAATCTGAAGATAAATGATTTGCTTATTCATATAAACTAAAACATGTACGCGCGTGCTTATTTTAAATGAAATGATATATTATTGAAATAGTTACATTGAAATTGAAATACTTTTCAAATATTTTGAGTAATATCCACACCTGAAATAGAACAAATATCGATACATACATATAATTTTTGCGAGATGAATACGTTTTTCTAGATTTTTATATTTCGTTGAAAGAGGTATTAAATTTAGGTCTGAATTAAAAATAACGAATAATAAAATCTTTTCGTCGAAATTTATATTAATCAATTTTTAAATTGGTAAAAATCCATTAAAGACGAAGCTTATATGCATATAAAAATGTATGATTATTACAATACTTTGTAAAAAACTGAGAGATTATATTTTACGTCAAAAATAAAATGATAAAACGGTTGGTTTTTTTCCGATAATATTCATCGTGCCGAAAAAACTGTACAAAAGTTTCCAACGATAAAGTATTGTCCTTTTTTTAACAAAATGTGCACATATTTAACATATGCACTCTTTTTGCATCTAGCAAATATTTTTGCCGCGTTTGATTATTGTACCATAAATTTTCAGTGAAGGAATATTTAGAATATTTAGCATTGAATAAGTTTTTGATTGACCCAGTTGGAAACGTTAACATTGAATAAATGAAGCAACGTTCAAAGTGGAACTTTGTTGAAAAAGGTATAAATAAAAACAAAATGATATCATTCCAATTTTCATTTTATTTATATTATCAATTCATTTATATTATCAGATTAATTTATATTTTAATTCTTTAAATTTCATACGGCCTTTAATTCTATGGAGACTACTTTTATAAAAAATATCGATAAATTGATTGCTAAATGAAATGAAATACTAAGCTCAGACGAGAACAATAATTTAAATCAATTTGCAACGATTGCCTCAGCCGCTATAAAAACATATCGCAAGCGATTCACTTAATTGAATGTTCTCGTGGATATCTGTTTTGTTAATTAAATGCAACAACACGATCGGTAAGATACTTGGAAAGCGAATATCAAATATTAAAACGCAATGTTCAAGGAGAAAGCATTCTAACGGCTAGAGCTTCGATGTAATTTATTTTCTAATTAACACAATTGCAGGTTTGCTCGGCGATTCGTCGTTGCAGTAAAAACTCGCTCGGAGGCGTTTCTGTGTTGATAATTTAATTCGAAAACTGAACAAATTGTTTACACTCGCGAAAGAAAGAAACATCGCTGTTGGAGATTAATTAATTAGACAGGCGATTTATCAGCCCTGCGTTTCCTGGACAGAGAAAAAAAATAAAATGGGGTCTATGCGAATAGTCGACGAACGACGCTCGGTAAATTGAAATACGTCAGGAACGGAGTCGGCTCCGTCTAGTTGAAGTTTTCATTTATTTATTATTGCTAATTATATAAACGTATCTTTTTACATTGGTAAATAAATTGAAACTTTTTAAATATCTACTCGTATTAGTTGATATCGTTGGATCATAAGCGATCCTCGGGAAAGCTCCACAATTAAGTTAATTTGACTCAATTTATAGATCACCTACGATCATCTACGATACCAACTGTGAATTAATCACCGCATTATTGTATCAGTACCTGATTAACGAGGTAAAAAGCGAGAAAACGAGAGAAAAATGCGAGCAAGACAAGAAAAGAGAGAAAAGGAATAATTAAGGAGCGAGCGAGAGAGAAAGATAGAGAAAATGAATAACTTAGAAACGAGAAGAGAGAAAGGAATAATTTAGAAAGGAGGGGGGGAGAGGAGAACGAACCATAGCTGTGGCAAACAAAATGCAACACCTGCGGTTACTTCCGACAAGTACCCATTAACACCTTGCAATGCGTTTCGCATTACCGTTTCAGAAATTGAAAGACTGCTTGCAACACAAATAAACTACCGTAGCCAGTGATCTTTTCGATGATAATGTTGATACTGACGGTTAACTGGCAGCTCAAACGAAGGAAAAGTTGAATGAAAGGGGATATCGGTCAGCGTATTATTATAGAAGCGCACAGTCTTGCTATTTGAAACACGCACAGCCTGTTCATGATACGCACGACCATTAGATTGCAACGTGTTTATTTTAAGCTCTGCTAAACGATAAAACGGACTTAACTTATATAGTTACGCACATTGAATTTCATTGACTTTTGCATGTAAAGACAAAAAAGTTTCATCGCCATTGATCGTTCAAGTTGATAGCGTGTAAAAATAATAAACTTTGTTATAAAAGTTTAGTTAAAGACACGATGTATACGATTATAGTCAAGGAAGGATTGTCACGTTGTCTATACTATGTGTCTCACGTTGTCTCCTTTTTTGCTTAACATCTAATTTATATGACACATTGAAACTTTCCAATTATATTGTAGTTACCTAATTGATATAGCTGGAGGGGGAGGGGGCGGTGGGCTGATAACGTGGCCATGCATGATAAGGCATGACATACATACCCTTATTAAGCTTCTTTTAAATTTTAATTTATACTATGTGCTTGTAATTCTTCCTACATTTATATTTAATTTATTCTTTACCTACATCCATATTAAATTTATCTAGAGATCGCATTCCTACATTGAATTTCGTCCAGAGTCGGACGATATTTTTTAAATTTAAATGTTCTAGCTATAAACGTATCTACGATAAAAAATGATTTTATAATAATAGATAATAAAAAAAACTCTAAATTTGACACTGGCAGCGTATTTGTTGCAGTTAATAACAAGATAAACACCATTTTTAGAAATAATGGAATATATCATATCTCAGCACACTATTGCTAAGTTAATAGGTGCATGAACTTTCAATTCGAACAACACTACCTACAGGCACTTGAAGCGATCGAAACCATTTCGTTTGGTTTCCATTGGTCATTTCGTTCCATCAGAATGGAACGTAAAAACTCCATCGGGAATTCGTTCTACGCGAGCGTTAAAATAGAAGATCCGTGTGATCCGTAAGCTGTGGAAAAACACGAAGTATACGAGAACGAAGAGAAATTCAGCGCGGACGTCGGCTTAATTACGTTAGTCACATTATGCGACGTTTCTCCCTTGTTTCTGCGTCGTCGCCATGAGATCCCCGGTAAACGACGCCGGTGTCAACGTCGTCGTCGGTATTGCGCCAGCCCAAGCGTCGGACTTGCCACTATGCGAGCACCGAGAATCGACCGAGCTGTCGTCGACTGTCCTTTCTCTTTTCCCCTTTCTCTTCTCGACACATTTCTCTCTTTCCGTGTCGTACACCTCTTCGTCTGCCTTCGATCGATCTCGTTTTTTCCCTTTTATCGTGTTCAGCGTTAATTTCGTTCGGCCAGGTGCAGCGTTAATTTCGCGGCTCGTGCATTATAGCCACCTCAAGCGAAACGAGCCACTCTGCTATACCGCGTTAAGGCTATCCTTTAATAAAAGTAACGTAGCATCGAAATTCGGCCGTTCTAAGATCAACGTTACGGACGAAGCTTGGGAAAAAAGTGCACTGTTTCGTGGAAATTTGTTTTAAACTGTCCTTATCGGTGATTTTTTTAAGGACGCAGATTGGAAAATTGTAATGTGGAGATGCAGTGATAGAAAGATATTTGCACACAGCTGTGTTTGATCTTTTTTGATTAGATTCTACATATCACTTCCATAGTATCAAGCTTTCATCGTCATATGAAAGGAGTAATAAATGATAGAAAATTGATTATATTTATATTAAAATTGATTATATTTATATTTAATTAACTAATATATAAATGCAATAATAACAAATACTTTTATGTTAAATAACAATATTTTTATAGCCATTGTACATTTGATAAATCGTAATGTTAGGTTACATAATACATGTTACTTTTCGACGAAATTTAGTTGTTTCAAGATCATAAAACATTCGACAATCGTTTTCATCTGTGTATTTCTAATTTCCATGATAATTTTCTAAGCTATTTTTTATAGAAGAGGATTTAATATGTAAATATGATTGAAGATTAACAAATCGAAGTTTCACTTAAACCAATGAATATTTTCCTCTCTCAAAGAACAAAAATGACAGACCTTTCCAATCAGTACGATACATATACTGCATAAAAGTTCAAAAATGATCCGAATGACGAAGGGGACAGACTTTCGTGGAAAGTACAAAATGTGCAAATACCAAGTTTAAATTAGTCAGATGGTGTGACTCGTCACGGTTTCAAACGTGTACGCATTTTCATTAGGTAGACACGCCAGGTTGCCCTCTTCGATGAAAGATATCGCGTCAGTTGACGTGTTCAGCTCGAAGAATTCGAATGGTGGGGAACACGCTTCGTCGCTTGTTTAGTGCGAAAACATTATCCTTATCCAGGTCGGTATAAGTAAGAGAATTAATTAAGTTTATTAGAATCACGCGCATTTCCGCGGCGATCGCGCGAAAAACGAGACGCGTACGAGCGGATAAAATGTCCACTCCAACGTTAAAGTCGACCACATCGTGTGATTAGAGGACACGCGATCGAACAGTGAAAACGAGAATCGCCGTGTATCAGGTTTGTCTTCTAATTTTATGACGTGATTCGAAACGAGTTAGCGAAACTAACGTTTTGTTATAGTAACCGGATCATAATCCCACCATAAATTAATGCCACCCGTATGTAGATCGACTGATTCCTAATTCTTCGAGCTACGTAATTAAATGAATTATTGGCGAAGTTAATGACGTACAGGAAGATATAACAACGTTGAATAACTAGTTTTACCTGCGACGTCTAATCTATCAATTTGTATTTAACTCGAATCATAAAAGTATCGAATCCATTAGCACTTAATACGTCATTGATGTTTTCTAAACCGTTTTCTAAACCTCATTAAAACAGGTGAAATTGATCGATGAGATAGAGTCTAGGAAGTATATCGTGTTGCTTTTCCCTAATTTTTATCCAATTTATGCGCAGAACAAGTTACTTCGATTGATTCTTAACAATAACATTTAACATTTCTTGCAAGAAAAAGAACTAAAAAAAAAAGAGACAATCTTCACCAGCGCTAAAACTACGAATCCGGTTACAAATTGATTTTAAACTTCTTTCTTTACATACAGGTGCTTCTGACAAAACCAATGTTGATTCTTTTATTCAAATAGATAGATATTATCTACGTATATATCGGCTAAAATATTTGGCTACAGATTACAAGCCTGTAGTTCTATATAATATTAAAATACTCCAATCTTATTCTAACTACATTGCAGACGTTCGTGCAAATT
The DNA here is from genome assembly GCF_910591885.1 of Bombus terrestris. Taxonomy (NCBI): domain Eukaryota; kingdom Metazoa; phylum Arthropoda; class Insecta; order Hymenoptera; family Apidae; genus Bombus; species Bombus terrestris. The sequence continues at coordinate 11,474,150 of NC_063272.1, read as the reverse complement.
CATATCGTTATTAATCGGAAAAATGAAACCCACATAAAGATTTATTTCACTCACTAAATTTTCCGCAACAAAATGTCCTTTACTTCGGGAATCTTATACACGTATTTCTTATATCAAGTGAACTCTATGCAATTTCTCACCTTCGAATTTTTTATACTCGCAAATATGCCTAAGAATCTAATTATCATTGCCCTTCATTGATCACAAGGATCATTGGAAAAAACAACCAAATGCATGTAATATATAACGCAACTGAATTGGAACGTCTGACAATTGAAGAGACAGCAGAAGTCGACGAGCGGAACAGTCTGAGCACAACGATTTCCTTCCCGTGAACGGTTTATCGAGCGCAACGTCGTATCGGTATTGATTTTTTCCAGCGATTTCACACGGCATTCCAAACACTGTCCTCGACGTATCATCGCTGATCGGGGCTCGGCTAGGTCTTATCGTTCCCGACGAGGCCCCGATCTCTTTTTTATCAGGACGCGGGCACGAAGAACGCGTTCGACAAGAATACGAGGCTGAGGAGAAAGACGGCCGGGGCAACTCGAAAGAGGGGAAAAGAAAAAAGAAATCGACGATCGCGGAGGAACGGCGTACATGTAAGTGGTAACGCTTCGTGCATGCCAATCGTAGCTCGTATATCTCGTGGTACTTAGGTTGATAGTATCTCGGTCGACAGAGGGCGCGCTTGTTCAGCTGCACCAGCCAGGACTCGGTTGCCCTTGGAACAGGATGTTCGGCTTTATCCTGTCCACGGTATCGTATCGTGAGATACAAATTGTGCTTTCAGCTTACGATGATCAACTGCTTCGCCTGTAATTCGAACGTTCGCTCGGGATTCCGGATTCCATTCCCTCCACCGAGCAGCTAAGAATTATTGCTTTGGGGAGATTGTCTCGCGCGATCGAACACTTTCTGTCTGCTTTAAGCGAAGAGTTCAGGCTACGCTAGTAGAATAGCGTGCTTTTCTGAAATTCTGCTCGATCGAGTAATCTAGTAATATCGTAATCGCGAAGGGTTCCCTTTCTTTGACCTTTTTACTGCCTTTCGTGCCGTGTACAAGTTGTAATGTGTATTATTGATTTGATATACATGATTGGGTAAAGAAGATATGTTTATAAACAACTAAGGAAATGAAACTTAAAGTCTCGTTCATTAAATATTAGAACGAATATCTGAATTTGGATATTTCGTATATTTCTGTGTATTGTCTGCATTCTGTACAGTTTCTCACATTTAATGAAAACACAATTTTATGTATTTTATGTATTTTAATCTCAAAACACGATCGAGAATTTTACGAAAGTTTTCATTTTTTTCAAATGATATATTTAATTATGTATTATTAATCTAGTAACAAAGCTGTTGACCAATTGTTAAATTAATAACATAAACTACAAACCGGGAATAAAACCTGTAACATCCTATCAGAAACATCAAAATCCGCAGAAAATCGTAATCGTCGGAAAAATATTAGATAATGTTTGTATTTCAAGTTTAACTTAATTTTACTGTTAATTTGTTTGTGCGTTCAATGTGTTTATAGTTTATGAAGCCGTTTACTTACATTTCCTTTATTTTTCGCTTATAATTCTTGCATATGCTGTATTTCTTCCCTGATAACTTATGAAAATGTTTTGCTTGTACTTGTGTGAATATTTTATAGGATAAGATAAATCTAAGGGAGTAAAATATACACGAAAGCTAGCAACGAAGAAGACAAAATATTGATGTGTAAATTGTATATTACAGAATGTAGTTTACGGCATTTATTATTTAATCTCTTTTCATGCGTACATTTTATTTTATTGTTATCCCGGATATGAGAAACGCAAGGATATGTATGACGTGTATATTTTTTGCAATATGTTACGGATAAAACAAAACGTATGATGGTTGAATTTTAAGGTCAGCTGTTAACAATTGCAATATTTATTGCTCATTTGATATACGCACAGCTATACATAGACCTGTTTATATTCTGAAATCAGAATTTTTCTTTCATTTATCGTTTCTTTATTTTTCGATATTAACATTTTTAATTTTCCTCGCATATCTCATAATTATTTATAGAATCGTGTGAATTAAACTTTCGGATTTATCATACAATATCAGTAACATTACGTAAACAGTATAGTTACAAATAATAGTTAATTCCTTTAGCATCACGACGGTGGTACAAATATTAAATATTTATATCGTACTTATATATCCAATTCTTTTACCAATTTTTTGCGAGAAATCGAAAAATATCTACTTATAAATATTGCTATCACTCAAGGTAACGATTAACATGTTCAGGATAGCTTTACAGAAGAAACCTTTTCGAAATGATTTTTATTACTCTCTTTATATGGTAATTCTTTTTGCATTTGAAACTACTATGGATATCTTGCCCATTATCTCTGATAATACAAAAGCGCAAATATCCTGGAAGAAGAGTATCTAACGATTTTCACGATCTCGTAGATTCATTCTAATCATCGTCATGATCTACAAAAAAGAAGTATTACCTTAATCGATAACAATTGTAGTATTACAGATAATGGAAACACCATTGTTTTAGTAAAACATTGGAATGTCCTTTGCATTTTTAAATGCCATCATGTAACGTTTTCTATTCTGTGTTTTATTATCCAGAAATCCCAATCTACGCGATATTTTAGTCATTAAAAAATACTAATATTCATATTACTAAATATCGTAATATTTACACGATTGAATGCAGTACGCTTGCAAGATCTACGCAGGCAATCGAAGTGTAAAAATTATAAACAATCTTACATTCAACCGGATGAATAATACCACTCGATCACTATCAATTCTCATTTCCATTCAAACCAGTATTCAAAAGAAAGAGGATTACCTACCATGTGACAACTAAAAGAAATATCATTTGCGGCCAATGGGACGATCGTGAAACAAGATTATAGCCGGCTTTAATTAACGATTATAGAGCGTCGGCATCATAACTCAAATTGCCGACCGACGAGTATCCGGTGTGCAATTCACCCCTTTTCGCCGCGTGGACCGTGCGGTCACTTTAGTTTTCCCATCTCTCCATCCTTGTTCGTTCGTGGCGTTCTCATGGCTCTTATGCGATGGTTTTCACAGTGCGGTTAGGCTAGCAGAAAAACGTACGATCCAGCGGATCGTAGCTCGCGGCTTCTTCTTACCGCAAATGTGCGGCACGGTCAAGCCGGGTCGCCGCTGATATATTAACCGAGAATCAGAGAGATTAAAAATGAATTTATTATCGTCGGGTACGGCAGGAACAAGGGGACGAGGTGGGCCTCGTGGTTGGTTTGCCTCCTTCCCTCTCCTTTTCTCTTCCGCTGTTTTTCAACAGCTTTTGTAACGCGTGATCATTTTTACTTGGCACAGGGACGTAGATTTATCGTCGCGGAATTAACGTAACAGTTTCGTATGATTAATGCAGGACACGGCGTATTTTCGGGTCCCGATAAACGACTTCGCGGGAAAACAGACGACGCACAGGAGGATTGCGCGTATCTGCGTCCCGGCATCTGGCTCGCGTGTACACGACTTTGTAAAACACACTAATACCATCTTGATCGGTGAGATTCTTAATTGCATTTTAAGAGAAACAGAAAAAAAGGAAGGAAGAGAAAGGCAAAGAGGAAGAGAGAATGGAGAAGGCAAGAACCTGGGCAGATAGGTAGGAAAGAGAGAGAGAAAGAAGCTTCTAAATTACGACGTTCGTCCCGAGCACTCTATTTAAACGTCGTTTATGATACCGGTTCGCTTCCCATGGAAACGCAGTTTGTGGCACGGGAAATTAATTAATACACGTGAGGCTGTATAATGCAAAAGGAACACAATGCCGAAACGGGTATAAATCTTTATCTTTCCCTCGGCGGGCTGGAATTCATAAATTGTTGCGCCACTTAGCTCCGAATGACGAGTAGGCTCGCGTATGAAACCGAGAAAAAGAAAAAGAAAGAAAAGAAGAGGAAGAGGGCCAGAGCGCGTGTACGCGTTAGCCTGGGCCCTCCGCGAAGGCAACAAGACTGTTTTCAAAAATGATTTCCGAGAACGGGCCTTGAGAGATCTCTCACCGATTGCCGGTCTACTCCCACGTGTCCAAGACAACGCAGCTCTTTTGCCGACGCGACGCGTGGCTCCGTAAGCCATAAACTCCGCGAATCGTTCAAGGTGAAGCAGTCCGCGAGACCGAGCCATCACGGCCGAACACGAGCAGGCCTGTGGAAGTCGTGTATCACTCTCACGTACCCTTGACTCGACATCAGGGCCCCGCATTTTATGTCTGCGACCAGAGAAGCTTCCACAACCTCCGAGCTTCAACCTCCAAACGACCCGGCGTCACTTGTCGCGAATAAATTAACCTTCCCGCCACTTTTTCGCTTGTCTCGCCTTCGACATCGTTTTTTCGCGCTCGCTTCACGGCCTCCGGCGTACGCAACAAACACATTTAACGCCTGATCTGCCTGTTTTGTCTGTTTATACTAGCCACGTTTATATTACGCAACTTTTGATTGCCTGGTTTTGATTGTGCGTCGTAGAGCAATGTCGAGTTTAAAATAATACAAATTTTTACTGTGCACGTACGATTTCTGATAGTTTGATCGGATGTGGTCCTGAATAATTTGAGTTCTCTTACATGACTGAACTAATATCAGAGTCAGAAATGTTGCTAGTGCAATATAACTTTAGTTATTACCAGAAGATCGATTATCGGGAAATTCGAGGATTATTTAATTAATTATTGTCAAATTATTAAATTAATGATTATTAAATTAATTATTGTCATATTGTTAAAAATTGATTTGCTAAATTTAAGTTTGTCTGTTCAAAAATATCTTTTACGATGATGTAAATTCGAGTGGAGAACTCGTAATATAAATTGATTAACGTAATTTTTATCACTTAGGAATTCGTGGCTTTTAATTCTCTCGTATTTATGGATTACGTGTTTCGTCAAGCAATGTTGTGTATAGATTCGATTAGAAATCAGTTCCAGAGACATCTCATTAGCAAATGAAACATTGCTCACGATGCTAAACTTTTACCTTTAGAAACAAGTCTTTTGCAATTTTCTTTTACATAAAACGACATAGATATCTTCGACTGTGGACGCGAAGGAGTTAAAAGATTTGCTGGAACTCGTGCTAAACATCTGTGCTACTTGGCTATCACGATAGTTTCCTGATTGATGTTTATTGCTTCTTTCTAGCTAGTAGAACCTTCGTTTGAGATATTGTGTCATTTTTTTCCATTAATTCCAGTTTTATGGCTCTCAAAGTGAATTCTTGGAAATTTATGTATCTGTACGAGTAATATTTATTCTTTATAGCGTGTGAATTTACATACATTCACGCGACAAACGTCTTTATCTTTTAATAATTTTAATTAAGAGCCAACTTCATCAGTAGTCAAGATAAACAGTAAAAATCATACTATCGCAAATAATGAATTAAGATGGGGAGAACTTAACTCTACAAATATTATATTCTCCCTATATCTCCAGTTTTATTCTACATAACTGAACATATTGATATGTTACATTTCAATATAGGTATCCGAATTAATCACGCTTCTCTCGTACAACAACATCAATTAACAATATTAATAAAGTAATAAATTAGAGTCAAACTGGATAACTTGCAACGTACAAGATTTATTTCCAAGATTCGTAATTGCTACAGTATATTAATCAAACAGAATAATCAGCTAACGGATAATTTGTAAATTTATTTCTTTCACAGAATTCTAGTTGTTTCATTAGCACTAGTAAAAATGCTCCATTAATTACATTTAACTATAGAAATGGGCGCACGAACGAAATTCTGTGTGACGTCTTCCTGAAAATACGTGTCTCAGGGCGCATGAACCTCGCGTGATAGTGATTCGTTCCAGTTGGTAGATCGGATCCAGTTCTTCACGTTGTTGGTTGTTCTCATGAAAATTCACGGAATCCTTGACTCAACTGTGTTCCGTGTCCGTGAGTCGTAGCCGCTGGTTGCATCGTCCCTGGTTCACCGCACGGTTTAACCTCCAGACGGAGCACAGTGTGTGTCGCGTCTATCAGATGGTTGTGCTGGTCCGTTGGCTCGGCAATGTCAGTACCCACGACGGCCAAATGTGCCTGCTTCTTCGTGTATCCCCGTTTGTACTCGTTCACGGTCTAATTCTCCCCGGACGGCGATTCGTTTCCCACATTTTTATTCCCTCGATTTCGCCAGCTCCTCTTTCTTCTGCCTCGAGCCGCGTATTTATCATTGCCGGATAGAGCAGAGCTGTAATTTCCCCCACCGGGAATTTTATCCTCCGAATTTCATTTCCGGCAACGGCTATAGGTGGCCACATCCCTGGTGAAATCGGGCTTAGAACATGCCCGAGGTAATTGCGATATGATTCGACCGCTCGATCACGCGATTTGTCTTACTTATCAGCGTTTGTTTGACGATTTGATGGATCGACTGGTGGAAAGCCATTAAGAGAATCGATGCGCGAGGTTGTTTCACGTGTAAAAGAGATGTGGTATGTTTCAATGACGGATTTAGGATGGGAAGAGCGAGGTGTTGATTAACTGGTGAATCAGCAAATTTTGCTCGACGAAAACAAAATTACGAGAACGATATTTTAATGTGAATAATGCCTTTATTTAATTTACATTTTACACCTTCCAGTGTATTTCACTGAATGTTTTTGAGTCTTTGATTCTCTGTACATACGTATATCGTATTTTAGAATTATCTCATAGAATACCAAAAATCAATAATATGAAATAAATAAACACGGTGGGCAATTTAATATAATTTCTAAATATTTATTGAACATACATGTCCATCTAATATTGTAGTATAACGAATATGGAAAAATCAGATAATCGTGCTGCGTGATATTAAAAACAAATCAATAGAATATAAACCATTTTTCGTAAAAATTGTTACATACAATTTTATATCTTTGTTGCATCAAAATTGGTAAAGGTCATATTCAATGGGTTAATCAAAATTTGCGAACATTGTTATCTTAGCAATCTGTTCCAAATATGGCGCAAAATTCTCCCATATACACACGTAGAAATGGAAAGAATAACACGCAATAACGTTTTAATCGGTCGGTTGTTCTAGCTCGACCATTTGTCACTCGAGCCGGTCATGATTTACCGCGATCGTCGTCGGACACGGGAAAAATATTCGCGGACACAATATCCGTAACTCGGGTGTTTGCATTCATCGATCTTTATTCGGTGAAATAGCTGAAGAGGCTCGTCATACATTATCATAATATTAGCATCGATGAATTCGTGGAAGCGACTAATTTGCATTTCGAGCTCGCTATACATACTACGTGGTCCGCGGCGTGTTTCGCGTACATCTCCATTGGCCAGTATGTTTTGCTGACTATTCAAGGTCAACCAGAACTGCCACGTGGCAGTGACACACGCGCGTAAAGCCGAACAGAGGGTCACACCGAAGGAATCGAAGAAAGACCTCTCATTGGAACCCTACGCGTCATCTTGACGCGTCGTTACCATGTAAAAGAATTTTTCTTCCTTCTTTCTCTCCCTCTTTTTCTCCTCCTCTCCTTTTTCCCTTCCACTTCTTCCTATTCGTTGATGTTTCGCACATAACCGACTCAAGGCGAGGACGCATTCTTCTTTTCGCCTCGAGACACGTAGTAGAAAGATCAAAATTTTTGCCTCGTATGATTCGCACGAACGAGCCACGCGAAGGAGGTATCAAGCAGGAGAGATTGGTAATTAGAGGTTGCGATCTGTATTGAGCATTAAGCGTTGTTAGTCGTCAAAGATTTATCGGTATTCTGATCACATACCGAACGACCGGTTGCGCTGTGTTAATACGAGGGAGTGGCTCGTTATTGAATGATTGAAAAAACCGAGGCTCTTTGTATCTCTTTGTTGGTAAAGGGTATTATCCGAGTGTTTGGAGTTAATTGAGAGACTCGAGGAATAGCGTCGTACAGTCAGCGAAGATTTTATCTTGAGGAAACTTCGAACAAAATTGTACTTCGATGAGGAATCTGTATAATTGCACAAACATTAGGATAGTTTGCTATAGGTATCCGTGAATGTTTGGAAATTCATGCTAAAATTTTCTACAAATATGGATCGTTTCTTGTATTTGTGTATGTCGTATGTTGTGTATAAGCGTCAAAGATGGTCCCATTAAATATTGATCTTTATTATTATGAGGAATAAAACTGACTATTTAAACATCTTCGTGATCTCTGCTAAATATATTTCCACTAAATATCTTGTAATTTCTATATACATTTTCAGATCTGTTTGAAACTTTAGCAAGATATCCTAATCTTCCCTCGCAAGAGAATTTCAATCGGGATCTTCTTATAGCGCCAAATAATTTTTCAAAAAATTTTGTATAACACACCTAACGTAATTCGCGAAATGTTTCTGAGTGGACCAAATATTCTTGCGCACCAGTGTATATACATAGATACATGTTTGCCTGTATTAAATGGTACAAATTAAAAATTATTTGAACAACTAATCGAGACACTGAGAGATAAAATCTCGAATTCGCGAATTTTGGCTAAGAATAATGGATAGAGCTTTCAGATAGAATGTGATTCTGTCTTTTCTCTTTAAATCGCCAGTTTATTCATCCGGAAACATCGAATACACCCTTCGGGACTCCTCTGATCGATCGTAACTCCCGCATGCATTTACCGATGGATGAACTTATAAAAGTTTCCGTAGGGCCAGTAGCGTTCGATCGTAAACTCAATCGCGGACGGCAGACGAGTTTCTGGCAGATTGTACAGAAAACGAACATTGGCAGTTAGTTTGGAACAGCGATTGCATCCGCTGTTGTACAAAGTGTGCGTCTCCGACGATATTTCACTGCGATAGCGCTCTTTTGTTTGTTACGGAATTCAAAATGAAAAAGTGTTTCTCTTCTGCTCTTTTTTCCACTGAAAACGCGTTATTGTTGCGCGGTAGCTTTTACTTATACCTCTATAACGATTGCACGACTGCAGAAGCGTGTACCTGTGTACGTATCTCGTAGACGAATTATTTTCAGTTCATCTTCTTTCTTGTTTCGTTTCCTTTATACGCGAGCAGTTTTCGTTGTAATTTTTCGAAAATTAAAGGTCATTTGAAAAGTATAAGTAAACCCGCGTTTCATTCAATTTTCTTGTTAACAACGAAACGTGAGTTGTGAAATTTGCTTTCAAATATTAAATAGTTGTTTCTTTAAATTGGCAGACAAATATTCCTTACAGTAGAAACACATTCATACCACCCGTTTCTCATTTTCAACTTAAATTGTGTCTTATTGTTAGATTAAAAATTGACACATTGATAAGGAATCGATATCATAAAAAGATAAATAAATTTATAAATTATTATGTTGCAAATAAAATGAAATGAAAAAATGGAAATGAAAGAAAAGTGATACGAATTGTACATTCAAACGCAAATTGTTTTGTAAATTTATTTTTCCCCGAAATATCTTTGGTTTAAGTAATAACGTTTATTCTAACATGCTGTCCATTGTCTGTCTTCCTACATTATTTTGTCTAAATTAACAAAAGGTAAAATGACGCAATTAACAAAAGGTTAATTGCGTTAACATGATTACATAATATAAATTAATATAAGCCGTGTACGGATTAATATTGACACATATTGCACGAATCAGTATTATCACTTGTAAAAGAACGTAATTTTACATCAGCCAACTACAGTTTATCTAATGATGTAATTTTACATAGCTGCGAATATGTTAATATGTATGTATTTTTCCCTCAACTTCGATAGAATCAATGATTTATGACATTTGTCAGGTTTTAATATGAGTGAAATAGGAGTCCAAGAGATACTTTTTTAATTCGCTGGCAGATAAAAAGTTTGATCGTTTTGTCACCAGATATGATCACGGATGTGAGTCAGGCTTGTCGTCATTTAATATTCATCGTTTTGGAGAACGGCGAGGCGTATTCTAACGTGTTGTATATTTTCAAAATAGATAATGGAATTGTTAAATTCCATTCTGTCAGGATTCGTTTGGAAGCCGCCAACTTTTTTACGTCGGGCTATATAAATCTGGCTGCACAGTTTCATCATGTAATCATTTATTGCGTAAACTTATATAAGCTAATGTCGTTTCAAACAGTGATACATTCATGAAAATAATTCTTCAAATTTTTTTACCATTGTGTGGTAAAAGATTTATATTCTGTCTTGATTGGATAAAAATAATTTCAATAAAATTACAATTGAATAGAAATGAAATATCTCTACTTATGGTTTGAGCCTATTTATATTTAATTCATATAAAGGATATTTATTCCTGAAGAAAGGTTTTTTTTATTAAACTTTGCAACAGCTTTATCGTTGCATAAAATTACTGATGTGGTAAATTTACATTCGAATCTATTTTTGAAAACAAGAACACGACGAATTTCACAAGCTCGAAACGTTTTATATAAACGTCTTGTATAAATTCATTATTCTATTGAATATTCTAATTTAATATTCTACTAATTGCAAGTTACAATGATAAATATATTAAAGTGTAATCTTAATATTGAATATGCATCTATACATATAGAAATTTAATTTTTAAAATAAAGATAATAAATATCTAACTCCATATTAATTGTTGATTAAAAATTAAATTTGTGTTATTTTATAAGCTGGTTACGTTTTGCTGACATCTCTTATAACGCGTGTAGCCTGTCTTCGAATTACGTTATTCATTTCATAAGTGATTATGCGAGTAACAATGGGTTTGATAAGACAGTCGGTATCTCCTTTGTTGCTCATCGGCGATAAACATAAGTTATATAACATCGTAATAACAGCAGCATTTATAATTGGGGAATATTTGTCAAGGCTATATCGACTTTCTACGCGATGATTTATTCTGATTCGATAACATGGATATCCTTAAAACATTCATTAATTCATTAACAGACAATTTCCATGACGACGTAGAATGCATGACTCATTACTAGAGAATATTTAAGACAACAATGTGAAAGTGCAAGCTAAATAAACATTAAGTTTCTCAATTTATAAGTAATTATTTATCGGAAGAATGAAATTAACGTGGAGACAGATCCAATGAAAAGAAGAGTGTTTAAAATAATCAAACATTATTATTGTAACAAATTAACGACAAAAATTAGGGAATATTATGTATTGTAGTTTAGTAAATTAATACGTATACTCATTGTTAGAAAACATTTTCGACTTCTAATGCGTCGAACGACCATGTTATCTAAGAAATTTATGGAAATGCCTGATGGAAAAATTAGTTCTAAGTGGAATATGTATGTGTAATGTTTCGAAGATAAGTTATAACATTTAGAAAATATCTCTATCGCAAAGAAACATGTTCAATAATTATTTCTAGATGTGTATGTGATTACATATATAGCCAAGAATATTAGACTTAAGTCGTTAAACAAAAACTAATGCGACGTTAAAAGCTATTAAGAGAGAAGCTGAAACCGAAAAGGTCTAAATAAATTTTGAAAATGGATGGAGTATACACGAGACATTGCATCTATTTATATTTATTATTAATCTGTTCGTGTAAAATACCATTTATATATATATCTTTTATTTTTATCTAGAATTGTTTAAACGTTTAAACGCATACGATATTTCATAAACGTTTACTTTTTAATGATAAAAGAAGCGATCTCTGAATCGGAACGTCGAAGAAGAGGAATGTGAAAAAGTTGTGACGTTTAAGAGCTATTTATAAGCGTAACGAAAATACGAGCACTTCAATCTCTTATGTTTACAAAGACGAGCACAAATGACGCAATCTGAATATTCGCTTCATTACTATAGCACTTGAATGCTTCCTTCCATCTCGACCAAGGTGAAACTTACAATGCACGCATTGTTTCGGTTCAAGTGCCAACTATGAATTAGCATTTACATACCGCGTGCTTCATTATGACATTCTACTATATTCCGGTTTTTATTAGTACGTTTATCGATTATTTCATAACTACGGAGAAGAACATTTTTATATTTTATTCATTTAATAATTATATTGTCATATAATAATTTAATCCGATCAAAATACACTCAGATCTATTTTATGTCACATAAAAACAAGAAATTACAGTTTGGAACAGTGTGCATTCCAATTAATTTATTATTTATATCTTTAGAAATAATTCACGTTTGTGGAAAGTAAGTTTATTTTATGTCAAGATTAATCAATTGAAATTTCATTTTCAATTTGACTACTGTTCCATTACTATTCCATATACGTACAGATTTCTTGCTATAATGAAGATTCTTTGCGTTGAATATCTGTATTTCGGACTACGAATATTCGAAATCTTCGTTCTGTTATATTTATAGAAAAGGTCTCCTACGACGTAAATTACGAAATGCCACCCATTTCATAAGCCGTTATATAACCAATTATTGCAAATGATCGCAGAAACTATTCGCGATCAGATCGATAACAGATTTTATTTCAAGTTTCTCGAACAAGCGACGCGGAATTATATAATGGAACAGAAATATCTTGGGAAGTGGTTGATAAAAATTCATGCAGTCACTACGAGTCGCTCTAAATCTTCTCCTGCGGGACAAGTTGTTAATCATTAAAAAACTAGTCCCTGTTGAAATGCAAGCGGATATAATTTTTCAACTAATTAAAACGAAGACGTGTGCGTTGATGTTTCATCGCTGTCGTAAAGGAAATTAGTCGAGATCCTTTATCGATGCGGTGACAAGAATCGAGGAGAGACTATTAAATTGACGAGAAGACACGTGAGCAGGAAAATGGATGAGACGCCGTCTACGTGGCTCAATGTCAAGCTGCAATCAGCTACTGACTCGGAGCGAGCTGCGTCCGTTCCAGATGACGATGATAGCAGTAAGATCTATCAGACGAGACGTGTTCGTTCCAACGAAACGCTATTATCGTCCTTCTTGTATGGTGAAATTAATTGATCTGCCTTGGAATAAGATATCGAAAGTTTTTCGTTTCGTCACAAGGTAGGACGATGTAACGCAAGTGAATAATAAATATTTTTTAAAACTAGTAATGGTGGAAAATTACGGACAAGATCGTATTTCCTTGTTTTAATTAGATACCATTATTCTAACTCAACGAGATTGAAGAATGCAGGCATATTATGGAAATCTGCCTTGAACGAGAAATATGCTATTACCGTTGGTTAATAGATTATTCCAGTAATTGATCGCTCGAAGATGTAACGCGATGTCGTTGCTATGAGTTTGTGAGATTAGAATGAAACGTTTTGTATGAATTATGTATAAACGAGATATCGCTCGAGTTAGAGAAGAAATATTATACATTTAACGCTCGCCACTTGCGCTACTCTCGATCAAGGTTTCTGTAAATGCGTCCATCAAAAGAAACGGTTATCGTTCCGCGGATCCGGAATTAATTAGAATTCTGAACGCGATGTGCGTGTTCGTTTCGCAAATAAGACGAGAATGAAAGGAAAAAAAGAAAGAAAAGAACAAGGAATGAGGAAAGCCAGAAAGGAAAGAATTAGAACGAGAAAGAGAGGGGACGAAGGAACAAAGCTCGGCGAAGACTATCGGGCGATACAACTCGTGGAATGCTATTTTCGTCGAAGCCAACGAGATTCTATCCATACAGAAGGTGACTCATTATTACCGCAGAGGTCGTCGAGAGGAGAGACAGGGAGGCAGAGAAAGAACACGAAGGAATTATGTTCGTCGAGAACCGCAAAGACGACGATGGGCGCCTTTTGAATAACCACCGGCTGACCTCACTGCTTTTCTATAGCGAACGAGACGCGTGTATAGCGTGTATACACTTCGTGAAGGTACATCGATGATCGTTTGTCCTGGTAGGTCGCGATTTTCGTTCGATTCGACGTGTGCACATCGCTTCAATTATCGTTACCGAGAAATGTCGCTCGTATATATTCTTTGCCGCGTCCTTGCTCGCTTGCGAGTCGAGCCGCTTAAGGTGCTCGATAATTGAGCGGTTCAAGGCGATCCTGAGAGCGTGTCCTCCTTGTACTTCCTTCAAAAAATGATTCTTAAGGAAGGGTTTCGAGACGTTGTACGCGACGTTCGTTCGCGGTAAAATGATTATGCGGATTGTTTTTCTGCGATCGTAAAGGAACGTCCATTGATACTTTCGAATGATAAATTGCTCTCGTGATCACGCGGCTGACGACGCGAAATTGCTATCAGAGGGTCGATGACGCTTCCAGTCCTTTAATTATAATGTAATACCCTGAAATGCATGGCTGAGCATTTTAATGGAGAGAGGGCAGATGCGTTTGGACGTTTGTGCTTATTTGCGTTTCGTGAGCGGCTACATGATTGCCGGTGGTTCGGCAATTTGTAATCGAGCCGAGAATATATAAAAACGTATTTTCGATTTTTAATCGGTGGCCGATCGAGAATTTTTCGGGTAACACGGCGACTATGTATGTATTTACAAAGATATATCGTTCGACGAAATTCGGTGAATTTTTGGGCAGGCCATTGATAAGTTTACATTTGTGCAAATAATGCGACACGCGGTATGCAAATAGCATGCTCGCGCGAAAATTTGAAAAATATTTTGTTCACGAAAACAGTGGATTGGAAATATGAGTGTTATGTTTCCGATTATAAGAAATTATGTCGTTTGAAAGGAATACATTGTTCTTGTTGACTTTAGAACAAATTTATGCACATATTTATCGTAATCGTGGTACGATTTGAAACAATGTTAAAAAATGAATGGTTATGTAAAATTTATTAGGTTTAGAAACTGAAAATGAAACGACGCTCGATCCTACGTTACGTGGATTTTACTTCTAGTGGAAATTATATACATACATTGTACGTAAGTTATGCTGTGCTTTTCTATTGCGACTCTTTAATCCCATTTCCATTTAATAAGATTCAAATGCTATTCCAGTGACGTGAATTTATATTGCATACAATTGTATTCTGATTACATGGTAATTATTTCTGATTGAAAAATTTCCCCGGTTTAAATTAATTTGCATTAGGAAGGCTTCTGGATCGAATGTTAGAGTTATACAATAAATGAATATGCTTTATGTTAATCTTGAATCATACTTACGTTGAATAACATTCCGCGTAGGATATGATAGCTTCCTGAAGGTTTCTTTATGAATCTGTTGTTTTTTACGCTACTCTGGTGCGGTGCTATTTTCCCTGATTACTTTCGTTCTTACAATTTTAGAATTTCTATATTCAACAACTTTACATTTTTTAACAAGTATTATTATATATATGTGTGTAAGATTCTGTGGTTCCGCGTTTGTAATTCCTATACGAATTCTAATTTAGATGGAGTGTGATAAGAAAGAAACAAGTTCAAAGTAAAAGATTCATAATAGCTTAAAATTATTAATTCCTCATATTAAATTTTAATTCATGATCTATTTTTAAAGAATTCGTTTACAATTTCATAGTAGATACATTCTGCATTTCATGAATTATTTCAATAAGATTTTCAAATTGTTTTCTCCGACCAATATAATCATGCCAATTGCATCTCATTGCGATGCTAATGAAGTTTCAAACTGTTTTATATGAAACGTACATTGCGAACATAAAAGATGTCCATGGTTAGTGTTTAAGTACTTTCTTGGCCCAAACGGTGTAAGGAAACGATATTCCTTGACGTAAAGTATCCAAATTAAATATCCATCGCGCAGCGAAATCGATGAAATCAACATGGAATACAACCTTTTCTCATTCTCCGCGTAGTGACATCCGAGCGTCACGCGGTATTCAAAGGTGATTTAAAATCGAGAAAATCGTGTACGATCGACGAAACGATCGTCCGCCCGTTTTCGTATTCAAGTCGCGTTCTCCTTCGACCGAATCCCTCCTGGACGAACGACGGTGCGATATAATGAACGCGGTGAACAAGTACATAAAATAATGTGGTGCGACGCAATGCCGTAAACGAACAGACCCGAGTGGAACCGCTTTAATTGCGGACGATTATAAATGCTTTTTGCGAACCGATCGGTATCGGATCAGCTACCGGCGTGTCCATAGGCGAGGTGTGAACCCAAGATAATATGGTAATGGCCCAGCACCGATATTACGACGATAAGGCTGAGAGAAGTTGGCGAGGAAAAGAGCCGGAGAGTACAGTAAATGTGTTGGTAGAAAAACGAGAGAGCACGTGATATTACATGCCGCGGGACACGCATGCCAGACCACGCAGAATCTCACCGGTATCTTTTCTAAGCATTTACGAGCGGAGTTCGGGTGCTCTTGTATCGCGTTGCGAGATATATAACGCGTTAATTAAATTCTTATCGGACCGATTATCGCGTTTAATCCGACCGGCCGCTTCGCTCGCTCGCAAACTTGCTTTATGACGCCGCGAGTTGCGCGATCGAGGATCGTCTTCATGATAATGAGGCGAATAATATTAGAGGTGTTGCCCCGGCTAGGGAGAGGCTATAAGATTGTTTGGATTTTTCCGCGCTGGTATTATGTACTCCTTTGAGATTCAATACGAATACCTCGGCAGACATTGACACTAGACAGAGCTCCATTCGCTTCACTTTTAAGCTCATTTGACTTTTCCTTGCTAGATTCGTAAAAAATTTGGAGAAGAAAAGGTGTAAATCCATTTCACCTATCTTTGTTATTTCGTATTCCTAAGAAGAAAGGTTCAGTTGTAGAATGGAAAAATTGTTGGGATGGTGCTGTTAACGAGCCTTCATTTATTGTTGTTGTAGGATAATTTATGCATTAAAAATTGTTTAGGTGAAGTGGAAGATATCTTTAACTTCTGTTTTCAATGACTTTCATGTCATTTTCTTCGAGACAGGGTATAAATCCATATAGAAAAATCATACAAATATTCTGATTATTCATGATGGTTGACATTAAATAGTGTTGATATTTTCATAACAATTCTCTTCTTCTTTAATATGATAATTAACGATAGAAAGATATATAATGGATGGTATTAACTCGTCAAAACGATATTTCATATACTTCAACCTAACACCTTTTACTTAATATATTATGGTCTTATACAAAATTATGTTAAACCATTAAATGAAATTTCTTCGCAAGAAATGTTTTTGTGCGATATTATGTTTCTTTTATCGCAGTTTATGCGAAATTAAAGATCTGTCCATATCGAATAGTGAAACAATAAGAATAGTAGATATTTTAAATTGCAGCCGTGTTCTATATCGAGAACACGATTCCACTGGTTATCTTCGCTCCAATTCATGCAACTCGAAGGCAAAGACGTCGAAAAGGAGAGAAAGGAATAAAGGGTTGGTGACGTTCCAGTCGTAACCGGGATTTTCAGACACACAGTTCCATCTCAATCAGCGTGAATATGAATAACAGACGATGTGGGCTGTGCTCCAAGAACGAAGTTACCAGGCCGGATGTGCATGCACAGATATATCAAACGTACATTCGTACATGGCACACAGATTATTAGCTTCACTCAAACACGAAGTATTAAAGTTGAATGATAAAAAAGTATAATCGGACGTAAAAAATTTTTAAACTGGTAATAATGTATCCCTTGTGATAAATTTCTTTCTTCCATTGCACAGATCGAATAAATCTTCTTTTTCGCTACATTTATACAATCGCAGGCTGCAGGTCAAAAACATGTTAAGTTACGTTTCACCTTTTATAGAAAACCAATTATAAAATTCAGTATATTTTCACCAAATTTCACGTTAACATTATTTTGGTATTTCATTTCGAGCTAAATATTTTTTTCTCAGATTTATAAATATAAACGTTAGTATCAATTAAATTAAACTATTATTCGCTTTGTACAAAATATTCAGATTTTCTTACACATTTCACAGATTCGTCACATACTTTTAAAAGACCTATGTCTTCGAACCTATCAAGTTATTTTTCTTCCCTGGCTATTCTGTATTGAGATACTTTTCTTAGCCACCAAGTGTAAAATAAAAATCAGATCGTCGTCAAAAGTAGACTCATATTTTTCTCACTTTGGTCTCCAATTAATTCTTCATAATTCCCGCTCACCAGCGATTTTCCTATTCCGTTTCGTTTTACTATAGAGATAAACCAACCGTTTCGTTTGTTATTTTAATATCGCAGCAAGGTAATTACTTTCCCGTGCTTCTACGTTGCTTTCACATTTTACGCGAGCATAAAGACACGAGGTCTTTGTATTATTCCCGAACCGAATCTCACTTTGTTTCATCAATCTTCTTTCATTCTCCATTATTCGTGGCTTCGGACATATCGTCACAGGTCTCGTTCCTTTATGAAAACGGCGGCAGCAAAGGACAAAAAGAGACTTCCGCTCGTTAAATAAATCGATTTCCCTCCGTTTCCTCCGGCCGTGGCTTTTTAATCCGTGACCACTTTATCCTGCCTTCTACGTACACCGAGAGATGCTCGTCATTATTCGCATCCTCTCCTGCTTTATACGACGAATTATCAGAGATTTATGCTCGCTTCGTGTCTCGAGCCGCGCATAACCGGCCGGCCAATTATTTTCAATTAGCTCTGTCGTGTACACCGGCTCATAATTTCCTAGCTCCGTTTTCGGCTCGTCTCGGTGGACGAACGAATCCACCGGAGGAGAAACTTGCAGGTTCGAAGATAATTGTCCGAGCACCGACAATTGTCTGTAATTTTCTTCTTGTCAAAACGTCGTCGTTGTGTAATTGTCCCGAGTCCACGGTCGAGGACGTTGATGTCGAACAAAAAGGAAATAAAATAAAAGCTGAGTGGTTGAATAAGTTCTAAAGTGTAATAACTTCTTGTGCGCGTGAAGGATTCTTAAGAGATTTCAGTGTACTTAAATACATAATCTTTCTCGCATTTGATTATACTTTGCCAAATTATGGTCATCCGATAACCCGTTGTTGACTCTGCTCATTATGTTTATAGTTTACTTGAAATCGTGCAGGAATTTGCCACTTTATTTCGCGAGATTGACTTTCCATTTTTCATATGCTTTTGGCAACTATCAATGGGTTATAAGTATCACAAACACTTTTGTGGGTTTCCTTCTATTTAACGTCTTTTTATGTTTTTTTCATATTGAAATACACAATATATTATTGAATCATTTCAATTGTTCATGTGAAATTTCAATAAAATCAATAATTTTAATTAACGTGATATAAAATAATATGAAAACTGTCGTAGTAATAAAAAATTGATCAAAATCGGCATAATATGCTTCGCAGTAAATATGAATCGTGCAGTTCGAAATTAATAAATAAATTATAGTAATCCTTGGATGAAAATCGATTGTCCTCTATGTAAGTTATATAGTAAAATTAATAAATCATATAATTCGGGGAACTTAATAGGTAAGTTGGAATACAGATACATAAATAAAATTTCTGAAACTCGAATGATATCGAAACAAGTTTCTTCAGTTACATTATTGAAATAGAAGTTCTAAATTTTCCTCTTCGAATAAATATTTCTGCATGTCTATAAATGTGGTAAAACTTCCTCTTTCCACTCAATCTTTGTCAAACGAAGTTCGTTCGCGGACGATGTCCTCCATAAATTCTTAACGTCAATCGAGAATAAGCTGCCGAGCAGAAAGTTGACCTGTTTCGTCGCGTACTGTACGAACGCGGGACGGCGGATGAAATTTCAAAAAGCGTCTCGTCTCTTTGAAACGTGAGTTCTGGTGTCGTCGTTGACAGCTTCAGTAAATGTAACTTGTCAACGAGCCGGTACGTAACTAACATCAGAGCCATTAAATGTTCCTCTGGCATCAGAGTCGCATGCACGAGGACTTTGCTAATTGCTTGTGCATCATCGTGGATTTCACTGCGTTCATTTTAGCCCATCGAATTACAGGGCCGATGCAGGTCTGCGCAAAACACCGATTTCCCGACTCTGTAGGTCATTATGCAATGTTTGCTTTCCTACCGTATATTTCAGTTCACCAACAAACTCAGCGCGTGTTGCAAAGCGACTGCTCAAAGCTTGGTTTCGAGTGGTACGTATCTTAAACTGGTGCGTAAATATCGAGGTCGAGTGGGTAACACTCTCTCTATTTAACATGATTTTTAATAATAACTTCGAAAGCTATTCAAAATATTTTCCAAAATTACGAGACTTTTAGACAGCATTTTCAAAGCCATACGAAATATTTTTCTATTTTACATGATTTTCAGTAATCTGTATTTTGAAAGCACTTTGGAACAGAGGACAAAATTTCTGGCCCCTTAATTAAAATATCTTATCTAGTATTATTTTTATTTTTCAAGATACGTTGAAATATTCGAAATTTCCATCGTTTTCCATCTTTCAAATAAAATTAATTACGCGAATTATTATCTGTTGCGAAATAATAACTGAATAATAAAGCCTATTTTTCCAATTATAACAAATTACTAAAATCCTTCAGCTTTATTATCGAATATTAATATTATTAAATATATATATAAATTATTATTAATGTTTACTATTACTTTTATATTATTATTAAATAAATTATTAATAAATATTATTACATATTAAAGCACGGTTTATAGCACATATTAAGCACCTTTAAATCTCTTGAAACGTGTTCTACACGAAGCCACAGCGATATTCAGCATATTTTATGCGCGATGAATGGATTTCACAGGACGATGCAAAACTGCTTGGAAACTGCTTCAGCCGCAAAGACGGTCAACTAAGTGGCTTGGCTTGCGGCCGGCTTGTTACAGGACCCCGTGGTCGATTAGCACGCCAGTGTCTTGCAATGTTGCGTGGGTGGCCATTTTTCGCCATGAAAACATCCGTTTTGTAGATGGCATCCAGCGAGAAACAATGAACCGCATTGTTAAACGTCTAAATCGAATTGGCCACGTAACAGTTATTCTCTGCAATCTTCTTGCAATACATCTTTCGTAGACTTTTCTATTCATCTCGCGTCCCCCTATTTTGTAGCTATCCGTTTGTGCTTATTTGCAAACGAAAGATTCATGGAACTGTTTAATCCAACTCGTCGATCAATTATATCGTCAGAAATAAATCATGCTGTACAATTGCAACGTTTCGGCGTTTTATTGCGAGATGTATGTGTAATGATTACATCTGGACGTGACAATTGAAGAAAAGAGTTTAATTTTGTCTAATTTTTGTTTCGGTTCAGATCGATCGACACGATTAAAAATTTAAAAAAATTTGACCCAGATATCAAGAGGAAAATACGTATATCAAAATGATCGATCAAATTTCTACATACACCACGCATCGTTTCATATTTCTATTCCTTTCTACCTTTGTATCTGAACTTCTTCAAGATATTCCATTTGTATAACTTCAAAATTAGAACATCTTCTACTGATTCTGAAGAAGATACATTCTCTAGCTTCCACCAACATCTTAATCTCTGTTTACAACTACCAGGCGTTTCATTTTTCTTCACGACACATAATTCTTCAACGATGATACCTTTCATAACGATCGTGGCGTTACAACATAAAAAGGTATTAACATCTAGGAGTCTCCAAGATACACAGTTCTTAAACTACATGATTAATAACACAAGACCATCAACGCTTGAGAAATACGAGGTTCTTGAAAAAAAATCATTAATCATGTTTCCATGAAACTGTTGGGACGGATTGTTGGTCTACTGTATCCCGCTCTCCTCAGCGTTTATAACTGATCAGAATGTAGCGAGATAGCTAATGTACAAGGAACTCGTAAAACATTAACGACTTGGTAACGTGTCTCCCACATTCTCTGGCGGGTGTCTCTTTCCTACCGGCTGATCTTGCTGAAGCAACACGTGCTCCTTTCATTGTCAGTGTTAAGGTAACAGGGATCGGTAGTAATACAGTTCTGTGGCGGCGTGTATGCCCACGCCGTTGAACCGCAGAAACATTCGGGCCGCGAGCCTTCGAAGGCTATTTTATGGAAGCGAAACGAGCGGCGCCCACGCGCTCAACGTGCTCTCGCATAGCGCTCGATGTGCCAGATGATACTGACGCCGGTAATACCTACGTCTATCCATCCACGTTCGGCCGCCGGTATATATCTTCCCATTAGTCTCTGCCCACGTCGGCCAACTTCTCGTGGCACGTGGGTCGTTGACTTTGACTGACTCGCCTGCTACACGCTCCCCGTTCCTATCTTTCATTGTCTTTCCTTCTCTCGTCTTTTCCCTGCCTTTTTTTCTCATTCCTCGCCCTTCGTTATTACCTCGTTCGCTACCTCCATGTTCGCAACCGTTTCTTGCTCTCGATCGACACAGGTCCATTTTATTTAACTCCTTGCGAATGAAGAGTATTTCGATGCTTGTTGATTTTGGACGGATCTTTGATATCTTCGAGATCCACGAAGATTGGTTGCGTTCTTACGATCTAATTTTAGAGAGTGCGGAGTGTTACAGCGTTCTTGAAATAATCAACTGGATTCAAAGCGTGCGTAATAGCGAAAACGTTTATGAGTGATACATTGATAAACTAAAATATCTGTTACCATCGCAAGCAATTGCTTCTTCGTTAAAATGCATGCTAAGTATGGAATTATATATTAAGTTGTCCGAAAAGTTTCTTTCGTTTCATAAGGTGATAATAGATGAACAATAATTTCTGTTTTATATTATTTCATTGAATTAGATATGATCCACTACGTTCTATTTCTATTATTATGTTCACGTATATTTCAATAAATTAATATAAGACAAAAAACATTGTACGTCTATTATTTCCTTATAAAACGAAAGAAACTTTTCGGACAACCTAACATAATGTAATAGAAATCAAAAGAAGTCAAAATTAATATAAAAAATCGGAAGAAATGGAAAGATATCAAATAAAAGAAACTGTTGCTGCTCTTAATTGCTCTCTGTCGTTTAAGAAACTTACAAGAATGGCATTCAACGTTCGATACTAAAAACGAAATAGGTAAATCTTCCGTTCGTCTGAGAAAAAATAGACTTCCCTCTTCCTTAATTGCACGTCAATCCGAGTAAGGATCGTTCGTTTCACCTTTAAATACCCAGTAAAAGATCCGTTGAATGGGAAGATTAAAAGGAACGTTGGACCATCTGTACCATTCCCGTGGACGACGAGTCAGTTGCCTTTTATTTTTTTCCTCCTCCGTTCGAGCCTTCTTAATTTACTTACTCCCTTTACTCTTTCTCTCTTTCCGGCTATTTTCTGCCCGTTTTTTCCGGACAAGAATTTTAATGCGGGTTTTTCGTGTCGGCCCCGAGCCACCCTCTCCGGAGCCCGTGTCACAGTCTGGTCTCGGCCATTTCTTCCGGCGAAACGGGCGAAACTTATCGACGTGGTCGGCATTAATTACGCCGGCTACGCGGGAGAGTGAGCTCCGCTTCGGGAAGTTATTTCGCAGGCCGAGACTTCACGTCCTTTCGACGTTGTAAAACGTACGTACAACGCTGTAAAGGGTGCCACGGCGTACCGGACGTCGGTAATTTATGCGACGGATTTAAACCGCGCGCTCTCTGCGCCACGTTCGAATGAGTTTCACGTACTCCCAGGAAATCGTCCAAGAAGATCGTTAGTGGCGTGATTGAGCCCGGCCCAAAGATTTATCGAGTCATTGTGCCGCTAAGCTGGCTCGCATTTTACCGGATAACACGAACTTCACCGGAGGACTTCATTATCCCGACGATGATTTGGAATTCCCGCGTCTAGCCCGCTCCTCCCCCATCCAAGCGTAACGTTATCGTTCCAACGATTGAATACGGAATGGCCTTGGCAAGAAGAAAGCCTCGTTCGGCTTCCTGAGATTTCATACGAGAATCACCGCGGATTGTCTGATGAACGCTGAATTATCGTAGGAAGGAGCCCTGTTTTGAGATGTTTATTCGCGGATGCGCGCGTAGGCGTAGCTACGTTTCTACTCAAGCCGATTCTTGCCTTTTGTGAGTTGCAAAATGTAGGATTATGAACGTTCTGAAAGCGTCTCGCCGTAACGCGTAAAACCTTTTTACGCCGTATATCAGTTTGAATCGTCGCGAATGCAATATTGTGGATAACCATATCTGTTTCTTGTGCATTTCAGGCTGGAAATTATTGCGTAGCTTGTTTGGGTATCATTATACAGCTAGGTTTTTATCTTAGTATTTTTTCATAATACTAAAACTCTTTTTTTCAGAAGTACCTTTCAGGCCTTTATGGAAGCGATTGTAGATGAAATTAGGTGTCACAAATTGCTTGTTTACGACTCTGCCTTTCTGTAGAATTGGACAACATTATACTTTAACTCTCGCGTAGGCAATCAAGATATTGCGACTGTCCAACAAATAGATATGCAGATTTTGAAGCTTTAACGTGTCAAACTCTTGGGTAAATTTCGATGTAAAAGTATCCAAAGAATGTTTCTATCGAAGAAATGACAGAGTTGTTGAAAGAGAGTATATCAATTTTCGATATTTAATAAATTTCTATCTATATTACTTATATTATATGAATTTGCATGAACGTCCAGTTATTGATAATAAACAAAGCTACAGATGATAGAAAAATCTTTTCCCTTCAAATATCTCTAAAAAATGTCTTCAACAAATATCTGTACAATGTGTAAAGATTTGCGTATTAAAGTATTTGCCTGTTGCAAGTATCGATTTTATTTGATGGCAGGAATAAAAATAGTGACGTGCAAAATGTAATTAGAAATATTAGGATTAGTTGAACGTTATTCAGCGTAGAAGCATCGGCGTTGCTCAGATGGATCGATACATGGTTTTTTTTTATACATAGTAATGTATAAAAAATTTGTGCGTTGATAGGTCATTTTTCTCTCAGAACACGGTATCGTGTGGCCAGTTTTTGCTGAAAAATCCAATCGTTGGTTGAACGTGTCGAGTTCCGATAATCTTTCCTGTCGATATTTAGACAGAGTAATATTTTTGCCAGAGAGCTTCCGTGAAACAGTTCAATTAAAATAACTTCCATGTTGCAATATTTTATAGAAGATTTTAGAATGATATACAGTTCATGTTATAGCCAGGATATTCGTATTTCTTTCTCTCTTTTTTTTTTTTAGTAATAAATCTTTTTATGTTTGTATTCGTTATTTGTAAAGTATAAATAAAATGGAAGAATGCTCAAAAGGGATGTTTCAGAAATAATTGTAAAAGATTCGTTACACTAGTTCTGTCTCGGTATTTAATTAACTTTTTAAAATACTTTTGTAATTTAAGATTAAGATATCGTACTAATTATCAACTCCGGCATAATTTAATATTTTCATATTAATATGAATTTTTTAATAAAATTATGTTACTTATTTACATTTACATGTAACTACGTCATTATCGTTATCGAATCTGAAATGTAGATCTACACACACGTATTCGTATTTTTTTGAAATATGAAATTATAATACGAAGTATTTCTTTTAATTCGATTATTTCCATTCATATTTGTTTATGATGCATTACATATTACCCTAAACACGTAACAAGGAGTAAATTCATGATTCAATTACTCCATACTCTGTACTCTATACAATGCAATAGGCTGATAAACAATTCCTATCTATTGAAAACATTAAAGAAATTAGCAAAAAATATCTCCACACTACGACGCTCAAAAATTCTTTCTTTTGTTAGCCATCCGCAATTATAAACTGTTCCTGAATCTCGAAACTGTTTTTCGATTCAATCAAATATGTTATCTTGAACCAGGAACTATTATCTGCCGAATAGAAAGTCAAAGTGACATTGTTCCTTTCGGCCGGCTTAAAGGTTTCCGCAACTATGCTGATTATTCGCAGATCAGGTAATCCCATCAGACAGGCCGTGAAAGGAGCAATTTGTTCGTCGTTCACCGATTACTATCTCGTGTAACTTCTTTTTCTTTTCCTCGAAGCAACGCTGTGACACCGAAAACCACTAAATGCCGCTTAAGTCATTCGACGTACAAGCAGCAGCGGAGGGCCACCAGCCGTAATTGCACGACATTCCTCTCTTCAGGAACGGAGAGCACCGTCATTATACAGGTGGGGCACGGCAATTCGCCGTTGCAGCGCCTTCTGCGACCTTCTTTTTATTTATTTATTTTTTTTCAGCGAACTCGCGGACTCTTCGCGATTCGCCGCATTCTGCCGATAAAACTTTGAGATTCTTGGCCACTCGCTTCAGGACCAAACGTGTAATTGGGATTTCGAGCTCTTCCTTTTTTTCTTTTTTAATCCTTCGTCTTCTTCGTCGTCGTCGTTGTCGTCCACCGTATTCCTCGTCCTTGTCTTCACTTTCATCTTTGTCCTCGTTCGATCACGAATTCGGAAGTTTACGACGATGAGTTTCCAGAATCTCGAGCCACCACGAAATTCGTAACAATGTCCTGCCCGTTGAGAATATAATTAATATTCACGGTTTTGTTGCTTGTCGCGAAGAAAATATTTAATCGGAGGTTGATCGAAGATGCCACGCTGCCTTGTTAGCCGGAGCAACGGCGGAATTAATTTAAAACATGCGATGAGAAGAGGTTGCGTGCGCTTATCAATTGGCAATGTATCTGATTATGGTGCTATAAATTTTCCCTGAATATCCGATCGAAGAATGTGCCTTTTCTTTTTATTTCAATTTCTGTTTATTTTTATTTGTACCTATATTGTTTCCTAATATAAATTTTAAAAGATTTTGAAGTTACTTCCAGGCTACTGCTATATTACGTCATTCTACCAAATTAAAATCAATGTTTCATCATGCAATTTTTGTATATTTTCTGAAACAAGTATCACATTTTTGAACGAAATACCATTGAACTGGAAATCGGTGTTTGATGATCAAACCTGTTGCGCAAGTTCAGCTAATTAGTGGCTGTGGAACGTTATCAAAACTCAATTTACTTCTGTCTAATTAAGCGACTCTTTCGGTATCGGTATCTGCATTATGTTCCGACTGTACGATTAACATTACATAATTTCTCGGTGAAAGGTTTCCAAACTTGTCTCGGAGCTAGCCTTTCTAACTATAGCGAATAACTTACGAGAAGAAAGAAAAGAAACTTGATCTTTCACTGATTTTATTAATTATGATATAAATGAAATTATTCGAACGTAAATGTGGCATTCGAATCTCTGCCTTACTCATCGAATCTATACCATACAGTATAGAAAATTTAACCTACCTATAAATCCATGTCGCCGACTACTGTTACTCTAGAAAAAGTCTTACGTCACTCGTCAGAAGGAAATATGTATCACGGCCACTTTATCAATTTACACGGTGCATCTCTCGAAATAGGATTAAACAAATCGGATTTAGTAGAAAGGCTGGGCGCTGGCAATAGCGTATCGCTGGAATAAAGATCATAAAGGCCGGGCTCGTAAATGCCCATCACAAACCAACCGGCCTATCGTTTCGATTCGCTCGATCAACGGCAGGAAGAGTCACTCATGTCGGAAGCAAAGTCTTTGGCACAGTGCCGGGCCGGCATGCATGGCTCCTATCTCGAACTTGCTGCGAGTTTATCGACGTCGAATATTGCTGGTACAAGCGAGGACGGGTTTATACGTGAATAACAGACCACGGGTAATGCACGGGCCGTGTAATTCAAACGCAACACAAAAGTGGCCTGTGGTAACGCAATCGACGCATAATTCGTAACGAGCAAAAATACTGGCTCTCCAGACGTTCGATCGGCCCGATGCTTAACGTGTCCCCGGTCCATTTCGCTTGGATGCCGTGTATGTGCATGCGAACGCAGCCTTACGCCACGGTTTTCGCCTCTCATTGGGACAGGCGTGACCTATCGACGAACATTTACCGGACGCCAAAGGCGATACCTTTTACGTGATAAATTATTGCACAGTGTTGCTTCTCGTTCTCCTTACCGCGGTATCTCATTATGTGTCGTGCATCGGACCGAGTTTCTCCAATCACTGCCCTCCCTCACTGTTTCTTCTCATCGTCTGTCGTACCAACAGCGTTTCTTTTCATCGTACTTGCCTCTTTTTGCTCTTTTCCCCTTCGCCGGAATTCACCGAACGAGTCGTACTCGAATGTTGCATCATTACATCTCATATGTTAGTTAGCATCTTGGATTGTAGAGATGTAACAGAGTAGAGCAGGTGGGAAATATCTATTTGGAATAAGAAAGAAGTAGATGAGTTAGACGTAGGTGGTTATATTATTACACAACGGCGTTATAAAACTGAAACTTTCCCCCTTTCTACCTTTTCTTCTTTGCCGTAAAGGTTTTTCACCCTTCGGAAGTCTGGAAGGGGTTAATTAAATGAGGGTGCGATTGCTGTTTCTTCCTTTCAGAGCGGAATTGAACGTAGCGTCTTGAATAGCTAGGTGCATTTATGTCGGAATACGAGTTAAGAGCTTCCTGAATTCTTCATAACGCTGTTGGAGGAGCGTTAGGTAGCTAAAACGGACACTGCTGGTATCAGAGCTAAGTAACTTCCGATAAAATGTATTAAAAAGATATGTGGTGCATTATGAAACATGATTTAGTAATGAAGTTCGGGAAATTCAGAGGAAGTTCATCTTTTATTTTTACATAACTTTTGATTATTGATCCATTGTAAGAGAACAATAAAAGAATTTATTTAATTTTTAAAAAAGTTATAATTATCATATCTGTACTAAAATTTAATCCCTTGACATGGTTGTTTCTTCAGTTAGCCGATCGAAATAATTAAATTTTGTAGACTAAAATATAACCAACACTTGTAGGATATATATTTTAATATAAAATATCGTAGTTTGAATTCATAATAATTAATGCTGCAAATAAATTAATTTCTAATTGGATACAAGGTATGCTTAGACTGTGCTATATTTTTAAACGAAACAAGAAAGATCACAATTGTGATGTTTCCCCTAATCGTCGCAACAGAGGATTAGTATAACAGTAGCCTCCTGCATTTTTCGTATGGTTGTTGCTCTTCCTCCATTATCTTAATTTTCATCAATCTAGTACTTACTAACGTAAGAATGTTTAAAATTTCTTGGATACTCTTTTCTCTTTTGCTCTCTCTCTCTTTCTTTCTTTCTCTCTCACCCTTCTCCTTTTCGTCCCTCGTCAATTGTATTCCAAATGATAATCCCGCCAGTGGAATTAATCGTCACATCGGATCATTTTTATTCGTAAGTCGGAGGGACGTCTTCGACAAAACAATAATAGCGTCGCGGTGCTCTCGATTGAGTGAACGAATGGCTTCCATGCATTGTCAAGGATCATTAAGATCGGTGGAACGAAATCTACCTCCTAACGAGCATACTCCGATCGCGCTTGCCCATGCCTCGTTATTGTTGTGTACCTATTTCGTTCTTTTAACGACGCGAATTCGCTTCGCGTTAATCGATCAAGGAGAACACAACGATTTGGGACGAGGCGCATCGCGTGATCATGCATAACATTCCCATGGTCATTGCTCGTTCGTCATTCTTCGTTTGTAACGCGGTTCGTTAAAACGTTCAGGATCTCTCTCTCTCTCTCTCTCTCTCCCTCTCTTTCTCTTTGTTAGCATTTATCTTACGTGCAAACGATGAATGGATATTCCCTACAGATAAAAAGCAACGCTTTGTTCTTCTAAGCTGAATGGAATGGTAAGCAGCATGGGATCATAAGAATATTAAAATTTACGGTACGGATGTTAGAACATGTTACTTTGTTGGAAATTATAGGTGTACGTGGGACGTTAGCTACGTGGCCGCGTAAATGAGACTTTAATATCGATATACAGCACCTATTCAAAAGTTTGGTATCATTACCTTATCCTGTATCCCATCACGAATTCCTAGTGTTTAAAGCAAAATATTTCCACAAGCTGCAATGTGTGTAATTCATATCTCGGCGATGATAAAATGACTTTTTCTTCAAATTATGTTAACGATTAAGTCCATAAACCCTAATTATATGCTATTAGCCGTTGCAGAGTAATTTATAATACTACATTTTTCCATGTATTTGAGTAATTAACCTTTTAGCTGCACGGCTGAAAGCCTTTTTGATATACATATAAAGATCGAGGTAGTTCTTGCTAATATCCAAGAAATGCACGTTTACATTTACATTTACAAACATTTAGGTGCTTTATATGATTATGGTGTAATACATACGAGTGCTAATCAAGGTAATTTAATATATATTATTAAGCAGCTAGGTACTAATACGTACGCCTCCGGCAGGTGATTAATTTCTGAAGACTTGCGTGTATTGTTTACATTACATTCGCAGTCATATTCTGCAATTATGAAAAGTCATTTTACTGCATAGTATGAATTATCAAGTATATACATCTGCGGATGTTTACGTGTATCTGCAATCTACACGTTGAATACAAATTTTACTTCGTATATTACATATATATTTATTTTATATATTCAAGTATGATGAGTTCCAATCATATAAAAATTCTTAGCCTTTTAGTAATCACGTCTGCAAATGAAATAGCTGTATATAGAAAATCATTTTCGAAACAAGCGAAAGGAAAGTAGCGTTTCTCTTTAATACTTTTGAGAGTTCATTATAATTGTTAAATGTACTAAAAAGTGTGTGGTTACTTTCTTTATTTTGAGTCGCTTATAATATTATAATATACGTGTGTGTTACAGTGATCTGTAAATAATATATAAATATATCGTGTTACAGGTATGTCTACTAATGGAACGTTACAATTGCCTAGTAGAGAATAAGCGTGGTACGTACTTACATATATATAATACATTTATATATCGTAAATATTCAGTATATTCAACGAATGTCTTTTTGAAATTTAATTTCTTTTTAACAAAAGATAGATTGCAATACTTAGAAACGAGTGAAGGAAGTTAATAGATAATGTTTGCTCTTACAATTCTTAGTTTTTCTTATTTAATTTTCATGTTACATTCTATAGTAATTTTATAATAATTTAAATGAATTGAAAATACTTGGACAATAATATCTTATTTTTCCTGTAATTTAATTTGACTTGATATAAATTTGTATAACATATTTGTCTGTTAATAGATTCACTGCTACTAAAGTGTATGTATCTGTTCCTTAAATTGTACTCTCCTGTCTCGTTAGAAACGTCTTCATGTTAAATAATACCTGATCCTTGTTCCAATACACTGTCCTTGGTAACTTATCTGAGATATCTTGACGATACGTAAAAAATAAATCTGAATTGCAACGGTTATATGAATATGTTAAAAGCAAAATGTAAGCAATTACGAATGCATTCGCTCTGAGATATTTAATCGATTAATTCACGATGCTGCAATGTATATATCTAACATCTAATCATGTCTTACAAAGTACAGACAAAATGTTCAATCGTTTCTCACGTTCGACAAATGGGCTAACTATTGAAAGGTTAATTCTGTCATTGAATAGGTTTCATAATAGCACATTTTTTCTGAAGTTATCCCGATTAACAATACAAATGTCGAGATGTAATCTTTCATTTATATAACAAAACAAACAGCGCGCGAGCGCTGAAATCTTGATTACGGAACTGATTAATCAAACGTTTGATCATTCGGGCTGCACGTCATCCAATTAGTCCGGATAATCGAGATGCAACATTGTATCTATGATGTTCCGTATGCACTCACGTTAATTATTGTACTGGTGTATTATATAAGATACGTTCGCCCAGAATGAAGCATACGTGGCTGGAAACGTGCATCGCAAAGTAAACTTTATGCGGTTAGCAAACAACTTGTATGTCATACCACCGTATTCGCGATTGTTACGTTGTTTCTACGTGTTACAAAAGCGAACGGATGATAATTAATATTATAAAGCTTACAAATTTTCTACATTCTTTATCACTGTTAATATAAGTGCTACCTGAATTAAAAAAGCTATTCTCCTGATTTAATAATATTTTTATAGTTAGTAAATATAGATCTAGACATGTGAATTTCATTATAGAAGTGACAAACATTTTTTTTTCATTTATGAATGAAAAACAATTCCTATTTGCATTCGACATAGATGAATTAAATATTAAACACAAGAATATAAATTTGATATTAGAGCAAACAATTTAAATTATTCAAGTATTTATTATTAAAGTATACAATATATTATTTTATTATTAAATTATTATTATTATTAAATTATTATTAAATTATTATATATTAATTATATATTATTTTATTATTAAAGTATACAATTTAAATTATTCAAAAAATTCATCGAGAGTATATCATGTCTTACCACGCGTATGCGCCTATATTATATGTCATATTACATTTTTTTATCCCCCCAGTCGCCGGGGTTAAAGGAACGTTCCATGGCAATTTCCTCGACAGGTGAATTGTCGAATGTCACGGATTTCTTTTCCGCCGAACGACCGCATAGATTACGTCGTTAAACAGTATTGAAGCCGAGGACGGCGTCGGCCGCGGTGAATGGATACTTTAAATGCGAATTTGCTGGTGCATTAACTTCGGGAAAAGTGCGCCGCTAATGTGGCATTAACGCTTGTGGCGCATGCACAGAGTGCAAAGCCCAGGAGCCGTGAATCATGGTCGGTGTCCGGTGTGCCATGCCATGCCGTCGCCACGTCTACGTGGCACTGGGGCTACGTGCGAAACGTGCACACCATCGGGTATCGTTCTCCCATTCAAGAAAGTTATTATACCTTTTGCCGCATGCACGAGCTTTCCCTGCGAGATATCGCAAATAATACGCTTATTGGCGAGTCGTCGACGATAGCGCGAGTATAATGAAAGGGAAGACGATTTGCGATTAATTCGTAAATTCCTGCTTTCCCTCTGTGGATCGATGTTTGTGTAGAGAGCGTAAGAATAGAAGTGGTTTCCGTCCGCTTTAGCTTTCGTCTGGCTTCTGTCTGGAAATAATAATGGATTTCTATATAAATGGTTTCAGGTATTTTAGATTGTCGTGGTCAAGGTTCTTTAACCTTGAAGCCTCGAAGGGAATGTCGGTAAAAAAGTACATTATGACAGCGTATGTGTGTTAGAGGCAGGTATGTAAATACTTATTAAAAATCCATTAAGCTGCTCCAAGTTTCTACACCTTACGAATTATTTAAGTAGATAGGAGTGAATTAAAGACAGGCGAAGAAACGTATTAAGTGGAAAATTAAAGATATTGCTCTGATACTCATGACAGTCACGGTTAACGTTTTTTATGTGTTTGTATAATGCTACGTGATAATTACTGAACGATATTATAATTTCAGCTCAATTTGTGGCTATATGTATATGTGGTTATTAAAAATCCATTAAGTTGTTCGAAATTGTGTATTTTGCGGTACAATTACTATTGAATTTATGGGTACAGATAAAGTAAAGATAGGGGGGAAAAAAGTTGTTTTAAGTGAAAGGTTAAAGTGATTACTCTAAAAGATATTGATTTACTTAAAGTAATGTCTGTTCGAAGTATCCATATGATTTTATTAACGAGAACTGATTTATTCATAATGTGTTATAAAACTAGGTGTTTTATACGCTATAATTAATACACGATATTCTGCATGATGGCCTCTTTAAATAACACATTGCGTGGAATGCTGCAAGCTGGTATAATTGCGATATTTTATATTCAAATAAGATAAAGTTGTATACCTTTCGCGGCATAATTGGGCGTAATTAATTTTTCCTTATTCATCGTTCCATTTTTGCTGGGTGTATTTATATATGATACTTTATTATTTATACCATTTATTTATGATACTTGTGAATACAACGGAGAGAAATTTTGTAAGTGGATATATGAATATTTACATTATGTTATTTATAGTGAAACCATATTTTCAGTGTAGTAATTCCTGCTAGGGGTATGTTAGATCGTTTTGCAATTGTTTTATTTATTTACTTATTCTCTGTCATATTTAATTTGAATAATTATTTAACAAATTTGTCACATGCTGTGAATTATGCGGTTAGTGAGCTACCACGCAAAACAAATGTATAAAATTGTTTTAAAATGAACGCATGCATAGTTTTCGTTGCTTTTTTCTTGCATCTGTTTAATTTTCATTAAAATATAGATATTGCAATGAGCAATAAAACGATATTCATAAAGTCCATTTACATAAAATAATTTTTCTTGTTGAAAATTTAACAAACCCAAACTTATTTTTTGAAGTATGTATTGCTCTCGTTCTCTTAAGTAATTGGATCGATGCCATCAAACGAAGAATTTAAGTGCATCGTTATCATTCGTATCACACGTATATTGAATTAATGGATAAGTGTGCCAAACAGCTGGTAAATTTCACTATAATTAGAACTAAATCATCTAACGGCGCCAGAAGCGCGTATTCCATCATTCTCAATTCTACATTGCAGTACTCACCTATAAATGCTGCGAATTAAAATAAAAATTAACACGTTTACTATTAACGTGTGAATGGTTAAAAAATCATACGCACCTACAATTAAACTTGGTTGTATCAATTAGTAAATTATTTTGCAAGAGCATCTAGGGAAGAAATGCTGTCAAAAGCAATTGAGCTTCAAGCTAAAAACAACAAAGACCGGAAAAAGGAACAATAAAAGGATCGTTAGGCCGGAAAGGGTTCGATTTCCAATGCGATCAAATCGTCGTGTCACTTTTACACTGCATGTATGTGTTGCATCGCTGTTGCTGTTTTCTACACGGACATATTTTGGCGCCTTAGCGAAATCTTAGTGACCATTAAAGATATTCCGATCGCGATGGTTGTCTGTCAACTGGACGCGTGTACCATAAATCGAACTGCAGACGCGACACAGAGGCATTGAGGGGAAAAATATATTGTTATTAGGGGACGATGCTAACTGTATGATAACGTTGGGCCTGACCAATGTTGTCACGTAACAGTTTTAATTACGGTTGTCGGGACTAATGTGCTTAGCCAAGCGACGCGAGCTGTTGTCGCTTACCGCGGCGCACGCGACACGAACCAGCGCCAGCTGTCTTCCGCTTTTGCCACCTAACCACCCTCTTTTTCTTTCCGGCGTGCTCACGCGCGCTATTTCGTCGACAGCTTCGTGTAAAGTAGCTTTTTTTTTAACGACCATAAAGGCTATTAAGTGTAATAACGCTAGATGCACGGCTGAGATTAATCGACGCAACGCGAATGTTCTACGAGGGATTTGTCGAATGCTGTCGGGCTATTGCGAACTTTGTCACTATAGTTGAGGAATAAGATATCGAGAGCGAAATACAGTACAGTGCAGAAGTCTTAGATCGTATACAATTCTTCGGAAAAGTTTCTGCACGCACTGCGGAAGGATTATTTTTATTAAAATAAATCTTATCTTCGTGTAACATTATATTTTTTTATTTATAAAATATAATAAGACTTTTGAACAGTACTATATATCATCATAGTCTAATGTTTTCGATTTATAGTTCAGGCAGCAAGAGAAAACATGTTTCTTCTTTTCTTTATTTATTTCTTCAGCGTGTTTATCGATAGATACATACACCTCGTATACATCAGATTTATACATACAAACGAAGAAATATAAGAGCATATAAATACCGAAGAATGTAATGGGTACACTGCAGACGTTATGTAAACGCATATTTTTACAGACACTGATAAAGAAAATAAACGCGAATAAAATTATGTCTTATCTTTGAAATATTTTATATACTTTACATTTGTGCTCATGCATTTTCTCACATCCATATCTAGCATAAATACATAAACATCTGTAGTCTAATAATGAATAATAAACAAATAAACATAGATGGGAAGTAGCAAAATAGTATAAAATACAAAATACATATGTATCTAACGTAAAATCATCAAACATATAAAGAACAAACAAATTTTGCGAATAAATCCACATAGTTACTAGTACACATTATAATATTATTTTAATGCATTGCAACGTATTCTTATCAACGTATAACCAATGTTATTCAAATATCACGCAGCGACGTATTAATTATTAACGAGAACTGCCTCTTTGATCGTTAAATCTGCGGATTGATAGTCTCGAACGATCAACGAAATAAAGAAAAGAAACGAAAAATGAAGCACGCTCACACAGCTCTGTGTAACAGCGATTCACAGTTCGAGCGTTCAATGGACAAGACAACGCGTCCTGTCATTATATCGTTTGTTCGCGTTTCAGTGGCCAGCAATTTACCGTCTCCGGCATTTTGTGCTTCGCAAACGAGCAGAGGGGAACTAGTTTTTCGTTTGGCCGGGTAACGTCGCGATTGGCCGGTCACTTGCGCGGAAACAATTCATAACGGTTGCTGATCGACGCCAGGCGTCGGCGACGATAAGCGGTGCCGACGGCACTGATACAGCCACTGGCCGATAGGACCGATAACAACCATCAGGCCACGTGCGTTCGGTGCAGCCGGCAATGCGTCACGATAACTCACCCCTGTTCTTTCGCATTGTGTGCCCGGCACACATAACGGCGTTGTCGCGTGAACTTTATTTCGATCGTGATAGCGCTACTTTTTCTCCCTTTTCTTTCTTTTTTTCCTCCCTCCCCCTTTCTTTTCGAAGAAAAGCTTGACTAACAACATTCTTGCGCCGAGACACGACCCCTTCTGCGTTTCGGCCGACAATTTCCAAGTAGTCGTTAGAAAGTGGAAGGTGTAACCTTTGATAAAAAAAAAAGTACCTACTGCTTCTGGTGAAGGTCTCCTTTACGCTACGAGTCGAAGTTCGTTCGGTGGATGAAGAGATTAGCGGTCTTCGCGAATCGGATAGATTGGAAAGTAGTTTTATGATTTATGGAGATCGTTGTATTAAAATATTGAATTTCTGCCGTATGTTTCTTTGCATCGGACGTTGGTCTTTTAACTAGATAGGAAGAAGGGAAGATAGAATTTTAGAATGTAATGTGAGATTCTATTGGAATAGATTTCTTCTGCAATACAATTGAATATTGAACTCGTCTTGTGTCTTGTCTCTTTTGTATCAAACGTTGATAGAAAGGAGATAGAATTTTCAAATGTAATCGCATATGGTATATTATTCAAAATACAACATGTAATTTGTCATAATTACATTTATAAGTAGAAACACGAAAGAGGTTCCTGGATCACAAAAACCAATTTCTAAATGCGAAGATCTTTATAAGTCGCATCTAAACGAGCTAAGAATAATTTACACGGTATAAATTTCCTAAATGCCTTGTCACATTGCTGATCAATCTGGTAGCTCATTCATCGTATATCATGGAACTCGTATTGTTTGAATCTTCAATCACCCATCATTGTGATGGTTTTATGACAGCATGAGAATGAACGCAAGGGAAAAGCAATAGAAAAATTCGCAGCGAAATTAAACAATTCGCTTTAATTGGAGTCTAAAGGACGTTAACGTGTTTGTTTGCGCTGCGGGAAGCTTCGTTTAGAACGAATTGAACCGGCTAGCCAGCGAGGATAATTTGTTCGCTGGTCGTTCGTCATTGACGCCTGTCCAGCCGGTTTTATCTTTTCAACGTATTAATTCGCGTCGACGTGCTGGCCCACGATTCACACTTCATCGACTATATACTACTAGGCTGGGTTTCGTTGGATTTTTGGAAACACAAATAGATCCGCTCGCAAGCGTGTACTTGCAATCTGACACGCCGAATTTTGATCGCTATAAAACGTTTGTTGAAGACTAGTTTGGGTACTGTTTGACTAAAATATTAAAAAAAAGGATTGTTTAATTAAACGATATATCGTCTTTATTTAAAATAATTCTATGAACAATCCCAGGCTATATTGTGTTGCACATAGATGTACGTAAAATACCTGTAACATTTAAGATTGAAATTAATATTAACATTCACATTATTTGTTATTTCATTCGGCATTCAATTAAAATAGTAAATTCTATAGAAATGATTTTACTTTGACCGATAATATGATATCGCGTCTCCTTATAATTAAACTATAATTGCACATAAGAATAATATAAATATGTTGAATATATGTTTTATATTTGTCTGCATTAGTGATAACAAATGATACAAAGCATGGCGTTTAAGAGCCAATTCTTCGAAGAAAAAATTTAAATTATCAGCCGTGAATGTGTTAAACTTTGAGTGTATTATTTGTGCATCTTTGAGTAGTAAATAACCGCAACGATGTAAGTGGGGCGAAGAGGTAACATAATCTTAAGATATTTATTATTTTCATATTCTGTATTTTATGCGATGAAAGTCATTAATATTGTTCAATGTGTAAAGTACGATGCGTGTAAGTTCTCAAATTTATCACCGATGATATGATTACAGGAATATTTACATTTATGGTTTCAGTGAAATTATAAACAAAAAAGTTTTTTACCAGTGAAATTACGTTAATTTAAAGACACGATCGCGTAAATTTGAACATAATGGGATGATCAAGGTTGTTGTATGATTGGTAACGAAACCATTTATTTCGAAATGAATATACTGCAAAGAGAAAACAATGATAATTTTAGACATTATTTCTGTGCCGAAACATCGAGACGAGAGAGATTTTTAATAATTAATTAAAATGAATTATTTCATACGTAAAACTTCCTTTATTTTCCAAATTATATAATCTCAATAAAATACGATGAAAAATACCTAAAATTTGTACACGTAGTATGTGCGAAAACATCATTGCATTATGTGCTATTTATTGTTGTATTGTCTGTATAAATCCATTATAATGACGCTTTGTTTCGTTGTAGCGTGATTGAAACGATTCAAATGGTTAGTTGAATTTTCTGATATTAATTCTATTGTATACGCGTCAAATGTCATTTGAAACAGAATACAGAAATACATCGATGGCTATATAAATCTATTGTCGATGTTTTCCGTTTATTAATATTATCATTAGGAACTAAATCGTTAATTTTGCCAGGATTACGATTAACGCAGATTATTAAAAAAATTGAACGAAATCGAAAAATAAAACTATCTCCGACGCTTACTATTTACGTATCTACCAGTGTCCAAATTTTGTCATTGTATTTACTGTGAATGTATATTTATTTGCTAAATGTGCACAATTTAATTTGTAAAATTTAATTCAATGCTCGGTGATGTTTTCTTCGTTCAATACAGCGTTTCTATATTCTAACGTGAAATTGCATTCTACAATTAACAGAGGAAACAATTATCATAATGTATCTTGTTGCGATGTATACATGCAAGAGAAACTCAATTAATTTCGACATAATTATCGAATTCGGCGTGCTTTGACATTTCTATGTCGGAGGAATTTGCATAAAGCTACCTGTAAAGTATTAACCCAATTTCGCTGATCTGTTTTACGTAAACGTAAACTGCTGAACAATTAATTCTATGGCGAAATCGAGTGTCTTTCGTGAAATATAGATATTTAATACGGTAATATCTCGGCCGAACGTCCCTTGCAAATTTATTCACGCGTTTGCCCTTTTCTCCCCTCTTTTTCTTTCTGTTATATCGAGGATACCCGTGGTTCACGGCAGTTTTTCACGTCGTATCATCGACACGGTCAATCGTATCGAAAGAAAGTTTAAAAGGGGGCAATTTCCCTTCCGGTGTATCAATTGTTTAGGGAGAAGGAGTGAAGTTTCTATCTTTACAGAGCCCTTGGGATGGTCTCCACATACTGAAAGTTTCACCCAAAGAAATCGGAGAGTGCTCGTGAAAAAGAATTTCTTGTCCCTGTCCACATGGGGCAGATTCTTTGTCTGCATAAAACATATACGTACAATATAGATTTGCCGGTTATCTTCCTATTTTGTTGGGTCTGCGAATATAGATATTAGTTTTCCTCGGTGAACTTGTATTTTCATCAGTTTCATATGATATTTTTTTCCTTTTCCTCTCTTTCTACTTCAATGGCGAAATGTAATTCTATTGTGCAATTAATTAAGCAGAATGTTGCTCGAAACAATTGATATCGAAAACAGATTTTGTTCCCATCTTTGATAAAGCTTTGATCTAGAAATTGGCAGAGTTAATTAATACAGAATACCTACGACTGCGTATGCAGTTTGCATGTAAACTTCGTGCATTGTGTTTATTGAGACATGGTAATATCTGCTTACTAAATGCCTAAGGGCTTATTGGTTGTTGTATAAATGGTGCTTTTTATTTGTTAAATTGCTTGTCTTTATTGATACAGAAGGCTCGATAGCTGAATAACTTTTTCATTTTTCAATCGACGAAATCTCAATGTATCGATCTTCTAGGTGCAATACTGTTGAGATTATTGTTATAATGTCCGCAACGTCTATAACCTACATGTTCCTACAGTATCTTCAGTGCTTGAATATTTGTTTAATATTACTGTGAGAAATAATAGTACACGTAGGCACGAAGTGGTCGTTGATTGTTACAATTTACAACTAGATTACGTGCCGCGAAACAGTGAATCCGTTCATATCATAGGGATGAGACAGTCGCACATGTGCAACAACTTAAGTCAACTGAAACTATAACTTGAGCCACGTATCGAGAGTAGAGACAGGTATAGCAGGAAGGTTAACGAAAGTTCAGTCTGACAACCGAAACAGTAACAGCAACAGCAGCAGCAAGCCTTAATACAATGAGATTTATCGACGAGATCCGCTGGACCATTATCACAGCTGGGACGAGCTTCCCGTCCTTTATTTCGGACGAGGCGGTGACGGAACAGGAGAAGCGTGAGGCAAGGTTTAATCTCACGGGAGAAGACATTCCACTCGACAAGTGTCCCCGAACGATTCATCTTGAAAGAAACAGTTGGCCTTTTTTTGCGCCACGTGACAGACCCTCTTCCAAGGGTTCTCCATTTGGTAGCGTGGTATTTTCTTGTTCTTCTCCCGTTTTTGCTTCGAACGCCGCCGATATCGTGTCTATTTCTGCCCAAGACGTAGCTTCTTTTGGGGCTTTTGTAATTTAACGGAACCTACTCGTCGTGGGGCACGTCTCGTATCTGGTGTCGCGCAGATAAGATTATCGGGACGCGTTCGCGTGAAATTTGTCGGCGTTACGCGAAATAGCAGAGTTAAAGCGTTATCACGCGATATGTTCTACTGGTCTCTCGTTCGATGAGAGTTTCGAATCGCACGCTCTCTGCGTGCCGCGTCGTTTACACTTGTTTGCGTTTTACGAGCGTGAAGCGGACGAAGGGTAGGAAAACATGTCATTGTCGAAAATCAGATAATACAGCTGCAAGTTTCTATTATAAATGTGTTTCTATTATCTGAATACGCCATTGTGTCATAGTCTTGTTCGAAATATTGTACAGCATTCTGCCTGGAAATAGGAAATATCTACGAGGAGCTGCGTTTATTGTGCTGCTGCACGCGACTTAGCGTGGATCTATTGTAATTTAATTCGGTAAAAATGGAAATTCGTGACAAGTATGACGATGTTGTGTGCAAATCATAGGCAATGCTTATGTTGTGATTTAGATAACCAAATAGCATAGAAATAACGGAATTGGTATTACGACATCTCAATAAGGTTAACATTTTTTTTTAGGAAGGAACCTGGATTTGTTCGAAGCAATGAAAGATTATGTTCGACCATTATCAAACTTTCAACAGAATAAATTATAAGGTTCTAAAGCTGTATCTAAAGAACAGGTTGAATTTTAGATCAAACTGGCTTGTAGGAATTGTTACTTGAAAAGAAAGCTGGATGAAGGTAGCCCGATAATTATAATTTCTATTTAATTTTTAGAATTAATAAAATACAACATAATTGATGCGTGTAAGCTAATTCTACGTATGCCTGTATGTTGGGTTTTGTGAAATGCTTAAATAATTCGATAATTACGAGCGTTAGATTAATTACCAATATTATAATTAATAATTATCAGTACTCGTAACCATATATGTAATGAGCCGTATTGAATTGCGATTCATGATTTCCAGCTTACTGATCCTATAGCTGGTATGAAAATTAATTTGCTAACTACTATAGATAATAATCATTTCAGATATTAGATATATATGTGTAGACAGTAGCAATTATTATTAAACTGAATTCTTTATTTAATTACGAGGATCGCTGACGATCTTCGTCATTTCTTTATTTAATTTTTTTTCGAAATTTCTTTATTTAATTGATTCTATTCAATTGTAATTGATTCAATTAGTTTCTTTAAAAATAATATGAAATTTAATTTTTATAATCAGGCTTTTATCTATTTACGAAAAGAGAAAGTCATATCGCGAGAAACAAATCTGTGTCGATTATTGTTATAAATAGATTATAATATAACGATGCAACGATCGAGTATAGCAATGCATATTATAAATTGAGTAATACGTATAGCAAACAATAAGATGTAATACAAATATATTTTTTTAATTATTTACTAATCTCACACTATTTCCTTGTTAATTTCTAATATGTTCAGATGATATGAATTACTTATTTGTTGTTATATGTATATCGTTTTTTCCTAACTTGTTAGATACCATAAATGCTTGAAAGTAATATACGTTCAATGTTATACAGTTTTGGGATTTTTATCATTATTTATCGTTTTTTAGTTTTGGAAGTATCGTTTGTACATCATTGTATCACTAATGTATCATTAGTTATCTCTGTACACCTTTTGTATCGAAGAATTGGAATTTAAACAACGAAGTTAAATCTACAAAAACCGTAATTTCCGAATCGCAAGGTTAAATTTATGAAAATGATAACTTTCCCAAATCGTGAATTTAAGTATAAGTATAAAAATTTCTTCGTATTCTATTAATTTACAATTTCTATCCTGGATGTAGCAGTACATTTCCACGTAAACCGTAACCATTCGCAGAAATCGTTTTAAGCGTTCGTTGATGGGAAATCCAGAACAGGATAAAGGCAGCGTTGTTCGCGAAATCGTCGATGAATAAAACCGCGGGAATTCTAGCTGGCGAACAATAACGAGCTTTGCCGCAGTGTTTGCACACGTGTCCCAAAATTCCACGAGGATCCGTGGCTCTTGCGAGCCTTCGTAGCCCATCCAGGGATTTATTTTCGTTCCAGCATCGAACGGTCGGTCTCGTTGTCACTGTTACGACTGACAGTACCACTGGCGCCGAGGAGTCACTCTCATTCGTGTCGACACGACGAGATTGAGACTCGCCTAAAAATAACCGTGAACAAATTATGAGCCGGCCGAACTAACAGCCACGTTCTTTTCGGTCTGTCCTCCGATTCACTGTTGGTTGATCCCCGTGCGAGCCAATTCGACGTGAAATTTCGATAAATCAGCCGAGACGCCGTAACGGCGGGGTTGCGTTTTGGCCCGACCTGACACATGTGGACGAAAACGAATTGTAGATCGTTCTTCTGCCTCGTGTTCGCTTTCCATTAATTTCGATCTACGTCGAGCTTTTTTCAGCTTTTTGTTCGTCGTTATTTAGTCACTTGTATGTGTTTTAGTTGAGTTTTTTTTTTTTTAATTCATCGCATATGTCTTGTTAGGATTGAAATGTTCTGCAAATGTAATGAATGTAATGTTTAATTGTAAAGAAGAATGTTATCTAGTTAATTAAAGAACGTTCGAATTTTTCGTTTTTTAATTGATTCTTTGATACTTTAACAAGCTTCTAACAAAACTTCAAATGATCTTTGTATAACGTTCGCTTCTTAGCTAAAAAGTTTACCTAGAATAAAACATAATGGTAAACATTTACTGGGTAAACATCTCAAATATATCTTTTTTTAAATTGCATAACGAACAAAATATAATGAATCATATATATCAAGCGGATTTTAATCCTGTAAGTCCGGTTTAATGTAATTAATCGTAGGAAACCTGTTCGATAAATAATGTTGGCGATTTAATCGTCGCAGTCACAGCTGGCATATATTTGCGCAAATTTTATTAATGTATGCATGGTTCAACGTGTGGATGGTTATTAATATGATCTATATTAACGTTCCACCATGACTGAATATAAACTTTAACACGAGTTAAAAGCGAATTCACTTCGATATGTTATAAATTGAAATATAAATTAATCACTGACAGATAGTGTTACAATTCTTTCCTTAATTGTATAATCTGAAATACAATTTATTATAGGTAAATTGAATTATGTCGCTGTGCTCTGTGAGAAGAAAGTTATTTCAAAACTGCAACAAGTGGCACAATGGATTCTGGTACCTGGCATATGCGATGTCACAGAAAACATCTTCTGTTTCTTATTGCAAAAGTGAAATCGTCCTTACGATGGGATACATTCATGTATTCCGGAATGAGTGTTATGATACATAAAAATTAAAAGTCATTTATCTGAAAAAGATTATTGATAAATTACGCTATTATTCCTGAATTGTTTATTAGTAACATGTAAATAATGGAAAATAATAAAATAGTTGCTGTATTATTATGATTTATACTACATTATATATATTATACTATGATATTTAGTTTTATATCAATAACGGTATTATTAATAAAAAATGCTAATATAAATTATGTTTTATACTATTAGGCTACTTTTATATTCAAAAGTAGGTCCTCAAATTTATTCTCATTTCATAAAAAAATATTTGAAATATAGCATTAAGTTCTCCGACCTTTTGTCAGATAATTAGTCATCCGTTAATTCTGAGTCAACACAGTGTTCATATTTCTCTCTGACAGTTATTTTCCATAGGCATTATTTGTCACTGAGCTCACTTTCTATCTCGTAGTTCAGTCATGTCTACGAATTTGATTGATTTGTTTACATCTTTTAATATCTAAGCAGATAGTCATCTGTGCTAAGTAAAAATAAAACTAGCATATGCTTAAGTTTTAAATACAATCTGTATAAATAATTATAGTTAAAATTATATGCTGAAAATAAAATAGGGACAGAGAGAGTTGCCTTTCA
Organism: Bombus terrestris; assembly: GCF_910591885.1. Classification (NCBI taxonomy): domain Eukaryota; kingdom Metazoa; phylum Arthropoda; class Insecta; order Hymenoptera; family Apidae; genus Bombus; species Bombus terrestris. The sequence continues at coordinate 11,429,470 of NC_063272.1, read as the reverse complement.
ATCTGAATAAAAGTTGATATTAATTTTGTTAAAATTATCTATATATTCTCTCTTTCTCTTCTTATAAATTCTTATATAATTATAGATATTATGTTCTTACATAATTATAAAGGGAAGGAATTTGAAATCGCTCACTTTCACAACTTTGGTAGCTTCAACGTTAAAATGTTTCATATTAACAAATCAAGATGTCCACAAGCGAAAGAAGAAATGATCGATAATGTGAAAAGTGTCAGTTATGTAAACGTCACGTGACAAACGCTGAACCTAATTAATTAAAAGCTAATATCGTCGAATGAAAGCAAAACTGAGAAATTACAATGCGTAATAGAAAGCAACGTAATATTGATTGTTAACGAGAGATCAAAAAACAATCGACGTATGTTCGGAAATAGCCCAACACATTTTTTTCACCCACGTTCGACATTCCATAGCCGTGAAAGCTGTCTCCGCTTGTATATTCATCACGTCTGAAACCGCGACCGATTCCCGGCACTGGTCGTTTTGTCACGCTTCAGCGTGACAGATCCGCCTCGATCCTCTTTCGAGGACACCGAATGGGAGACAAATAAAGCGCTTACGTCGATCTCAAACGGCGGTTGTTTCTCGAAAATGAATTGTTCCCGGAAAGAACGTTTGAACGGGGCTAACGTTCGACTGGTGCGAAACTATCTAGATATTTCTCAGAAATGTATTTAATATTACAATTCTGAAAACCTTATTCTACTTAGAATTCTGTTAATAGTTGTTTCTGTCAATTGCATACGATTTCTTGTGCACGTGTTTTTAATAAATATTATTGTTAATTAATGTTCTAAAATTAAGAATAAAGCAACAAAGAGAAAAGCGTGACTGAATAAAAATAACTACATTCGAGCGTCTAGTGTCAACACACTGCATTTAATGGTAGTGATGGATCGTGCATGCATGTCTGTTAATAAACTCGTTCACGTTGGACCTGTGAAATTCAATCACAACGCGATAGCGACTGATTTTAATGCGTAATGAGCGCATACTAATGCCGGGCTTGTATTAACCGAGAAGTCGGCCAGATAGCGTTCGGCCGAATCGCGTGCTAATTATGCGAAACAATTTTTTAACTGAATCGGAAACGATCGGGATTGTTCATTTACGCTTATCGACAATGCAAATCACGACGCTTTATCGACTGACCGGTGTCGGCGCGTGGATTTACATTTTAATCGCGATATAGTACGTGAGCTCTTTGAAATGACGAAATGAACGGCGTATAAGTACATCGAAAGGAATCAATCGATTTGTGCGAATTCTAATGAGATGTAAATTTCTACGATCCTCTCTTTTTCCCTGGTATTTGCCGTCAAATTTGTCTCGTCTTATTTAAACATTTTTTCTTTCGATGTTATATGAATACAAAGTTCAGCAGTTCCCTAAGACTGTTTGCTGTTCGAACATATTCTAACGTCCAATTGATTGTTGATATTTCTTTGTTACATTTCTAGTAATTCACTTTTTTTTTTCTTTTTAAAGAAATAGGATTATTACCGAAATTTCATTGTCACGCTTCGTGTTATCTTTTCGAACCAATTTTCGCTTATCGTTTGTTGTATACGTGGTGAAAACATTTTTGATCAGCTGAATGGTAAGTTCAACGAAAGCTCGACGGCTTAATACAGGCGACACAGTATCGCAGCTGGCTTGAACTTGTCAAACTGATTTTCAAGATCTTGAAAACCTCTACGATGAACTCTTCGATACAAATGGCTCTGATTACACGGATCTTACTCACCACTAAAAGAAATCGAATTACTCTCCCCTGCGCTCGTCCATCCAACGTTCGGCAGTCGGTGACGCTTCGGAGCGCGCGATAGAGGAGAGTATTTATCGTATCGCTTATAAAGAGGTCGCATTGAAAGGATCGTCTGGGCGGAAAAAGAGATGAACGTAAGAGAATCGAAAAACAAGAGCAAGCAACGACGACGAGCACACGGGAGCGAACAAGGAGAAACAGAAAAAGGTCGTGCGAGCACGGAACAAAGCCGCTGCTATTTTTGTACGTGAAAGGCTGCCTTGGTGTCGCACCGATGGCATAGGATGGAAGAGTGCGAGAGAGAAACGAGAGTGAATGGCCAGGCCGTGATTAGTGATGTGAGCTGTGATACCAACGAGAAGAAGAGAAAGGCATACGAAGAACATGGGTAGCGAACGATGATGACAATGTCTCTTACCTGATTTGGATTGCCGGTTGACGAGCCCGAGAAGCAAGATCCTTAATTCGTGGACGACGGATGATGGCGGACTAAGGGGTGATACGGGGTCGACATTGAGGCTGAGCAGAGGGGAAAGAACAATCCAGCTTTGTCCTGTCAACTGTCTGCGGCTAATGAGCCTTTCCTATAGTCTTCCTGCAGTCGCTCTCAGCTCAGTTGTTCGAGTCCGCGTCACGGCTCGATACCCGCCAATAAACCATTTAATTTTGCACTATCTTCACCGACTGTATGCGTCGAATTATTTGATCGGGACTTTAGCCGCATATACCAACGATCAGACGTCTCGACCCAGCGACCAACAGCCTCGAACCGCAGTTAACGCCAGAATTGGTGTAATTGATCGCGTTATACCGCTTCATTGACGACCGGCTACGTATCAACCGATAACGCTGGTGACGACGAGAAGGAGGCTGAAGAGACGAGCGTTTGAATTTTGGAATAGATCGTTGAAATTGAATTTGCATAGACTCTAAATTTGGTCATTTATCTGACGATCGATAGGAGAAAAACATATTAAGTATGTACATGTTTATTGCTCTTTTCATTTAAAAAGAAGATATCATCACTTTAATCGCAGAATTAAATAATTTAGAAACGCGAGTCTAATTGGCGATATAACATGTTTGAGAAGTACCCGTCCGCAGGAAAGAAAGGAGAACGTGGCTTATCGCGTTCGTCTCCCGTAATCTTTATTTATATACCTTTGAAACTTCGAGTGTACTAATCAACATATTTCTAGCATATTAGTATCGACAAACTTCTTTTGCTTGCCAAAATAACTAGCTCTCTACGAGTTATGTAGAAGCCTGAACAACGCCCACGCTTTAAGAGCCTTTACAACACCAGCCAACGATTTAACATAGGTGTAATAATGTGGTGAACATGTTTATCCATTAAGCCGTGCGAAGAAATAATTAAACAGGCAGGTAGACACGACAGAAACTGCAAGAGGGATAGAGAAACGGAGAAAGGGAGGAAACGTGGTGGTCGAAAATAAATGAGCGCGGGTTGTCGGCCCAGGAGAAGATCGGCACCGACGATAACGCCGGAATAAAACCATAATATTCGGGAAGAAAAAAATGTAAAGCAGCGTCATTTAAATGCGTGTAACGAAAAGAACTGTGCACCGAGCGACGAGGGGGTGGCTGACAGGGGCTTGCACAGGGATTCGCGAGGAGATCAGGGGTCACCGGACACGACACGATCGCGTGAGATTAGGTTCTTTCATGTGTGACTCACGCTGGCAGGGAAAGTAAATGAGTGCAACTGCACCGGTACTTCTCCTTCCTTTTTTTCTCCCCTGTCTCTTTCTTCTCCTTTTCCTTCGTCTGCCTCGTATCGCGACTAAACTTCCCCCGTTATTGCACACCGACCCTTTCACTCTTTTCACGTACGGCAATCGCGGCATTAACTTATCACCGGTCACACGCACGCCGATCGAATCGGGGAACGCAAACTCGAGACCCTCCTTTCTCCTTCTTTCTTTTTCCTTTTCTTTTTATTTTTTGTATTTTTTATTTTTTTTTATTTTGTACGTTTCGTTCTCTCGTTTACTCCAGCGCGACATACGAAATAAACTTTACTTACTTACTTTACTACTTCCTCGCGTGGGAACCGCGTACTCTTGGCTTACCGTATACTTTTACAAAGACTGAGAAAGCTGGAGGATTTATAGCGCGTTAATAGAGAATTATTTTTCCTTAAATATGAAAATTTCGTTTTCTATCTCGGATTTATAGTTGAAAGGTAAAAGGCATTTAAACATTGCTTGTAGACCCCTTTATGAGTATATTGTGTGTTATATGAAACATTTTGAAATTTCATTAGCAGTGCAACGAGACCCAGTTATTATGGTTATACTGTTTCTACTGCAGACAAAGTTTACAGAAATTACAGAAGTATTTAAACGTTCGTTACATTAATAAACCTCAATAATACCATATTTAACATTTATTCTATGCTCAAGATAGCTATTTCATGTTGTACAGTAATTTTGTACTAAATTTATGTTATAATAGATATCTGTTAAATTTTACATACATCTTCAAATTGGTTTCAAATTACACCAATGTAGTTGTCAGTGAAATGTTTTACACAACATATACATACATATGTATAATATGGGCATAAACATTTTTCGTGCTAAGTACTTTTGTGAGTCGGTGTAGCTATAATAGCACCACTAAAATACAAAGGTTTAATTAAACCGAATTTTCAAACTCTTAAAAAGTAGCAAATATTCTCGTCCATATTGCAAACTTTAGAATAGTTAATTACGTATAGTTATCCGTAATACACAGTTTATCCGGGACGTGTAAAGGATTTCTTTGTTATTTATGAGGCTGCACGGCGTCGTTGTTAGCAACCGAGGCAATTACACCGTCGTTACACTGCAATTATACAGTAACCAAAACAGCCCGTGCCCTTCTCTCACGTAGCGCGATAAATTCAATGTGTCTGATTAAGGGTTGAATAGAAACGACCTTGACAGCACCCTAACGCACGACGTAATGCGCAACTTTGTTACTTCTATCCAGCTGAGATCTTTATGCGAGAAAAACTGCGACTGACTTGAAGAGAAAGCTTCTGCTAGCTGGAAATAAAATGTTGTTCAAGTTGAATGTATTTCCATTGAATATTTATGAAAGAAATATTTATGAGAAAGGTTTTTCAGATTTTTCAGTTTGTTAATATGTATGAATTTCGTTCGATGTTCAGTTACGTTAACAATCTATTTTAAGTTTTCATATATAGCTTTTTTTTACAAACCTATCGTACAACTTAATATTCACGAGATTTTGCATATAAATTGTTTTTATTATATAGTATTATATAATAATTTATACATAAATATGTTGACGTGTTTCTTTTTTTATTTGACGTATAACAATCTGGAGATAAAAGTTCGTTTTGTAAACGTAAATAAAACATATTTGGGAACGCATAATAAAAAGTAATTATTAGACTGTGAATATTTGTGGAAATTCAAATTTGTATAAGGACGACTAAAGAAATGGAACTTAGATAAGAAATTGCTTTACGCAGTAAGAATTATAACTAATAATTATTACATTAATTAAATATATCATAGGCATTTTTGCACGTTGAAAATTGTTATAAACGCGTAAAAACCAGCAGTTTGGTAATTATGGATATTAAAGAAGATTTTAATTAGTATTTTCATACTTAAGACTAATTTCAATAGCGTACAAACGAGGAATCAGTTTGCATATAAAATCAAAATTTCACTGCAACTATTTCGTTTCATACTTTTAGGCGAGTCATCCTTCTTCAGTGTGTTTTATCAATAGATAATATCATTTATAATTTTTCGATATTATCGTAACTAATAATTTAAAAGTACGTATTAACGGATATTATCTTCATATTACATTCATTTCTCTTCTAAAGCGAAATGCTAATCATATTTGACTGAATGTAATTTAAACATATTGAGGCATATTTCGAATTTCAACGAGTACTTTTACTTACGCGGCGAGATAGATTATCGAACGTACGTGAAAATATGTTTCACCTGCCCTTATTAATAAAAACGTCTTTTCCACTTCCTTTTTACAATTTAATAACGCAATTGCAAAAAAATGCAATCCTACTTTGGAGAACAAGGTTATCCCACAAATTGACCGTACAGTCGAATTAAAATTCGAATTCATTAACCTTCGGGTAGCCAGCAGTATTATTATACTAATGTACTACATCGAAGCTTATTAAAAAGAATTCCTCGGAAGGAACACCATATGTATTTGTGGCGACCCAGCGTTCATTTCATGCACGTCTTAATTAAGCGCATACCACTTGCAACCTGCACAAGAGTTGCAGAGCTCGTAATTGTACATTAATTCCGTGAATCATTCGGTGCGTACAAGAAGGGAGATCGATCGACGGGGTAGTGCTCGCTCGTTTCGTCCGGGTACAAATTTATGCGGTATTCCCGGTGCATATTCGCGATATCGAGGGTCGATGAGCACGAGTTTCAGTGCGGAAGTCACATAATTAATGCTTTACGGTCTGTTTTTCGGAACGATCGACCCTCTGCTCCGTCTCGCGAGCAGCCAGTAATTCAGGCAAGTCGAACAGGCATCGGTAGCCGCTTTTCATTTAACCACGCGGCTACGGTTGCGATCCTTTCGATTTCACGCCGCATCGGCCGAGATCGACACCGATCGATACAGGAAATTATTGGTTCCGCGCGTATACACACACTCTCTCCAATCTTTTGATCCGCTTCATTCGCATCGTTCCTCGTTCCCCTTTGATTCGGATGACGTGCAAGTGATTTCGCCCTACCTTATGAATATTCATGCGCCGCTGTGTTCCTCTGTAAAATCGCTAATTATTCGATTTACACTCGCTGGAGCTTAATACCGTCGAGTTTCAAGCTTTTAATGCAAGGTTCGTATCATTTGTTAAGTTGCTGGGGTATGCTTCATAGGGTGACGTATATACCTAATTATTTTTCACGTTGAAGCCACGAATGGAGTAATGTATGGCTTGAAAGTTCGATGGTATTATGAAGCAAATATGGGATGGTTACTTTCATTGCTTTTGAAAATTATTTTTCTCTAAAGTAATTAGGATTATACGTATTTTTAGTTCCTTTTTATGTGTTTTCATGTATTAGTTACGTTCTTGCGATAAATAAAAAATTAAAGAACATTTAGGAAAATTGGAGCAACACATGAGGAGAATAAAGTAAAATTGGGAAGAAATAGTTTTTTTTAATGAGTTATTTGCTTTGATTAGTAAGGAAATTATTATGATAAAAGAAAGTACTCAGTCAGCTATAAAAGAGCATTTGTGAAATTTTAAATAAGAGGATTTCTTAATTTTTTCGAGATACAAAACTGATTAAATCACACACAGTAATCTCGTGTTTTACAGTTTGGATCACAAATCTAAATATAGAATCTAAAAATTATTTCTTAACTGGTATCGTTATGCATAGGTGATTAAAATAATTCGAATTAAATTTGGATATGATAATTTAATTTCTAGATGTTTAATTTTATTTTATATTTCACATCTTGTGTGAATAATGCGCATTTTTAAAATACAGATACAAGATAAGATGAAATAGGTGAATTAATTAAAAAATTAAGCAATTTAACCTACACTATTTTCCAATGGTCGACAGTCCAATGCCATCAATGACCGTTTAAAATCCGTACAGATCAAATCAATAATTTAATAAATAAAAAGATAATGATGCGTGAAAAGACAATTATTTAAAAATTCATCTCAAAATTCACAATTATTCGCGCCTTATAGCGATAAACAGACTTATAAAAGCAAATCATCTGTTTTGTCAGAATTTATATACCAACCATCTATACGCCCGCGTAATAAAGTCGAGTTCATAAAAAGCAGAGTTGATCACTTTGGATTGGCTTCAATTATTACATAGTTATTTCGTAAGCATTTTTATTTTACGATTTCATGCTATCTACGTAATAAAAAGCGTACCCAATTTCATATTTCGTAAATTACTTGCTGCAAGGCGAAACGAATCGATTCGCCGATCTCGATTTCCTTCGTAGCCCCGATTTCCTGTGTGCCCGTATTGTACGGTCGTGCTTTTGGCCGTTTCATTCTTTCTTTCTTTTTTTTTTTTTTCTTTTTTTCACTTGGCATCGTCCTCGTTTCGACCGATTGATCGTCGTATTAAATTGTTGCTTCGTTTCACTGTTTCAGGTAAGAAAGAAATACGAGGGTCGCAGGCTCACGGTTCTACAATTATTGTTTATCCCACGGTAAAAGGTAATGGAGTGTAATTGCGCGTTCTCGATTAAAGGAGAAAATTGGTTGTTCCAGCTGGGCCGGGTTACACGATTGTTCGTTATGATCAGGGAAGGGGAAGGGTGAGGGATAGATTTGATCCACGAATTCCAATCGCATCGATCCGACTATTATATTTCGCGAGTTATCTTCGCTTTGACGATAGAGTTTAATCCTTGCCGATATTATCGGAAATTTATGGCCGCGTGATAGGGGCGAACGCTGCTTCTATGTAATTGATTAATCGCGAATCGATGCGAAATACGTGGATTTCGTAGCCAGACCGAGGAAATCAGATTTGTATCCGTGAATCGTCGAACACCGTTAATATCTGCTTCGAATTACTAGCTGTAACCGGTATAACTGGTACATTTAATTTCTGGCATGCTTGTAATCGACTTTCGATTACTTGATGTCGAATCGGACATTCATACAGCGCAATATTATAGGACAGTCAAATAAAGTCTAAATATTCGAGAAGACAGATGAATAGTCGTTCGGTCGATTTTACGAGATGAGAATGTTCAGTGTTTTAAAAACAGAATAAAAATTTCGATCGTTTTCAATATGTCATCACAACTGTGTTTTGTTAGCCATGGTTGTTTCTCTTTTTTTTAATGGCGGAAGAGTTTATTTATTTGATTAATGGATTTTATTGTATATATATATGGGTACTCTTTTACTGACTATTTGCAATTAGCTTTAATCCATCATATATGACAGATTTACATTATGTAAGTGGGTCACTTAGATCTTCGAAGATATACGCAGAAATAATATACATATTATATTTGGTGAATTACGGACATAGTCTTTTTGACAAATCTTTCTTATATGTAAATTTTGTTAAATGTAGATTACGTAGATATCATCCGACAAATTGATATTTTCAACTCTGAATATTTAAAGAAGATCATTTGTATCGTACATGAAGCGAAACGGTTGAATGATATTTTAGACTCGAAAGAATCCACATATTCAATACATAATAATTCAGTATAACAATTCATCAATTTGATATAATAAAATTAATCTCTAATTTCTCCGTCTCACGTACCGGTCGTATTTTTCAATCAATCAGTTTTGATCAAATGTATCATTCACTGTTTTATTTGTCATTCTGTTTTGCTGTTATTCCATTCTACACACGCTATAAACCATTCTTCGAATTTCTCTCAATTCTTGAACACAATTTAACATATTCTCGTCGTGCGAATTTGATCGCAATTTTTCATGAGGAATTCTGATTAATCGTGCGTTTCCTTGATAATTCCGATTAAACTACCGCGTTTTACATGAAACTAGCAGATGTCCCAATACTCATGAGCATCGTTGGCAATAGAACAATCATTTAATACGAATTCCATGAACGAGAGTTCTACCGTGTCCCCTTTCGATACAGTAACACCTGTAGTGGCAGTAATAGCGACGATAACAGTAACGCTGTCGACGCATCGTGTGGCATCGTCCAGACCGACAGTACCGGGGCTACCAGGGTTTCCTGTCCGTTTTAATTGGGTTATTAACGGGTGCGAGCGTTTCCTGCCTCCTGTGACAAACCCGGGGCTTCGAAACGACCGACCTCGCGCAGCTGCTGCCTCGTCGCGTAGCTGCGCTACCGGAAACCAATCTGTTCCGTTTGTCTTTCCTTTCGTTGCTTGCCTGGCCGTCTCGCCCGCCCTGGACATAAATATGCATCGTGCCACTTAAATATTACACGGTTGGATATATTTGTATCGGCTGCTCTAAGAGAACCGTGACGACGAACTTTCCACTCCTCGTTTTCGGTGCAGCAGGACAGTTGCGAGCTGCGAGACGCCCTCCTCCATTGCTTATAATCAAGAGACTAATGCTGCGTTCCTTTCGTTGCGTTTTGACATACGGTGAACAGCTGCGTGATGGATATTTATCGACGTGTCAAGGAGAATTGCAATGGCCGTTTACCGTTTGATTGTTTCATTGAACTCTAATTTACGAGCGTATAATCTATAGATATCATCGAGTACAGTTAAAGATGGATAGAAATCTAGAGACAGATCTTTCGGGCTTATAAAATACTTTCATTAATAAAAGTTGGATTTATTTGTAAGCATTCCTTTGTATATACTATATTTATGCTTTAGGGAATGTTTATTTTATATAGTTTTCCATCATTTCGTCAATCAGTGTACCGCATCGCCTAAGGTACGTCATGGATTCTAAAATAAAGATGTACAGAAATAAAAAAAATTACTGGACGAAAGTTCTCCGTAAATTTGAAAATTAATCGTCCTTAAATTAATATTGATTGTCAGTTTTCACTTTGCTCTGGTGGACTACGACGAAGCTGGATAGAGATTGTTTGCACTGGAATTGCGATCTCTTCCTTCAATATTTTTGTTAGCTTTATCTTGTTGAAGGATTTTTTCGAAATTGGACCGCGATTTTTTCTAAATTTAAAGGAACACGATATTAATTAATTAATTGCGATACACCTCGGTTCAATTATTTTCCACTAATTTTCTACTCAACTAACTTAACTTTAACTTCTTCAATATAAATTAATCAACGAAGATCAGGAGCTTCACGTTATTGAATATTCGAGCAACGTATTATACTCTCGCGTTAAAAGGATCATTATACGATACAAGAAACTCAGCCCCAAGCTACAATGCGTTACATATCAATTTCATCGAAGAGCAACGAAAATCTTTTGCACGCAAACCGGGTCGAAGCCTCGTTCCCTATTCGATCGAGCACCATAATTATTCGCGGCGTTGTTTCCTATAAGCGACGATTGATTGCGTGCCAGCGCGAAAGCTGTCCTCGTGCACCTTCGACCGCGGCGGATTAGTTGTTCGCGTTATATAACGGGTCTCCATTCGCTGCCGATCTATTTCCATCGAGACGAAGTTATTTCGAATCGTTCATAAATGATTCATGCGCGTGGTATTAACACCGTCGAGAGGCAAGAAACGATGAAAAAGAAAGAAAAAGAAGAAAAGGGAAAAAGCTGAATTGTCCTCCCTCCACCGTATTCGGTGTTTATCCATAAAACGAGTCGCCGATCGACGACGGGAACACACCTCGGGACGTTTCTCCACAGTGCAAGAACAAAAGAAGCAATTGGCCACGTCGGCATCCTCGCCGAGGATTCCCATGCATATGGATTAAGACGCTCCACATCTCGTCGAGCCAAGGTGCAGGATACGTAATCCTGCTGGCGCGCAAGCAAATCATGTTTATTCAGGAACGTATACATAGTAATAGAGGGAGTCATCTCGTGTGCGTAAGATCGTAAATGTATTTGTGCTCATGCTAGCACGGGTTATATCGGTGAAGGTGTGTCACGGAGACCAATGTGTCTGGTGAACGTATTCGCTTAGTGTCTGGACACTTGGATAGTGATGCGTCCGAAGGTCGATGATTGCCGTTTAGTTTTTACGAGAATCAAATCGGGTCTTCTCACGTGTTTGTCTCCGTTTTACGAGAGGCCAAATGCAAATAAGTAAGAGGCTATGAATATAGTTGCAGGAATCTATTCGTACGTCGGTTTAATTGAAGGCGGTTGGGAAAGAAGCTAGCGTAAAGCGATGAAATGACGCCTTTTTCTGTACGCGTGAACTCGTGCTTCTCTCTTGGCTAACTGTTTCGGGAGGGACTGTTTCTTATTTCGCGCGTTGAGATCGACGAAGTGTTTTTAAGAGAGAGGGATATACAGTCGTGGCCTGAATACGTTTTTCACGCGCTTAAGGTTTCGGGCAAGTTACGTGAAAGTAACATTTCTGGTTAGAGCGCTGATTGATTGTCTTCGCTTTTCATCTGCAATCGTACACAGATACTATATGGAATATAATAATATTCTATAAATAGTAAGAAGCGATTGTTGTTATTGTATCTTTTTGCATATGCTTAACAAAGTTATGTCCTTCGCCTCAATGCAAATTTCGTTTCTTCGATTTTTATCCGAGACCTTAAAGAGGAGGTTGGTTCAATGTGGGCGCGCCTCCCGATCCATTGGTCGATCGTTTAACAAAACTGTCTCAGTTTTTGCCCGTTTTTCCTCCGATCGACCACCGGATTATATCCAGACAGATTAAACATTTGAACGGGATCAACGGGTCTAATGAAATTTGCCGCTCCTCCGCGAGAAGGGAAATTCCATCGTAGCTTCGAACGTTTACAGAGCTAATAGTTTAACATGCGTTTCTGTCGGTCGCGGCCGGAATTTTCAGCGGCGCGTCGCCTCGCGAAACTCCCTTCGGGGATCCAATAAAATTTCTCATTTGCACGACGGCGGCTTGTTGACTTTCTCCAACGCGTTGGCGTGACTTTCGCCACGATCCGACACGACATATACGACTCGCGTCGATTTGACAGTTTCGCGATTTATAGACGGAAACGTGGCCTCTTTTTTCTCTTCTTTTATTTTTTCTTCCACAAACGACAATTCGCTCGTTAATTAACGAGCAAACTGTCTGTCGGCGAGGTGGCCTCCTTTTTTGGTTACGGACACAAACGCGGCTGTCATATTTCGTGGCGGCCGGTGCTCGAAACTTGCCAGGGTCTTAAGGTGTACCGGCAGAGGCGAGCTGCACGCCGTATAGGCGCGTATGCACCGCGAACAATGCATATTCATGAAGCGCCGTGCATATTTACGAGCGGCTGTTCGCTCGGGATCCGTGGCACAACTTTACAACGCTTTCGGTCTCGGCCATCCTCGTACAAAGGAAACCGTGCCCTACCCAATACGTCGTCGCTCGATATAGTGTTTCTAGATCGAAACTTGCTTGTCAAGGAAGCTCGTTTTCACCGTTTCGTACAAATTCTGGATTTTGCGAAGATGAATCCTGCGACAAAAAAGAGGCGAAGGTTAGATGTTCTCGGAATTGGTTGATCGCTTGTAAATCGATATTTTAGTAGAGATTAGTGATTTTTCATTATCTCTATGATACGATATAACTTTACCAAACGTGTGGTAGCAATTTTACGTATTAAATCATCCAATTAAACGTGATTACATATGAAACAATTTTTCGTATAAAATCATGTTCACAAGCTCACAAGCGTTCGATTCGCATTATTGTCACAAAATGATTAACCATTTATCGATTACTGTATACAAAATTCGAAAGAACATATTTTGAACAATTTTTCTGAACTATTTCTACTTCCTTTGCTTCTTACATTCTTCCTTCGTTCGCTTTCGTGTTAACGGAGAGTTTTCGTGAAATTATACAGCAGATGTAACGTTTTAAGTCTGCAATTGAAATTGCGTGGAAAGAGCGGCGTTTAAACGAATTTACCTGGAAACTGACTGTTCCTGGACTCTGTTAATTTCAGCCTCGAGCGCGACTGCCAGTCGTCCTTTATCCGCTAGGAGCGAGCGCATCAATTTCCTTCAATTAATTACTGAAACGGCGGTGTAACAATTCCGGCGGTGGGGTCGTTCTATTCGTGAAATTCAGGCATGTCCTTTTATCGCGAGCGTCGTGAAAATTAGGTCAATTAAGCGGCAATTACCGCGAATGCGCTCGAGCGGAGACACGTGCGCGAAAATCATTAGAATGTTCGCGTCCAAAACGAGAAGAAACATCGTGACAATACGTTGCGTCCGGATCGGGGTAGCTCTAAAAAGGAAGAAAGTACAAATAAGTCGTCCGGTGGAACGATGTTATTAAAAGTGGCTAATTGCCCCGCTTTATTATTGTCGGCCTCGTTGGCAGCCTCGAATAGGCGAGAGGCTGTTTTTCATCCTGCAGAGCTAATTAATGATCCGCGCTTCGAAGGGAAGGAAAGAAAGAGCGAGTAAGAGAAAGAGAGACAGAGATAGAAGAAGAAGGAACTCACGAAGAACTAAACGCACTCGTTAAAGCGCTTTATCGGTGGACGCTTGCGGAGTAAATGTTGTCGAGTGCGCCACTTTGAGCGTTACTCCTTTTATATTTTATCGATGGAGATTCGTATAATCGCGACGATGCCGACTAGAGAAAAGAAGGAAGCTCTCGGGCTCGGTAGAATTTTCCTTTAATTACATTAGCTGCACGAGAAAGCGCCCTACCAGTCGAGCTAATCAAGATTGATCGATCGATCGAACGATCGATTAGGGGCTCTACCCGCCTCCCGTTGTGCAAGAAACATTCTTTTTAAAACATATACTTTCAGAATTAATTGTTTTGCCCGTTGAACCGCGATACCCACGTTACCTCGAACTTTATTCGCAACGTTCATTTTCCACCGGCCGCTTATTAATTATGTTCCTTTTCTTCGTTGTTTCACCTCGACAACCGCCGGAGACTTTTACGGTTGGCATGCCTTTCATCCTGTCACGCTCGCCGTCTAAAAAAAGATTAATTAATGGTAAACACTTTCCTTGTTTTTACGGACATAGTAATAACGGAGATAAATTTAATTACGTCGAGGGGAGAGACCGCTTTTTTAGCGACTTCGAGTTTTCACGTTTTAATGCGCCAGCGGCGGTAACGATCGCAATGATTGCTTCCATCTGGGCGAAACAAAAATTGCAGATTGCAAGCCGTTACGAGTTCCCAGTTTTTTCAAGAAGAGGAGATATACCTAGTATTAGTAATTAATTAAGCTTTAATTAAGTAAAAGAACATTGTATCCTGAATATATGGTATCGGTGCGTTTATTAAATAGTGCTTCACTATTAAATAGTTATTCACTTTTCTATTATATTTGTATTTATATAAATTCTATAATATAATTTATATAAATATAATTTATATAAATTCTAATAATATACATATTAGTTATTGATAATAGTGTTAATATTGAACCATTACATTATGTATCAGTAGTCTATATCATAATATTATTTTACAATATTTCTTTAAACATAGTTTCATTCCAGAGTATTTTTCAAAATGTTATTTCGATAATAATAAGCTAAATAAGAAACTAGGATTTTACATACACGTAAGTTTATAAATTTTTTTCGATCAGAACTATCAAAGATATTATCTATGATGAACAGCAACAGACGAAGAAATCCTTTGAGTATTTCAAATTGTTAACAATCTACCGTAACGCGATTGCGAAGATCTAAATTTATTTGACTTTTGATAGACAAGTTGCTTGATTTCCTTTGATCTGAGAGATATTTCTTTTAGCGTGGAACTTTGAAACGTTACAAATCCGAAGTTGAAGTCAAATGGTGTATTTTTGGTTCGATATTTATGTATTCTTTTTTGCATGACACTCGGCAAAATAAAATTTCATCATTCGCATGAAACAGGACCTGTAACGAGAAAATCTCGTACTTTTGAACTATGTGTAGCAACACAGTATAAATGAAAAACAATATGAAAAACTTATACGAGATGTAATAAAGTTGTAATTTCGCAGAAAATACTTTCACTGTAATTATAAGTTAACTTACATAACTATATACAGGTAAAAAACTGGGAATTTAATATTTTAGAGGAATTGAGAAAGGTAAAAAACGTGTAGTCAGTGTGGAAATTAAAATAAATTTTTTGTATCGCAACGATATATTAAAATATCGTATCACGTATCGTATCACGAAGTCTATTAACGATATTAATAAAAGATAATATAAGTCGTACAATTTCGTTTTCTTTTTACACGGAGTGTCTTTTTTTTTAGTTTAAATATATTCACAGTTGTAAATTATAAATTAATGTATGCATATATTTTTACGTATAACTATCTTGTTCCACATTCTCTAACGTATTCATGGCTGCAGTTTAGTTGCATTATCTGTTATAGATAAATAAATGAAGTTGCAAAAGCATATATAAATATGAAAGTATATGCTAAATACATCACATGAAAGTATCGACTTTAGAATCCGTATTATTTAAATATTTTTTTATCTTGCTTGACTATACCTTGTATAATATACGAACAAAAAAAGTACTTTAATATTTAAATATGCTTTACATTAGATGACAACTGCATTCGAAGTCATTCGTATTAAAAATGACCATCAAATGTTATTACATCGAGTTACTTAAAAAAAACATGTACGTAAACAGGTTTAAAAAAGTACGACCAATATTGTTTAATCTTTTGATTGCATCAAGAAAAGAGTTTCTCATTTAACAGGATCTTATACTTTTCGCTTTCTTTTCTCTCACACTCGACAGAGCATTTTATTAAAATTAAAAAAAAAGGCTCGGTATAATGGACATTGTTAATAATTATGCGCGGCCTTCTTTTGATATTCCACACATCGTTGGAAATTTTATTACTTATTCGACAGAAGGCAGTTCGAAACTTAACATGGAAACTGTCTCACGGTGAACGGTCGTCCTGTTGCATACTCGGCTTTTTGCATTTTTATCGACATGGTTGGATTGTCGTAATTAAACGTCGACGGTTATCGGACACGATAAAGTGTAATTTTAATTGTGTTACCCGCGTGAAAAGATATTAACGCGTAATTGATTCGAGGCTGGTTGGAAATTAGCCTCGAAAATATAACCCTGACCGCGAGTTAATTCTTATCGATCGAGACCTCTTAAAATATTATTAACACCAAATACATGGCCGCCGGTGATTAGCGAAGATTACTTTCTTCTCTTCGCCCCGCGAACCGCCACTTTTTGTTTCTCCTTTTCCTTTCGCCTTCATTTTTCTTATGTCCTTCCATAAATAACCGTAATTCGTTGCCTTTAAACGATCGCTCGGTTATCAGGATACAATATTCCAGTTATTTTGCAGTGATAACTTTATATCGGTACGAAAATTTATTAACGTGTTGTCAAATATATTAATCGTACGAAGTAACGATTATATATTTTTCTTTTATAGAATTATGAGAAAAAGTTTGTGACGTAATTGAGCTTGCAGATTTTAATAAAACCCTCTGCCTGTCATCATCAATAATCACATAAATGTTTTCACCACTAATAGTCGCACTAAATTTTTCTTGTTGACGTTATGAACGATATTTCAAAAAAGCTTCTGCAATCTCTTTTATGCAAATATATACAGGATGTCGCAGAAGTGTCTGTGCAATCTTTCGGAACGCTAACCGTTGAGTATTCGCTGTCCACTGCAACCTTCTCAAAAAGGCCAAATTTGAAACAAATATACATTCGTTCGAAAAAGAATTCCTTCACCTCAGGATAGTTGACTTGTTCAAACAAATTTTCCAAAAATCTACAAACTTCGATTTACCAATTATTCTCGGTTATTATGACGATTATAACAAACGCCAGCAATACCTAGATAAAAAAGAAAAAAAGGAAAAGAAAGATGAATTTCTGCCGCAATCGCGTGAAGGGTGTTACCTAGCAACGCATCTCTTGACAAGATTAAAAATTATTGCATTTGGCGTATATGGCGATGTGTTGGTGTTCGCGAACGTTTGCTCTCGTCTAGTTTCATCGTATTTGGCTGGCGAATATATCCGTATTCGCGATGCAACAAGTTTTACGCGTGCATAAATACGCGGCATCGGTGAAATTTTAATCGGATTATATGAAAAATTTTCTGACGCGTCCGCATCGACAGGGATGCATTTTCGTGCGCGGTTATTTGCGCGGTCCTCAAACTTCGCGCCAAGATAATTGTATAAAATAATTGAATAATCATGACAGAGGCTGTTGCACCGTGCATGACACCACGACTGCCTGTCATGCTCGTAATACGTATGGAAATTTTCATTTCGGCCGAAGTCGCCGGTTTATTGAATTGACGGCTGAAAATTGATAGCGCTTTTTAATCTCGCTCACCGTCAACCGACAAGTTTTTCTCCTCCCCTCCTTTTTTTCCTTTCTTTTTTTTTTATTATTCTTTTTACGCGAATAATCGCGCGGTTCTGCGAAATAGCAACTGTTCGTGTTCATTAATTCTCTGCGGAATTGTTATACATTTTTTTTAGTCATGCGTTGAGAGTAATCAACTACTGCCGGTTTATGGAGTGTTTATTTACAATGGGGGTTATTTTAGCCAGGCTATTTTCCACTTGCATTAAAATTTCTATCTTCGAAATACATTACTCTCGACATTTGCAGAATATGTTTTCTAATTGTTATATATAGAAGTTCCTATTTTCGAAATCTATTAGTTTAAAGTAATAATTATATTTGAGGAAGATGGCCAACGTTATGAGAGTTTACAAATTTTAGTTACAAATATCGCTTATTGATTATTTTTATAATGCACGTTTCAATCTTTAATTAGTGACTTGTTAAGATTTACCGTGCAATGTGAACTGATTAAGTTTTGTTTACTCGTAAGCATCGCTCTAATGAGTACTTATCGCTTGTGTCTGTTAACTCATTTAATAGAAAAACCAGTGGCGAGATAAATATTTCAAATTTGTTATCTGGTTGTGTACTTTTGAACATTGATATAAAAAATTGTCTCTCAGAAAGTATAGAGGAATTACTTAATATCGGATTACCTTATCAAATGCGTAGTGATATTTCTACATTCTCCGTCACATGTGTGATTGGATAATTTGTATCGTTAAGCGATAATAATTAAACTACGTGTCATCTGTTTTGTTAGACGAATTGTTTTAATTAAAAATATCGATCGGCAAACATCGAAATAAACGCTGCAGTTAGTCTGTTTCATCGAATATTTTCGTTCGAAAAAAACTTATTAAATGAACAGAAACGTACAACAAAACGATAAGTATCAGAATAAATATTTTTGCAAAGTTTAAAACTGATACATCGGTATCATAGCTTACATCATTTTCAAAAATATATTTAATTACCATGAACCGCGTTAAATAATAATTTGCCGTAATAGAATTGTTGAAACTTCGTAATTTCATGTATCCTTGGTAGAACATTTATTAATCGACAAAAATATCTCTCGGAGGAGAATTCCATCTCTCACTC
This sequence comes from Bombus terrestris, assembly GCF_910591885.1. NCBI lineage: Eukaryota > Metazoa > Arthropoda > Insecta > Hymenoptera > Apidae > Bombus > Bombus terrestris. The sequence continues at coordinate 11,410,599 of NC_063272.1, read as the reverse complement.
GAGTTTCATTTCATTTTTATATTTGTATTTTATATTTTCTATCCTTTCTGTGCTTTCTTTTAATCATTCGAAACGTGGATTACCGACGACCAGCGATGCAATCGAGGTATTAAACCATCTGAAATATTAAAACGATCGCATCGATGTTCAGTTCTTCCGTCTTAATTTCCGCCGGCGTGAGTGATAAATTCGGCCGCTTCTAATCGACTATGTTACACAACGAAAGGCTGACCGAGGCTCGTGTGGAACATTAGCGGGCAGCGCGTGTAATCGAGTTACGTGGCGGCGCTTCGGCCGTATCGTTAGCCGAAAGCGAACAGTTTGCGTACAGGTTGTACTACGATCGTAAAACGTAGACGGTGCACGATGCCGCGTGATTATTCCGCCGATGCGAGGCCTCTCAAAATTTACAAACACGTAACGATGTAAGCGGCTTAACATTGCACGCGAGAGCTTCTGTTACGTGAAACACCAGCCGTGCCCGATAAGGGGAGCACGACCCGTTATCATCGATCATCGTTAACTTGCCGACAATTAGACCCCCTATTCCTCCCTTCGCATCGACGCGCGATCCCAAGCCTCGTCGCCGCGATATATTCACCTCCGCCGACGATAACTTCTAAATACGTAATTTCAATATTCTTAGGTAATTGGTGCTCGTGTTACCGTGTTGCCGTGCCAGCACGATTCACTCCTATATTATGGGACGATCGATGTTTTGTGCTTCTAACGAATTACAGCTGTGGTCAAAAGAGAATTTCACATTAAACCTTTGCACTCGTGTGCTGTTCCTTCTAAGGGAACACGCAGTGCTCGCTGGTGATTATACAGCGTGAAGTTACACAAGCTGCATATTTTTAAAAAATATATGTTTCTTTGGACATTCGTCTTCACATTGTATGAAGAAAAGAAACGACAACTGTACCGAGTGCAAAAGGTTAAAGCTTGCACGTGAGTGTGTATTAGTAAGTTCCTACTAGATATTTTTTACCATGTTAGTAACAATCGTATGCGAAACGTCGTTTCTTTGAAGCTCGAATTTGACGCGTCAGTCTCATCTATTCAGGCTCATAGGCGATCGAATTCGCGAGTTGATCGATTTTGGAGATCGCGTAAAAATCCGAACGGAATACGCGCGATGTTACGCGCCGTCTCCGCTTATTTGCGGTGGACACGTAATTACGAGGCTTTCAAGGCCGACCAGCTCGACTGCTGGCACTTTGTGTAATTTTTAGGAGAAGCTTGCTTGACAAATTATCGTTATACACGGCCGTCAGAGGTGCACCGGTTGTCCTCTTGTCATTGTTCTTCGACGCTATTACATTATTTATACGCCGCTTGAAAATCTCTCGTCCAGCCTCGTACACCTTCATCGATGCCTCCTTATGTTTGCTCGCCGTTCCTCACGTTCATTCGCGATTTCTACGCTCAAGTATGTCTATTCATAACCTCGGTCACTTCTGCATGCCGCCTGTCGCGATTCTCTCTTATTCCTCGATGATGATGTAGCACGGGATTTCCGTTCACCAGCGATTTTCTGACGAACATTCGTCAAGTGTGTTTGTCGGATAGACACATTGTTATTGTTAGATATTTTCAGATCTTACATTGACGTACGCAGGAATGATTTGTTAAGAAAATATCCTGTGCCTCTAGCTTTGTGCTTTTTGTATTCCTCCGAGTATCTGTATTTTTAGAAATTGAAGTATTATGAATCAGTCAAATATTCTCTGTTGATAACTTCTGAAAGTTATAAATTTCTCCCGGCAGTTTTAATTTCGAAGCTCTTGTTGTATCTGGATCTTAGATTCCTCATGGGCATTATCCATTCGTTTTGAAGGTCTTAAAATTTCCTCCAAGTTACTACGCAAACAAATAACGAAATTATCGATAGTATTTTTCCTTGACATTTGTGTACTCGACCGTTATACAGAAACCGTTAAAAAACAGTTTCTATAATAAATAGAAAAGGGAAGTGTAATTGCGATCGTTTTCTCAAAAAGGGGATACCATGATTTGCTACGAAAAGAACGCTGCGCGCAGTGTTATACGAGCCGGAAAGCAAATTACGTAACTGAAATTGAAAGAAAAACAGTACACGGCTCTACTCGTATGGTAGAAAAGAAAATGTAATAAAGTCGCTCGAGGCCAACTGTGTTGATAGTACGATCAATGAAATTACAGAACTAACGTACGTATAACTTTGGACTACTCCGGAGAGCAGGAAAAAATATAAGCCGCTCCAATTTCACGTCTCCGGAGAAAACGCGTATCATATCGTTACTGATACATTATGGCTTCGCAAATGAGTTAACCTGGTGGTATTTCAGTAACACGCGGCAATGACAAATAAATTTCTCGGCGTCCATTAAATTTCGCCCCTTCGCCAAGTTAATTTTAAACCTGTTTTGTTTTCGTGTAATTTTGCAAATAAGCCGGATAATGATATCGAGTAACTTTCGACGTAATTTTAAAACAGCTTGGGAAATTAACTTGTAATATATTACACGAGCTGATTATTAATGGGTTGAGCGTAAATTGAGAAAAGGAGTTCGAATATCTCATTATTTAATTGGAAGGAGATTTTTTTTGTAAATGGCGCAAGGTTTTCGTGATATGTTTGCTCTCGAAATAAACGCACGGTTTAAAAATTTGATAAACTCGCGGGTACGTTACACTCGCAAATTGTATCTACAGTTTCAAATAAACAGGTTTGTTATGGTTTTTGAAATGATTTTATTTTATTGCTGAAAGTGTACTCTATTAGAAAAGAAGGGTATTTATTATTGAATTTTTTTTACAAGAAATTTATTTTCAAATCTGTTGACTCGTTGAGAAGTCGAGTATGTACATATAAAAGAATTGAACTTAATATTTGTGTAAAATATCCATGTATTTAATAATCAACGCGTACCTTTTTATTTATATTTCATTTCGCGTTTTAATCAAATTTTTAATTCCCTGCCAATCAAGTCAAAAATTCAATTAAAGCTTAATATTCAGTGCAGCTTTTTATTGCAGATAGAGAAATAAATAAATCTTGTGTGAGTATTAATAATTAAACGCGCATCGGAGTGATAGAAGAACAAAAATTAGCTTTATATTGTAGCGTTGTCTTTAAACGAGATACGAAGTCCAAATAAATTTTAAATGTTAGTTTAAAATTAATTATAACGTTAACCATGAAATGCGCTTAAATTAAGTATACAAGTAAGTTTTTAAATCGATTTATTCGCTGAAAAATGTAATTACAGACTTAGCTGAATTCCTCATATTTTGCCAGTACCCGAGCTACAGAAATTGCAGAGTTCAAATATCGATGCTTATTCTCTAACATCAATAAATTATAAATCGAAAAGTCACACAAGACGAGATAAACATTTTTTAACTAAACGATCAGGTCACTTTCATTTGCCTATTCCTCGAGAATTTGCGTATCGATTCAAGTTTAATTCAAGGCTCATCTAAGCAAGCAGACGAATGCTCATCGATCACCGATACGTTAACAATAAATTCATTAATCAGAGAGCTGCGCTCGTGCGACGAGAAATCCACTGGGAGCTCCGTTAATTTTATCATCGATTGCATTTCGATCGGCAATTGCGGCCGCTGAAGCTTTCGGCGATAAATTGAACATGGGCGATAAACCATTACACACCGAAATGCATTCCGCGTGTCTTTCGTGCACGCTCGGCCTCTCGATGAAGTGACGCGGCAACGAAAAGGAATTCCTCGTCGATTCCGCTTGTCGACTCGATCAACGGCTACATTTCGATTAACAGAGAGTCGTCGTCGCGCGGGCAAATTGTCGCTCGCGAAACGGCCCGATAACGTTATGCCCTGCAATAAATTAAGCGACGTTGATAAACTGGTAGCGCGTCTGTACGAGCAGAGGCGCGCGAGCGTTCGTACACGCGCGAAGGAAAACGGAAACCTGTTCCATTGGAGCTGGCCGCTTATCTGAATCGCTGCTATCATAACTAGGGGCTCCCGTATATATACATACAATACGTATAGTGGCTGCGTGCGTGCGTGCATGCGTGCCATGTAAAATGAATTTTCCATTAAGTAGTGGTCAACGGTGATTCACGAGGTTTACGCGGCACGGTGTCACCGAGCACGCTGTCAAGGTCTGAGTCACTTTACCAGGCTCGTTGCTACGATTTCGCCTGGGGTTACCTGCGTGATAAGAAAGCAGTGTACGTTTTGACTATTTCCGGAGCGGAATTTTTCAAAGGAACGTTTCTCAACGGAATGAACTTTATAATAATTTATGATTGGATATTATAATTTATAATTTTTCGTGGATAAATATAGTTGAGTTTTCTTTTAACGATCGGTAGCATAGGACGATTAATAAATTTTAGTGAAAATCATAGTGGTTTTTAAACGAACCAATCGTTTCCAAAAGTTGCAAGACTCGATATTATAATTTTATTCAATTAAGAAAAATAAGGCAATATTAAATGTAATTTTACAGTTCGAAAATTGCTCGTATCATGAAAGTGAGTTATGATATGTATTAAGATATAATACTTGTTCTTTTTTTAGAGGTATTGTTATTTTCTGATTAAACGACGATTTTAATTTCGGCAAAATTTCAATTGTACATATTAGAATGAAATTTTCTAAATAGTTCCATATCTTTGTCGTGTGCTTGAATCTCAGGATACAGTAAACGATTGTTAAAGATTAAAATATGGGAAAATTGATCAAGAATTATCGATTTCATACTGATGTTTTTGTACTAAACCAGAAAAATCCGGAAAGATATTTACAAATGAAAGTGCATATTGCCCACTGCATTAAATTCTACCTGCAAACTGCTAACTCCTTTTCATGAGCAAGATTTTTCGAAGAAAATTTAAACTTATTTACATGACATTAAAACAAGACAGCGAAAGTGGTAATTAATACCGCAAAACGAAGATTACAGACATCTGTTCGTTTTCTTCGTGTAGCAATTGCCGAATAACAAAGTATACAAACAAAATGTAAATGCTACGATGTAAAGCTCAAGATAAATCGTAAACCTGTTCTCAATCAGCATACAAGTTACTAATAGTGGACACGTATGTAAATAAAGTACATGTCATTAGTAGTCTATACGACACTTTTTTTTGCAATAATTCAACGCCAACTCAACGTCCCGTACTGATATGGAATCGCGAAAAGCACGTTAATCCCCATCATCAGTCGTTTATGATGTATGTTTGCGCGTTCTTTGAACCTCTTTGACGGTTACTTGATTCACTTATTGATCGCGCGTATAGTAAATCATTGGTTGTATCGATGAGATAGTGGATTGCGTGGTCGTTGAAGAATTTATTGGCGCAGATGGTTGACTGAGTGTACCATAGCAACCACTCGCAACGAGTTGGACGTGCAAATTTCACGTTCACTCGGTGCGGAATAGTGTGTATTGCCGTGTCATGTATTCGTTGCAAAAAGCACTTTTTACATCTTGTTTTTTTAATATTTTCAATAATTGAGCTTCGTACTACTGAAAGGCGTAAATATACTGCTTTCGGCTCTGTAATTAATTTTTTCCCGAGATTCGTGAACTCGGTTATATAAGTTTCCCCTTTTCGTATACGGTAGTGAACATTCTGCTGCTCCAAAAGCAATTGATCAATCCGTAGCACGGTGAAAGGCACAGATGAATAACCGAGTGAAAGCTGCGAATAAATCGTAATTATTGTGACTCTGCATATCTGATATCGCGCTGAAATTACAGATTCGATAACACGATATGATACTTTAATTCCCCTCCACATAGCTGCGCTATTGAAAACGCGGACCGAGTTGAAACAGGACAATATAGAAAGGAACAAATAGTACATAGCGCGGCTCAGGCCAAACATCGAATAAAACGTAATACTCTAATTCGGTAAATTTGGAATCGCGATGTAATTACGAAATTAATAACACGTAGCGGGGGCTGCGTGGATGCAAAGTTGAAATCGAGGCGGAGGCAATAATTGCCAAGTGTATTAATAAATGCCGCGTCGATAACGCAGATGCGAACCGTGTAATTTCGTTGGGAACGTTAATATCGCGACGAGATTTTAATAAAATCTCGCGCCGTGACGATTCGAGTGACAATCAGAGCTGGGTTGAACACGGCCGATTGTTCTCGCCGGGCTTTTTGTTTGCCCGGCGATCGGTTTATCGCGAATTCTCTTATTTCCGATTTTTCTTTCGAGCAATTCGAGCAGATTGCGAAAAGAATCCGCTACGTTTCCCATCATCGAAGCTGGCCTCTTTGCTCGACGGAGCACATTGTATCGGAATTGGGACGAGATCCCCATTAAAACTCTGCGAACCGACGAACCGTTCTCCTATATCGCCGGCCTCTACTATTGTTCTCTCTGTTCGGCTAACAAACTGTTTCTCCCACTGAATCGTGAACTCTCTCGTGATAGCGCGTCGAGCAGAACCCGGAACGTGACTCGGCTTTAATACCCGCTTCCCGAGGAGAATCGCATCGTGAACGAGCGCATTTACGAAAAATTTCATTCTGGATATTTGTCGAGCAATTTCCTTCCATACGAGGATTACTCGCCGATGACAATTTGATTTCGATCGATCAGAAAAGTTAAATGCGAATTCCTACGCCACCGACTCTTTGTCACTTAAATTGTTTTTCATAGATAAAATTAAAAAGACTACATTCACGGGCATTCAAATTTTTCATTTCCAATTAGTATACCCGAAAATTATTATATATTTCGATAAAATGGAAAAACTTTGATAGAACGTAATTAGCTTGATATGCATCTCGATTGTGATGCTAAATTAGATTTCGACTTATTTCTCGTTCATGATATTCCATTACACGTAAATATTTCTCTGTGAGGGAATCGTAAAATTGATAAAAATATGTACGAACATTTACACGTCGGAGAAAATCCTATTGGGTTAAATCAGATACGTGATACGAATTTATTATGCACTAAAATTTTCTGGATTGTCATCAAGGAATTAAATTTGTAACACTGTCAACCTGTCATTTACCGGTTTCAACGGCCACATTTCAACGTCCGCGCTGGCGAATGCAAATTAACTTCGCTAACTTCATAGATCCGCGACAGTCCAATTACTTTACGGTAGCGCTTTTATAACAAACAGCTGCTTGATATAATATATATGCTTGTAAAATATTATTTTCAAATTATTAGCACAGTTTCACAGGAAGCGTTAATAGATTGCATAATGAATTATGCAACCTGATACTGTAATGAGCGCAAGCTGAATACTGTAATATTTTGAGTGTAACGTTACAAGATACATAAATGAAGAAAGGAAAAGGAGAGAGAGACGGAGAACGGAGTTATTTATAAAGTCCTTGATTCTCCCCTCGTCTTTCGTAGCCCCGTTTTATATTCCTCTTAATCTCATATTACAATGTAAATAACGTATATTACAACGTAACAATCAGATGCATAATATAGATAAGAAAATTTTGTTGTACTATCTTATTTAGAAAACAGCTAGTGGGAATGGAGTCTCTCTTTAACTCTTAAACGTTACCTCGTGAATGGCGTCTGAAATAGCTTCTGTGTTACTTTTAACAACCCCTGATATATCATATCGTAATATTATTCATATTATACACTAATTACCATAATTAATACTACTTGTCTTCATAACAACGCCCATTTTTTTTAATTTTTAATGTCCTTTCACTCTTGTGAACTGTTCTTTTAATCTACAGATTTCTTTTGTTGCAATGGAAAATCTTCGCGAGAAAATATTATTTCGTTATTTCGAATAACAATAAATACATTTGAATAACACAAAAAGTAATACTAGTATACACTTTTACGTGTGGTCAACGCAATGGAGTTACAGATATAGTAAATTTATGATACATATTGTTTTTCAGTATTACCTGTTGAATATTAACTCTCCTATTGTGTTCGAATCTATGTATATGAATCAGTGGTATATTTAAATTAATAAACATATTTCAATTAAATTAATATAATTAGGTTTTTGTATCATCCGATACACCGAAGTCGGATTGCTTGCTGTTTATTTCATCACATATATATTTTAGCTCTATTTATTTTTTATAATTTATTATAATATGCCTGTTTTTGTATTATTTGAAAACATGTTATATGTGTTGGAATATATTACAACATTTTTTATGTGCGTGCGTATGTGTGTTTCTTTTTTAAAGGTGATCAAAATCTGAGAAAGTGATCAACATCTTTTTCGTTGTTTATGCGTATGAACGAAGCGATTAAAACAAGCCCCACCAAAATCGGCGAGGACCCTTTTCTGCAAGTTCGCCAGATTTTATAGCAATCTATATACGACTTGTCAATGATTAAAACACATAATTTTATGAACATAACAGGGGAGCGTTAAAGATATCAGCTTGATTTTATATCACGTTGTAACTCTTCTAAAAAGAAAAGTATAATAATTTTTCTATTCCATTCTAAACAATTACGATTATACGTAAGATATTCCTAAATGAAAAATGAATTCGCGCCTCAAACAAATCATCGGAAACAGAAACACTACCGATACAACGAACGATATAGTAATTTCGGAACAACGCAATATTATTTGCACGATGCAAAGTAAGCTAAAAAGAAGGAACAGTAAGGTAGGAAGGAATGGAGTTACTCGCAGAGAGCTCTCCATTCTTCTCTCGTCTTTCACGTGCTCCTTTCCCGCGAGGGCCATAAACGCAGAAACCATAATGTACCTCCGGCAAATGAGCAGTTAACCCCGATTTAGCCCGCGCTTGCGCGGCCGTCGACCATTAAATAATAAATCAATAACGCTAGCTAATAATACACAGATTTACCAAGGCCCACAAACAAAGATACTCCAATATGAACGATCACAGCTAAGCTGCGGAACAAACTCGAGAAAATCGGAATGTTCGTGATCTCATTGGCTTTGCGTTCGTTCTATGTTCCCTTTCATTCGACTCTTACTATCTGCCCTCGATAACTTGTTCTGTCTGTTCTCTTCTTCCCTTCCTCTTTTATTACTCCCTTTCTCGTCTATATCTGAGACGTAATCGCGATGCTTCCACGGAACGTTTCGACAGCAGCGATTACGAGAAATCGGACGACGTTGATCTGTTTTTCCCGGTGCTCGGGCAATTTCTTGGATTCTTCGATTTCTGCCCCATGCAAATTTACCGTGAATTTATAGAGCCATTACGCAGCGAGCTTCTTTTGCCGCTGATCCACCCTCGCTGGTAGAGTTGGGGATGCTCCTTGATCGATGTTGGCTATATATGTATCTTGACTACATGATACCCTACTGTTATTTATGTATGTTATTTACGAGAGATAGCGATATGTAACATTTGTTTTGAATGTCTTTGAATATTCAAAGGTATCGGTATTCCGCTTAGGGAGAGCTCCCCAATTCTGTTCACGTGCAATATCTTGGTTATCGAATGTAATAAATTATTATGTGTAAAATATTAAGTCTAAATATTGTAAAGTCGAGAAACATTGTAATATGATAACGATGATTTCTTTATATTTTGAGGTATAAAGAAGATTTCGATATTAATTTTGCGTTTTAAGGTCAATTTTGAGAGAGCTTAAAAATAAATATACCATAGTATCTTCATAAAATTCCTGACTTTGTCGAATTTAAACAATTAACCTCCAAATATTCCCAATGCTTCCATTTGTAAAGAAACTGTTGTCCTCATATTATATATTTTGTTAAATCTTGATTTGAAGATATTTCCTATAAATAAAGCGTAGATAAAGATGGGACGCTCTATATAAACAAATTGAATCTCTTCGTTAAAGTTTTATTTCCTTCGCCAACCATTCAACGTGAATCCACATGATAACACTTTTATGAGAAATAATGTTTCGAAGGAGATTTCATTAAACAATTTCCGCGCGAATTTTTCTACGGTGCCGCTTAATGGTCAGCAGATTTTGTCGAATAATGTGACGAGTTAAGAAGAATCGCTGTAACGGGAAGTTGCTAGTTAATTAATATGCCGCTGCTACCCGTTTTCAATAATAATTATACCCTTCCGTCTTTCTGACTTGGCCGTGTTTTTCATCCGAGCATAATCACCGCATCCACAGGCGAAATCCTTGGGTGAAAAGAAAACGAAAAAAAAAAAAAGGAAAAAATGGAGGGAAAAAGGTGCACAGAAGGAGGGAAAAAGGAAGAGAAAGAATGAGAGAAGGGAAGGAAAAAGTTGGCCAGGTTGCTTCGTAGACGAGGTTGCCGGCAATTACGCGAAATTAGCGGACCACCGATATTATTCGATCGATTATCTCGTTTTCTTACTCGGATATTCCGAGCTGCCGATTCGTGAAATATAGCTGGCCATCGTTAACGCGAAACAGCAGATGCGAGGCGCGTTTTATATTCACGAGGAAGCCTATTTATTCGGTTAAGACGTAGCGAAATAGAACGTTGCAATTTCCTGCTTCCTTTCCTCTAATTGAATTAATTAATGCATCTCAGCTTTGAATTTTCTGACAGTGCAACGGTCTTTATGCCTGCCACTTAGTCGTTTTCCTTTGCAGGGAAAATCATCTTCGGTTAGGAGCATGTTCTGGCAACTATTTTGCTGTTCAGTAACACGCAACGATGTCTTTCTCATATTCGTGGGAACAGTTATTGTTATTTTCAAAATCTAATTCATTATCGATTTAAAAAATATATTGTGTTTATGGATGCTTTCAAGCTGTGACGTATGATTTTAAAGTTGATCCCATAAATGATATATGGCAGCTTCTACATGATAAAAATGTCATTAATTTTGAAATGAATAATTTAATCTAACCTTAGCCTAAACTTTAGTGTCGTCTATGGTGATAATTGAGAGATAATAAAGTCTAAACAAATTTTCATAATTAAATTAGCATGTAGATATATTGTGCAAGTTTATGTGTTTGTGGAAAATTTAAAAGTGCAAAAATATGCAAGTATCTGTAAAATAATCAAAAGAAAATATTTGTTATAGTACCTAGTAGGTACAGATTAAGATTCTTTAATTATATTCATAAAACTATAAAAATGCATAAACATACTCAATCTATATATTAACAATGCTCTATGTACCATAGTATATATAAAAAAAATTAAACAAAACAACATCGTTTGGGGAAAATACGTTGTACGTAATTTATATTTGCGCAATAAAATATTTAAAAAAATGACATTTTTACTTCTCAAGAGGTAACATTTCGATTGTGTATTTCGAAAGAAAGTTTAAGAGCACGAGCGGGAAATTTTAGAACTTTGCTGTCGTTTGTTTTTCTTCGGAGACTTTTATCCTCAAGGAATTAAAAATAAAGCAAGCGTGAAACAACAGGAGAGAGTTATTTTCGTGGTCGAGGTGTTAATCCTTAAGGTTGTAGGTCAAGATATTTCCGGCAATGCGCGGCCCTAGCCAGCACCTATGGCCGTTAAGTTATTAATGGTTTATTAAAATGAAATTCAAAGAGTCACGTGCCCGCCACTACAGCACGCTTCCGCTTGTTATAATTTTGGAATTGAGCTACTATTCTACCTAAAGATCAAGCAGGTTTATAAAGTTCCAAAAGAAATTACAAAATATGCAAAGTGATGATTGAAATTAAATAACAATCATAATAATTATATTATACTATTGTATTATGTATTTGGTATATATTCATTTAACATTACAAAAATCCTCTTCTACATTTTTATTGACTCACACTCGCTAATCGACTACAAATAATTAACTTGTGACAAATATGCAGCTTTAAAGTATAGATATATAGAATGAACCATACAATTGCTCCAAGTTATGGCTCTTTTTTTTAGTGCGATTAAAACGCAATCTTAGAGAGAAAAGATGACTGCTGCCGATAATACTACGTCTGTAGAATCATACATGCACCTTCTATACATACAAAAATGCATACGTATTTAACGACTGTATTATTATTTCAAGTAAAAGTTAGATTTACAATTTGTTATGCAAAATTCAATCCTTTTGTTTATATGTACCGCATATAAAAAGTATCAAAACAAAATGATCGCGAACGGATTGACCAAACAGATGGACAAAAGCTCTAATTCAATTGAATCGTTAGAATCAAGCTTAAAGCATAAAAACACCGGAATCCAGACAAGGGTGGCTCAGGAAAAAGACTCTCGAGACAGACGTTATCCGATAAAGGCAATGCTTCTTGTCAAGAGGGACAACTATTAAGCTTTCTATGGTTTCGAAAGCGTATGCATCAGCCATTAACCGAATGGCTAAAGGTCCATAAAATCTGTCCCCCCCAGCTGCCACGGGACACGGAGGCGGTCGCGCTCGAGCGCGGGTGCTTCCTGGAAGGAAATCAGGACCGATTTGCACGGTCGTTTGTCGTAATTCCGGCGAGCACGGCGGTTTGCATCTTTCGAGCGATTGATAAGCTCCTTGGTACAGGAGAGGCTGACATGGATGAGGGTGGTTTCTCGTGCACCTGGGCCCGTAATCGTAAAGTTGGCAGTAAGCCTTGTTTATTGGCTCGGGCCGCTGGCAGTGATCTCTTTTATTTGAGCCACGACCAGCAAAGAAACCAGGGAAATTCCATTTGTGGCCAAGTAAATAAAGCTCTAAATTTTCGCAGGAATTATGCCGTTTTCACGCTTAAGCAACTCCGTCCTCTGTTCGCCGGAGAATTATGTCCGATAGGGGAGAAAGAGAGCCAGAACCCAACGGTCTGTTCTGGCTGGCGTGTTGTAATTGAATCTGCCGAATAAAATACATCTCGCGCTCGCGTGTCTTGAAATTAGTTTAATCGCGTCTCACGACCGATCGCCGATTCGAATTACCGGCGTGCCTTTCCGCGGAGAAAAATCACCGGACGTGGCCCCCCACGAACGATGTAGCCATCTATTATTGGTCTTGTGAACGCAGCGTCTTGCACGCTTGTGCTGTTAATTATCCATCCGATCGTGCAATTCCTTCGGACTATCGGTTTTACTTTTCATAAATTCCATCTTTCTTTTTATTTTCTCAGAGAGATTAATAGGCACTTTGGCTGGAATTGAAATATAATGGAATTATTGTAAAAAGTTATGTGTGTTTGACCAAGGATTATTTGATGACTATACGTAATAGAAATATCGGTTGGTATTAATATAGTATTATTAATCGTTTTTAGTGATTGGAGGTAATAGAAATAAATAAGATTACATTATTTCAGTATCAAAGAATTTTGGAAATATGTATTAATACGATATATTTGTAATAGTATAGGACGATTAATTTTCCCTAATCGAAAACAGTGATCGATCAATTGGATTGAAAATTTTAATAGATTAACGGCTAATAGTGATTTGGAATCGATCATAATACAATTGCGTTCTACGTGTATACATTGTAATCATAATCGTGGATTATTCCGGACTTACTATGCTATTTTAGTGTACTTCATAAAGAACAAGTAACATACAAGTTAAATTATTATATTATATTCAATACTTTTATCATTTGATATATCTTATCATCGTTGTCTAACTTTTCTTTTATTTCTTATCTCATCTACATGTTTACAAATATCATCAAGAAAATTAAGTATAAAATGAGAATGCAAATCATTTTTTAATTTTAGTCCTTTTTTGTTTACTATAGTTATAAAATATACAAAGTGAAATTATATAATATATTACTTACAGGAAATACTGATAGCCTGTTATCGACTATGTTGACGATCAATATGCAATATGCCCTGGAAGCTTTTTATCGAATATAATTGCGCTTGTCGAGATTTCATATCATTTGTTCCATTGTAAATATTTACTTAATATTTTCATTTATTTGATTACCATTTCGAAAAATGTTTTAAACATTTTATAACTGACTGTATGGTGCGCGAATAATTTCTTGTTTCGCTCGTTTTTGTAAAAAAATTGCTTGTTGTTTATTAAAATTTCCCTTCGCTTCGCATGTTTATTTCCATTAGTCACGGTATTAAATTGCTCTCCAGAATAAACACTTTTCCGAGTTATTTCACGTTAACATTATTTATAACATCATTCGTGAAAGAAGAACATATATCATCACTTAAATTTATTTTTCAAAATTTCCTAGTTTACTTTCTAATTAATATTGTTGATAAACAAGATTGCAAACCTTCCACGACATACATTAAATTCCATTTACTTTCCATATATTGATCTCTTCACTTGTATGTTATCTTATTTATTTATATTATTTCTTATTAATTAATTCTTATCTTACTGATAATTATGCAATTCTAGTAAAATATTTACATAATCGTCTATATCACTAGAACTGACGACGACTAAAATAAAAATATGAAACTTGTACCAAGGAAATCAAAACAAAAGATGAGAGAACAAAATGTGTATATTATAATGCAAGCAGGGAAATAAGTTTTTCATATCTACATATGCCTACATTTGACATGAAATTATCCAAATTTTTACGAAGAATTACGAGTTAATCATTTTTTCCTCTCTGGTAATAATTCGATTTATATTTTAATCAAAAATACCAAGTTGTATCCACCGATTAAAGCCGACATATAGAGCAGAGAAAAAAATCGTTTAATTTGCCCGTGCCACGTCACATCGTAAGGTTCATCGTTTCTTTGTTACCTGTCTGGTGACCATTGCAGAGAACGTATATAATACGTACATAACCTACGTCTACGTTCAGCATAAGAATTCACGCTATGCAACGTTATCAACGGAATTCGCAACGTGAGCCGCGATAATCTTATCTGCTAATGCGTACATTGTTGTTGATAATCGTACGAGCTCGTTCGTAGTGAAGTTTCATCGTAAAAAGTCTGGGAAAGATCGCGGTTGTAGCGGAAACAAATCTGCCTAACGCCGTAAATATTCATGCTAACGTTTACGGGTTTTAGAACGTTTACTCGTATTTCAGCGTGAGAAGGAAATATAACTTTGTTCCTCGTGTTGTTGCTCCTGTTGTTCGTGGCAATTGCTGGCGCAGTTCCGATTCGTTTTCATTAACACAATTTATTTATAAAATTCTGAAAAAAGGTTTCTCTTTCTGCTTCTGCCGTTTGATAAACTATTATTGTGTTTTTATCCTTGTCGCGTGCGATAAAAAATTATATTAATGAGTTATAGTTTTTTCTTTCTATGGAGATTGTAATCACTGATTATGCCTTAATAAGTATAATAATAGGTTTTATATTTTGAGAATTTAGTTATTATTAAGTATTTAACAATAAGCATCCTTCTATTTGAAATTCAAAATATTCTTTTTTGATTAACTTGTACATTTATTACAAAAAAATATATATATATATAACTGAATCTCCAAATGTATCGTTTCCATGTTTTTATGACTTCAAATCAATCTTCTTTCCCCCAAAATATATATTTCGTCATCTCGAAAAGGATAAAAGCGTATATAAAGGTAGAAATGAAAACACGATAGTATATTATCTTTAAGTTTATTAGTACGAGTCTGACTTTCTTTTAATCAAATAATTTCGAAGTTTATGAATTATTATTTTTATAATTTACTACAAGCGCATGTGTAGTCACTATAGATAGATAATGTCGCATCGTTGATATAGAAAGCGAACTGCTATTCTATTTCTAGAAACTAGAAGGTAAATAAAATTAAAATTTTCTTACGCGTCTTTTCAATGAAATAAGGATTTCATTACATTGATCTAATATATAATTGATCACCAGTAATCTGTACAACATCTAACTGGTTAAATACGTTCACGTATACCAAGCACGGACAGTATTAAATTACATTTTTCAGTCAGAGAGAGTGCACAATTAATTAAGAATCTTATCATTGGAAACAAATTGCTCTTTTTCCACTCTGCCCGCCATTCCATCGCCTTCCCATACCAGCGAGAATTAATCACTTTCTCTCGTGCTGCTCCCACGGAGGCAGGAAAATCGCTGGAAACGGTGAGAAGCATCGTGAAACGAAACGAAACGAAAGGGAACGAATCGAACTCGATCTCGACACCGATCGAGCAATCATCGTGTACGCGGCTCACTGGAAGTGATCTCGGGATCGCCGTGAGCGTCTTCCGCGTACCGGGAATCCATCGTCGAAGAATGAAGAGAGAATTCTCTCCGCGGGGAGAACTTCGCTGATTTTTTCTCGATCCGAGGCGTTTTCGACGTGCACACCGTATAACGGCTCTCGTTTCTCCGCACGGGACGATTACCCGGCCATGCAATTTATGTCGGCAAATGACTGCAATCTACGGCTGATCCAACGTTGCGAAATGGTTGCCTATTGGTCTCTGTCTGGCTCGTTGCCGGGCCGAATCGCGCGGCCCGCGAGTCCAAACTCGCATGCACAAAAGTGCAAAACAGCCGAAGGAAACAAGCGGTTCGTGATCGGCCGCCGTTAACGTTTCACTTTTCGTGGTCGAAAATTATTCGATCTCCTCCTCGTCTCTCTCTCTCTTCCTCTCTCTCTCTCTCACAGCCCTCCTGCACACTGGACTCCCCACTCTCTGGACGATTGCGCGTTGCTTCGCCCGATAATATCGTGCCGCAAACCTGGCCGCAGATAGAGACCGCTCTCTTCGAACCGTAATGGACACCGAAATTGATCGAACACGAACGATCTTGCGAATGGGATTATTGATTTGTGGCGGCGCGTTCGAGTTGCGCTGTTTTCGTGTCCTGGACCAACGCAGCGGTGAACGAGGCTGAGCTTCGTCTCGATACGAATGCTTCCCGATCGCCCCTTTCGTTACGTGTTCCGCTTGTTTACGCGTTAACCGCGTTTATCGTTTTTTCTTCCGTTCGAGACTGAAACGCGTGGATTCTTGCCGATAGCTTTACGCTTTGGTAAGCGGATTTTTCTTGAAAGAAGTGAATGGCTGCGTGTGGTAAATTGGTTGGATGGTGAACGCGGAGGAATTGGGTTGGTTTCACTTTTTAAACCTTTGTGGGGCTATTTCGAATTCAGACCATGATGCATTTTTTACGGGGTTCTGCATCATATTCGATTTGATACGCGTTTTATAATTGGTATCGTGCGATTTTAAGTCAAAGATATTTTAATAAAATTTCGTATTATATATTTAATGTAATTATTATAATTCCTAAACATTGTGTGGTTTTAGGTATTTTCTTAAAGAATTAAGACTGTATCTACTGCGATAAAAAGAGTATTACGAATTTGTAAAAGTACCATTTGATATATTTTTGAATTCGAAGGTCTATCAATTTAGACTTTTGTAGCTTAATAGAATAATTGATTAAAGTAAGATAAAGTATAAATTAAACGACGAAAGTGAAGTACTTGCAAGATCGATATTTTAATTCTAGATATCCTCCATCTGAAACTAATAAGGTCTTAGTTTATGCACTCTCGGAATGATCTCAGTAGTTAAATTCAATTTTTCGCCCAAGAATTAATAATCACTATTATAACGTTGACAATTGTGAGCTATAATCATAAATCAATATTTTTTGTACGCAAAAAGAATTTGTATGCCAGTGTATTACGTTAACGTGTTTCGTTATTAAATGACAGACAACTGAGAGACGACGAAGATATTTATTTGAATATGAATTAAGTGAGCAGTAAGCTTTTTCCAAAAAGAAATTGTTGATGAAAAGATATTGTTAAAAAAATTAAAAGAATCGTTTTGAACTGACAGATATATGAACGTTCTCAACAAAGAAACGCACGACTGTATGCAGACATTTTGTGTACATTAGAAGCGTCGAGTGCGGTTTCTTTAAAGCGCTAATAGAGGGGGAAGGTACAGTTAATATCGAGACTTCCGGGTGTAAAGCGTGTCCTTTTGGAAGACTGTTCTGACGGCTTGCCAGCAGCATTGCAATTAGTTTCGTTAGAAGTTTGATGACGCATTTATGTTGACGCGCGCCTTACAGCTATAATCTATTTAAAACCCTCATGCTCCAGCTTGATCACGGATCACTGATCACCAACCACAGATTTTTTAATTGGTTAGAAGCGACACTTGAGGTGGTATTCGTGTAGTATCTATTTTCACTGATCTATTTCCACTGCTTTTAGGTCTTTAATAGTATACGATATAACCGATTTATATGCTGATTTATTTATCTTAATGTTACTCGTACATATCATAAGATTGAATAAAATCTAGTTCTAGTGTTTTTTTTTCATTCTAATATGTATAAATATTCGCTTAATGTACTTTCCTTGCATAATATTAGCAATTTTAGAAAATAATAAAAATCTGGGTTATGAAGATTTTAGAAATTCCAAGGTAGAAACGCGTAATGAAAATAGACGTTTTATCGTGCACGCTCTGTATGAAATTCTTCGATATAGAGTATATCCAGATTCGCTAATATCAGTTAATATTTGTCTTGAGTATAAATAAAAAGATGTAATATAATGAATATTATTTGACGGACCAATAGTCCAAATTTACCAAAAGTAATAGTAAAAGTAAGAAATATATAGTAAAGCATGAAAAATACAATGAGACATGAGGTGTGAAAGATTTACTCTTACGATCTGTGTCAATATATCGTTTACAACAACACACACATGATATTGAAATAACACGTATATTTACAAGGATATACAATACAAGATAATTAGATGCAATTCTTGAAAAACAACATGAATTCCTCTTGCCCTACTTTAATCCTCTTTTCCAAAACTCCACTGTTTTCATCTTTAATAGCAACAGGAATAACTTAAATGTTCAATTTAAGGGATACGCCATATACAATGCTAAACCCTAGAACACGATGCGAAACGTTGCAGAGTATCACGAAACGACTTTAAAATCCAATTGGACGTCACCGTTCGTGTTTAATCCCGTAAACGGCAGACTTATCCCTTCGATTTGAAGTTGGATCGCGTATAATGGAGAGACGTAGAGAGAAAAAGAGAGAGAGAGAGAGAGGTGTGCGTCGCGGCGCATCGCATCGGAGCGTCGCGTTCGCGTAGCTTCGTTTTATAGTTAATCGCTCTTTATCGAACCAGTCGGCCGCAGTTTCCGCGTAAATTATTGCTGTCATAAATTTATCACGGAGCGGTAATTATCGGGGTGAAGCCATCCGTCGGAATGGCCGCGAATTACGAGCCAATTCCAATTGGTACGCCTCGGTATATCTAGCGTTGCGGCCTGCCTTCGACGATTTATCACCCGTGATCTTCGTTTCTCCGCTTCTCCCCCTCGCGCCACCCGCTCCTCTCCTCTATCCCTTCGCCTGCCATCGCGTTTAACAATTTCGATCGCTTTACGGATACTCCGCTCTCGGATACTCGCGATTGTTTGCCTGCACAATTACGCCAGACGACTGGAATACCGCTGAAACGATTATACGAACGTGTTCGAAGGAGAATCAAATAAATCTGAACGTTCCCCTGAAACGTAATCTCCAGTCTTCGTTGTGTATCAGCATTCGATGAATCGTTGCGTAAACCTCGCCAGTATTCCCTTTGTACGCCAGCGATTCGAACGATGGTATGAAGCATCGTTTGGGCAAGTTACCTGAATTCTAGCGGCCTGAATTCAATCAATCTGAGATATAGGTATGTAACAGTTTACTCGACTTGAGATGTCCTCTCAGATTTTTATTTTGCTGTTCTCATTGAGGAGTTCTCTCTTGCGGTTCTTCTATGTGCTCCGAAATGAACGTTATATTTCAATAGATGTTATTAAAATGTAAATAGCTTTCGAATATTTAGTTTTATTATTCGATATAATTTTTCACTACCTTTTCTGCGTTCCATGCTTTTCATGAATAAAACGTTCTAACGCAGTATTATGTAAATACTGTTGGGGAAAAACTTTAGACGCATATAGCACTTCATCAAAACAAGCAAAAAAGTGTCAAGCGGCATTCGGTTCAAAAACTGCATGTTTCTGAGTTGCGAGATGTTTTTGCCAGTGAGACATTACCTTTGCAACATAAAGTACGTTCGATATGTCCCCAGTCCGCTTCAACGCACACTTTGACACGTTTTCTCATAGAAGCGCGCACACGTTGAATGAACCTCGGCATTTCTTTTATCTCTTGGCAGCAGATTTCTTGGATCAACTGCTGTTCGTTGTAATGAAGCAACTGGTTTATTATACGCTATACTTTCATTCACCAAACATCTCGTAACTTCGAAACTAATGGTTTTTGAACTCATGTTAATATAAGACGTCTTTGCTTGTTCTGACGAGTACCACATGCTCTTAAAGCTTTTCCCCGTCTTTTTCTACACTCTGTATATGTTAATATATATTAATTATAAAATACTTTAGAAAACATGTCTAAAAGGATATTTTACAAACGTGAAAAAGAAACGAATAGAACAGTATAGTTAAATAAAATTGAAGTTTGCTTAGCTATTTTTTGATTTGAAAGGAACAATAATTGAGGACGTATGCAAACAGGAAAGCAACTAAATCTCTATAGTAAATACGTTAAAAGCAAACACATTTGAGGCTGCTTTAAGACACGAATAAATTTATTAAGACGCGAATTCAGAATCATTTATTCATTGAAGCATAACTTATAATTATTGAAAACTTCGTGCAACTTAATGTTTCCAGTAAAAAGGACGTGGGTTACATTTACAAACAATAATAAGAGACCATTAATTAAAAAATATTACATTAATATTACATTTTATTTTCCCTATAAGTGATATTATTCTTTTTGAAATACAAAATGAAATCGTCGTAAGCAAAGAAGAGCATTCGAATTTTCTTCTATCCAAGAGATCATGTCTTCCTATGAATTCAATTATTGGAAATTCTACCGTGTATTACATCGCATCTTTCCAAATACGTGCACAATACCCATACTCTTGAAATATTTAACAAGATTTTATCATCGTTCGGTCTTTCCAGCGTGCTATGCAATTGATTTTCAAGTCATGAATTGCAGCATTATGGAAGAAAGGATTCAGCTCGCCTTCCCACGTTCTGTCCCGAAGACCGCGAGCAGTTGTGGTTTCAAAGAACATGTGGACGCGTTCTGGCGCGCGTACATGTTACCACGGAAAAGTTTGTATGAAGGGTAAACTGTTCATAGATCGTAGATAAGTATAGTCCACGCGCCAACGGCATTCCCAACCTCAGATACATGCACGGACACGAGTCTCGAGGGTTATGGGAACCTGACCGTTCTAATGTCACGTCTTGTCAGCAGCACGCGTGTAATATTGTTGGTCAAAGGATATTGCGACCTGAATATGAAAAACGTGTTCACCACCTTTCAACTTATTCTGCTTCGCGCATACGTGCGTTAAATTAGTCCTATAAAACGAGATTGAATTAAAATTTACAGACGCGACGTGTCTTTGCTTTGAAACATGTTGACTGACACCGCAAGTCAATGTTGTATATTGTAAAGAGTTCTTAAGTTATTTGGATTCAGGGAATTTCCAGTCGATTGTTATTTGTACACGTGACAGCAATAGCGTTATTACTTCCTGGATTCCAAGTTAAAGTGAAAAACTCTGATGTTTCTTTCCTCGTAAGAAAGTATACTGCTAATCGTAAAGATTCAAGACTTCAAGCGATACCTAGAATTGCATGCAACATTCTACGTTTTTCAATTATTGTAGGATTAAGGTAAGGGGCCCTTATCTCTTCAAATCTCCAACTTTAATTTGATTATAGAAAGATTTTAATATGCAAATTGCGAAGAACGACCTATCTTTCACCGTGTTTCTATATCGCTATAAATAAAATGAGCTATACATTTACTTTATGAAATTTCTTACGCGTATCATTTTCATTAATCTTCTGCTGATCTTGGGGAAGGATAAGAAGAGTAATTTATGCGCAAATACAATTACGAAAGAATAATTCGTTTTTGTCTATCTGATTGATTTAATCGGTCCTGGAATGAGTTGTTTATATCATAAAATTGTTTTCATTATCATAACGGTTTTTTGTTATTACAGTAGGGTACAATGTTGAGTAGGTAAAGCAGCTTGTTGATCAAACCATTTATATCAAGGAATAATACCTATGTTCATATTTCACTGACCTTGCTCCCATAAAATTACTACAGCGGAACGCACCTGTTATTCTATATGTTTTAAATATAAATAGTTTCTTACCTCATTTTACGCAATTTTCATCCTTGTTTTAAGCATCGTACATTGAGATATGATCGAAGATAATGCAATCTGGAAATGTTCCTGGTAAAAATGTGCAAGAGAAATATAGCCGTTAATTTAATTATGTTACATTAAAAATTGTAATAGATTTTTTTTCAGGTGTTAAAAATGCACATGAAAATAATATTCTTCTTTTTGCTATAATATGATAGGAAAAGAAATTCTTTATATATTTCTGTCCGTCTCTCGTGACTCGCTCGTCTGTTAGCATTTTTTCTTCATCTCGCAGATACTTCAATTTAAATGAGCGTAACTTCCTTTAAAAATAGGAAACTGTCCTTGCGGAAAGAATCATGACAAATCGTACAGTAAACAACGGGTACGATACAGCTTCAAGAACAAGAATG
Organism: Bombus terrestris; assembly: GCF_910591885.1. Classification (NCBI taxonomy): domain Eukaryota; kingdom Metazoa; phylum Arthropoda; class Insecta; order Hymenoptera; family Apidae; genus Bombus; species Bombus terrestris. The sequence goes on along the minus strand of NC_063272.1, from coordinate 11,388,153 downwards.
ATTCGACAAGGTCTGGGGTGGAGCCCGAAGGGTGGGTGGCATCGTAAAAGCTGATGTTGGTTTCGTTGGTGGCAGAATTCGCTTTACGAGGACAAGCAGCTTAGCCAGCCTTTCCAACCGATATAATTCATCCACCGTGCCTCTTTACTCTGTGCAACATGCCTCGGCGCACTTCACGTGCTAACTGAAATTGGGAGGAACTCCTCACAACCCTTATTTATGGAATCACAGCTGTGTTGTTGAATCCGTTGTCGCGGTTTTATAGGAAAATAAGTTACCGGTCTCGCCGTTGCTCGCGATATCGACTCCTGCGTCACAAAATAAAAAGATTTATCTTTCCACAAGAATATTATCAAATACCTGTTTATCAGCTGCTACTTAATTGTTTTATATCACACAAGAGAAGTTTTATTATCATTTTTATTAGTCATATAGAAGTTAATTTTAATTTTTTCGAACGTTAAAAATCTTTCTATCTGTTAATAAGAGCGAGGTTAGTATAGAATAATTAACGCATTAAATTGCAGTTGCTGACGCCGTACATAGTAACCTTTATGTCCTCTCATGATTAATAATAGGACACATCAATTATCAATAATGCTGAGGAAATAAGGATTTCTTGTATTTGTTTCAAATAGGTAATAATAACAATTAATATAAAGTATAATATTCGAAAGCTAACTTTCCAAATGCTTGTCCTAGTCTTAAATGTAGAACCCTGTAGTGTTCTAGATCTCAGTAAAATTACCAAGCGTGAACATGTTAATTATTTTGTGCTACTTTCAAAATAAAGTACACGCATCGTGCTGATTGTCTGGAGAGGAGAAAAATTCGAAATTTGTAATATCACGGGTAAAATAATTTCTCCCCTGTATAAGTCCTGAAATATAAATATTTCCAAATATACTACTTCTAATAAAAATATCGTTAGATATAAAATAAATTCAATCGTCGTAGACATCCACGTTATATGGATTATTTATCGAATCGTATGCACGTTTTCATATTCCGTTACAGATTTTCTTCGTGAAAATGTTACGGCATTATCTATGATACAAGCTTTCCTCCATTCTTAGGCGAGGGAGGTTATGCGACCACGTGGAGAATTCTCCACCCTCGATTCTTATTTTCTCTGGTAGTCGGGAATCCAGTCTGGGTCTATGGTTCCGTGAATGTTGATACATCGCCAAGGATTTTGCATTTCGAATCCGGGATAAGAGGGTGGCATGGAAAAAGTCTGCTTTACGAACCCCACAAACCTGGCTTCATCCTCGAATAGACTTGCGAGAACGTATGCATTAGAATCAAGTGGAGATATGAAATTTTAGGTAGAAACGTAACAGACTTTGATTCTTTTCTCCCTTATTTTATGTAGATAACCATTTATTACGATTATCGTAGTAAAAATTCTTTTATTTTATTTTATTGTAAATTACGAATAGGATATTGCTAATCCAATAAAGATTCTTTCATAATTAAATTCTCTTTTATAATTACAGAAATACAGTCGATTGTATTTATAAAGAGATTCTGTAATGTATATATCTTCTTTTGATATAGATATTTTTTGATATCATAAATATTGTAATCTTCGGTTACTTTAGAATAGACTAAATCATCAAGCAGGTAAATCCAAGTTGTTAGCTTCCAATGTTTCTCGACAAATCCAATCCGAGGTAAATTAACAACCCGAGTAGATAGCAAATTTGTCTTACCGAGACGGAAAGTAATTACTCGAATTTTCGTAGTTGATCAACCACGCTCTTAATTACTGTGCCAACTAGTTCACTCAGATAACAGATAACAACAGAAGGTTTGCATACAATCTCGATGCTTTCAATACTATTTCATTCATAATGTAGTTACGCATATTCTCCATTACAAATTCTACATGTGGCAAGGCACTTTGATTACTATGCCAACTTTAATAATAGTCTGAATATAACTCCATTTCCATTATAGATATAGAGAAAGTTGAGATAATTCACCAGCAACGTAAGGAAGAAGTCGTATCATTAAAAAAATATTAATTTAATGCAACATGTATCCTTAAGTTGATTCTGAAACAGTTCACGGTAATTAACAGTGTTGATTATCTTGGAATAATTCCCAGTGAATTATATAATTACATGTCTTTCGTCTTTATTCAATTAAGAGGTGTATACAAAATTCTAATATCAATCATGTGAAGATCTGAAACTCGTAAAATTTGTGTTTAGTATGGTGTGAATATGTAAACAAATACCTTATTGTTTTCCTTTATTTATACTTATCCATAATCCAGATATAACTCAAGCATATTAACAAGATTTCTAAATACTAATGAAATTTGATTTACGCGAATATACTGATCGAACCTATCTATAGCGTAGATTACAAACTGAAGTAAAAAGGTTATAATCAATATTCCTTTTCTTGGAGCAAACGTTCTGCTTACAAAGACTCTAACTTATTGGAAATTATAAGCTACATGTTACGTGTATACACCACATATTCAGCCCCAAAATCCTCAACCAAATACACAATTCGACCATAACTCAATCTCAGTTGCCAATCATCTCGTTAGAAATACTTCGATAAACGTTTGCCATAGCTAACTCACTATTCCATCACTCGTTCGAGAATCCGGCCTGAATTTCACGCAATGTGTACACACAACTTCAGCTAACTTCCTGCAGAAGGCTAATAATAATCCGCGACTAACTCGCGGCGAGAGTGAAAATATGTATTTCATAATTCATAGCGGACGTGACAAAGGGTGGAAAGCAGACGCGAGAAGGGGCTGGTGGTGGGCTGGCAGCACGGCGAACAAATCGAATTCGGCGCAAATTAGCGCGAACGTGGGTGCGCGAATTCGTCTTGTTGTCACGAGAAATAATTGCCAGGAGGATTCCTATGGACCGGGATCGGACGGGAAAGGCGAGCCTTCCCCCGAGGTTATAATGCCGGGATGAAGCGCCCGAGGTTATTAGTTTAGGAAGCTGCAAAGTACTCTGAAACAAAGTCTCTCTGTCCCTCTACAAGGTAATCAATATACAAACGGGCGACCCTGCCTCCGTTTCAGCTCGTTGATTCAACCCGAACCGCCTGGCGAAGATCCCTTCGTCGAATTAGTTGCTTGCAAAGCATCGCTGTCGGGGATTCGACGTCAGAGAGCGATAGGTGATAAACCGTCTTTCCGTTCGACGGCCTACCAGAGACCAGACCTCGTCCTTCCCTTCACGTTATGACGGCCGTGTTTCCAGATTAATTGCGGAATTTCAATTACTCCCAGCCTCTAGACCGCGCCAAATGAAAATGCTAACGAGATAAAAATGCAACGACGCTTAATGCCGGGAGATTGAACGCGTTAATCGCGCAAATTGTCGGCCGAACGATGTTACCAACGTGAAACGCAGAGAGACCTTTGACTACGCTTAATGCGAAACATTTTATGCAGCTTTGCCGGATTACGTCTTCCGAAATTTCGTTTGCTTAAATACGGCGAAATAGGTCAGATGTTGACGACGCGTAAAAATGATTTATACAGATGTTGATATTCTACGGTGTTTCTGTTTGGATAGTAATAAACGAAACAAAGGATCCTTCTATTGTATATTCTAACTAGAAGGTTGACGGATTACGAATGTTTAATTAATATGTGTGAAGATCACAGGGCAAAGATACAACGAGTCACGTTTTTTGTTCTTCGGAACAATTGCAAAATCCAATGTTAAATACATACATACATGATACACACTGAAAATAAATTTTAGTCACGTGTCTCTGAAGTTTTTGGTCGTCTTTATTCAAAAAAAGGAACAGAGTTAATTAGCGAGTATTCGTTAAACAATTAACAACGAAATTTTTTAAATTCGAAATGAATTAGTTCTAAATTTTAATATATAAATATGTACATGTAAAAGGAGTCAAGAAACATGTACAAAGAATTTTTATAAATTCACGAACATCACAGATTCACGAAGAAAAAGGTGCAATACATAAAATTGATAAATTCGACATTAAAAAACGATTATGGTAATTTCTACCGAAGAAACGATTCGATTAACAAGATTAAGTATAAAAATATTAAGAAAAGAACTACAAATTTCTGTGAAGGAACCGTAGTATATAGAAGTCGTAACTCTCAATCGTAAAGCACCCTTTGCAGAAAATTTGCCAGCAATCCAAGCGATGCAATAACTCGGTCCCCTTTACGAACATCGATAACCGTTTTCATTTCACAGGGCCAGTTAGAATTATCGGTGAGGATCCCCTCAGTGTAATTCGTTGGTCGCTCAGCAAACGTCCTCGAACCATTACTGTCCGGTCTCACCAAACAAGCGATGTCTGTAGGTAATAAACCGTCTCCTTCCAGCTCATCGACGCAGCCGGTGAAATTATGAAACGCCTATTTGCCGCTCCCCTCGAAACATCGACTCCCTCGTTCACCGCTACAGCTTCTTTATGAGTTGGTTAATTTATCTTTGATATCGCTCGTTGGCTTTCCTCCCAATGCTGGAAGTATGGCGCAGAAACACGATTGAAACTTCGCCCAGGGAAAAATAAGAGAAGACGTTTTAATTTTCGTACCGTGTTCCGTCTTCTCTTACTTATCCCACCTACGTATTTACAACAAAAATATTCGTACACTTACGTATATCACGCGTGTTATATAAAAGATCTTGACATTTCATTAGAGCTATAACGAGACGCGATTGCCAAGATTATATTGGGGAGATTTGTATCTAATCTGAAAATATACATGGAAGGACAAGATACGTATTTACTGCAAACTTATATTTAGTACAGAAATTAGTATATTCGTGATACGAATATTCATTTTAAATCATATAAAAAGTATTAAAGATGGTCCCATTGTATATTGAAATTTATTAATATTGTGTACGATTGCCTGTTTAAATATTTAAATGATTTTTCATCTCTGCATGGTATTGTACTAAATATCTTATAACTTGCATATACAATTTTCAGAATTGTCGAAAATTCTATGTAATCATGATAGGTAGGTGTCATTACAATACTAATAAAATTTCAGACTGTTTCGTACAACACAAGTAATATATTCATAAAAGATGTCGATGAGTATATGAATACTTTCGCGAGTCACTGTACATGTAACCTTCGATAAAGAATTTTATTTAAGGATCGTCTTTCTCATCTGTCGTGCAATATATTGGAGTTAGTAATGCATACTTCTTTCTTGATACTTTCATTGCCTCGATTGTAAAAGATTTCTATGGACGACCGTGTATGCTTTTTCAACGTCTTTGCGTTTCTCTTTTGCCTGGTACGCTACTGCTTCGTTTACTAACTTTTTATCTTATTTTGTTACAGTCCAAGCAGCACAGCGCTGGGTTCGCTGGATCAACTGAAGGAGTACCTGACAACAGTGGGAACCTGCAAATGCGGTCTCGAGTGTCCGCTAAGACCTGAACAGGTCTTCAACTTCGACCCCAAGGTATGTTCGCAGTCATTTTTATTTGGGCTCAGTCACGATCGTTTCACGTATACCGTGCCTGTTAAATTGCTGCAATTATTGTCGTACGAGCATACGCGGCGGCTGTTAGTCATTTCAAACATCGGCATATTGTTCGAAGGCTATTTTCATAAAGAACTGCGCAAGCTTTATTTAGAGGCGAATCATAAGTTGCACGCGTATTGTGACCGATTCGATGAGCATGAAATATAGGTTGGAAAGAAACATTCACATTATAATTTTCTTTCGATGTTAGAGGCTCTGCATTATTGCTGCATCAGAGCATTCCATTCACGCTACATTATTTGAATCTATAATATTAAATATCAAAGCAATTAAATGATAACAAACGTTTTGAGATTATCTATTATGCAATTTCTACTAGATCAGAGACAGATTATTTAATTTTGAAGCATGCTGAGGCAATGCCATTGATAATCTTCAGCGCGTCAAATATAGAATACAAATTAAAAGGAAATAGTCTAAGCCTAAATGATTTTTGCGAATCACGTATGGCTCAGCAATATCGATTAAAAATTAAAGTAGAAAGCTACAATTAATATTCGATATGCAATCACAATGAAGGATAGGTAGAAAATTACTGAAATTCTCGAACAGCACTTTCACTGCAGTATCTACATGTTTAATGAACCGATCATGATATACTGTAGAAACCAACGAAAATTCCAAATTCATCAAGCACATATTTTAAATACAATTTCTTTTTCTGGTGCAATCGAACATTTTTCAAATACATTCGCGGAAAAAGGGATAATTTCCGTTGGCGGAATCGATATCCATCTTGGAGACGTCCTTAAGAGGCCGACCGCGATTTAAAGCAGCGGTCGATGAAACGCAATTTAAATAAATCAGCCGTGTAGTTTGCGACAAGAAGTCCGAATGGAAGAAACGAGGCTCGTAAAAAGCGCGGCGCGTACGTCGATGCCTGTCGCGAGTAAATCGCGAGTCGTGTAGCAAAACGACCAACGATGTTCTTGTCGTAATCTGGCCTGAGAAATCTCCGTGGCCGACGTTCCTCGTGCAATGAGTCAATACTCGATGTTGCGCGAGCGATGATGCTGTGTAAACGCGCGCGTGCAACGTCCGGTGAAAGAGAGAGGCGAAGAAGCGTGTAAAACGCACGGCAGACTGGCTGGAGAGCCGCGTCGAATCGACGATGCTCCTTTGGAATTCATTTCGCGTTTTCCTCGCGAACGATTCCATCGTCACGCGTCTCGCGCTAGTGAAAGTCTATGGGATGCATGACTCGTTGCAGCACAGCTACGCTTAATTGCGCTCAGTAGTCGAACATTGTTTGTCTATTTATCGGGTGTCTGTGGAGATATCATTAAGTGCGCGAAATGTTCACGTCGAATGCGTGGAATACGTGCAAATGGCGTTAGGCAAAATATTGAAAAGCTAACCGAAGAATGGAACAGGACTGACGAACTTCCTTCATTTTCTTAGGTTGTATTATACGTTTCATAAGTATCATAGTACTCGCATGTATATTTATTTATACGTATCAAGACATCTGGTCTCCTAGATAATACATAATATAATCCTATGTTTTTAAAGCTTATTGTATGTACATAATGTAAACCTTTCCACAAACAACAAAAGGATACTGTACATCAACACGACACAAACGATACGATTCGTCGTACATAAATAGACTGGGAATGTTTATGCGCTTCTGAAAAATTTACGAATTTTGTGCGAACGAAATGTACAAAATGTCTAGAGAAAAATATGTAGCGTAATATTTTACAGATGAAAGAAAATCCTATTTAAGTTCCCTTTGATTAATTCTTTTTATAATGATATGAATTTGTATAAACATTCAGTCTATTGCGAAACAATTATCTGTCAGCCAATAAGAAGAACTTCGTACATCACTTCGAACCAGCTTGTCGAACTATATTATTACTTACACCGCGGATTGTTATGTATTTATTGGAAATTTGATGCAAAAATCACGGAATGCATATAATATAAAGAATGCATATAGACGTATAAAATAGTCAAACTATAATATTCAGTAAATAAACCAATTGTCTATCATAGTTGCTTTTTTGTAATTAAATATAAATATCCGTAGTCTAATTATTACCACCGTTAATCCTCTGGAGGTTGTGTCAGACACGTCGCATTGACGAACTCGTCGAGAAGGTCTTAGAATTCTGAAAAATTCGGTCTCGTTCGAAGATCCCTTTACCTCAATCATTTTACTAATTCTAAGCAAAAACCTTCTAACGAATTGTTCTGACTGGCTCGGAATACGAAAGGAACAGGATGATAGAATAGCAAAAGAAGGAGTTGGTCCGTCAACAAACGATTACTCCGCAGCGAGTTAACCGGTTAACCGAGCGTAATTATCATCGGCGCGCCAATAAGTCCCGAAGAAGCTTCGCAGACCAAGCATTAACAACGTTAATTTGGGAGGCACACGGCGGCGCATTGGCGCACAAATTAAAAATTCACGAAACGGGACAAGAGGGTGGTTGAAGAATAAGCCAAAGCGCCCCGACAGACGGGCGAACGCGCTCATCAGTTTTGTTTAATTATTCCAGTAGCATGCGACGATATACGAGGAAAACGTATAATTATCCGTACACCTGCTTGCTAACCGCTCACTCAGCCGGTGCTTACCATCCCATTGCGTATGTACTATCTACAGTGCGTTAATGCGTTCCTTAATTAAACTTTATCGTGTAGCATCGGTCTACGGGAATTCATAGAAGCATCGATCCGAGTTGACCTGTCGACAACACGACGATCAACGTGCTAATAATTAATAATCATTTGCATATCTCTGACATGGTGGCGTGCTTACAATATAATCTCCAGCTGGGTTTATCACTTTATCGACCAATTATCGTTGCCTCCAGTCATTGTCTCGCGGTGACGATTTCGCCTGATCTCTCTGCGCCGAATTATCGATCACTCTGGGAGTAATAGCTTTCGATTAACAGCCCAGATTGTTACGTGTGTTTCCGTGCATGCCAATAAAGATATACTCGCCTGAAATTTCCGTGATGTTGACGCGCCTCGGTACGCTGATATATGCTCCGCAGGCATTTCACATGCTCGTGCGTTGCGTAGTTGGATTTCCGAGTTAAGTGACGGTGCAGTGATCTTTTAAAATACTTGAACACTTGGAACGTTAGTTCTTGAAGTTCTTGAATATCTTTCTCTCTCTCTTTTTTTTTTTTTTTGATAGAGATGTGAAGGAGTTTGGTAGGTTTATAAAATAGTAACGGCAATTTCCTATCTCGTGGAGCAAAAGTTTCAATTCTGAAACGAGTTTCTTAAGCTTTCCTTTTAAAAACAAAATTTTAAGTTGATTTTATAAATCTGGCATTCCCCAAGGTGTTCAAGTTCCACATTCCAAACGTAAATTTATTGCGATGCGGTATCGATCGACTGTGTCTGTTGGCAACTGCAAACAACATTATCCACGCTAATCACGAAGGGTCCGTCATAAATTAGACTCGTCGACGTTACAATTTCTATTACGTATGCGGCAGTAGGCGATTCGTCTCGCGAGACGAATTCTCGTCGCGTAACCAAGAGGACTGGTCGCTTCTGGCAACGGGCCGGCCAGATTGTATCTGTCTCGAATCTGCAATACAAACTCTCTATCTAGCTGTGTACAATGAGACTGCCAGTCTGGACATTGTATGATTTGAGGAAAAAGAGTAGCAAGGTACGTGCTACAAAATTGGCAACCATCAGGAAAAGAACCTCCTAGTTCCCTTTAGAGCGTTTCGTACGCTTTTAGAAAAAATATAAAATTACTATAATATATATATCAAATATAGAAGATATATAATCAAATAAAATATAATAACAGGTTAACACTAGTGAATTGGTCTTACGCGACTTGCAGTCAAATGTTTGAAGTACTAAACACGAGTATGGAATAGAACCTAGTAAATAACAGGTTTTCGCTGGTAAAGTGGTCTTATGTGCTTGGATTTAGGTAATTCACTAAACGAGATTTTATCATAGATACATATCCTAATAAAAATTTGCTATAATATCACAAACTTTATTTCACAAATGAGTATGTAAAAAATATTCTGCCCTGTAAAGTTTTTATTACTTAATAACTAACTTCTAATTGCATCTCTTTGAAGTAAAATGATATGCATACATAGAAAAACGCTAACTTCAATGTATTTTAAGGCACAGAGTTAATCGCTTTCAAATTATCCGCTTAAATTCCTACAAGTACTAAATACGGGTTCGTTGAACGCATTAAAGCAATAAATTCAATGATTCGATAAAACCACTCATAAACCCGTCTCCTTACAAACGGTCGAGTCGCGACCATTTAAGTCTTCATAAATCCATGGAAAGAAATTCAACGTATACACTATGGTTGCATAGGAATTCAGTGAACCACGAATTCGCTTTCCCTTTTCCTCGTCCATCGACGTTGCGTTATTATATCAACGTCGAATTAATCAGGCATCGTGTGCATTCACGAAGAGAGCCAATCGAACCAATTAAAACGAGCCGCATCGGTCGTAAGAACGAAGACTTAAAAATTCGCGGCTTCGACGAAAAATATCGAATCGATGGTATCGGGAGCACCGGGAACGGGCTTTCTGTTCGCGAATACCCAATTACAATGGTCAGACACCGTAACTATCCAACAATCTGAGCACCATATGTAGGAGACAGCCTTAACGTTTCCCCGGGAACCTTTGATTCGGCCCGATTCTTTATCGGGCCACCGGTGTTCCTGTCCAACGTTCTCTCCCTCGCGATGCTCCTTTTGTAGCAGCCGACGTTTCCGCCTATTGTTGCGTGTACACCGTGCGGAATCATCGAGCCACGGAGCGATTTCTCAGTTTCCTCGTAGGTAGACACAGACCGTACCAGAGCGAGCAAAGCGGAGTGCGCTCTCCGTTCGAGCAGGAAGTTTGCACAGAGGTCTGCAGCTTTGCTCTACGAAACGTTTTCGGTGGAATCGTATCGTAGATGGAGTTTGCACGGAATAGGTAACGTTGGACAAATTATTGAAACGTTAGACGAATTGCTGAAACGATCCATTGTACGCATCGTGTCGACGAAAGGGGAGAATGGTTTGAATTAAAACAGAATCGGTGATCAGTTGGTGAATGAAATCGTTCGCGGAGGAGCTACCGTGAATAGACGGCATTGTTTCCGATTTGGATGGAGGATGTACTAGATGAAGGCTAAGATCAAGAGTGTATCACGGATTAGCGTTTGAGTATGTTGAATGAAAAATTCATTGCGTATGTATTTTAGAGGCCTTGGAATAGTCTGACGCATCGAGTACTGAGGCACTTTTGATATAAATAATTGTTATCGATGGTGAGGAAATATTCTACGATGTAAAATACTTGATATATTATGATAAATATTCTCTCTATATATTATGATAATTATTTGTGAAGATAGTTGAAAGGAAAGGAAAAATAAATTATTTCGATAGAATTGATACATTAGAATTTGATAGTAATATTTTCATACGTGTAATACGTGTTAAAGAGTTTGTCTCGCTGGAATTAAAATATAAATAGTTACAACGCAAGTTTGTTCAGCTTTCGTAACTCTTTTTGAAAATACATGATCTTATTTTTGCAGTCATATCAACGTGCTATTCGAAATTAATTAAATTGCTAATTGCTTTCACGAATAAAAAATCAAATTAATAACAAACACTATTTCTTTTTTACAACGATATATAGTTATTTCGACGTGTCGTAACTATTACCATTTTCATCGAAAAGAGAAACATATTTGACGCGTGACATAAAGTTTAAGTTACTCGAAATTGAATATATCAAAAATACACATGTATCACGAGAACTTGTATGGTATTTAATAGAATAACAAATCTGCAGAAGCTATTTACAAATATCTTCATTATGTTCCATAAATATTCGAGATGTATTACTTTCAAAAACACGATCCCTAAATACCTGGAAACAACAGGAGCACCATAAAAATACCAATAGCTTGGAAACAAGGTATCTCGTACTGAAATCGCACCTGAAGTTATGCCCCGTCTTTCACAAATTGCTCTTCGCAATGACTACAAATTGCCTTTTAGCACTTGGTGCTAATACCAGTTACATCACATTAAACATCCGTCAAGTCGGTTTATCTTTCAACTTGGGTTGTAATTCATACGCGAAAACTTTACCGAACTGTATCGTATTATTACCTTGGAAACAACTCGTAAAACGTAGAAACCGTAAAACGTGGTCGTTTAAATGTGTACTAACAATAAGTTTAACGTTTTGGCTCGATGGTAAAAATTGCGAAATCCCGGCGGTCGCGTCGACAACTTCCTTGACAGCAGGCATTCGCGTTGAATTGCATTTCTGGAGTCTGCAGCCGTAGCAGCACGGCTGAAACGTAAACGTGGCGAACAATTCTAATCTCGCAGACTGACGGTTCGACAAGGTGCTGTGCACGTCGTTGCCGCGAGTCCAAACACACGAGATGGCTCGCTTCTCTTCAGAGGAGTTAGTTTATGGAGTTGTTGCTATTCATTATCACCGTCACGGGCCCGAATGGCTCGGCTGTGTCTCGACGGATGTATTAGCGAGTGCTTAAGCGAACGCACGAGTTACACCATGACGTTAACAAAGGGTAACCGAGCACCCTTTTATTACATCGAGCTCGTCTTGTTTAAGCCCGTGCGTAAGTAATTTGCTTTAATGAATTTGCATCCTCTCCCGTTGCGAGGCGCACGCGTACGTCGTTTTCTTCATTCTCTCTCTCTCTCTCTCTCTCCCCCTCTCTTTCCCTTTTGTGTTTTCTCGCGAGCCTTGGGTCATATTGGATTAGCAACGTCTTCGAAAGGCAGTCTCGATTTATGACCGACTCTTTGTTATCTCGCGAGATAATCGACGAAGAAAATAATGCCTGCCAAAGCGACCTTTGTCTATGGTACTCGTGACGTGAATGGATCTTGGGTGTTGGATCTTAGCATTGAAAACGTCCAAAATAGAAGAAATTGAGTTTGGCTTCATTATACGAACAGTTGGTAATTATTCACTACGTCTAAACAATTATCTTCGTCTGACTTTATAAATTATAGTCTCCAATTTAATCATCATTTTTAAAATTGTTTAGCTACTTTTAAATGACGCTAAATTTTATATTTATAAATTATTATTTCGCTACGATCGCCGCTTAAACTTTCAAACGCTATCCCTGAACGTCGATCAAACGATAAACCAGAATTGGAGGGAAAAGCGCGACAAAACGGGCACGAAATTACATCGCCGCGTCGGACAAAGAGGCAACTTTTCGCCGGGACGACGCGATGCGAGAAAAAGGTAAGCCAGCATCGAATTACTCAACCCCTTCTGCATGGTCGAGCACCGTTCTGCAAATTCCATTGAATTCGAGGCACGACTTCCGGGTTCGCCGCGTTTCAAAGGTGCACGCCCTTTAAAGCGAGTCGATTTTTAATTTTCAATCGAGCGCTGAGCATCCGTCGCCGATTAATTCCCTAAAAGAGGAGACAGAGAGAACAGAGAGAAGGCGATGAAAAGAGAAGATAGAGATAGAGAGAGAGAGAGAGAAACATAGCGTGGAACGAGAACAAGGTATGACTTTCGTGGATAAGACGACGAAGCCACGGCACAAAAGAGCCTCCGCCTCAAAGAGCGGTCTTTGTAATCGACTGGAGCCATCGGCAGGGAAACGAACTTCGCTTGTACAAAGAAAGTAATCTTGTACGGTGTCTCGGTGGAAAAGGATCCAGTCGTTGGCTGGCTGGCTGGCGAACCGCACAAAGTTTTCGCTGGGAAAAAGAGAAAACGGGACCGAGGACCGCCGGAGGAGGCGGAATTCGCGACGGATCCCCCTTTGTAATTGGCAAACGGTCCCGGATGAAGAGCGCCACGAATAAGTCGTTCGACTTTGATAGTTCGCTGCAACTTTATGACTGCCGAACTGAGAGCCGCACCGTGCACACCACCAATAGAGAATCCTATCGGGTACGTTTGCGTCTTTGTTAGCTCCGGCTCAACGGAAATATCCTGACGTCTCGGAATTTCTTTGCTGGAATTTCCCTGGAATTCTCGAATCGAGCTGGCCTGTTCTTCGCGGTAACCGCGTGCCAATTTATATTCATGCTCGTGCTTGTATTGTATGTCCAGGGGATGTTGAATGGATTGAACGGGCAAAGGTTGCGATGGAATTTTTCGCCACGCGACTTGTTTCCTGCTTTATATTCTCGGAAAATTGTTGGGAAATGTTGGACAGAGTTAAATTTTACGTACATATTTTAACTTTTATAGAAACCTGTTACGAATATATTACGTATGTTGTAGGAAACGTTATGAAGTTTCATTGGCAGTATAATGAGCAGACTGCCGATGTTTATGCATTTATAGAAAAATTTTAATATCTAAAAATACCTGCTATATAATACATAGAAATATATAGAAATATGTGAAATGTCCAAAGTGAAGTATTTTTTATAATATTTAGAAGATAAAATAAATTTGTAGTTCGATTCGAAATTTGGAAATATTTTCTTAATACATATATTCCATAAAAGTTTTGCACGATAAATGTTCAAATATTTTTACGAGTACGTATTGACCATATAGATGTATCGCCATTGCATATAGCGATTAAATGCTAAATAGTTCATTCAATTTTTACTCTTTGTGAAGTCTTTAGTAATCCTGTCAGAGAAGGATCTTCTACAACTTTATGTGTAGTACTCATAGTATTTTTGAATTTTTATCGTATGAACGAATTTTTCATGTTGAATAAAAGGCGCGCTAAATCCTCCTTACTGGGATGAATGGCGCTTTAATTAAGAACCTTATATGAAATTTAAATTTTTAGTACGATGAATAACTTTCGTTCAGATTCGTTTTTAAAATAATCCACGCAATTAGAAAGGGATACACACAAAGAAACCGTGATCTTCATAAATAATTCGTATATAACACGTTATTTTAATTGTTATTCAAAAACAATTGGTATTCGGTGCAAAAACGAGTTTTATATGAAATTCCCTCGCTATGTTTGTTTGAATATGTATACTTTCAATAAATTCGTATTTTACCACACATACTTTCGTATCATACGGATCACATGGCACAATTTTTCTTAAGACAGTCGTGCTTCTTTAGGATTTACATTTCTCATTTTAGAATTCGTACGCATGAGAGGATGCTTTCTGTGTTGCAGCAAATAATAGGAAAATTGCAACGAGCTGGTAAATTTTGCACATGCACGTACAATTATTTCCTCAGAGCGAAAAGCATGACTCGATGTTTTTCTTACATATTCCGCAATTAACAAACTGTATAAATAGTTCGAAGAAATAACAATTAAAACTTCCCTCGAACCCTTCGTTCCGCGTTAATTCTGGAAAAACTTTCGGCTTCGTTAAGCGGAGAGACGTTCTACGCTCATGCGCTTAATTTCTCGATGGAGGATGATTAATTGCAGATCTTCTAGTCGAACAGATTATAATTTCAAATTTCATTCAAATTACTTTAACAATTTTCAATTAAAGAATCCTAAAGGACGAAAGGATTACCATTTAGTCTTTTTCCAAACGTCGGATTATCGAACGAGAAAGATAACAAATTGAAGCAAAGAGAATAAAAATGATTCGAGTGTGGAAATTTGAACGAGCAAACGACGTCAAGTATTTTCGACGTTTGACAGTAAAGGAATTAAGGTCGCAACATTTTCATGCTGTGAAATATCGTCGACGAAACTCTCGTGCTACGTACTGTACTTGACGTGTAAAACGTGTTCTGGTTCTAGATTACGCATACATATATACACACACGATCCACGGATATCGTGCACTCCCGATAATTCCGAGGATAATTCGATTTTCTCCGAATTGCCGAGCTTGCTCCGTTCAAATTGAATTTCTATTAATAAAAACGGATATCGGTCGCTTGTGTGTACACCCACCCTCCGCACCCTCCGTCTTCTCCTCGCTAATTCTTGGCTTTCTCCGTCCTTCTTTCGATATTACCCCTTTTTCCTGAACTCGCAATTTTTCTCCGCTGCTCCAACCACACCTCTTTTTCTTTCTTATTTCCAATTATTTCTACTTGTTACCTCGTGACTCTGTTCACCGTTTATTCTCCCAACATCTACATACATTTTCATTTCGTTGCTGCATCCTTATATTCCTCTCTTTTGTTCCTCGATATTTTTCTCTTCTTTTTAACTTCCCGGAATTCTCCTTACCCCTTCCGATCAAATTTGCTTGCTGTCAGTTTTCTTCGTTAGACCCTTATTTTCTTAACAACCACTATTGCGTTTTGCCCCGTCGTTCCCCTCGTTCCGATCTCTCTTTATTCAGCATTCACGCGTATGCTTACGATTTTCACTTATTTTCCTCCGTCTCCACCCTTTCCACTTTCAACCGAACCTTCCTCAGCCCCTTTGATCTGTAGTTTCTTCTTACATCGCCCGCCACAATGCCTTTCTTCATTTCCAATTACTTTTACTAGCCACCTCATCCCTCTTCATCTTTTCATTTTCTCAATTTCTGCCTCCGCCTCTCACTCTTCTTCTTCTTCTTCCTCTTTCTCTCTTTCTCACTTCCTCTTCTTAAAGTCTCTGTCTATTTCTTCTCGCGTTTCCCAGTTTCTTCCTCGCCTTGTCCGCCGTAACTTTCTTCCTTTTCCTCCGAACGCCCACTCTCAGTCTGTTCCTTTCTTTTACCTCCTCCCCGAGAGCCACCACCCTCTTCTCGTCGTTCAATCTCCCTGTCATCCTGCCAGTCTACCGCGACGTATAAATTTATTGCTCTCATTAACTTGAAATATGGCATCGAGTACGCTCAAAGTTTATGAACGTTAATGTGACCGCGATGAATTAGACCACAGGCCGGTCGTCGTTCAGGCGATGCTAGCCGCACCAACACCCCTCTTCCATCGAGGAAATCCTATTTGACGAGAGTACGATCCACGGAAGACGATGGGGAAACATCGTCTCCGGTACTGTTCCTCCAACATCAATCGGACCATCGATGAGCTTTTCCAGTAACAATTTCAAGACAATCCGCTCGTTTTCGATACGCTTGGCCTTACTGCTTCGTTTCCATTTCAATTGAATACTACAGGAAAAAAAACATGATACATTTTTACCGATTTTTTTTTTATTTTAATGTCACTTTATAGCTAAAATAGAATATTTTAGTACGACGAGATGCAAGATTATGGTGATGTAAATCAGAGTTTTGAAAATCTGCAGTTGGCCGGGTTATATTATTATATTTAAAAATATATATAATATTTAAAAATATTATCGCATTAGTTTCATAACTAATTATTTAGATTCGTTCCAAGCATTTGGACAAAGCAAAAAAAAATTCTACTATAAAAGAGAATCATAGTAATTAATTTATAAATTAGGCAAAAGATGCAAGAATTGATACAACGTATAATGAAGAATAACGTAACATGCGTAATAGATAATAACACGATATAAAGAATAATAACGTAGCATCTTTATATCTCACTAATTACTCGAAAGTGAATGCAAGAGAAAGGAAAATGATATGTATTATCACCATTATATTGCATTATCATGTATCTTCGTGTTCGTATCTATGTTTTACATGTATCTATGTACCGATCATAATTGGATTCGAACGATTAAACGCAAAGCATGCATGCACATTTGCAAAATTGCATGGAATAAGCTTAAATAATATTATCACTTTCGAAACGGCTGAGATCGTAGCCGGGCCATTCATATGCAAATACTGCGAGTTAACAGATGCTACCTATTTACGTGTAATCATCCGTATTCAGCTGCCAATTACGTGGATATTTTCCTATAAACGACAGCTCGACGCTGCGCAATTATGCTTCGAACTTCCATAGCCTTCTATACTCTTAACGGACAGGCGGATCTAAAAGCGCTAATAAGAAATAATCACATTTGTGAAATTAAATAGTCACGCTCGATACACGCGTGTATTCTCTTCTATTCAAGCTTCGATCATTTTCTCTATTCGAGAATGTCAACGATTCGCTTGGAACATAATTCAACTATAAACACGTCGACGAGACCGATTTACGGGGACGTTTAAAAACGCATTAGCTCGCATCAGGGCAATGCGACCAAGCGACTTGTCACTCGACTAGTTTCGCCAGTGCCATTGACGTCGATTACCTCTTCCAACAGTTTTCCGACAACGGATTGGTTTTCATTATCGCCTCGAAGCTGCCATTGGAAAATTACATTTGGACCGCAATGAAAGTATTCGAAAAGGATCTGGCACGAGTAAATGCAGCCGTCACGGATGTAAATAGATTTATTAGATTATCTGCGCTGTAATTTCTCGAAGGACCCGCAGGTTCGGGGAGTAGGAGAGAAAGAGCCGCGCTGTCGGTCGACAATTAAATTTCCCCTACAAAACGGTATTAAAAACGGCGTGGAAAAGCCGGCGCAAGTGACCTGTGAAGCGATCGTTAATGCGATTTCAGTTCCGTTCGGAGGTTATCTCTCGAGAGAAGAGAAAGAGAGCGGTGAAAGGACATGGAACGAGGAGAGTCAGAGGGGACGGAGAGGAATGGGTGAAGGTGGCGCGGCAGCACCCCCGCGGCTGCATCACGAGGGGCTGCATCGCAGCGTATTGAGAGAGCATGAGTAGTAGAGAGGAGGGCATTGCCGGGGACACTTGAGGTGAATGTTTTGCGAATGGTCGGTAGATGTCTGGTTTGCTCGAGGCTGATATCGACCTGGGTCTCGAGTCTGGAGCCGCCGCCTTCGACCCCCTCTACTGTTCTCTACCAACACACCATCACCGATTCACCACCGGAACAGACTGACTCTACCACCAGCGTATTCACCGGCACCGACATCAAGAGGCTTGCTCTTGCACCGCTCAAAGTTCATGTCCGTTTCATATGTCTCACCTCTCGTCCCTTCACAGATTCCTGCGTTCCATCTCGCTCTCCTGCGCGTCGACCCTACGGCGATCCGTTTCTTCCTCCCTCGACACCCTCGCCGCTTTGTCCCTCTCTTGGTTGCTTGTCCATTCTCGTTGCTCTGCCTCGTCCCGACGTTTCGCTTGTTCGTCTCCGCCGTGAACGTCTCTCCTTTAAACTCCCGGGACTTGCTTGGCCCACCCTGGCTGCCAGCTTTTCACCCCTTTCCAAGCCTCGACTTGAACCCCGTACCCGTTCGATTTATTCCTCTGTTGCTCGTAAAGAAGAGGTTCCAGACCCATTCTGATACGTGGTCGATCCTACCGCGCTCCTGCGATTTGATCCTTTGGATTCTGATTCCTGCGCGATTCCTGCGAGACCTGGATTGAAATCGAACGGTGGTAGGGGGGATTTAAAGTGCACAGTCGAATTGATTCTCGAGGACAGAGCCGAAGGCGGGGGTTCCGGATGTCAGCCATGACTGCGTAGAAATTGATTCCTAGTTTCATTGTTCCTTGCTAGAAATCGTCACAGGAATAATGGAAATTAAAAAATAAACGAAGAAAGGATCGAGAAGCTTGCGCAAGTAAGAAAACAAAAGGGAAAACAATTTCTGGAGTATTTCACTGTTAATTTCGCTTAAATCTCTCTTTTCGTTTGGCTAACACTCCTCGTTTCAAGTTCATCGAGAATATTTCCAAGGCAACATATGATCAAAGTAAATGATCCGTGAGAGACAGCTGACGGCCTATCAATTAATGAAATCTTGCCTCTTTAACACCCCGTGTGTGGGTCGACTCGTTTCATCTCCATGGTCAGGAATCGTCGTTGATCCGGATCGACGGTGATCTATAGTCGTCGTTCACAGACGACAGACACGGGCGATGTTAGCTCACCTGTAGTCGAGAGCGAGCGGAGATGAGCGCGCATAAACCAGAAATGTCGTGAAGCGGGACAAAACGAGACAGGGTGGAAAGGTACAAGCTCGTATAGGATACTGCTAAATCCTGCCGGTGGCCCCAGTTTGTCCGTGTAATTTATGACAAGCCCGAGATAGAGAGCGAGAGAAATGAACAGTGAGTAAGTAAGAGAGAGAGAGAGAGGGAGAGAGAGAGAATGGTAAAGAGGAAGAGAGAGGAGACAAGTAAGAGGGTGAGAGAGGGCGGGAAAGGGATGTGTAGAAGGACGGAGACAGCAACAGTAACAGTCTGCTTCCTCCCGTGAAATATAAT
Source organism: Bombus terrestris (assembly GCF_910591885.1). Taxonomy (NCBI): domain Eukaryota; kingdom Metazoa; phylum Arthropoda; class Insecta; order Hymenoptera; family Apidae; genus Bombus; species Bombus terrestris. The sequence continues at coordinate 11,368,516 of NC_063272.1, read as the reverse complement.
TCCCGGGCACATTCACGGTTGGATAATCCACGTTCGCTTTGCATGAAAACTTATTACGCCGCCGGTAGCTTGGCCAGGACCGAGCCATTGTCGGCCTTTCTCTCCCGTGGCTCTCTCCTCTTCAGCGTCGAGCATGACAAGAGCAATTACACTTTTAAATTACGTTACACGATATTAAGCCCTTCCTTTTCTTTTCTTTCTCTCCTTGCCGCCTGGTCTCCTCGTTTCTACCACGTTTTTATGTGCTCCACTTCTTTCTGCTACTCGTTCCCTCGTATATTTCCGCCTAGTTTATCCAGGTTTCTAAATTTTCGGTCGTACCGGTAGACTATCTTGTTACTTTCTCTGCTCCGTTCTGCGGATTTGTCTGGCATACTTGCCCGACGTTCGTTCGTTCGCTCCCCGCTGCTTTTATTCCAGTCCGTTCACCGTGCTTTCCTCTGCGACCGTTTCTCATTGTCACCGATTGCTTTTTCACCGTTGTCATGCGGTCGCTCCGTATTCAACGGTGAACGGCTGTCAACGGTAGCCTGCCTTCGCATTGTTCCACAGTTTTGCGCACCGTACTTTGTAGATTTATCGATATCGTTTTGATTCATTCGTTTCACGAGATTCTTAACGACTCGCTGCCTTCCCTTCCGCGATCGTTCGTCTCGATGTAGATCTAAGATCCCTCGGCAGTCCGCATGAAATACTTTTTCACTTTCTTGCCTTCCTGCGATATCCCCCTTTCCCCGCGCTTCATCCTCGCTTGGACGGAATAATAATTACCTTTTCACCACCAACGCGAAGCGAAACAAGGGAGGGACGTTTTAATTATTTTATCGCGTGACCGCCGACCGCGACCTCTACTCTTTCCTCCTCCTGCGCTCCCTTGTTCTTCGGAGCCTCGCGGAATTGGATATCGCGATACGCAAATGTGACTGACGTTTCATTAAATATCGTCCCAACGATGCCATTCTCATTCGAATTGCAAACGCTACGATCGGATGTTGCGTTCGTTCAGCGAACAATGGCCAACAATCCGTCTAATCGGACGAGTTTGGATGAATGGTGGAAAGAATCAGGAAAATATCAATGACAGGATTGATCATTGTTACGGCTTCTATACGTTTCGCGAGATCTATACGTAGCGAATAATTAAATTTTATTATAATCACATTCTATTCTTAATAATTACGTTCTACTATTTACTAACTTAAATTTATTATGCATTGAAGTAAACGCTAATCTAACGTTCCAACCCTATCAACTTTTAATAGATATCTAAATATATTTCATATAGTTAACTAGAATTAAAACGCTATAACGAAGATAAGTAAACGTAATAATTAATTCGTATTGTCAAAAACGTTTGCTTGTTTTTAATACTCAACGACAGAAACAAAAAGTCTGGTAGCGGTCGCTTTGATCGGTTGGTCGAGTCGCTTCATTGATTCTATTATCGATATATAATGTTGAAACAAAGTAAATATATAAATCCTGCAGAAATAACCAATATCTTTTCTACTATAGTAAACTTTTGAGACGGTCAAGTATTTCGAACAAGGATCGGCCTCGACATACGTTTCCTGCATCATCGAAGTAATCGTGATCCAAATACACGAAGCAATTTCACGGTCGAACGTGAACCGCGAACGGGCGGTTGCGCGCGATTCGCCATTATCTCGATTTATTAAGGATACAGCGAACAGGGGACGATTTTTCACGGTCTGCGAGGTTCGAACGCGTTTAATCCGCGTTCACCGAGCTCCGGGGCGAGCGCACGCGAACAAACTACCCTTGAAAATTCCACATTTTTCGGTGAAAGCGCCGGCCGAAATCCGCGCGATAGAAGCATCCGGAAACACAGAGCGAGCGCAGGACCCGAGCGTAGGAGTGGGTAGAAGAGCAGAGAGAGAGCCAACGTTGCACGTTTTCTTTGACGCTGCTGGCCCTAATAAATCAGGGAGAGACCGAGCTCTGGATACACGATTGTACGCGGAGAGCACCGGGGGACGCGTGCACCGGGTTATTCGTTGGCTCGTTCCACCGGTATTTCCGCCAGCTATTCAATTTGCGGCCGTTTCGCGCCCCGCCGCCCTCTTCCTCCTGGACAAATGATTTCACGCTGGAGTTGCTCCCTCTACGGGTCGTAGATGTCCCACGTTTCGGGTAAATTTAGAACGAAATGGATGGAATTTCGAGGAGCAGCCACACGCGCCACCGATCGATTCTTCTCTTTTCTGTGTACCCTGTCGTCGTTGACCATATTCGCAGATTTAGTTTCACGGTTAAGGATGACTGGCGAAGCTCAAGGGTGGCCGGTGAACCTCGTCCGAGAAACTGCATTATTGGCTTGTGCCTCTCTCCATGGAGGGCCATTTGAAGTTGAGTATTGCAACTTTCACGCGTCGTTAGGGACCCCCTGCTATATTTTAATTATGAATTAACTCTTGCTTCGTGCTACGACTTTCTCTTATCGTTTTATATACGTAGTTGTATGTATCATCGAAATTCAGGTAAATAGCTCGGTTATTTCTTGGCAAACTATATTACGATTTGATTACCGAATTACGAATGAGAAGGTTGATAATGATTATAGTGTTCGTCGTTATATGTTACAAATCTAATGAATAACTTACAATACTTATGGGAGATTTTATAATTAGCTGAAATATCGTATAAACCACACTATGTGTTATTCTTGAATTTTTCTGCAGTTCTCCAAAAATGCAGCGTGTCTTTGATTTTACGTAATTGATTGCAAAAAAGAATAAAATAGAACGTTTAATTTGAACTAAAATAGTTAATAAATTCTAATTAACAGTCGTATATTTTACTGTATTGCAACAATTCACATTCAATACGTCGCATTTATAATTTCCCACATATTCGAAAATACGTTTGACACAATTGACGGAACTCGTGATCAAAAAAGGGACCCATAATCGTCGATTGATTCGATTGGCGGCCGGTTTTACGGAAGAAAACGCAATTTACACAGTTTGCGTACGACAAATAGGGAAGGTGTGCCCCGTGTTAAATCGACAATATTTGTCATATCGATGCAGATGAAAGGTGACAGCCGTAATCCATTATGCACTGGATTTCTAAATATCGCTTTGTCCAGGATATCAATGTCCTGCACGCGAGCGACGATTTATAATCCAATGATATCCATCACTCCGGGCCGGACATTAACACGTGTATCACGTGACAGTTGAAACTCTATGAAATTCGATAAAACTTCGCCGATATTCTCCGCATAAATTTCGGAAACCGCGGCAGACGCACGAAATATCACATTAAATCCGTATATAATGAAACCTCGCCGGGCAAACACGACCGGTCCTATTTGGAATAATTTGCTCGCATTTATGATACAACATCCAGGAATTACGCATTCGTAGTAAATATTTTCGTATCGCTAACTGGCAGCGTATTTAATGGTAAACGTCATGGTGAACTTTGTATTTATTGAATTTTCGACAATTTCCGTTGTAATTTACATTCTCGTTCCAATTTACATCTGTTCTCGAAAGGTTGTTTAAATAATACGATAAATTAAATTATGCGAAACGAATAATCGATGTTTACAAAATATGAGAACGGTCGGGACTTTCCGTCCTATAAAATATATCAAAATTTTGGTAAAGCTATTTATATAACAGTATGTGAAACAAGTTTGTTTGGACCATAAGCTTTAATTGCGAATGCTTTATGAAAAATTCTATTGGGTAGGGAAATTTTTGGGAAGTGATTATAAACCGATAACAATTCGATCTACTGTAATTTTAAACAATACTTCAGCCGATTATCAATTATGATTGAAACATTTTATTATGACCATGTAGATACGATTGAAATTTTATTCAACGCAATCATAGATTAAATTAGGTATTAATCATCGATCGAATTTATAATCAACTATTAAAATGTTCTTCGAGTCTAGTTGTTAATGGAATTCATCCAGCACCATACGCATTTACATACATCAGAGAGAAGTGTCATTAAAGTCTAATTAAAAACTAATAATCGCTTTACGATTGATGATTAGCAATTAATATACATAATTGTCAAGCGACGACTAATTTCATTAATCAATTACATAAATCACGAATTTTTATGACTAAGATCTTTTAAGTCTAAACATTGATCAATTAAATAAAAAATTATAATCGGTTGACGTTCAATACTGATTTACAGAATAATTAGGCAGCTAGTAGTGTTTTCAATAGACATATCATTAATTCTCATAACGTAATGTTCTTCACAAACTCTTTACAAGTATTTTCTGTAAACATATATGCGAGTATAGCTATTTTAAAGCATATATAATGTGTGTACACTGGCTAAGAAAAGTATTTGCACGTATTCTTATTTTTTCTTCAAGAAAACTAGAAAAGAAAAAACTGCTCTTACTCTAAACTCAGAAAGAAATCGAAACTAATTTTTTTATCAGTGATAGGATCATTAGTATTAATAGAAACGAAACAGAACACAAGGAGGAAGAGAGAGAGCCTTCTAAACGTTTATTAGAAAATATTTATCGCGCATCAAACGCAGCGAATGCGTTTCAAAAGTTTGATTCAGAGAATTTTTTTTTCCAATTTCGTTAGTCACTGATATTTTATTCGAGCGTTCGGCGAACAATAGCCAGAGCTTTCGGCGTTAAAAGCGTGTGTCGCAACGCGAAGTCGGATAAACGACAGACATTGTGTCCGCGAGAGACGAGTGTTTTTTCATTTCCACGATTCTCTCTCTCTCTCCCTCTCTTTCTCTCTTGTTGTCTCTGTTGCTCTCTGTCGTTGCCCGTGCCGTTTGCGTGGCGCCTTTTGTACGAGCGGCATCGTAGCTCGTTCGCTTTCCCGTTAATCAGGAAATAATGGATTCGAGACGACAATTTATAAACGAACAGCAACAAAGCACAATGCTAATCTCACTGTGGAATTGCCGCATCGAGTTGTTGCGTGCGTCCGTCGCCAGCACGATGGAAAATGTGTCGCAACGTGACACGCGGAGATATGAAAAACAAATGAGAAAAATATCGGGGGGGGGGGGGGGGAAAGAAAGAAGACATCGAAATAAAAGCGAGAAGAGAGTATGGATACGGTAGTTACTGTACACGCGATGTAATATTCGTTGTCGTGACGGTGGAATTGTTACGGAGGTAGGGAAACCTTGGCTTAGACAAAGATCTTTGCAAATTAAACACTGATAAATGGCTCGATTAAACAATGTTTCACGTTTTATCGCGTTTTTCTTGCAAGTGCTCCTCTCGAGGAGAATACTCGGAAACAGAACACGAAGAGCTTTGGGAAAGGGTTTTTAATTAAAATTGTTCAGCACCGCAGTCGCATGAACAGGGCAATGAGCATTTCTTTCTGTATGAATATATTCGTAGCTTTAATAATAGCGCGTTCCGTAAGGCCTCCTGTGCATTTAATTTCGCTTCACATATTATATGTGTGTCTGCATGTATATATGCTTAGACATATATATATATATATATATATATATTTTTTTTTGCTCCATCGCTCTCCTTTGCCTCGGAGTATTTCAGCGGGGTTTCTTCTCGAATCAAATTTACGAGTTTCAACGAATTCGCTTTATTTCTCGGATTGAATGCAGCTCGTTGAACGTACGCCGTTCGAGAAAAGATTGAAGTAGCTTGTCCTATCCAGCGTGAAAAATTTTATCGCGTCGTGCGCGAACCTATGAAATATGGGAAGAGGACCGAAACAGAAGAGATAAAGTAAGAAATAATCGAACGTTCCATTTGATCGAATAAAATTTCAGGAATTTATAAATTTGATTTTTCACGATTCTTGATAGCGAAAAAATAATAAATAAACACTTTTATGCAAATTATTATATCGAGTCTTTCAAAAAACAGTGTAGGATAAATTATAAAATAAAATAAATTACAGACAGTTACTCATGAAAAAAGATAGTAAAACGAATATATAAAATGATAGTAAAATAAATGTTTCTCCGGAATTGACACGTTTCTTTATCTCTAATAAAATAAGAAAATTACAGTTTCTCATTCTTACGACGTACGGTTTTACAATATCGCGCGCGTTGCGATCAAATAAATTTATTTAGCGTCGATTTGCAAAAGATGTATCCGCTGCATCGAATATCGAGTGTCAAATTAAAAGTCAGTAGCCGATCGACGGAAAATGTCAGAAAGCGACGTGGAAAATCCAATTCCACCCCATCGCTGTCGGAAGAAGGGAACGACTTTATCTCAGGTGCACGACGCGACGTGGTGTGAGACTTTTTATCGCTTCCATTGCGATTCTGTTCGCTGCTTGGTTTTCCAAGCGACGCGACGCTGCGAGGAGATCGTAAAGGCCCCGGTAATCCGGAACTGGCTCGGAACAGACTGTCGTATCTCAGGGAAAAAGGAGCATCGAATTCTGAGTCAAGTAAACGCGAATGTCCCCACGAAATAAGGAAAGGAACGTGTTCCAAAGGATAAGAAAGGGAAAGAGAGGAAGATAGAAAAATCTTTCGTCTATTTGGCATTCACACGCGTGTATTTCGTTCCGTTTCGTTTGCTTTTGTTGTGTTCGAGCTCCGATATTGTCAAGTGGCGAGTAGACGTCGGTCTCGAATGTCTTTTGGCCTTCGATTCCTTGAGTCGCGTTTCGCGTGCGCTCCTACAGATAGGGAAATACACCGTTTGCATGCATTTCCCGTTCTGAGCCCGCAATATTTCCGCGGCAAAAGCGGGATGCAGATAGGGTGGCTGTGCTTTTCCGTGTTGTCGGACGCGCGTGTGCAAGCGCATCGGCGCATGGAACCGCCTTTCCATACGGGATGGTCGAGACGATCGGATCGTTTCGGATACACGCTGGTTTGTCTTCGAATCCGTTCAATCGGTATCGTTCATTCTCTCGCCATTGCTGCAGTTTCAGTTGCTCGCGAGTAGAATTTTTATGTACATTCATGTTTTTAAGAGAACAATTAAAAGAGTATTTTTTATTTTTAATTAGAAGAGTAAGATTAAAAGAGTAACATTTCGATAGAGGGGAGAATTGTGAAAAGGGCCATCAGACTCGTAAAATTCTAACGAGGCATCATTCTTTCAGCCTTAAGGTATCACGAAAATATAATCGTTTATGGCAGATGTGTTGGGAAGGTTGTAAAAGATGTAGACGAAGTCGACGGTATGCAGAATGGCGACTTGAAACTTTTTTGTTCCAAACGATCGTAACTTCGAAATGAATACCTGAACCCATATATAAAACATTAACTACTTTAGAAGAATTGCAATGAATGCTTAAAGAATGTTTGGTAACATCTTTTTACTCTGTTTGGGAAGTGCATGTACTTTATTGATTCTTCTAAAAAAAAAAAAAAAAAGGAAGTGTGTCAAAATGATGGAGTGAGCTTTTTCAGTAACAGGCTTAGTTTTCCAGAAAATTGAATTTGGAAAACCATCGAGGACGCGCATGTACTCGACTAGAATCTGATTTAATGAATGTCGTTGTAGATTTCTCTGGTGCTCGCAAAAAATTTATTGCAGATTACAAATTGATGTTACATGAAGGGTAATTTAGTTTACGGTTTTTATATTCTGTTAGTTCTTTGCAAAACCGTAATAAATTCTTCCTGTCTTTACATGCAAAACTGTATTTACCTTTCAATCTATTAATTGGGAAACACGAATTAATTGGCAATTATTTACTACTATGGAATGTAACAAACGAATATGAGATAACGTAATAAACATTTTTAAAAGTGAAAAATATAAGATTGTGTATATATTTCTTTATTTTCAAATTTGAATTCTGTGACAATTTCTAATCGCGAATTTATGTAACAGGTTCGATATTGCCAAATCCATTTTGACAAAAGATATGTGTAATTGTACACGTGTAACGATGTTCTTTCGTTGAATGTCTTTTAAAATCGGTTTCGCATAATTCATAATAGGATAGGTTATATAACATTCTATAACAATATAGATATTTACAATACTTCTGTTTACATTTTCGATTGCAAATATATTGTAAAAATAACCGTATCAAAATATACTGTAAATAATGAGAGTAACAACAGGTCCATAAGAAAAAATAAATTTATTAATGAAGTCTTAAACGAAACAAAGATTCGATATATCTTCTTTACGTAAAAAAAGTATATAACATGTTTCGAACAATGCGTTCAATTTATTGAAAATCCTTATTACAAACAAAGAATCTGCTAACTCTCCCCTAGCTAAATGAGTAAATACACGTAAAATTGCTTTTCGATGCAGCCCAGAAGATATCGTAGGATCGAGCTATTCAGAACACAAGCATCCCTTCTTTTCATCAACTGAGCCGGTATGCAAATGAAAGGCCCCGTCCTGTAACATTCAGCTATATTTACCGAAGCAAGACGTGGACGCCTATTTCGATACGTTTGTATATTTGACTACTTCATTGTATCGAAAGTATTGATGGACTTGAGAACTCGATAGAAGCGGACCGGGATCCCAACATGTACATATATAGCGGTGTATTGTTAAATTTGAGCCGGGAAGCGCCAGGTCATCAGCCGTGCTTCGCCCCTTCTTCGTCTGCGAGCGCTTAATGGCACTTTAAACGCCCCGACACCACGTGGCATCGCTTTGTGAACAGGCGAAGCTTTTATCACGTGCCACTGCGATTTGTTTGCACCGTGAACAGGATTAAACGCAGACCGTGCAAGTTTATCGGCGTTAATCTTGTGACTTTTTCGCGGCCGTCTGCCCGTTCGTTCAACGCGGCATTTTTCTTACGGAATATCGAGAGAGAGAGAGAGAGAGAGAGAGAAAGAGATAGGGAAAGTTTTTCCCGGTTACGTGCGTGAGAACAGATAATTTATGGCGTTGAGAGGTGAGACACAGGGTGTTGCGAAGCTTTCACTGAAAAATTGTCCGAAGGTTCGGCGAAGTTCAACGCTGTCGCGTTAACGTGCTTTATGGAAGTTGCGAAACCTGTTTCTTCGCCGAGTTAACGATAATCGTTATTGCGAGCGGTGTTACTGTTTGTCCACAGAATGGATAATCCTAGGTTATGGGGTGATCTTTATAATAATATATTTCTTATGCTACTCAGTTTGTTTCTTACGTTCATTGGGATTTATGATTTCATTGCGCGAAGAATGAAGAAGAAAGAAACAGTAGAGCGAAGAAATAAGAAACCTTTGAAAGAAGTTTAATTAAGAATGAAAAGCAACATTTTAGCTTGTTTTCGATAACGTGTAAGCAGTGGATGAAATTTGTTATAATTATATTCTTTATCTTATCTTTTTTCCGATATATAAAAAGATATAAATATCCGGAATGATTTTATCATTCATATTATCGTAACCAAGATCTCTAATCCCACAAAAAGCTGTACTTCGTTAAACGGAAAAAGCTATCCTTTTGGTATAATTACTGACGGATTACTATCTTGCACAACATCTTCAACCAAAAAATTACAAATTCCATAAAACCGGTGAACGACAAAAACTCACGAGATCCTCGAACTCCAATACGAGGAGAACGAAGTAACCCGTTGATTCGAGCAGCTGCTTGCCACGTTCCCAGTTTTTGTAACTTTTGCCCACATCCCCTTTGTCTTCGAGCACCCTGTACGGCCCTGTCTTCGGCCCAATCGTGATCCGATATTCACGTGCATTTCGAATTAATTGAACTGCAGCAGCGGTGTCAGGATACAATGCGACATTGTGCTCACCGAGATTAATAATAGTCGTCGCGCATTGCGGGTAAGGCGAGGGCGGTGATCGGAATGAAAAGCCACGGCAGGTATCACGACGAGGGGACAGAGTGTTGGAAACGTGGTCGTCCGATAAATAAATGTTTTTTATGCGGCGATTAGGGCAGGAATCTTAAAAATGCGGCTGGCCTGGAGAGGAGAAACGAACGAGGGAGCTGGGGATTGATTATAATAGACAAGGCAGAACAATAAAATAAACTCTTGCAGTAAAGTAGAAGACAGTCGTTTATGCGATTGGAAGTCTTTTTTAGCGGTAAGCATACGATGTATCGTCAAGATTTGGTAGTAATTTTTCTTTTCGATGAATCTTTGCTTGTTACGCTTAATAGTCAAAAGTAGAATAAAGGACATCTTACATTTTGTAGGTTGATTATTTAATGATGAAATTAATATTCGCTAAGGCTTAAAGTAATGCAAAATCATTTTTCTGTTATTTCAAAAAGATAAAGGTGATAAGGAGATAGAAATAAATAATTCAAAGAACTAGTTTATATATTACAGGCAGGTTTATTTTATAGAAAAAGAGTTTCTTGAATCAACACCAGCATGTTCTGGCGTTAAAGTGAAAAGACTCACAGATTTAACTCGTAACGATAAATGGTTCACTTAAATCAATAATAAGTTACAAGTCGCCAGAGTCTGATCCTTGATAGTAACTTTAGAGCTACATCATTTACAATGTAAATAGATTTGCGCGTACAGCTTATCTCATATGCAAAAATCACACTTCTGCAACAAACCAAGTGTTACATTTCAACGTCAAGTCCGGTGAAAAAAGCTTCATATCGGACGAAGAACATCATTACTCTCGGTGGTAAGCGAAACGAAAACCAGAAACGAAACTATTTTCGAGCCAGCCGGTCGTTCAATTTCAGAGAACGAGCTCGTTGGCGATCTACTTAACGCAAAAAGACACCGATAATAAAGAACAATCCGTCTCTGTCTGACCAATTTATATTCTCAAGACAACGACAGAGCGCCGCGAGCGCGGAATTATAACACGCCGTTCCTTCCAGCTGCAACCGCGAAGTCGGAGCTGCACAACGAAACTATTTCCTACGATTAATATCCGGCCGACTTCCCGTCGCACTCCCCGCCGATCGAACCGTATTTCCCGCCGCGAAATTAACATTTCAATAAAAGCCGAACGTCGTCCCGATCCGGCCGACAATCCAGCGCCAAAGAAATGATGGAAAAGCTGGATTAAACGTAGGATTCAGATCCGCGCTGATAACGCGTACAGCGATACGAATCTCTTCGGGATACGTCCGGAGAAATATAAGGCAACCGACGAACAGAGAGAAAGAGAGATAGAATGATAGATAGATAGATAGATAGAGAGGGAGTGGATAACAGAAAGGAGAACTAAAGAGAGACGGAGAAGAAGAGAGAGAAATACGGATACGAAGAAGCCAAGGGGATAGGCAGCGTTGAATTAAATTGCTTTTCAGAGGTATGAAAGTGGTGTTTTACAAGGCGCACGGAGTAAGATCAAGTGCGCCCTGGCAAGCTGCCACGCAGTCTTGCCCCGATAATAAATGCTCATTCAAGAAAAGGAAAGAGCCAGAGGGGGGAGTCGGTAAAGGGACGATGCGGTTCGAGGGAAAGGGTGGAAAGGAGAAGGGAGGGGGAGACTGGTCGGCCCTGAGACGTTTTTCTCGTGTGGTGGTCAAGCTCGGTTGTAAAGTGCAAGTCGAGTCGGCCTCGGTGAGCCTTGCACTTGGTGCTGGATCGTGAGTTCCTTCCTCTTCTTTTTCTTTCTTTTACTCTCCATCCCTTTCGTCCCTTTCCCCCTCCTTCTCGTGCCCCTACCCATTCTTTATCATCGGCTTCTTCGTTTTCCTCATCGACTCGATAGCCCGATTGTTTTTCGTTGATGCGATTCAATCGCGTTACGACACGCTTTCTTTCTGTCTTTAACAAAGTAACGCGGTCGGTAATCAGTCCCGATTGTCCATTGAACCAGCTAAAAACCACATTGTAGATTTTGTGGAAAATACTGGAATCGGTTGATTATCCGCAGCCGAGGGATTTCTTGCTTGAGAACGCGTCCCGATCGCAACGAGCGCCCCAGTATCGTAAATTGGTCGCGGACAGGTTTTATACGATGCCCCGATGGGATTCTTGTTTCGATGGGAATACGTGTGCCGTGTTATTGAGAAGAATAATAGGCACAGGAAATAGGGTTTCGTTTCGTTTTGATTGTTGACAAGTAACGCTCGTTACGGAGTACATACGATCCTTTATTTTTATTTAGTTGAATCGGTTCGTTTTCACTTTAATAAGGCTAGATATGACAGAGTAACTTTATTCTATTCGAGATATCAATAGGATTATGTAAAATTTTCGTTTTAAATAGAATAAGCTTTATTTATGGGACATGAATAAAATATAGTCTCATAGTCGACAATCACTATTCAAACACAGAGAAGTGATGTTTATTATAACAGCGATTCTGTTCATTCGATATTCAATATAAATAGCTTGTACTAATCATAAGTTAATTATCTCATTTACTTTTCCAAGTTAACAGATACCCCGACATATTGCTTTCCTTATTTTCATTCTTTTATTAAACAAAAGTTCCCATCAATTCGATCCGACTACTAATTCAATCAAAAAATTATCTATAAAGTCGAGTTATCAAGATTCATTTATAAACTTACAGACCTCCAAAGTTCCGCATAGAATTTGAAAAAGAAAAAAGAACAAATTACAACAAATTATTAACTCAATCCACGAGGACACCAGTAAAATGCACAAGTAATAAACATTCATGAGAGAAGTCAATTCTTATCAAATTTTATTTGCATACCTACTTGCTTATAGCTTTCCGAGTATTTACGTACAAAAGCTAAAAACTAGAAAACTACGAAGTTATTAATTTCGTAGTAAAATATTTTAAACACTCGTGCTACGAAAAACGTTGGCCGAGAAGCGTGTATCTTCCTTGCGCGAAGCGTTAGGAACATAAAAATTTTTCGTTGCAATTTGTATCGCGGTAGTATGGCGGCGTAAAAGCGTTCCTTATGCGCGCGCGAAATCGCATTTACGGCCGATACGGCGTAATAAAATAGCCGGCCGTTGCTTTTTCTCGTGGGTGTTAATTTCATCCCCCGGTGCACGATCCCCGGGGCCATTCCCCCCGGCTCTGTTCCTTCTCTCGCAGCGCAATTGTTTCCGATGCGCCGATTTAACGAGCTTCCGATACCCCTCTTACTCTATTCCCGGAACCGTGAAATCGACGAGGAGAGAAGGGCAAAGAACGGTGTCGAGAGAATTAATGAATTTACTGGCCGATCATTTAATTTCCTCTTTCATGGTCAGGCGTCTGAAATTGCTGAATTTTGTCCACCGTCCCTTTCTTTTGACTTTGGCCGGCCAGTAAATCGATTAGACGATACCTGACCCGTCACTACCACGTAAAATCGACGAGAATTACTAAGCTCGCGTTTTCGATTACCTAATCAAACTGGGAAGACAAATCAGGAAAAAAGAGTAGGATACGCTGGGAATTGGAACGCGAGCTTCGTGTCACGGTCAACTCCGATCCTTATTTTAATGCGTTCATCGACTTGCTTGATAAGTCGTTTTGTTGCGCAATCGTTGCAAGTTTCCACTTCGTGCAGGTTTATCAGATCATACGTTTGCTGAAGTTTGTCTTTTATCTGATTAAATATTCTTAGTTCTCTTCTTCTATTTTTCTTCCTTTTTTTTGTTAGAGAACGTTCGCAAGTTTAATGTGATAACTTGAAGATGTTACTGGAAATTGGTTTTATATATATACTCACGATTAATCTGTGAATAATTATGCAAATTTATAGTTTTAGGAATACATATGTGTTAAAGCATTCAATGTAGGTAACTAGGTATACCAATGTAGGTAGGGTTTAACTTACTAAATGTTAAAACTAGGTCATGTTCTGGATATTTTGAGATAGCTTTTCCTGGATTCTATACATCTTCGCACTTTTAAATTTCTCATGAATGTATAAAAATCTATCGTCTGTGATTTACGAAAAAGAAAATGACACGAAAATAATGTAGTTCATCGTCCCTTGTTCTTTTTAAGTTTAATCGAAATTTTCTCCATTGTGCTACCATGCATATATTTTGCTTTTGCAAGATTAAATGTTGGGATAGGTAACTATCAGTACCGTGTCGGATTATTTTAAACAAGTACAGTTGAAATATTTTAAACGAACATAAGGCAACTTAAAACATATAAAAACTTCAACACGTGGTATATACCAACACTTTTCCTATTGTAAAGTTCCCCTCTCACCAAATATGTAATTCCGAACATTCACACGACAATGTTTTTTCTATCGTTGATCATTGACAAGAAAAAAGTAGATGATTAATAACGAAGTATAAAACATTAAAACGAAACATTTTATCCATATTCTACTGACCTATCTACCAAATCCCTAAATGGATTCCAATAACAGATGCTATGCTAATATACGACCACATACCGCGTCGCGTATGCAAACAAGCTGACTAGTAACTACCACATTAGCAACGAACGCACGAGTAACGTTACGCCGTGTCATGTGCGTCGTGTACCACTAACATACCGAGCATTAGAAAATCTTTCGATGGCGCGATAATTAAAAGGGATCGTGCGCTAGAATTTACGCGGTGTGGCAGTACACGATGATTTATTTGAGAAAGTTGGACGCGGGAGTTAGCACGCAGCTAAGATCGGTTCTCTAGCATCGAACGTTCGTTGGCCAGGTAAACGATAAATTTTCCTGTGTACATCGTGGCGAAACACGATGACGGTGATCTAATTATCGGTGGAAATTGTCCTGGAAGCCGGATGGGCCACCGGCATAACCGGGATAGACCGGATCGGCCCGATAGAACGACGGACAGACGGATTGATGCGTAGGTGGATAAACGCCGATCGATTTGATTCTCTACCGTTCTTCTACCAATCAATTCGAGTTCGCAGCTGATCGCTCGTACACGCGCATAAACAGCTTCGAACCTCGTGCTGCGCGCCTCATACCGAACCGCTTCTCGCAGTTTGCCTGCCGAGAGTTGACTTTATCGTGACGTATCTGTTTTGTCCGCCATATATTCACCTGCGCCAGTGTAATTCCTGTCAGGGGATTGTGCCAAGGATCGTTTTGACCTGCTGCGATGGCGAGCCGCGTCGCGAAAGTGGTCAATGACAGCACGTGATGTGATCATGGAACCGAATCTGACTGCTTTCCAATGTATAATATACCATTCGAAAGTTTGACATGACATTGATGACGATGGATACTGAATGGATAGATATGTTAGGTGTATAGTTGTTAATATAGTAGCTCGCGAAAGTGTTCGAATACCAATCGCAGATCCCTTTTTGTGAGTAGGCATATCATGTGCATTGTCAAACCCTCAAGGTTCGCTTTTATGACAACAATGTTAGAACACGAAGTCTGTAGTATTAGTAGTTACTCCGTGGTAGTCTCCAATAGTATCGATAGTTCGTAATATCGCTGCAAACTAGAAACTCTTCCATAATTTTTAATTCTGTTTCCATTCATCATGGAAATAGATTATGTTAAAGAAGCTGTAAATCGATCGTGTTCAGAAGTCGATACGAATACGTAGATACTCGCGTGTTTGTCTGGAATTGTTGAAATTATACTAATTGGCCAATCTTATTCGTTATTTAGCAAGTCGCACGCGGTGTTCTGACCTCGATGAATTGTCACAATGGCGTGATTTCATCGTGACCGCTAAGATTAATACCGCGCACTGTCTTAGCGTACAACGAGAGAGAGAGAGAGAGGGCCAGGGAAAAATGTCGGCATTAATTATCGACGTTCCAGCGGTGATTACGCGCGTCGCATACGGCCGAATCCTCGGCAGTCCGCGCGCGCGTAGACGCATCTGTGTGCGAGATGGAAGTGCATATACATGAAGAGGGACGGGTAGAAGTGCGGGGCGGCTCCATCCGGTCAGTCCGCATTTAATTAAACTTGCACGATATATCGCGAATATTCGATTATAGACAAATTAGTTTAGTCCCCCGAGCGCGGTTAATTTCACGCGAGACGAGACGCGAGCGCATTGCCATACACATCAAATCGATGGGAAAGCTCGGCTACCTGAAATTAACGTAAAAAGTTTGCGAGACCTTCCATTCCTCTTTTTTTCTTTATGGGATACAAGCGCGGGATGACATTATTAGGAGTTTTCATCATGCTTAGATCGGTTTTTAGTTCGATCGAATTTTAAAACGGATATTTTATCGATTGTATGTTAGATCTCAAAATTTATTGTGTTTCTGGTCAAAAATTTGACGTAAGATTACTGAACAATATTACAAGTTCAATTCTTTTCCATTTTTTTTTTTTATTACGTTTAACCATTTAGAAATTAGCCTTTGTGTCTTTAACCTGTTTTCTGTGGTTTAAAATTTGGTGAATATTTCTCGGTTATTTCCACTTCTGAAACCTTGAAAAGCTTTTTCTATACCCATCTAGAATATGCAGATGAAATATATTAGAAGAATTGGATGAACGTCTTAACTATTCGTCATAGCTGATAATTCGTATTATTAAATCTTACCGACATGCGATAAACGTTTATTACGGTAAATTTCTTCTTTCTTACTATGATTAATAATAATTGACAATAAGATAAAGTTTAATGATAAAGATAGTATTCGCCTGTCCAATTGGAAGAAACTACACTCCAAATGTATGTGTACGCTTAATACTATTTCACGTTAATAGAAGTGTCAAAGAATATCGAAATGAGTTTTTTAATTTAAATTCTTAATGCATCGAGGACTAGATGTTTTCAAAGTCTTATTTACATTCATATTTTTGCGTAAAGCATTCGTATTCCAAACATGGATTTTAATCAAAGTTTCACATTACAAAACGGACAGCAATATAACGCTTGTCAAGATTTAGCGATTCCATTTTTAAAAAATACAAAAAGTACAATATCGGAGCGAGGTATTAACAAAACACATTGTTCTATTTTTAAATAATTCATCTCAGCGGAAATATTGCAGGTATTTCGTTTTTTTTTTCTAATTACTTACTGATATTATTCGTTTCAATCAATCACGTGTGATTGTGACATGCATATAGTTCTGCATAGCATTTTTATTCAATTTAATTTTTGGCATATAACTTTCGTGACGTTTGGTTTCAGCAAATCGTTCGATGCAAATAAGCAACGAATATTGCGCTTTATGCGACAGTTCTGCATTTGATTTTCAAATTGACCGAAAAGTTGGAAAATTTGAAATTCAAACGACTATTTTCACGCAACGTAATTTTTTTCGATGTTGGCATAGAATGATCCCGGTTCTTTTTTCGTCTCATTAATCCATCGACGTACGTGTGAATGACTACGAACTTTATTATTAAATTTATAAAAACGACGCCACTAAATATACACGTCCATGTAACTCGAAAGAATTATTTGCATCTGCTTTTTTATCTAAACAGTAACACTAGGAATAACGTATAATTATCGAATGCTTTAACGCATGATTTTATCAAAACTTTACATTCCGTTCTCAATTAATCAGCTTCTTATCACAATTGACGCGATCTGCATATACCGTGACAATGATCTCAAACAGATGTTTTAAAAAATTTCAGCGCAACAAAAAGAAAAAAAGCACAACAAACAGAAACTCCTACATAGATGTAACACAATGTAGATAATATAGTAAATATATAGATAGTGCATGTTGTAACAATCCGAAGAATGACTACGTACATTCGTCATGCAGAAACGAGCGATGCCGAATTCAATCAAAGCCACGCTTAATAAACCCGACGGAGAGAACAGACACGAGCAATGGTGCACTTAATCCAGCGATCATAATACGTGCCTCCGATAACAGGCTCGGAGGGCTGAGGGATAATCGGTAGAGAGAGATAGAGTGCTTGCAAGGAGGTGATTCATAGTCGCCGAATAATTTCAACCGGGGAAGACAATAAGCTAAGTGGCGGCCGGGGCTGCGAGGACGCCTTAACGTTATTAATTAACCGCGCAATTGAGTGAAGATTAATCGGTGGAAGGAAGAAGACGAGTCGAGGCAAGGCTCTGGTTCGATGATGGTGCGCGCGGGGGTTGCTGGTTTCGAGCGAGGAGGGTACGCGGAACAATAAGATCGCTGTGTGGGATAGCGGAGCATCGCTGAGTCCGGCGATAATTTGAACGCGTGTCAATTTGGCGGCGGTGCTTCCCGGTAATTATACTTTCCCGTTGTCATTAAGCGTCTCCGGGGACGCGTAGACGACAATTTATCCCGGAAACACAGCGCGAAGTAGCGTACCGCGCGCGTTTCAATGAATTAATTTGATGGACTTTTGAGGCGAGCTAAAACGCGCGCGCGATTTAATTGCGATTTCGACGTCGACGCGCGCGGTACCCCTTAAACAACCGTTTCATTATTCGGCTGGGAACAAGGGAAATATGATTTCGCGTCCCGACAATCGACCGCGGGGCTGCGGCCGGGGGGGTTGGCTGGTGAAAAAGCGCAGTAAAAAGGGTGGCCCTTGCAATTTTAAAGAACATTATACTACGTACTCCGGTAAAAAGCGGCGACGCGATTTGGAGAGTATGATTGAAGGATTCAGTCGTAACGATTCCTCTGGCTTATGGATTTTTTTTCTGTGTATTCCCTTTTGGCTAAACCGTATTGACTCCTTTTAATGAGTTTGTTGCGGCGAATTTATGACGTAAATGGAAAGTTTGAAATGTTACATATGTGATTTTATTAGGATATTAATTAAGTAGATGTTTCTTTCTCCTATTATTATTATTGTTATTATTCTTATTATTGTATCTTTTTTCGTACAAGCCATCATTTTCATTTCTTCATACAAGCTTCCTATTATTATACTAAATAATACAGTTATTGTCACAAATGAACGAAGTTATAAAAGATATGTAATTAAGGCGTATTATTATATCACTATATCGTTGTCTTTATTAGATAATCTGTTTATAATAATAGATATTAACTCTTAGTTTATATCGAGAAATTATGATCGCTTAGAATTTTCGATCATTATATTCGTGTATTGTATTAATATATCGTGATCTATTTACAGTAATTATTCTTAAGTGGGTCTTAACTATTAGTTCGCATTGAATTTCTTTCTCTCTTATATGCATTTCTTATAAGCAATTCTAAATATTATACGTACGTGCGATTCAAAGATTCAAGAGAATTAACATAGTGGAATTTCTAAATCGTCCTAATGTAATGTACCAGGAAGTCGTAGCGCAAGTTACCGTACCTTTCATTAATTATTCTTATCGTTTTTTTGTTACAGGTAAGTGTGATCCGGCGTTTTACGTAGAACCGAGTTTTACGAAGGTATGTGCACACGCGATGAAGAAGCTTTAAGGGTAATTCCGTAGGGGAAACAATGAAATCCCTAGTAGAATTGGAGGGTTAGCGGTACAGGGGTTGCAGGGTTTGCTCGAGGACCAAGGCACAAGTGGCTTTCCCTCTTTTTCTCTCTTCAGGTTTTACCTACGGTTCTTTACTTCCCGAGTCGAGACGATTAGGCTTCATGCGTACACTTCACTTGGAATTTTCATCCCTTTGTCTACTTTCGAGGGCGTCCCTCCTCGACTTTGCTTATCATTAATCCCTTACACTTCCAGACCAAGAGCTTATTTTGTCCCTTGTTTCGTCCTCTTCCCGATTTGCTGCCTATTTTCTCGCGCACGAACAGACTTTAAAAGTTGAATTGTTGGACTACGATAGACGATAGAGACATTGAAAGTTAGATTCAGAGCGAAGGATTCGGCAACTATATAAATTTTGTTCAATCTTTGGATCGAGGAATTAAATCCCCTTTTCCGTAGATATTAATTCGATGATGCAAAATTCATACATAAAAAGTGCAAAATTATTTAATCGTAATTTAAAGAATTTCAGTTTCATATTTTACGTTGTTTAAACTTGAATTTGGAATAAAACAAATTTCAATAAAATTATAATGAAAAGCGAATATCCATAACAATATACGTATTGTAATTATTTTATATATCGTTGGATACAACAAACAAACTGAATCAAGAATTTGAACATTTGATAATTATCAACTTAAGTTGTTATATAAACTTGAAAAAATTACAAATTAAGTAGAACTTTCACAGATTATTATATGTATTCGCATGCAAAGGATATTAAAAGCGATTAAAACATTTGAACTAGTTATTGAATTTACTAGCAGTAAATTTTAATATGAAAAATTGTTTATTTAATTTGGTTTGGAACTTCCAAGGGAACAGTCGCAGATAGTCTGACCATTCAACGCTCGAAATTACTGAAAAATTAATTTCATTCAATACGCGACATTCCTTTCGTCTGTTTTAATAAAGACCATTGTTCTGCTCTACAAATTAACCGCACAGGTTGTCACCGGGAGTGACATGAAATTCATAATAAAATTCTGTCTAGCCCCATTGTCCTCGTGCTTTCGATACATGCGACAATTCGTTAAACAATATGGAATTTCGACGTCTATGGGAGTCAGCAATGATTACAATCCTTGGCTAGCGAATGAGTACCATATACGAATGTTTTATTTTTCTAATTATAATACTATTTCATAAATAATAAATTGGCTAATCTTCGCTACTCAAATTACTATTCAATATGTTGGCGCGCATATAAAAATTCAATTGTAGTTTGTGAACATTTGTGCAAATTCATATTTTTATAAATACAATTAAGAGAAGCTAAATCAAAATTTGTTTTATCTACTAGATATTATAGGGGGCGTGGGGTGCACCAAGAGCACGCTATTTTAGATATTTTGTATATTTTTCTCTATCATGTACGTTTTGTGCGTTTGCATATTTTCAAGACTCTCATAAATGCTTAAAAAACTGCACAGTATATTAATTTATCATTGCATCAATTTATCATTATTACAGAGGTTAATTCATCACCGAGTCTCTTTCATCGAAGAACATTGCATCCTCTCATAGCTAAGCAATTCATCCGGCTTAAATGGCATTGAAAATGTCTCGAATCCGCTCAAGTCAACTATACTCGTCTCTAAATCCTATATTCTCCAGTTTGTATATGATATTTTTTAAACAATTTAAGACGTGTGATAAAATAACAAAGGTATTGAGCACATGGATACGGACCATGCCAGAAAGAGTATGAGTTATAATTTAAATAAAAGAAACGCAAGAGAAATTAACAAATTATTATATATAAAATTCTCTTACTTATTATTTTCAATTTTACTTAAAATTTGTCAAATATTGCTGTATCGAATAATCAGTCTATAGAAACTGGGAATATTTTATGGTTCTAATACGATAGTCAGGAACTGTATGTTATACGCGAAAATATCCAGTTCCGTAGAACGAACATTGGAAGGCACGGTCTGGTTATTCCGCGGATAAATAGATTTTCCATTTGGAACAGTTTTGGACGAACGTTAGAACGATTCATTGGACTTTAGACCGGAGTTGAATACGATATTAGGGAAACGTTACCTCTGGTTACGTGCTCTGAGATTCGTGATCGTGTGTCTTAGACGTCTGTTATAGCGTAATAGCCCTCCTACGTTATACGCAGTGCGCGATATTGGTCGAAGCCAATTTACACTCGAGACAAGTTAATGATAAGCCAGATTGCAATGATTACGTAACTGTTTGGAGGATATTAATTAGAGACATTGGGGCTATATTTATTGAAATACATTCCTATTCGTAAGTTTTAGAATATTTATGAAAAGTAAAACGAGTTTGAAAAAAACTCTGCGAAATTGTTAAAAAATTATCTCGTTTCGAATCTTTGATCATAGGTGAATGTTTAAAATCCCATTAATTAAGACAAAATAAAAATTCCTTTTCTCTTATATCAGTCTCGCATAGCATAATACTTAACAACGCATTTGTATTTTGTATTTCGTATATCTAATAAACTTACTTCAACTCGATGTTCGTTAAAAGATACGAACAATTTCTTCGCGTATAGAAAATTTGTAAAATTATCTCTGACATTACGATATCCC
Organism: Bombus terrestris; assembly: GCF_910591885.1. NCBI lineage: Eukaryota > Metazoa > Arthropoda > Insecta > Hymenoptera > Apidae > Bombus > Bombus terrestris. The sequence goes on along the minus strand of NC_063272.1, from coordinate 11,346,744 downwards.
TTAAATTTTGGATTTTTCTATTAAAAAACGAATTCTCCCAAATATTTCAAATACCATTGCGATTAAATTGTAACTCGATGTCAGCGCCCGTTTATCGTTCCTGCGTAATCAACGTTAACGATCTCTCTTCATATTTTTCTCATATTTTCAAGAAAGAAAAAGATGTGCACACGCTGGAAACAGACGGTCGTAAATGTGAAACGCAATGCGATTTCGTTTCGCATATTTTAGACGATAGCTGCGTGGATCTTCCATCAACGCGGGCTCGAAGCGATAGCGCTAATAGAAATTCATTGAAATGCGTACAAACGTTTATATTCGGCAAAATGTGCATACGCGAGACGATCGTATGCATCAGGTAGATCTGCATCGAAGATATCCTGAGCGGAAGAATGCGGAGAAAGAGAACGATCGCGATGGAAAGGGGCAATGGTAATGAATCGTGGAATGCGCGCGTACCAAACTCTGGATAATAAAATTACCCCTTTGCCGTTGCATAGAATAACATCGATAATAAAATCTCTGGTCGCGGCGGCGATCGTGTGCTTGTGCACTCGTCGCGAGTAAATCACGAGCGGAAATCGATTTATATCGTTGAACGGCCAATTACTGGCAGTTAGTAACGCTCCACTGTCGCGGATCGATGAAAATCACGCAACGATATGCGTCGTTGCGCGTTACGTTCGTTCGATCATTGCGAACCACTTTTGATTTCAAATTATGCGGCTTTGTTGCGACCCTCGGATCCAAAGCGGCATCACGATGTGTTGTGTTATTGTTGATCGGATTTATCGATATGGATGGGACAATTCAGATCTACGTTATATAGGGAGATTTGCTTTTTATTACAATTCGCTCGACAAAATTTCAGCAAAATTTTCTTTTCAGAGAAAGATACGTTGCGATGTATAGGAAGTGAAATATAGAAATGTGCTGTTATGTAATACGATTAAGCTTGATCAAGCTGAATGTAAAATCATTTGCCAAACTATTTCTCGATAATGCATGGAAACAAAGGCGAAAGTTTTTTTCGTCGAACTTGTCTCGTTCGGCCATTGTCGTAACATTGTTTAATTGGATTGACGATTTTCCCAGAGTATCGTTTCAAATACTTCGCGAGTAACGAAAAGAAAAGAAGGAAAGGAATGGAAGGAAGAAAAGAAAGATAAAAAGAAGAGGGAAAACCGTAACAATAACAAGCGCAGAGGACACGCGACAGAGAAATTCGCTGGAGAAACCGCAAGTTCACGCGCGACTAATTTAAATTCTCAATCGAAACGGGATAGAGTAAAATATTTAAATGGCTCGTTCAAACGCAAACCGATAAGTATTATCGCGATCGCGAAAACGAATCGCAATCGTCCGTTACGTTGCGGTCTGTTCGCATGAGCCACGTAGTAATTTAAAATTTGCGATTCTAACGGCGATTGCGATAATTATCAATTAATTGGAACAGCGACGATAAACTCGATGGACACACGCGATTCGCGCAAGCCGCTCGTGAACCCGTGTTACAATTAATTGCTGATTAACGGACAACAATCGGCGTGGGGTCAAATCAGAAATCGAGCCATATGATTCTATCGAAATCCGTTCATTATCTCTGTTGGATCTCTGTTGACCACGTTGCGTTCGACATTCGAAATCGTGACCCGAGAGAGAGAGAGAGAGAGAGAGTGAGAGAGTGAGAGAGAGAGTGGGAGGGAGGGAGGAAGGGAGATACAGACAGGCAGACAGACAGACAGACAGACATACAGACAGAGAGTTGATCGTGCCCAGTTAATTACTATTCGATTGATTTACTCGAGCTTTGGCTTCGCGATACATCTTGTTAATGAGGACCCAGGCGAAATTCTCCGAGCAGATGTTTCGCAAAATTTGGTTCTGTCAATTACAACCGATTCTCCAGTCTTGTTTTAGTTTCGTTTTCTTTCATTTTGAAACTTATTGATGAAGGTTTACATACTTCGTGTAAACCGATGGGACTTCACCATTTAAAAAGAAGGAATGTAACTTTTATATACTAGATTCAAGAATGTGCGCGAATGTGTGTGACCTACAAGTACAAAACTCGGAGTTCACAAAGATCGTACCTTTTTGTTTCCAATACGTCAGTTACGAGGTTCGATAAAAGAGCTCACCCGCCACCTCGTTTTCTATGTTTTCGAGTGGACGATTCGAAATCCTATGAAAGCTTATGTAGGAAAGAAAAAGACAGAGACTTTTTCCCCGCGGCGAAATAGAAATCCAAAATCCGATGGAGGCAACACGACGAACGTTCTTTCACGGCGGCGAAAGAAAGGAGAGAAAAAGGAGAAAAAGAAAAATCCTGAAGCGAATAAAACCCTGACTGGTATCGAACCGTTCTCTTCTGGTTTCTCTTCGACGCGACGCGACGCGACGCCTCCAAGTGCAGCTTATAAAAACACCGTAGACGTTTGCTTTTGTCCTGGCGTTGCCTCGGGTCTCGCCCGAGAGCGATGAATAATAAAAGCACTTTGCCGCATTACGTGCAAGCTCCTCGCTTTCTCCTTCTCCCTTCCTCATCTTCCAACAACGGAATCTGATCAAATCTACATAATTTTGGATCAGCATTTTCGCCCTCCGAGAAAGTGGATTTTTATTTGAGCCGAAATCGTCGCCCGATCGGCCTTGCCTGTTGTTACGCACTTGCTGACGAAAGGAGGGGGAAATGTTCATTTCGATATTCTGGCGATGAATTAATTATACGGGAGAGAAAAAAAGAGAAATTAGTTTTTTCCAATATGCTGCTCAATTATGAAAAAAAGGCACTAACTGCTAAAGAAGTGTAATACGAAATTTTTTGAGGCTCTGAACAGTTGCGAACATTTTATATATTGATTCAGCGATAAAAGATAGTGGAACATGATGATCTACTAAGAAAGAAAACAGTAATATTTTTTTTGTGCGTAGTGAGTTGTAAAGATTGATATCAGTTTTAAAATTGCCTATTTAACAGGTAATACTTTTCTCTGTAATAGGTGTGCGCTTTTTGGAAAAAATGGATTCTCGCAAGCTTTTTTCTACACTATATCATAATTTCTGTTAAACAACGAAGAATCTGTCTCATACTTTATAACGCAAAGATGATATATGCGCTACACGAGAAGAATTATTATCATGTTACTTGTCTATAAAGAATGGAGATTCTTAAGTGCAATAGGTAAAAATAATATTTTTGTTTTTATGTTTCTTGAGATAATATTATATCTTTTTAATGGAACAAATGTTAGAATGTTTTCTGTAAATTGTCGAGATATGTAGGTACAATATAAGTGGAATCTTGTGTCACAGTGATAAGAATGAATTAAATATTTCGTTTTTATTTTACTCTTACGAAATATAAATATAAAAATAATTTCTTTAAAATAATAAATTAAAATTTTCATATAAAGAGATCTTTTTACTCCTTTTATTTTCTATTCGACGATATTTCGTTTAAAATACCTTATAACGAAGATCTCTCTTACGACCTTTATCCTTGTTTGAAATTTGAATTTTGCAGCTGGAACATATCCCTGTAACATAATATAATTTGAAAATTACATATATTCCAATAGTAGGAATAAACACATTACGATTCAGCGATAAACACATTACAAACACCCAGTCAACAAAACTGAACAAAACTGAACAAAACACACATGACGATTGCAAAGGTTTTATAGTAAAGATATTTTCACACAGTCTCGCAATCTAAAAGTTAAACTACAAGAACGCGTAGTAAAACGACAATCATTCTCACTCCCTGGTAATGTCCTTCATTTCTCGTGCTTCAATTTACGTTGACAATAAAAACGATACTCGTTAGAAAGAAACGCTGGCGCACATTCATCCTTCGAGCGAGGAGAAAGAATAAAATGAACGGTAGTAAGGATATAATTCGAGGAGCAATTTGCAGAATCACGAGTTCTTCCACTCGTGATCGCTGTTCGAAAGGCGAGCTTTATATTCCGGGATCGGCGTCATAATCTAAAAGAGAAGCCGGAATGAAAGATGCTGAAGATAGAGGCACGATACAAAAGGGCGAACCCGTGACCTCGCAGTTAACTGGCTATCGCTATTTTTCAGCTAGTCTCGAATCGACTTGATTCTCACCCTGTAATTTCTTACTTAACAATTATCACCGGGTAGTCTTGCAACAGCCATTTTACACTCCTAATCGGAAGCTACTTGTAAGCTCCAGGCAATTGTTCTTTCACGATCCTAAGCTTACCATTTTACGATACATATCAATTTTTGGTTAAATGTCAATTATTTTTGAGACGATCATTTCTTGAGATAATTTTCATTATATTTTAATATTTCATTGTTTTTAAAGATAGCACATGTTCTGTATTTTAGATAAATCATTTCTACAGTAGAGTATGTTTAATCACCTTATATTCTAAGTTATTAAAAATTACCTTATTAACATTAATGTTAAAAATTCCAATTTTTACATATCCCTTATATTCTCAATATACGATTGCTGCATATAATCGTTTCCATCTCTTAACAGTCTAGTTCACTACTAGCCTAATCCGTTTCCATTTATACTTTGAGCTGTATGAATGGAAAAACGATTCCTACTATTAATTACATGGCAAAGACTGGTCGTACAGAGCTCGGCTCATTCCCGGAAGACTAATTTTGCCCGGTGGTCTCTTAGAGTCAAGTCTTAATTATATCGACGCAGTTGGCCGGGCATACATAGAGGCGGGGTCACGATTACTCGGATACAAGGAGAGACGCGGCACGGACGAGACATGATTGGAAACTGCGGTCCGCCATTGTGATCCTATTTACGTGGTATTAGTATGGTGTCAGACTGCAACGGCGTGCGAAATTAATCTCGCCCGGCGACAGAAGCGGTGCTCCTCTGTGTCCGTGGGGACAATCTCTGCTCCTACCGGTTGTAACAATGCGCCACAGGTTACCAGCAGTTTGGAATCCCGCTATGAATTCCCGCCCACGCACGGATTAGATTTGTAGCAGCGACAAACGCTCGCACACAGTCGCCGACCCTCCGACACTGCGAGACTTTCTGATTTTTCAAATCGCACCCTCTTCGCCTGTTCTCCGCTTTCGTCGAGCAGAGACTATGACATCAGATAAATGGTCTTTCGCGACGCGTGCCTCGATTAACACGTCCACTTCTTTTTTTATTTCGTCTTTATCCTTTTGATCCCATCGTTTCTATTTCTTCTTCGTCTTGTCTCGTCTTTAGAGAATTTATTTTGCAGAAGAATAATCGCAAATTTTAACCTTTACTCGGAGGATGAATTTGAGGCAATTACGTATCGTTCTTTTCGAGAAAAATAACGTATTCAAATACGTGTACATATAAGTGACAGAAAAAAATCTCATAATTTTTGTCCCGTGTTTTGGAGTCTTGTTTGTGCGAAAGACGGATGCCATTACAGTAGAACTCTATTTAGGCATGTGAATTCTATTTGTCCGAATGAAATTTTACTTGATATTCGAATAGCTGAACTTTGGATAGTTGAGTTTGTTCGTCTGAACGTGAGCTCCTATTATATGAACGAGAAGTAATAGGTAGTAGGGATAATTGGCGAGCTCCTATTATGCGAACTCCGATTATATAAACCGTTTGTCCCCTGACAAGTTCAGATAAATGCAATTCTACTGTACACACGTATGCCAATATCATTTAAGAAGTTAAAGAAATTGCGTTCGATGAGTCTATTGACTGCGATCGGAACTAAATAGGACAGCTCGATTGGTTGTGCTTTAACAAATTATTGACTAATTAAAGGAGAAACATGTCTGTAAAAATTAGTCCGAATTTTACCGCATTTTATTTTGTTCGCATGAACACTTAGTGCTATTAATAAATGAATAAAACAATAACGATAATAATAACAAGTAATAGAAACAGAATAGAAGCGTTTAAAAAATTCTTTCAACTTCGTTTTACATCGATCTGACAACGAAGTGGTTTCGTTTCAAAACTCGTGTAGTCGAGATGAAAGTGTGTAATTAAACCACATGATCGATGTTCGCGTCTACCGAATTACGAAAGGCGAAGCTAGATTATCGATTGGCCTTTCAGAAATTCTCGCAAGAGCGCACAAAGTCTTCGTCGAGATGTCTCATATCTTGGATACGCGAGAAACTCGGTTACAAAACTCGTTCCTTTTCGATCCCTGGCACTTCGTTGGAGCAGCGAGCGAGCCACTGCTCGCGAATAATGTATCGATACCTTATCTATTTATGCGACAGACCTCGATGCCAATCTATCCATAGGGGAACAGGCTTGAAACAGGCCCGAGGAGAAGAAAGACTGGTAATCGATTTTCCTGACGTGGAAAGGGAATTCTGCCTGGCAGGCAAATCGTTTCCGCTCCTCGCCATATATCCGTGGAATCTTATTGGAGAGCAGTTTGCTGTCGTTGCCGGCGACCATTCTGGGCATGTTCAACTTTCCTCGGCCAGGATCCTCTCCAGCCTGGCGATATTTGTCGACGACGAGAGGGAAACGATCGGATCACCGGGAAACAGAAGACGAATCGCACCGGAGACCACTGAATACATTCGCCTTTTTTGCAGTTCAAAGACAGCAACCAGATGGAATCATTCGGCGTATTCTCTATGTACGCGTAGAGATTTTTTATCTTTTCTGTGTGTCTGTCTTGGTTTCGTAGACGCATTATTCGAATGATCCGCAAATTGGCATTAAGATGATTTATTTTGTTATTCATTTACGATCGTTCAAGAGAAACACGTATGTATATATACGTATAATAAATCATACATATAATGATATATTTATCTATTAGCATATGAAGTAACAATAATACGTATATTTGTTATGCTACAAAGATATTGAAACAGATAAGCAGAAAAATTATGTTTGTACAATTCTGTTATTTCAAACTGTAGGTTATACTAATATTTTGTAAGGATCTTAGTTTACCTTTAAAGTAGCATTTAATTGAGCTACTTGGCATAGAATCAATTAAGTTTGAAACATGGAATTTATTTTAATCAAATTAACCTTGTTATAAAAGGTGTATGTACATTTCGTAACTGACTGTATTTGCATAAGTATTTTGTAAGTATCAATTTTATTTTGTTTTCAACCATTTGGCACATTTGTTTTGTACTGTATAGTCAGTGCAGCATGAAAAGTATAAAATTTATAGAAATTTAATCGTTGATATTTTAAATCCAAAACCCTTGTTACGAAATCCTTTTCATTTCCCTAATTTATATTATTTATAAGTTGTGTTAATTAAACGATGCCAAGATCTTCAACAGGCTGATCGATATAATTTTAATATATTTACCTTATTTCTGGTATCTTACGCATTTCCTATTTAACGAGTAAAAATAGAAAATAACCAGATAAGTATGTAACGCACGATATTATTTACATGGAATGATAACTTCTATGATTAAATTTTTGTATCTCATTCTTATTTCTATTCTTATTCAACTAATAAGAACAAAGAATAATTAACGAACAGACGTGATACGTGGTTTTTACGTAGACAATAATCACTAGAATTTCGTTTCCAAGTTCTTCCACAAATTCGATCAAAGTAACAGTTAAGTTAAACAAACATCAAAGTTAACAAAATATCACGTTATAAGAAAAACGATTACTCAAAGACTAAGCCGATATATTCCTCAGTATGTCAGAAAGTTTACACGGTATCAGCTGCACGAACCTGACCTATGCAATTATACCGGGTTGCAAGCAGCCGCAGTACGAACAATTTCCTCTTTACGACTTGTCTTAGTATCCATTAAATGTTCCAACCAACATAAAACACTTGATGTACGTATCCACGATTTCACCGTACCATTACCCTTGCAATTTTTATAGTACCTGAAATCGTTATTGTGATCGTAAAAGAATGGTAATGTGGCCCACGTGGATCTCGAACAGAAGTAGGTCATCATGGAGCAAATATAAAAGGTCGATCGAAGATTCAACTAATCGACGAAATGTTTTATTCGAGATGGTGGAACACGAAGGGTACGTGTGAATTAAAGAGGCGAGTTGAGCGCCACTACGACGACATTCCATGCTGCTGTTAGCCCCATCGTGTGCATCTATGGTGTGCATCCACGGTGTCCGTGCACATGCAGTAAAGATCTTGTGTATGTACGTGAGCATAAATACGCGTATGCATAAATGGGCGCATATCCATCGCGTTGCAATCGCTCGTATTTTGCGCTTTCGCACTGATAAAGCTTGAAATACGTATATACGTATATTCTTGTACGAAGAAATATCCGATGCCTGTTTTTCATTAATCTGTTCTTCGATAATTGAAGAGGGAAATCATTCGTGTAAAGTATTCTGAAGCTTGCACTCTAAATTCAAACTTTGTTTTACACTGGTTTATTTCGCGAACTCTTTACAGATATCCGTTTCAAACTATGTTTCAGCGAATGAAAGAGTAAAATTTCCTTTCTGAGAAACAGCTCGTAAGATAAGATAATGAACTGAATATGTATTTTGCGTCGAGGATTTTAACTTTGGTTTTCTAATATTAGCTACTTATAGTGCAATGACTCTTAAAGTATCCTGTTCTTTTCATATGCACGAAACAAATAAGGATTTTATAATAATTCAATTACTCAAGTAGAAAAAACACACTCGTTATTTAAATATATTATATATATATTTATCGTAGCCTTGTATTTTCCTTTTTCCGAGAAAAGAACTGTTAACTGTTGACAGTTCTTTTATATACATATGTATTTTTACTAGTCCTTCTTCATTATAGGAATTGAATCTATTTTGTGGATAATATTCTTAATTAAAATTGTTTTATACTAATGTCATATTACTTATTTATGTATACACATACCTTTTTCTTATTATTGGAGAAAATATTTCTTATGCATCCAGGAATTAATTTACCTTTTTATAATATTCATTTTTATTTTAATTTTGAAATGTATTTCTATATTTTTTCCGCCTCGTTTCGCAGTATTTACTTAACCGAATATATTTGATAAGATGTTAACTGAGATTCCTGTTGCATAAATACCATGAACGAAGCCACGCGCGTTAAAAGGTATAATTCGGTATAATTAAAAGGTATAAATCGTTTATTTTCCATTGCATTTGTAAATGCAATGGAACGATCTGGATCGTGTTTACTGCTGCAATTGCGAGTAATAATATTTTTGAATTGGTTATGTCATGCACACGTATGCAATAAAATTTGCAGGAAACGACACTCGGATGTACCATCAAATAATAAATTTATCCACCTGAAATTCGGTTAATTTCGAAATACAAAATATCCCGCGGTAGTTTAATGAGACTAATCGTTGAAACCGCATCATGATATTTTAATACTTTCGTACCAATTCTCGTGAAATTGCTTGCAAATGTTACTACATGACCGATTTTGTTATTTTAAGTAACTTTACTTAAGAATTTAGTCAAAATTTTCGTTAGTATATTTATATATATTTATACATGTATTTTTATATGTATCTTTATATGTAAGTATACTTATATGTAGAATGGGAGACACATAAAACGTGACAAGTGTTTTTTAAAACTGTCGCAAGAATTGAGTTTTGAAAGATTTAATTTATAAATAGGAAGAAATAATTTTGGACTAATTCCTTTACTCCGAACTAACCATTTTGTAGAAGAGTTTTCCAAGAAGACGATTTTCTTCAATCATTGTTCTTGAAAAACTTATAGTTCTTAATAACATTTATTCCAAAAATTTTTTTATTCAGCATAGTTACAGAATCTATATTTATTCTTATATTTATATTCCTTGTATCACATAACTGAATTATTCGATTTCATTATTATTCTCTATTTCAATTATATATTTTTAATTTTCAGACTTCAGTCTCTAAAGCTTACATTTTACTTGCAGTAAAAATATAGATAATTGCTTGTTGATATATGAAGAAGTGAAAAATTGGAAAGAGAAGTAAATACGTATTAGATAAAGTATTTCAGGACATGTAGACTTTCCATAGTTATACTCGTGCTTATATTTTTATTTAAGCGGATATAAAGTTGCATTTGCAAAGATTTGTGTTGCCATTAAACTGCCATGCCGTAACAAATCAGACGGTCGATAAATGGAATTCGACCTGTCTCGAAAGAGATGAATAAGCATTGTTGTACAAAGCGAAATTAGCATTGGACTCTTTGAACGCGTGCGCGTAGGCTTGCACAGGTGTATATGTATGTGTAAGTTCAAGGATAAATCATGCCTTCAAACCAGTTGTCTCTTATAATGGTTTCACAGTTTAACTCCCGCAACGACCTTGCAGCCGGTACAAAATGGCCAGTGAAGAGTATACTTTATTCATGAGACGATCTTTCAAAATCAATAAAAATACACAGACTAAATTGCTTTATTTTCTATGCACAATGGATTTCTTTCGGACAAAAAGGTACTTCTTATGAAATGTAAATGATGCGTGTAATACGATCTAAATTAAGCATATGCTCTAACATACTTGAAAATCATTTTGGTGTATTAGCTAATAATGTTTTACTTATTTACAGGAATTGTATTAACTCTTCGCGCGTGTTTGTCGTTATTTTATTCCAAATATTTGTTCGATCGCTCGACTTTGTATTGATATTTATTTTCGTCATAGTTTGTTAAAGAATCAAGTTCAGATAACGTAAAAAGATGAAAAGTAAAACTTCTTTTTGATTTTACTTCTTGCTATTTATCATAAAATATTTCAGCCTTTAGACGATACATTTAATAAGAAATATACTGTAAGTATATTTAGACATGCAACAAACTATAGGATACATATACTATTACGTACATGTATCTTGAATAATACAATATTATCGAAAAAGTGACAGAACCTTAAGATAATACATATTTCACGATTCGAGTCTAATAAGCTTTCTGTTCTTTTGGCTTTTTACCTTATTACATGCATTTCGCGTTTCTTCATTTTCTGCCATTCAGTCTCTTACTTCATTTAACATTCGCTGCATACATCGATAAATCATTCCAAGGGGGTAAGTACCATACTGATGGCGCATCATTAATATTTCACCCTATCATATTAAACGTCGAGACGTCGTCACTTGTCTGACAAAATATAATGAGATTTACATAAAAATAAGTAACGAGTGTCATTACCTGGCTACATGTACAAAAAGAAACGAATGGGAAATGACGAAATTTTAATTGCACTCGTGAATAATACGATTCAGCTGGTCGTTAGTCGCGTTCATCTATGTGATAATATCCTTTAATTAACAATGGCAAAACTTCGGATAGAATTTTCCTTTTAATTAAAAAGCTAGATTCCGCGCGAACGATAAGCGAGTGTGGTCTCAAAGAGCAGAATTCTGACTACGCGCTCGAAATGCTAATGAAAAGCGGCGACTTCTCAGAGCAGCGCAGTAGTTAAAAAAAAGTGTTTGATTCCTTTTAGTTTTTAGTTTATGGTCGCGTCGCAGCTCTCGTAGTGTCTTGGTCATTCATAAGAATTTTTCCCTCTGTTTATCGCGGCCTAAGTAACGCGTTGACGTCTCTCACGGGAATCTTGGAACTTTTTCGTCTGTTAATTAGGGTTGCTACGCTCACTAGTTTATTCGAGGAAAGAAGATAATGAGAAGTTGGAGCAGCCAGATTACGTCCACCGAGTAACTTTAATCACAGCAGCGAGCGAGCGCGTGCATTCAATTAGCAACAGATATTTAGTCGACTCGGATTAGAAGTTGAGCGTTATACATGGATGTCATTAAGTGCTTCTGAAAGTGAGTTGCACAGAGAGAATATGAGTCACGTTCTGCTTTCGACTGTAAGAGCTTTTCTCTTTAGGGTAGAGCAAGATTTTATCAGCGATCCTCTTTATTCAGTCCTTACGACTGCTACATTAATTCAAATGTAAATATTTCTGTAGTTTATAATGAACATCGAGGTACATGTTTGAAATTCTTGATAGTAGGTACTATTTTTAATGAAACATTTCATTTTACTATTGAGTGTTTACTCTAATTGGGTAAATCGTACGAATTAAATTTGAAGAATATATCTAGCAATATTGTTAATCAGATACTCTATTAGTATTAAACCTAAAGTCAGTGCAGGCAAATATATATCTCATATAATCATATTTTTACTTGCACTAAGTATTTAGGATATTTCATAAGATATCAAATAAATTCAGTGCAAGAGTAATCGAAAGTAAATTAAAGAAATTATTAAAATTATTAATTCTCTTTGATTTTTCTCAACTTCATTCTCAACGGAGATATACTTATACCTTGATTTACTTACCAGGAACACCCTATATATATAACGTTCGAATATCTCCTTAAACGGAACGCAGTACTTTTCCACGCAATTTGATTTGGAAATCATTGTTCGGTCCACTGATCTCCTAACCACAATCGGCAATCGATCGAAACGGAAATCAGCGTGGACGTGAGCGCAGTTAAACTGGACTCGTCGAAAGCGAGTTTTGCCACGGGAAAACATGATTCACCGTAAATTCCTCAAAGAAATTTTGCCTCTTCCTATCTCTCTCTTTCTTCCGATCCATCCGGCCAGCCCCGTCCTCGTCTTCCTCTACCCTCAAGAGACTGGTTTTGCGCGCTTCCAGCCAATGGACTCTCGATTTCGAAGGAAGAACGAAGGAGAAGCGGCAGAACCAGCCACCCAACAACTAGCACTTGTTACGAGCGTGTGGTGTCAAGTGCAGAATAGCGAGGATGATCTCGTGCCTTCATCAATGATAGGCATCATCTCGACGTACTTTTTGTCCTTAGGCAATTATTAATTTTTTAATTCTCCCGATCGAGGGAAATTGAACTACGTTTTTGTTCTGACGAGGTTGTTGGACGTCTTATAAATCTCGTGAGTTTGATGGCGATTATAATGTGATAAATGGATGGGATGAGTTTCAAGGAACTTCAAGAACTTTCTTTAGCTTTATTGAATTTTCTTCATTATCATTTTTAATCGTTTATAATAAGATATTACTTCACATGTTCGAGATTCTTTCGTATTTTATAAACCTCACGAGTTTGATGCTACTTATAAAGTGGCCAATAAACGCAGCCAATCTTGGAAGGCATTGTAGACTTTCTTTTATTTTATTGAACTTCGCTTACTATTATTTTACGCCGTTTATAATAAAACATAATTATTATAAATTATTAATCATTTTAAAATATAGTGAAATTTCATAGGTTTGTAATATGTGAAGCGAATGGTTCACGAATGGATTAGATTTTGATAACACTTAAGTACAGTGGCTATTTTTATTAAATTCGTTTATTATTATTTCTTGTCGATTTTAATAAGTAATCTTACACGTATGTAAAATCTAAGATGACGATATATTTACAAAAACAATTGGGACTATATTTTTTTTTTCTTTCCATCTTTATATGGACAAAAGTTAAGAGGGCGGATTTGCACATTTGAATTCGTGTAATTGCGTCGAATGAAGTTGTACGTAGTTGTTTGTACACGCGTGTATATCCTCCGTGAAGATTTCCTGGTTTTACTGCTAATCCGTGAAGCCATTCGTGACTTATTGTTAGCTCACGATGAAGGAAGATTCCCTCGTGTAGGCGCGAGAGCTGATTGGGATTACGTTTGGCTTCTCGTTTTACAAGGGAGTCTTGTAACAGCGGTTCTCAAATAGCATCACTTGAATAATTCATTGTGCTTTTTATAATCCCTAACGTGAAATACGTTCGGCGCAAACAACACGCTGGTATACAAAGAACCTTATAATCCTCTAGTTTCTAACTCGTCAGTATTATAAAGCTATATCGTGTATACGATATTATTACGCGAGATTACTTGGGATCAGTTTAATCCTGTACAATTGTATGCTTTCTTCGATAGATTGGCGCGAGCTTGCCTGAAAATCGTACGAGTAAGAGAACGAATAAAATAAACTATTCTTCCCATAGATGGACTCGCGTTCAATTAAGAACAAAGGCACAAAAAGTAGAGAGGAAGAGCGTAATGTGGTGCAGGATTTGGTGGAGTTCCGTTCGCGCTATCCAGAGATTTTATTTCGCAGAAACCGTGAGGCAACGTTGAATGGAAAATCAGAACCAGAGGGACTGAGCGACAGAAGCTAACTGTTCCACGGTCGAATCCAGGCTCTCCTGTGGCTCGTGAATTCGCCCAGGTCGCCGCCGCGTAACCGGAGTTCCGTTTCTGCGGCGAACAAATAAATGTCGAATAACGATAAAAGGCACGAACCACGGTGTATATATCCCAAGACGTGTTCCACATTGCGATTCAACGAAGCGTGGCGGATTCACGCGGCCGCGCACGAGCGTTCACGATCCACGCGCGTACAGAGACGATGCGATCGAACACGGACAAACCTCCTACAGCTCAGGCTCGAGGGGAACGCGCGCGTCTGCGTGACCCGGACATACGCAGACACGCGTACAATCGCGATCAAACAGCCGCAAACGTGAGCAGACGCGTGCAAACCGAGCTACAAAAGAAGCAAACTATACCTTAGAGTACACACGAGAATACTTACGCGGGTTAGTTAAGCTCCTCCGCCATAAAATTCTTCTCCCTCTTCAACATCCTTTTCATCCCTCCTGTTCGGTCTCTTTATATCCGGTCTCTGTTCCTCTCGTCTGGTTCGCGGCTCGTTCCCTTGCTACTCGCGCCTGCTATTTCTCTTCTCCCTTTGATTCTTTCTTTCTCTCTGCCTTTCTCCTCTTCTCTTCGTTTCCTTCAGCTTCAGCTTTGGTTCTGGCTTCGTTCCTTCCTTCCCCGGTGTTCTCTCCCTTTGCTCCTCGACCGACACTCAAACGGATGCTTCATCGTGCGTGACTCAAGGTCACCGACTCATGCGCCGTTGCAACGTGTGCAGGGCCTCGTACTATGTGTACTCGACTCGACTTGACTCGACTCGTCGCGTCGCTAACAGAAAGACGCGTGTGTTCGATGGCGCGCGCGCGTGCCGACGTGTATAATCTGTGTTTCCAGCGAGTGGTCTGCCAGGCGCGTCGATTTCATGGATGTGGAAGTAGAATCTTTGACGCAGCATTGACTCTTGACTTTCGAGGAAAGAGATGCTGAAACGACGCGGTTCGTCGTACGACGGGCGAACTCGTTTCTCTCGATTGAATTTTGCTCGACGAGAACTCGATTAGAAGCCTGGAGAACAGCAATCGACCGATTGTTTCGCGTGAAAAATGATCGGGGCATCATTAGTTTGAACGAGTCGGGCCGAGTTTGATTATGCTACCGTCGCTTCGTGAGGGTTGCGTGTTGATTACGCATGCGAGAGATAAAAAGGAGATTTAAACCATGACGTTTCGAAACACTCCTTAATCGGTTTTCCTTTTTGTTTGTCTTTAAAGATATGTTATTAAGTTGCATTTCAGATGATACAAAAAATTGATGGTGAACTGATGGAACATGTACGAACACTAATCAGTTCTATTTCTGTATCCTTGTGTGAAAGTTTTTCTCTTTTTAAAATGTTCTTCTTTCGGTTAAAGAATTATGATTTTTTGTCAAAATTTAATAACACGATATGTATTTATAAATGGCATTGAACGCTTTATCTCAATAAACTATTTCCAAATACTCTTAATTATTCGTCTATATTTTCAATTATTTTCACAATTTTTAAAGCAGTAATATAGATACATCTACGTTGATGTAATTTCTGCTAAATTAAATTACAACATAAAAAACTATATCCCATGTATTAAAACTGAAAAAGTCGACGAATTGGAAATTTAAAAATATTAAAATAGAAAGTAATAATTTCACGTCATACGCAAACACCCATCAAAGTTCGAAAACTAAAGTTATTTCCCTTTTCGTGTCCCAAATAAATTCAGAAGGCATCGTTTTAGACTACTCGATCATACTCTACAATAAAAGAGAAAAAACAAAAGCACAACAGCTTTAATTTGGTTACGAGAGCCACATCGACGAGAGATCGAACGAGAAGCGAAAAGCGTCACGAATTGAGGGCCAGAGTGCACGGCCATTTTATTAGATTCATCACGCCCTCGTAATTCTTCACGATACCGCTTGTTGGTTCAACTCAGTGCCAAATAAATCAGCCGGTTAGGAAAGGTTATGCCCGTCGCTGTACAATCTGCGGCGCGCCGTTTAAATGTCATTATAATGGCTTCGTTTGTGAAATACAGGCGGAACAGGCGACAAGTCCTGGGACTTGTCCCGCACGATTTCGCGGTGATTTCGATGCCGCAATCTCGTTTCTGATTCACCGTGTCGACTCGACTAACAATAAGCAAGTGACTGTACAATGGTTGTGACGATGAAATTCGAGTATTGAATTTTTAAGCGCTTACGAAGAATTTAGGTTAGATATTTATGGATAGGTATAATTCGTATTAAATTATAACTTGATGATCTGGATAGCGTAACATATAGAGGTAAAGATGAGATTTTAAGTTCGATAAGTTTGTAAATAGAAAATATCCATCGATGGAATAATTGTTATTAAGCTTCCATATCATTTTCCTTCTGTGTGACTTTGAAATGGGAGAATTTAGAGACGACATATAAATATATTTCTTTTTGAGCTTATAATTAATCTTAAAATTGTATTGTACAATATATACTTCTTATTCTGATATTAATACAAGGCAAACTATCATACAATCGGTTATCCAATGTTTTTATTGAGACATAAAACAAACCGGTTACATTACGATAGTATATTTATGTCTAGAAATATCTACAGCTACTTTATAAATTTAATTGATTAGGTATTGAATATAAATGATTATTGGTTTCATATTTTGAGAAAAGATACACATACATTTTTTACAAATGACTAATTATATTCTGATAAAGTAGATATCAGAGTGAAAAACATAAATAATATAAGTTATTGTACATTGTACAAGTAAAATGTAAATTATTGTATTCGAGTTCAAAATCCGGAATTGAATCTATTACATCTTTTCATTGAACAATCCGTATACGTAAAAAAATTAAATAAATGTAATGAAAAAAGCAATAGGTGGAAGCGGCGTTAAAATAAATATTCTCAATTTTTGAAGATTATGTGCTAGTGTTACAGCTTCTGAAACGCCATAAATACTGTTTAATCGTATACTTCGATACATTTTCAATTTTAGCTAAATATTGGTCGATTTATCGTCAAACGCATACAATATAAAATACTCATATTGCGTAATTTTGTAGACAAATATTAAATATTTCAACTTTATCGTTAATAGAAACAACGCTGTTGGAACCTACGTTTCATTACGTTTCTCGATTTCGCCATTGAACCGTGTAATGGTCACGAGGTACACGGACTGTTATATTTTACATTAAAACCATCGCCACGAACAAACTTAGTAGCGCATTAATTTTGTCGTTATCTTATCATTGCCACTAACGAGTCCTACTTGTTAAATTCAGAAAATGTTCGGTTCACGCGTTGTGAATTGTGGCAAGTCAGCCGAGTTTATCGATGGATATCGTTTCCGATTATGCTAATAGTCGGACGTTTGTATTGGCCGGTTAAACGACGACATATCGCGGTCCTGGACAGTTACGTTATTTGTTTGTACTCGTTTGCATGGCGAACAACATGTCGTGCCGTTTATCCGAGCTCGTTATCTTTCTTCCCTTCATAAAAGCAATTCCTCGCTTCGAGACCCCTACGCTTCTCTTTCTTCGAACAGTTAATATTCCTCACCTCAGGCTCATACTCATTTTTCTCTGTTCTTTATTTTTTTTTTTCTCTTCCCCCTCCTTTGTCGTGCTTCTGAACAGCGCCGTGCAAACACCTTGTTGAACAGAGGTAAACAGCGGAAATTATCGTGCTGTTATTTAAACGTTAATATTTAAGCGGGAAAATTTATGGTCCTCATGTATATTCATACGCGAAACGTGTAAAGACACGATGTTAATCGACTTTAATGAGGCACGCGAATTATGTTGAATCAAGCCACTTTCGCGGCTAATTTAACCTTTTAAAGAATGACGATAGCGTTTTTATTTGACAGCCGAATTATTTTTCTGTGCAGTATGTTCGGCTACACGTATCATTTTTAACACGTTATCCTTTAAATGTAAATTCAGTCTACCATATATTTAATAATGCAGTTTTATTATCTTGGGTTAACATAGCACGGTTTTATTCGGGTAATTAAGAGAGCATATAATTCCTTTCCATGAAGGTGGGATTCGTATAGAAAAGTATTACGCTATTTAATGAATTACGTAATCCCTTTCATTTATAGTTACATTTCTCCGACGAAGAATCTCTTACAAATATTTTTCCCTACAATAAATGCAGAATAAGGCAATATCAGCAAATAATACCGAGGCATAGTTATAGAAATAATAAGATAATGAAACATAACGAGGTTTATTTAAAGATAGACGCTCAATTTATTCGATTATACAGACATCTTACGTGCTAAGAAACATAAATACGTATCTACTAAGTTACAAAGAAATTTTATAAGTACTAACATATTACAGTGGATAGGCTATCAAATGACAACATTATGCATATAAGGGAATAGTCTCTTTTTTGTTCGACGTTCTCATAACCTATTAAAGCTATTAACCGTTAATTATTAAAACCAACTAGCACTCGAAACCTATCTTACAACACGTTTTTCCAGTCTCTTATACGCTGAAGCGTTCCAGGCATTTCAAGCTGGTCGCCGTTAACCGATCTCGGGGTGATTAGGAGTAACTCAATTTCCATGTTAATGAGCCAAACGAGAACGCCGCGTGGAATAAATAACCGGTCGATTTTTCGACGAGTTTCTGGGAAACGACGACTTTCAAGCTCACAGGAATATCGGAATGCCGACGGCGTCTATAAATTCTGGGGTGGAAGCGTGCCGTGTAATAGAGGGGTGGAATTCGCGGCGGAATAGAAAATCGGCTCGTTATTAGCACGTCTACGCATAACTCGGACTCATCGATGCGTATGTTCCTGCACCAGAACGAAACCTATAGAATACATATTTATGGCCCACGTACCATAGAAGGAGACCTTCTTTTGTCGGGTTTACGCTCGTCCAACGATTCCAATGTTTCGTGGCGTAATCGCGACGCGCTCTCGCTTCCGCGTCGCTTGGTTCGACACGCCACAAATTACGATCCCGGCCGATTATGCGTTCGTTGCCAACGGCGAAATTAATTTCGTTAAACGGATCGCCGCGTCCACGGATTTCATATACCGCTCCCTCTGTTAAATAATCCATGGAAAGTCGAGTTGAAAGCAGCTATCCCAGTCAAAGGCAAGCATTTGTAACGTTTTAACTTTCGTTCGGATTGCTGAAGTTGGATATTTAGAGAAAGGGGATTTATAATCTGGCGAAAAGTCAAGGAACTCGTCAAAACTTTATATGAAAAGTATTAACGTAAATCGATTGAACTGTTTTTGCCGCTGATTAATATACGCGCGATTTTCTACAAAATCTTTCACAGATCGCCTTCAACGTCTACAAATAAGGTTCGTAAAATTGGTCATCAGTCATGGAAACTTTAATAGAAATATTTGCAACATTCGAAAGGATACTACTGTACTACTTATGAATGAAAGTATGCATCTGTACGTAAGAAGCAATTTACGATTTGCTTTCAACGAAATAACGATCCTTTGTTCATGGTGTATTCGCACGTTTTATATACCATGTTGTATTTGCAAACACGGGCGGTAGATCAATTTTCAACGAGTAAATTATTCTTGCCAAGCGCGATAACGGTTTATTATATTTCATATAACATGCTGTTCACTAAGCGCAAATGAAGAGCGTAATGGGTGTCGGCGTGTAATTTGACGTTAATAAAAGTATTTATAACGCTCGAAAGCAATCGCGGATCAACTTCTGCGAGTGGAATGCACGCACACATCAAATAGATATTCACTGTTTTATGAGGTAATTGTCGATATAACCGTATGAAATATATTTCAGGGAACGAAAACCGATCGAGTTTGCAATTAATACGTAGCGATGTAGCGTCCGAATTTGAATCTGTTGTTTAATCTCCGTGACTTAATGTGAAATCGATTTTTGATTTACAACGTACTAAATGGAGAGAAATAATGACTCGCGTAACAGCGAGTAAAATTTTATATAGTTTGTGAGACGTTTTATACTTTCCATCTATTTATACATATTTCACAGTTGTTGGAAAATTATTCGTATAAGTCATCAGTTATCGGAAATCATCGTTTGAAATAACTGTTCAATGAAATATTTTACACACCAGCCTTAAAACAGGATACGTATAATTGTCATCGCGAAAGTGCATGTGACAATTTACATCAACAATAACATAGGTTCCTAATGTTCGAATGAAAAAATGTGCTTACAAAAGCGTACGTACGGTCAGTATGTATATTTCTAATTTAATTTATCGTCCCATTATCGTCCACTGTTATTTTCGTATCGTCACGTTACTCACACAAGAACGGGCGCTCGTATATTTCAGGCTGAAATCGTAATTTTAAATTGATTTCGCGTGCAGTTGCATGTCACGGCAATCGGAAGGATCGGGCGGCGGAAAATTCTAGGAAATCGCGTAACCATTCGGCGTGACGTCTCGACGCGCGGTCCAATTGGCGCGAACGAGCCGGCCGCGTTTCGCTCGTAAAATTTAGTTTGTTAAATGCGGTTAATCGTCGAGCCAGGGACCGCGATAACCAGTAACGCCGCGCTCGCGCGTTCACCGGAATATTTATGGCGCACGAAGCAGCCGTGAACCCTCTCTCGCACCATAGTTACGCACACACCAGTTCGATTCTGCTTGTTTCATGCTGTGCCTCGGAATTCAAGGTCGATCCGCGTATCAAACAATGAATTGCACTTTTAATCTCGGCCAATAATTGAGACGATGCTTTGTCGAAAACAGGATACAAGTCGATTTATTGTCGATAAACCGTAAGATTTCTAACGATTCAAGTGGCTGTTGATTGATATGGATAGACGGACGTAGACACAACCGAGTTAATTGTCCGTCGTTTGACATCAATCATCGACAGACCGTCCTCTGTCTTTCACAGTCAGAGGCAGAAATTACCAGTGGAGTTATTACTTGCACAATAGAGAAATTTCCTCCTTGGCGAAATCCGCATCTATCCGGGTAAATTAAATGTTTAATTTTTCACGTTTTGGGTGACTTGGCTAGCTTATGTTTATCGTAAACCAATATTAAACGATACGATTATCGATTATGATTAACATCCGTTTATTTTGACGGTTAAAGCGTCGATTCGTTATGAAGCGCTTAATGGAAAATTAATATAAGTGGAATTTCTTGGTTACAAGATAAGTACAGGCAACGATATGTAAGATTTATGTGGATGGTTTTATTACGAACCTTGAAATCTTTATGCGAGTACGAACAGTAATGTGTTTTAATTATTTATTTATTTTTTAAATTAATTATTTCGTCACATCCATTCTTCTCCGATTTTCTAATGTAGAACGAAATATTGGCTATGTAATGCAAAAATTAGAAAATAGATTCAGAAATAGAGACAGAAATTAGATTCTTCCTCTGAGCAACTGTTAGC
The DNA here is from genome assembly GCF_910591885.1 of Bombus terrestris. Lineage (NCBI taxonomy): Eukaryota > Metazoa > Arthropoda > Insecta > Hymenoptera > Apidae > Bombus > Bombus terrestris. The sequence continues at coordinate 11,325,213 of NC_063272.1, read as the reverse complement.
TTCCAGATGTTACATTGAAGTAAAAATATATATATATATGCAACTTCCATTCCGATGATCAAATGAAATTCCGATTATACGTAGAGTTTTAACTGCTAAAACTTGAACACATAGACATTTACACATATTTAGACTACCACATCTAAACACGAATCTCGATTATCCAATACCAGAGGAATATTTCAGGAACAATAAACGATCCATTTAACTGACTTCGTAGAAACCAATCTCACATATTACAAACACGAAAAAGGTACTCTGGGAAAAGGTACGCTCGTCCACTAACCGTAACTCAGTACTACATTCAATGCAGGGCAATAACGATCAAGTATATAGACAGAGAAAAAAGGTTTCGTCAGCCTTTTAAACGCGAACCATAAAAGACGGGAACAAGGTTCGAACGATGAGAACCGCTGATCGTCAGCGAGCAAAATTCCGCACAGGAGGCACGGATACGGAGCGGCACGGTTTGGTACGGTTTGCCCATGGTATGCCGCCGTAGTATAGCACAACGGTGTCCCGGCACCTCTTCGTTCGCGTACTCGTACTGTATAGGAAGAACAAAACGCGAGAACAGGGGGAGAAGAAGAAGCCCGTGCACAAAGACAGAATGAAAGAGAGAAGGCAACACAGTGACCGTCCAGTTCGTGGCCAGAGACCGTGGTCCCTTTTCCTTGCCTCTTCCATCCCCCTTGGCCCTTCCTAGCATCCCCCTCTCGTAATAAAACGATCCCCCTCGACCAATTTACGCCTTCGAGATCCACGCTGCCGCGGGTTGGCTCTCTAGCAGCCGGTTCATAGCCGATAACTCCATTCCGACGCTGGGTCACGACTTCGTGGTACTGTTCACGGTGTCGACTGGTTCCCCTCTGTTTCCCACCCCCTTCCTCCCTTCCCATTCCGTCGTTCCTCGGTTTCTTTACTCGCGTTTCTGTCTCTAATTGCGCCCGTTCCAGGGGACATGCATCGCCGATATTTATGCCGGTCGTACTTTAGTCGAGCACACTGCCACGTCGTCCAGATCCCTATGGACCCTTAACGACACCCGTAAACTCTTCGTTTCTCTTTGTGCACGACTATTAATAAAAATCGGTCGTCAGACCGGAATCACCGTAAGCAGGACGTAAGGTTTGGTTGGCGTTTGACGTTGATCTTTCATGGTGGATATCCCTGACGGATTCCATCAGACAGGTCTACCCGATTGTTCTAATGGTCGGATAATACAGTGACTTTAATGAGATAGCCGTGTTTGGCGCGTACGTACGTACGTGTCAATCCAATTCCTGGAGGATCGTTTTTCTATTGTGAGAGATGAATCGAGTTTGAAAATGAACAAAGCTGCTGACGAGTTGAAATTGTTTTACAGTGATTGATGGCGAATGGTTGGAACTCGTTGTGAAGTGGAACGTTGAATATTACGTGTATTTCGTTTTAATTGATTTCGTTACTTTTAGTGCTATACACGCACAATTATCCTATTTAAAAATCCTATTTAAAAGTTAAATATTGTTTTGTGAAGTCATGTTCGATAATCCTTTTGATTTATTTTATAGTCAATTGACTACTTTTTTTATCGAAATATCGTACGCACTGTGAAAATGAAAAGAGTACACACGTATTATTTAAAATTCGATATAGTGAACTAACACCAGATTACTAAAAAATTACTTTTTGTATAAATCCTATTGTTAAACAGAGATAGAAATTCTTTCTGTTCAGTTCTTTGTTTGATCGCTATAAAACACAATCCTAGATTTATCTCTATTACAAATACAAATATAAATTCGACTCTAGTGACGACAATGACTCAGCCTCTGGCAGATAAAGGTTAATGTAAGTAATATTATAATTACTACAAAACGAATACGTAATGTATCATCAGGGCAAAGGGTTCAGCGTGGCGTTTAATCCGAACATCTCTGCGCTTTATAAGAATAAATAGTCGAAGAGCAAAAAGCTCGTTGTAACTTTAACTTTGATTGTCACTCGGCGTATTGCAACGCGTACAATCTCTTTGGAACAACGGGCAGTCGACGGTTGTCTTCTCGCCTTTTAGCTCCGCAGGGATAAATTTGACGTTTCGGCGGGAACAGTCGTTCCCGCGGAGTTGCTTGAACCGTGACGATCGCCGGCGAGCTTCAAGGCCGATGCAATTATTGGCTTTATAGATGTGTCAGATGGATATTTACTGCACCGTTTGTTTTACTCCGGCCGCGCCGTGTAAAGCTCCGGCCTAAGCCGTCGCAAATAAGCGCGGCGTCTCGCGGAAAAAACGTCGACATTCCGGTCTCTATTGGTTGATTCTGCTGATTTTTCAACGACCAATACCACAGAGCAATTTATTTGGACGTCGAACAAACGTTCGACTGTTCCTTATAATGTATTAATGCCTTATAATGTATTAATTTTTTCCTATTTAGCTGTTAATCGCTTGTTTCGTGATTTCTCAATGGTTATAGGTACACGAAATATAGTTCCGAGTAGAACGTAACAAACGCACGAATATTTAAAACAATTTCAACATCTGTTTCACTTAAAAAAGAACTATTTTTATGTACACTTGGATTAATTTCGCTTTTTCATACAGAGAACGATCACAGGAGCACGCTAACAAGGAGAATGGTCGAATTCGATTAGAAAAGGATTGGCGTAATCGTGACTAACACACTTCGGTCGTCGTTATCCAGGTGCTTCTTCCCGCGATTATGCGCCACGATGCAACAACGTTTTTCGCTGCAACGCGCTCGATGCACACGATGTATATAACGCGATGGTGCGGCGTCGCAGATTAAAATAAACGATGCATTTAATATCTGGCTGGTACGAATGAAATAACCGGCTTACTCTTGAACGTCTGCACCATCATCTTCATTTCACAGAGGTCGGGAGAATGACCCGCGCGTTTTTAGCGTCATATTTATTAACGCGCCTACGAAGCCACATCTCTGCCAGTTCATGTTCTGTCCACAGACATTTCAATTTGAATTCAGCTCTCCATTGTGCTTGCCTGCGGCCCGTCTCTGATCCGCTTGGAAATCTCTTTTTATAACGATGAACGTACAGACCGTTTGCTACTTGTTCCGGCATTTTATTTCCCCTTTTCCCGTAGAAATATTTAGAGAATTTTTATATAAAATTGTTAGGAAATGTTTAATTTTTGAGAACAAATGAGAAATGTGTTATCACGAAGGACTTTGCAATGGATTTAGACGTTATATTAAAGAAAGGATAACGTTTCTTCATATAGCTTAGAAATTTATTGAAACAATATATTCAGTAGCGAATAAATATCAGTGAGTTATGTATACAAAGTAGATTCTAAAGCAAATTGCACGAAACAATTATATTTTGGTTATTTAAAAAAGCAACCTTATAGAATACTACTTTTGCCGAACATATTAATCTAAATCTTTCAAAAGCGATGATTTTTTCACCAAAATCTACTGCTTTTCGGCTATTCTTTTTCTCCAACACTTTTTACAACCACTTTTTCCCACGTAGTATCGATATTTCCATAGATGAAAATAGGATACAAATCTTCACAAAGCCCGCTACGTTCGTCTCAAATTCGCTCGGATTTCCAATAACGGCGATCCTATCGATTTTTGTTTGTTTTTTTAACTCTCTTGCTACCACAAGAGGAACTATATTCCCCCGAAATACAACGCTCACATTTTTCCAGATAGTTTCTGTAAAAAATGATAAAAGAAGCGAATCACGCTATCAATATCGCATTTATGGTGTCGGCTTATGTGTGCGTCTGTCCTTTTTCTCAGTTACGGTATACACAAAGTTCTTATTAAAAAATAGAAATATAACACGTTGACGAACACTCTTTTGTAAGTAAACTTTAACAAACAAAATCATTTTATCTGGGCATAGGTACCGTCGCTTTGCCACGATGATGACGCATCTCGAAACTCGTCAATTTTAAGATATGCAGAATAATTAAGTCGAAAACTGTTTTAGGGAAACGAGTTCGTCGTAATCACCTGCTAAAGAAAGTTATATTTAACAAGAATGACATTATAATTCAAAAAGTAACGACTTGAATCCTTTTTGGTAAGAAGCAACACGTGTGAATGATATTTTTAAACGATTAAACAATCGAATCGTAATTGAACGCAAACGCCTGTCAAATATTTAAACTAAAATTTTCTCGATACTTCATGAGGTATGGTCATTCGCTGCTAGTCATAAGACAGCCTCTATATTTAGCCATATACATAGTTCAATATCTAAACCGATAGAAATTCTACTAGCATAACTGTGAATAACGCATCTCGTATAACTTTAGTACGCGATTGCTTTTTAGCAGAAACGGCCGTACACAAAGGGTTAAAAAGTTGCTGCACGCGAATCCCTACATCGTGGTCGTTATTGCGACGCCGTATAGTGAGCCATGGATGCTAGATCGTTGCTTGTAAAACATCGCGATAAAAACACCAGGGTCAGCAACATGACCTCTGGAAAATAACGATTTGACTTCGCGCGTACGAGGAGGAGGTTGGCTTGCCTGCGACGGCGAACACGATGTCCGAGGAAAACTGTAAAAATTTTTTGCACACTCTGCGTGGGTCGAACAATTACGAAAACACGCTACGCAGCCCGATCTAGTCGCCGTTTTAACGTTCACACTGAAACAACCCTTCCGAGCACCAACAGCCTCGTAATCGTAATATAGATCGCATGGGTCACGTCGTGCACTCAAGCATTCCATAAACTCAACTAACTGCCGAGTTAAAGATTTCGTGCAAACGACGTGAAGTAAATTGATCGTGCAACGATCTTCCTCCTGTTCGAGGCGTTGAACGGAAGCGTCTGCTTGTTTCCCGTTTTTCTCCGCTTTCGCTCCCGTTTTGCTACCTCCCACTTAATCGGATATGAAATGGTAACGATTTTATGTTGCTTTTAGGTACGGTGGCTCATGAAAATATCTGAACAATTATAGATACTTTGTATAAATGTATTATATGTAAAAGATTTCGAAATTTTAGTAGCATTCTCACAAAACGAAAGTATCATGATTACCTCGAACGTAAAAATTATCGAGCATACACTTTAAAAAGATCACTAAAATATTTGGCCAGTTAATTATCAATTATATTAATAAGCCGAAATATTCAGTGTGATCGATTATATATTTAAGACCACTATCCATGTTGTACATCAATTTTTTGTTAACTGTACGAATTATCGTAACGTTTACAGATCGGTTTCAAAGTTTGTCGATATAATTAAAATATTAAGCACAAAAATGAAATGCATACTCTCGGATATTTTTGTGATCGATTATAGTGGAAACTAGGTAATGTCGAAAACAGAAGCAACGCGAACTTAATTGCTATTTTGAAAAATTCCGATTCGTTTCTAGTTTGTTCTTTATTTGTTATTTATTGTTATTCGTTATTTGTAACTTTCAAAATTTTATTTTGCAAGGAAATCGTTAAATCCGTGTTGAAATTTGTGCTTTGGATTAGTTTTGAAATTTAAACGTCGCACGTTCTAATCCCACGAAGTTGTCGTGTTGAAGTTTGGAATGCAGATCGGTTTAATTATAGGATGTTATCCGCGTAGTAGGCTTTAATAACCTGGTTCGCGATGAATATAGTAGTTCATTGAATTTTGTAATAGCCAGTTCATGGCAATTACTACAGTTAGGTAAACCAATAGCGACGTGTAATTGCCGTAACTAAGGGAACGTGAGATCCATTGTAATCGCTGTTGAAAAAGACGAAGAGTTACGTGAATACTTTTGATAACGTTATCACGATGCTATTTATATAATATATCCTTTTAACGTGATGGAAATTCTAATGTGAAAATGGAATTTTAAAATGCTGTTTGTATGTATAATGAACGAAAATTGAAACAGCTTTTTATTGCTTTTATTCCCTGAAAAAATTCCTCATTTTCAGAAGGAAAGATAAAAGAGCTTTTTTGATTCGATATAATATCATTTATCTTTCATTTAATAGAAAGTTAAATCGTCTTTTAATTTGATTCACGAAGGTTATAAAATATGCGCGATTTTTGCGTATTTCAGTTGAATGAGATGATATCATGGTAGATTGGGTTTTTCTAAAGGAACTATTATCGTGTTCCAGCAAAAAGCTTCCTTCAGCTTCATGTAAAACGGTAATTACTATTATCGTGTTTGCAGATAATTATTTCACCGGTTGGGGAAATAATTGTCCAGGAATCCTATTGATCGATAAAGAAAACGTGTTACGTGGGAATAAAAATAGCAAACCGATTGACTGAGGGCTATCAGACGCGAATATATACAATTCCTTTTGCTATTGGAAGTAATTACTCAGTTAATAATTGACATTCATTGCTAATCATTAATTATACTATGCGTTATGTATCTAATATAAAGAATTGTTGAGATAATTAGTCTCTTTATAAGAATAATATACACAAAGCAATAACAAATCTTAACATTAGATATTATTAATGCTAGTATAATTTATTTTTTCAAGTATATATCGTTAAAGAAGAATATTTTATTGCTTCAAATAAAACAAAGACATTTACCTTCCTTCAGAAATAAAAACTTATAAATAAACGTAATTGACATACAAAAAATGTAATACGTAGTTAATCAGTGCCGTGTTATCAAAATCGTTCTTTTATTCGATTGTCAAACTAAATATATATATTTCTGTATCTTAAGCGGTGCACCTCGAGCAATTTTCATTATATAATTTCTTATAATTAATATTAAGTTAATATTAAATATAACAAACCTCATAGACGTCATTCATCCGTAAGAGGCATATCTTTGAAGTTTAGCTACGAAATAACTCAAAATAAAAAGATCAACAAAAATGATTTGTCGTGTTTTTCCCATATCTTCTTCATTTACCGTGAAAGTAATACCTAGCCTTAAAAGTTCAATTTTTGTTTTAATTTGATCGCTATACGATTTATTGAGCTCGTAATTTATGATACTGTTGGGTGATATGTGATATCGATTGAGATTTATGCTACAAATTCACGAAATTACTCTGTGGTCTTTGCTTCAAAAGCAAGGGCAAGCTGGCTTAATCTCGAATCAAGACGGTCGAGATCGTCTATCGAATCAATCCACCCTCGTCATAAAACTTTTCTTGTCGTGAAAGGAGCATTGGAAAAAGTCTGTTTCGGCGTGTCTCCGTTCGGACTGATTTCTTGCGGGCAGTTTCGATGGTCGAGAGATAGTTCGTTGATCGCAAACCTACAAATGCTCGTGTCGCCTTGGCTGCCATAACTCGCAGAAAAACTCGTCCGTACTCGTAGCGTCCGCAGTTTCGTTCGTGGCCAGAACGAAAGACGATTTTATCTGTTCAGCCGTAACTAATACCAGTTTTTCGGCGTGCCGGTCGATTTCTTGCCAATCAGCGGTCAATCCGTGGCTGGACCTTTTATTCCGAATCGATTAAATCACCGGATAAATAAACCATGCCCAAGCTTCGTTTATTCTTCGTATTACAAAGTCCACCGGAAGGGATGTTTGTAGTTATCCCTAACAGAAGAACCAAAATGAACTAGCTACTGGTTATATTTCAATGTAGTGGCTTCTGTGAATTCATTCACTTATTTACTCTTTTTATTCTTAGTTAATGATTGTTATCATTTAGTGGTTTATTTTTCTAGTGGAGATTTATTGATGAATTGTATAGGGTGTATAAGATTGTTCGTTTATAAGTAGAATATCGACTTGGATGCGCTACACAGTGTGTTCGTTCTATTACTTTCCGTCGTTTTTCTCGTAAGTGTTAGATTTAGGAGCAAGGAAATCTGAATTCATAGTTCTCGCGTAATAAAATTATGAACGTTTTTAAATTAGTTGCAGATTGTCGCACTCGTAACAATTAATCAGAAATTGACAAACACGAGATCTCGTTGTTCTAGATGTTTAACTGCTTCTATTAATTTCTAAACGATCAGAAGTACATATATATGTATACATAATTATGATTGAAAATTTCTTTTAATCCACGCAGTGTGATACCTTTTTTTTTTTTTACTTCAAATACGGTAATCTATATCTTTCCAGATAAAAAATCAACAAAGTACCATTTTACCAAGTGTACTATCTTTGCTATCTATGCTTCAATAAATAACAACTTTTACGCTACAGTAATAGAAATCAGAATCAGTACGGAGAAAACTATGGTACACCCGTTGTGTAGAGAAATATGTGCGCTGCATTTCGCATAGTTGCTGGAAGATTTAATCGTCGACTATCGGCACGGAATAGTTACATAATTGCTGGCATCCCGCAACCGTATAGAGTCACGTGTGCCGGTTTATACGAGGATCTGAGTTTTTGCTTTCTAACTACGATCCGTTCAATCCGTCGTGGCTCTTCTTGCTCGTTTCTTTTGACCGATCGAACGATCCTCGGAAATTCTGCGGGTATCTGTAATTGATTTTAGGCTTAATCGAATACAGGATGAGTGTTTCTGTTTAGTCGTGATTTATAGTAATAATGGTATTTCTCGTTTTGTCCCCGAAACAATATCGCAACGAATTATATCGATTGCGTTATTCCGTGTATTGCGATAAATTATACGAGATTTTCTGTGGATGAGGTAGCACTTTAAACGATTTCAGATTGTAGTAATAAACGTTATAAATTGCATTGTGTGTGTATGTAGAAAGCAGGTGTTTAATGGTCCGCGTTTGGTAATAGCGATTATTCAATTAAAGAAGTGTAATATTTGGTACTGAAAGGTCCGATATAAATCGTAATGGCATGTTAATGAAAATACGTCGATACATATTTATCGTTGCATTACGTATTAATTTATGTTTCATTGCGAAATAAACTGATTCATATGATTTAATACAAATAGGTATGCAACATTTAGCGATAAAATAAATATTATATCACATCTAAAAATATATACAGGGAATTCACGTAGAAATCGAAGAAAAACGAGTGATTATAATATATATAAAGGAATGTTTTTTCATCTGTATATTATAAAATAATTTACACTCCAAATACAAAAAAAAAAAGAAGTTAATAAAATACCTTTACTTAATATCGTAAATATTTCTTATAATTTATAATCGGATTAGCATTATTAGCGTATAAAGGTATTGATAAACAAATTACTTACTATTACTATAAGTAAATTATTTATACAAAAATTTTCTGTCGATGTTACGACAAATTATCGATATTCGTATGAAATGGTTAACGAAAGTATACATTTCCACAACAGTGGAATTTTTTCTAGCTCATAAATCGCACTCTTGCTGTAAAAGCTTAAAAGGCATGTTAATAAACGGATGGTTCTTTAAGATTTTTTAGTATTCTAAACCGACAATGATAAAAACGATATTTCATCCTCTTTTACGAGCGTTGGTCTCCTTGCTAATCAATTTGATTACAAAATAACGTATTGTATTACATTCAAAAACAGTGTTTTGCAGTTTTCAAAAATCTAATATCACCGAATCGTGTTATTAGTTAGGGTTACAATACACGCTCGTGGGCGAAGAGAATAGATTCTGGTTAGCGATAATAAACGTCTCGCAGGGTCGAAGGTTCAAACCGTTCAAGATAAATTTCGAAGCACCGAAAGACATTAACCAGGGAAAAAAATATTGTAGACACTTCCACGTACAAACTTATAGATACTCTATTCATAAACCGCCCATTACTCGTTATCACGTAGATTATTGCAAGTGTTTCCGGAAATAAGGCATCTTATATTTTTTCAACTGCCTCTTTAGAATAATTTTAAGAGCTCTTTCACAAGAACAGAACAGAATAGAACAGAGCAGAACAGCATCGTACTTACGTTGCGCGTAAGTACCTACATACAGCTATCGGTTGTTCAACAGGCTTAATCATCCGCTGAAAGTCCCGTATCGCGGACGGTCTCGCTAAACAGCTCTATAAAAACTGTTAAGAGAGAGATCCCACGCTATCTTCTGGCCTAACGATCACGAGCTCACAGCAGCGCGACTTACACATACCTATACACGTGCACGCGTACAAAGAGAACACTGGCTACAGAGCACACACATAGTTACTGGAAGATTTAATCGTCGACCATCGGCTCGGAATACTTACATAATTGCTGGCGTCCCGTAACCGGTATGGACTCACGTGCGTTGCTTTACGAGGATTTATGTTTTTGCCGCGCGGCCAACTATCTCTGGCCCTCCTCTCTCTCTCTCTCTCTCTCTCTCTCTTCGTTCTCGTCGCTTTGTCTCTACCAGTGTATTTCTCTTTCCTTTTCACTCTATCTGGTTCCACGAGTACCAGCATGATTAGACGCTCGCACGGAAGCGACGTACACGTCGGTAATTGATTTTAGATTTAATTTAATTAAGCGCCGATGCGCCGGCTTTCAGCGCATTTGCTTGGCTTTTAGCGTCTGAACCGGCAAACGCGAGTCTTATTGCGCCCGTTGCTCGTTGGAATTCACGATCGCGTCACTCGGATATCATAAAACTGTTTGCACGCCGGTTGGTCCCTTCGCGGAGTGACAGTCGGGATTTCCTTTTTTCTTTCGAATGGACGCACGCAAATTACTCGGTGCAAACTATTACATACTCCAAAGAGTGTCTGCCGACGAGCATCGTCTGAGTTTTCTGATCGTGGTTAATCTCGTCAGTCTCCTGCGCTCGCATGCTATCTTATCGAGGCTATTTTTGATCGAGACATCTATAATTGGCCGAGGATCTATTCTCGATCATCGAGCCGCTTGTTGACGAGGTATTAAAACAGAGTAACATCGAATCAGTGCGTTCTTAGTATGCTGTTCGTACGTGCTTCTAGTTTAGTTAGCTTGTACTTCATTTATTTTCACGGATGCCTCGTTGTGTCTGTACCGTTTTAGGGATCGACCAAAAATCGTTAAATACTTTTCACGATGCGCGGCTATTGAGAAGACTGTACTTGTACAATAACAGGTAAAGCATACCTCGAAGTAGAGTTACATTTTTATTTTAGTCTTTTAGAACGTGTCATAGAAAACGCATACCCGAACTGTTCACCCTAAAAGGAAGAAACTTTGTTACGAAAAAAAAAATGAAAATTTTAAACACGTTTGAGAAGTTGTAAATAAGCCGAAATAAAATTCAAAATATGTTGGAGGACATAAAGCGTAGGATAGTACGTACAGGTGGTGTTGGAAAGTAAGCCAGGAGTATATTAATTATTGCGTCAGTTAATATAAGCCTTTTGTGCTGTTTGATACGAATAAATGCAATAATTTACGTTCTTTATTAAAATTTCCATTTTGAACGTTGCTTCGCAGAGGTTACATGTTTATTCAACACGTTAACCGGAAAAATTAGACGAGTTCTATAACTGTACTCGATAATAGTCTATTGTCTGGAGGTTCGTGGCAGTGTCACGCGTAGCCACGCGGATTTTTGTTGTGCAAGGACCCTAGGCGCGCATCGTTAGAGGTAAACGCCGGGCAAATTGCAACCCCCGGCGTCGGCAATTTGTTTGCGGGGATCGTTTGATGCAACGCTGCCGCATTAATTTTCAGAAACGATCGGCAAAACACACGTCTCGATCGGTGGTAATTCCATGGCGGTCGCGACAATAGCCTCTCTCGCCGGTGTATACTATGCTCAGTTTTATCATTCGCATTACGCTGTCAGCGCATAAGCCATATTGAGCTTCGTTGCAACGCCGGAGGTGAGCCATGCATTATCGTTCGGCCGTTATCGATTACTTCGAGTTTCTGTCGACGTAGCCTCGCGACAGGGCTACCTTCCGCCGCTGTGAACAGAGACGTGTATCGATTCCGTTGAATTTCAAATTTATGTTATTTCTGTTTATGATATAGTTCGACGAACAGATTCTGCGATGTAGATTCTCGTTTCTCTTTGATTCTTATTCGAATACCCACTGGTTTCTGTTTGTACGCTTTCTTTAATGCTTTATAGTTTCTTCTCTGAAGCGTTATGCGATATCGAGAATTATGGAATAGAAAGCGTAGAAAGAAATGTAAAAGTCGTATCGAAACGATGCGATGTATCGTTTGATATGCGTCTTGTATCGGCAATGAGCTTTTTAGTCCATTGATATCTCTCGCAAGATGATGTATTTTCCATGTTTATTATCATATAGAAGCCAACTAAACGATTGATACATTTAAAAATCAAAATTTTTATCCGCGTGATTATGATTCTATAATTTTCGCGTTAAATGATAAAAGAAAAAAGAGTAGTAATTTTTATATATTCAATAATTTGTACAGACGATTTCAGAATTACTCAAAATTGTAATCAGACGTAATCTTCTTCTTTCACGTGTAAAATAATCTTGTAAATAATATGATTGTTATTTGCAGTTCATGATTTTATTTGAAGAAATATAATTAATAATTTAATTCGTTATAAATTACATACGAGTTAATGTACCAGGTATTATATATATTGCATTGCAGCAGAAGGTGATACCATGCGCGCATTCTACGCTACTGCATGTACTACTATTGGCATGAAATTTACGTCTTGTAATTTATATCGTTTTAAATTTATGCACATAAATTGGAAATCAATATCATATGATTGACTGCAAAATAGGCAATGCCATCATTATTGACGTCTATCGAAATATCATTAGTCACGGCATTGATTGTGCAATCAAAATTATGATTCATTGAAGGGGAAAGTTTTCATTACAAACTAGATTCTGGTTTTCATAAGACAGGAGTGAACATTTTTGTTCCTTTTAAGTAACGTAATCACAACGACTTATGTAGTAAGAAGTTATATCTGCAAGAGTTGATAGTTTTGTTTCCTAAATATCCAACAAATTAATAATTATACTACCTTTAAACATGTATGTATTTAAAATATGATATATAAAATCTATACGTCCACTCATGAAAAGTTTTTTATAATTTGTCAAAAAAAAAAAAAAAAGTAATATTATAGATTCCACTAAAATAAGATAATTGAGTCTTGAAAATAAAAAAGTAGGTATATCTTATTTTCCCTACAGTATTCTCAGGCATGGTGTATAAAATTCAGAAGTAAATTGTTAGCATAATATATCAGAATTTTTCCCTTAATTAAGACACTAGTTGCTCGGTGCTCCGATTATTACCGTAATTCATTACCAGAGAAACTCTTTTCGACATTTATATAACGCGCGGCGGTGCAGCCGCAAAATTGCTTCCTAAAAATCAATTTGGTACCTAAAAGACGTTCATAAGCTTCGTGTTCGTATTTTATACTTAATCATATTTAATTGCGCCACATCAGTTCTGAACAGCTGTTCGATAATTCAATCCAATAGAAAGATTATAGTTTAATACTTCGAATAACTTCGGTAAACTGGATTATGGACTTCACATATAACGTATCGATTCTATAATCGACTGCGAAATGCTCGCGCTTCTAACTTTCATAGAGTTGTAAAAAGAGATGCGTTTTTTTGTGTTCCATAAACTTCTCAATGCGTCTCGTTTCACTTTAACCGTCCGTTCGAAGGAAAAATGTGTGTGCATCGGTTAAGAAACTTCAAAGTTCAGTTAGTCACAGATATTTAACCATCGATAGAGCAAAAGTAATAACGTGTGATTGAAATCCTCAAGTGAACGAACTTTTACACGATTTTGCAACGTGATCGACGAAAATACAAGTCGCTGAATGGAATTCGTCGCTTTAGTTTAAACGATACACGTAAGGCGACAACGCCGGTTTCGCGGTACGTCTTGAAAATTGATTTTCCTTCGACATTTATCGCAAATCAATGCAGCATTCCAACCGCAGCAAGCTGCAAAAGTGTCCATAAAATGCGGGCGTTCAGCCAGATCAGATCGGCCGTGACGTAAAACGGGCTGCAGCTTCAACCACGATACATTATTCCTTGGTGCCAAGGCGGCTCGAAATAAGGGGCTGCCGTGATGCCGGCGAGTGAATCACCCACGAGCTCGATTCTATCATGCTCAAAAACACTCCTCGCAATTCATCGCGACACGTCTCGCCTTCGCAACTGCCTGTCCATTTACATTTTCATCGACGATCGATGCTATAAATTCCGACTAAAATCTTCTCGCCAATGTTTTTCTCTACAAACCTTAATATATTCAACGATTTCTTCGGCTCAAAAAGCGGTAAGATCTTTTCTCTGCGTGTACGTCATTTAAAAATACAAGAAACGAATTTCGCGAAGAATTCTACTCGATTTATTTTCAAACGTATTTGTACTCGAATCTCTCCACTTGTGTTTATCTTTGACTCGCCAGTTACGATATATATGTTTGACAAGTATAAACTGATTTTAAAATATTATTTCGTTCCGATGTTACGGGAAATTTATAGTTTCGTTGGATACAGATATGCGGTCGTATAATACTTTGAAGCTACGGTATTCCATGTTCAATGCCAAGTTCAGTTTGATGTAAAGACACACAGAGGATGGCTCGTATCTATCGTCGCTCACAATGCCGACGTTTATTTCAAATAATTCGTAAATGTTTGTGCAAATTCATGTTTTTGTTAATACAATTAAAGAAATGAAATCTTAGGAGAGCACCTTTAAATTTCTTATAAATGTACAAACATCAGCAGTCTAATTAAACTAAATTAGAAGGAGTTAGGGATATTTGTACAAATTTATATTTTTAGCAATAAAATGGGATAAATGGAATCTAATTCGAAAACTGTTTTCGAACATTTACGAAATATTATAAATATTATGATTTTTGCACACTGTGTATTATATAGATTCTGTGTGTTTGCTCACCTTTGATCTTCTCGTAAATGCATAAAAATCCACAGTCTAGCTACTCGTTAGTATCGATTATCAATTCTTCAGTTGGCAAATAGCCACCTCGTAGATTGAATTGAAATTAATTTAGTAAAGATTAATCCATCTTCGGTATAACGCTTTAGGATTGAATTCAAGATAGGATCGTAAGAGAAAAACTGTTTCAGGGAGTCGATAGAATCGCGGTTGTTACTTCGGGTTCGTTGAACGCCTAAGAAAGGAAAGGATAAGGAAGGAAAGAAAGAAGGGAAAAGGGGGTTGGAAAAATGTAACGATCGGGTGGAGGACCGTACCATTTTTCCAGTCCGTGCATGACTTACGGTCCGTATTATCGTTACGATCTTTTTCCTGGTTGGAAAGAGGGAAGCCGGGCCGTCGTTCGATAACGTCATGAAAGTGAACACCGTCTTGGTTCAAGCTTCTTTTATTGAATCCACGGGAAAGCGTTCCTTTTCGCTTCGGTTCTACAAATGAGCCTCGAGGAAGCGACTTGAGACGAAACTATTATGGTGGTGCTTCTATGTGGCCGACTTTATGGGAAACTCGATAATTCGATTGACGATAAGTTCTTTTAAATAAAAACGTTAAATAAAGACGTTTCTGATTCAGCGAGCCTCCCTTTGTAGGTAAATTGTCGATCTGTCTTTTTAACGGTGAAATTGCCAAGAATGAAAAATACACAACTTGTATCGAAGAAATCGAAATGAACAGAATGTTGAAAATATATAGCCGAAAGATAAGACGAAAGATAAGAAAGCAAGTTTTCATCCATATATTTTATCCATATATTTAAAAAATCATCGAAGAGCCCGAAAATGCGCGGTTCTAAATCTATGAAATTTCTAGGAAGAGTTACGAATTGATCTTGCTGCTTACAATTTTAGAAAGTGAGCGAAATTATTACGCTTGTATAATGAAATCTAAGAGATTACGAGTTGCTTTAGGAAATAATATAATTTATAATAGCATATTGTGTGTAACATGTAAAAGAGAAAGTAACAATAAGTTAAATTGTTTCGACGAAACAATACAAAATAAAAAAGCTGAAATAAAAAGATAATACATTTTGTTTCACGTAAATGTTATCGCTTGATCGACGTTTAAGATCTCAATTTGCAAGATGTACATACATATCAGCTCAAGTAAGGAAACCGGAAATTCGCGATAAATTCCGAGTACGAAAATTAATGTCGTAAAGAGGAAGGGAGAAAAGAAAGAAGTGTTCGGATGCATGGTGACTGCATCCCCTGTTTTACACCGCGGTGAATACGCACTGCATACTGAGTAGAACATTACCGACATTATAAATGAGAATCGTAAAATATTAGCGCACGTCCTGCGCTACCTATCTTCCTCTCTTTCTTTTTTCATTATTCTACCGCAGCTTTCCTTTCGTGTTTTTCTTTTCTTTTCTTTTTACGTTCTGGATAAAATTGGTGCAAAGCGTAGTTGTGAATCGTGGTATGAATTTTTGAAATGTTTTATGGAATTACTATTTTCTTCGTTTTCCTTTTTACGTCTGTCCTTTTTCTTCTTTTCTTGCGAACTTTATACCTTTTATCGCGAACCGAAATATAAAGCCTTATTTAAAAGACAGGTGTCTCAACAACAGGTTGTGATCGAATTACGGACCTGGGTTATACGTTAATTGGTCGAAAGCTGGCAAATTAATCGTGGATAATTTTCGACGTCAATATTCATTAATTAATTATCAATTATTACCGGTCAGAGGTTAATAGGATCGGTAATTTTATTTGAGCGATTAGATTGATTACTTTATAATAAGGTAGTGCATTGTGATCATAGTTTTCATGACAGTGATTCGGTCTATGATAAATTCTTACTATTTATATAATATTCAGTGACTATATGATATTAATGATTTTACAATCATATTTGTTTTATTATTAAGATCGATGTTTGTTTATCGAATGCCGTTTTATTAATGTTTGTTCCGTACCAAGTTCGTTCCGATCGATCTTATCTTTCCATTACATCGTAATCTTGTTAACAGTCTTTAAATTAATTTTACGAACTTGTTTCTCCATACCTTTATTTCAATTTCTTTACCAAGAACTATCTAAATGAAAAGTAAAGCTATTAACTTAATATTTGTAATCTGTATGTATCTTCGAGCCACGTTTAATCGCAATGAGAATTTCCTCTCAAAAGAATTACATTACACAATCAAGAACTTTTCTACATCAATTATAAGACTGCAGAACATTTACGTAATTACACGCTACTTCATTTACACATAAATTTGACCGTATCTTCTATTTTTAACACTCGGATATTAATCTATCGCACAACCTTTCGCACAATGTATAACTTCGTGTATTTTTCCCCATCTAATTCTTCTTCGTATTGTACTTTCTTCTATATCGTTACAATCTTGATTGCATGCAGTCTCGATTCGTGTCGCCGACACAGTGCACCAGTTTCAACCGATCGAACCGACATCGTTAGTAGATACATACATGCGATACGGCATCGTTTTCGGGAAAATGTTATGAAATCCTTCCTGTCATCCTATTTCTATCGCCAATTCTCGCACGTCGGCAATAAATTCACGTCAATCACGTGTTAACACATTCAATGTAGGACATTTATCAATCTTCTCCTCGGCGACCCGAATATCTTTCTTCTATCGCGTTTTCGTTACTTATTTGCTTTCGAAAACGATACAGAATCATATAGAAATGGTATAAAATGGTATCATAACGAAGAAGAAGTTGTAGCTTTAAATACGACTTTTGAAGACACGAATCAGCCACTTGTAAGTTGTCACATTATCGCGATTTTACTACAGTATGAAATGAAGATTGATAAACTAGGGTTTTACAGTAACAAGTAACTTCGTTATTTGTCAACACGGCTGAATTGTAGTCGTAATAATATTAAATCTTATTTCTTGAAGGATAAAGAAACGTATAGATCTTATATTCAAAAATTCAAAAGTTTATTACCGTGAATATTAACTTACTTATCAACTACGCCGACTATGAATTTACAGAAAGTGCTAAAAGTGATTTAACTGTGAATTGCTTTTTCTTGGTGTACTCAAATTACTGGAAAATGTAGTTGCCTTCTTTTTTCCCGACATTCTTACTAGTTTCTCCTTTCCCTCGCATACATGCTCGTACGTATACTTATACACATATGTAAGTACGCGTGTGTGCAGTTAGCTTGCTTTACGCCGATGACTTCCGCCCTTTCGTCTCTTGATCGCTGGCTCGACGCGACGCGACGGTTCGCGATCCATGGGTAGCTCGAAGGCGGATAATTAACGAGCGGAACGGCAACGACCTTAAGAGTTTCGCGCTCGTCTCGCGCGATATTTATGTTATTCGTTAGCGAGTGCAATTTAGGCAGCCGGCGAAATTAATTGCACGCCGCGAGGACTGTACTCGGAGAACGAAACGGAGAAGCAAACGTGAAGAGAGGAAAAGATGGGGCAAGGAAGAAGAGAAAAAGACTGCCGGTCAATCAGCCGGTCAATATCGACGGGAAGGTGATCGGTTGCGCGAATGCGAAACATGAGATTGACTGTTACGGACAGTTACTTATAGCTTGATAATTGGTATAATAAGTTGCGGGTGAGCCGGTTGCCAGCGGCTCGTTAGTCGTAATTCCTTTCGGCGGGAACGATTATTTATCGTCGCCGATCGCGATTATATCATTGAAGTGGGCTTGGTAGCTGTTATTGATAGCCCTCTCGCAAGGATGCAAATAATCACGAATCAAGTTAGCATAGGGAAAAAAAGATCCAATTCATTGCTTTCCGCCGTGATTAAGCGACAATGTTCAATTATTGTGGATCGTGAAAGAACTTCGATTTCACGGCGAAAGGAGATCGTTGAACGATAGCCATTGGTTGTAGTATGCAATATCTCAGCGATTGTGTCGTAAAGTTATGGCTGTTTCGATAATTGGAAGTTGTAAACACATTTCCCTTCGTATCGTTCTTTCTACGTGCACGATGATGCGAGCCATTCGACGACTTAATATTATCTATTAAAGCGATATTAAATAAGAATCACCATGAAAACTCTTAAGTTGCATTTTAACGGTTGATTATGAAAATAAATAAAGTTGTTTTATTGTTTAATGTAGGTATTCGAATATAGGAATGTGAAACGATACAAGAATTATTGTTCAATAAATTCGCTCAATTTCCATTTATGAAAAAGACGGAAGGCAGTAAACATGTTGTTGTACAGTATTTTATGTATTTTATGATAATTCTATTAAAATTCGGAGTTGCCTTATTGATTTATTAATATAAACTACAATGTATTAATTTTTAAATCAATGGATATTATTCCTCTAGTAGCACAACTTTTATCGCGCAGCTTTGAAATTTCGTTTTAATATTTAAGCAATAAAAGTAGGATATATCTTCGTTCTGCATTCAAATTTAATAATTAAATTTCATCTATGACAGCCTTTAATAGTTAACAAGAGTAAACGGTTAACACGAATAAGATATGTAGTTACGTAAAAATATAGAGAATTTAATTAAAGAAATGATTAGGCTATGTAATATCCAAGTGATTGAATATGATAGATAATTAATTTGAATGTGATTAATTTAAAACAATATTATTAACTTGACTCTTCCATTTAACAGATTAAATATCCTAAAATAAAGAAACCTAAGTACGACCCTATGACCCAGGAATACTTCTTGAGTGTTAACAAGCAGAATGAGGATTGTTACATAAGTTCAACAAGCATCAGAAAAACCACTCCCAATTTTGTTTCCATGCACCTAAATGCAAAATATCCAACGATAAATACAGAGAATTGGCTTCGAATTCAAGAACAGCGGTTCTTGGAGATTGATCGCAAACGAAGAGGTAAACCGCTGCCGCAGGGAAATACGGGTGTGAGTAAATATCTGAGGCTGTTATTCGTAGAAGGACAGGAGAGAACCGTGGTCGTATGCGAAATTTCCCACGGCGTGTACGCGATTGAATCGCGGGCCGGTTGGCGTTACGTAATGCGAAGGTTGCAGCTCGAAAAACAATCGGTACGCGGACACTCAATCAGCATGCGACCCGTCGAAAACGTTCTTTGCAATCGAGCATACACGGGTTTAATTGGCTGTAGAGCGGACGTGCACGCACGAAACGCGACACGCCATTGTTACGCGGACGGTCCAATTTGTGACGCGGATTCACCCTCTGATCGGCCGTCACAATGAAAGTCGTAAAATCGCGGACTAATGGCGTCGTTACATTAATTCCGACTGGCACGGCGGTTCACGGGAAACAAGAAAGGCTCGACGATATGCGCGAAAAAACGTATAAAGCAGTCGATCTCGATATCCGGCCGCGCGTTTACTCGTGTGTGTCCGTGCTGTTGTTGCTTTTGGTCAAAATATCTATCGAAAATGTCGTTGTCTCGAATAAAACTGAAGGCCATAGAATGGAAGCTTGATAAGTCTTTTGTTTTTTATATGACGACTATATGGCAAAAATAGGATAAGTCGTAGTGCAGTTTTGTTCTAGGCACAAATAGCTGGTATTATGAAATTCTTCAAGCTTGAAATATATCTAACAGAAACAGATATTACTTTTGAATACTTTCTCTTTATATAACAATGGAGTCAATGGCAACCACTTGTCCCCGTACAATGGTTACATGGATAGATATTTGATTATAAAGCGTTTATAATATTAGTACATAGCTTGATACTCATTCGGTTATAAGACGTCAATCAGATTTATCGCTGTATCTACCATTTATATTCTGTATGTTTTTTTTAAATTAATTCAAGATCACTTTCAAAGCTGCCTTGACGTTTAATCAGCTTCCTTCGCGTGCAAATTTAAGATATTCTCACATAATATGTCCTATACTTATCAATATCCTGCATCATTCGGAAAGATTTTGTTTTGGACTAAATTTGTAGATTCCAAAGTATCGAATGTCGTATACTTATTACCAACTGCACGTGTCTATCAGGTTGTTTACAACTTATTTATGTGCGTAATTTCTTATTCACACTGCAAACTATCTATGTAACGTGTTTGTTAACGAAACAATAGCAAGTAGGTATAACAATAGATATTTGTCCATCGCTTGTTATCACATTTTAAAAAGCCCTTTAGAGTTGCAAAACACGAGTTGGCTGGTATTCATACACACATATTGTTCGCGCTACCTTCAAAGTGTGCTTTGTGAACATGTTTGGAGTTGGAATCTCAAACATCGTTGATGCTCGACGAGTACAAATATTATTTTATTTTTCTTGTATCTTAAAAACATGCATAGGCGCGAGCTTTTGTACATTTCCGTTTCAATTTATTTGTCTCCGATTTATTCCTAAATACGAAATATCGTTTACCGAGCGAATATCCTTTAGGAGACGTTTAGTCCTTCCTTTACGATGCAAAGTAAATTATATTAGAGGTATGTGAGACCAAACATTTGTAGGAAATATGTCAAGTACTAAACAGACGTTTTAAGAACCTAGGAAATACATTATAGCGCTCTTTAAGTTGAGCAAAAGGTGGCGTATAAATGTAGACCTAGAGTTTAATAAATCTGTTCGTTGTTGTAATAAATGCGAGTTATAAATGATTTATTTCTTACGTAAGATATAACGCAAGTTTAAATTTATTAAATTATTTTAATTGAGATTTTTATACTGTTCCGTGTAATTTGATAGCTGTGAATAACTTATTCTAAAGCATCTGGCGTGTCGAATAATTTAGATAAAGTAACACGAAGTGAAAGAAATTTGTACAAGTATGCATATAACCGTAACTAATTTTTTAGAGCGAATGTGAGAATATTATATTCACGATCCAACGTGAAGATAATAAACAAAATTCGTTCTATGAACGACCTCCTATTATCGTGTTACTCATAGCGTTCAAGGACCAATGAATAATTTGTAATGGCGCAATTAATTGTAAATCACATTTCGTGTTATCAGAGATAATTGTTAGATCAATTGTTTCGGCAGAGAACAATTCCAGAGAAATTCGGCGAGAAACTCGTTTGCATCAATGCGAGAGAACGTTGCATTGGATATAGTGCGGAAAATTAACATTGTGCAATCATTTTATTCGCAACGTTTGAAAGAAACGACAGAGCATTGTTTTAATCGTTTCGAAGATATTGACAGAGATATATGCATTTATTAAACACATATAACAAAATGCTTAACATAATAGAAACAAATACTTCGCAGTGTACAAATACATGACGAAATAAAGTTAAGAATATCACTTTAACGAAGTCGAATGAATACAAAACGAAATTCTATACAATTTTTTCTCAACGAGTAGCATATTCATTAACTCCTTAAGATTTATGTGTTTTACGAAGAATATCAATTTACGAACACCTTCAAAATTACACAATCACGTTTCACTGGAAATATACGACCCGGTCGAAGATTGCTTTGAAAGAACGAATTATTGCTTGTAATTCACTGTTCGCTTTGGCGTAAAGATTCGCCAAAAGAACAGTCGCTTTTAATTAACCATTTTTCATCGGCGTTGGACCCACGCGAGAGCCCCGATGAATTCTGTTGTGCAACCATCTTGCATCTCGCCTTTCAATTATTCGCTTCACCGTAAACGAATAGGAACGAAAAGAACGAAGGATAATAAAAAAGGGCTGCGTTTGTCTCTTGGTGAACAACGGTCACTGGTCCGTTAAAGCCATGGTATTAAGGTCGTTGCTGTCGAGGAACGATGTCTAGTTTGCCAGGAAAATGGATTAAACTGCGGTTTCCGTCGCTTGGCGTGATTATACCGTTTGCAAAAGGCGGCGTTGCAATGAGAAATAATTCTCTGGAAAACGGTACGCTTTAGCAACGTTTCAGATTATCGAGCTGGTTATTCGACCGAGAATACGCTCTTTTTGACTATACACCACTACACCTGTTCATAGAACTTCAATCGTTTCCTTTTGTGGAATAGTTTTGATCTCGATATATGTTTCGCTTTGACCTTTTTCAGTTTCAATCTTGATTCCGTCTCTGGATAAGACTTTCGGACGAAGGTAGATGAAAAAATGAAATTGTTACCGACAGAAGTGTGTGGAACTTCGGTTTAAAAGTTTGTCTTAATCGAAAGTTAGAGATTTAATTTATTTCCTTAATGGCGTGTGACTAGCTAATGACATAATTGGTATTTGATAAATACTTGACTTGTAGATGTACGTTGAGATAGAAAAAATGGAATTATTTGTATATCCTGGTATTGGTCATTAGATTTTTTAACACTAGAACTACTACTGATCCAGTTGAAATGAGTGGTATCGGATTTTTTGTTTTTGCAATTAGTAAAAAGCTATTGCTTACTTCTATTGAGACAAAAAATATTACATATACTTATCTATGTCCGTCATAATTCTAATTAATTCTAATTAACTATGAATAATATATTTAGATGTATCTTGGAAAGGTCGGTAGTTCTAACATTAATATTTCTCACAATATTCGCAATATATTTCTTTGTTACAACGTTCATAAAACCTTACAATATTTTTGCGCAAATTATAAATATATTTAAATATATTTAAGCGTGTTATTTCTTATTTAAAAAATCAATAAATCTGTTCGTCGTATGTAAATTATTCAACAATAATTTATCGAATTAAATTGTTTGAAGGTAAGGTTGAAGGTAAAAACATTTTCAAAAATACATATGCATATCAACTTAATTTCAAAGCAGCGTAAAAGTTTTCCCACAGCCGAAACCTTGAATGAAACTCTTCGTTTCTTCCGATCGATTTTATCGCTCAGCATTAATATTCGCGTCGATGGCCGTAAATAAAGATGTCCTTCGGATTACGGAGACCATCGAAGCAACGAGATCGATAAATTTGATCGTTCGTGATTCACGAATCGAGCTGAATCTCGAGGGCATCGTTGAATGAATCGCGCGACACGATTTCGAAAGAATCGCGAAAAGAACCGATCGACGGTGCAATTTTATTCAATATCGCGACGCGTCGTGTCGCGTAAGTGGACAAGATTAGCGTTTAAGGTGATCATCGTTGATGAGCGGCTCGCCAGAAGGAGAACGAATAATAGACCGGTCGGAGGGAACACGTTCTGATTGAGTTAACCGGCGGCATACGTCATTATACGCCGACTCGTCGGTTCTCGACGCCAAGGCCGAGTGCCGCGAATACGTGTAATCTCGACGTCGTATTCAGGTCGTTCTTAATTAACCTGCCAGTACTTCGGTCTGTACCACGACAAAACTTCGACATGTTTCTTCGTCGTTCATCGACGATTACGCTCGACTATCATATTGCAGCGATTTTTAACCTAACTATTTAATCAGAGACACCGGCCTCTTTTCCCTAAGACTATTGAATAAGAGATACGTTGTTTCGCAACAACTAAAACGACCATAATTCTCTGGAACGAATATCCTGTTTTGATTAATTTCAGATATAATATATCTTTTAGCATGCCACAGAATTTTAGTATAATAATCGTTTGGGTCTTGTATGTGTCGCGAGACAAACAAAATTGAAAATCTTTGCTGATCTATGCCTTTGAGAATAAAAATCATCCACGCTTTAAATACAGGCCTATATTCGTCTGTTACTCATGGGAAACGAAGAATAAATTCAACGCTTGGAAACAATGGAAAATGATGCGGACGACCTTGCACTTGTATTTCTTCGCATTTCTTTGCATTTTAATAGTTTCTCCACGCCACAAATAGAGGCATTGTGCGTTTATGCTTAGGGGAAAGAATAACGTCCGCTGACCGGTGTTGAATCTGATTTCGGATTTTAATCTCTTCGCTAGTGAGTCACTCGGCTTGTGCAAAGTTTCTTCGTGGTAATGTCCGTGGTAATAGACCATCAAATATCGGATTTCATGGATTACAGAAATTAACTAATTTATACTTCATTTCGTGATTATTTAATGTCGTTGGTATGAGCTGCATATGTAGCTGTATATCAGTTAATTTTTGTATCTTTTTTAAATTGAAATTTACATTTCATGTGCCAAATCATTCAGCAAATGTATTATTATACAGGAAAGATATAATGTATGATAATTAAAAATAACAAATATATGTAGATTATGTATATTAAAAAGAAAATAATATACGAGGTGATAAAGAAATAGATAGCTAACGTTTGGTACTCTATTCTACTGTTGCCAAAGATGAAAAAGGGTCGTATAAACATAGGTCCGAAAATTCACTGGAATAATAGCTGTCAGACGTAGAATTTCAAGCATTTCTTTTGCTAGAAATTAATTTAATTTAATAAATATGTGTTTAATAATAAATCAATATGTATCTAAACGTTTCATTGTGAAGAAAATTATATCAGAATGATTTATTTTAATATCGATATTATTAAAAAATCTATACGCACTTATATAATTTATTATACATACTATTTGAAAAAAATATATAATATTATGTAAATTATATTTATAGAATATTTTTTTATACTTGCCTATAGTGAAGTACGTATTTTCAAGTTAAGTCACAAAATAAAATTTTGTACGATGATATTTCGTAGAATTTAGTGATAAAAAGATGTTAAAAGTAAAAGTAAATTGTAGCTTAAAAAAGTAGTTACTTATGTAATACACGTGTATATTAAGATATTTGCGTGAACGGATGTATTTAGTATTCTATTAAATACTTTATTCATATTTTTTGTCATACAATATTTAGGTATATAATTTTTAAGGTAAAAATAATTCACGGACTGAAATAACATCTGCACAAAGAAGGAATTTACAAATATTATTTCACATACCTTTTACATAATTCAGTTCGTATCTGTGTGTATGGTAGACAGATGTAGGCGTATATATGTAGATAGATATGGCCACGTCGAATTATAGTAAACAGCCTCCGGGAAGCCTTTCATTTTTAAAGTAGATCAGATTGAGATAGCGATACTAGTTTTTATCTTTTGACAACGATTGCGCCGTATTCGATTTCTTTTGAATATGTGTACGTGGACTTAACCTGGATTAAATCATCTGTTTAAGATTTTACAATACGCTATTGTACAAAATATATGAGCACAAAGCATACGAACAGTTGAATGGAACTTGATATAGCTAAAAAATTGCAACTAGAAAAAGTCATACTTTATTAAAGTTGTCATAGAATATTATGATACGATAACATTTATTTTTCAGAATAAATATGTAAATGGAAAACTTGGTATCTGCAAGCTTCAAATATTATGAAATAGTTTTATCTTTAAACGATTTAATATCTTCAGCTTTTCTGATTGTTAAATTATGGATAACATAGTGAAAGTTTTCTAAAATTGTTAGGAAGACTATTGTGATCAATTCTAACAACAATCGTGTACGTTTAATTTTAACATACCTGCCATTGTTAACATTTTAAATAAACAATCTTCCTACATTTGCTAATTCTATAAGAAAACGGTGAGCGATACTTTTGATCGTTGGTTTGTTATTAATTTATCATTATTAGATTCACGAGCGGCAGTGTACATAATCCGCACGCAACTATTTCATATATTGACTTAGTTTTACAAAACGAAAAGGTATATAAGTACCTAATGTGTTTTTAATTCAACTCGAAATTCTTTCCAATAATATTTTCTCATGTCTGTCACTTACATTTACCAACAGTATTAACGCTTTCGAGATCGTTGACGTACTGTTACGTCCATTTCTGTGCCGAAGGAGTTAGTCGATAATTACTGCGTCTCTTCGTGTGCAATTAGTTTCTCGTTTTCCTGTTACGGACAATTACCGATGTTGGTTACGAAACCTTCTAAGTCGAATAATTACAGGGTATTTAAACACTTTTTTGCGGAAACCTATTTTCTATAGCCTATATTATTCGTAACACTTCAAGCGTGTATAATGATACAAAGCATAGAAAATAAATTGTGATACCTTGTAAACGACAGCACGTCGTACGCTTATGAAATAAGTTTGAAGATTCGTATTTATTGCCTTTTTATAGCTGCGATATCACATTATAGATATTTAGTTACGATGATTATGTGTTAATCGTTGTCAACTTATTACGCGATGATTAAATTTTATTTTAATTAATTTAACTTATTCGATTGATGTGATAATTAAGTATATCGAAATTAATTTATGTAAATTTATATCTACAATTATACAATCAAGGACTAATCGTTTAATAGTCTAATAAAATGACGAAGAATTTAGAATAAATTATTTCGGAAACAATTACTTCTTCCTCAAGATCTCGTCAAGATCTCTTACATCTGTAACGTGCATATAAAAAAAAAAAATATATATATATATATAACAATTACATGATGCATGATAATATTTCAATAACTGTCTAGTCTTTTTTATGCTGTTGAAGGCTTAACGTTACTCGAATATCAGCTTACATCAAAATTTATTCAGGTTTATACAATTTCATAAAATCTCTCGTATAATTACAAATCAAGAAAGATCGATTCATCCCTGTCTAATATTTATTTCCTTAGTTCCAGTCTCTTTTCCGCTCTACAGTTAAAGGATTTTAATTTTAACGAACATATCGAAAAGTCGAAATTTGTCCAACTTTATAAAGTTTCATAAAGTTTCCTGTATAATTATAATCCAAGAAAGCCCGATTTTTTCGTGACACTTACTCCATATGTATATCATTCCTTTTTGGCCATTTCACCTCGAGCCAAAACTTCGTAAGCCATATGCTTAAAGCGTTAAAATATCCGATCGACAGGTGATCTCTGTAGCAGAAGTTCGACGGGAATTTATTTCACGAAGAAACTCGATGGTAGCCAGTCGAAGTTAGTTTCCTTCCAATTAGGCAGTCAGGAGGGCGTGAATATTAACCGGGGCGTTCTCATCAAAATATCAATACTGGGCAACGTCGGTTCGCTGTTATCGAGCCGCGATCAGCCTGGGTTATGCAAATCCCCGGCCTGGCCTGGTCTTTCGCTTTATTTCCCATCTCGTTTCGGTTGTACCATTACCTTCACAACGAAACCGCCAATAAAAGCAACCGCAAGGATCTTTAGCAATCCTCGGAACAAACGGTCGTCGTCGCATACCTCGCAGCGACGCTGGTTACGTAAGTAAGCGGCCCCGAAAACCTTTGGACCACCTTCGGGCTCGCTAAAACACCAGATAATCTGCCCGTTTCCTCGGCGATTTCGCCGCCGCTGTGTCGCCATAATTGGCGAACGCCGGCGCGCGAGCATCGCGCAAAAGCGGAGTCAGAACGTCGAAAAGGGCCAGCGAACGAGAGCAGACGAAGAACGAGAAGGAAGAGAAGGGAGAAAGAGCGGCAAAAAGAGGAAAAAAGAGAAGAAGGACTCGACCGGACGATGCTCATGAATCTCATGATCGATGCGCGATGCTCGTGCACGGAGTTAAAATGTGTCCAAGTTGGAAGGCCACGGGCCGATGTCCGGTAATGGTCATCCAGGACTTCAACCGTGTTACGTGTCAGCCCGTGAGACGTTCCGCGGCAATTTACGGCTACGTACACAGTGCCATTACGACGCATCGTAAATAAGATGGTGCACGTTGTATGCGCCGCGGCAGACACATACACACACACACACACACACATATACGCGTGTATACATACATACAGTGCAACGCAGCTTCATCATTTTTACCGCTCATTATGCGTGGGCGCCGTTAATTTCTGGTCCACGGCCGCGCGTTTTTGTCGGCCCGCTTTCGCGATCTCTGTAACATTGTACTTTTAAGACCTCCTTTTTCTTTCGAACGTGACTTCGAATCGAGTATCCGACGCTGTCGCTGCGTGTTTGGAGGAAATGGTGCATTGTTTCGTTAACGACGAACAAATTAAGGATCGTGTAGTAGTTTCGATATTATTGGCGAGTGGGTAGTAATAGTTTGTTTTCGACTACGCAGTTTGAGTCGATGGTATTTAATGGATGAATCGCGTTTACGTAAGCAGTTAGAAAACTATCATTTGTATACATGTTTTTTTTCTTTCAATATCTCCTTTAAATAATTTCCTTCGACTAACTTTGAGCGCGTAATTATGCTTTGCATTGAAATAATTACTCTAACAGATAATAGAAAAAATAAGAAAAACAACAAAATTGGACTTGTCACATTTTTCTGCTGCGACCTTTATATCGATAAGATATCTTCCAGGCGTGGATGATGTTAAAAATTTATTACTTTGGATTCCTCCATCAATTGAGATGATATTTGACATTAAATTTTTCAAAATGAAAAGTTTATTTATATTTTACAAGGCTGACAGAAGCATATGTGTACGTTGTTTCAATCTATATATTTTAGCTTGAAATCGGTTTACCGAAGACGGCGATGTATCAATAAGTGTTGATTACAGTTATCATTTCATAACAATGTATGCCAATATAACGTAGCATCTATCAAAACGATTCAATTGAACTATATCGTGTATATTCATATTTCATACTAATAGTTTATACTTTTATCGTTCTGGTTTCATTCTAACGATGTAATATATCACATATAATTGAACTATTTTGTAATAAACTAAGAATCAAACACGTATAAATACCTCAACAACCAGTGAATAACAATGATTAGCAATAACTGTTGTTATTAGTAGAAATAATTATTATTACAATTTCTTCAACAATGATCGGCTAGCGTTCGAAACTTCTATCAATTGCATTCAACATCGACAGAGCGACGAGCTTTACGTTATCGAGTAGAAAACGTTCCCCTTATTTTTTATTTACTTTAATTTCTGAGAATTGACACTTTCTTAAATTATCGAACCTCGTTATTACTTCCGGGATATCGCCTAATTTGCGGGAATAAATACCAAGCTGCTTGCGAATCAAATTGTTCGCGTGGGCGAGGACACATGTGCGCCACTGCAATTACGCGTAATTGGATAATTATCGAAACGTTGGGCGAATTGTTCCAATAACCGGAATTTAAACGTTCGATGCATAATACATCGGCGTTGTTTGAATGTGACAGAAATGCAGGAAAGCGGCGCAAGCCAGGCCGCATCGCGGTCTCGTTTCGTTTCGTGGCAGGAAAAGTAGGTCGTAGGCGGAATAACTCGTTTCATTACGTGATTCCGCCTCTTTATTTCAATGTCCGCGCCTGTATAGTCAATCTCTATTATCTGTGTCTCGAGGGTTGTAGCCAGATCGCTTGAACAAATGCCAAAGGTTATTTCCTCGTAAACTTGCTACGTTATTTCCCGAAAGTAGGAACGTGGCCTTTTATGAGCCTTCTCTCGCTTGACTTCGCTCTTTACCAACTGACACGATGAAACCGCGAAATTATAAAGCTGACACCAGATATGACCGACTAGTGTGTGGATACTCGGCTGAATTCGTGAAAGCATAAAAACATGAAGTACACCCCCGTTTGCAAATAACAGGACACTTACGAAAACTATAGTCAACTTGAAAAGAGACATACGTATAGTGGTGGGCGAAAATTTCCAGATAAACCGATCTTATAAATTTCTCTTGAAAGTTGAAGATTAGAGGAATTTTATCCAATTTTGATTATAGAAACATATGCTGTATAAAAGGAAACGCTATAACAGCTAAATGTTTATTGATTAAATGTGTTTAAAAGATCGTTAAATCAATGTGTTAGTAAGCGTTAATAATATATAAAAGAACATATTTGGTCGAAAATCTTTGCATACCATCGTACATTTCTTGTCTACGTGTAACAGGACCAGCAAAAATATGCGAAGTAACGCACCTTTTGTTTTATTTGTCTTATTTGGTTCGTCCATCTTTCGTCATCGTTTCTTCATTATATCTGCTGCCCTTTATTAGAGAAATACACAGAAGTATGAAATAAATTCACCAACAATATTCGATCTATAAGAAGTCACATTGGAAAAAAGTTTGAAACGATGCTTTGACAAAATACACACTAAATAATTTGTCTATTTGTTAATGTATTCACCTTTACAATTTACACCAAATCAATACAATTTGTTGTTATTGTGTCGGTTTCACTCAACAAATATTTACGAAATTTACTCAACACCGATTGTATTTATGCACATGGACATATGTAATGTAAAGTATCGTTATCACATAGCATATCGTATTATCATGCACCTATATGATTTTCGGGATTTTCCAGAAATTCCCCCGTCGTGAGTCGATCGTTTCTTATATGAAATATACACAGTATAGTTTACTCGACGAGTAACTAACGACTTGGTCTATGTTCTTGTTTCAGGTTGCGTCACGACCTTGGAGCCCAGATCAGGGCAAGACGCGGGAGATGACCAAGCTCTGCAACCATAAGAGGAAACTTCTGCTGCCAACTACGGCGGCCGGCAGTCCTGTTGCATCTTGTACACCGACGGTCTCTTCTTCGCCGGCTTTATCCACCGGCCCGGTCGCAACCGCGATTCACGTGAACGCGGACTCGCCCACCTCGCCGGACAAAGCCAGGAAAGGTAAGAACGTGACCTTGCGTGTGCCAATTCTGTCTCACGATTAGTTTCGACCTACCGTATCGATTGCTTCGCTCCTTCTTTCTTTTTCTGGTTTGAGAAAGCCGAGAGTGACGGCGTGTTTTATTTCTTCGTGATTTGCATAATTTTGATGTCCGAGTAGATTATGGGTTTGAATAGAAAAGGTGGGCGATTTTTTTTTTTGTACAGAATATCTTGCTACGGAGATCTGACTGATGTAATAAATGCGGATGAATTTTTTACCGAGTAGGGGAGCTTGGGTCAAAGTGAAATTCTTAAGATTTAATCACACTGAAGTATGGGAAGTAACGGAAATAAGTTTACTTTTTATCCTATTACATTATATAGTTTTGCTTTGTAAGATTTATAACCTTTGCAATTTGACCTACTACTTGTTCGAAAAAACCTTTCGTCATTTTTTAGTTTAGCCGATTAACTTGGTGAAGTAAAATAGATATACGGGGGAAAATTTTGATTGAATGTTAGATTATAAAAAATATGTTATAACAAGTTTATGAAGAAATGAAAAAGGCGGAGTACCCTCAAAGTAGGATAGAACAAAGTAAAATAGAAGACATTTTATATATCATTACCTATCATACCTAGAAATAGTAAATTCATGAATAAAATTTTGAAATTTTTAGTAGAAATTCTAAATACTTTACTCCAACAGTATGTTATCTAAAAATGATAATTCCCTTTGTGACATATAAAATAATACGTTAATTTGCTATCTCATTTTCGCCGCGGTTTCCATGTTTCACGTTAGTTAAGATATTCTTCGGTTTTATTTCAAATATAAAATTTCATTTTAAATACGCGTACGTTTTATCGTCAATAATCATATGTTGTAAGCATTAACAACGATTAATGAATATCGAATAATCGGTAAATAAAATAATTATAAGTAATAATTTACGAAAATATCCTACGTAAACAAATCGTTCACCCGGAGAATTGAATTTCTCCTCACATTTATCAATATGCTTCAACATAAAACCAGTTACGCTTCAAAGTTTGCTTATTTAACGAAGTATCGCCATTTACATTTATGAGTTCCTAAAGAGCCCATAAGACAAAACAATGAATTGAATAAATTTCGCTGGGAGTTCTAATCTTATTTTAATATTAGCGACCTTCGAATTGGTAATTATACTGGCTCTAATAAAACTTCGTTCCTTTCATATTTACAAAATAAATAAAAACTTCTTAAAATAATTCAATTACCTCGCTAGAAAATATATCCGGTATCCAATATATTCGCTCTTATTTTCAAGAAGCTCCTCAGTTGTTTTAAAACAGTAACTTCTATCATTATATGGTATGCTCCTTTGGAAATAAAGTGGAAAGAAAGAAATATCTTTTCTAGCTAGCTTTCCAAGTTACTCGTTTCGTAAGAGATGATCGTGACGTCACCGATTCGCGAAGAAGTACAGACGTTTCCTTGCATGTTGAATAACAAACGCGGGATCGAAGTAGCCCAATTAGAGGAGGTATTTCTCGATCAGATAGAGGGGAATAGTCTCGCAAGGAAATTGCATAGAAGGAATTTTTCCATCTAGGGAGTTTTATCCGACGTTCGAGGGGGCGCGGGGTGGTCGATCGATCAAAATCAGAATTTTCCCTGGGGAAAAGTTTCTTGGCGGATTCTCGAACGAGCCACGAACTCGTCGAACTCGATCGCATTATACATACTCGCCAATCAATCTCACGTATACCAGCGTACGCGGCGGCCGAGCACGTACACATCCTCCCACCCATCAATATATCCCCCGAAGAAGTTTTCCCATCGATCCGTCGTATTAACAAAGTTCCGCCAGTTCCGGTAGTCAGAGCGGCGCGCCATAATCGCCGGGAACGTTTATTCACCGTCGTACTAGAAAACACGCGGCGAAAACTTTTATTGGAGGACGACCAAAAGTTTTTCCTCGTGCATCGCGCCTCGCGGCTGCCGACCGAGCCGTGATCATTAGGGCGCAGCGAACGGGAAAAAAGTCCCGGGAAGAAGAAAAGGAACGACGAAATTGCGACATTAGCGGGGTCTGTTGCCTCCATCCCCTTCTCCCTTTCTTTCGTTCCGTCTGTGCTTCCCTTTTCCTCTTTCTCTGTGCCTCTCTTTCTTCCGCGGTCCTTTTCGCGTACATAGAGACGGCATTAAAGCTCCCCGATGTCGGTGAAAAAAGGGATGGAGGTGGCGAACGCGACGTAGGAACCGTGGATGGAGGCGTTGGCCCGGGGGAAGGAGGTGGAATGATGTATCACCGTGGCGGCTAAACTCTCCGTCCGGATTTCATTACTAAATCCTATAACCGACCGAGCGAGACCGACTCTTTTCTTTTTTCTCTCTCTCTCGTTTCCTCTTCCCTGCTACCCGTTCACCCCTCTCCTCTTCTGCTTCTTTATTCTCTTTTTCGTCTTTTCCTTTCTTCATCGCGTCGCTAATTAAACGGCTGTTATTCCGAGCGAGCCTGTGCACACACAGCGAAAGCCTCGCTTACGGTTTTCGCTCGTCGGGAATGAGAAACAATAGTCCGACTGTGCATTGAAATTCGTCGAGTGTATTTTGATCGTTCGCTGGTTTCAGGGGCTGAGGGATTTAAAGGACAACGTTGCTGATTTTTAATCGCCTGCTCGCAAACTTTCTAACTGTGTTTCATTTCACCTTTTGTCATCCGAACTCAAGCATTTCAATCCTTCCGCCATCGGTTTAGCGTAGTGGTTTTGGTAGATTTTGTTCACTCAGGAATTACGTTAGGTGGATATCGCAAAGTGATCGAGACAGTGTAACAGCGATATGGTGGGCAAAATTGAACTTAACGTTTTGCTATATGACACGTGTAATTTGATTACCCAAAAGTCGTCTTCATTTTTATGGTAACAATTTTACAATAATATATTGATAATTACTAACGTTATTGTGTCACAATTTACGATGTACGTAGTAAATTAACAACAAAGAATAACTACATCACTTTATTAATTTGATTGTATAAAAATTCCTACAAGTGTTCAACGTATACTTATCTGATCACTTTCGGTAAATGAAGTAAGCGCACTTGAAAACAGTTTTAGCGTCACGTACAAGATAACTGAATTACCATTTCGGAAAGTTCATAAAAACTTGCTTCACGAGAGGTAGCAGAAAATTACCAGGAAAAGTTAATGGAAACTATACATTTACGATTAAACATACGCAAATGGAAAGAAAAGTATCTCGAACATCGAAAGTATAATTTACCTATTGTTCACAAAATTGACAAATTTTCAAGCTAGATTCTATGAAAAATTACCGCATGAAATAATCTGCTTCCACGCGTTCGATATAATATTCTTCAAAGATTTATCTTTCTCGCGATTACGGTATTGCATCACGGAATTGCGCTCCACCCTATATAAATGTACATCGTCGCC
This sequence comes from Bombus terrestris, assembly GCF_910591885.1. NCBI lineage: Eukaryota > Metazoa > Arthropoda > Insecta > Hymenoptera > Apidae > Bombus > Bombus terrestris. The sequence goes on along the minus strand of NC_063272.1, from coordinate 11,290,620 downwards.
AGTGTTTCTGTGGAACTTTATAGGGCCGTTTTAACATCGACGCTCACGTTCGCGTTCACGGGCGTCGCTTCGATTCCAATTTTCCGGTGATATAAAACGACGTGGCCCGAGAAAACGTCACCCTGTTTCTCTCCCTTTCGTTCCACACCATCTTTCTTTCTACCCCTGGTTTCCCTCTATCGAGGCATTTCAACGGCGGAGGTAATACGTTCGCGTGGTGTGCAAACACACACCCTCCGAATCGCGGACGGGGATGGAAAATAAAAGAAATAAGCCGTGGAGGGGAGAGACGAGTCGAATGAATCTTTATCGTCGTCGCTCTTCCACGAATACGAGTCTCAATAACGAAAGTCGATTTCATTTCTCTCCTCTCTTCTTTTCGGTTTTGCTCGGTTCAGCCTGGGGAATGGCTTTTATGTACCGCAGTTTGCCAAGGGACTCGACCGAGAAACGAGAAACGAAACTCGATCGACGCTATTAATGGAATTCCGACGGCTGGTTACTCGTATCTGGATTTACTTTCGTTTTTAATATGCGTTCATTTTCTAGACCAATCCTATAGACGAGAGAGGGGGCGAATGTTTGAGCGCGCAAACAGCATTTCTGGAATTCGTACCGCAGCTCTCGCCCGTAACGATTTGCTTTTACGCTTCGCGCGAGACACCCTGTCAGCGGATTCGTCGGTGTGTTAATAAATTTTCGAGATCCGATTTCGCCAGGTCAACGAGACAAGTGTAACGACTAATCGTGACACGTTTAACGAGGTCGATCGCTCGCTGTTACATTTTCCTTGTCCCGCTGAACAATTTTCCGTGGTAAACAGGCTCTCTCTGTTACCCGATCGATCACGTTCGTGTTACGACGGCGCGATACGCTTTGCGCCGTTTGATATCCCGGAGGAAACGCTTTCACAGAGAGCGAGCTATTAGTTACACCTGCAACTTTTCTTTTATCATCTTACTCGGTACGTAAAGATTTTACAACTACGAGATCTTGACAAATTTTGATTCAACTTCGTCGCTTTTCATTAAAATCAAATGTTTCGTTCGTCAACTATGCAACTAATCTCGTATAATCTGCGCTATCGAAAACGGCGATTAATAACAAAACCAGTTGCTTGGCATAATACTCGACAAGCATTAGCAAAAGACCTTAGAGCGTGTGCCATGCACAGGTCATCAGACAGTTTAAAGCCCACTCAGGTAAATCCTCAGACGATCCACAAATTTGCATTTGGTTGTCTCTGTCGCTACAATCCCGACGCGGGACAGAAGGCTTTCCATCGGTGTTAGGGTTACACAGAGGACGCGAGCTGGCCGGAAGAGGAACCAATCGGCCGGCTCGTGTCTTCTTATCGTCCGGGCGATCAATAAGTCCCGGGAGGAGGAAAGAATCCGCTCACCATTCGCTGCCAGCGACGTCAACGCGACGATGTTAGTTTGGATGAGGCTGCTTGGTGGGGGCAAACGCGAAGGAGAACGAGGACAGAGTGGGTGGTAGCAGTGGTGGTGTCGATGGTGGTGGTGGTGGTGGTGGTAGTGGTAGTGGCAGACAGAGAGTTGATAAGGGTTAATTTCGTACGAAGAGGCAGCGGCGCCACGGCGCTCCGAATAGGTGAAGAGAGAAGAGGAACTGCGGTCCAACGTCTGTGTCCGGTTGTGATTCTTGCGCCTGCCCCGAGTGATGTTCACCCCCGCCGACACCGTTTCAAACCACCTCCGGCTCGTCCTCGACCGACGTCCTGTTGTGGTCGCGCAAGCGCATTTTACGCTGCTTCCGTTTAGTCCGCATCAACGGCTCGACCACGTCGTAACGTCCGATCCACGCTGGGATCGTCATGAGCGAACAACTGGGGAAGTAGTCCTTGGCCGAGGTTCAATTGGATTTCAGTGATTCGAGTGCCTTCGAATCCCGCTGGTCCGTCAGCCAGCCGTAACGAGAAGTTTTGCCTTGGGACTTCTCTAACAGAAGATCGTTATAATTATGGCCGTTGGTTCGGTTCAATTGGTCCCTGTATCGAAATCTCCTGACATCGAGTCCGCAACCTCGATCTATACCGCGAGAGTTACTTGAGAACGATGGGAACTATCTTTGGTTAGCATATTTCAGCCGTATCGAATATTGTGTGTTCAAGAGAAATTAGGCTTCTCCATTCGTTTTATTATTTAATCTCTTATCGTCGTCAACGGTTTATATGATATCTTAATTAATATTTAGCTTCGATGGAATGAAATGTAAGAAGATGTTATATATATTTTTATTGCAAAACATTGAACAAAGAGTAATTTGAGAAATTACATCAGAAAAGGCGCACTTTCTAATTTTCCCTTGCAATCGAATTTGCAATATCTTTCCTCGTACTTCGAGGGATCGAGTTTCATTCTTAAACGATAGCCTATATTCCATAATTGCTACGTCATCTCTGCTTCGTCAGATTTAATGGCGGCAACGCTTACAGCCATAAGCCATTGACTGCAGATTTTTGGGATAAAAGCAGAGGGATTTTACGCGTTCACGCGAACCTCCCTCGTAAGCCACGAAATGCTTCAAAGATTTTACGCAAATTTTCACCCCCTTGAAAATCGGGTTAAACTACCGTCGTTGCAGACAACTTGGCCTTACTCCTAGGTGGATTCATTATTACATCCTACCCTACCTCTCTTTCACCCATCCGTTTTCCTCGTCCTCTTCATCTTGCTTCTCCCGCTTCCGAATTGTCTTCCCCCATTGAAGCCGTGGAGAATAATTATCCGCTGTAGGCTTACGGATAAAAGACCGCCATTGAAAACCATCCCCTTTGCCACCCTTTTGCCATTCTGCTTTCTGTTATCCTCGTAAATCAAGGTAATTTTATAGTGTGAACGCTTGTTATAGCTGCTTGTCAACCTTTGATTGTGAGGGGTAGTATAGTTTCGCCTGAATTCAAAATATGAAACAGTTATTTGCTTCGCTTCGTTCTACTTTTCTTTTTCTTTGATTCATCAATTTTTTTAAATACTAACGAACCTATAAGGGTGATTTTCCTCCATTCTTGTATCTTTTAACATCGTTTAAATAGTTCGCGTGCATTCCCGTGTATTATTTATTTTTCTCGTATGTAGAAACAATTAGTATAAACACGATGAAAATTATATACGTTCTATAAATATTATAGTACTGTTAATATATAAATCTAATTTTCATTAAATAGTTTTTATTATATAAAGAATAGTAATTATTTTCATTCAGAATGTATCATACCATAAATTAGCAGTTTCTGCGACACTTCGTGCATTTATCTTCTGCACTTGGAAAAAAGGCAATATTCTAACCATTTATCTTTGTAACTGATTTATACAAAATTGGAAAAAGTTATACGTTCGTTTACAAGTAAAATGTGTTGGAAAAGAAAGGTAGTGAATAAAACGGATATGAATCTTGGAATTGTTACGCTAAATAGGATTTAACCTTGCGGTGGGACTTCAAATGGAACACTCGTTCATTAAGAAACCTGAAGCAGCGCTTGAATAATAAGTGGAGGGTTAAAATTAGAGTTAGGGAAATGAGTCGTATTTTAATTCTCCATGACCTTGAAGATTTAACGTGCCTCGGAATTCCATTAAGAATTAATATCATTTTTTGCATATCTTAAATATCCAATAACAAAAGATGATTTCTATCAACGTTTCATTATATTTTTCAGATGGTCTCAACAAGAAAAAGAAGAGAAAAATAGGGGGGCTAGGAAACATTTTCTCAGGAGTCTCAGTCTCACAACTTATGGCACAACGCGAGAGAGCTATTGTTGCGGCATCTGGAGTGCAAGGGTCACCAGTACCAAATGGATCGCAGGTAATGTGATATTAATTTTAATTAATCCGAAGAGAAATCTGCTATTTTAATTCTTCCATAATGTATCCCGAGAGAGATTCGAACAAATAATACTGCGAACTTTACATTTTAAATGAAATTATATGTGACGTAATTATTAATATTTATTTTCTATAAGAAGTTAAAATTATATTACGTTAATATCTAATTTTTATTCAATATAATAATTATGTAATCATAATAAAACAAGATAATTATCTTCCAAGTCCGTTGTCCTAAATTTTTCATTACTTTATTGTATTGCCCAAGAGTTAATAATTGCGGTCTGTTTATTGTAAATAATAAGTTTATCTGTAATAGATAAATCTTTATAAATAAATACATTAGTAGGTAAATTTTATTATTTTGTAATTATGTCGAATATTATGTATATAGTATAATGTTTACACGTGAATGTTTTTCATATTCCAGGTGTGGCCTATTGCGATACCTAATTTACAAGTTCAGCAAAGTAATCAGCAGATATGTCATCAAACATTAAGTTCACCTTCTCAAACACAAGATATAAACGGCTGTGTAACGAGAAATCCTCAGCAAAGGTTAGGTCAGCACAATATGTCGGGGATGTTAATGGGAAATTCTCTGATCATGAATCAGCAGGGCGCCAATTTTAACAATATGACTCAGCAGCAACAACAGTTGTTGCAACAGCAACATCAACAGCTTATATTGCAACAGCAGCAACAACAACAGCAGCAGCAGCAACAACTTATGCAGCAGCATATATCTCAACAACAACAGCAGCAGCAACAATTACTGCCTCATCATCAGCAAATGCAACATATGCAGATTTTACAGCAACACGAACAACAACAACATCAAAATACGGTCGTGAATCAGTTAACGCAACAGCAAGCTCCTCACTATCTTAATCAATTAAATCAGCAGCCGTTACACATAATGCAGCAGCAGGACCATTTGAACCAGCAGCAGCAACAACAGCAACAGCAATTGCACATGCAACAAATGCAGAAGCATAAGATGCAACAGCAGCAACAACAACAGCAGCATTTGACTCAAGAAGTTGATCAACAATCAGGAAACTACAACCCTCAACATTCGTCAGAAAATTATGTGCATCACATGCAATCCTCACAAGTAACAGCTCAATCTACTCTTCATCCGCAGTTGCACCAAATTCATCAACATCAGCTGCAACAACAAACGCAACAGCATCAACCCAATCAACACGTAATGCAGGCACAACCAGCGGATCAATTTCAAATGCAAATACAACAACTCCAGCAGCAACAGCAGCATCAGCATCAACAACAAGTATCTCAGGTGTGCGTGCAACCTCAGTATCCTAATCAACAGTTGAATCATCATTCGTTAGACGTAATGCAGCAACAAACAATTGGTCCCGTGATGAATAGTGCTGATATGCAAAACAGACATAATCGTACTTCTTCTGTGACGGATGAAGATTTGAATGCGAAACAAATTCAACAGCAGCAACAGCAACAACAACAGCAGCAGCAGCAGCAGCAACAACAGCAACAGCAACAACTTCTGCTGCACAATCACGCTGTACAACGGCACCATGTCGTACAAAATGGGAACTTATCGAATAATTCCCACGAAAATATGCAACGAATGTACGCCCAGAATCAGGTTCAATATCCTGTGAGAAATTTCGATGCTTCGAAAGGAGCTATCGTAGATGTTAAACATCAGCAACAATACGCTTTATCTAATGTAGCGGGAAGGAGCCCGAATACCAATCATGCTGTTGAAACGCAGTCTGGAATGGGACCAAACGGGCAACCCGGTAACGTGCATTTCAATTCAAGAACGCCACCTTGGCAACAAAATCGATCGGCTTCGGGTTCTCATCAGCCTTCTCTTGTCACAGTCCAGAACATCACATGTAACTCATTCGATCGTGTTCCACCTCTACATCACCACATTCCACAAGCATCCACTTGGACCGATGAAGTTGCGCGCAAGAAGGCCAAACCCAGTAAAGTAATGGTGAAGAAACAGCGCCAGCATAGCGTTACAGATGTTCGAAACAATAGCCTTGATCAATCAGCTTCGAGTCCAATAGATGAATTCAACGAGAAAAATCAACAGAATAGTAATCAAATTGGTTCGACCGTCAATAGCAGTGGCCCGTCGTTTTTGGAAGATCCCAGCGGTTACCTTGCGCAACAGACTGCTTTGTTGAATAGCACGATATCAAGGCAAACCGGTGTTAGTAGCTCTCAAGTGGGAATTGTCAATAATTCGAAAACACCGCAAACGAGTCATGGTTCGCATTTGCCTAATAACACTTATCTTCCACAACCAAAGCCTTCTTCCGGCGCCAGCCCCTCGAGCACATCGACGTTTAATTCTGTGAAAAATCACGCAACCTCGCCCGTTGTTGTACACAGTAGCATGACTCCCACTTCGAGCAGTGGAGGAACAGATTCGGAGAATAGTCCTTGCCAAGGTTGTGTTACCAGTGCTGATACTCAATCTTATGTGCAGGATCAATATAAACAACAAATGCAACGTCAGTACCTGATGCATTCTGATCAACGCGAGGATCCTGTTACATCGTCCACGTTTGGAGAACAGTATCAGAACAATCAGCAGCAAGCTGATTCAAGACCGATCCAGGGTGGTACTGTGAGTACCAGTCATGGATCTCCGATTGGTACGAACAGTCCAGCGAATTCGGACACGCCAGCTTCGTCGACGCCTGGAATATCGCAGCCGGCAACGCCTCAAAGTCTCATTTCATCGCAACCGTCGACACCACATAGTTACTCGCAACCGCCAACACCTCATTCGCATTCTACGTCTGGTCAGGTGCCATCTCAACCTTTAACGCCTCAGGCTCAACAACCCTCACAGTCTTCGATGGGTAGTGTTGCGCAAGAGCAACGCGCGGAGACGCCTTGCTCTGCTACAACGAGTTCAAACGTAGTTCCTTCTAGTACGCCATCGTCGCAATCATCCACTTCCGGTTCAGACAGCATGACGTCTCAAATAACAAAAAGACAAACCACGAGACAGTCGTCTTTGGATGGTTACCAGCCACATCCTCATACTGTTAATGCAGTTTCGAGAGTACCGATGAATCACTTTGCTGGTACATCATCGGTAATAACCACAATGGCAAGCGGCCATACGGTTAGCAGTAATACCATCACATCTGTGCTAGCTGGAAGAGCGAATACCGCTACGGTTTCGATAAATACACCTTCTGGAATACCAAATCCCGCTATACCAGATATACTCTCGAATAAATCACAGCATCCAGCGTCTTCGACAACCTTAACGAATGTACCAACCACTGTTGTTACTACGACGTCCTCTCTTCCGAATAGTCAATCGTCGATAGCGATAAGTGTGTCGAAATCGCCATTAGAGATGGTTCAAAGCGTCGTTAGTAGTATACAAGTACCTCAGGCCAGTACCAATTCACCAGTACAACCTCAAAATCAGCAACAGCAGCAACAACCAACCCAACAGCATCCTCAGTCCAATGTTCAAGTTCATAATGTTCTTACGTCAGGCGGAATATTAAAACATCCTGCTGGATCGACTTTACCTCCTGGTCATATATTAGTGTCTAATGGTGGTCAACTTATAATGGCTAGCACGGGTTCAGGAATCAACGGTGTAATGGCACCACCTCCTCCAAAAATCATTTCCAACTCTAATTCGATGCCACCATTGTCAGTGTCACCTATGGTCACCAGTGTGACAGGAGCTGTCAGCCAGGTCATTCCTGCGGTGGGCGTAGCTCAGCAAGTTATTGGACAGCCCACGGTGCTCGTCAACACTATTCAGACTCCCGTACTTATACAACCTAGTGTCATGACGATGGACAGTATAGGTCAGAACGTTCAAATACCGCATCTGACTGTCGCGACTGGAAACGTGATACAAAATGCTCAGTCAATCCTAGATGCGAATCAGGACGTTACGAGAAACGTCAGTGCGAATCAAGGGATGGTAAATCGGCAACCGGCGTTGCTATCGCCCGAATCAGCAATGAGCAAAAAGAAAGCGTACAAAAAACGAAAGACGAATCCGCAGACAGTGGCCTCGATGTTGCATATCGCTTCGTCCCAACAGAATGCTGGCATGTTGATGCAGTCGCAGTCAAACTTTGCGCAGCAGAACTTCCAGACTCAGAGCATAGGTGGTCCGATGCTGCAAGCATTGACAATTGTTCCTGGCAAGGGTGGAGCACCAGCTCAATTGGTAATGAATGGTCAGGCCGGTGCAACATCGGCTCAGTTCAATGCTCAACAAATTATCACGAATCCTCAACCAGCTCAGCAAATAAATCTTCTGCAACCAGTGAATTTATTAAACGGAGCTGCTGGTATGGTTCAAAATTTCCCTACTATTCAACAATTCATCGTTCCTGGTATAGGAAGTATGGTTATGTCTGCTGATGGAACGGCGACCTTGCTGCAAGACACAGGAAACATCGGTATGCAGTTGCAGATACAGAACGTAAACGGTCAGAACGTGTTAACTCCGGTGCAAAGCCACAGTGGAATATTCAATCCGAGTCAAAGCATTTTAGCAGCTGGTCCTGCTGGAATGGTCATTCGAGCACCGCAAGCAACTGGCGGAAAAATTATTCAACAGCATAGTCCTGGCGCACAATTCCTCTCACCGAACAGTGGCCAATTCTTAGTAAATGGAACAACATCGTTTGGGAACCAACTGAGTCCGATAGTAGCAAATGTCAGTCCGAATCAGCAAGTGACTTTTAATGCCTCGCAAGTTCGACCGACAAACATGCAGGGTCAGCAGGAATTCATACAGATGAATGGGCAGACGTTGATGGTACCTTGTGGGACGGCGCAGAATATCGCTGTTTCATCGGCCCCTAATCAACAGAACACAACATTCGTTCAGCAAAATACTACGATCGTGCAGCAACAAACGACCATGGTATCTAACAATCAGATACCTAATTTTCAAGCTGCAGCTTCTAATGGAACCACCGTCGATCCTTCGTTAAACATTGATCATAATCAGTCGTATATTTTGAGTTCTGGAATGATTCAAGGAAAGGCGCCCACTTCCCCAAAAAGTAGCGTGAATTCACCGTCTTCGGAGCAGAACGTTGAACAGCAGCAATACGTTCTTGCTAGTAGTAGTACAACTGTTGTTGAGAAAACAGCTCAACAGAGCGACCAACACAGTCCTCTGATGGCAAGACATTCTGTTTCGACTCAGACAGCTGGTAATCAAGCGAATATGGCTCAATCGGCTATGATGAGACAAGGATCGCCGCCGGATACCACCACGCACAGTCCAGGAAATAGTCAAAGATCGAATAGTCCTGCCGTGGACACTACAACGCATGGAGCAGCTTCACCTGCACCGCCAATTACAGCTAGACATCACTCGTCGTCTACGGTAATATTGCATTATTCAATATAATAAAAACAATAAAACCATAGAAGAAAAACATAATAGGTAATTTAGAAATTAATTTTCTGAAATTTGTCAATTGTTATAATATTAAATATATCTTTAAATGTTTACAGAATATCATAGATTTATTTATTTAATATACATATAATTAAAATATTTTTCAGTAGAATTAAGTATTTTTTCATGTATTCATATAATTTTGAAGCACTAAGTTTTTTTTTAGATATATAGTTTTGATAAAAATTGGCATTGTAACATAAATTTGTCACTGTGTGTTTCAAACAAATCGCAATCAAATACGAAATTCTTAGATGTTTTAAAACTCTATGAGGTTAAATAAGTGATGTGAACAAACGTAGATTGCAAAGAAGTAAACGTTGTGAATATATAATTTATATTTATTGCACTTATATGATTAAGCCTGGCATACCTGCTCCTTTATGTCTAATTCAAGTTCAATTATATATAATATCAGACTAATTATGTTTTTCTATTTTTTTTAAGTTTAAGAAAAATATGAAAGAACCGTTAATTAATGTATGTGATTTTTTATTTCAATTTTGTATTAAAACAAAATCTACTTGTACCAAAAAAATATTTCTAAGTACATTTAAAGCGTTTTTGTTTATTGAAATGAAAACAAGACTGCGATGTATAATATTGCCTTGTTTGTATTTTTATCTCAGCTAATATACTGAACGCGTTAAAATATTAATTTCCAGCCAATGGTTCATTGCGTATCAAGTAGCGAACCGGATTCAGGCGATGTACCAGTGGCTTCGGAAGATTGGAGAATTCAAGGTATCACCACGAAAGAAATCACGCTTAGTCAGCCAGGTCTCCATGGAAAGACATATGTGGAGTCGACGGTGACTACTGGGATCCAGGTTGGTACCCATGTAGAGCAGGTCAACCGTCATCTAACTCTAACAGACATGCACCAGCCAGCCGATACGACACACCCTGAAAACACATACGCTGACTCACAGGAGCATATGGACACTTCATCACCAAATCATTCCATATATTCAGACACAATGGACCAGATTCCTGTCGAAGATCACCTAAGCGTCACTAAAGAAATGACGGACGTCTCTTATACAGAGGTTGACGTCAATACGTTGCCAGTTGTAGGTCATGGTCACTATCAGCCGATCCTCTATCATAGTCAGCATTATGTTCCCAATACGAACGTTTATCGACAGCAAGCTTTAGTGCCAGATCATGCGCATTACACTATGTTACCTCAAACGAAATTCGATCCTAAATCTTGCGTGGAAACCGATCAAATTGAGTCACAAGTTTCACAACATCTTCCGGAGCAAGATGGCATAGATCAAAATTCGGAAGAAAAGCCTTTGGAGAATCAGAACATCGGTATTCCTTATTGTTCACAAGGCGAGAATTATCAGAAATTTGTAAATATCGGTATTGCTGCGTCAGCAGGGCTTTATCCACATTTGTATAACTATAGGTCTGATCCTAATAGCATTGCTGTCGTGAACTATTCGCCTAGTAAGCAGGCCTATATGAATCCATACATTTACAATCAATTCGTATATGCGCAAGAAGCTGACGACGGTGAGGAGACTGACTCATCGTCGGAGGACTGAGCATCTTTCTTTCGTACGGGTCGATTAATTAATTTTGTACATTTTCAATTACACAACCAGTGGCATTCCCTACTTGCAAGGGCATAATACACGTTTCAAACGAGTACTATTAAGTTTGTAATTAGTTTGTATTTAACGTTATTAATTTTTACGCGTAGATAATTCGTGGGCCGGACGATGTTCAGCTCGCTTTTTTTTAGCATTATTATTTAAAGTATACATTGCAATAATGTAACTTGTATAATTAATCGTGTGTTAACGAATTGCTAAGAAAAAAAAAGATACATGATTCTTTATAATGGCAAACAGAGAAAAAATAAATTTTTGCTAAACAGTATTATTTTTGCTAAAAATTATCTGACATACATTATTCCTAAACGTTCAAAACAAAAGAGAAAATACCTTGCAATGAGCATGCGTAATCAGAGTTTGGATTTTGTCATCTTGGTATCATTTCTCGTTTGCATGCCTCGAAGAATGAAATTTGAACGTGCCATATTAATTCGGCCATTGATAGCGTAGAAAACGTAAGTTTTCTATAATAGTTGCTCTTCGAACGCTCATCGCGTTAATATTTTATTATACATTTTTCTACATTAATTAGTTGAGTTAAAAATTGTTCTCTGTTCAAGTAGTTTGGTTTGTTTATTTATTTTCTTTGTTTTATACAACTTCATTCTGTTCACTTATGTTTTTCACGCTCGGTCGAAAGAATGATGAGAATCTTGCTGGAGAAATAGAAGGGTTTATCAAAACGAAACGAGCGATTTGGCAGACGTTAGATTGAAATGATATTAGCATGTGACTTGGTAGGCTTGTGCCTGAGTTGATCCAGTTGTATTTGACAGATCTATACGTCAGAGACGTTGAAGCAAGCCGAAGGTGTGGTGAGCACAGTGAGGTGCGAGGGCAGGGAACATGCCCTCGGCCGCGGAATCAAGCGAAAGCTGGACTCCATCCATTCCATGCATTCTACCCTGCATGAAGACCAAGATGGTCAGTATTGTATGGTATTTTTAGATATTAATCGTATATTAGTTATATAAGTAGCTCGGATATTAGCATCGAGCCACATTTTGATAATCAACTTTGATAATTGTTGACGTGAAAACTGTTACTATTGTAAAACACATTAATTCTATCGAAAAAGCTCCGAACGATCCTTCAAATAAATTATACTATAATTAGTAAACTTGGTTGTTAAAGATTGATTTTTTTACATCCTGTATATTTTGTATAGATTCGAAGAACGATTGTATAGAATTGTCTTATTATGAAAGTTATCTTATCAAAGTGGTATCTGACAGTAGTCTTACATTGATAAGGAATGTAATTTTATGCATGGTAAAATTTTAGAAATATTATAAAATAATTTATACGTAACGAGAAAATTTCACGTTGTTTGTCGATGATTGTTATAGAATGATTGTTAGTATTAAGAATCTTTCTAACTCTAACATTTTCATTAGTCCTCGATTGGTACCGTTGGTTCATAGGTGACAATTTGGAGTACGAAATTCCAGATTTAGTAAATATAAATATAATAATTAATAAAATAAAGTTCTAAAATAAAAATGAAGTACTCTAAAACTGAGCAATTTATTCTAAAATATTGTGAGTTACCTGTGATCCAATGGTACTAATTAAGGGTCAATATTTTAGTTAGACATACATCTACTACACTCTAACGTTCCTTCATGCTACCTCGTATTTTGTACAAAGCATGTTCCGTTATGTACATAATTACGTTAGTTTACGATTGTTTGTGTGCTTGCTCAGTATTTGTTTTCGTTCGCTGCATGCATAGTGGCATGATCAATTATTGCTTCTTGCATTGTATACGCTTTGGTAACGCCTTTTAAGCAATGTCCAAGATTTACTCATCTCCAAAGTTAATATGAATAATCAAAAGAGAAAAGTATTTCCACGCCTGATTTTATTTTCGAGATTTATCGTCCATTTAATCAGTTTCTATAAGATGTTAGTAAAATTCATTTTTAGAAAAGGAGTATATATTTTCTTTTCGATAAGAGATATTACTTTTCGTTTTTAAACATTTTCTTACATGTTACCTTACAAAGATCATAATGTTCTTTATTTACAAAATAAAGAATTCGAAGAAAATGTAAAATATTCCTTTTCAAACGATTACTTTTTCTTGGCAAAATTTTTCTTCGATGTATCATTGGACCGTATTATTGTTCAACCAGAAAGACAAAAGAAAATAAAAATTCGTTGCAATATTTCACAAGAATTCGAAGCAGGTAAGTGGTGTCAATACTAAACATTTTTGTTCGTTAAAAGATCCCAGGAGAGGAGACTCGATGCTTTGCTATAAAGATGTAACGGCGGTGACGTTGAATTAATAAATTGTAAATAATTTTCATAAGGATTTATTCCATACACATTCCTACTTTTTTTTCGTACTAATTGGCTGTCAGGTTTGTTAATATTCATTGTCCACGTAATTGTCACATACCACTGAAGGGGCCAAGGGGCTTCAGTCATACGTTCATTTTCGGCGCGGGTGTGGCTCACCGGTCTTATTTGTTGCGGTCATTTTCTTGTACATAATCATCCTCACGTGTCTCGTGTCGCATGTGCATAATATTTTGGGGAGGGAATTGTTGTTTTCGCCCTGGCCGCGCCTGTGAACTTGGGACGTGCGTGCGCAAAAATTTGTCACGTAAATCCGCGGCTTTATCACGTTCGTAATTCGCCGTTCCAAACGAGAGTTTGGAATTTACGATTCGACCGATTCACCGTTTGAACCTGCGGAAATAACGAAAAATTATTGTCCAATGAATTTTATGGATCTGTTATTTTACGATCGAGTCACTACGGTAGAGTTATATGTATTCACGATTCAAGTTTCAGACGAAAACGTACGGAAGAGTATGATATCGAGTAACGCGGAATGTCTACAAAAAGAAAGCGTACAGGTTGCATTCCTCAGAGCAGGACTTATTCTTTAATTGTCGAGTCGGAAATAGAAGAGATCGATGGACGAAGTCATTGCATGTGCTCGAACCATCTGATACCTTATTTTGCCACTGATCTCGCCTACCACCGTTTTGTATGAAGCTACTAATCATTTTTTAACGAGCACACGCGCGAGCAAGGAGCACATTTCAAAATAAACAACCCTACAAATACAGACGTAGTGGTATCAGTTAGGATGTTTCAGAATAATTCATCCCATTCGTAAGGCACGCACAAAGAGCATACTCATTTCGCTGTTATGCGTCATGCACTTATTGATCAAAATTAACACACAATCTTAACTAGACGAAAGCTCGCGGGATCGTGTTGCGAAATTAAATCGATACTTAAGTGGCAGATATTTATGCGTTTATGAGAAGAGTTGCAAAAAATGTACCGAATGCATGTTGTATGAAGAAACATATAAAATATGCAACTTAATGTACATAATGGTTATATTTAGTAGGTGAAATAAATTTCTGTTTTGGTTTTATTTTTTATATACGAATTAGCATAAACATTCGCAGTTTGTTATTATTATTAATTACCACATTTTAAGAAGCAGAATATTTGTGAAACGCGTAACACGATAATTTTATACCAGTTACGTTAATTCGCATTTAATCGGCCATTCGAATTAATATTTAATATTCAACTCGCTATAATTTGGTATATTACATATTATTCATACATTTACAATTTTTAATTTTTATTTTATTTATTTCTCGCTGCATTTCTTATACGCAAAAGCTATATCGCTTTTATCAAGTTATATATTTTAGAACCGTTATACATAAAATTATATATGAAAAGAGCTATTCATAGCAATTATCCATAACAAAAAGCTATAATCTTCTACAATTCATTTTCTCACAGGTGAATGAAATTCAACCTGTAGAGGGTTGAAGTCGTAATATTTTAAATAAATTCCAGAACAGAATTTAAAATGTATTTATCGGTACCATACCAATAATATTATCTATCGTTACTACTTCAATGATCGCTATGTTACGAGAGTATAAACTCTTCGAAGCTCAATAAAAAATCTCACGATCCCCCGATGCTCGTTCTGCTTTCCCGGATACAAATCTGGTTTCACCATCTGTTCACCGCGCTAGATCGAGATACATATCACCGTCTGGTGGCTAAGAGAGGTAGCGTGAAATAGAGCGAGAGTGAAAAGAGAAATGCGTGCAGCGAGAAAAAGAGAACAATAGAGAAACCGAAAGAAAAACACCGTGAATTGTTTCAAAACCCTTTAGTAACGGAGGCAAAGTCGGAGGAGAAGAGCCAGAGGAAACTGGAAGTGGGTGAGCTAGTATGGGGCGCCGCAAGAGGAAGTCCGGCCTGGCCGGGCAAGGTCGAGTCTTTGGGCCCACCGGGCACCATGACTGTCTGGGTCCGTTGGTACGGGGGCGGGGGCGGTCGGAGCCAGGTCGAGGTCAAGGCTCTCAAGTCCCTCTCCGAAGGCCTCGAGGCGCACCACCGTGCGCGAAAAAAGTTTAGGAAGTGAGTCGCACCACCTCGTTCGGGGATCAACTTATCAGAAACGGGTTATCGAGCCCTCTTAGGGACGATGGGTACCGCGGGGATGAACGATCACCATTTACGAAACGATTAACGGTATACGACGCGTTTCCCAAGGTTTCATTTGATTTACAAGTTTTGCTGGTTTATCGTGTGTCTTTTTCTACGAGTTGTGAACAATGTATATTTGTTGTCGCATGATTAGATATCCTTCAATGTTATATTATTATCCTAGATTTGATTTTGATATTTTTGTTTTTAGGAAAGTTTCATATTATGTTTCTGGATTTTATATTTAATGAGACGTATGGACGTATCGGTGATCAATTTTCAAATAGATCTGTGTCTTATTTTTTGTCAATAATGTTCTTCGTTTGTACAGGATGTGGTTAAATTGTTTACCGTCCATTTTTCTAATTTGCATTTTTGATTTGAGACAATATGAATAGATTTGGTAAAATCGTTACATACATATGCACTTATTAATATCCAGTATAGGAACAATTTACGACACAAATTTTCAACTTGGGACAGAAATACATAGAAAAACGGTATAAAATGTATACCTTGTAAAAGATCATTTTCTTTCTATTCTTCTATTTATTTCATTTCTATCTGTTGCGCTGGAGGAATTAAAGTTTTAATAAAAATCCACAGATTTAAAAAATTTAACAATCTGGATGAAGCGACTCTGATTGAAGGATTAACAAAAATAATAAATAACTTTTTGTACAGTTCGGATTTTCCTATCACTGGAATATTATGAGAAGCATTATTTTTAAAACCACAATATATTTGTCGCACAATTGAATTTTTTACAACCGAAAATAAATAACGCGATTCTGTTTCGTATTTTGTTATCGTTTATCCTATCATACCCGAGACAGATAAAAAGTATATCAAATTAAGATTGATAAGTGTTTTACATAGTTGATCTATACGTGCATCTAATTACTAACAATATATAATATTTCTTATATTATTTTATACGTATTATTACATTTATAACATAAATAATAATCTATAAATGGATCAACCTTGTCAAGCATTTATTAACAAACCAACAGCCAATGTTATCGAATCTCTGTTTAATATAAGAAAACCTGTGCGTAGCTGCGATTGTTAATTTCACGACACTCGTTTAACAGTAGAAGGCTTTTAAGGTAGCCCTTTTAGAAGATCCCTATTGGAAAACGCTTTTACTCTGTCTCTTTGATCGCAGTTGCGCGTTTTTAAACGTATTTTAGTCTACACTCTGCAAACACATATGCAATTTTATTTATATCGCTTAGTATTGCTGTTTAAATATAACTTCTGTATTCTTTGTTTAGTAGTAAATTCTTCGTAGTCTCGTATATCATTTACAAAAAAAGGTTTATTGTCACGGTTACACAGCAGATAACGAATATCGGTAAAATTTTATGAAATTCTTTTCGATGTGGATGCAGTCTGTGATGCGTGTAAAATATCGGATAAAAAAAATGGACGTGACAGATTTACGGTTGAGAATCTTTTAATAATAACGCCATTCGCCGTTCCAAATCCGCTTATGGAGGATTCGACAGCCGGATATTTAAATTTGTTTGATTGAATCGAAACTCTTATCGACAGTTGGAAAAAGCAATTATATGTTCGATAAAAAATTTTTTTTTGTTTCGCTTTGCCGATTAATTGGACTGCAGGAACAATAACTGAAATAAAAGGCGTAAATTCTAGTAAACTTTAAAACATCCAAATTTTAATCATCGTATTTCCAAACAGCAATTAATTTTCAATGGATCGATTATCTTTCTTTTTTGCTTAAGAAAGAAAAGGAAAAGATGTTCAGAAACTTAAAGCGAAACTAAGACTGTTTGAAGACACGAATGACTAACGTATTAAGGGCCAACGTTGCATTAACACGACATTTAATTTATAATATCTTTTAAGTCAATTTAATCAGTTACTTTTTTCCCGTGAAATTGTGATTAGCAAGAGAATTTCAAAGATGTGGTTAATGTTTTGTCGCTTTTTCTTCTTGCATTTAAATTCTATATTCGTAAGAATACTTAAAGAAATTGAAACATTCGTAACATTATTGAAGTTTCACATTATGTCAGTCAATTTTTAAACAAACGATTAAAGTTTATTATCCAGTGACTCTATGATAAAATGATAAATATTGCTTTTAGTTATTAATTTTTCCTCAATTTATACATTTTCTTATTATTCGTATATTGTTGTTAAGGTATTTGGATACTTATGTATGTAACCTGTAGTGTAAATTACTTCATTTACATCTTTCGATATTGTTGCATTTGCATAACTTGAATGTATCGTTCAAATGTTTGGTTCTTAATAAGTTAATGTTCGAGAAGTACCAAAATTTTCCTATAAAAATGTCACGCAGTAAACGGAGAATTTTCAACAACTCGTAAGGAGTCTTTAGATCCGTTTCCTTGATCAATTCATGACTGTTTCGATTCATTTAACCAATGCCCGACCAGCAAAGTAGTGTCGTAGCTGCGTAGCGCATTTTAGACGTATCGCGGCTTTGCTGTTGCTCACCAAAACCGTATCCGGACGCACTGAACGTTCCTTTCGACTAACCCCACGATTTTCTCGTTTGCCCCGTTTCTTTTTCTAGAAGTCGTAAATTGAACATGCAACTGGAGAACGCTATACAGGAAGCAATGGCGGAATTGGACAAAGTCACGGAGTCAAGTAAGGATCAGAAGATCACCGGCAGGTCCTGTAAAATGACCGGAAGCAGGGGAGCGGAAAACGGCGGTGCTTCGAAGCAAGAGGGGAAAAGATCTTCGAAGAAGTCTATCGGATCTTTGAATCCTGTTACAACAGAGCAGAAAGAGTGTAGGTGATCCGTGTCGATTGATTCTCAAACGACTCAACTTAGATTACGATGATGCGACGGTGAGATCAGTTCTGTACGAAGAAAAATCGAAGAGGCTGTCGAAGCGTTTGTTATTAAGAGATTTCGGCACTCGACTTGTTCTACGTTGTTTTCTAAATTTCCAGCAGACGATTTACTGTTTTCGCTGACAATGTATGGAAGTTTCGTATTGTATTCGATAGGACTAATATCGAAGACGTTCTTAATCGAGTACGTCGACAGGTCAAAATTTTATGAAGATGCGCTACTTTATAATTCTTATCGAACACGGTTGATTTTATCGAATACAATTCTCGGAGCTTCAGATTTTCCTAAAGCTTTACGAGAACTATATTTCAAATTTTTCATTCGATATATTCAATATTGTCTTCTGTATTGCGATCATATCTTTGTGTAAAATTGAACAATATTGAACTAATTGTATTATAGAACTGTGTAAAATCACGAATGCGGTTATTTTACATTATCTGGGATCTTCTAAGTAAGTGTGATACGGATTCAAGCTCTTGTAATGGTTGATATGTAATATAACGGATAGAAGAAATCGCAATGCAGAAGTAAAGATTGTTGAATGAGAAGATCGTAGAATAAGCGGAATTAATTGTTGTACATACATTTTTCTTCTATTGGAGTAAATAAGAATTGTTCAATTCTAGAAATTACAGAATGGTAAATAAGTATAATTCTTTAAAAAAAAAAAAAAAAAAAAAAAAAAGAAAAAAAAAATGGAGAAACCAATATCGTGGTCCAGTTTGTTGAAAGCAACAAAATGTCGAATCCATAATATTCGAAAATTCTTACGGTTGCCCTGATAGAATCAAAAGTAGATAAAAGTAGATACGAATAATTTGTTTGACGTTTTTCTTGTGGCACACAAGCACGTTTATTTTTCTTGTATATAAATATCGATGATACCAGGAATGAAAGTTTTAGAGATGCTGATGAATTTTGTCGTTCAATACATATGTTAATAGAGGAACAGGAAGCAGAAAAGTCAATCGAATGTGATCGAAGCGACTGAACGTAGAAATAATGAAAAATATTATGTAATCGAATTACAAAAGATTTTTATCGATCGAAAGTCGGTCGAGATATATCTCGACGTGATATAGGATAGTTTGTCGTTATTTCTCCGCAATAATTTGCTGCTAGCGAGCGTAATTCTAGCAAACACCATTTTCCTATTAAGCATTGCTGTTCCAAAGTTGAATTCTTTACGATCACTCGCTAATTCAAGAAGCAAATTGTTGCCGAACATCGTGTAAATCGTAACAGTAGAATCTGTTAGATTTTTAATTTGTTAAGAATATTTTAAAAAATTTACAGGACATATTACCGAAACGAAATTGTTGAATTATCTATGCGCATCAAAGCACGTACACGTAAATATTTTTCTTTAACGCCAGAATTAGCAGGAAAATGGGCGAAAATTGTAAAAATGTAATAATCACGCAATTAGAAAGTCATTAGTGGAAAAAAATATATTATGTATCTATGGCCGATCTGACATCGCGTGGAGCTGGCCTACAATATGTGTCTTCGTGTTACTTATATAGTTACATACAGATAGTACGATCATTGAGTGATACAGGAAAGTTTTATTTGAGAAACGAGGAAGTGGTGCGCGTTTACCTAGCTGGTGCATCAATTGTAAAAATACTGTGCAGACTATAGCCTTTCTTTCTTTTTTTCTATTTTTTTCTTTTTTTTTTTTTTAGTTGACACGTTTCTGTCGAACGTAGATTTAGTAAAGACGAATGTATTTTATTCACTGACTCGAGCTGTAACGAGATAGATATACTCTGCGAGTTCGCGTAAATGAACATAAGCGATTCTTGCAACTTTCGAACTAGAGACGTTGTTTCGAATGTTACATTAACATTCACAGACATATAGGATGTGTGATAAGGGGCATAAGAGGTATTTGTATCTCCAAGACTTACATAAAATACGTGTAATGTAACGAGTTAGAATGTACGATCAGGTGTTCGATTTTAGAATGACGAACACACTTTCACGCGTCACCTCGTTTTTCTTTTCCTGTTTTTAAAACCACGTGCGAGTGTGTTTACGCTTGCATTGAAGATATAGAAACAAGTATGTGTAGTTTTTAAATGATATTTTTGCGAAAGAGTCAACATCACAGTACCTATAGAAAAAAATCACCGTTTCCAATCAATCATTTTTTAAATGGCTATACGTAAGTATACAAGGAGTAATTGTTTTACCGGGACGTCATCGTGTTGCGCTGTAATATCGAATAGTCTCGACACGTTGAAACTCTTTTTAAACTTAGCCGGCCACAGACAGCCGGTGTTTTTTGATCCGCGTAATAATTTTCTAACGATATATTCTTTAGATGGTAAAGTAACGTATCGATGCCATGGTTCGATATTCTATGAACGAAAAGCTAAATGAATCAAGTGTACATAAGAAACAAACGATCGAATTAATTAAAAACTCGAGGTCTCTGCGAAGTGTCATCATTTGATTTTAATCAGACACACGCTGAATTTCCACTTTTAACGAAACGGGTCTTTCGAGTAACCTTAAGTAAATTTTTTGTTAAAAAAAAAAAACAAGAAATTAAAAAGAAAAAAAGAACACAATGAAAGAGGAGTAGAACGCCGAAAAAATTAAAAAGTCATTGCAAGAACACTTTTCCATTTTCATGTTCTTTCTGAGTGCGTGTTTAACACGTATTTTGTTTTAACGTTTCCTTTTGTCTTCTTTTTTTAATCTGAATCGTACGATAGCGTGTAATTCATCTTTATTTTTATATGGTCGCGAAAATCCAAAACTATACCGCGTTATTCAGCGCACAATTTAACTCCGAGACGCGAGAAATGTTCCTTTGAAAGCATGTACGCATAAATATGTACAAAACCATACAGAGCGAATCTTTAAAAGTTAGTAGGATATACGAGTATTAAATGGATATTTTATTTGATCGAGTGTCTGGTCGAGGAGCCATTGTCCATGAAAAAAGATTTCGAGCCAGGAAAACCTTACGACATTAATACGTTGCTTATCAATCTGAGACGAGTAAAACAATTTTTCAATTTCTCAATATGTCAATAAAGCGACAAGTGATGTTTTCATCAGTGAAATCTTTACGTCGATCCATTTTCATTTCTACTATGCAAATTGTGGGAAACTCGATTAAATTGCTAAGAATTATATTTTTAGGAATTCGGTTTCGAACAACTTGATAAGCAATGTGTTAAAAGAAAGACATTCAATAGATCTAAACACACGACATACAGACAATAAAGAAAATGCAAGTATCAAAAGAGAAAGAGGGTTGCGCGAATTTTTTTGATGACTCGTCACTTCGACTTTCGAAGAAGAACATTCTCAGTCGAATGAATTCCATAAACTGTCGATTATTCGTTGCTAATATTATGAACTTGTAGACAGAAATAGTTGGTATCTCTGGTGGAAAATTAAATAATTTGCAAAATTTCTATACCTCTTGCAAATTCTTGTAACTGTCATTTTTGTAACTGGTCTTAATGTTTTACTATGAAGGAAATTTAAAAGCCTTTCAAATATAATATTATTATGTAAAATATCCAAAATTTTTGAGGACCAATAATCATTTTCTAAATTGTTTAATTATAAATGTCACTTTTACAGTAAAAGGGAGAATGGTAATAAATTCATTAGATTTTTCACTGTTTGATCAAATCGCTTCAATTAATTCTGTAATTCAATTAATACTGTAAAAAAAAAAACGACGATATATAAACATATTTATCTAAGTTACATATTGGAGAAAATAGCAGTTATAAGTAACCGTGTAACAATGTAAATTATAATTTGTACCGAAATTCGAGGAATGTTCTAAGTTTTGAAACGCAACGTTGAAGTAAAATAAATTAACAAATTTAATTTCTCGAATAACAAACTTAAATGATAAAAATATTTTCTCTGATATGTGATATCAAACAATAACTTTTATAACACGAATTAAAACATTTGATACATGATATAAAGTTTTGTATGACTACGGTTAGAGAAGATGAGCATAATAAATTTTCAAAGTTTGATCAAGCAGTTTATGGAGAGAAAGAGAGAGAGAGAGAGAGAGAGAGAGAGAAAGAGAGAAAGAGGGTGCGAGAGAGAGAGAGAACGAGAGAGAAAGAGAGAAGTTAGTTTTATCTTATGCAAATAGTTGACAAAAAGTTAAGTTAGTCGAACGGGACTAACTAAGATTCTAAACGCAAGGACCACTAATGTTTATGCTGCTCGAAACTACGAGTGGAACAGTGTACGAATTTTTAAGGAACAGTTTTCTTCTATTATCTATTCTAGCAACGAATAATCGTTGTGACTCGAACGACAGAGAACATCGCGTTTTTCGCTTACGAAGTCTCGTCGTTCACATTTACTTCATCGATCCTAATTGGTTGTTCACGCGCCTCTAATTAACGACGGTACATCAAATAAAATCAAAAGCTCGCGGCAAGACTTCATGTCGTCGGGCCTTTCCTCGCAAGCACGTTCGTATTCAAAAGTCTCGTTTTCATCGACGACTAACAACGAGACGATTAGCAAAACGCAGCAACAAAGAGACACTTAGAGCCTCAGGAAGACCAAAATGATGCATTATCTCAGATTTGTAGATTTTTCGGTTCTTTTTTTTTATCAGTGGCGAAAGACATATCACCGGCCGCGGATGACGATTTTCGATGACGATTGATATAGCTTTCTCTGAAATAGGGAAACAAACGGAAAGCGAGGTAAAATGGGATAATAATGAGAAACACGGGTGTCGAAAAGACTTTACGGGGATCGTGCGATAGGAAACGCGCAAACGGCTGGCATCGCTCTTACACAACATGGGACCGTTTAAACATAAGACACTTATAATTTTATTGTTCGATTCCTTCGCCCAGTCGGTAGCCGTGAGGCGGAATGTAATTTTGTCTTGCGGCTCCTTGCTAATTTCGTAACATCGATCCAGAGGTCGAGTCAACACAAGGGGGAGGTTTTTTGTCCTTTCTTCGCAGCGTATTCACGCGCTAAGCGGGAGATTAATAAATTTATTAAAAAAACGAAAACGAAAAAAAAAGGTAAAAAAAAAAAAAACAGTAAAGACTTACCTCAGTAACGTAATGTACGCAAGAATCAAACATCTTTATGATCGAGAGTACGTATACACCGTAGAGCCGACGTCCTTTGTATATTTTCCGTATTGTACATAGTTATACATACGCCTTATCGGTAATTATCGCTGTACGATAACCGTCGAACTGCGCACTATTTAATATGTATTTATGCGAATCATTGGATAAAAGTAGCTGCGCCGATTTGGTCAGCAACGTGCTCGCAGAAAAAGCGACGTGGGTAGAAAGGAAGATACTTTTTAAGAAGAACCATGCTTCAATCAGTGCGAATATTTTTATTTATAAATGAATTCCGTTTTTGATCTCTTAAATCGAAGAATAAAACAAATCGTGATTCAATATTTTTAGACAATCAATTTTGTACATATACGTATGTTTATATGTTACTTCATGACGTTTTATTAGTGTATCAATATCGTTAAAAAACGATTGAAGTGTGTAGCTCATAGCACTGTTTTTATATGTGCAATTTTTCATATTTGATTTTTTTAGTTATTAGACGATACTCTTACTATTCATTATCCGGCCTGTCGGGTTTTCTAGTTGAGATTTGTTTTCGTAGAAAAGTCAATTTTATTAAATAAATGTAATAAACACTTACGTATATCTATCTTTGTGTTTTTATCAAATTTTTTATATACTATTATTTTCCGCGATTTGCTCTTATTTTCTTTCTTTTTTTGTTTTCCAGTAAAATGAAATTTTTCAATGAAATCTTTCGATGAAATCGTGATAAAAGTCATGGTTAAGGAATGTTTGAAAATTCCGAACATCGTCAACCTACGTTGCTTTTTCTCGATACGAATCGATAAACATAGAGGATTGCGAGTACGATAATGTAAAAAAGAGGCCTACGTTAATCGACACTTTATATATCGTCTCTTTTTCTTTGCATTTCCTTTTCTTCTTGCGACGGTTGGACGGGTACGATCAAACAGTGACTAAAGATAGTTAACGCGTTTAGCCAAGCGGTACGACTAGTAATTGCGGGAAACAAATTTTTTGGAGAACTATATACCGATAGTTATCAAAGTGTGACTGAGGAGCACGAGTTTTTTTGGCAAATATTTATTACTATTATTATTTATCAAAAAATAAATAAAAAATGAGGAGAATGTAGTTATATTTAATGGAGCGTTTCGTTCGCTTGTTATGTTTTGAGAGAGATCTAAAAAAAAAAGAGGAGAATGGGGTGCGGGGCGACTTTTGTTTATTGTCGCGTAATGTATTGTAAGAGTGAGAGAGAAAGAGCAACAAATTTGGGAAGAATGACAGGAAACGAGTGAGAGAGAAAAAATGTGAGGAATAGAATGAGAACAAAGGGAAAACTAACAAAAAAAAAAAAAAAAGAAAAAAGAGAGAAAAGAGAAAACGATCGAAAATGCAAATTTTGGGGAACGAAGATAGATTTAAGAAGCACCAAAATAAAAATGAAGAAACGAAAAACTGATTAAACTCCTTAGGAACAAACGATCCAACTGTAATCACGATTGCCGTGTAAAACAAATTTAGGAGACGGATGCACTTCTTGGTGTACAATATGACTATTGACGCAGATAATAGCTATACATATTACGATATCATTTCGTCAGTGGTATTACAATAAGAGATAATAATTTTATATTTACAAGATAGAAGATCGTTGAATCTAAATGAGTGTAATATACGTCTGTACTATGAAAAGAAGAAACACACGACACACGGAAAGCATATTACATATATGTATGTATACAGTATACTACCCTTCCACTTCATGAACACTCCCTTTTTGCAATCCCATTCCCATCCTCCGCGTTCCCAAAATTCCGTGCTAGGACAAAAAACTAGGAAAGCTAGCTTATTTAATATATTTGGCATGATATTTATATATATATTATATATATATAAATACGACTATATATATAAATATATGAATATAAATACGGATATAAATATAAATATAAATATGATTATAAATATAAATATAAATGCAAATATAAATACAAAGTATAAATATATATATAAATATAAATAAATATATATATATACATGAGAGATAGAGCATAAAATAAAAAAAGATGGAATAGCCTCGGGTGGCAATATTTGCTTGTCCGAGGAAAAGTATGAAGCTATGTGATCCACTACTACTAGTAGCTTTTAGCTGTAAAGACTTATACTTTATTTTGTAAATTTTGTTTATACAATGTTTGATCGTTCACGCATAATACTATTGTATGTGAAAATAAGTTAATAAATCATTAACATGTGAAGTTATATAACTGTGAAATGTCTACTATTCTGCCTTCTCGTCATTACGTAATCACATAATGCATATAATTAATACTGAAACTTTTACAATTTTTAAACTGTTATGTAAGTATTATTTGATGCTATATAATATATGAATACGAGCTATAGTTACAATTTCTTTTGTACCAAATAATTACAACGGATGATACATAATTCCTGTATGACATGTTCTTGTTACATTTTTCAAATTCTTTTCATATTAATTATAATAAATGGTATATATACGAGGTACAGTAAATGTCGGTAAGAAAAATTGCACCATTACATACGCCTCTTGAAATAACGTAATTTTGTTCTCTGTGAGAAGTTTTTCCATATGAAATAAATAAATAATGCAATATAAATAAATCAAATATTTCGATATCCTGTTCCCGCGCATCTTCTTCTGTTTACGCGCATTCCCACCAGTTTCGAACCTTCAGATAAGTGAACGAGATTTTATTGAAATGTTCTTGTTAATTTCGATCGCTTACATTTTAAATTTTACCCGCTTGCTGTGTAGAACTGATTCTTCTACATTACATCTTAATCCGAATATAGATCGATTGCGATAAACTATATCCTGAAATCGTGTTCTTTAGAATACTCGTGATTCTACACCTTGCCGTCTCAGCTGCGCTGTAGTCTTTCTCCGTGCTGAATCGATAACATCGCATGCGATACAAAATTGATATGGGGGTTAACTGAGCTCCAAAACGTGGGATACGAAAAAGAATTAAATGTCATATCTATGTAGCATTCTCATCTCCATAGTGGCAGCACTGGCAACAGAAGTTGCTTGCAAGGAGGACAGTTTACCGGGATAGCACGTTGTAGGACGCATACAGATGGCAGCAAGAATTGTAAACATGATTTGTTTTGTAGAAGAAATGATATCAACGGTGAGTATTCATTAATACATTTTCTTTCTTTCCATTCAAATAGGCAAAAGATTAGCCCTATCACATATATTGTATTGACTCAACTAGAATTATGTGAAATTATAAATAATTTTGATATTATTCTTTTAAACGATACAGTGATTAATATAATATAATTGTTATGCTATAGGGAATTGACAGTGAGTCATGTATGAACCACATAGATTCAACTGCGAAAGACATAATGTACAATCATGCATATGAAGAATTGTTTGCATTTGACGTTGGTCCAGAAAATCTATTTAAAAGGCAACAAGGTGCTGTAAAAAAATATATATCTTTCTAGATATATTGAGAAAGCTCATATAAGCAAGTTTCAATGCAAAAATTAAAGAAGTATGTTTGTCAGTTATGATATGTAATATAATAATAAGAGCATATAGGAACTCTTAAAAGTAGTCATGCACTGCGATGCGACTATAGGCTTGCCTAAATGTATTTTACAGGGAATGTAACAAACTAAGGGCTGACAAAAGGAAATGTCACAGAAATGGTGATACTGCGTTAAAGGATTTTCGGATTCATTGGGTACATATGTGAATAAAAAACCAACTGAAGAGGAAACTGCAGAATTAGAAGTAATATTATGTAAAAGAAGCAGAAAAAGAAATCCATTCAAGAGAACACTGCATTACATACTATTATCTTATGATAACTTTTAAATATGTATATCATTTGAATAACAAGTAGAGATTATATAGTGATAAAGATAGACATATCATTTTTCTATGCACCAGAGAATGTTGAGGTAAATTTACTCCAACAGGTGCTTCATATTACAAGTACAAATTCATATTTGGGAGAAACATATAGAGGGTATTTCACAGAATAGGTGGTTCCTACATACCATGCATTTATTGCTTTTTAGTAGCATAAAATGTAATGGTGAAGGTATGTATGTATATTTAAATTCTTTTAATATATAATAAATTCAAATAATAAGTATCATACCTTATTGTTTGCAAAATTTTATAAATGTCAGTTTTCATAGATAATAAATTATATACTTATACCTTTTACAGGAAGATATCCGTCCGGGTAAAATAACATACCAGCAGTTCTACCTTCTTCTAATCGAAAATGGCTAGCATGCCAATATATAAATAATAAAATTATTACATTTTCTCCATTAAGCAGATTCAAAATGAATTGTAAAAAGATATTTACGGACCACGTGGCTCCTGCTTATGTGTGCAGTTTGAATGTTTCTCCTGCCATGAGGTAGAAAAATTTTCACTAATTTTTATAAAGTTACGTCTGACATAGCATAACTTAGTTTCTTTATACTAATTTTTTTTAGGTATGGGCTTGGAAAACAGCAAAAAAATGAAAAGCACATGTTGGTTTCTGTACCAATATATTATACATCTTTGTGAAACTTAAAAAGTAGTAACATTCGGATGAGACGGACACGTAAAATATTGAAATTAAGTATATACAAAGATTAAGTATTTAATCGACGGAGATTTTAGTATTCCTTTGATGTAATACATATTGTATATATTGTTTTTATGAATGTTTGTATTTTTGTAACACATTAAATGCAAAAATAGGAAAGTTATATAGAATAGACTTAAGCTTCTTTTTGAGAAAACATTCTCTTTTTACCATCTTGTAAATTTGTATACGAAAAATTTGACAATAAAGTAATATTTTCATAAAATCAGTACATATTTAATTCAATCCATCCCTTATTAATATTTAAGTACAAATAATTAGTATAAATCCATTACTAAATAAAATATAAAATATAAATCGAAATGAAATAATAATTTCGTATATAGAACGCATACGAAGTATATTGAATAATACGAGTAGGTAGATTTCACTTACCTGGTTTAAAATTCTATGCAATGTTAGAGACAAAATTTGAAAACATATATTACGTACGATCACATAAATCTATATTCATGGGTAAGCAATTTTTTAATCAGCATTGATTCTCCTTTCACGCGGTATGTAGTATCCAATATTCCGTTTATAGCACATCGTAAAGTAC
Source organism: Bombus terrestris (assembly GCF_910591885.1). Classification (NCBI taxonomy): domain Eukaryota; kingdom Metazoa; phylum Arthropoda; class Insecta; order Hymenoptera; family Apidae; genus Bombus; species Bombus terrestris. The sequence continues at coordinate 11,262,001 of NC_063272.1, read as the reverse complement.
ACTTTGCATGTGAGTACCTCTGAATTCTGAAGTCGATGTGTTCAAAAAAATAAATATTTTCGAAAAAGTTTGTTAGTCGAAATATTTTTGCATAGAAGTCGGCGTTTCTTATGCAAATTAACAGACTGCAAACATGTTCACGGCTACGAAAGCTCTTTTGTAATTTTAATACTTTGTTCGGCGGAATCATTTAATTTGACATTGCATAAATAACGTCGCCGATGCTAAATGCAAACGCAGCTTTCGGAAGTTTAGCTCTTGAATTACCTTTCATTCCGCTTCTGCTCCTCTTGCACTTTGAATGAGGTTCAATGATACGCTAGGGAGCGAGCAATCCCTGGCCAGTTAATCCAGAAAATTCCACCCGTTATAGTAGAAATCACAAGGATGTCTGCGATTGCGTCAAATCCCTTCGTTTTTCCAATATTTTCCATAATTTTACAATTTTTTATTACGCGTGTGTAAAGACTTCTTTTTTAAACACAAATTTTTATAACAATAATAATTCCTAAGTATACAACTAAAAATCAATATTACTATAAAATTGAATTTTCTTTTTCATGTTTGCACAAGCTTTTCCTATAAGAGCTTGTAAAGAAATGTTACAATTTGTTCAAATTTTGAAACTTTCACGGTATATCATTTTTACATGATTATTCATCATAAATGTTATTATGCACTTTTCTATCGTTATTTTATTTTTCTTTTGTAATAATATTATTTTAATCGAGAAACATTATTTTCTTAAAATTCTGAACTAATCCATATGGTATAAAGGAGAAGTTATTTCCTAAAAAGTTTGATGTTTAATCTAATATTGTGCTAAAATAAGTGGTCTCTGAGCGTTTATAAACACAATATAAATCCGTTGTACACTGCATCGAAACAGATTAAATGTTTTCGGGTCCTCGAGATTAAAAGTAATTTCTGCAAAAAGCTAATAAAATACCACACCAGTTTCCGGAACAATTTCGACATGTTCTTTGCGTTTTTTGGTTTTCGCGTGACAGTTCGTTTCCTTTTTACTATGGTACTTCGAAATGAAAATTAAAAACGTGAACAATTAATTCATGAAATTGTACGGAAGTTGAATATACGGTCGTGATATACCGTTTCATAAAAGTTTTGGATTCGAAAACAGCTAATCATGCGCCAGTGAAAAGCAACATATTGTTCTCTATAAAAATAAATTCATTGATACGAGAAACGTCGGCGAATTACATGAGAATTGTAAACAAACGTCATGAAATTTCAAAATGTCACAATCGGTCCGTCAAGGAAACAAAGATTCGAAAACGCGGTCCGGAATAAAATTGTCGGGTAATTAATACGGAAAATTTTGTCGACAGTTGATACGATTGTGCATGTCACGTTTTCAAAGGGCTCGACTGTTTCAAAGCTTTCGACTTACGCAACGTCGATGTAATATATTTTCGAATAAAGCTCGGTTGCGCGTGCATCTGCGAGCGCAGACGTTCTACAAATACACACGGTGCTCCATCGAATCAAACGACGGAGAAAGCTAATTAAAGGTTCATATTTTTAAACGTTGATATTTCAACGAACTCGCTGGGAAGGGAGTGTTGAATTTCGACATGCATTTTATATGTACGTTTCGGAGAAAAAATCTCAAATATTTTCATGGAAGCGATATCCTCAATAGAGCTGAAAAATTAATTTATTACTATACAGATCACATAAATTTGAAGAAAGGTATGTAATTATATTCATATCTATGTACATTTCTATAGAAAAATAGTTAAAAGTTAACCGTGAAAATTTACAAAGTAAAAATGCATTTAAAAGACAATTATAAAATGTTATTGTCATAACGAGAAAGTAACATTATGATATTAGTTGTGCTAAGTATAATGAAAAGAATCTGAAGAAATAAAACAAATGTTTTATCGTTTCTTTGAAAATTAAATTTATCACATTAAATTTATTATACGATATTAGGCAAGTTAATCAAGTTCGTATATGTTTTCCAAAATTGCATATAAATAAAGGTATAATCCAGTATTATACCTTTTTGCTATCATTGCATTGTATTAGTTATTAATTAATACCGACACAAAGATCATGTTATTTTGTCAAAATCTTGTTCTGTCATATAAATAAACAAATAAATAAAAACAAACCGCACACAACATAAGAAATATTTTTATTTTAGAAAACTAATGGTATGTACAAAAACTATGAAATTCCTGAGATTGGATTTATTTGTAATTGCTAACGAAAAAAGAGGAATTCTATCGAAATGGTGCATAAGCACTTTTAGACATTGCGTAAAGTGAACTCTACTTTTAGGGGCAGTTCGTCTTCGGGTTGCGGCAAACCGTTTCCTTATCCGTACTTTTAGCTTATGTTGCTTGAATGGACCAAACGATAGAGTAGACCGAGCAGCTCCCTGCTTTTGATTTGGAGAATTCCGCTTGAAAGCATTGAAATCGCAATCGAGCAGACATGAAAGAAAATACATTCTTTGACGTTTGCATACCGACAGTAAATTTAATATTCTTTCCTTTTAAGTCACTAAACACCAATTATAATTCTGTATTTAATAAAAACAGACAACTAATGAAAGCATCAAAGTTGCCTGATTAATCCCCAGATTTCAAATTGTAGTTACAAAGCAAGAAACTCCAATCCCTTTTATAATCCCTTCCTCTTACAAACAAACCTCTTACAAACAGAATCTTTTTCAATTCAAAATTTGTAATCCTGTTGCACTTCTCGAATTTTTATGTCTCAACATCATTTTTGCTTTGATGATCAAAAGGACATTTAATATTTAAAAAAAAATTCGCGTATCAAACCATTCTCCTCGCATTTAAGAAATTTGTTAACAATGAGAAAAACACGTTTCGATCCAAAAACGCAGCGCGGTTAATAACGATAAGCGATAGACGGAATTTTTGCTGAAATATGAAAGAAAAATACAGCATCAGATGGTACGGGTAATGAACCTCCTGTCGTATGGAGTGCACTCGATAAGCTGTTCACTGGCGGAAGCTGCGCCACGCTGGATCGCTTAACCGCTAGTCCGTCCGGCAGCGGATCATGCCGATATGATTACCGAATTATGCGAAGCTCGTTGCGCGCGACCGCGTTTGTCGAGCCACGGGGTACATAACCAATATTTAACGCCTATTAGTGCCAAAGAGAATTTATCTTACGGCGCCACGGGGGTCACACTTGAACGAAGGGGTACGAGGCCAGACTACGCCTGCTACCGGCCGAACAGAGGGTGCACACGAGGGTGAACTGGCGTGAGGGGTGTAACGCGTGCAAGCCGGTAGTCGCAGAAATTACGCGACAGCGTATCTGCTATTGATTTACTGGTAGCAGGTGCATACAGGCCGAGTGAATCCTCGTTGGCCATATTATCAGGATAGATAGGTCGCTCATCAACTATATCTTTACGGTTATCGCGCGTCTGCCGCTAGTTGTCCAAGGATTTAATCCGTTAAACGGGAAAAAGTCTCGCGAGAAAGTTTCCGTTAATCTGGTTGGAAAGGTTAATGGACGTGGTGAAAGAGAATTTGAAGAAACGACCATCGGGTCTCCGTATGGTGGGTCAAAGTGATTTTGGTGTTTGTAACTTTACTACTTTGTACTTAATTAAGAATGAAGTTGCCGGCTTGAATGGCGTGTAAAATTTTACGATTCTGTGTGTGGGGATTTAGGTGAATAATTTTATTTTGTGCGGCGTGGAAGTATTTGATATAAATAAAGATAGGATATAAATAAAATGTGAGTGATTGATAACGATCAAGTGATTTTAAATAGAAATATAGCAAATATAAAGAAAATGCATAACTTTCAACTTAAACACAGGAGGTCGTGAGGTAAATTTTACATTTAAGACTATATTTACAGATTTATTTGATCCGATAAAATTTATGTAACATTTATAGCGAAAGAAACCATTAATAATATATAAATCTATAATAAGTTTATGCTTTAATACAAATTATAGTTATATTATATATTATATTAATACAAATTTGAAAGAAATGATTATCGCATAAAATATGTATGCATACTATCAATAAAATTATTAAATTTCTTATCACAATTTAAAAATTAAAACATTATAATGTTAAATACATAAAATTTAATTGGCAGAGAAATTCAATAATAATATACACATAAGGACCCGTTATGTACTTGATATTATTGAAATTAGAACTTCACTTGTCATAAAAAGCTACTCGCATTTAATATTGCGAATAATCAAACATTAATTATCATTGGTTTCAGTTGTTATGACGGACTTTACCAGTTGCATCAGGTTCACTAACATGATATAACAATCATCATAATTGCGATCATTGTTCTCAAGTGACACAATTTGTCTTCCCTGTCTAAACGTTGTCATTGCTTTACAATAACCAATTCACCAACGCCGACACATTGTCGAGTTGTAACCGAAACGGAACACAACTGAAGATCGTCATAAATCATGTTACGCATCGTGGATCGTGACAAATGTTGAATGAATCATAATTGTCTAGTTTGATATGCTGGTTACCAAGGAGAGAGAACTATCGAAAATAGATAATCGAACTTTAATTGATAATGTGATTCTAGACCAATCATTTAAAACAGAAAAATCACTCGAAGAAAACAAACAGTATTATAATGATGTATCACATCAAAGTGATATTATTGGACGATAGAACAAAATATGAGGTGAAATATGAATTAAAATTGAATAAAATTGGTAGAAAATTAATTCAATTAATTAAATTCGTTATAACTTTCCTTCCAAATTGTGAGAAACGTTTAACATCACATTAACAGTAGGCCACACAATTGTTCGATGCAAGAAATATTCTCTATATTTGTAGATAATATTTATATATAATACATATAATATGATAATATTAACATTTAATATTTATAAATGTACAAATAATATTTATAGGTAATAATTCAGCATTAAATACATAATAAGCAAGTATGACAATAAATATACGCAACAATTTATATATGTAAAATAATTCATTTAACTTCAAAAACATTTCGATACATGTTAAATATTAAATTCCATATTTTGTGTAAATTTCTTCTAATTACGGTAATTATTTTTTTGAATTATTACACATATTTGTACTGAATATATTCGTTACATATCTGCTGAAATAAATCTCCGATTTATCGTAAAAGATATTAATCTATAACGTCGAATCGTTAAAACTTATAATCGAATAAATTTGTTACACCTGAACCGTGCCCTTTTATATTACAGCGTCGTTAACAAATCGCCGGCTGAAATTGAACTTTTAATTATATTCCGATGATTGGAGCGTGCAAATAGCCGACTGATTTCTTTTATTCGTCCTCACTTACTGTCTGACTGGACGGCGAATATTAATAACACTGGATTCATGGATCTCTCAAGCCGCAGAAATTTCAGACGGCGAGACATCATCCCGTGAAATATAATCTTTAACGATTCTAATTAATTTCTCTTGCCCGCGAGCTCATACTACCCTCGTTTTCCACCTTATTTTCTTTTGCCACAGCAATTATACAAACTTTGGATTTCCATTGGAACGACGTTTCGCTTCATCCCCTACCTGCCCGATTTGGCAACAATCGCAAGGTAAGCGGATTATTTAAGGACTTTCCGTAGTGCATACCATGCTGGAAACCTTCGCAGTCACTATTCACCAACGCGTCCACGCCGGTTCTGGTTTTCTACGAGAAAAGGCAGCCGCACACGGAACCCAGTACTTTTAGTGAACTTCCAGATAAATCGCATTTCGCCGAATCGAGAGGAAGAGCAAAATAAAACGCCGCTTTTATCGGCATTTTAATTGCGCGCTGGCGTGGTTGTTACGTAGCTTAAATTGCTTAAGATCTGTGATTAGTCGCCGATGACTTTTCCCTTCTTTCCCTCTGTTACGCGACTTATTTCATGACCTGTAATCTATGCTTATCATGTCTGCATTTGTGTTATAATAAAGAGAAACACTGTATAAATAACAATAAGCAATTGTTCATGTTAATTATATAAAGATATTATACATATATTTATGGTTTTACTATTTTCTATTTGCTTTTAAACTTTCTCACATACTTGTATTATGTAAGTATTATTATTATGAGTATGCTTTTTTAAATTAATGACCACTAAAGGTTCAAATGTCTAAATCGGCGAGTATCCATCGATATGCATACAGTTAATAAATTATTGATAACAATATTTTATGGTATTATTTCCTTATAAAAGAAAGAGATTATGTAGTAAAAAGAAATATACTAAATTTAATTGAAGTATGTCTATGTTTAAAATATATAAAACTCAAGGAAAATATAAGATGATTTCGTCATGGTGCGATAGCCTCAGTTTTATAACCGAACACAGATAATAAATATGACTATGGTTGCAACGATGAACCTAAAAAGACCCATAAAAAATAATATGGTAATGGCGTAGTATAGTAATAACGTAAAGATAATACTCATATTCCCTTGTGCATTTGCGTATTCGCGTTTAGGAAGCTTGAGAATAACCGTGTCCCACCCTCGTCTGACCGTTTGTTATCGCTTTTCGGTTCGATAGGAACGCACCAGCGGCATTTACTTTATCGAGATCACCCTACGGTTATCCTATTCTTGCACGGCAAGATCTGCGTATCCATTCATTCGCAGTTCTGTTCGACTTTATCTTCATTCTATCTCGCATAATGGCAGTGGTTTTATCCTATATTTAAACGCTGGTTTTTCTATAGCGTTGGATGAGACGAACAATATTCGTAAAAAGAGGATAATTAGTAAGTAAAACAAAGCAACGAAGATGCAACGAATCGGTCAACAAAAGTTATGAAGGTAGAGTGACACTAAAGACAAGTAATTGGCCTATCGAGCGAAAAGTTCGCCTGGAAAAGCAATGGTGGCACGAGAAATGCTTAAAAACGGTAGCACGAATAATGTAGCAGCTCTTTCTCCATTGCGAATTTCCTAGGCATTTCTTTTTCGTCCCTCCCTTGAGAACCTGGTTGATAACGTAACGAAGAAGGAAGCGTCAGCGCCACGGCATACGTCGTCTGGAGTGGAAAAACTGATTTATTGCTTCGTAGCGTCGCAACGCCTCCCAGCACAGGAAAGAAGTAAAATAACTCGACTTCCGTGACGCACGTGAAAATTCGGCGACAGTGTCTCGCTTGGATTCACAGGGTGACTTTCTTTTTCTAAAATGCCGCTCGTACACGGGGAGAAAAATTGCAAGATTTGCCATTCCGAGGCTGTATTAACGTACGACGATTGAATTTCTATAATTCGGCTTCTTACAGAGAACGTCTCAATTTTATTTCGCCAGGAAACCATCCAATTTTCGAGCTTACTCGTTTGAAACGCCATAAGTAATACGATGGTGTTAGATTGTTTCACAGCTTTGGCGTAAAGTTTCATGTAAGCAATTTTGCCCACGTCTCCCTTTTTGCTGCGTTTACCCGTCTTGGTTTAACAGTGCAACGCAGAATGGCTTTGCAATTTTTATATACATAACTGAAGTTCTAAATGCACAATAAGTAATGTTTTGCTCACTTTATAAAAAAGCGTATATGGCTTGAGGAAATACGTATGAATTCGCATCAAGTTTAAATAAATATTCATGCATTATTTTAAACCTATAGTATAAATGAAAAAATTGATAGAATGAGATAAAAGCGACATACCTATTTTATTAGTACGTACTGCTATGTAAAGATAAGAATGATATTAAATGTAAGTTACGATGAAATTCTATAAAGCATTTTTACCTTGTCATCACGTCTTTGTCAAGAAGTTTCATTACAATTTCGTAGTGTGTCATTCTCTTGTACAAATTCTGTACAATGCAAACACTCATTAAAGCCAGTACTTCTTGCAGCATAAAATTGAAACTTGTCCTCCTATTTTATAGTCTATACGAGATTCTATGTAAAGGCATTGTACCTTTTAATTTATGGCTAACTTCACAAAAGCTTTGTGAAAAATTTGAGACAGTTAATTGAGAGAATATTAAAACGCTATATAGATATATAGTATAATTGTGGAGATGTTTAATCTTTAAAGCTACACGTGAAATGTATATGTTATACATCATATACAATATATATATATTGTATATATAATGTATAATATATATGCATATAAACATATGTGTAAATATGCATAATATATGAATGCGTAAATATGAATACGTGAAAGCTGTTCACGAGATCCTAAGTTTAATTATGCTCCAAAGAAATTCGCTTTAATTAAAAAGTGCACGGCAAAATGTACACAGGTGTCTGCTTTCCTGCGTGTCGTGTTCTGTTAAACACGCTTTAATTATGCTTTAAATGCAAAGAAAGAACACGTCGCACATTAACAATAGCGATGCCTAGACGTATTTTAACTTTATAAGGAATAAATACTTTAGCAGCTTTCGCCTTTAGAATGTTTATTTTATAACGACATAAGAATATTAATAAGCTGAGATTTCAGATTACGAAGTTGAAAATTAATAAACTTACATCGTATAATTAGTATTCACTCGTTATGATCTTATTAAAGTACCTTATTGTATAAATGAATGGACAAAAATGAAATTTTTAACAATTGAGAAACTTTCTGGAATAAAGATTCCATAAAATAATGTCGTGAATGGGATAAGTTATATTGGAAATTCTAGTCCTTGTTCTTTAATATTCGCTATGTTTCGATCGATAATTATAATGGTTCTTCAAGAATTTTGTTCTTTTTACGTCTATAAAATAAATAAGTATCTCATAAAAGATAAGTATAAAAGATAATTCAAATTTTTGACTGAGAAATACAAATTCCTACAGATACCATACCTACAAATTTTCTTTTTGGTAATTTTCTCGATTTATATTCTTTTACTAAAAGACATAATCTTTACTTTTAATATCGGAAACTTCTTGCTTTTATTCCACTTCGGTTTGCTTTAGTTCATGAGAAAATAATATCAAGAGGCCATAAATCTACTTGGTTAACGATGAAACGTGCCCTAAAGCCCTTCAAATTTAAATGTTAAGTATAATGGGCATGTCTCCGCCGCTTTAATCCAAACCCTATATGAGAATCTTCCATTTACCGAGTTTTATTCTCTCCTCGAATCTCGAATATTAAATATTCTATTTATCATAGCATTTCTGTAAAAAGCAACGTAGTTTCACATTACACAAAGAATTTTATTTTACATTGTTGGAACGTTTATTTAAATAAATAAACGTTTACTCATTTAAAGTCTTTCTTAAGTAACAAGATAGAAACGATTGTAAATACAATACTAGTTCAAATTGATTTTTAGAATTTCTTTCTTTCAAGAAAATATTATTGTAACAATTCGGTACAAATTTTCACATAAGGATTGTTATGTATTATTATTTATTATTTCTCGAATAACCTGGGATATGTATGAGACGAATATGAGAAAACTGATACAAAAGTATATTTGTCAATTACTGAGAATTACTCGAATATTTATATCAAAAATCATCATGTAATCTGTTTTGTAATCAATATTTAAATAAATGTAATATAATTTAAAGAAATAAAAAAATATATTAAATAAATGTTTAGATCCTTCGCGTTAATTTATACATAAAGGAGAAATTTAAATTTTAAAGCTCGTCCGATTTAATGTTTCCAATCGATTAAAAGATAAAAAGAAAATACTTCTTATCCAATACACAATCGCTTCAAACTTTTGATGTGAAAGTTTCGTAAAAAAAGAAGGAAAATTATTTCTTATCAATTTCATTAAATCTTTATGAAATGATGCATCTTGCATTTTTAGGAACTCGTTTATCAATTGTTATCATAGATGCGTGTACCTGTCATTGGGAACATATTTTACAATACTTATCAAACGTGCTTAACTGTTTTATCAAGAGTGCCGAAGGTATGAACAGGTTGGCACTTCTGGCCGGAATCAACGTTCCCAATTCGTGTTATTGATTTATACCGAACTATCTCGTTTTCCCATGCAGGTCGTCCGCCCCTCAATATCTCGCTGCTTCTGAACGTTTGGGGACAAGATATGTCGACAAAAGTATACTACCCTAATGCATGAACTCTAACCCCTACGATCTTGCTCATACCACCGGAACATTCGTCTTGTCAAACGAACGGAAGTACACGATTTTTCTCGTGGCGGAAGTACACTCAGATGATGGCGTATGGATGAGTTAGGTAATCTTTTGCGCTTAATAAGTCGATCAGCTTGAAGGGTGATGTGAATTTTGCGCTTCGAGATCTTCGTGTACTTACAAAAAGATAAGAAGAACTTTGGAAGTATCATCCATCGAAGTTTGAGCTCGAGAGATAAATGAGAAACAGTTTTAAAGTGGAAACATTTGGAAACTGGTATCTTTTACATTCGTCTTAAAAAATAAAATAATGATGAGTCCGTACGCCAATTATTTGTACATTTGTATTTAATCTTATATTTTATTATTTCATTGTGGCGATCATTTATTGAAATGAAAATGTAGAAATAGTTTAAGTGCAAAAGCAGATGGTACAAGGGATAAAAATCTACTTTTATTATAATTTTCACGTATTTTTAAAAATATATTTACTTTATACTAGCAACAGAATTCGTATTTAGAGTAGAATAGAATGGAAATAGTGCTCTATATTATAGAATTTTTATAATGCGTATTATATATATCGGTAATTTTATGAATTTAATGACGCTTAGAGAAATATATTTTCTTAGAATAGTAAGGCAATTTTAAACTGTTGTAGCATTGCGTATAATAAGTTTAACAGCGAATTCAGACAAATAGAATGTTCAGAAAGTATGTCAGTTTAACTGAGACAGCTGTGAAGAAAAATGAAGCGTTTTCTGTACACGACATTACGTTTTAATCTTACTGATATCTTTTCTCTAAATTCCACTTTCTTTCTGAAAAAGTTGGGATGAAGTAGAATTTTTCAGTCATGTTATCATAAAATAGGACATGACAAAATGTTCCTCATTTCTGAGAGAGAAATTTATCAAATATGCTGCGCCAGACATCCAACATAAAGAAAAATCTAATTGATCAATATTTTATTGTGAAACTATGATTTATCACTCTTATAACACATTCTTTCGAATATTCATCCGTAATAAATTTTCATTTATTACATTATTATATTTGTTACAACAATATTGGTTTACGAAAGAGGCACAGAAAGAAAAGGAAACGGAAAAACGAGAAGTGATGAACAAGAAACCTTTAAAAGATAAGTAATACGAAGAAACGATCGTTTTGAAAAATTGAATTATATATAATTAACAGATTATATTGTAGAACAATAAACAGATATATAATAATATAGTGTCTCAGAACAAATGCGTAATACCAACGTGGTAAACAATTTCTAATAGATGCCTGAAAACCAATTTTCTACGTTCACGAGATCGCCTAATATAGCACGTAATGCTTCCTAACTCGTATTTACTTAATTAACAATGTAACATTATTAAACCATATGGCAAGAACTTATATATTCAAATGAAATGACGTAATCCGTGGCATAACGAACTAACAATTTTGCCGTCCAGTAATTCGCTGGTGCAAAATAATGCAGTTTAGCTTTAATTATCGTAATCCCAGGGTGAAACGAAGCATCAAATACGTGGATGGTTGACGTCGCCGTGGCGAATATTTCAACATCGGATTCGCGCGAAAATGCCGAACGCTCTTCGCTCCTAACTCGAGGCTTCGAGTGTTATTGGTGAAACGTCAAGCGCAGGGAAGAGGAAAACGTTTGCTCGGGGCCCTGTAATTAGGATGGTTTCGTGAAAAGCCTTTATGAAGAGCCGAAGGGATGGTTACACGTGGCCCCGTAACAAGACGTTCATTCATAACCCGTTTTTAGACATAATGGGGTATTTAAGGCCACTTAAAGTCATTTACGACAAAAAAAAGAACGTCGTGTCGTCGTTCGCGAGCTTCAGCTACCTTTCAACGTGCGCACACTCACGCCAACCGACTGGGGACTTCGATGAGAAGAGACACGAACGAGAAGAAAGCGGAACGAGGCAATGCAAGAGCAAACGAAAAGAAAACGAAAAAAAAAGAAAGAAGAAGGAGAAAACGACTGGTGTCAAGAAACGGAGCTTTAGTGTGATTGTACGGGCGAGAGAAAGGGGCGCAACTAGACACATAACAGGGGAAAAACGGCGTTGTCGAGACAAAGAGCATATAGCCGAGAGCATGGTTCTTTATTTGACGCTTTTAGAAGAACGATGGGATTAAAGATCCGTGCCACTTGTTAAGAAAGGACGCTTTTAAGGGCTCGCGCCGTCGAGTTTGATCAAAAGCCAAGGGTTCATGTAAACTGTCCGACAAAACACGTGTCCCTTCCTTCCGTTTGTCCGGGGGGAAAGAGCTGAGCCGGCCTCTCTTGATTTTATCAATAGCGTGCAGTGAAGCATTGTCGAGAAATTCCTTTCGCGAACTGGTTGCGCTCGGATTTTGCATGAAATATCACTCGAGTTGAAGGTAATTACAACAAAAAGAAAAAGGAATAAACGGGGAAAATGAGAAAAAGGAATAGTTCGTATTCGCGAGGCAATTGAAGGTTAATCGTTCGAATGGACGTCGATTGTCGACGTCGTCGACGATGTGAAATTAGCTGGACGCGAACGAATACGATTTTTTGAACAGGTAGATTTCACGAAAATCCAATAACGAGAGCGGAAGCATGATTATCGGCTTAAATTAACACGTAGATAAGTTGCAGCGAAAGAAATTGACATTCTTAAGCGACCTCGATCTTTAGACAGATAGAAGAAGAAACGGAAGAAAATAAGATCCTTCGGTGGTATTAAAACAGTTGGAATATCCAATTAGGAGAAGCTTAAAAGATCTTTGATGCAGTTCGTCCTTGATACGTGAAAGGCGATTAGAGGTTTCCACGAAATAAATGGCAGAATAAGAATCTTTGCCTTGGCAGTTGTTGAACCACACAATTAAACGAGATGTTAAAAAAAAAAGAAAATAAACGGATTGAAAAGAACTTTTATCTATCAGCGAGAATGACATTAGAAGGAATAGATCTTCGTGAAGGGAGAATGTTTACGTCTATAATTGTAGTTATTCTATCCATTAATGAGATCGTCAGGGAAAGAGCTTAAATTTGTCTTTTGTTACTCTTGCTTCCACAGACGCCAGTTTTTTTACAGTAGATAGAACTAAGTTGGTACTAGAACAAATTTACTATGTTTACTTTTAAGGAAATGATCGAGCTAAAAGAAAAAAGAAAATGTGAAACAATTAAAATGTTAAAAGAAAACATTTTACGATGAATAAACAGTTCTATCCTTTATTTTGAATGACTGCAGTGAGCCAGACTTTTGCGAAACCATCTTTCGAAGCAGGTTAATTCGCTTGTCAAGTTTGGATTACAATATTTTAATATTTCAAACAAAACTGTTAACCATGAAATCATTTTAATTCTAATTTTAATTTGTATTTTTAATTCGTATATTTTTATCAATTATGTGCATAATTAACTGAGCTGGTACAATTTTCTGAAGAAGTGACAATTCTACGTATCACACCTTCTAAAATTTATATATTAAATATAACATATTACTAACCATAACTACTAACTGTAATTATTGCAATAGAAATTAATGCTTAAAACATATCATACCGCTTAGAATATCAAAAACCATACATAGAAATATAGAAACCATGACAAATATTTCAAAAATATCATAACATATACCGAAGGCCAATAACTATAATAAATATCGAAAACTAAAATAAAATACAAATGAGTTCAAAATAAGAAGTAAAATAACAGTAATACCAACACTGAATATAAAAAAAGAATATAAAGAAAAGGTACCGATAAAGCTTGGGGAGCAGTATCACATTTCACGCTTAATTAATTCCACTCAAAGGTAACGCACGACTTTTGAAATAGAATCTGAAACGGTTTCCGTGTGAGGAATTAGAAAAAGGGCACCCACGCCTCGATTAGGAGGGGCGTCAGCTGAAGGAGCGGTTTCCCATTCGTAATGGGTCTTTCCTAAACTGCGCGGCGTCAAGGCGCGCAAGTAAATTGTCCATTAAAGTACAGAAGTTGAGGGGAGGGGGTGGTTCAGGGACGCCGGCTGGCAAAGCAAAGCGAGTAAAGGCTTCACAGAATGGAAGGGCACAAGTTTTGGCTAATCAAGGGGAACGGCAGGTGATTACTAAATGGACGCGGAACTAATTTCACGAAGAAGGAGTAGCGCCATCGTCCGTGTTGAAGGAATGCACTTACACACCAGGTCTGATCCGATAACGAGTTTGATTATAGAAGTCTCTCAATTTCTTCGCAAGGTTGCGCCCTTGTTTAACTTTGTCTTTCGGTCGGCAAACAACCGAGAGCCAGCCAATTAATGAAAAACACCACTCCATCAGCTACTTTCACTCCCTTTCTCCTTCCACACGATTCCGCAGAACGTTCAAAACGGCCAATCGTGTGATTGATCGCTGTGAATACTGCACCCCTTTTGCTTTTTCCCCCCTTAAGGTTCCTAATTAAAAGAACATTTTTCTTAGGCACAGAGCGTAGAAAAATCATCAGATAAAGGTAGACGGCCGCGTAGTTTCCTGTTATTTTTCGATTCAATTAGATTGAGTGTTTTTATATATAATACAAAAAGTATATATTAGTTATACACAGATATAAGCTTTTCATGATTTTCTTTTCATACATATTTAAGTATAAGTATATTATGAGTTTATTTTGTCGAAACTATAGTGAAAATATGAAAAATGTTCGAAAATCACAGCAGGATCTACTGATGAAATAGGATTATAAACTAACTATAGAATCACATTTTAAATAAAATATTTCTGATTCGATTCTTATTTTCTTTAGTCAACATTCCGGCAGTGATATGACAGAGAACATATTACGTTTTCTCCAATTATATTTCTCCATAAAATAATAAAATGAAATTGCCTTATAAAGTATCAGATATCAGATATTAAAGGAAAGAAGAGCAATATATATTATTAAAAAATATATATGTATAAAATTCTTTGCTTTAATATCTGATAGGTCTATATATATACTTAGCTAATTAAATTGAAAAGTTTTGTAAGATTACCCTAACTCTGTGAATCATCGATTCAATCGTATTCGCAAATGTCTCGCATAGTCTGGCGTAGAAAGATACCGAAAGATTATTAATTAAATGATTCCCTGAAGAACGGTGTCGTGCAAAACGAAGAACTGGCCATGAGAAAGATATATCCGTAATAAGAATCCTGTGAACGTCGATTCCCAATTGAACCTCCGCCCTTGGGAAGAGAAGATAAGCCCATGGATGACCGGGACGTTTAGCAGAATTCGTTCGTGCCGATCGATGCTTTCCATCGCCGACGTTGCGGTGGGGTATAAACTCCTGCGACCCTCGCTACGTGACTCGAATTAACGATCACAATTAACGCAATAGGTACGTAGCCCGTTCCTATCCTGCGTTCGGCGTCCCATAGCATCACCTGCCGCAAATCACTCGGTCTGTCGTTGTTCGACTGTTATCGGAGCAAAAAGCGGAAGTATGTACTCACTCAACGCGCCGCGCCATTCGATGGTCACGCCGATTTTTCATAGACACGCCACGGTCCGCCGGCTAATCGAGATTGTCTCTGTAGTTCTGTCAATTTCCGCTTTACTTTTTGCTGAAAATAATTGCGAATTGTATCACGTACAAACCTACCTTTTACACAAGATTTACACGAGTAAATATTTTTCCATTGGAATGATTCTTTAATAATTTCTGGAGAAAGTGAAGTTGCGAAAATGTCGGATTCATACCAATAATACTCGGACTGTACAAAATTGGAGTACATATGTATATGGACAAATATATGTATTTAAAAAATGGCACGATTCAAACAAGTCCTTCAGGAAAAGCGAAAAGCTATTTGCAAGCTTGCTGAAAAAATTATTTACCGAATACGTAACGTTGGTAAAGAGAATGAATTCTAGCGATCAAACATTGCTTTTTTAAATTTTTCATTCTAGCCTTTGAAATCTATCTTTGATGGTTTTGATGTTCTCCTAACGCGAGACTGAATTATGTTCAATCGTTTGCTATTTACATAATGGCAAACAATCATAAAGTTTCACTGAGTGAGATATTTTCTCAGAGATGTTCCTTTAAGAACGTACGCGAGTTGCACAAATCGTTCTGTTTCTCTTTAATAATTACAACAGCTGCACAGTCGCTTCTCGTTTGAAATTATACGCTCTCCCAATATTAGCGGCGACTCGGTATTACGTTGCATTAATGATAGCGTACGTGGAACGCTGCTGACCCTGCGTATCGACGTGTCGTTGGGACTAGAAATTAATTTGCAGC
This sequence comes from Bombus terrestris, assembly GCF_910591885.1. Classification (NCBI taxonomy): domain Eukaryota; kingdom Metazoa; phylum Arthropoda; class Insecta; order Hymenoptera; family Apidae; genus Bombus; species Bombus terrestris. The sequence goes on along the minus strand of NC_063272.1, from coordinate 11,245,632 downwards.
GATTTCGTCAGCGCGACACGTTCTCCATGCAGAGCTTTATCGTTTTCTGTTCATCCTGGTAACATCACACCGAACTCGTTTACACTCGATGCCTGGATCACTCGGCCGGGATAGACTTCCGTATTATCAAAATAACGCAATTATCTTGACATTATACGCGTACACGCGAAATGGATTTGCATTGTTCCCTCGCCGTGCCGGTGTATCGGCCAGCATTGCTATCCCAAAGTATTTATCTCTGTTATTATGCCATGGCGTTTGTATTAATTATCGGAAAAGGGGTGGATTCGCCTCGTCGGCAAAAATTCCCAATCGAAACGTAATAAACGTTGCTTGATAGAGTCGATTGATAAGTTATTTGTTTATCAGAGAGTTATTTTTAGCATAAAATAAGCGAACAGTTTTATGGTTGGTTCAAGTAAACGTGGCAATAAAAAGTATGAAGTACGTGCATATACGTAACGTATTTCATACCGAAACGTAAAAAGGAACGTAAAACAAAAATGTAACATGAAGGATGGAGGATCTAAAAATCCTAAGAGATTCTAAGAAAGAAAGATCTAAAGAAGAAAACAGATCAAAGAAGAAACAAGTACAAATATTAATACAGATATTTTTGGATTATATTTATTTGTACCTCCGATATAAAATAGTACTCGCGTTTATATAAAAAATGGTGCAACTTGCGATATCCTGAAAAGTTCTAGTCAATATAGGTTTACTTTTCGCAATAAAGTAGCGAACCAAATGCAGCGAAGGTTATATTGATAAATCTAACTATTCTCTTTTAGATTTATGAAATTCTACAGTATATTTTTGTTGTTTTTACTTATTATTATTAATGTTTGTAAAATGCTGATATTAAACATTTCACTGCACATAGATTTATCTTTTTATAAAAGTCGTTTTTATAAAATCAAAGGTCTAAATTACATTATTTATTATTATTATTACATATTACTGTGAAATATTTTATTTTATAACTATTTAAGTATTTCAATGTCAGAAAAAAATGTCTGTTTTTATTGGTAATACATTATGACTTTTCTCAAGGGAATTGTGTTTCACATACATTTAATTAGCAATGAAATGAGAATTATGGATTCCAACTCATTTGCTTGTGTAACATTTGTAACTGGTCCCATACTCAAGAGATCATGTGCTATTTGCGAAATAACATTCGCTTATGACTTTATAATACAGAGTTTACAGCAAAACTTTATATATATGTTATATTTTATAAACGTTATTCACGCAACAGTTTTGTGTGTTTGGAGAAATTTGACTTGAAACATCCATCATACTATATTTAACTTCTATGTATCAGCTTAAAACGCACATAAATCGTACGGCAGGATTTAGAAACTTATGTTTCTGATTATACTGCAATATTTTCAATCCTTTCATAAGCTTGTTACTACTACAGGCTTTTGAATGTAAGCCATTTCCGATAAGTATTATAACTTGACGTTTCGCCAGCATTGCAGCTAGGCTTCTTTAGAGGTCGAACAGTAACAATTGTATTGCCCCAGTCCAAGGAAGACTATTATTATTCTAATGTATAAACTCATGTCTATAAACAGAATTAATAAAATTAGAAGGAAATTGTAGAGAATTTGACGAAAGAAACACAAAACAGTTGTTCCACTAAAGAATTCAACATTTTTTGTTTTAAGACCGACAAAATTACGAGCTAAACTGCGTTTAAATATAATATTTTAAATAATAATAAAAAAAATTTCCATAGAAATTTTTGAGAATATAATTAAAAACCAGAACCTCGATAGAAGCTTATTTTACCTATCAGGTATTATCGAAAGTATTAGACTTTGGATATTTTTTCGTATTCCGTACATTCTGTGCAAACTCTCGTTTAAAATTTCTGTTTGAAACTTCCTATAAATGCAAATATATCCGCAGTCCAGTTATAAGTACTCTTTCATCTACTTATACAGGTACATGCTTTTTTTATTTCCTACTTGAAATCAGGTTATTTGAACCCGAATAGCTTGAATTCAAATAATTTGACTAATCCAGATAAGGTTTAAATCAAGCAGTTTGAATCCAACTTTGAAGTAATTTGACTAATCCGAACTTCAGATGCCGCGCGTAAAATTAAAAGGCACAACTAACGTTTCCATAACGTATTACTTAAGTAACACTTTCTAGATACTTGGTCGAATTCGGTATGTTCATGCAAATCGGCCGACGGATGCGCGCACGAAGGCGACGCGTCTCGACATCCTTTAATTAAATCCGCAACCGCCGATTCAACTCGATGCCACTAATCCGAGCACCTTGTCATTGGGTGCCGTGATTACAAGACTAGTGCTAATAACCAGTAATGTCGTCCTAATAACTGCATTCGGCAACTCCGTAATTGTAGCAAACTCGCAAAATCGAACTGAGACACATTCCACGAGCTACGCTTGTTTCCTTCGAATACGTATTAGCTTAGAATGCGCGAATTCTCCGGTCGTTTGTTAATCTTGCCGTGGGAATATTGTAGCTTCATTCGATGTTAGAAAATGATTTACGTGAAACGTATTGCAATTATTCTCACGTTAGGATTCATTTGAGGATAGGGGGTAAGCTAAGTATTAATTTTTAACGAACGATATGAACAATTCTTTTCTATGATTATGAAATATATATATAACGAGATTATGTATATATGTGTGTATAAATATTGTTGTTTTAAAGCAGAGTTTTCTTTTAATATACGGGTAATAATAATATAACGATACAGACCATACCGAATGCACTCAAATATGAAAGAAGTAAATTAGATATACCATAATTTTTAAATAAGATACGTAGAGTAATCTACAATAAGATTCTATGATCCAATGAGAAAGTTATAACAGCGCAGCAGTCGTTTTAAATGTTACCTTGGGATGTATTCTCTCATTAGTTTTGAAATAACAGAAATTATAACACGACAGAAAGAGCATTTTAATCGACGTTCTTAATCTTGTTAATCACACGTTTGCCACCACGACAAAAAATACGAATGCAATTTTGCAAACTGTATGTACGAAATCGTTTCAACGTGTTTGCAATTCGTATAAACGAAATTTTTACGTAATAACCGTGTTATATAAATTTCAATAAACGACTATTTGTAGCTGGATCGATCCGCGTAAACCGCTACAGTTTTACACGTTTCCGTTTTTTAATTGAATCAATTTTTACGTATAAAAATGAGTTTCGTTTATACCCCTCGTTGTCCTCGATTCATCGTTGTTATCGCGTTTCCATGAACCTATAAAACAACTATCAGGACCATTTTGTATGTATTTGTATATATTTGTATTGTATGTATTTGTATTATTTGTATTCAAATTTGAGCCAGACTAATTTATTTTTATTAAAATCTATTAAAATTACTGCCATTAGAAGAAAGAGAGAAATGAACGATATTATTAATATAATGAAAACTCATTGATAAAAAGAATAAATATATAAATATTTTTCCACAGAATAATCGATTCTGTCAGCTTTGGAACGGTATTTAAATTGCGTTGAAATACCGCACTAGTTGACCGCGGAGCGAAGATTGCAATATGACGGTGATTACGCAACTCGAGCGTAATAATTTCTGCTTATCGGCGAGCAATTCTGAAGTACAGCATCTAGTCGGCGCTTGCATAAACGCAAACTTTCGCGGGTGTTCCACGACGTGTTGATCTTAACCCCGTGTTCAACTCAGCCGTGTAAAATCTAAATTGCATGCAAGTTCTCGGGCGCTGTGCTGCTGTTACTCGCTGACGAAGCAAGAATCCATGAAACTATTCTGTTGCTCTTTCATTAACGACGAAGTGGAATTATGACTGTGCGTATGTCAATGAAAACAGGTCATACTCTGTTTGTATAGGTACGGGAAAGAAAAGGGGAGACGAGGTCGGAAATAACGGGTTCACGATACACGAGGAAACTCTGAAACGGTTATTTTGATTTCATTCTTCCGTTGTTAATTGAAGCGGTGCTTATAAAATCATCGCCTTCGCTTGGAGCGCCTGTTAAGTAGAAAGCGCGTGTATGTAGCCAGACGATACTTGGTCGGGTCGCGTGCACTACTACTACTGTTTCCGGTACTATTGCCAACAGTAAATCACATACAATACCAGTTAGTTAATGTATCGTTAACAAAGCAATTTTTGTGACAAACGTGAAAAGAATAGAATGAATAGTAAAACGATATCGGACAAAGAGCGAAACGAGTGCTGCATAAAAGTCTCATCAAGTACTCTTACTTTCTGCGAATTCCCTTTGGATACCGAATGAACGGTAACTGTTTCCTGCGTTAATTGCTTGCCTGTGTGTCTTGCAGGATATTTCACGGTTATTTAACAATTTTAGACGATATAAGGAGAATAACAAATTGAAGGGTCTGTTCTTCTGAAGTAGCATTAAAATTCCTCAATGAAATGTATATACACATATATTGTGAATTAAGTTGTTTTTTTTTTTTTTGTACGTCAAAGGAAATAATCGGAAATACGTTAGTTAAAAAGAAAATTTATTTCGTATTAAAGAAGTATACTTATTTCATATATTTTTATATGTCAATCATTTTTGTTTCCGCATTTCTAGAATTTTTAAAAGAATTAAGTTATTATTATATTATATTTTATTATATTATATATTATATAGTTATTCTTAGCATTAAGAATTAAGAAAAGCATTTTAATAGAAAAGTTAGAAAAATAAAAGTACATATATAAAATAATAAAACACGAAGTGGGATGGAAGAAAGCCAATTATTATTAGTGATTGTGAGCTACATGATTCTGTACATATTTAATAGTTTTATCTTTATTGCAATTACAGAATCTAGAAGTCACAGTATTTTAGAACTACGGTGAAGCGTTACCAAACGTATTGTCAAACTTCAACTCAACTTCAAATTATCATGTACTGCAAACAGCATACACATGCGTTTGTCAATTTGCTCAAGGAAAAAGAGTGATATACAATATCTTCGATTATTCGTTCGGTAATCATCATAACCTTTTGAATAGATGCAAATAACATGTGCGGACCGCGATCTTCCGTTCGCGGATTGCGATCAATCTGCTGCATGGTTTGGTTCTATTGTGTCGCTGTAGAAAGTCGCTTAGTATGGTAATTTCGTAATTTGTTTCCCATTGTGTAGCGGCGTATGATGTCACATCGGTCGATCGATCTCTCGTCGGATGCAACCGCGTGAAATTACCGGGCTGTCGACGGATACTAGAATCACCTAGCAGAATATTCGTGAATTTGCATCGGTCCCCTTTTTACTTTAAAGTCACATATTGCTCCCCTTCATCCCTTTAGGCAAGATCGACTGATTTTCCTTTGAACCCTTTGTCGGCTGTTTTTACCTTTCCCCTGTCAACTAGTTGTTTGTTTAACAAAATTTTTGCATCTACGTGTCCATCAAAGAAAATATTTTTGTTATTTTGTTATTTATTTGTTTTATTTAAAATAAATGTTTATATCCTTTAATATTCGTAGAGTTTAACTGGGATCATAGACAATCGTAATTTTGCTTATAATTAAACTACGCAATTAAATTCTTCAATCACAGATGTTAGACATTTTTTTAGTTTAGTAATTTTGAGCAAATTGCATGATATTGAAATGTGAATCTTCAAATAATTGATTTAAAGATTCACCAAGAGGTAGAAAAACTAAATTATCAAATTTTTAAAGTTATTTATTTACAAGACAAATTGTTAAATAAGAAGTTATTAATGAGTTAGTTTATATATAAGAGTGTTCTATTGTAATTATTCTTTAAACAATAAAACGTTATGATCTTACTATTATTTAAAGGTGACGTATTATATATATGAGTTAAAAGTAGAAATGAGAAAAAGCACGTGGGTCGTTACGGACATAAAATTGGCTAGTTATTTTATTCAATTTCTTCATAAGAATTTTTCAGTAATCATAAATCAATAGTCGGATAAAATAAAAACAAAATCCCATATATATCTTTATTACAATTTATATTTGAATTTATTTTAGCGGCTGAATTTTAACGAATATTAATTTTACACGCATGATATTACAGAGACGATGAGAAGTGAAATATATAGATACATCAAGCTAATAGTGCTATTGAAAAACCAATCCGATTAATTCTTTATTGAATAATTCCCGATAATGGCGGTCTTAATTAAAGAAAAATAGACAATGGGTAGTATTCGTGGGAGAAAAGAAGCTTAACTTAAATCCCAAATGGAGTTTTTTGTACTCAGTAAAAGTTTTGCATTATTCAATTAATTTAAATATAGATATTAAAAACACCTAAGAAACAATTGTTAGTGAAAACCATGCACATGAAATTAATAATTAAAATTAAAATGAAGAATAATTAAATTAACTGTCAAAGCTCAATAAAAATAGTAAGTTGTATAAACCAATTTAAAAGTAATTAAATGTATAAACGACACAGTTTAGTTCTTGTAAATTACAGTTCATTTTTAATAGATTAATAACGAGATGTAAGAAGATAAGAGATTCTTAAATAAAAATATTATGAAGCCCAAAAGATCGACGATCTAAGCGACAATCTTCCACAGCCAACAACTTGATAATAACATTGACCAATATAGGTACTTTTATCACTACGTATTTAATAAAAGCTGAATTAATTTGGCTGAATAATGGTTAAATATCAATAAGTATTCTACACACCGACACGTTCATTACCAGACAACATTCTACGTCGAGGTCAAAATGAAAATTCCTTAAGAGAAGATCAAAAGTGAATTCTATCGTGATAGCGTTCACGTGACGGAGGATATTTTAAGCGTCGCATTTGCATATAATAGCGGCTGTAAATCGAATCCCGGGGATAGAAAGATTCGAGAAGTAAAGCTATGTCGTAAAACGCAAAAGATCCCGAGAACGGGGATCGAATGAAAGGGGAGGCCAGACGATCTTTGGCGACGAAGCACGCCATTACCGAATCTCGACCAGTCGTCGTCGCGAAACTTTCTCCAAGTCTTCCAAGCGATTTTCGGGATTGTTTTCGGCAGGAACAATCAAAAGCATCGATCGACAAGAAAAAGGGCCACGTGCACTTCTCTGGACAACGTCTAGTAAATCCGAACTAATTGGCTCGGGCAACGATATCATCTCTCTTCTATTCGCAACTCTCGTATCTCCAAAACTTTTGCTATTTCTACGTCAACGGTCCTCAGTCGGATGAAGCAAAAGGTGTTTGCTGTCTACCTCTTTCTTCCTCTCTTTCTCCCCCCTGTAAAGACGAACAACTTTTCTCATGACAATCTTTGGATCATCTGCACGTTTCACTGATTAAACCATACTTCAACGAATAGTATTTGAACGCTTAACGATTCCGTCCTGAGGCTATGGTCCGGAAAATGGTAATTTCGCCCTTGTGAGATTGTTTTAGCTGTCATGAGAGTCGGAATCGCAAAAGTTTGGGAAATCTCGATGATGAAATTAGGGTTACAATTCATCGCAAAGAAGGGGGCTTTGACCGCGAGACGAAATAATGGAATAATTATACGAGAATCGTTCCAACTTTTTGCGAAATTCTCTTCTTAATACATTTAACTAAACTGGCGTAATTATATATGTCTTTTATATAATAGAGTTCTGTTGAGGGATTGGTAGCCCATAATAAAAAGAATATTTTAAATTCCATTTATAAACGTCCTGGAATTCGTAGAATTTCATCTATTTTATTGAGACTGATAACAGCGTTAATGCGATAATAGTTCAAGTAAAACTGATGAATTATATTAATCTGTATTAATAGCTACAACTGTTTGTATTATTAGTTATAATATATACTATATCAATTTGCAATAACAATTATAGCATGTAAACTGCTAGCACCTAAACTGTGATTTCAGTAAATGATCTCGATTGAACGTAATTAAATTGTTCATATAATGAATTACTTGGAATTTTTTATTTATCGGTCATAAACGAAGTGATGAAAGTTGCAACACTTTATAACTAAACAATACATTTTTTGTAACAGTATATTCAATTTTACATGCGTTTTAATCTAAAGGTAGTTTTCATTGACGGAATAATATTTATTTGTTTAAACCAATTCATGCTATGTATTATGCCATTAAATGTTAACCATTGATATCAGCTTAGAATTTATTTGCAACTGACTGTAAAAACACGATCCATGTATAAAAATCGAACTCCATATATCGATAGTATAAAACTATCTAAATGGGGAACTTGCATTGCATTCCTGGTTGCCATTTAGAGGAGAGAAATTTCATCGGTCGGATATTCGGAATACTACTGGAAACGTTCAAAATTCAGTGTATATTCAATAGATAATATCGATGTTTCAAGCATGGTGAGGGTACTCGTTTTGTTCTCGTCGAAAAATCATTTTGACGTAGCAAAATGTATTAAATTTTTACATATTTTTGCGAAAATATTTCTAAAAAGTGTATAAAACACAAGTACAAATATTGATTAAACAAACGTTTGGTGCAAATATTTTGTCCCTATCATATGTCATCGTCTCATCAAATATTTACTCGTTCTACTTATCTTGATCGTATTTTTTAAAGGAATTAAATAATCAATTTACAAGTGTATTTATATTTATCGCATAAAATAATATTAAATATGTAAAATTAAACAATATGAAATATGAAATATCTTTATAAATTTGTTTGCTTGAACACGTAGCATTTAAATGCAATACTGCGTATATAACCAATAATTTAGAAAATAACAACGTAAATAACACGAGCAAAGAGCGTATTTTTAGTATTTACTGTGGTTCGCAAATTTGTATAGCATATACCATCTATTAATAAAATCTCCTTCCAACTTCCAACAGGTTTGCATAGCGAGATTTATTATATCGTCTTTAGCCTTTTAATAAAATTTATAAAGTAAAATTTATAAAGTAGATCAAAGAGCTCCTTTTTGTTTAATAAGCGAGATCAACGAAGTAATTACATTCGATACGACCCGGCGATGGAAACGTCCAATATTCCGTTGAAAAGTTAACTAGGCCGAAAGAGGAATTTTCTATATGGAAACTTAGACGCATCTCTGAGTATTGTAAAAATCGGGCGAAAGTTGGTTCCGCTCGCGAGAGAATGGAAGTGGTGCTCTTACGTAACTGGGACGAGCTTATTAGTAAAAATCGCTGAAGTTTGCGATTTAACTTGAGCCACGAGCAGGTAAAAGCGCGGCGGATATTTCTAAAGGAGTTGTAAAACAAGTTCCAAAGGTTTCCTACGATTCTTCATGCTTGGTAAATTGAATCGCGTAACCGAGGAACTTTATTTTTACACTTTGGAGAAATGAAAGCGGAACAGGTTGTATGTAACCGCTGGGGCAACTCCGAAAGCTGATGTTCGAAATATTAGTGGTTAGAACTAATTGAACATTATGAGTTCACGTTGCGGGCATTGGTAATTGAGTTTGTTTAGTTGAGTACATTACAAAAGGTATCTTAACATTATGGTATCTTGTGGTGCTAGAATGAGAAATATCTGTTAGCTGATTTTTTAATAGAACAAAAGTTAAGATTTATATTGTATTTACTTAAATATGTTTACTATTATTCTATTATTTGTATAATCTAAAAATATTGATATAACGTATGTTAACGAATAAATAATTAAGACATTTCTAAACACGGTATTTAAATATTTCAATTTTTTTTTCAATATTCGGCATACTCTTTTATGTTTTGTACAATAATATATTACCAGTATTAGTTTCGTATCAACTGCCAGATTTTTAATTTTCTTAGGTAACTAATAATATTCTTCAAGAAAAATTCAGTGTAAAACTTGATACGCTTTCCTAATAGGATTTAATTAATTTTTTATTATTAGTACCTTGCATCAAGTAATTCGAATAATATTTTTAAAAATCCATATCTTTATATTTTATTTTCTTATTTTTCGTTATACAATTTCGGATTATTTATGAAATTGCGTGAAACTTATTTTTACCTCATTTAAGAAATAATTCTTCATAAAATGGTCAAAGCAGAAAGTATTCGCACAGTAAACAGTTATTAACAAAAATATTAGTACGAAAATATTTTCGTTCTCCTTTAAAGAAACGTGGTTATTTCCATTGTTGTAAATCCAAAACAAATATTTCGAGTTTCTGTTTAATCCCAATATTTTCCCAATTGTATTTTTTAATTAGCTCCAGTATATTTCCACAATAGAAATTTGTCGAGAACGAGCTCACGGAAAAATGGTTTCAGCAACACGGACGGAACGTTATACAGGGCAGTTAGAGCAATTACCGATTGACAAATCGATCTAGGCGGAAGTAACGGAAATGAAACGATAGAAGTAACGGAATTAGAGAAAAAAAATGAAACAATCAAAAAATTGAAAACCGGTAATTGGAACTTTTTTTCTTTTCATTGGTAGCGACGCGCGTTTTTGATCAAAACTTCCGTTCTCGTGCGAAAAACGAGTCGAGGGAAACATAGGTAGGTTGCGTGGCAAAAGAAGGATGAAATATGACGAGAAGAAAAAAGACGGACGGATACGTGTTGCTGGGTAGCTACGTAAACGTGAAATTTTTCCTGAGCGCGTAAACGGGTAGCATGCGTGAGCGTGCGACCCGCCACTGACGCATTAAATCAATTTTGCGTTTCGACGAATGAAGAGCAAAACCAGCGGAGCCAATGGCGATGCAATTGGCATGTTTCTTTCTTTCCCATTGTTCAGGTCGACCATCATGGAGCATATCGGACACGGGAATTGCGACGATTCACCGGTAAAAACTAAATTGTGCCGCAATGCCACGACGAGATAAATCTCCGCTGTGAAACGTCGAACGCCTGATAAAAGCAGTTTTCGGGGCCGCGGGGAGCCCCGCCAGGCTACGTATTGTTTCGAGATTGAACGTTTACCCCCTGGACCCGATTGTTTCGTCGCGATAGGCGCGATCAACGACGAGCCCATCTCCTCCCTTCGTCACCCTCAATGGCTGACTTTGCAGCTGCTAACCAGACAGCCAAGCAGCGCTAAATTGCCATCGTCCCCTGTTTTTCATGTCTGTAGAAGAACGGCAAACTGTTGACGATTGAGATACGGGTAGATATTGCGGATCGCCGCCGCGCCACACGTATCGGCAACTGCGTATAAATTGCGCCTGTCTTTTGCCGATGTACGCACAGAAAATTGATATGGTCAGAATAAAGCTTTGGTCGCGTTTCGTATTTTGCGTCCATCGTAAATATTCGATTTTTACACGTAATTCGATAACATCCGTTTGATAAACGCGATGATACTAATGGTAAACGTACTTTTACGATTGTTGCTCTAAAGTAATATTTGATTTTGTGTTTGTTAATCCGAAAAAAAGGATGAATCTGCTTTCAGTGTGAAGCTTTCAGATCTGTTTTGTTAATGTAATATGATACAAGAAAACTGTGTAAATGGAGAGCAGAAAAATAAAAATTGCAACATGATTAAAATAATAAAAAATTGCAAAATAATTTTGATATATAACGAAGTATATATGTAATAATTGGGTAAATAATAGGATGATTTATATGTAAATAATTTTTACGTAAGTAAATATTATTCATATGTGTGAAATACTTTAAATATTTTAAGGCAATGTGGTATCTTAAATCGGTGTCTGACTAACACATATCTATACTACTGAAACATTATCCATGCATTAAAATACTATTTCTTTTACTATAGTTGTAGTAACTTTATGGGTCTTAGAGTAAGGATAAGTAATGATGTTTTATTTGTAGTTAAGTTTTAGTTTAACAAGCAATACTCAATACAACGAACTGATTACAATGTCGTCGTACGTCTTATTATCATACTCGGCTCTCAACTTCCCGATTCATACTCTCCGGCTCCTCCACTCACACTCTCTGCGGCTTCTGCACTCCACTCTCTCTGACTTCTCAACTAACACTGTACAGACTTCTCAACTCTGTCTCTAGTATCTCTTTGTCTTTTTTCGCCCCACCACGCATGTGTTCCGCAAACACCCGTAACCAGGGTCACGTAGGCCTTTTCTACGAAACTATTCACTTGAAAGGATCGACGACACATTAATGGACCCGAAGGCGCCTCGGCTCTCGCGACATTGTTTATGGGTAGCTTGATATTTCTTAGGACCTTTTCCACGATACTACATAGTTATTGCAATATTTTTGATTGTAGCTACATAATTCTATATAGATTTGATGTTTTTTAACGAAAGGTTATGTAATGATCACCTATGAACTTATTTTTGCACATGGATAATATTTTTTGGCTTCTTACAGTATCTATAAAAAAATAAATCCTTGCCGTATACTTTTTGATCAATCATAGCACAACGAAAATGTTATTAAAACGCTTTAACAAATATTTTAACATTCTAGAATATTATTCCACTGAATGATAAAACAGAAAGTACATTAATATACATACATGTATCCTTACAAGCGAATATTTTTAACGAAAATTGATGATACTTCAAGCTCACGAAAGCTCTCGAGTTTCAGTGAAAATTGAGCGTAAGTTTTGATGGCCCTTGAAAATGAACAAATCGAACATAAAAGAATGAAATTTCTAGCACTATTGTAAAATTCGACAAGCGGCCGTACACACGTATTTTTTTCATAAATTGTTGGATATAGTAACGATTCTGTTAAAATTACAATTTTATTAAAATGATCCTTTCGTAAGTATTTCAGACTACAACTTTAATGTTAAAAGTAACGACGCCAGCGGTTACCGTAACACACCGACGTCACAAGTATACTGTTGATTTTCGTTGAATAAATATTGTTGAGCGCGCGCGCCTAATAAAACATGGAAATTCTTTCCTTTGAAAAATGTAGCACCAGCAGTGGCGTTAAATTATTTATTTGATAAAGATTATTTAACAAGCGGTATACGCCGTACTTTGTCAGCACGATGGAAAATTAATTGGTGTAATTAAAAGAAAATTAAAAGTGCCCTTCCATCTCGTCCGAAAGCTGACAGCGTCGTAGGAAAGCCGAAGTCGATTTAATCCCGTTGTCACCCAGAAGGAAAAGAGCTCGCCTTAAAACGAACCAGCACCGTGCAGCACGCCAATGCGAACTAATTTTAAGAACATTCCCCTGGGGGCAGACCAAGAACAAAGAGGGAAAACTAAGCCTGGCAGAAAAGAAACTTTCCTTCGGTTTCCCTCTTCCTTCTTCCTCCAAGCAATACTAATTGAATTCAGTTGCGGGAGGTCATCGTGTATGTGAAACGTGTCCTTGAATCCGCAACGTCGGAAAATTGGGTATCTATATATGTATATCTGTTTACTAAAATGGTTTCTTGAAAATTTTATAGAAATGGTAAATAATGGAAATTCCGGGAAGGCGTATCTTTTTTTTGTTACTACTAGTGCTATCTGTTTTGTAAAATTGTATTGTAAATGTGGCAAATTCATGAATCTAGCTTTCTCTTATATAAAATTGATATATAAAGTAGAAATATTAAAAATATTAAAATCGTTTCATATGTAATGCGGTCTTTCTGAAAATTGAATTTAAGATGATAGAACTTGTGACACTTTTAGAAAGAGAAAGGATGGAAAGCTTAAAGGACAGATGACAAATAATTGTAAATAATATAATAAAATATATTATCGATTTATTACTGACAAATTTTGTCAAATGTTTTACTTCTTACACTATTACGCGAGTTATCTTCTGGTTATCGAATGTACAATAATGACAAGAGTGATTTTATACGAACAAGCAAATCGATAACATAGAATAAAATTTGTTCTTCTGTGTCTTTATTTCTGAGAAAAATCTGAGAAAATCTAGTTTGAAAATTAGTAAAAGTAATTAAAAAATACCAAGTGAAATTTTTTATCGAGCATTATTATAAAAAATTCGACCTTAGGAATGTATAGATATATTAATTATTAAATAAAATTTAAAAGTCGAGCCAACCTTTTTACAGATTAACTTTATCATGCTTGTGAGTATATAAGTTATTGGTGAATAGTTTATGAATATAATACGATAGTCTTGAGTGCAGTATTTGTTTTTCGTTATGCTACAGATACTGCTATCGTAATACTCCGTGCGTTTCACATTCAGAGCTTTTCTCAACGAGGTAAAGAAATATGAACGGACTTATTGTGTTAGGATTGTACCTTTTAGAATGAAAGCACTGAAGTGGCATTATAGAGTACCAGACATAAATATACCGTTTAATCGGTTAACTGAGGACAGGTTTCTTCGTGAAAGCGATTATAAATATTTTAGGTGTAATAATTCATTTTTCCGGGGTTTTTCAATTTCTAATACATTACATTTGTATCATAAACTTATTAGAATTAAAATCGATTTAGATAAAATGAACTACATGTAATATCCTTTTAATTTTATATTTGATGGAATTTTGGACAACATTTCATGGAATTTTGTAAGTTAATTGTTAGTAACTTTGAAAGTATTAATATTTAACACAAATATCTCGTATCTTGTCAGTTTTCCAAATGACAAATGGATGTTCAAAGAGCTATATGTTCACAACGTTACTTCGTTCCTATTACACGGAAAGGCACTCAGAACAAAATGGCACCACAGTGATTACATTTATTTCACTCCGTTCATCATTTACTCCAAAGTCACACGAAAACTGAGTCGAAACTCGAACAAAATTTCTAACAGTTACATAGTATTTTCAAAAAGGATTCAATTTTCTCGCGAACGTAAGATAACTGCAAATTTTCTCGCAATCTTTTCTCGTGTTTCAAGAGCCGGCTCTTATCCAAAGGCACATGGTACGTGGAACGCGAGTATACGTAATATCTCGAGCAGATACAACTTCAAACGAATCTCTCGCGAGGTCGCCGTTGAGCTGGTTGGTAGAGGCGGTTCCTCAGAAATTCCTAAAGATTATATCGAGATGATTCGGCTTCCGGCTGAACAGGATTTATTACTATGTAGAAAGAGGACGACCGGCAAGGTTTCGAAAACGCGTACAGTCAGCAAGCAACGAGGGCTTGCTCGTAGCATCTTCATCCGACTGGAAGGTTTCTACGCGGTCGTGGTTATCGGCGTTTCTCCAGCGTCGCTCAACCGGATGGGGGCGTCATTAATGCTTGCTTAACAAGAGTTATCTCAAGTGGGCACGCGTGGAATTACGAGTGAGTGGCACAACCGAAAATTCTCTTCGCCGCATCGCGCCGAGTCCTCTCTTTTCCATTCGTTGCCGGCTACAACCCCTCCACGCCCCCTCTGCCCACGCGGAATTTACCCTCGTTCCCCGAGTTATCTTGGGGTTCCTTTTATCCCAGCGCTTCCCTCGTTCGTTCCTGAAATCAAAGGGACACCCCGTTGTTGGTCGCTCGTCCGGCCAATTTCATTACTACGTCCCGCCGCCGGCCAGGACACCTACCATCCTCCCGAAATGGAAAACGAACGCGCTCGTGCGCCCCTTTGCCGATCCTGCTAAAGCCCTGTCTGAAAGAACTGTATCGCCGAATTATTTTCTGCCTGTTCGTTCCTTGATTTCTCCCTCCTATTTTGTTGATGGGATGAAAGGAAAGAACGCATTTCAGACAGGAGATAGGTATCTATGTGATGTTTTTTTGGTGCCAGGGAAAAGGTACTTTATTGGTTATTGGTATAGAAAGTGGATTTCTTGTGTACTACTATTGGATCAATTAGGGTTCGTATTATACCATATTTGTTATAAACTTATGTAATTTCCGGGCCCTCTTGAGCTGATCTTATTAGCGAAATTTTAAATGTCATACGACGTAGGTAGGTCGTTGATTTCTATCCACTTTTGGCAATCTTAACTTAACGTTGGAAAAATGCAGGTGATACGTATTCCTTTCACGAAAACGAGAATAATACGTAAACTGAATTAATGAAGACGTGTGAAGATATTCTCTTTAAAAAAAGAAGTTTAATGTTTAAAGCAGTCGTTACTTCTGCTTAAAATCGGCGATACTTAAAGTGATTTTAGAAATGAAAAATAAGAGACTTTGAAAAGGTTCGTTTATTAAATGTTTGTTTCAAATATAATTTGTCGCTTTCTACCGACAATAAACGGAATGCGATTGAAAACCAACGAAGTTTTTCATTACTACCTCTTGATTTACCTAGCGTTCCACTGTATCGGTTCGATTTTTAATGGAACTCGTCAACATTGAATTTCTAGAAATTCAATTAGTGGAAGTGATATTGGACATCGTACACGTAATAAATGCTTATGGTGAAAATTGTTTCGCGAACGAAATGAAGATAGACAGATATGAAAGTGAAAGCAGTTGCGATAAAGATATATTGCATATAGAAAAAGAATACAATTATCTTATTAAAATTCATTTAAAATAAATTCTGATACATTTTCTGTTAATTTTTACTAACTATGCTTATTGTAAAATTGGAAGATTCACAGACATATATAAAAAATAACAAGTTTTAAAGCATTAACCCAAAAAAATAAATTGTAAACGAAGAATATGGAATTTTATGATAAAAGAAATCTACGCGACATTTTTAATATAATCAATATAACTATTCGCATTTCCAAATTTAAGATTCAAACATATCACAGTTTTAAATTTATAAATTTCAATAGTACTTGCTTCCTGTTACGAATAGCTAATTGTCTGGAACACGAATTTTAAATCGATGATATCTTTTATCTACGTTAGTTAGCGATTTTTTATGAAACGAAATTGACTTTAAATGTTTATGAATATTAAACAATTTCAGGAAGTAATTTGCAGTTTCCTTCAAATTGTTATATTAATAATATAACATTTATGTATGAATATTTGATGTTCGTCTTTATTCTTTTATTTATACAAAATCAACAGACTTATGTTGTTGCTGCAACAGCAATAACGATAACGAATTGAAACATAATATTTATGTTTCAAAATTCAGTGCTGGGTAATTAAAGAAACAGTTATTTCCACCCTTTGCCTATCGAGATTCACCCTCGTTTACAACATTACCACGACCCTTCGGCTAGCACTTCCCTTGACTACCTTCCCGAAATCAAAGGAAAGTCCCTGCTCGCACGGTATCATGGTCAATTTCATTAGGTCCGCTCTGTGTGAATGGCCAGACACCTCTAAATTTTCCATCGATTTCTCGCAGATTGACCAGAAAGTAGTACATCTCAAACAGGAAACTTCAATATCAAATGAAATAAACATTGGTCAATAGGTATTTCGTAAGGATTATAGTCTTTTATAGTTTATAATTTGAAATTAAACAAAGATTGTGCAAAATATATGTTATGTCCTGATATAAAATATAAATAAAGAGTTACCTTCTTTTCAAACAAAAAATACAGTATTAAAAAACTATGTATAATTGCCTCGGAAAATAAATTAACTATTTTATAATTAAACTTTCAGCGGAAACGTTAACTTGCTTTCCGAGACGGCTAGATATATAATTTTCATTTGCAGTACGTTTAATTTGCTGTTTACAAGATTTTCAATCAGAGACAGAATTTGAATGCAAATATTATCATGGAATTATTGGTTTAATGTAAAGGAAGTATGGACGAGCAAAGTACATATAAACATATATCTCCATCATATTAGCAAAGTCATTTAATATATATTAGTGAAACTATTAATCTGTATTTATTTTTAACTTTATTCATCGTATCAAGTATACATATTAATGTATAAATATATCGGTTTAATGCCATCAAAGAGCTAGTTTGTTATTGTCATTTTTGTAACTTTACTTTATTATTACTCTTAGTATATTCGTATTCTGATTACAACTTCTTAGTAAAGTATTTAGGGACCAATGTTTGTACGATATATTTTTTATTCTCATTCATAAAATGTTGTTGCTATGTTTTACGGAAAAGCTGAGACACTCTATACGTGACAAATGAATATTTATTTCACAGTATTACATGAATTATTATTATAGTGGCTATAACTTGTACTTAAAAAATTCCTACACGAAATTCCTTCGATACTACTTAATAATTTAAGGCAGATTTTTGTTTGTAATTTTTCGTAACTTCTTATTTGAGCAGTATTTGTTGAAAAAGCTATCTCAAAGATTTTTCACGTTGAACAAGAGTCATTTGTATTCGTTCAACCATGACACATGTTGCACGGAACAGCGATGTACGAATTTTCATCAGCTTCCACATCGTTCGCTATTTCTGCAAAATTTGTAATACTTTTACAGCGGTTAATTGGTTTCAACATTGGGCTAATTCACTTAAAGAATAGTTAAATAACCACCTCAAGAACTTTCGTTTTATTACTTAGTCACCAAGCTTGTTCAATATCTGGCACTTTAGTAAGTTAGGTTTCCAAAGTTCTGTAAACTAGATTTATTTTTAAATGCTATTAGTTAATCTACGAACAGTGGGAAAATTCCATGCCTGAATTATACAGCGAGACACCTCCATTAACGAGGAATAATGACTTATTTAGCCCTAACGATATAATTACATAAAATTCATTTCCGTCCCTTCAAAAAACGGGCGTACAATTCGATTGATCCTTTCGCCCTAAGTTCGTCAATATCAGCGTAAAACTTAGTTACAAGCTGGCGTAGTTATAAACCTTGTTCAATCGATGCCATTACTAATCAGAGCGTGTCACACAATTAATCAAATTTTGCTTTGAAGTTGACTGACAAAATTTTATTTCAAATGGGTAGTGGTAATTAAAAATTTCGAGCTTGCAGGCTAGGCCGCTCGCAAGTCGACGAGATTTCGGTTTACTTTAACAATTGGAACTTTCGTTTACTCAATTAACCTTTCAGTGTGCGACATTGATTGAATAACCTTAATTAAGTTAATACAGCTTCGATCGTTTAACAAGAAGAATTTCTAAGGCCAACATTAAACTGTATAAAACTAAACTCGACGTATGTTTATAAATGCATGTTCCAAAAGTTTCTTTCATTCTATAAGGAAATAATAGATGCACAACATTTTTTGATTATATTATTATATTGAATTATGTATAATCCATTTTGTTTCAGTAAAACAATAAACAATAAATAAAGTAAAACGAAAAAAGCTTTTGGAATATCCTAATATATTGCTATATATTCTTATATTAATTTTCATATATTATATTTTTATATACTTTTTCCATTTAATGAAATAATTTGCTCTAAGTAAGCAATCGGGAAATGTAATTATTAGCGCTAAAAGATAGAAAGTGATCTTTCATATATCAAAATGACAGTTTTGCGATATGTATGAGATTGGAATTATAGAAGAGAAATATAAGTGAATAATATGGTTTTATCTTTTCTGAGAGATATACATTATAATTTTGCTAAGATAATAATTACGCTATGAATATTTATGCAAATTAATATTTTGGCCAAACAGATAAAAAGATATTGGACATATTCGATACAAGGCTAAAAGGCGATAAATTATTTATAAACTTAAGATAGCGAAGTATTACGTATGAAATGAGAAGTACATTCCCTTTCGTTTGTCTAATACATGACATCATACAAACAGCCGACTAATTCCACGTAGCTTCATTTTTCCCTGGAAGCTGCTCATTAAGCGCGTCCAGTTGAAGCATTTGCCATGGCAGAAACCCTCAAGTTCCGCCTCACCGCTAAACGTTACACTCACAGGACAGTGGCGAAGGGCACAAATACGTTCCCAAGATTCCAAGCGCCGCGCCAACGTTAATGAAGAACGACATTCTGGCCGGGCAACAGAAATTCTCGTCGTGGTAAGCGACGGACTGGCCACACTGACATGCACACGGACATGAGATCAAGGTGGCGGGATACGCGTGTATTTTTAGACGTCCCTCGGGAAAGAACTCGTTCAGGATAGAAGTAGGGTCGCCTTTTGTTCGACGCTGGTAATGAGCGACGCACGACACTCAAGAGGGATGGAACCGGTCCCGCTTGGAAATGGACAGATCGGACGTTTCCGGACCTAGACGCCGCGCCATCGTGTTGTTGCCACCGAGAGGAAGAAAAACGAGCGCGCCTTTTCCTCTCAAGCCCTTTTGCAATTCTCCATGACGGCGTGTAACGAGCAACCGACGAAACTCTAACGAGCCCTGCCCATGACTCGCGTTTCATCGCAAATAGTCCTGCATAGCCACCGTCTCCCACTGTCGTCCACCCCCATCCTCCTATCCTACTATTCGGGTTTCCTGGTTAATTTACCACGGAAGGACGACCGTCAGCTCTCCGTGCGGTTAACACGGATCTCGTTGACCCGTGATTTTTCTCGGATAAGGTCACTCGATTGCGCGTTAGCGGTCGAGATTTGTCTGCGGTGATCGTACTTGATCGCTGACCACCGCTCCTATCTGTAAACGTTCCGTTGGAACGAACAGATTCGAACTTTTTTGCAACACTCGCGTGAAACATGAATTTATTCGATACTGACATTTACGAATGGACGATAGAAATAATTTATTTAATATCATTATTTTGTCTTTAATATCATTCTATTGAGTACCATTTTGGAGGAAGTAATATTACAGTTTGTTTGTATATCGTGTTTTTAAAGTTCAACTTTCTATTGCTTGAATTTTATCGCCGACGTTTATACTCGCCGCGTGCCGTTTGATAATTCGTTACAAGGCAATTATACCAGTCAACGATAAGGTGAAGAGATAGATGACATTTTGTTCTTTAGCCGCGAGTTCACCCTTCGCTGAAATCAAAGGTCGTGGTGAGTTAAGATTCCGCTGATTACAGACAGTAAAAATGCGCATTTGATTCCTTTTGTATTTTTTAGCAGCGAAGTACCTTTCTTGTTTTTACTCTCCCATGGAAAGCTTGCTCGGTGACTTTGCCTTTTTCAAGCTCTTTTTCCTCGTGACAAACGTCTCGTAATTAATAGCCGTAATAATTGGAGGACGTAGAAGCTGAAGTGGAAGACAAAGGATCCCTTAAGATTCAGTCATTTCATCGGAAGTGATATTTTGCCCAATCTATAAATCAATTTTATTTAGTTCCCGTTTTATTAACACGTTGCGCGATTAGTTCCAGCCTGAATTTAATGTTATTTGACACGTCGAATTGTTTGAGGCACGTTGATATATTAAATATTGAAATCCTTTTCCGTAAAGAAATTTTTCCCTTTATATCTAATCGTAAAAATGTTCAAATAGTATTCTTGCCAGATTGTATGAAACGTATAACGACACTTCTGGTGTAGTGAATATAAAATATAATAAATTGAGATATTCAATTTTTAATACTAGTTATACGTTTCCAAAATTTCGTCGATCTGTTAGTTTTGAGTTTAACAGGTTCTTTTCATTCTGAAATAGGTCATATTAAAATACTGCTTTTTAATAGTAAAATGATATAAAAATAAAAGAATTAAAAAAATGTACCTATTAGATTTTTCTTCTAGGTTTCCTTGTTTAGGTATTATTGTTTTAATTGTGTAAAAAAATATCAATTTATATTTTTTGCTTCCATTCAAGCTCTTACTAATAAATCAAATTTACAAACATGTTAAAAATTCACTGCGTTGAGAAGCTAACATTAAAATAAAATTCTAAAGAATAACTGTTAGAATTAGTTTATAATTTCCTTGAAGTAAGTTTTGCGGTAGAAACTTTTTGATGCCACTGGAAAACAAGAAACTTCTGATAAAATTCAATCTTGTAAATAATTAAAGAAATTAAAGTAACGATGTTTCATGAGTATTCGACGAACAAGAGGGAAAATTCATTGGAGCATGTCATAAGAGAAGTTTGGCTAAAGAACGTTACTCCTACAACGTTCTATTAGTAGTATCGGAAGAAAGTTGAGTTCGTATAGCTGGAGAAACTATTATAATATCGAATGGAAGCAAACGAATGTAGAGGCTTCTTTGCTAGAAATTTCACCTGGTAGCTAGATAAAAAGGATATACTGTTTCTTACCCTTTCGACTTCTTAGTATTTTGTTAAGTAAATCTACCGCAGGAAACATTTCCAGTGTCGTCGGAAAGTAATTAATGTTAAGAACAAAAGAATTCGCGAATGGCATTTCCTAAAGTAAAAAAACAAGAGGGAAGGAAAGGAAAGGTCTTTGAGACTATGACATTTTCATTTAAGTATGCTTTTGTAGAAAAGAATTCGTTTATTCTTAAGCAAAATAAATGTAGTTTCCGATCGTGTTGTTGAATATTTTTGTCCCATATTTAAAAAAGAAAATTTGTAATGTAACATTTTTCTAATGTAAATTATTCTTTTTAAATACTTTGATATTATAACTGTACATTTCTATATGTTTGTTAAAGAATATTCATAACTATAACTATGCGAATCATTTCCGTCACAACCAGATTTCTCTGTAATTAAAGAATTTCTCATTATACTATTCTAATTCATTTTTGAAAATACAAGTAATGGAGCCGTGAGATTAACTCAATATATACAAGGATTATATACAAGGATGAGTCAATCCAAGAAATATGAACGCGTGAAAAAAATCCATCCTATTACTAGCGTAAATTATCAGCTACCCACTACTTTACAAAATACAGATAGCATATTCCCAATTTCTGAATTCTGCATTCCAGAGGTTTGCATGAGATTTCGCGTAATAATTCTGAGGTTGCTATACTTCGTCATCTGTACTGAAATGTTTCCAGTTATATCTTTTTCATATGGCCAAACGCATGAGTATCACATGGTGAGTTTCGGAGTATGTATAAAGTTGATGTTCCTATTCTTGCCTCTGAAGTTTACGCAATAACTTCTGTGTCACAGCTGCAGAATCTGGCCGAGCAGCGTCATGGAGAAAGATCACTTTTCCATTGGGTTTTCCAAGTCGTTTCTTATTTATGGCTGTTCGTACACGTCTTATCGTTTTACAATAATCAAAAGTAATGATTTGTCCGAATTAACCGTGGCATCTTCGACAGTCGTTAGAATTGCCGGTATTTTTTCACTTAATAACTTCGCACTATTTAATCATTGATTGATAATTTGTGGCATTTTTCCCATACAACGTACAGGCACTGATTGTCCATGAATTTTACTAACGACTGTAATTTTTGTTCATAAAGATTTATCGAAAGCACGCATTTCAATGTTACGTGCATTTTTGTATATTTTTTATAACGAATTTCATGTTTATTTTCATAAGCGAATTTTTCATTTTAACTCAAGTGGTATCTCTGACCCTTCATATTTTGTGTAATAACTTCCTTGTGGCATTGCTTATGCAACAGTTATTCCAAAACAACGAATCTTGTATAACATAATGGAATATATTATTATAAAATTATTATTACATATTCATATATAACAGTATTTGAAATTTAAATACAGAGGTAGATAATATATTCCCCGATTTGTCTCAAACTATATACCATAATAGTAATCAAGATAGTCGAATTGCATAACAAAGCTAATGTTTCAAAATGTTTAGTACAATGCATATAATATATCATACAAGTGTCTACAAGTATTCGAATACTCTCATGAGACTGCGTATGTGTATAATATGTACATGTAAAGCCGTGCAATTTTTCCAACTTGTGAATCACAAAACCGAAAATCTTTCGTTCTTTACAATCGAGTATATGATTGCTACAAAAAACTATCCTTTTCTCGAATTATCGTGTCATAAAAATAATACACCATTTACCTTGTACCATTTACCTTTAAATTTCTTGTATGCACCGGTTACGCAAATGCTGCGGTAATGCGAGTTTTCATGCTCGCTTTTTCTAACCGCGGAAGTACGTGAACGAAACAATAATTTTCAGTATATAGGTCTGGCATGAACGCTTCGTATTTAGTGCATCGTTATTATTTCCATCCGTACAAGTGAATATCAGTGGAAATCTTTCTTTCGTGAATTTCATATTTCAGCTTAGTACAAAGCACATCGAATATTATAGCATTTTCAAAATGCTTTTGTCAGAATGACGAGCATACTATAAACACTTTTTTCCTGTTTTGGATCATTTCTTAAAAGTATCTTACGATCATGATTTTGATATAGATTTATCTGTTTCATTACATTTGCCAATATCAACTCAAAGTTATTTAATATCGTGGTTCGTAATTTCAACATTTTCTTCGAGTTACTTTTTTGAAATGATTTTAAGGCTACTTTTGCCAAGTTTTCTAAATCATGGAGTATTTTCTAGTTTTATCATCGTATTCTTGTGATCCTAATAAAGAATAAGAATTAGTCAACGATATTCTTCAAAGACTGTGAATGATGTAGAATGAGAAAAATTAAGATAGTTTTGTTGTGAATAGATTCATATGCCATGTTGGCAAGATTTGTTTCTTTTCTAACATCAAATGTAATATTCATCATGATAATTGTTATCGTGTTTATTTCTATTGTATCTCATAGTTTTACTGGTGAGAAACAGAGTGAATTCTCTTATCTGAATTTCAATTGCTTGGCTATGGCAAACTTGTTTGAAAGATAGCTTTACTTTCTCTTTATCAGGTTTACACTAACTTATCTTGAGAACTTTTACGAGGCCATTATAATATAATTGTACCAAAAACAGATTTCTACTTTATACATTTCACAATGTTTGACATACTTATGTGTTTTAAACTTGTTTAAAGCGTGTTCTAACTTAAATAAATGAAGACAAATATTGAATGACACATGAATGACAAGTAAAGAACGATACGTATATGCGATTTTCTGTATATTGTATAATATAGTTAAATATAGTCCACCATAATAATCTATTATTTCTCACATTTTACATTCATTTTAAAACTTAGGAGAAAGATATATACGTATTGCGTCTTGTTCATAACAAGTATCTTTCTTAACATGCAATATATCTTTCTGAAATATATTGTTCCATATAAGAATTTTTTAGATAATAGATATAACGTGGAATTCCTTAAACAGTCAATAAACGTATCATCGTTATAAGTTACGAATAACACACTAATCTTTTTTTGAATTCGAGTAATTTAATAATTTTTGAAACGTTACAAGTGTAATGTAATGTGCTTTGTTAAAAGGAAATATTATTTAGCGCAATATTTTTTTACTAAATCTTACCGCATTCTTCATCATCTTGGTCGTTTTTTTCCTGAGTTTGCTTTCGACGAAAGCATTATATCCTGTAGTATTCTTTGCAGTACTTTCTGAAATTTTTTCCCCTCAGGCCTCAGACACCTCGGAGATTTGCACGTGGCTGTTTTATGGATATAGATGCACTTTGGTTCCTTCGACTACTATTTTAAAATTGAAAAATGTTACCTCTGTCTACCAGGAATGTATTATTCTAGTGAAAATTTAAGGTGATTTTGTACAAAGTGACAATATTTTTAAAATTTATACGCAAAATCGAGGCAATTTATACACGACGTTTTGACAATTCCGAGAAATAGTTTTGATTTCACAAATCATTTGGAAATGTTGATTTCATTTCTATTTATCGAATATTCATATTCATCAATATATTCAATATCGGCGGAAAAGATTAATTGTAATTGAAGTGAAATACAAGAATGGAGCAATGATCGTATCAGGAAATATATTCTAGCAAAAATACATTCTTTTAAAAAGATTGCTGGACATCACTAATTGAGAATATATTGAACATTTCTAGGATAGACACTTAGAATACTTTGTTTACTTTTTCGTTTCAGGGCTTTTTTTGTAAAAATAATAGAGTTATCAGAGAATATAAAAATTTTTCAATTTTCTTGCCTAACGTAGTCTTGTAAAACATGTTGAGTACATACACATTATATAGGCGCATACACGTTTATAACTATTATCGACGATAATTTGGACTCTAGATACTTGCTTTGTATCATCAAAAATAATTAATTGCATGAATTAGTGCATGTAGAACTTTTATACAGTATTCTATTAGCTATAAAGTTTATCATTACATTATCACAGAAGCACGTATAATAAAATTAAAAAGCATTAGTAAGAAAATTTGTAGATAAGACTTGTAAGTATAAACTTGTTTTAAACGTTAGTTTATTTCATCAAATGTGTAATTAATTGGAGGACTTATTTATCCTATTTCTATTCCTTTTAGATTATATATAAATTTTAAGCCAGGATATATTTTCGGGTTACAACAAATTTTCTTACGATTATATAAAGACAACCAAATTACCACTAATATCACAACTCCAGTTAAGTGTAGAAGTGAATAAATTTAATTAAATATCAATACTAAACCATTCGAAATTGAACACATCACATTCCATTACTTACTTTATCTTCTAGTTTGTGATTTCTTCGTTTTAAGCAGGATTTAAGTTTTCAGATCCTTCGGGTTACCTCATTCAACGAGGAAAAAAGGAATTTGTAATCATTGTGAGTCACGCAAAACGTGTACGAGCGTAATAAAGCATTAAACAGCCGCGCAATGCAGCTGGTCAAAAATCAATGACAAAAGAGCAATGCATAGCAGTTACTGGCGAAGGCAGCGAAACGAAGGTAAAATGCGGCGACAAGGGAAGATGACGGTAAAGCTTTTCTTATCTGAATTTCAAGCGCTAGCCTGTAAGAAGAATGTTATGCCCCTTGTCTTCCCGGGTTCTCGCACCACCCGTTGCAGCAAAGTTTCACGATATCGTCGACGACTAATTAAAGTACGGAATAAGAGGGAGCAATTACCAGGGCGGTTCCATTTAATTTCGTGGGCTGATTTAAGACGCGGCCAACAAACGAAGTGGATCGTATGATCCTTTATATGCACCATCGTTCGTAAGTATGGAAAATAATATGTGCACTGTAGGAAATGCTTAAGATTATATATCTATACACATACACACACCCTTTCTCTCGATTTTTTATTTATGAAAGAAATTGTATAATCAATATTGTAAACGTGAATACAAAATTTCTTCTTTTCCTGATTTTGGTCCATAGTTAAAACCGAGTATATGCACTATAGGATATTGCCCTTGATTGAGAGTATCGACGATAATATTGAAAGTCATCAAATTCTTCGGATTCACAGTCGGTATAGCTGTCATATATCTATCCACTTTATCATGTGCTGTGTACATAATTTTCATTTTGGTGGCTTACAACATATTTCTGATATAACGATGATGTAATATGTTTCTTGTTTGCGTTCAAATTTAGCAGTGCATTGAATGCCAGTTACGTTAAAATGTAGGGAATTAACAGTTCAAAAACCTTCTTAAATCATAACTTTGAATATTTAATAAAGATATTAATTTTCTGGACGAATTTCAACAGGTATCCAAAAAGTACATAATTATGGACGATAGTGTAGCTTTTGCGAAATTGCGTATGTATATATCAGCGGTCGTAGCTTCTGCAAGAACTTTCGTTCTCTTTTTTGTGAATATTGTTCTCGTATAATGTAATTTAGTCATTATTGGATAATCGTTCATCTCATTTCTCGAATGAATTTTCAGGAGGAACGTTATTGACGTATAGTTAAATATTTTAAGATCTTCGATAATCGGTTACAGTCTGTAAAATTTAAATAAATTCTCCCCTGATTTTACAGGCGATTTATTTTTATGGACCTTGCATTGAAAAGGTTAATGACTCTTTTATGGCTACACTGAACATCATCTACTAAATTTTATCTTTTTCAGTATTGCATCTCGTCTGGTAACAAGATTTTCTTTTTGCATTTTTTTCTGATGCTTGATTAATTCTAGTGCCATTCAGTTTTGACGCGTATAAAAAAATTCATTACCTTTTCGTTAGTGGTATTTCATTGATAACGAGAACCACCTATTTAATTCTTCGATTCATTTTTGCATTTCTCATTTTTAGAAGATACATATTTAAAATTTCTCATGTTGTATTGATAACGAAAAACTTCTTTACAGTTGATTGTTTTATTTTTGAACAATATATATTTGATGAAACATCTTATATTTTCATCTCATTGTTAATCTTGTTCTCATTTAAATAAATTATTATTTCATTCTATAAAGTTTTACCTAATTTCATATCAAATTGTAGTAGGTCTATAAATATCGTTCAAGTTTTTTAAACTGTTTTAGATGATATTAAATATCAAGAAAATAGTAATAACATTTTGTGTTTTTTCTTTTTATCCTCATCTTGATACAACAAGAAAGAAGTTGTTACATAAAATAATTTAGAAAAAGAACTTTATGCAATGAATGTGGGAAGAAACTTTGACGCAGGTCTTTTTTGACTGCTCGTTTTTACAAACTTTGCTGCTAAGACAGTGCACGTTTCGAGGATAGTTGTATTCCAGGTTTTGGAACTGGCGGTTGCTGGAAGACACTGATATTTTTCTTCCTTTAAAGTACAAAGATAACATCGTAGCCAGCCAGAGATGGAAGAATTTTCTTCTGAACTAAGGTTTGCAGTTTTTACGAGCTCTGTGATATTAATAGTTTTATGATAACAGAAAATTTAACGAAATATTTTATAACTAGATTGTGGATATTCATACATTTATGGAAAATTTAAAGATACAGTACAATGTAAATTCAAAGTAAGGAATTCATTACAGATTTAATGGACGAAAGAAATCGCTATTTAAATTCCATTCATTTAATTAGGTTTACAAAATACTTGCATATAAATCCAGATTCTATTTATTATTATAGTTTTTAATTCTTACGAAAAATTCTTGGCTGATTCTCTAAGTTTCAATAGTTTCCTAATTCTCGATAAACTCAAGTAATTCCTCGTGCTTAAATTATTAAGATTTGTAAGAAATTGAAACAACAGAATATTTTACTATTAGATCATTTCACAGATTACGTTTCAATCCAAATATCATTCTCAGTAATCAAGAGCTTCGTGTATTTTAGTTGTTTCTTGCTACTGAATTTTCAATTTCTGAATTAGATAGAATTTACAAACAATACAACTGAATTTCCAAGTAGTAGTTCGCATTGAAGTGATTTCGAAGCTTGCAGGAAGACAAAGACAAGGATACTCAGGACTGATTCAACTATGCTGACGTCATTTGAAGTGCAATGTCATTTTGCAGAGAATAGAATTGTTACGTGCCTCTCCTTTAACCACATTCTGGTTGCTTAGAAACATATTCAACGTTCTGTTACGATCCAACATTGAAATTATCGATCTGTAATGCGTAATTGAATATGTCATATATGTATTACACAGATAGTTACATAATTAAAATAATGTTATGAAAATAAATAAGTATATGTGTATAGACATATTTCGTCAGTATACAACACTATACACTATACAGCTATAGCAGAAATTGGCTCGGATGAATATTATTTGGCTCGAAGAAGGTCTCTTATTATCGTCAATGTACTATTGGATTTTTTGCCATTTTGACATTTTTCGAAATACCAGAGGGCATCTTTAATTCTTTAAATGAGAATTCAAATTTTAAATTGGAAATTCAAATATTTGTAGTATAGAATGAAGATATTACGTCAGATGCATAGATTGATATGATATGCAACATATTTGAAAATTTCTATCGATAGATTCAATGTATGTAATTACATACTTAGATAACCTTCACGCAATATGAGCACGTAAGTAGATGGTTTTATCGAATTTGATAAGTGGCCTGTTATCACGCAACTTACGGACCTTTCCACTTAAAATATGTACCTAAAATAATAACTACTTTTGATTGCGATATAATGAAATTGGAGTTCTATTTACATAACGATAATAATGTAATTATTATTACCTTATTGATTGAAGTTTCAGTGATACAAGTGTACATTGTTTGTTTTAACAACTTATATCAACACCAATTAAACCATTTCAATAAATCTGAAATAATACTAATGGATGTACATATATATAGAGAGATGTTTGTCACATCATATATATATGAATATATTATATGTATATTGTACTTTTACAAATTGTGTAGAACTTTTTATATGTTTTAAACGTGCGAAAATTATCACGCTTGATCGCAAATAACAAAGCTAATTTAATTAATCTAGTCCATTGACATAACCGCAACGCAAAGTCATTTAGAATCCACCGAAGAAATTCTCCGATCAATATTGCATTCGACGATTTACAATTGGCATATTTTTCAATCGAATTGAGTGCGAGAATGGACGGCACAAAAGGTGGATTCTTTTCTACCCCGCTTTCCTTCCAATTCCCTCCTTTTCAATCCCTAGACCGTACTATTCTTATTCCCCGGCGCATTTCTTAATAATGAACCACTTTAATCCCGCTCACGAGAAAATATCCGATGGTTGTATTTCTAGTTTTTCCCTCGTCGGTGAAACGAAAGAATTAATCAGCGATTAAATAGATAATTCACAAAATAATATACACATAATTTCTAAAACTTTTAGATGAGAAAAATCATAAATTTTTTATTTATTAATTTTTTCTACGATGTTACGATGTTTCTATTTAATAAAACGAAATTTAAAAATAGGTATTAAAATCTAAACTCTCGGGGCTAAAACTGAAGAGGAAATAACTTTTGCTGCGAATGAAAAGCGATGCTAAGAATACACTTGAAGACTGAAATGCATGGCACCATATGAAAATTTGGCTCTATAGTACGTAGCAAGAATGTGTGTTGTGTGTGTGAATTCTTTAAAAGTGTGGCGTGGTTAGCTTAGAGAAAGTTTCTCGATAGTTATAAGCAAATTGTTGAGAGGAATGTTCGACCGTTGTCAGTGAGTCCTTGTAAAGTAGTTAGAGAATTGTGAATCGGTGAAGCGTTTGTTTAAAAAGTGTCGTTACAATTGTGAACCATATTTATATGGAAATACTTAGATATCTTTATTTATTCATCTAATGTTGATTCCGTATTAACAAAAATGTTCTATTTATGCTAAATTTTTTGTCAGAAAATTTCACAGGCAAACAAAAATATATATTAAATGTCTAGGATTAATTAACGTGAAATGAAATTAAACTGAATAACAAATTTTTTAATTATTTCTCTCCAATATGATATTATATATCAATACATCAAGTGTTTCTAATCTTTTTCATACTTCATATTATTATGGAATTGTGGAAATTTAATTTAAAAATTTCTTACGCAAGATTGTCCAAATAAAAAATTCGTAACAGTAAACATGTAAACAACTTCCTAAATAGAAATCTCACGTATACATAAATTTGTATCATGTCAACGATAAAAAGATAATAAATGTGAGTAGATATGGAAACAACCTTGACTAACTACACTGTCACAGTTTGTTCCATATCGACACCGAGCATTTATCGTTTCGTCATTATTGTTTCTTGGCCATTCCACTCGTATCGTTCGACCTTCTATCCTCACAGTAACCGTAATGTTCAACCTTATCCCCATGTGTAGTTTTTGAGAATAATTTCTTTCTTCTTGTACACTAAAGTCAAAGTTCGACATTTGCCGTCGTAATGAATTTCCAGTTTCTACTAACAGTGATTAGTTGTGTAATATTCAGTATTAATGGTGCAAGAATCTTGGTGTTATTCCCGCATCAAGCAAAAAGTCACTACATCGTGTTCGAGCCATTATTGAAGAAACTTGCTGAAAATGGTCATCAGGTGGTGTCAGTGAACTTTTTCCCTCAGAAAACGCCTTTGCCTAATTTTACAGATATTGATATAAGTTCAAGTCTACCAAGTTTGGTTGGCACCAAGACAGTGCCAAACTCTTTTAAAGCATCTAAATGGGAAGTACTTAGGGCGGTGCTTAATCGTGGTGCACCATCATGCGATTCTGTGCTGAATCATCCGGCGCTGAAGAAGCTTCTGCGATCGAAGGAAAAGTTTGACGTTTGCATTATCGAGCTTTTTGCCACTGATTGTTTTCTTGGTATCGTTCATACTTTGAACATACCGATTGCAGTTGGAGCTACCAGTAGCGTTATTCTACCATGGACGAACGAGATTATGAGGAATCCTGAAATCCCTAGCTATATCCCGTGCTGGATAAACGATTTAACGGATCAGATGAATTTCTTTGAGAGATCCATTAACTTTGTGGATTTTCTAGTCACCAAATTTGCATACAGGTGAAGCAAACTAATACTACTGTATCGTGTTTACTTTTGTAGAATCATTATGAAATATTATACAAATTCATTTGCACCTTCAAATTTCCCATAAATACATAGAAATCAGCAGTTGAATTATGTTAAACTAGATCATTATATTTAGAGATGATACGTAGTATTGAATTAATTGAAATGAGACATTTATAAGCCTAGTTTGTCTTCAAGAATTTAACATAATAAGTATAATTTTGTGTATTGTGTATTAAAAACTTGTATGCATGGTCGTCTTCCAATGGATGATCTTCTTTCAATGAAACATAGTATTTTGTACATTTGTTTTTACGAATTCTTTGTAATATTGCAACCGTAGTTTTATTTATGCAATAAGTAATTATTTAGACGGAGTAAAGAGTAACAAGTTTCATAAATCTTCTAATCGAAATAACCAATGCTGTTCGTGCTAGAACGTTAAACAAAGTACTTCCATATTTTCTAATTTAATACCTTAAGCGAGTACCTACTTTATGTGGAATCCGTCGTGTCAATACTCGACACTTTTAATTCTGTTACAGATACTTATCAGATAAGCCAGGTTACGAAATTGCCAAAAGACATTTCGGTGACGATCTGCCCGACTTTGACACTCTAAGATCGAGAATATCATTGGTATTAACAAACGGACATGCAGCAGTTAGCACTTCGCGAGCCTTGGCGCCAGGATTCAAGGAACTGGGTGGTATTCACATACTGTCATCAAGTCCACCATCGTTGCCGGAAGATCTTCAGAATTTTCTTGACTCGCACAGCAAAAACGGTGTTATTTACTTTAGTCTAGGATCGCAAATAGACTCGTCCACCATGTCGGAGCAGGCGTTAGCAGCTTTTTACAGAGCATTCGAGCAAGTACCGCAGCAAATACTATGGAAGTGCACCGGAGGGAAAATGCCCACGCTGCCCAAGAACGTTAAGTGCATCGAATGGGCGCCCCAGCTCTCCATATTGTGTACGTATATATTCTTCTTTACTAGTACCGGAAAGTTTAAGCATCGAGAGAATATTATCCTATGGTGGTCATAAAAAACCTGCGAATGCTTTTATGCGTGGTTTTTGCTACTTTCCGTGTCGAAGGTTCCGTAACTTTCTCATGTTCTTGGTTCGGGTTTTCGATCTGTACATTTATGAGCAAAATGTTGATCGACTGAACAGAGGTATGTTATGTTGCAAGAAAAAAGTATGTAGAAAGAAGTATGTTATGTTGGAGTAAAAGTATGTAGTAAAATTCTAGACGACGAACATATTCTAGTAATATTTATGCTATGTACTCATTTTAATATTAGTCTAGCCAGTACTTTCAATGATACTTAAATAAGCGATAGACGACGTGAAAATATAAACTGTAGCAGTTAATTGTAACGCAAGAGAGATCTGATTACATAATTCTTTTTATGAAAAGATAAATTTAGTAAGAGTAAATCTAGTCGTTAGAAAGCTAGGAATAAAGTTTGTACGAAGGGTCGTTGTTTTTGACAAAACAAAAACGATTTAAAATATTTGTTGGGTGCACCGATCAAAGATACATATATTTGTAGCCTAGAAGTATCGCATCACGTTTTCTACATATAACTATATATAGTGACGTATGAAATATTTTTCCTAAAATAGAAAGAGAAAAGGGAATAGAAATTTAAAAAAGAGGAAAGATTGAATGTAAATTAATGGATGTAATTATTTCTTTAGTAATTATCAACGTTTATTGTACTGACAAAGAATCTATTATCTTAAAGAAAGGAGACGTATTGGTGTAGAAGCTTAGTACCAAATTATCATTACCTTATCATTAAATATATAGAAGATAGTATTAGAATGGTAATGTACAATATATTGCTTAATATAAGATATCGTGTTTATCATTCTCTTATAGTTTACATTTATTATCATTAATTAATAATAAGTAATAATAGTCACTAATCAATAGGATTAGTAAAAATAACTAACAGTAATTCATTATCGTACAATATTCATTTTTGACAATGTTCATTTTTACTGTGACATCAAAAAATATATTATTTTTAATATATAACACTGTTTTGTACGAGGAAGTTGAAAGATATAAATACACATACGTATACTTTTAAGTTTAATAATTTAGGCGCATTGATTTTATATTTTTTTCGTGTTGAAAAAGAATACATTTAAGATTATATTTTTATCGTGAAATTAAATGAAAAAATGTATTTTTGTTTTGCGTATCCGCAGTTACAACGAGTAGTTGAATTTCAAATAATTCAAAGGTTTCGATTTTTTCCCTTGACCTACTGGTTCGTACCAATAATCTGTTTCATGTATCTGTGTTCGTATCAATAGGACAACAGTACATTCTCTCATACAATCGACAACTCCATTTATGATTCCGGATATTGAACCCCGAAATCGAATAAAACGGATTTAA
Organism: Bombus terrestris; assembly: GCF_910591885.1. Lineage (NCBI taxonomy): Eukaryota > Metazoa > Arthropoda > Insecta > Hymenoptera > Apidae > Bombus > Bombus terrestris. The sequence goes on along the minus strand of NC_063272.1, from coordinate 11,211,296 downwards.
AGTATGCATTAACGTTAAATAATTTATAGATCAATTTGCCCGAATATCGAGCACCTTTTATACGCATTATCTATCTATACTATCTACGCCCCATTTGTTGTCAATAATCATAATTTTGTATAGTCAGATATAATTGTAGTTTATTTTATAATATGATATTCAACGCTATCTATATAGCGTTTAACCTACCTCGAGTTTCTGTATCTCTGTCGTTTTATATGTCCTAAGGAAACACTAAATAAGATGAATCCCCGAAAGGAAGTACACAGCTGTTATCTTCTAATAGAAAAGTGATATATTTCAATTTATGCTCGTGAAAATTTTAAACTTGTTTAAGCTTCTTTTTAAGCAACGCTTAGAAACCCAAATCTTTATTACAGTTTAGTATACTTCAGTAAAACATGAAGTATACATAGAAATAGTACGGAAGAATTGGATTCTTTCAATTTATAGATACTTCTAAAAATTGATATCAGTTCGTTATCAGTCAAAAGCACGTGTATCTCTACTTGACTAATCATTAAATACTCTTTCCTCGATTATTAATTTTCCATTATTTTTGATTCTTTCTGGCTGTCGAAATATTAAAAATGCTGCAATACATGAAACCCTGACCTAAATATTCTAAAATACATATGGGATTTATATCGAACTAAAGGTGAAAAGGAAACGCAAAGTAGAAATCAGTTTTATAAAATACTGAAAACAGAATGGTAGAAAATACGATGTGAGTTCGTTGAATTATTCAACAGAATTTTTGAACCAGCGAAAGAGCAGAAAAAAATTATAAACCATATAAATTTTTAAAAATTAACGAATACCTTTGAAAGCGACTGGATACTAATTCATGTATTGAATATTTTAATTATCAATAGAGCTGCACTGCTAAATACGTATATGTGTTTATTCCTGAAAATAAAATATTTGCATTTAATAAGACATTTATAGTACTATGTTTAAACTTAAGATTACAATATTTGTGTATGGTCATTTGTAACAGATGACCAATAAACGAGAAAGATTTTTTAAAAAAGTATTTAACTTGTACATTTTTTCTATACTACAAAATGAATAGCAATTTTTTATTTTTCACACAGAACACTTTTTTTGATATTTTTCCAGATTATATTAGAGAAAAAATGCTTTAGAAAAAAGATATGCAAGCGTGCCTTATGCAGAAGTAAATTAATCTTCGAACTTTGAAAAATAAGGTTAAGTGCATCACTATTGTCGAGCAACAAGCCTCAAAAAGCAACTCGAAACTTTCGTTCCTCTGAGATTGCCTGCCGAAAATTAGTTTGTTCAATACGGAAGAAGTGGACCTTCAAAAGGAGAGCAAATCAATGTTTTGAATTGTAGTTACATAGATATAGTGAGCCGCGATTGTATAATATTTGCTATTATTAACAGAAAGATGAAAATTTATAAGAAATATTTCAATAATATTCCGATCGTACATCAACGAACTAAATGAATAGAACATCTAAAGAATGTGAAAAATAAGATACATTTCTAGATATATTTTATACCATATAGAATTCATTTCTGATGTACGATAATATGTGAGCCACATAATTTTTCAAATTAACTTCAATTTTACTTTTTATTATCGATCATTTTTATATTTCCCTGTGTATCACGTTCCATATTTATTCAATATCTACAATGTTTTTTTTTTTTACTAAAATAAATATATACATGATAAAACAATATGTAAAATAAATTGCAAAATCTCACTTGATTTAATGAATATGAAAGTAGATAACGAAAAACGACCAGAAATATTCGCCACGATTTTCAATTCCCCAAAAACGAAATCTACCTTGTAACACCTTGCTGTCTTTAATTATTATTTATGAAAAGAGTGTTAAGCTATGAAAATTTCTAAATCACGTTACTAATAACCGGTACATAATTTCCTTTGGTTGCAGTTCGCTCGGCTATTTTGTTTCGAATAAAATCTGTTTATACGAGCTATTATTAAAGTTTATCGAGGTAGCGCTGTAATTTAATATCGCGATATCGCATGATTTGACATACGTGTCACGTTCAGAGCGTTATAGAATTCTGTACAATTCACGGGTTTAGTACATCGTAAATAAAGAGCAAGTTATAGGACTAGGAGAATAATGTGTGAATTAGGACAGGCTTAAATTTAGGCTAGGTCTAGGTTAAATCTTGGGATGGATCCAAATTTCCACATACGTTACCTGTATGTTCCATTTCGTATGCTGTTAGCAATCAGATCGCTTTGTATGCAAACGATCGCTGTTCAAGTAATTGATTTAGATGCACAAACGAGATTCGAAGCGTTATTGACAAATTTGTTCATTATTCAATTTCTTGATACATTATTCCTTCAAATCGATGTCTTGCGATCTCCCGGAGTATTTAAATGAAGTTACCCTAAAATATTTTTTCGTTTCAATTGAAGTATCTTTGGCGTTATGTCTTTTTGTGAATATACGTAGGTATATACATATGTGAAACTATAACTATTCAACTGGAAGAATAATATTTGTTTAATTATGTGATCAAAGCCGTCTTTTTGAATAAGTTTCCTGTTCTTTTTATTTTTTCTGTTATTCCTAGTTACAACAATCGCTTGGTGTAAATTATTAGCAATGCGAAAGAATGAAGATGTTACTTAAGAATACAGATTACTAAGTAACATGTATTTATAAAATCGAACTTTTATGTGCATTATAGCTCCCTAGAATGTGTAAATCATTCCATACAATATGTTCTTATTACTGAACCTAACATTTATTATTTCCACGGGATTACTCCGCGAGAAAAGAAAAAAAAAAAAAAAAAAGAAAAGAAAAAATATCACAAAAGGTTTAACTTTATTGGTTTGAAAATTACCAGGTCACCCGAATGTGCGGCTATTTATTACACACGGCGGATTGCTAGGGACTCAAGAGGCAGTTTATTGCGGGGTACCGATTCTCGGTATACCCCTGTTTGGAGATCAGCACTTGAACATGGCCTACTTCGTGAAAAAGGGGTTGGCTCTGAAGCTGGATTACCGTCAACTTTCATACGCGCTAGTATCGAACGCTTTGAGCGAACTGCTCGTGAACAAGAGGTAATCAGAATCTTCGTTCTTCGTGCAAATGGAAATTTCATAGTTCGGGTAGCGAATCGAAGAATCAAGTGAGAGAAAGAACGTCAAAGAGATTTTTCCACTAGCTCTACTTCATCAGCTATCTACAGACATAACATATTTTCCTTTATGATTGCATGCACACAATTGAAAAATATTCTACAAACTATTAAAAAATATTTCAATTAAGTATTTTATAGTACTTACGAGATAATCGAAGATATTTATATTTAGCAATACCTTTTATAAAGAAGAGATTTTTAGTAACTCCTTCTTCAATGAAATTTCCAAATTTCAAAAATTTCATTTTCCAAGAAACTATACCAAAATTCCAAGAAACGCAGATGGCATATGGTGTTCGGTGTACAGACACTCTTCATCATCTGGAAATTGTAAACATCGGTTAAACGTTCTCGCCCGTACAGATGAGGGTAACATCGGAGGAACGTTTCTGCATTACAATTGTATCGGCGGTATGCATTTGGCAGATAGCAATCGCCTCCCGATAAACGGGCCACGCGTACTGAATTTCATCGTCGATTTTCGAATCGATCGTACATTAATTACTGCAAACTCCCCTCGCTGCCTCCCCCATTAATCGCCTGTCCCGCTACAAATCATTGTTAACGATTACAATTACTCCCAAGTGTAAACGTCTTCGTCGGTGAACATCGCAGATCTAAACGGTTTGAAATTTTATCGGCGCAACCATGAATATAGTCGGTGAATCTATTAAATCTATTAAAAACGGTCTATTAAAATTGTACCACGAGTCTATAGGATTAATTAGCCAAAGTCGAAACTTGCTTGTTTACTTGAATCGTTGCAGCGATAGGTAATCAAGTATAATAATGAAATTAGTGTACTAGATTACATACGATACGTGTTTTAGCCTTGTACGAGATGTTTTAAAGTGGAAGAACATTGGAAATTGTTCGATGCAAATCGAGGATAACAATGCTCCAGTTGCCAATTTTAATTATGCTGAGAACTTTCTAACTATCATGCTGTTTTTTAATTACGCAAATCATTTTTTCTGGTACACGAGTCGAAAGAGTAAACATTTGTTGACGTACTGAATCGTTTAAGTAGAGTAAACGTTTAATAAATGAGAGACGTCAGTTCTGAAAACTGAATGTGAAAATTATTTAGTTTTCAATTCTTTATTAACTTTGCTGCGATCCTCGACATTTGTAAATTTGATGAAATTTTGCTTTCGTTTCGATCGAGAAAGGGGCTTTAAATGTTTGAAGAAAGTTTTCAGAGTAAACTTGAAATGAGAAACTGCACATTTGAATAATGATTCTTTCACATTTTCCTTAAACGTAAAAAATTTTTATTGGAGAATGAGGAGCTACAAGCTTTAAATCATTGGTCTTAATATTGAACTTAATTATCATAGAGAAGGTGTTATTAAAATATTACATTAGTTTTGAAAAATATATGAGCAGTTAACAAGTGAAATTTACATACGTATATTACACACGTATATAAACAAGATAAAAAATTTGCGGAGAGAATCGCGATAAGAAAATCTGCATCTCATAGCTAAACATAGGGTTTTATGTAGAGCTGCAGAGTAAAATAAAAGGCTACGTTAGCAGCTGATGCAGAGAATTTGTATATTGCAAACAATAGTATAAAGTATTATCCTAAAACCAGGAGTCATGCAAATTTAATACATAACAAATCCTTCAATTAATTACAAAATAATTATCGAACAATTTTTGATAAAATATGTGTATCTTCTTTATCACATTATTGAGATACTTAACATTAATTTACATTTTTAATGAAATATGAATGTGCTTTCAAATATTTTAGAGAATATATTAAAATTAATGTTTACTGAAGTAACAAATTCAATAAATCCATAATAAATCTATAATAATTAAAATTTAATTAATAAAATTATTATGAAATATAATAAGAATCATCTTGCAATTGAATATTTGAAAATTTTATTAATCAATTTTAATATTATGTGGAATATGGGGTGGAAGATACAAATAATTATAATATAATTCACAGCTACATGGATATGGCACGAAAAGCTTCTTCGCAGTTCAAAGATCGGCCAATACCGCCATTGGATGAAGGAGTTTATTGGATAGAATATTTACTTCGTCATGGACCAAATTCTTTAAAAACAGCAGCTGCAGAGTTAACATGGTATCAATATCTATTGTTGGATGTTATATCTATGATGCTAATCTCAATTATATTTACAATTTGGATCGTTTATAAATTATTTAAATTATTATTTTGTCGAAGAAAAATAGTGTCAGTAGACATTAATAAGAAACGATCATAATGACATTGCTATTCTTGAGCAAGATTCTAAGGAATGATTTATTTTTTAAATAAAAATGTTTATTCGAGTCATTTGTACAATTTGTTACATTTGTTACTCGTTTTTAATGATAATATTATTGTTCACACTTTTATATAAAAAGATAAGAATATTTTTTATACTACCTTTATATTATAACAACAACGGTGGTGGCGAGAATATCTGGTCGAGTAGGGATTTAACATTGTTGTTCAGGACGCAAATTACAGTTCTTAATACTTTCACGTCGAGGCCGTTTGGCTGGAAACCTACACCTCGTACGGCAGCTTTGTACTAAAAACTTCCGCCGTTCAGTTGGCAACGTACAACTTATACGAGAAATCAAAAATTCATGAAAAATTCTGGAACTTAAATAAAGATATAATTCACACATTAAGAACATGCGGAATATAATTTTTTCATTTGAAATTTCGTTCTTTTAAAAATCGAGTTTCGACGTGTTTAGCCCGATACGATGTGTGTTCGATAAATTTTCAAATTTCATTTCCTAGAAAACGAGATTTCAAATGAAAAAACTGCATTCCACATTTTAGATTTATCTTTTCATGTATGTGGAATAACCAGCTGCCGATTTTGTCCGCGCGTATTCAATCGGGAATTAGCCAACTTCGCGTAAATTGACAAGTTGTTAAACTCGATTTTCTCGGAAACGAAGTTTCAAATGAAAACATTTTATTACAGATTTCCAATTTATATTGTATTATGAAATTTGAAGCAATAGATACTAGTATTATACACATTGTTCATTTGCTGCAACGATGACTTACTGATATAGAAAAAACAATTTTTGCTTCAACAGTTCGATTCATTTTCCCTAAAATCATTATTTCTTGATACGACAATTAAGCAACAAATAAGGAATAAAACCAAATATTTACATTCGAAATAGTTAAATTCCTATGGCGAGCCATCCTTTTTCCAATGTATTTTGCCTAAGAGACTACAGTTTACAATATCATCAATACTGAGGACTGAGACAATGCATCGAAAATGCTTTTAAAAGCTTTGAAACTCGCGTTTACTTATAAAATATTTGGCCGAACGCTTTACGAAATTGCCTGACTAAAGTAGAAACTTACGGAAGTATGTTTAAGGGAGACATTTCTTCTAGGATAATAGTCAAGTTGTAAAATATTGAAACTTCCTGTGTATTTTTGATATGCTCCTATTCAAATTTCATAAGTTTTCTGCGTGAAAGGTTGATCTATATTTATTATCTTATTCCTTCACTTAAAATTTTGTAGTTTTTCGATTTAATAAATTCGATTTAATAAATAATATCCTTATTATTGGACATTTTATCGTATTTAATTAAAGTGTAGAGAGACAGATTTTCGAAATTAATTCTAAAAAGAAGAACAATATAATATTATTGATAGCGAACATAACATTAGAGGTAATTATGATATGTAACAAAAATATTTTAGAAGAATACATCTCTATCTATCTGAGATACTCTGAAAAAGAATTGAGCAGCACTTGTAGAAAATACTGCGAGTATCAAGGAATAAGTTTTTCAAGAGAAAAAGAAAACTTATGCGCTAATGTAGTTCATGAAAAAGGAAAGTGTATCTGTAGAAAAGCCTGTATGTGTCACCTGCTAGTTGTGAAGAAAACTCAAAGTTCCATTCGTTCAGATAAATGGCACAGATAAAAGCCGCGGATGAAATTTTCTCAAATCATAGATCGAACTTTTTTTCCTAAATGTAAAGTTTAGAAATGAAGATTATAATGCAAGGTATGATTTTTCCTTGAAATTGTCTTGTGATAAATTAATATTTTCAATTAAAATCCAATACAACGCGTAATAACGCGTAATTTGAGTAAATATATACAGTAAATGTATAATTACTGTAATATGACGATGTTACACATAATATTATACAGATCAAACATGCACGAGGCAAATATTTACAACAGAGGATCATATTCGCCAAAATTCAGGCCGCTTGATGCATTCGTCGAACAAAATATCTCACACCTGCATAGGAGAAACAGTAAATATAACGAAAGCCGCGGCTTTAGAATTTCAAATACCATAACAAAGAAAGGAGAACGTCATTATATTAGTTATACGTGCCATCTTACGCGACGAAAAGAAGCTTTTGCATATTCCAGCGTTATATCACTCGTGCTTTATTATGTATGCACGAACGTGAAGTAGCAAAACAGGAAGCCGGAAAAGTCAGCCGCGCATCTACCGCTCAGAGAATAAAAGCGCAGTTATAAATTGGGGGAAATCGCGTCTCTTTCGCGACTCTGAATGCAATCTAATAAAGTGTTTAGACTTCCCGGCCGTCGAATAAATCCCGAGGCGACCAGGAATACGAAATAAATGCGCCATATTAATTTAGCCGAATTTATAACGAGACGGGGTCTCTTGGTTTCCGTAAACGTGGTTCGTTAACAAATTTCTTCCCTTTGATATTATTTAATCAGAGATGCTTCAAAAAATGTGACGTTTAAAGATAATTGAATTAGTTTCTTTGTAAATGCCATGGTATAGGTGGCTGGAGGATGATGACTCATACAGAAATAAATCAAATGTGCGTAAATGAAATCTTTTAAATTCCTGATATGTCAACGTTCGTGGATATCGTTTGTAGAAACATATAAAACGTAATCTTTTCCACATTTCGGAGGATTATTTTGTTCATTTTCAGGCAACGAACACGTATATCGTGGAATATATTTTATTTATATTATAATATTATAATTTCAGTCACATAGTTCAGACGGATGTCGAGCATACTATTAATTTGAATGAAACGTACATATTGCTTTGACCTGCTTTCCAGGCTTGATTCCAACCGCGCACGTGTTGCTACGTCAAAGTATTCTTTACACTCCTCTGTACGAGAATTACATTAAAAAAGGACATGCAAGTTTTTTGAAACATTATTTCCGTACGGAACGAAAAGTTTCTTTGATATATTTTTTCTGTCAAACAGGAATTAAAAACAAAGTTTTATATCTCAATATATTTTTATCTAGTTGTATGACAAATACCGTTGCCTTTTGTATTACTTTAAAAGATATATATAGTTCATTATAATTATGCGCATAATAATATCAATATATAAAGATATTTCTATGAACTGAAGTATTAATATTTTACATGGTATTAAGTTTCAAGGCAATATAAGGAAAATTGTACATATATATATATATATTTTTTTTTTTTTTGTATATTTGGGGAAATCCTCATGGACCCTATCTAACGCTTAAAAGGAGTGCTCCGGGACTTCTTTCAAATTGCTGCCGGAGAACAAATTTGGGCGTTGTGACCACACCTCTCAACGTCATCCCCTGAGCCGTCGTGCAGGTCCGAGGAGGACCCGCAACCTTCTCCACGTGGCGACCCCTATGACCACCTAGAGCGGCACGAAACCTTACAAGGGTGAGAAGTGCTTATCGTTTCCCACTCTGCCCGCTTCTTTGGGAGCATTATTTCTTCACAATAGGAGCGGACCGCGAGGAACACCTCAGCATCGCATCTACGACTGACGAGGGGCCCAAGCTCTCGCCAATTGCGAGTCACAGAACATGGCGGGGGATTTCCCATGCCGGACAAAACTCTAGCGTGTGCTGGGCCGTGACCTCGCCCTCTCCGCAATGGTGACAGGTGTTCGTCACCTTCCTTCCTATGTTCCGTAGGTACCTGTCGTTCAGGTAGGCTTGAATGACACGAACAAAATAGGGAGGCACCTCGAAGAATTCAAAAGCCTCAACTATCCCATCCCAGGGTATGGTGTTGAACGCATTGATTATGTTCAAAATCGCCAACAAAAACTGTCAACGCCACCGCACTACGGGAAACATTGTACATATATATGAAGTATTCATTACGTACACTAATTAATTTTGAACACTATAAATAAGGGTGTTATAAATTCTATAAATAAGATCATATTCGTTTTTAGATAAATTTTTATTTGCAATCTTTATTTTTTTTTTTTATATCTTCACAAAATGTTACACTTCACGAAAGTAAAATACAGAATGTTTTAAACAATACAGGATATATTTGGGTTGAAAGTAACATGTTAAATGTTCCAAAGTGTATAGTTTGTTTTAAGATTGTAATAATTCAGAATTCGTCCATTTACATTATCGTAGATTTCCTCTTTGTTATTTTATTTATAATCGTTGATATTATTCTTATATTTCATCGAAACATCGTACTATTTTATCGCAGAATTTAAATTTTACTAAATATACATACATAACGTATCTTATGAATATTGTCATTGGTGTGTAATATTTTTGTTTCTTCGATAATAAGTTTTATTATCATATGTTTAATTATACTGCATATCATAATACAACAGATATTTTCATATATCCTATATATCTTAATAATATATTTTTACACATCTTTAATAACCTCCTTTTCTTTGACAGACTCCTATTATAAATCGTTAAAAATCCTCAATTGTCCAACTAAACTCACAGAGAAGCAACCAAAGAGCTAAAAGAAGTTCGCATTGAAATAATTTATTGTAGCGAGAAATTGCCTTGAAATATGAAGCTGAAGTAGAAGGAGTACAGAAGGATACGTATCAATAGTTCTTTAAATACAAATCTTTATGATTTTTCTTTCTCGTTAACCGACTTAGTTTTTCCATTTTTCTCAATATATCAGAACTAAAAAAATTTTAGATACATTAGATTTGGAAGAATTATAAAATTGTTGATTATCTTCAATCGAATTAAAATAAAATCAGCTAAAAATTTAAGTTTTTTCTAATGTAATCAACGATTTCGAAAATACATCACACTCGTCCTAGTTGAAAGAACTACCAAAGATGATTATAAAGACTTCTCATCTTGTCTGTCAGGTTAACCACAATCCATAAACTTAACACACTCCCTACTTACAGAATTTCGATTTTTAGTAGTACTATGATTATGATTTTATGATCATAATTAGGTATTGTTAATTGAGGCGCAATTCACGAAAGGTTACTTTTGTCAAACTAATCAGTTTACTGAAACTAGACGAGTCTAGCTCGCTCCTCCTGCGCTCATTAGCTCGTTCTATGATCTTTTTCTCATTGTGACATGACAACAAGAAACAACAGGAAGAGGATGAGCTGTTACTGTCTAATGAGCCTCGTGCACTCATTTAACTCCCATGAAAGACCGTTTATGTTGTGTTCTGCCCGAGCAACGAGATGAAGTTGCATTTGCGAACAATATCGCGAGTTGAAAGAATAAACTTCGCATCGCACATTTTCATCCTGGCAACTTTTTGGTTTCGAACTAGGAGCTAGTAAAAGAACAAACTTAGCAGTTTCCAAATGACCATATTTTACATGACCAGCATTAGTGCCGCTTATTTTGTAAATAGTAAAAGATTAATCAGTCTCCGTTGGTTTCTATAATTATTACAATTAAAATAGATAATGATATTAACTGTAATATCTTGAATTTATGTTGTTACATTACACTATTATTAATATTCTGAAATCTTAAATCATATTCCTACTTTACACTGGAACTAAAAGAATTTCGATTCTGTTAATGTAAATTAATTAAAAAAGGCGAAACTAAATTTCTAGTTATCACAAAGCTGTTTTTATTATATCATGAATCTGATTTGTTAAAGTGAAGATTCTGCGTTGATTAATAATGACTTAATTATGAATTACCAAAAAAAGAAAAAGAAAATTTGTATACTATTTGTAGCATTGTTTTAACAGTATTGCAATAATTCTATAAAATTAAAAATTACTATATCTTAAAATCAAATCCAATTTGTTTAAAAGAGATGTGAGAACAGACGTGATACATATTATTTTTGTACCACATACGACGTCACCGATGTAATGTAGTTGTGGTTTATATTGAAACCACATAATGTTTTGTACATACAAAATTATAAATAAAATATATTATCAAGTATAAGTACTCTGTCTCAGAAACTCGCTACACACATTCCCGATAATTCAAATAAACAAATTACGGCCAATGAAAATAGTAAAAAATCAACAAAAAGAGCAGAATGATCACCAAAATCTTGTTCTTCTGTATAAATATATCAATTAAATACATCAATCTTCGCAAATAAACTAAAACTAAGGAATGAAACAAATACGACGCGACTTCTAATTAAAACTTGACAGTAATGTTGACCTGACTTGAAACATAAAAACAAGGCTTAAAACTAAGACTTAAAAAATTAATTCTAATATTAATGTTTATAACTTGGACTTAAAGTTAAGACTTGGACTAGGGTTTAAAATTAAAACTTAAAACAAAGATTAAGTCCTTCGCTGTTTCTCGTCCGCCTTTACCGTCCAACAATGAGGCTTAAAATTAACTTAATCGAAGTCTCAGAACTAAAACTTACTTAAACTAAAGTACATTAAATTACAGTCATACTGGCAACCTTTCGTATGAAGGACTTTAACTTGCTGCGAAGTTTAAAAACTGAAACTAGAAACACTGTGAAATCAATTGTTTTATTTAATAGTTTCATATTTAAAAGGATTAAATAAAGGAGCCCTTAACTTTTCGCTTCTGTACAAGCAGCGCTTACAATGGACTTAGCCTAGCAGATATATATATATATATATATATATATATATCTTAGATTTAATTAAAACTAAAACACGCTCATCCCACGATATTCCTGCGATGCCCCACGACGGTAGGCGACGTCTCACAGCGTACGCTAATAATTCACTTAGGTACGTAGGATTATTAAGGTACCTTACTAAGGTATAAGACCTATATTATGATCAATTAAAGGTAAGACGTTGGTTATATCGGCTGAAAATTACGATTAATGGTTAAATCTAAAACTTAAAATTCAGCAAACATTACGCACCATCTATCTCGCATAGACTGATCACATGGATCTTTAAAATCTTGAAAGTAACAAAATATCACATAATATATATCTCTAACGTGACGATTACATGAATCAATAGAATCTTAAAAGTAAACATGCACCACATAAAATTCATTTTGTATAGAACGACTACACAAATCATTTCAAAAAATTATCGATGTCCCAGGATACCCCAGGATGTCCGATGATGTCCCAGGATGTACCACGATGTTCCACGAAGTCCCACGGTGTCCCACGGTGTCCAACTTTGCCCACGATGTCCAACGCCTTCCAACGTTGTCCAACGTCGTCCAAAGTCGTCCAACGGTGTCCCACGGTATCCCACGTTGCAGTCCAGCCTAGATCATCCAAAATTCTTTTCGCGGCATTTGGAGATACAAACCGGACTGCTGCGTAGTTCTTAGCTTGGCATCGCTTTCCAAAAATTAATCAGTTGATTAATCCTTGGAAAACGATGCCAATTACCAGGTCTCACCACGAGGAGGTGACTACGCAAGAGACCCGCCCATGGGTTATTTAACATTACACATCCATCTCGACGTTCAACCCATTGGCAGAATGTCGAGTTACGACTCTACTTGACCATGGGCCTGCGTAAAGAAATAGTTGTTTCGTAGCCTAACTGCGAAACACATATCTCCAACGCAGCACTTACATGAATCTTTACAAACGTAGAACAAAACATACATAACGCGACATCTATCTCCCACACAACGATTACATAGATCCGTACAAATATTGTACAATAATTGGCATCCCTATTGGCAGCATTCGGTATCAAAGACACATTTATCTAACTTGGAACGAATGAAGGAAAGTGAAACTAACGAACGAACTAACAAACTTACGCGACGTACCCCCGTGCACCGGATAACCCGAAGGATTAGCGGAAAGCCCAAGTATTGACCATAACTCGATTCCTGTTTCGCCGTTCGAAACTTATACGAGTCGCGGTCGATGGCGCCGACCGATGATGCCAGTGATCCGCTGGTGATCCATCCGTGGATCCAGCACATAGGCCGGCAACTTAACACACTCCAACTGAACATGTGGAACCCGGGGAGGGGCCGCTGAACAGGATTACGAAGGCATAGGCCTCAACTGAACAGTGGGGCCCACCCCCGCGGGCCCGATCAGGATTACGGAGGACGTTAAATTACAGGTCCCTGCCCGAGTACCGAAGTACCAATCGGACAGGAGTGCAGATCCACGACTGAATCCCCAACGGATTCGCAAGCATCAACGGCGCGACAACTCCCACGACCCGGTGCGAACGTCGAGCAGTCCTCGAACAGTCACCAAGACTGAGGTGTGCTTGGGCCGCCTTACGAATCCAAAGAGTTGTCCAGTGCACGTTGACCCGCACGTACCCGGAATACGCACGAGCGAGTACGTCACGCGACAGTTTGAAACAACCGAGCGATCGCGAATCGACAAATCGCGGGTATAATTTTTCGTTCCAAGATGGATAAGTATCGTTGTACAGAATGAGCTCACAATGCACTAAACATAGGTATCTATCTTAAGATTAATTAAGCCTAAAACGCACGCATTTCACGGTGTCCCACGGTGTCCCACGGTGTCCCACGGTGTCCCACGGTGTCCCACGGTGTCCCACGGTGTCCCACGGTGTCCCACGGTGTCCCACGGTGTCCCACGGTGTCCCACGGTGTCCCACGGTGTCCCACGGTGTCCCACGGTGTCCCACGGTGTCCCACGGTGTCCCACGGTGTCCCACGGTGTCCCACGGTGTCCCACGGTGTCCCACGGTGTCCCACGGTGTCCCACGGTGTCCCACGGTGTCCCACGGTGTCCCACGGTGTCCCACGGTGTCCCACGGTGTCCCACGGTGTCCCACGGTGTCCCACGGTGTCCCACGGTGTCCCACGGTGTCCCACCGTGTCCCACCGTGTCCCACCGTGTCCCACCGTGTCCCACCGTGTCCCACGGTGTCCCACCGTGTCCCACCGTGTCCCACCGTGTCCCACCGTGTCCCACCGTGTCCCACCGTGTCCCACCGTGTCCCACCGTGTCCCACCGGAGTGTCCCAGCACTCACCGGAGTCAGTTGTTTCTTATATACCCGGGGCTCGTATCACTAACAGCAATCCAGAAGGTCAACCGTTAACGATGCTTAGTGTTTGCCGATTATCACTTTTCCACCATGAGACAAACAAATTAATTAATTTTTTTATTTTTATTGTAAAGTGACGCGTTCAACAATTTGTTACAATACCGATTTTTATAACTTTTATATTGTTTACAAGTTAAAACTAAATTTACATTTTCGTAATCTTTACATTATCTTGTCTTAAAATTTTGTTATTTTATTGTATCAAAACAACTCCACCACAACTCCGCCATAACTCCACCTCCGGTACAACTCCGACACAACTCCGACACAAGTCCACCACAGCTCCGGTACAATTCCAACACAACTCCACAACTCGCAATGATCCCACAAATCACATTGTTTCCACAACTCATACTGATTATGATTCCACAACTCATGAGCAACGATTGACCCGCAACTACTCGCAGCTTACTTGTAACTGCAACTAGTCGCAACTCAGTTATGAGTCCAACTACTGATTATTCTTCCCACCAAGACACCCATTTTATACCTGTGTTTTCGGTACTCTTACAACGTACACTTGTTTTCACAGCTGTTAATAACCCAAGATGATCACGTACACCTTTTTCAATTTTTCAGATATATGGTCCTTCGGAATTTCCCATTCTTCACAGCCTGTGGCCAATGGATCTTCCACAATAGTACATTATTAATTCTCTTAACTCAATTCTAAGCATATTCTGTTCTTCAACAATTAATTTCATTGGTTTTGTTGTGTTACGTTCCGTGATCCCACCATGAATTACTTTTGTCAAACTAATCAGTTTACTGAAACTAGACGAGTCTAGCTCGCTCCTCCTGCGCTCATTAGCTCGTTCTATGATCTTTTTCTCATTGTGACATGACAACAAGAAACAACAGGAAGAGGATGAGCTGTTACTGTCTAATGAGCCTCGTGCACTCATTTAACTCCCATGAAAGACCGTTTATGTTGTGTTCTGCCCGAGCAACGAGATGAAGTTGCATTTGCGAACAATATCGCGAGTTGAAAGAATAAACTTCGCATCGCACATTTTCATCCTGGCAACTTTTTGGTTTCGAACTAGGAGCTAGTAAAAGAACAAACTTAGCAGTTTCCAAATGACCATATTTTACATGACCAGCATTAGTGCCGCTTATTTTGTAAATAGTAAAAGATTAATCAGTCTCCGTTGGTTTCTATAATTATTACAATTAAAATAGATAATGATATTAACTGTAATATCTTGAATTTATGTTGTTACATTACACTATTATTAATATTCTGAAATCTTAAATCATATTCCTACTTTACACTGGAACTAAAAGAATTTCGATTCTGTTAATGTAAATTAATTAAAAAAGGCGAAACTAAATTTCTAGTTATCACAAAGCTGTTTTTATTATATCATGAATCTGATTTGTTAAAGTGAAGATTCTGCGTTGATTAATAATGACTTAATTATGAATTACCAAAAAAAGAAAAAGAAAATTTGTATACTATTTGTAGCATTGTTTTAACAGTATTGCAATAATTCTATAAAATTAAAAATTACTATATCTTAAAATCAAATCCAATTTGTTTAAAAGAGATGTGAGAACAGACGTGATACATATTATTTTTGTACCACATACGACGTCACCGATGTAATGTAGTTGTGGTTTATATTGAAACCACATAATGTTTTGTACATACAAAATTATAAATAAAATATATTATCAAGTATAAGTACTCTGTCTCAGAAACTCGCTACACACATTCCCGATAATTCAAATAAACAAATTACGGCCAATGAAAATAGTAAAAAATCAACAAAAAGAGCAGAATGATCACCAAAATCTTGTTCTTCTGTATAAATATATCAATTAAATACATCAATCTTCGCAAATAAACTAAAACTAAGGAATGAAACAAATACGACGCGACTTCTAATTAAAACTTGACAGTAATGTTGACCTGACTTGAAACATAAAAACAAGGCTTAAAACTAAGACTTAAAAAATTAATTCTAATATTAATGTTTATAACTTGGACTTAAAGTTAAGACTTGGACTAGGGTTTAAAATTAAAACTTAAAACAAAGATTAAGTCCTTCGCTGTTTCTCGTCCGCCTTTACCGTCCAACAATGAGGCTTAAAATTAACTTAATCGAAGTCTCAGAACTAAAACTTACTTAAACTAAAGTACATTAAATTACAGTCATACTGGCAACCTTTCGTATGAAGGACTTTAACTTGCTGCGAAGTTTAAAAACTGAAACTAGAAACACTGTGAAATCAATTGTTTTATTTAATAGTTTCATATTTAAAAGGATTAAATAAAGGAGCCCTTAACTTTTCGCTTCTGTACAAGCAGCGCTTACAATGGACTTAGCCTAGCAGATATATATATATATATATATATATATATATCTTAGATTTAATTAAAACTAAAACACGCTCATCCCACGATATTCCTGCGATGCCCCACGACGGTAGGCGACGTCTCACAGCGTACGCTAATAATTCACTTAGGTACGTAGGATTATTAAGGTACCTTACTAAGGTATAAGACCTATATTATGATCAATTAAAGGTAAGACGTTGGTTATATCGGCTGAAAATTACGATTAATGGTTAAATCTAAAACTTAAAATTCAGCAAACATTACGCACCATCTATCTCGCATAGACTGATCACATGGATCTTTAAAATCTTGAAAGTAACAAAATATCACATAATATATATCTCTAACGTGACGATTACATGAATCAATAGAATCTTAAAAGTAAACATGCACCACATAAAATTCATTTTGTATAGAACGACTACACAAATCATTTCAAAAAATTATCGATGTCCCAGGATACCCCAGGATGTCCGATGATGTCCCAGGATGTACCACGATGTTCCACGAAGTCCCACGGTGTCCCACGGTGTCCAACTTTGCCCACGATGTCCAACGCCTTCCAACGTTGTCCAACGTCGTCCAAAGTCGTCCAACGGTGTCCCACGGTATCCCACGTTGCAGTCCAGCCTAGATCATCCAAAATTCTTTTCGCGGCATTTGGAGATACAAACCGGACTGCTGCGTAGTTCTTAGCTTGGCATCGCTTTCCAAAAATTAATCAGTTGATTAATCCTTGGAAAACGATGCCAATTACCAGGTCTCACCACGAGGAGGTGACTACGCAAGAGACCCGCCCATGGGTTATTTAACATTACACATCCATCTCGACGTTCAACCCATTGGCAGAATGTCGAGTTACGACTCTACTTGACCATGGGCCTGCGTAAAGAAATAGTTGTTTCGTAGCCTAACTGCGAAACACATATCTCCAACGCAGCACTTACATGAATCTTTACAAACGTAGAACAAAACATACATAACGCGACATCTATCTCCCACACAACGATTACATAGATCCGTACAAATATTGTACAATAATTGGCATCCCTATTGGCAGCATTCGGTATCAAAGACACATTTATCTAACTTGGAACGAATGAAGGAAAGTGAAACTAACGAACGAACTAACAAACTTACGCGACGTACCCCCGTGCACCGGATAACCCGAAGGATTAGCGGAAAGCCCAAGTATTGACCATAACTCGATTCCTGTTTCGCCGTTCGAAACTTATACGAGTCGCGGTCGATGGCGCCGACCGATGATGCCAGTGATCCGCTGGTGATCCATCCGTGGATCCAGCACATAGGCCGGCAACTTAACACACTCCAACTGAACATGTGGAACCCGGGGAGGGGCCGCTGAACAGGATTACGAAGGCATAGGCCTCAACTGAACAGTGGGGCCCACCCCCGCGGGCCCGATCAGGATTACGGAGGACGTTAAATTACAGGTCCCTGCCCGAGTACCGAAGTACCAATCGGACAGGAGTGCAGATCCACGACTGAATCCCCAACGGATTCGCAAGCATCAACGGCGCGACAACTCCCACGACCCGGTGCGAACGTCGAGCAGTCCTCGAACAGTCACCAAGACTGAGGTGTGCTTGGGCCGCCTTACGAATCCAAAGAGTTGTCCAGTGCACGTTGACCCGCACGTACCCGGAATACGCACGAGCGAGTACGTCACGCGACAGTTTGAAACAACCGAGCGATCGCGAACCGACAAATCGCGGGTATAATTTTTCGTTCCAAGATGGATAAGTATCGTTGTACAGAATGAGCTCACAATGCACTAAACATAGGTATCTATCTTAAGATTAATTAAGCCTAAAACGCACGCATTTCACGGTGTCCCACGGTGTCCCACGGTGTCCCACGGTGTCCCACGGTGTCCCACGGTGTCCCACGGTGTCCCACGGTGTCCCACGGTGTCCCACGGTGTCCCACGGTGTCCCACGGTGTCCCACGGTGTCCCACGGTGTCCCACGGTGTCCCACGGTGTCCCACGGTGTCCCACGGTGTCCCACGGTGTCCCACGGTGTCCCACGGTGTCCCACGGTGTCCCACGGTGTCCCACGGTGTCCCACGGTGTCCCACGGTGTCCCACCGTGTCCCACCGTGTCCCACCGTGTCCCACCGTGTCCCACCGTGTCCCACCGTGTCCCACCGTGTCCCACCGTGTCCCACCGTGTCCCACCGTGTCCCACCGTGTCCCACCGTGTCCCACCGTGTCCCACCGTGTCCCACCGTGTCCCACCGTGTCCCACCGTGTCCCACCGTGTCCCACCGGAGTGTCCCAGCACTCACCGGAGTCAGTTGTTTCTTATATACCCGGGGCTCGTATCACTAACAGCAATCCAGAAGGTCAACCGTTAACGATGCTTAGTGTTTGCCGATTATCACTTTTCCACCATGAGACAAACAAATTAATTAATTTTTTTATTTTTATTGTAAAGTGACGCGTTCAACAATTTGTTACAATACCGATTTTTATAACTTTTATATTGTTTACAAGTTAAAACTAAATTTACATTTTCGTAATCTTTACATTATCTTGTCTTAAAATTTTGTTATTTTATTGTATCAAAACAACTCCACCACAACTCCGCCATAACTCCACCTCCGGTACAACTCCGACACAACTCCGACACAAGTCCACCACAGCTCCGGTACAATTCCAACACAACTCCACAACTCGCAATGATCCCACAAATCACATTGTTTCCACAACTCATACTGATTATGATTCCACAACTCATGAGCAACGATTGACCCGCAACTACTCGCAGCTTACTTGTAACTGCAACTAGTCGCAACTCAGTTATGAGTCCAACTACTGATTATTCTTCCCACCAAGACACCCATTTTATACCTGTGTTTTCGGTACTCTTACAACGTACACTTGTTTTCACAGCTGTTAATAACCCAAGATGATCACGTACACCTTTTTCAATTTTTCAGATATATGGTCCTTCGGAATTTCCCATTCTTCACAGCCTGTGGCCAATGGATCTTCCACAATAGTACATTATTAATTCTCTTAACTCAATTCTAAGCATATTCTGTTCTTCAACAATTAATTTCATTGGTTTTGTTGTGTTACGTTCCGTGATCCCACCATGAATTACTTTTGTCAAACTAATCAGTTTACTGAAACTAGACGAGTCTAGCTCGCTCCTCCTGCGCTCATTAGCTCGTTCTATGATCTTTTTCTCATTGTGACATGACAACAAGAAACAACAGGAAGAGGATGAGCTGTTACTGTCTAATGAGCCTCGTGCACTCATTTAACTCCCATGAAAGACCGTTTATGTTGTGTTCTGCCCGAGCAACGAGATGAAGTTGCATTTGCGAACAATATCGCGAGTTGAAAGAATAAACTTCGCATCGCACATTTTCATCCTGGCAACTTTTTGGTTTCGAACTAGGAGCTAGTAAAAGAACAAACTTAGCAGTTTCCAAATGACCATATTTTACATGACCAGCATTAGTGCCGCTTATTTTGTAAATAGTAAAAGATTAATCAGTCTCCGTTGGTTTCTATAATTATTACAATTAAAATAGATAATGATATTAACTGTAATATCTTGAATTTATGTTGTTACATTACACTATTATTAATATTCTGAAATCTTAAATCATATTCCTACTTTACACTGGAACTAAAAGAATTTCGATTCTGTTAATGTAAATTAATTAAAAAAGGCGAAACTAAATTTCTAGTTATCACAAAGCTGTTTTTATTATATCATGAATCTGATTTGTTAAAGTGAAGATTCTGCGTTGATTAATAATGACTTAATTATGAATTACCAAAAAAAGAAAAAGAAAATTTGTATACTATTTGTAGCATTGTTTTAACAGTATTGCAATAATTCTATAAAATTAAAAATTACTATATCTTAAAATCAAATCCAATTTGTTTAAAAGAGATGTGAGAACAGACGTGATACATATTATTTTTGTACCACATACGACGTCACCGATGTAATGTAGTTGTGGTTTATATTGAAACCACATAATGTTTTGTACATACAAAATTATAAATAAAATATATTATCAAGTATAAGTACTCTGTCTCAGAAACTCGCTACACACATTCCCGATAATTCAAATAAACAAATTACGGCCAATGAAAATAGTAAAAAATCAACAAAAAGAGCAGAATGATCACCAAAATCTTGTTCTTCTGTATAAATATATCAATTAAATACATCAATCTTCGCAAATAAACTAAAACTAAGGAATGAAACAAATACGACGCGACTTCTAATTAAAACTTGACAGTAATGTTGACCTGACTTGAAACATAAAAACAAGGCTTAAAACTAAGACTTAAAAAATTAATTCTAATATTAATGTTTATAACTTGGACTTAAAGTTAAGACTTGGACTAGGGTTTAAAATTAAAACTTAAAACAAAGATTAAGTCCTTCGCTGTTTCTCGTCCGCCTTTACCGTCCAACAATGAGGCTTAAAATTAACTTAATCGAAGTCTCAGAACTAAAACTTACTTAAACTAAAGTACATTAAATTACAGTCATACTGGCAACCTTTCGTATGAAGGACTTTAACTTGCTGCGAAGTTTAAAAACTGAAACTAGAAACACTGTGAAATCAATTGTTCTATTTAATAGTTTCATATTTAAAAGGATTAAATAAAGGAGCCCTTAACTTTTCGCTTCTGTACAAGCAGCGCTTACAATGGACTTAGCCTAGCAGATATATATATATATATATATATATATCTTAGATTTAATTAAAACTAAAACACGCTCATCCCACGATATTCCTGCGATGCCCCACGACGGTAGGCGACGTCTCACAGCGTACGCTAATAATTCACTTAGGTACGTAGGATTATTAAGGTACCTTACTAAGGTATAAGACCTATATTATGATCAATTAAAGGTAAGACGTTGGTTATATCGGCTGAAAATTACGATTAATGGTTAAATCTAAAACTTAAAATTCAGCAAACATTACGCACCATCTATCTCGCATAGACTGATCACATGGATCTTTAAAATCTTGAAAGTAACAAAATATCACATAATATATATCTCTAACGTGACGATTACATGAATCAATAGAATCTTAAAAGTAAACATGCACCACATAAAATTCATTTTGTATAGAACGACTACACAAATCATTTCAAAAAATTATCGATGTCCCAGGATACCCCAGGATGTCCGATGATGTCCCAGGATGTACCACGATGTTCCACGAAGTCCCACGGTGTCCCACGGTGTCCAACTTTGCCCACGATGTCCAACGCCTTCCAACGTTGTCCAACGTCGTCCAAAGTCGTCCAACGGTGTCCCACGGTATCCCACGTTGCAGTCCAGCCTAGATCATCCAAAATTCTTTTCGCGGCATTTGGAGATACAAACCGGACTGCTGCGTAGTTCTTAGCTTGGCATCGTTTTCCAAAAATTAATCAGTTGATTAATCTTTGGAAAGCGATGCCAATTACCAGGTCTCACCACGAGGAGGTGACTACGCAAGAGACCCGCCCATGGGTTATTTAACATTACACATCCATCTCGACGTTCAACCCATTGGCAGAATGTCGAGTTACGACTCTACTTGACCATGGGCCTGCGTAAAGAAATAGTTGTTTCGTAGCCTAACTGCGAAACACATATCTCCAACGCAGCACTTACATGAATCTTTACAAACGTAGAACAAAACATACATAACGCGACATCTATCTCCCACACAACGATTACATAGATCCGTACAAATATTGTACAATAATTGGCATCCCTATTGGCAGCATTCGGTATCAAAGACACATTTATCTAACTTGGAACGAATGAAGGAAAGTGAAACTAACGAACGAACTAACAAACTTACGCGACGTACCCCCGTGCACCGGATAACCCGAAGGATTAGCGGAAAGCCCAAGTATTGACCATAACTCGATTCCTGTTTCGCCGTTCGAAACTTATACGAGTCGCGGTCGATGGCGCCGACCGATGATGCCAGTGATCCGCTGGTGATCCATCCGTGGATCCAGCACATAGGCCGGCAACTTAACACACTCCAACTGAACATGTGGAACCCGGGGAGGGGCCGCTGAACAGGATTACGAAGGCATAGGCCTCAACTGAACAGTGGGGCCCACCCCCGCGGGCCCGATCAGGATTACGGAGGACGTTAAATTACAGGTCCCTGCCCGAGTACCGAAGTACCAATCGGACAGGAGTGCAGATCCACGACTGAATCCCCAACGGATTCGCAAGCATCAACGGCGCGACAACTCCCACGACCCGGTGCGAACGTCGAGCAGTCCTCGAACAGTCACCAAGACTGAGGTGTGCTTGGGCCGCCTTACGAATCCAAAGAGTTGTCCAGTGCACGTTGACCCGCACGTACCCGGAATACGCACGAGCGAGTACGTCACGCGACAGTTTGAAACAACCGAGCGATCGCGAACCGACAAATCGCGGGTATAATTTTTCGTTCCAAGATGGATAAGTATCGTTGTACAGAATGAGCTCACAATGCACTAAACATAGGTATCTATCTTAAGATTAATTAAGCCTAAAACGCACGCATTTCACGGTGTCCCACGGTGTCCCACGGTGTCCCACGGTGTCCCACGGTGTCCCACGGTGTCCCACGGTGTCCCACGGTGTCCCACGGTGTCCCACGGTGTCCCACGGTGTCCCACGGTGTCCCACGGTGTCCCACGGTGTCCCACGGTGTCCCACGGTGTCCCACGGTGTCCCACGGTGTCCCACGGTGTCCCACGGTGTCCCACCGTGTCCCACGGTGTCCCACGGTGTCCCACGGTGTCCCACGGTGTCCCACGGTGTCCCACGGTGTCCCACGGTGTCCCACCGTGTCCCACGGTGTCCCACCGTGTCCCACCGTGTCCCACCGTGTCCCACCGTGTCCCACCGTGTCCCACCGTGTCCCACCGTGTCCCACCGTGTCCCACCGTGTCCCACCGTGTCCCACCGTGTCCCACCGTGTCCCACCGGAGTGTCCCAGCACTCACCGGAGTCAGTTGTTTCTTATATACCCGGGGCTCGTATCACTAACAGCAATCCAGAAGGTCAACCGTTAACGATGCTTAGTGTTTGCCGATTATCACTTTTCCACCATGAGACAAACAAATTAATTAATTTTTTTATTTTTATTGTAAAGTGACGCGTTCAACAATTTGTTACAATACCGATTTTTATAACTTTTATATTGTTTACAAGTTAAAACTAAATTTACATTTTCGTAATCTTTACATTATCTTGTCTTAAAATTTTGTTATTTTATTGTATCAAAACAACTCCACCACAACTCCGCCATAACTCCACCTCCGGTACAACTCCGACACAACTCCGACACAAGTCCACCACAGCTCCGGTACAATTCCAACACAACTCCACAACTCGCAATGATCCCACAAATCACATTGTTTCCACAACTCATACTGATTATGATTCCACAACTCATGAGCAACGATTGACCCGCAACTACTCGCAGCTTACTTGTAACTGCAACTAGTCGCAACTCAGTTATGAGTCCAACTACTGATTATTCTTCCCACCAAGACACCCATTTTATACCTGTGTTTTCGGTACTCTTACAACGTACACTTGTTTTCACAGCTGTTAATAACCCAAGATGATCACGTACACCTTTTTCAATTTTTCAGATATATGGTCCTTCGGAATTTCCCATTCTTCACAGCCTGTGGCCAATGGATCTTCCACAATAGTACATTATTAATTCTCTTAACTCAATTCTAAGCATATTCTGTTCTTCAACAATTAATTTCATTGGTTTTGTTGTGTTACGTTCCGTGATCCCACCATGAATTACTTTTGTCAAACTAATCAGTTTACTGAAACTAGACGAGTCTAGCTCGCTCCTCCTGCGCTCATTAGCTCGTTCTATGATCTTTTTCTCATTGTGACATGACAACAAGAAACAACAGGAAGAGGATGAGCTGTTACTGTCTAATGAGCCTCGTGCACTCATTTAACTCCCATGAAAGACCGTTTATGTTGTGTTCTGCCCGAGCAACGAGATGAAGTTGCATTTGCGAACAATATCGCGAGTTGAAAGAATAAACTTCGCATCGCACATTTTCATCCTGGCAACTTTTTGGTTTCGAACTAGGAGCTAGTAAAAGAACAAACTTAGCAGTTTCCAAATGACCATATTTTACATGACCAGCATTAGTGCCGCTTATTTTGTAAATAGTAAAAGATTAATCAGTCTCCGTTGGTTTCTATAATTATTACAATTAAAATAGATAATGATATTAACTGTAATATCTTGAATTTATGTTGTTACATTACACTATTATTAATATTCTGAAATCTTAAATCATATTCCTACTTTACACTGGAACTAAAAGAATTTCGATTCTGTTAATGTAAATTAATTAAAAAAGGCGAAACTAAATTTCTAGTTATCACAAAGCTGTTTTTATTATATCATGAATCTGATTTGTTAAAGTGAAGATTCTGCGTTGATTAATAATGACTTAATTATGAATTACCAAAAAAAGAAAAAGAAAATTTGTATACTATTTGTAGCATTGTTTTAACAGTATTGCAATAATTCTATAAAATTAAAAATTACTATATCTTAAAATCAAATCCAATTTGTTTAAAAGAGATGTGAGAACAGACGTGATACATATTATTTTTGTACCACATACGACGTCACCGATGTAATGTAGTTGTGGTTTATATTGAAACCACATAATGTTTTGTACATACAAAATTATAAATAAAATATATTATCAAGTATAAGTACTCTGTCTCAGAAACTCGCTACACACATTCCCGATAATTCAAATAAACAAATTACGGCCAATGAAAATAGTAAAAAATCAACAAAAAGAGCAGAATGATCACCAAAATCTTGTTCTTCTGTATAAATATATCAATTAAATACATCAATCTTCGCAAATAAACTAAAACTAAGGAATGAAACAAATACGACGCGACTTCTAATTAAAACTTGACAGTAATGTTGACCTGACTTGAAACATAAAAACAAGGCTTAAAACTAAGACTTAAAAAATTAATTCTAATATTAATGTTTATAACTTGGACTTAAAGTTAAGACTTGGACTAGGGTTTAAAATTAAAACTTAAAACAAAGATTAAGTCCTTCGCTGTTTCTCGTCCGCCTTTACCGTCCAACAATGAGGCTTAAAATTAACTTAATCGAAGTCTCAGAACTAAAACTTACTTAAACTAAAGTACATTAAATTACAGTCATACTGGCAACCTTTCGTATGAAGGACTTTAACTTGCTGCGAAGTTTAAAAACTGAAACTAGAAACACTGTGAAATCAATTGTTCTATTTAATAGTTTCATATTTAAAAGGATTAAATAAAGGAGCCCTTAACTTTTCGCTTCTGTACAAGCAGCGCTTACAATGGACTTAGCCTAGCAGATATATATATATATATATATGTCGGGTTGGCGTTACGATTAGAGTTAGGGTTAAGGGCGTAAACGAATTCCTATTGACACTAGACGTGATCACTATGCAATAGAGGAGATATTTACTAGTGCAAACATGACCATGTTGGAATTGGACAAGTAATCGCGATAAATTGATACTCGAGAAGCTAATGACAATGATCCTAGGCTCAATAACGAATCCACGGTCAACGGGATGACGAACTCTACGCTTCTTTAGCGTCTAAGTTGTACTCAATGTTAATGCGTGGGGCAATCACTACGTATCCGAGAGTTACTTGAATCGTCGTCGAGATCGTACCGGAGAGTGACTCTCCGTCTCGACGATGCCGTCGAGGAAAACTATAATGGGTGGGTCTAAGGACATGAGATCCTCGGATTCGTCAAAGAAAGCTTTCGTTCCAAAGGTGAGGGAAATTAGCGCTATTGCTAATTGGTCGATCTCCATATCGGCGTTTTGAAAGAGATGCTGGCCGCCCTTGAGGGGAGGTTGTTGACGGGGGGCAACGCTCGTGGAGGATAGGTTTCTCCTATCTTCCCGTAGTTGCAACAAAGTCTATTTGACGGACTTCGCTTGACTAAATCTTAAGATCTATAGCGGGTCCTCACGTTAGCTAAACATACGCCACAAAGGCATGCCGACACCCGGCGATCATCTTACTCGGAGGACGAAATCTGCGTGTGGCGGGCCGCGGGATAGAAACTATTGAAGTATTTACTGCCACGTGTCGCTACGACTATTTCTTTTAAGGAGAGGAATAGAGTTACTCTGTGCCTTTGTTAGATAAAACGTTCATCCCTTTGACCGCGGCTACGTTCGGCGACTGATTGTCGCCTCGAGCCCAAGCTCATGATCATAAATCTCGAACAATCGGAGCGGCATTTGTTTAATCTAAGTTACAGAGTTGCGGTGTTCCCGCGAATCCAAGGAGGAGCTCCGGCGTTCTTTCATCTCCGACACGGCCATTCTGACTATCACACGTCCTCGGGTGTAGCTACAATATTGAGTTTTCTTAACGTTAGTCTCGGTACAATTAACATTGTTTAAAATTTAACTTAATGTCTAAATAAGCTGAGGGTCCAGTGTAACAACAAAGTTTTGTTCGGGGGTTTGACAACAAAAGGAATAGAAGAGAACATGAATTAGTAACGTTGTAATTAGTATCGGAAGTGCTAGTTGCATCCTGTGGGTTATCAGTCGGGTCATAACGGCAAAATGGACCAGTCTCGATTTCGTACCCCAATGGATCTCGTTTTTCTAGATCGCACGACCGCACCAAACTTCGTAACACTGTAGCTCATGGTGCGCGTGAACACATCACTTGCCCCTTAGTCGAGCTTCATAACACTATAGCTCATGGTGCGCGTGAACACATCACTTGCCCCTTTACCGAGCTTCACAACTCTATAGCTCATGGTGCGCGTGAACACATCACTTGCCCCTTTACCGAGCTTCATAACGTACTCCGTAAGGTGCTACGGTCTTTGTGCTAAGGATCTTCCGAGATCGAGGCACTCATGTCGTCGTGGTCACTGTTATTGCCGTCACTACCGACGTCCAACTCAGCGGGAACGCGACTGTCCGGCATTTTTCTTAATCTGTCGTGACTGTCTTTATACGATCGTTTGCCGTCTAGCGTTTTTAGAATATATCTATCTCCTTCCAAAATCTCGGTTATTACAAATGGACCCTTGAATTTCGGCTCTAGCTTGGTTTGGTTTCTTTCCTCGTTCTTGCGTAGTACGAAGTCGCCGAGGTTAAACCTAACCACTTTAGCTTTGTTCCTATCAAATCTTTCTTTGTCGTATTGGGCGTTACTTTCTATGTTCTGTACGGCCTGCTGCCTTACATCGGAGATATCGACTTCTTTTTCTTCGATATTGTCGGGTAGCAATAGGTCATACGGTCTCGCCGATCTACCGATTAGTAGTTGTAAAGGACTCGAATTGGTCACGCGGTTGACGGTGCAGTTCAACGCTAGCTGCATTTCCCCAATCGCGTCTTGCCACGGCCGCCCGGTCGTTTCTACTGTCGTGAACGTATTTTCAATGTACGCATAACACGCTCTACCTGTCTATTGGCTCTATCATCGGTCGCTATCGAGTGAACTTTAATTCGTTTGCTTTCACAGAATTCTCGAAATTCATTACCCTTAGGACATCTTTCCTGATCTGCTACTATCCGGCAGGGACTTCCGAATAAAATATAGCGGGTTTAAGCGCTTTAATGGTGTTACGGAAATCTATCTTACGAGTACGATGCAGGTATACGAATTTAGTGAACACATCGATCAAACAATGACGTACTCCTTTGAATCGCTTTTACCACTCAACTTGCCTGTTATGTCCATGTGGACCGTATGCCAGGGTATGCTGGTCTTAGGTATAGGATGTAGTTCGGCTTGTATCTTACCTGAACTAGCTTTCGAAACTTGACAAGCATGACAGTTCTCAATGAATCGGCGAACGTACTTCGCCATCCCTTCGAACCAGTAATACTCGTACAGTCTCTCGAGCGTTTTCTCCCAACCCAAGTGCATAATTGACTGGTGCACATGGTTAATAACAGACTATCTAAAACCTCTTAGGACTATAGGTAAACAGAGAGTCCTGCCTTTTCTTTGTATCCTACGGTAAAGAGTATCGGACCGTAATTCGTATGTATTCGCGATGTCTTCCGCGAGCTCATCGTTTTGCAATTTCTTGACGATTCCCAAGGTTTGAGAATCACGACGTTGTTCGACTAGTAGCCAGTATTCCGATATTTCGGCCAGATTGATTTCTTTCTCCGCAATTTTATCAATTTTACGGTGGTCTAAATCTACGGGGTTTCGCGAGAAGAAATCTACGTGGGCTGTCCGTTTACTTTCCAGATACATAATGTCAAAAAACAAAAGTCTGCAAGTAGGCCCATCACCGATGGTCCCTGTCATTTAAATGTACTTTATTACTCGACGCTTTCGACGAGTCGCAATCCGTGACGACAAGAAATTCCCATCCATGTAGATAGTGACGGAAACGCTCGACTGCGTTTACGACTGCTAACGTCTCTAGTTCGTAGGAATTATACCTAGATTCTGTGAGGGTAGTTCTTTTGCTGTAATACTCTATTGCTTTGCCTTTACCTTCGACTTGATGCGTCAAAATCGCCCCGTAACTCTCCGAGCTAGCGTCAGTATGTAGTTCTATCGGGTAATTGGGGTCGAATATCATTAACACCGGCGCGTCGGTCAGGGCGGAAACTGCCTGTTGTCTTATTTTCTCGTGCCTATCTGTCCAAGTTATATTTCTGTTATTTGAGATGAGCGCATACAGGGGTTTCATCACCTGTGAGAATTTAGGGATGAACTTTCGGAAGTACGAAGCTAACCCTATGAACTGCCTGGACTGTGTGACGGCTGTTGGCACAGGTAAAGAGCTTAAGGTGTGTATTTTACCCGGGTTCGGACGAACTTCTTCGTTATGAATTACATATCTCAAATAGAGCACCGATGTCTTTAGAAAAGGAACAGTTCGCAATGTTAACAGAGAATCCTGCTTTTACGAGGGTATCTAATACGGTGTTCAATCTTCCTAAAGCTTGATCTATCGAGTCGGCAATAATTAGAACGTTATCGAAATAAATAACAACGTACGAATGAGCGAGGTTGCCTAGGGCCTTGCGAATGGCCCTCCGAAAGACGGACGGCGCAATTTTTTCAGTTCAACGGCATCGTTATCTACTCATATTGTCTGTCGGGAGTAACGAACGCTGTATACTCCGCTGAATTAGGATAAGTAGGAATTTGGTGAAACCCGCTGGCCATATCCAGGCTAATAAAATATCTCGCCTCTTGCAATCTCGCGACTTGATCCGCAATAAGGAGTAAAGGGTACCGATCCGCGACGGTACTTTGATTTAGTTCTCGGGGATCCACTCGTAATATATCTGAGCCGCTTTTCTCTTCACGAGTTACGTAGGGCTCGCGAATGGCGAATTACTAGGCCTTATGTTCTTTGCTTTAATTAAAACGCTTATTTTCTCACGTACCGCTCTTCGGTCCTCCTCACTAAATCTATAAGGACTTCCTCATACGGTGATGTTAGGATCAATTAATCGTATTTCTAACCAGCCTGTATTTACGCGAATACGTAGGGAATCCGTAACGAATGAATCTTTGAATTTGTCGAGAAGAGAAATTGATCGACTTTTATTATTACCATGTACATCAGTTTCAGCTTCATTAACGACAATCTCGTTTGCAGTGGTTTCATTACAGACATTAATTATTTTTGTTTTACACATAGCGAGGCTATTTTGTGTAATGTTACGTCAAAACCCAGACTTAGAGTTCCGCAACTAATCGCGATATCATATTTTAGATAACTATCAGCAAGGACATGAGAAATTATCTTCGATGTAAAAATCATTAATACACACGATGAACAAATGGGAGGCGTATGTTTAATACAAGTATTTCCTGCCCCTCGCATTACTAATATGTCAGTCATTCTTTTGCCAGAAATCTCGAGGCCACGGACTCTTTAATTAGTGAACGCTCGGCTCCCGAATCGGAGTAAAATGGAAACGACTCACCCAGATGACTTGATCTACCCGATGATGCTTCCAGTACGTAGAAGTCGACTCGCCACTCGTTATTGAAATTATGGTTTTCTTTCATAATCAGGTTGACAGTTGCGCCCCGTGCAGCGGGGTCGGAACGTGCGATTTTAAGGGTTAAAACGTGGTAGCGAAAACTTGTTAGGTTTCACACTCGATTTTGCACTAGCGACTGGGTTACTCGCGCACGATGGTCGTAAGTTCTAACACTGTTATAATCGGCACTGATCCCACTTCTGATGTCGGGTTGGCGTTACGATTAGAGTTAGGGTTAAGGGCGTAAACGAATTCCTATTGACACTAGACGTGATCACTATGCAATAGAGGAGATATTTACTAGTGCAAACATGACCATGTTGGAATTGGACAAGTAATCGCGATAAATTGATACTCGAGAAGCTAATGACAATGATCCTAGGCTCAATAACGAATCCACGGTCAACGGGATGACGAACTCTACGCTTCTTTAGCGTCTAAGTTGTACTCAATGTTAATGCGTGGGGCAATCACTACGTATCCGAGAGTTACTTGAATCGTCGTCGAGATCGTACCGGAGAGTGACTCTCCGTCTCGACGATGCCGTCGAGGAAAACTATAATGGGTGGGTCTAAGGACATGAGATCCTCGGATTCGTCAAAGAAAGCTTTCGTTCCAAAGGTGAGGGAAATTAGCGCTATTGCTAATTGGTCGATCTCCATATCGGCGTTTTGAAAGAGATGCTGGCCGCCCTTGAGGGGAGGTTGTTGACGGGGGGCAACGCTCGTGGAGGATAGGTTTCTCCTATCTTCCCGTAGTTGCAACAAAGTCTATTTGACGGACTTCGCTTGACTAAATCTTAAGATCTATAGCGGGTCCTCACGTTAGCTAAACATACGCCACAAAGGCATGCCGACACCCGGCGATCATCTTACTCGGAGGACGAAATCTGCGTGTGGCGGGCCGCGGGATAGAAACTATTGAAGTATTTACTGCCACGTGTCGCTACGACTATTTCTTTTAAGGAGAGGAATAGAGTTACTCTGTGCCTTTGTTAGATAAAACGTTCATCCCTTTGACCGCGGCTACGTTCGGCGACTGATTGTCGCCTCGAGCCCAAGCTCATGATCATAAATCTCGAACAATCGGAGCGGCATTTGTTTAATCTAAGTTACAGAGTTGCGGTGTTCCCGCGAATCCAAGGAGGAGCTCCGGCGTTCTTTCATCTCCGACATATATATATATCTTAGATTTAATTAAAACTAAAACACGCTCATCCCACGATATTCCTGCGATGCCCCACGACGGTAGGCGACGTCTCACAGCGTACGCTAATAATTCACTTAGGTACGTAGGATTATTAAGGTACCTTACTAAGGTATAAGACCTATATTATGATCAATTAAAGGTAAGACGTTGGTTATATCGGCTGAAAATTACGATTAATGGTTAAATCTAAAACTTAAAATTCAGCAAACATTACGCACCATCTATCTCGCATAGACTGATCACATGGATCTTTAAAATCTTGAAAGTAACAAAATATCACATAATATATATCTCTAACGTGACGATTACATGAATCAATAGAATCTTAAAAGTAAACATGCACCACATAAAATTCATTTTGTATAGAACGACTACACAAATCATTTCAAAAAATTATCGATGTCCCAGGATACCCCAGGATGTCCGATGATGTCCCAGGATGTACCACGATGTTCCACGAAGTCCCACGGTGTCCCACGGTGTCCAACTTTGCCCACGATGTCCAACGCCTTCCAACGTTGTCCAACGTCGTCCAAAGTCGTCCAACGGTGTCCCACGGTATCCCACGTTGCAGTCCAGCCTAGATCATCCAAAATTCTTTTCGCGGCATTTGGAGATACAAACCGGACTGCTGCGTAGTTCTTAGCTTGGCATCGCTTTCCAAAAATTAATCAGTTGATTAATCCTTGGAAAACGATGCCAATTACCAGGTCTCACCACGAGGAGGTGACTACGCAAGAGACCCGCCCATGGGTTATTTAACATTACACATCCATCTCGACGTTCAACCCATTGGCAGAATGTCGAGTTACGACTCTACTTGACCATGGGCCTGCGTAAAGAAATAGTTGTTTCGTAGCCTAACTGCGAAACACATATCTCCAACGCAGCACTTACATGAATCTTTACAAACGTAGAACAAAACATACATAACGCGACATCTATCTCCCACACAACGATTACATAGATCCGTACAAATATTGTACAATAATTGGCATCCCTATTGGCAGCATTCGGTATCAAAGACACATTTATCTAACTTGGAACGAATGAAGGAAAGTGAAACTAACGAACGAACTAACAAACTTACGCGACGTACCCCCGTGCACCGGATAACCCGAAGGATTAGCGGAAAGCCCAAGTATTGACCATAACTCGATTCCTGTTTCGCCGTTCGAAACTTATACGAGTCGCGGTCGATGGCGCCGACCGATGATGCCAGTGATCCGCTGGTGATCCATCCGTGGATCCAGCACATAGGCCGGCAACTTAACACACTCCAACTGAACATGTGGAACCCGGGGAGGGGCCGCTGAACAGGATTACGAAGGCATAGGCCTCAACTGAACAGTGGGGCCCACCCCCGCGGGCCCGATCAGGATTACGGAGGACGTTAAATTACAGGTCCCTGCCCGAGTACCGAAGTACCAATCGGACAGGAGTGCAGATCCACGACTGAATCCCCAACGGATTCGCAAGCATCAACGGCGCGACAACTCCCACGACCCGGTGCGAACGTCGAGCAGTCCTCGAACAGTCACCAAGACTGAGGTGTGCTTGGGCCGCCTTACGAATCCAAAGAGTTGTCCAGTGCACGTTGACCCGCACGTACCCGGAATACGCACGAGCGAGTACGTCACGCGACAGTTTGAAACAACCGAGCGATCGCGAACCGACAAATCGCGGGTATAATTTTTCGTTCCAAGATGGATAAGTATCGTTGTACAGAATGAGCTCACAATGCACTAAACATAGGTATCTATCTTAAGATTAATTAAGCCTAAAACGCACGCATTTCACGGTGTCCCACGGTGTCCCACGGTGTCCCACGGTGTCCCACGGTGTCCCACGGTGTCCCACGGTGTCCCACGGTGTCCCACGGTGTCCCACGGTGTCCCACGGTGTCCCACGGTGTCCCACGGTGTCCCACGGTGTCCCACGGTGTCCCACGGTGTCCCACGGTGTCCCACGGTGTCCCACGGTGTCCCACGGTGTCCCACGGTGTCCCACGGTGTCCCACGGTGTCCCACCGTGTCCCACGGTGTCCCACCGTGTCCCACGGTGTCCCACCGTGTCCCACCGTGTCCCACCGTGTCCCACCGTGTCCCACCGTGTCCCACCGTGTCCCACCGTGTCCCACCGTGTCCCACCGTGTCCCACCGGAGTGTCCCAGCACTCACCGGAGTCAGTTGTTTCTTATATACCCGGGGCTCGTATCACTAACAGCAATCCAGAAGGTCAACCGTTAACGATGCTTAGTGTTTGCCGATTATCACTTTTCCACCATGAGACAAACAAATTAATTAATTTTTTTATTTTTATTGTAAAGTGACGCGTTCAACAATTTGTTACAATACCGATTTTTATAACTTTTATATTGTTTACAAGTTAAAACTAAATTTACATTTTCGTAATCTTTACATTATCTTGTCTTAAAATTTTGTTATTTTATTGTATCAAAACAACTCCACCACAACTCCGCCATAACTCCACCTCCGGTACAACTCCGACACAACTCCGACACAAGTCCACCACAGCTCCGGTACAATTCCAACACAACTCCACAACTCGCAATGATCCCACAAATCACATTGTTTCCACAACTCATACTGATTATGATTCCACAACTCATGAGCAACGATTGACCCGCAACTACTCGCAGCTTACTTGTAACTGCAACTAGTCGCAACTCAGTTATGAGTCCAACTACTGATTATTCTTCCCACCAAGACACCCATTTTATACCTGTGTTTTCGGTACTCTTACAACGTACACTTGTTTTCACAGCTGTTAATAACCCAAGATGATCACGTACACCTTTTTCAATTTTTCAGATATATGGTCCTTCGGAATTTCCCATTCTTCACAGCCTGTGGCCAATGGATCTTCCACAATAGTACATTATTAATTCTCTTAACTCAATTCTAAGCATATTCTGTTCTTCAACAATTAATTTCATTGGTTTTGTTGTGTTACGTTCCGTGATCCCACCATGAATTATAATCCATTCCTCGATCAAAATGGCCATCAGCTATATGAACCTACTTATTCAGACCCGCAATAATTCTAAGGACTGTTATAAAATTTACCATCTTTTACGGTCAAGGCGCTTAATTACTATAAGCATATTTCAAGTCGAAACGTTTCTTCGGGTTATCGTTCATTCTGATAAATCATGGGTAAAGCGGGTTTTTTCCATGTACAATGTTGGACGGCCACTTGCACCCACGAGCGACCGTTGATGGGTGGCTGCCAGCACACATCACTATTTCCTTCTAAATCTAGGGCCACTGTCACAGAAGACATTTCACTTGCTATTAACCCGTTGCTGAAAACACTTCTACACGCACCACTCGCATTCTTCAAAGTTGTTGGAAATAATGTGTATAATTAAACTGCTAACTCAGTGTTTCAATCATTCAACCACCCCCATTATCTTAACCAAAGTAGGGGATCGGCTGATTCGTGACGTCGATTATCGTATCAAAACGAGAAATTACGCCTCTCGTTGACGCGCTATACTGTGAACGCGTTTCCCTGCGAAACTGTCGAACACGTTGAATTATTAATTTAATTGCTTGTGTTATTTAATTTAATGACGTCTGTAATTTATATTAAAAGTACGGTACAATTTCCTTTACTCGAATCTGTTCTTACTATTTCTCCTTCATATAATAGATATCACGATCAGATAAATCAATTCAATTATGTTTATTTAATCGGGGATTAACGAAACTTCTGTTCGAATGAGCGGAGCACCTTCAAATTTATGATTCAAACGAATTTATAATTACAATCGTCGCAACGACGCGACGTTCTAAATTGTACACAACGTGAAAAGCACTATGATTTTTTCGAGATCGTTATTTGAGAACATTAGACACAGAACCCTATTTAAATGTCACATGGTGCCATCCGTGTCAGTAATTTGAGTCAAATATTTCTTGTCGAAAAATTCAATAAAATATCACTTCCAATAAACAGTTGAAATCTTACTCAATTGTATCTCAATTCAATATTGTCACAATACTGACAGTATCTATCATTTCAATTTCATAAAAAATAAGTTGAAAGTTATATTAATATTAAAGAAAATATAAGTGGAAACTCCAGATGAATTCGAACGCTTTTTTGAGACATGGGTACTTACCGATACGTAAGGTACAATGACATTTACATAATACATATTTTCCATTTTGTTCTCCAAATTAGCATTGAAAGGGTACCATTTAATGTATCACTGTCATATGACGTTTTTGCACTGTAAAATATTTTAGTTTCTGAGTATCATTTGGTTTGTCCACGATACGTAGAATTGAATTTAAACAACCGTTACATTACTCATAAAACATTCTCTCATTATCGGATGATGAATTTTTGTACATTTAAATATGTAAGTACATATGCAAAAATGCACAGAATATAGATATGTACATGTACAAAATATTCAAATTAAAGTATTCATCATAATATTTAAAGACCGAAACAAATCTCGGTTTTCGTTAACTATGATCATAAATGTATAAATTTGCATAAGTATTCATAATCTTCCAACTGGCATATTTTATTATATCGAACTCATAGTTTGCCAGTTCTATTCTATGCTTCTAATTTATATTCTATTTTATAGTTCTAATCTAACTTTCTCATTTATAGGACGATTGTTCATACGTTTGGAACATTCCCACTGAAGATCGTTGTAGATGGGTGAAAGAAACCAAAGATTGTTTCACGGATTCCGTAATTCAATATACGGAAATCCTTTTTTGTTCCTTTGGTTCGGAGAACACGTTTTTATTCGCTATAGGACTGGTGATAATGGTCATATGGCTTTTATATCTGTTTTTAATTTTAGGAACTACTGCGGACAATTTGTGAGTAGCTATTTCTAAGATTAAAGACTTTATATCTTTCTGGCTAATGATTAAAATACTTTATATTTAACCTTGCGTGGGCAACTGGATATCCGAATAGCCATTTATAAATTCTTTAATAATCTTTTAAAAAGATTCCGTCCTTTCTTACACGAAAAATAGGTATCTTTATATAATTTTATCTTCTATAATATTATATAAGTCCCCCTATTCAAACCGTTTAAAATGATATATTTAATAGGTTACAAGAAATAGTTAGAATATTCGGGAATGTATGAAAGTAATATTATCGCTACGTATCTTATCTATAGGAGTAGGATGCGTGATAACGATTTTGATTGTCTATACAAGAGTTGAAAATTTGTTTCTTAAAATTTCATTCATCTCAATTCTTTTATCGAAATTAAGGAGAATCGCCTTTGCTAAATATTTCCAAATGTTTGTAGTACCTTAAACATTTTGTTTCTCGTATAAAGAACAGAAAAGTACTAGTTTTATAAAGTTACGATATTAGATTATTATTCACTGCTCTGTTTACGATTTTTCATTCTTTGTATTATCTCATTTTATTCATAAGATGAAACAAAGAGACTAGGAATAATTTATGATGATATTCATAATTGTTTCTGAAATTAAATTGGACAAAGAATATGGTATCTTTATATTGAATTTCATAACGACATCTTTTAATTTTGATTTGGTCTGATTCGAGATTTCGAATTATTCTTCATCTGCGTTATGAATTCTTAGCTAATTAAGTAAAACTAATTTAATTATTTAAGTATTAATGTAACACAATCGTAGATATGCACTTCAATTAATTATTCAATTATCATCCTCAATATAAATTATTTTGTAGAATCCGATTAAGATTTACAAAATAGATTTCATTTTGCAGATATTTTGTTTCATTTATTATAATCTCATATATTATAATCTCAGAGACATATATCTTATTTTGCTAATTATTATTTTTCTCATATATATGTGTTTCTCCTCTTTAACGAAATGCAAATATACATTCACATCTCCATTTTCAAAATTCACTTTTCTTTTTCTTTAGTTTTTAAATTCTCGTCGTAGGAAGCGTAATTACTTTTTTTTTTGTCAAGGTACTAAGGCATCTAGCAACGTTGCTTATTTCGATATTTTATACGTCATAGACGTTGTACGTAAGTTTGATCAAAAGCGAGGAAAATCGCAGAATGATAGTTAATAAAATAGTTATGAGGGAAATAAAATTTCTATGATTTTCCATAAAAGTGCCGATATCGATGGTTAGGTGACGCATAAAGTCTTTCACGGCACATTGTGTTCAGTAAAGGGTGAATTATAGCTCATCGTGTGCGTGCGAATCGACATATTCTCATGCGGAAAGCGATTCAATTTTAATCCAAATGGTCGGCGAAAGCTTTATGCTCCGTCATTAAAAAGAAACCATCTGCTCCTGCAACACGGTTGCCGGCCTCTTTCATCCCTAATAAAATTCTAACACGTATGTATCACGTACATAACTTAAATGCGACTTAAGCAGTTACAATCTATTGCCTATTGTGACTGCTCTCAATAGATATAGCTATGATCATCCAGAACATTCGATGCAATGGGTCAAAAGCAATAGTCCGTCCCACATGGAAAGGATCAAATAGTCGAGTGATATGATTTCACAATAGGATTCAACAGAAGTATACTCTGTTACTAATATACATATACAGTGGTTCATGAAAATATTCGTACACTTGCTACATTACATGAATACATTATGTGCATTGTACGACTTTGTTTGAAATACTGTTAGCATCGTAATGACTTACGACTATCGTGATTATAATAGTAAAATTTGAAATCAATTCGAAATACAATATGATACAATAATTAGTGCTAAAGATTGTCTCACTAGATAGGTATTCTAACTTATTAATACAGCGAATTGTTTACTGTTCAAATATTCTTGTGATCTTTGCGAAAAGTATACTTCCAATTAACATCTTGTATCTTATACTATTTCAGATCCGATTCAAATTTTACCAACATAATCACGATAGTCGTGTCTCAATGCTAACGAGATTTCAAAAATGTTTTAACTAAGCATATAAAAAGTATCTAAGGGTATTCGAGTACTTTCCATTTATCTTTTATTACTTTCGACTATTCTACATAGAAAATAGCAATTTTTTAGTAAATTTTCGAAAGTTAGATGCTCCACGTTTATTGTTACATCCCAAGACTCTACCATATACTATAATCCATTCCTCGATCAAGATGGCCATCAACTATATAAACCTACTTATTCAGACCCACAATAATCCTAAGGACTGTTATAAAATTTACCATCTTTTACGGTCAAGGCGCTTAATTACTACAAGCATATTTCAAGTCGAAACGTTTCTTCGGGTTATCGTTCATTCTGATAAATAATGGGAAAAGTGGGTTTTTTCCATGTACAATGTTGGACGGCCACTTGCACCCACGAGCGACCGTTGGTGGGTGGCTGCCAGCACACATCACTAGTTCCTTCTAAATCTAGGGCCACTGTCACAGAAGACAATTCACTTGCTATTAACTCTTTGCTGAAAACACTTTTACACGTATCACTCGCATTCTTCCAAAGTTGTTGGAAATAAAGTGTATATTTAAACTGTTAACTCAATGTTATGATCATTCGAGCAATTCTGTTTTGTCTTTTATTTCTATTATCTTAAACAAAATAGGGGATCGGTTGATTCGTAGTGTCGATTATTATATCGTAACGAGAATTTATGATCCTCGTTGACGCGTTATACTATAAACACGTCTCCCTGCGAAACGGTCCAACATTTATTTCAACGTAAAAATATCAATACTGATTTGTGTCAAAAATCTAAGATTCGAGGCTTAACTATTTACTTTATTTGATTATATTGTATTAACACGTATGGAAGACAGATGATACATAAGTAAAGCTGAAGAATATGACTCAATAT
Source organism: Bombus terrestris (assembly GCF_910591885.1). Classification (NCBI taxonomy): domain Eukaryota; kingdom Metazoa; phylum Arthropoda; class Insecta; order Hymenoptera; family Apidae; genus Bombus; species Bombus terrestris. The sequence continues at coordinate 11,171,357 of NC_063272.1, read as the reverse complement.
AGATACTTTTGACATAAAATACGTTTGCGTGTCGTATTGGTATTAAATGGCTAGAGTTTGTCCTTTTATCTTTGAAAAACATTTAATAGAATTAATTTTTAATTATGATAAAATGACATGACAAGATCGTTATTGAAGGATAATCTTTCCTGTGAAATTTATTAAAACAATTAAATCCAATATCTCTTTCTACGTGAAGGACCTTTCTGCCGGACGTGACAAAGGAAAGGAATTAATTACGAATTTGCTCGCCAACTTTTTTGTCGTATAACACGTCCTCCATTGCTTTCTTCTCTTCTTTGCTCCTCCTTCAACGCTTACAGCTAAACGCGTATCGGATGAAACCTAATTCATTTAACGTGCCGTACGGAGTGTACTTAGAAATGCGGTTATATCGAAATTCGATTCACGATAAAGAAAAACGCACATATCTATGTACATGGGAATAAAATAGGCAGAAATGAGATAACGTGAGTAATTTGTTGCTCCACGTTCCCAAATTAAATATCGAACCAAAGCAATTGCGATCGTCGTAAATTAATCATTACCGTTCTTCTTCTCTAGTTCTTGTCACGTTTCACCTTTTAATACGATCACTGTGTATATTTCGACACACGCTTTTACGATATGTACATGATATCGATTTGGCCGCGGGAGGCAAATTAAAAGTTAGGAAATATTGGGAGAAACTTTCATAGGTATTGGGAATTTTTTGGAAGAAAAGCACAGAAAATGATGGTTAATTGAATAAACTGCACTGACAGTTTTAATTAGGTTTTCCTTCTTGGAATGAAAATTGTAAGGGAATTTGTAATTAAATAGCTTCTAAAAGGTTTGTTACTTTCATAAAAATAACAATAGACCAATCTTATATTCGGTGAAACGAAATGAATGGAAACAAATTACCGATATTTATATTAATTCCGCTTCGAAGCGTAATTTATTCTTACAGTTATTCTTATAGTTACAGAGCTGATATTTATGAAAAATCGAACTTATTACATTATAAATTTTCTATCGATGTTTCCTCATTTTTAAATAAGTATTACGAATTTTTTATATTAATTTCCGATGTCTATTAATTTTTGGTAAAATCTTTCTCTTTGAAAGTTTCTCGCAAGAGGAAGTTTAGTGCCGTGGTATTTAACGATCTTGAGGATCAAAGAGTCAATTTTATTTGAACTGTTCGTCATTAAAGTTAATGCTCGTTTAATCGTTATATCGACCGAAAGACCACACGATCCTGTGTTGCACGCTTTTTCTTACTTTTACTTGTAGAGTATAACCCAATTTTGCATAAAAGATCTGGGACATCCTACAGAGATAGATTTCATCTAAACTGATTTGTTACCATACCATATTGGATGTAACACCTATAATGTAAATCCGATTAACAGGAGACGATGTTTGTCCGAACCATGTTGCCCATTCTCAACACCAAACATCCTACGATTGTCCCACCATTTTTTCATTTCCTCTGTCTGTGTAGCTTCTGCCCGTCACTGGCGGTGATAGCCAGTGTTTTGCAGCTGTCGGACAATATAGCCGGGGTGACGATATTGGCATTCGGAAACGGTGCTCCTGACATCTTCACGTCCCTCGTATCGGGTACCGACGAAGGGATAATAATGTTCACGGAATTAATCGGCGCCGGTGTCTTCGTGACGGCGATTATCGCCGGCTCTGTTGCGGTAGTCAAGCCCTTTCGAGTCCTGTTGAAACCCTTGATGAGAGACGCATGCTTTTACATCGTTACGGTATGCTGGATCAGCTACGTCATAAAAGATGGCACGGTTCACCTTTGGGAAGCTATCAGTACGTACACCTCTCTCAATATCGAACCTTTACGAGAATCAAATCGCGCCTTTTATTCCGTTATCTTTGTTACCCGACTCGAACGCTGGATTCGCAATCCCCTCAACTTTCACATGGAGGAACCTCTCGAGTCGAATGTTCCGAGAAAGCGTGGAACTTTGAGGAAACTCTAGAGAGTTCTTTGGAACGTTGCATGTTACGTTACGAAGCCTGTTTTAGAAGGGGCTTTGGTAACTGAGTTAAAATCAATGCGTTTGGTCGCTCCTGTAATTTTCGATCTTTTCTGGAAATTTAGTTTCATAAAATTTAATCGAAATAAATCGTTACATTTTAATTGCAGACCAGAAAAACACGATATGTTACATTTTTCGCCTTTTTTAGTGGAACATTTTTGAAATTCAACAAAGGGTTCACGGAATTGAAAATAAAAAATCGGGAAGGATTTCAAACGGAACGATATTTCTATTGTCTATAACATCGAAAACATTTTCTTCTTTTTTGATCCATGTTTACTGTGATCTTTTTCCTCTATATGACGATTTCCTTTAATTTTTCCCAATGCTTTTAAGCTCTTTTCTTTGACATCCCGTATTTAACAAGTAAAATATTCGTTCAACTATTCAGAAGAAATATTGTTCTTTTTATTTAGTTTTATTTTAGTTTTTCTAAATTACTTTAAAAATAAAAGTTTTCATCATTCGTTATCATTATTTTATAAGACTTGGAATTATAATAATAGAATTATTTGGAGATTACTGAGTATCTTATGTGCATGAATTTCATATATCTCCGTTTATTTATTCGTTTTTCGCTATTCCTTGAAAAAGGATTGAGGAGCAAAAAATAATAGTACGCCCTCTAGATCTGCATGAAATTATCTGGACGAAGTGTAAAAGAGATATAAAGGGGGTAAAAACGGGGTGGCGATCAAATATGCCATGCTTCATGCTCATGCTCAGAAACGGAAAAATTTATCTGTGGGTGAGCCATACGTATGCAGTTTAATTTGGCAATAACGATAACTCTGGAATGAATTTAATTAAGCAAAGCCACGATCCTTCTGCCATCGTCCCGGCTTCCTCACAATTTAACCCCCGCGAATTTCTGCTGCGATTCGTAAGCCTCTCAAACTTTAAAAGACTAAAAAAGTTGATAAAAAATTTACAAATATTTCGTCAAAATTTCATTTCAATGATCCAACAATTGAAGTCGGTACTTATTCTCGATTCGTATCTAGTTAATATATTGAAGTACTTAATGCTGAAATGATCAGTATTGCAGTAGATTGAGGAATATGCATGCCAGTATTGTAATATTTACTAATTATTAGAAATTATTAATAAAGAATGATACTTATTATATTTCCCATAGAAGCACAACTCACTCGAAAATTTATATTATTTTTATTTATTTCGTACATATATGTATGTACATTTCATTACTGCGTTAGTTGTTATTGAAAATATTCAATATTTCTTTTAATTTATGGAAAAAATACATACGTCTGTTACAAAAAACGGCAGAGCGGTTGTAAAATATTAGTTCATTTTCTAGATAACAGGCAAGAAATTAAATTTTCCTTTTCGTACGAACAACAGACTTTTTTAAAAAATTACTTATTTATTTGAAATTTAGCTTTGAATGAAAAAGAAAGAAAATAAAATTTCCAATGAGATTAATTCAATTCATCATCTTAACACATAATCTCCAGAAAGCTCCACGATTGTTAATTTCAATCGATAAATTTATTAATATTGATCATTAGAACAACGCTACTAATTATTAGCCCAACTGTTCCATTGTTGTGAGTTTCTCAGAATAATTTCACGCATAATGGGCTCGAATAAAACATCCGGCTCTCTGCGATGCAAAAACAAGCAAAACTAATAAGTCCTTTTTACCATTCCCTAATTTAAGGAGAGATTTACAATGCGCCGCAAGTTTTTCCGTGTCACATTGCGCTTTTGTGGCAATTAATTACTCTGACTTTTGTGCGCACCTGCATGACCAAACGACGGTAATGCTTTTTAATGCTGATACATTTTAATTGCAGGCTTTGTTCTTTGCTACCTATTGTTCATCAGCCTGGTGGTGATAATGCAGATATACGAGAACCGGGAGGAGAGGCTAAAAAGTGCGTTTAATGCTGCATAACTTTCCGAAACGCTTGATAAAGCATCATTCAGTGGTGTGACCAAATCCGGGCCGGAAGAAAGGGGTTTCCCAGAATTTCCATGGGAAACAAAGGGTTTCATATTGAATCCTTGACAAGCCCTATTCAAACGAATAACTTTCCCTAGATATAAACGTAATTCAGACGTGTAACGTTATTCTCGAAAATGAGAATATGAAAGGAAACATAAACTGGAAACAACAAAAGCAGCTTGAAAACCCGACTTAATTAAGAAAACGATATTGTTCGATTACAATTACGCGTTGTAACGAGTGGAGGAGAAACTCCTCGATAAAGTTTCAGTCGACTATATCGACGTTGCACAGTAACGAATGTGGCTGACGATAGATTTTTCCGATAAAAAATAATGAAACAAATATTTACTCGATTTCACAGCCATCTGTATTTTCCTTGTTAATACACATCTTGTTTTCCGTCTCAAACAATATAAATCTTCTTTACATACTAGCTATACAGGTTGTTCACGTCATTAATTCTCGACATATTTTTTTTAGAAATAGCATAGATTCGTGAGAGAAGCAAACAAGGAAACAAAGTTTTAATATTTTCTATAGCTAATGCGATGTCTGAATACATTTCATAAATCCGTTGCCTATAGTTCTCGGATAATGACGAGAACGTGAATATTTTTACATTTATAGCTATAATTTTGTTTACATTATATGCAAATGAGAAAATTGTTTCGAGAGAAGTTTAATAACATACGACGAGAACAGTATTCAAAATACGAGTGGAAAGATATTCCGCGAGTTTTAATAGATTTTAATAGACCTAACCCAAAGCACTAGAATTTCATATTCGTACCTAGTAAATATAATGTTATAAAATGTACAAAATATTTGCATAACTTTTACTGTTGTTTCATAATAAAATAAAATATAACTTTAATATCAGCCACGATAGATTGCCAATGGCTTAAAAAATATAATGAATATGAAATGAATTTTACAAAAATAATAGTTTTATGAGAACACTCAATCGACTGATTTACATCACTCTATAATTCTCAACTCATTAAATACAAACACGAGGAAAATAAGTACTTTTGTTTTCTCAAACAATACCTACGATTTAAGAAAAAGAATAATTTCCACCGACCAGAGAAACAAAACACGAAGGAATCGTGTTTGAATGCTGTTTAACATGTACGATATGTACTGTTTGTTACGTTCTTTGCTCGGTTTGCAACCGAAGTAAAACATTACGCGGACTAATGTCAGCCTATGCAAAGGCTGAAAGCATTTCGAAATGAATACTTCTACTTGCGAAGACAAAAAAGGATGTCGACGCAAGTGTAGTTATCGATCCTTTCCCTGCAAGGTTCCCTTATGTACTTTCGCAGGCAGGATCCCAAGTGTACCCGATCCAGATATCCTGCGCACTTACTTGGCGAACAAGGACAAAGACATCATTCCCAGGATTCCCGTAAAGGGTCGTGCCGTTAGCTTGCGAACTAAGATGGGTATGCATGTTGTTTCCCCAATTGATCATACACTTTTCTCACTTTCATTAAATCAAAATCGTACAGTACGCTTTCATGAATTTTGAAATAGACCTTTCACAAATGTTTAACAATCAAGTTAGAGTATAGTATAGTATAGTATTCGTCTAGAATCGCATTCTAATTCGTCAACTTTTCTTTCTTACGCTGTTTTGGTATACGTATATCTATACTATACCTCAAATTTATCCGATATCACGTAGGTAATCTTTTTTTTTTTGATCGTTTATTTAATACACTGTATACTATATATATGTTATACAAATAATTTCTATGGAAATATTAATTTCCGTTAAGGGATTATTAAAGAATGTAGAAACTTACGTGTCAAGCCAAATAAATTAAGGAAGGTAGGTTCAATTTCTGGACTTTCACTCCTTGGAGAATAGACACCAATATACCATTTCTCACGGAAAACGTCCCAATGGATTATAAAATATCATAGAAAGATTTTCTTATCTTTAGTACGATAGTTCCTACAGAAACAAGTTCTTATAGCTATATTTTACGCAAACCAAGTCGCACATTAAAAAATTACATTTTATTAGAGAGATGTTGTTTAATATAACTAATATTATATTATAGAGATGTTATTTATTAGTAAGACATTTATTCCTTTCTGCAGATCTTTCGTACAATAATAAATCTTCCACGTATCAGATATTGCAATTGCGGTCGAGCTGGGAAAAGAACAAAGGCAAAACAGAACAACACTGCCAGAAGAGATCGTGGCAGAAGACGTTGACAGGCCAAAGGGACTTTTTAAGGAATTTCTCTATGACATTAATCCGATAGGAGAAGAAGATTGGACAAGTGCAAATCGACTCGTTAAATTTATTTTAATCATACGTTCGCCTGTCATGCTTCTTCTTCAATTATTTATTCCGCTTGTGAACATGACTACGGTAAAGAGAGGTTGGACCAAGTTGCTAAATTGCTTCCAGCTGTGTGTGACACCGACGTTGTCGTTGTTTCTATTAAACGGTTAGTTGTATTAATTGTCGCGCCTTTTACGGCCGCCGTTATAAATTGCCAGCACTAATAAAAGCTGGAGATTTCGCGGAAAAATTTTCACGTGGTGAAATATAGGTAAGCATGCCCTTTTTTGTAACATACAAATTGCCAGAGTTTAGTCGAAATTAAAACAAACTGTCACAGATGTTTATACACCGATTCCACTTCTTTCCACCACTTTTTTAATATTAATATATTACGTAATATAAACGTACCCATTCCAACTGATCTTTTGTTCTTTTTTTTCTATATGACTATCCAGGAAGATAAATTATTATTAAAAATTACATAGTCGTGTAACAATCATACAGCGTGTGTGATGTATACTATCAACCAAATAAACACTTATTTTAATGAACTCTAGATCCAGAAAAGAAGTCTCTTATATAAAAGATCCTTTACGTTTTATACATACTTGAGTTTTGATCTTAAGATTAATTTAATCGAGAATTTCTCACATGCGTTGTTGAAAACGATAATTACCGAAGTAATAAGAAGTTTTCTAGCTTTCATTAGTAGTTAAAAATATCTTCGGTCAGCTATCACAACTGCCATCTCATTTTCACCCTCGTTCCGTAGTTTGGAAAACACATTTTGGCCCGGTTTCAGTGGTGCCAATATTCCTGGTGGTCGGTACCGTAATTGGTGTAATTGTATTTCTAATGACCCACGTGGATCGCGTACCAAAGTTTCATAACGTGAGTACTTTTTCTACCTTTTCGCCATTCGCGCCAAGCTTTCGTATTCGCTGCGCTCTCGTACAACTGCTTGCTCATAACGGCCGGCGACAAATTAATTGCAGGCTTTTGCATTTTTCGGATTCTTGGCTGCTATGCTGACTGTCTATTTGGTAGCCGGGGAGGTGATGGCAGTCCTCCAATGTGTAGGATACGCTTTCAGTATATCGGACGCCATGCTCGGTATTACGTTGCTCGCGTGGGGAAACAGCGTAGGTGGTGAGTGGAACAATATTATTGTAAAATAATTCGTGCGTTGAATTGCCTCTAGCTTTCCTGTTGTTTGACATGGTCGACTGAAACCACGTAATTACATTATACGTTAACCCTTGAGGTTATTTGAAACTTAATATAAGTAAATCATGTATAATTACACACTTCACAAAGTTACACTTACAAATTATTGGAACTTATGCTTGAATTTAAAATTAAGATGTCAAGCGTCATAGACTTTTGTGCTTACTGTCTACATACTTTTTAATATTGACACGTCTCATGCGACGAAAAACTGTGTATTTTCTTTCTATCATTTTACATTTCAAATTTTTCTAGTCATATGAAGGTACTGCTAAATGATGTGAAATTTAATATACCTGAACCTAATTAATTATTAGTATGTAAATGCTATAATAAATACAATAGTGTGCAAATTACTTTTTGTAGCCAGTGTAAATATTATCCTCATGACGCTTAAACTACATTCCACCATCGCATGTTTTTATCGTCTTTACTTTCCATTAAAAACCGTTCAATAAAGTATAAATAAAAGAAGCAAACTCCATAACGCACCCCACTAGCTGTTGGATATTTAAAAAGTAGTTACACGAACTGTGTAGCTCTTGGTTGTGGATCCAATCATCTAATATTTCACTTGAACGTTAACTATTGACCAGATATTAACTGAAATCTGTTTATAGATCTCATATCGAACGTTGCCATAGCTAGACAAGGATTTCCACGAATGGGATATGCAGCTTGCTTTGGCGGACCGATGTTCAATACACTCTTGGGATTGGGACTAACTTACGGAATGGCAGCCAGCAAACAACCAGATCATCGTACAAACATGAGAATGAGCGATATGGCACCTGGTTGTTTAGCTTTCCTTCTGTGCTCGTTAATAACGTCTATTATTTACTTAAACATTACCGGGTCTATAGCACGAAGATCATACGGCTACCTCTTATATACTATATATTTTACGTTTATCCTCATTCAGTTCCTCAGCGAATTTAAAGCGATTCATCCACTCGGTACCGATCATCGACCGTAACTAGAATCGGATAAAATTCTTAATAAACAGCTTGAATCGCATTTGCTCGGTAATACTGAGACAAATACGTGAAAGCTAAATAATACGTACATATAATATTGACTATCTTTATAAACGAGAAGATTGCAGGAAAAGAACCCGAATATTTTTTACGAGAGTGTAGTTTCAAAATTTAAATACGTTGTCTCAGTCAATCCTATATTACCGAAATTGTTTTTGTATTTAATTTTGGAACTAAACGTGTATTGTTTCACCTACTTCATAATTTTACAGATATCGCTTGTCAAAATATTAAAATATGGAAGATATTCAAATATGTTTATCTCAATAGTCGTACATTTTTTTCAAAACTTTGTTATAAACTAAAAATTACATTTAAAAAGCTTATATGCATGTAATAGGTTGTTTTTGTCTTCAACTATATCATATCAGAATATTATTTTTTAATCACAAAATAACAAAATCAGAAAGTCAACAAAAATGTTCTGGTTTCTTTCTCCTCACGTTTCTTTTTTCTGTAGTCTTCAAGTAGAAAGTATGTTGATTTGAATTAAACCATATATTTATTATATTTTACAGTGTAAATGTTAATACTTTTATACTGTAGGCTGTATTTATGATAATATTATGAGAACTAAATATTTTATTCTAAACTGAAGTATGTTTATAGTTAAATTCGCTAAAAATTTATGTAAATCGTCATGACTTTCATTTGTTATTCGGAACTGAAAATTAAATTTCAATTAACCAAATTTTAACTCAATTTACTAGTAACGACAAGAATATATCTTTGTATTCGTAGATATTTTTGATACACGATTGTTAAATCTAACGTTTTGATTATGTTATTATATGGAAATGATAGAATGCCCATAAAACATTATAAAGTTATGGATCGCCCGCCCGTTTAGCTTTGCTTTTAAGCAATAAATATAAAATTAATAATAAACAATATTATAAGCATCAAATTAATTGAATTGATATTAATAACTCTTATGGTGTGCTGAAGTCATTTACCTTCAGTACTTTAATTAATAATACTATCCATTATATCGTATATAGAAGAAATGGTTGATAAAACAAAATTTGCGGTGTAAATTTTCTTTTTATTTATTACCTGCTTTTCGCAAAATGGGCTCCATATTATTTAATAGCAGCAAAATGGTTATATCCGCTTAGGTTTTAACACTAACTTTGTCAGTATTCTGTGAGTATAATCGAGCAAAAAATATTATACAAATATGAGACATTTAAAGCTTTATTAAAAACTTATAATAAAAATACGAAATTCGAAAAGAACAGTAGGACTCTAATATCGTCTTCAATTTTATCGTCTCCTATTGGACTTTTATGCGAGGATAGCTTAAAAAATGAAAGATATATGAAACATGTATCAATACATATGGTGAATTGATGGAGAGAGTTTATTGGTTCATTGCGATGAAATAAAATCAAAATATGATTTGTACTGATAGATATTTTGTAGTAATAAGTTCGATTTTTAGAATAAGTTTGTAGGATATTTTGACAATTTTTATCAAAATAATATTATAAAAAGTATTCATACAATGAACGTTCAAACAAATTTACATTTTTAAATAACGGAATGGACATTCAACCAGAGTAAGAAGCTGATATAATGAAAACTACATGAAAACTTCGACTCCTTTTACGCAAGAAGTAATAAAAAGGTCTTATTTATAGTCCGGAAAAGGCTAAGCATGGCTTTGAAGAGGGATATTCACTTAAGGGAGGGTCGAAATAATAACGAATGAAGAACATTTTGAGCTACGACGTGATATACATTTTTTACGTATAGCAGAACCCCTAATAAGTGATATCACCACCGAATCCACCCCATAAATTATTTAAGGAAGGACAGGCTCGAGGAAAGAAAGAATGCGGATTACATGGAAACGGCAACGGTGCAAAAGGTTTTCTTGTAAACGATGTCTGCAAATGAGTCAACATCGTAACTATGTGGACAGGGATACATTTTTAATGGGCCAAGGGGCTGCTACATAAGCATTCGAGAAGGATATACATTATTCGAACGTGTGAAAGCAACAGTCGAGCAATGTTGGGTCCTTTTTCCGACATTTCCCTTGAGGCCAGCCGAGGTGTTGCGTTTTCCAACTGAACTAACATTATGGCAACTATGTATACTGTCAGACAAGAAAACTACGACTGTGTTGGTATAATTTCGCTGTGTACACAACTACTTTTGCATTTTCTATGCTATCATATAATTTAGGGCGATCCAACAACGATGCAAACATTTAATCGAATATGTAATCAGGCGTGGGATGTGCCTCGCGTCTATCGGTGCAAGATAAATAAGAAACTGATACTTTCAATATAATAGATGTTAATCTCATGGGCGAATTTTCCATTACGCCATTTACGATAAATAATTTTCAATTTTCACACAACGTTGTATTAACAACGTTAATTAATCAATAATATTCCTCAATATACAATGAAGTTAATTTTGAAATTTCTTGTTATTAATTATCAAAATAAAACGTTTATTAATTTTCTTACACAGCTAGAAAGCTTCGTATAATTAGAAGTTCAATCGAGTATCACTATAAACAGTGATTAAAAGATATGCAAGAGTATCGTTTAATTCGATGCTTGACACGACAAAGCATCAAATTACTCGATGACTCTGGTCAATACTGTCAAATTTAATCGAAAGCAGTATCAACTTTGTCGCTAATGATCGAGAAGTGTATGCGGTTGGAAGGAATGGAGAAAAGTATCTAATGTATTATAAGACGATAATGTATTATAATTTATACTATAAAATACGTGTAACTTCAAGTTCATAATCTACATTAAAGATCCAAACTTTATTAAAAATAAAGAATGTCCCAGGATTTTTGAGCGGAAGCGTATGTGAAGTTGTCAATAATGATTACTAAAGACACCAAGTATTATAGATTTATTTTATTCATTGTGAATTGGCGTCACAGAATTTGGAGATATAATCATTTTTATTCGGAGATATTAACATTATTGCAAATTAAACAAAAAATTGTACGTGCAGATTATTAAATCTTAAATCAGCAGCTAAAAATCTAATTAAGTAGGGAAGCCTTTAATAAATTTCTTTCTCGTAACAACATCAAAAAGATTATAATGCAAAATTATGCTGATAAAGTATATTAAATGCTGTATTAAATTCAATAAATTAGAAAAATTCTTCGTCTTTTTGACATACTTTCAAATGCTTCTGTAAAACTCTCTGTTCTAAACACTAACATCGATTAAAATAAAAATATAATATTGTAAAGTATTTTCGCATAATAAATTGCAAGATAATTTGGAGAAAAAAAATTGTTTAAAATTCTCTTCATTTTACTTTAAGAAACGTCTATTTTTTAAATTGCTTAACATATAACTTTGTACTATTTTATACATAGTTCGTATGAGTTTGTATCTTACAAGATAGAAACACATGTCGAGATATTGATTTTTTAACTTTTACATAATGTTCACGTTCAACGCACTCCTATGTGAACTGCTGTGTGCGTACAGAATCATGATGGATTGGGTCACGAAACGTCATATTGTATCGTATCAAAAAATCAAGGACCGTGTCAGCTTCTTGTTGCACTCACTTGTTAACAATTGCCACACATGCGTTTGAATTCCGGTCGAAAATCACGCTTCTGTCAACTACTGCGATCATTGCAAAACAAATAAAATAGTTTCCAAATATTTGGACACTGACTCTAGTAGTAATCCTGGAAAAATATGTGCAAATACGAGAGGTATTTTTTTAAAAAGTAACAGAAAAAAATTGAGCGAATAATATACGTGACGATATTTTTATGTTTATGCAATGTATAAAAAAATAATTATGTTTCAAACAACCTACGATATAAAGTGTAATATAGTAACAATACACAAATAATAAACAATAATAATATAGTATTGGATAAAAGTACTGACATAAGCAAGGTTTTCCTGACATATTAACAATACTGTGTAAACCTGTAAAATGTACGATTGTCTATCTAATTTTTTAAAAGATATAATTAATATAATTATTTTCAACCTTTGCTTCCGATATATTTAAACGTCGAATTCGAAAATTATATTTTACAAAAAGAGGTTACATAAAGAATCACGAGTTTTATAAATTTACACACAGTTTCACAAAAGCAGCTGATCCACGTCAATACTTTTGCTCATCATTGGATATGCAAATTTGCAGAAAAACCAGTAATCAACATTCCTGATTGTTTATTATCAAAACAAGTTCCATGATTCGAAAATTTTGAACGAAAATCGAAAATTATGATTTGACTGCCTTATTTAGTATTCTATTACGTTACGAACAGATAAAAAACATGTCCCCAATGACCACACTGATGTACCTACATTATAATTTATACATCGTAATAATGTGTTTCCGCGAAGATTGGTAATCACAAAAAGAATTGGAAATAAGCGTCACCTTTTTGACATCCAAAATTATTCCACTTCGTTACGCCGAAATTAAGTAGTTTGGAAATACATGTGAAATACTATCAGAGAAACTTACAATTTTTTGACTCCACAAATTTTATATAAATTAAACGCTATCTGTCCTTCCTCGAAATATTTTTATAAAGCAAACAATATAATTTGACAGGCATCGAATATTCACAGCTCAGCAAATGAATTAATAAGATTCCATTTATTATCTCTCACGGTGGACGGTTTTTATAGAGCCATTAGATGGCATCTCGTTTTCCTACGCAGATACGAGACTTAATACGAGATACCTAATGTAAGGTTCGGCATTGGCATAAGCGTCTAATCTCTGGCCTTCTTATCTAGCTTCAGTGGATTTTCGTTGGCGCGGCGCGGTGAAGGAGCGAAGGAAAAAAAGTAAAACTACGGAAAAAGGGGAGAACGGCCGACCAAAATGGTGGCCAATTTGTAAGCGTGCAAGTTAACGAGCCCATTCACCGAAACGGCTATTCGTCTTTCCTGTAATGCAATCAGCAGGTTTCACCGCGCACTTTTGCATTTCATTCCTGCCTGCGCAAGCACTTGAACGCCTCTGTTCCACTAATTATCTATAAAATTAACGACACGTCTCCCCCTGTTCGAGTCGATGTCAGGCAAGCCTGCTAGCACATAATTAACCATATTCCGCGGACGGACGACGTCATTATGGGGTAGCTTGGAGCAGGCTCGTATTGTTCCGTCGTTAACCCTTTCATTTCCGTCTGCACCGAGAATTTCGACGTCTCTAACTATTCGTGTGAGCTAAATGTTAGTTGCCAATTACAGTGCATGATATATGCAAATATTGTATGATTAATTAATTATCTTGAACGTCTCTTTTGTCATAATATGCCTCAATGGTATCGTTACTTATTGTTGAAATAACTTTAAAGTCTCCGTGCTCTTGCTCCTGACGATTAGAGTCTGGATCGTAGAAACATTAGTTTTTTAGAAACTGAAGTATAACAATTGTTAATATTTTACTATTGCACATATATATTGCGCGATATCTATTTTCTTTCGCGTAAAGATTATTTAATTGGTCCATATGAAACGTTTTTAGTGCTCTTTTTATAAAATAAAATTTCAAGCATCTATTTTCTTTAAAATATCATATCCTTTAGAAAACGGTGGCCTAATATATCTAATTGTCATAAATTATTTTCAGAACCTATGAAAATTAATAAATTTATTTGATATTCGTTCAAATTTATAATGAATTTATAATATTTCGAGAATTCAAAAATAAGTAATAAAAAATGACTATTAAACCGTTAAATAATACATTTTTTTTATAGAATATAGGAAACTTCAATATTTCTTCCTTCTTTCTGTATTCTCATTTGATGGTACTTGAATCGTTTCGAATCTTTGATTAATAAAATAAGCAGTATTAACATTAATAAAATTGTATACATTTTGTGATACGATACTAATTAAAATTTTAGAAAATACTCAGTTTATTGGCAACATACAAAGTTATATAATGTACGCTGGAATTAGCAGTTCGCGAGATTAAATATTTTTCACAACTTCAATAAATATTTCGTGTTACGATTTTGATAAAATTTTCAGTCTACCGGAACTTACTGTTCTAGTTACACGTACATACGTGTATTTATGTTACTGCAATATTTCTTGATACATATAGAACGTTATGCACATTTCCTCCAGGTAGATGTATATATTTAATCAGCAAAACGTTTTATAACGGTGCACAATAGTACCTCTTCTTGGGATTCAGTATATTAAACTGACAGGCTTATAAACATTCCAGCAAAGGAAAAGCGTATATCTCGACTGTACTTTGTCTTTCCTCCTTACCATACTTTAATCTTACGTTATTCAAAATTCATCTTACCTTCCTTCCTCCGAGGTAAAGTTAAAAGCGAATCTTTCGTCCGGTCTTCTTTGCATATCATCGCATATTACTTTCAAAAATTACGGTGTTCATACTCCGCATGAGCACAATGCACAGAGAGCACAATAGAGATGTTACAATAGACGAAGACTCGAAAAGACTCGAAGAGTTTCTTACGTAAATTTCAATGTATGTGCGATAGAAGATTGTAATTATAATTTGCTCGGGTAGTTGAGCGTAAAGAGAATGAAAACATGCGAACAAATAGCAACGCCAATTAAAACGTAACGTTCATTTTCCAGCGTTGATACGCAAAATATCTCACGTAATTAAATATTCCCCACATTAGCAAATATTAAAGGTTCACGATTCGTGTTCGTTTGATCATGAATATTCACCGGAATATATTCTGTATCTCGCTTTCATTCGCAAACAATTTCACCGACAGTTCGGGAATGGTACGAAGGTTAGTCTGGTCCTTTGACCCTTATCGGCCAAGACCGCCCTCGTGTTTGTCGTTCGTTCAATCTTAGTCTTTGTGATAACATCGCGCTAGCAGATCCATTAGCCACCGCGCCAAATATCCTGGATTATACGATTCGATAACGCAACACGTATCGCGATGACTAATGCTATTGTTTGATTTTTACCTTCGTCATTAAAGATTTAAATTTATTATGCTTTGCACAGGAACTCGATAATTGAAATTTCATTTCAATTCGATATAAATATGAGCGAAATGGTCTTTCTTCTTCTCTCTTTTGTTATCGAAAAATTCCAATATATTTCTCATGAACGTTCGGAAACTATAATTATACCAAGTTGATCGTTTACTTTTTATATCCTTCGTTCCTCACAGGTAAATATAAACAATAAGTGTCGTTTTTTGTTTACTTTATTTTTGGAAAATTGCATCTGTTCCACTTTGCATCGTTTGCATCCAGCATCTCGAAATCTTCAATGAACTTTTTTAGCATATACATAGCGTATTCTACTAAATTATAGAACACGTTGTTCAGCAATATTATAATTTATGAGATTAAGAAAATAAGTTATGTTGTTTGCGTATCGCGTATTCTAAATACATATGTATATGACATTTGCATGTGCAACAGACCGTAAAGAAAGACGCAAGAGAAATATTTTACGCGGAAAATTATAAAAGAGGACGATAACAGGGTATTATTATTATTATCAGATCGTTTTGATAATGGTACGGTATTGTTGCGTTCTGTCCCCTTCGCCAGTGTCGCTCGCATTTTCGAACCATTTCCCTTGCTTTCTGGAAATGACATAAAAAATGAATACGGTACCACCACTGAAAGTGTGTAGGAATTAAAGTTGTTTTAAGAATTAAAAGATCCCCGTAGTAATATAAATTTTATATATTATCAAATTCATTATTCTTTACGTATCTTTCATTTGCTAAGTAAGGTAGAAATAATTAAATCTGTATTTTTCACTGACGAAATAAAAGTACTGTTACGTGGAAATATATTCTGCATTTTATATCGGTGTATGCTACGTTGAAAAGCTTATATAACTGAAATATGCATTTACATTATGAACAATTCATATGGGTTTTGTTATGCTTAACATTATAATATCTAAGCAAGCTCATGACATGAAATTTTCAATTCTATTTCTGAAACAGTTTTCTATTACTTACAGCAGAAAACTCATTTGTCCTAACTCAATTATTCATAACTTCATTGTACAGTTACTAACTGGATTTTAATTTCTATTTCTTTCGTTTCATGCACGCAGAAAGTGTACTATTACATTTTAAATTTATTAATTGAATAATCCTTGATTTTAAATCGATGACAGAAAATTGTCAAATGTTGTACTTTTTAAGTAAATTATTGCTTTGAAACAATCATATATCGTTGACTATTATTGAAATAACACTAACATAAAAGACAATATTGTAATGAGAAACTCGATGCATGCAAGAGTTATTCATTGAAAGATAAATAAATCTTTTATACTCTTTTATAGTGAAGATTTTCTTAATCTTTAGAAGAAAGTGATATCTTTTAATATGAGTGCCATAGATATTAATCATTTCGAAACTATTCTTGCGTGAACACATTCTAAGAAAAGATGCATTTTAAAAAGAGGAAAACGGTTAACGATTCACTAGAAATGAAAAATGGCAAACAAAGAAGACAAATTGATCGTCAAGGTGTTCCTTTAACGTCCTCGAACATCTCTACGTGAAGAATACGTCAAACCGAAGAAAAATGGTTTTGCATTCATCGTATGCAAGAAATAAGAATCAATTGCATATTATAAAATTCTGCGTTACAATGAAAAAATCTTTCTTGTTCCCAATGCAATAAGAGTGTGAGAGATCAGGAAAAGATCCGCTTCAATACTCACAAACATTCATCTGCAATTGAACCAATGTTCTTTTCGTCTGGTTTTCATCTATCAGTGTAGTTGCTGTGGAAGCTAAGTTCAAAACAATAGAAATTGTTCGCCTGTCGAAGGACTAAAAAGAAAAATAAAAAGTTATAAAAAGCATGGAAAAATGCATCACCGATCAAGAGCCAACAAATAATTCTTTGTTTTCATCTCGTATACGAAAACCAATGACCGTATTACTTGTAGAATAATCTGACATAATATTCACACTGAGATATTATCTCAACAGCCTATTGGATCAGTGTCAGCCTTCTAATGAACGCATTGGACAAGGCAAGTGACTGCAAATAGGATCGTTTACATGTGTGAAAAGCGCGTATAAAGCAGCGTCTCGTAATATAGAAATATGAAAGCAGAGGGTAACATTAACGTCGGCTCTGTAGTTCCATCCCTTCGTTGCGCCACGTCGACCGAGCCTGGCTATTCCGTCTTTCTCAATACAGATATTGTCCAGCCATTGTTCCCGGTGGGCTGTTCAACGCGTGTGCCAACAGAGCCACTCATTGTCTCTGGCCAAAAGTTTAATTCCGGGTTACCTCTGCTATCCGTACCATTCTTTCGACGTTGCTAGAACTCCGATAGGACAATGAACAAAGATGACTTGCCGAGAGGAAAGTTTCGTTACCATGTTCCAGTTCTCGACCGACTGTTGGACGCTGTTTTTTACGAGCGAATACATGGTTCACAGGTTGGAATTCTTTCAGGAGCGAATGATTTGAGTCTGTGAACGGGATGCCTTCTCTACGTCGAACTTCATTCGAATCTTAAAGAACTGCAGTCTTTTCACTAGAAAGAAACTGTGTTGTCGTAATTGCCAGGGCTTTTGTAGAAATAAGTCTTTTCGTTGGAAAATACGATCCTACTTTCGAATGAAATAGCCTTTCTTGAACCTGATGAAAGCTTATTGTTAGTAATTTATTGATCCTGTCTGTAGATTCAGTTCTTTTGTTAAATATAGAAAGGATTAAGTGATTGCTTATGGCGTATGGCTACACGATAACATAATGTTTCAATATTTTATTTTGCTATACGCAGAATTTAATTTTTCTTTAATTCGATTAAATGCAAAATATACATACAGTTTTTTTTAGTGTAGTTTTAAATTTTAGTACATTTTTTATTTACAGTCTTCAATTAATATGATCATTATTTAAAAGAATTTCTTCATTTTGTTTCGTTTGTATGTTCATTGTTGTGGCTATTCCCGTATCTTGAAACATTCGTTACTTTGGAATTTTTTATCTTTTCTACACTGAATAACTGAACACCTGTTATAAACTCAGCATTACTAAAGCGTAATTCAGAAACGATATGTAACAATACTAGTTGTCGAAGTTTCAACTTTGAGGAAAATTCGTGACCTTTTCGGAAACTCCTACAGAATATTCTTAAGTACGTTGCACAAAGATTCACTCTTCAAACAAGAGTATAATCGAGGCTACAAACCTATTTTTAAATTTAAACCTATATTTAAATTCTAAATTAAATTAAATAATGCTGAACTATTTGAAGTTCTTTCTAAAAATAAACTATCTTGGCTAAATAATTATTAACAAATGTTTAGCTCACAAGCTTCATGAATTATCGGAGATAAATAACAATGTAATAATAGCTTCGATATTAGTTACTTGTTCCTTTACGTGTTATTAAATATGATTATTATTATAGTATTATTATTGAGTAATCAATTTTGAATTCAATGTTCTTGGCACTATAGTGATCGAGTTAGTGGAAGATAGAGAGTTCAATTAGTAACGTAAGGAAAGTAATACATAATATTTCAATTCTGTATCGAAATAAAACGTTTCCTCATTTGCAAATATTCTTAGGTACGCATTTTTATTTATTATACAAGGATATTAAAGAATTATTCTATTATAAATTTGTAACTTTTCAAACTGTATCGAATTTTCAAAAGTACTTCACGCTCTTTCAGAATTATTTAAAAAAGTAGAAAATTATTTGAGTACCCTACATACAAGTAAAATTGTAATAACGCACAACAAATCATTTCGGTATTGTTACGTCGCCTGAAATGGTCCGTGCGACGTCCTTCATTACCTGACCGTCAAGGCCCAAGCACCATCATAGAGACCCTCAATAAACCTAAGGCCCCACCATATACTGAATCTTATTAGCTTGCAGAACCTGCAAATATTTGCGGTTTATAGCTGGTACTTAGAACAGTCCTTAGGTTTATTGCACGTTCTTACAAATTACGGGAAGGCGAGTAGTTACCGAACGGAAAAGGTGGATATTTGTCTAACGAAAAAGCCAATTTTTCCCATGAACAATGTCACCCACGAGCCACGTCGGTATGAGGTTTCCTCCTTCGATCTTCATTTATTAACATTACTCTCACTTTTCTAGCGAAAAGTGTGAACAACGAATCCACGTTTTTGGTTCAAAAGGCACACCCACACCGAGCTTTCCTTCGTAATCATACAAGAACGAACTTCACTGGTTCTCATAACGACAGAGCAGTCACTTCAACTCTCTACTTGCTCTCTGGACTACAGGACAGTCACTTATGCTCTAAACTTGTTCTCTGAACTACAAAACAGTCATTTTATCTTTATACTTCGTCTACGACATCAGGAGGATCAACTCAACTTCTACTTCTTCTACACCAGGCGGTTCTACTTCTTCTATTACATTACTACATTCAACTGTAAGGGTCTTGCCCTACTACGACAGAACATTTTCAAGTCAAATAATCGTCTATGACATTTATATCAAACGTAACGACATAGGTCTTCATTGTAACAAGTTGTTTGAAATATATAATTTATAACCTGTTAATCGCAGTGTTATACCACATCAATTTCCCCTATTATCCCAAAAGAAATAAGGGGATCGATCTGTTCGTCGTGTCGATTATTATAATCGTAACGGGAATTTACGACTCCCGTTGACGCGCTTTCTCGCGATCGCGTCTCCCCGCGACTGGTCGAAGATATAGGTATTACTAATCAACTTACGAGATTTACGAGTTAATTACAATACTGCCAAATTTCTCATTAAATTTTGTCAACATAGTAACATGATTTATATTTCGTATATTGTATGAACGGAAACTAATTCGCTTCGAATATCTCTTAAGTAAATTTCCAATAATCGACCACGAAACTGTTGCATTGGCCGCGTCAGTACCACGCACACAAAAACAAATGATTCCACAACGCAAGTACATAAAACTCTAGTTCATGAGCCGTAATTAATTGTAACCTCGCCGTAACGTATGAAGACGAGCTGTTCAAAAAACCGGCGCGGTGGTCAAAAACATACAAAATAACAGTCATTCAGTTACGTTCAATTAAATTTAATTATATATAAAATGCAGGTCGCGGTACTCGTAGCGCCCGAACTGATGCAGCATGAAAATATATTTTCCTAACCACTTTAAATTGGCAATTTCGAGAGCGACCAAAAACCATGTGAGATTCGCGTTGAATCGATTGTATGTACGTCGTCCCGAACAGTGTGTGCCAGCCACTGGATTGTTGTCCGTACAACGAGAATCCGTGGAAAAATCCATGTTCTCGCCAGCCAAAACTTCTTTTCATCCGTGCCGTTTATTTTGAAGTGAATATGACGTGATGTATGTATCATGAACAGGATGAAAGAAAAGAATGTTATGCGCGTGTGTGAATTTCTTGCTTGTTTCTCTGCTTTCTTTTTTTAGTAATGCTTGGAACGTTGGAAACGGGAAAGAAGTTTTGTAGAAATAATATTTGCATGCAAATAAAATACTGCGCGTTTTGTTAAATTCGTTGAATATTGCAATGTTCTGTTTATTATGAATGTTTGCCGTGGAATATTTAATAAAAGCTGCAGAATAAAATTTAGGTTTCTACGTGTATTTATCTAGACGAATATTTCTGTGGACATTTCTAGATTTATTCCAGTTGGAAGTTCCCGCATTGTTGGTACCAAATAATCGAACTATAAACGTTTTCTGTGAAACTGTAGAAAATGCTACAAGTACATCGTTTAGACATGTGGTTCAACATACTCAACGAGGAACGTATTCGCTCGTGCAAACAAGTAATTAATAAATAGTTAATTAACATGTACTGTTGGGCAAAAGTTATCGTTCGTCAAGCTATTAACTGAAATATTGTACATGTTACAATGTGCAAACTATGTTACATCGAATTTTCAATTTTTATAGTATAATAATTCAGAATTCACTATTTATTATTAGACAGTGGATACTTACGTATTTATACAGCCTTGAAAGACGCAATATAGTATAGAATGCACGTAATATACAAAAATATATAAAATATGTTTGGTTTATAATACTAAGTATGCAGAAAAATATTATTATATTGAAGATAAAAAATAAGAAAAAGGAGATATTCGCGAAAACAATGATTTTTGGCTTATTTTTTGGTAGAAGCATTTAATCGCACCAGAACTAGAATTTAGGTTGTCAATACCAATTAATTCAGAAACAGTAGAATGAGAAAAGTAGGTCATTAGATTATTTCAGAAACCAGGTAGTAGATGTCAATATCCAAACTGCATTAATCAAAAAGCAAATGCGACCCTCAATCGTAGTATGATAATATCATAGATTCACGTGTTTAAAATTGTATACCGAAATTTTTATTAAATCTGTCTTTAATTAAGTTTTCTTTACTACATTGGGGCGTTTGTTTTTGTGAAAAGAATGCTTTAGAAATATATGACAAAGAGGGGTGAATATATTAAGAATAAACCCTGTTAACATATGATATAGAAATTGGATTTGTGCCCAACAACTATCATAAAATTTCTGACTAGTCTTTCTTGCGCCAACTTGAGTTAACATCTTCTTTCACGGTTTTCTTCAAGGTTTTCTTTCATTACAACTTATCATTACGACTTTCTAAAACAATGATTGGCTAAATACAAAATATATTTATCGTTCCATCTATAAAAATTAGTTCAATCTATATACAACATTACGATGGATATCTATTTTCTAGAATCAATTCTAGAATATTCTATTTCTAGGATCAATTTACTTTAAACTAAAATCTAATTGATAAGTGTTGACTATGTTCGAAGTTAGAACATGATGTCATCTAGAGGCATGAACTGCACTTTACTAGACATATCGTGCTCCCTTTTCTACGATATCCTTAGCGTGCTTTTTCTAGGGCACAAGTACAACAGTATCTGTCTTGTTTCTGGTGGACAGAACTTTGATAACAACGTGAAATTTACTTCAAGTTACGACTCTCTCTCCTTTAGACATATTTGCGACTAGAACCGTCAGAACTACCTCGCGTCAAGAACTTCCAATACGATTCGTTGGAGAGACAAAAAGTGCTAAAAGTTCCGAAATTTTCAAACTAGATTCCCAATTGCAACATACAGTCGATGTTTAAACATAATTTACACGTCTGACAACCACCTTGCAATATATCTCATTAATTTTTAACGACGAATTAAAAAATTACATTTCAAGTATTACATTTCTTGTTGCGTTCAATGCAAATTTGATTAAACTATCGCTTGAAGGAAAAATCTATCACTTGAAGAGAAAGCTCAGGATGAGTGAATCGATGGGTAAATTTGGAAACACAATGGAAAGATTATTTGGATTTACTGGTGGAGTGGATTTAATATTATTAAAAAAGCGCAAGATAGCGGTAAGTGATATGTTAGAATGTTAAAAATTTCACGTGAGAAGGCAGGGATATAAGAAAACTGTTAAGAATAAATTAGCGATATCGAATTGACTTTGGACTAACCCAAGGACCAATGTTGCATTAACGCAACATTTCATTTGCGATCTTCTCTCACGGTCAATTTACGTAATTATACTCTCCTTTTTAACATCGTTGTTATAAAAGAGGATTCCAGCCATTTATGCAGTATCTTTTTTATCATTATATTCTCTTACGTGTAGATCCTACAAAGCATAACGTTATGATAAATCATTTTTAAAAATTAGGTTAATTTTAAATAAGACTTCTATAAAACTGTAAAATTTCGTCTGAATCGACATGTCACATTCTTTACTAATTCTTAACAGGATAATTAGCAGTAACCCTAATTCTCCAATCTACAATTCCTTCAAATTCTTTGGACGATTGCCCGATGTCGACAAGCAAAATTTCTCAGGTCACTTCTGCGTACATTTGCATAGGTTCTTTGAGAGGCAAACGTCGAAGATATTGAACATTACCAAGCCAGAAAAATTCGACGATACAGCTAGGTACTCGAAAATGCTTGACAGCGGCGATAAGCTGGATGAAGCTGTAGGAACTCGAAAAACGACCTTTTCGGTTCGCCACGTCAGCGAGCTTCGATATTACCTTCTCTACTAAAGGTCATTCAATGTATTCACTTGGAGAGACCGGAGATAGTTATGCACATTGTCTCTTCCTCAGACTTTTTCCTGCACGTGTGCATCCGATAACAGAGAAACACGTGCGTACCTTCTCTCCTTCGTTCGTGGTGCAGGGATTTTATGTCGGAAGCACGTATCACCGGAAATCTAACGCGTGCTGGCAATACGCGTATATTATGTCATCTTTTCAGTACAACGAAAGCGAGTATACAAATGTCAAAATGGGAAAAAGTCGGTGGGATATCATTTGATATTTGTAATTGGTTTAACGTTAGAATTGTCAAATTCGTCCGAATGATAGATTTATAATTTTTAAATTTTATTTGTATCGGTAAATAACATATATACTCGTTCATATGTTAAATAACTTATTAAGATATTATTGCATTATTGCATAATAATCGTAATAATACATGGATTAAGTTTAACATACAGTTACAGATCAAAGTTAATGATATTCCCAATGGAGTGTAAATTGAATACGTGTAGGTGCTAGAGTAAATTTAATTCTTTTGAAATTTGTACGATCTTTTTAAATTGCTTTCTAGCCTGCGTGACTGTCGCATGAAAACGAGATTTCCTGCATTAATCATATTTTAGTAATTCTTCCCATTGGTCCGCGCTATTGTTTTATAAATTGCTTCATTTTAATTAAATCTGGCTGAATTTAATTTCGTAACGATCGACGTTCTGTCGACTCTGTAGCACACGTGCGCTTCCTGCAGGCAACATATGTGTATGCTTGTCCTTGCTGTACGCTTGAATATTATTGAAATATAATCTGAAAACATTAATAGCCATTTGTTAATATCCGTCGACAAACAACTGTATCACCCGAAAATGTTTCATTAATTATAATTTAAATATAATTTCTTCTGTCTCTGATTCAAACAGTTGCTGCAGTAAAATGTTTTTTCAATTACGTTTCCATTACATTTTCTCCAAATGCGTGTTATTCTTTTATTTTAATACTATCTGTCGATCTGTCTATATCGTAAGTGATTTACAAATTCAATAAATTCAAATTTGTTACTTTTCTATTTCAAGATATCTAAATGGACATTCGGTGTTCTGAATATTAATTTATGCGCATTAAAAACTTGGTTTTTCATTTAGTAATTGTCTCTTCATTAATTTATATCGTTACATGTTATATCGTTACGATTAATTAAAATCTTTCGAATTGAGAACCATAATATCGTCTTCAATAAATGTAAATTCAAATTCTAAAAGGTACAGTCATATTATCTTTGTCACTCGTGTGAAGTTTCTTTTTTGATAATAAGGGAGATCATTACCATTGAAAAGTTCTTAGAAATTATTATTCCGCCGTATTTTCAAGAATTAATAAAAAGCTTGCTAGAAATACTAAAAAGATGTTATTTTTGTTGTTTCTTGCAACATCGATATTGACCGGCCGATACTTCGGGACGCGTCGTCAAATACCACAGCTAAATAAACTGAATTGCTCTGCGGCTTTGATATTACTTTCGGTGAACTTCCGTCATTAATTCGGCGAACTTTAGAAGAAACGATGAAAGCAATATCTGTCTTAAGAATAGCTGCGTGGAAGTTTGTGTCCGTGTAACAGATTTCAGTGAACTGTCACACTGAACATCGATATAGCTGTTGAAATGAATTTGGTGCATCGAACAGATAGGTTATTATTTTTACAGAAATCGAAGTAATCTCATTGAAAGTTTGAAATACCCCAAATCTGATTGCGTGACCGATAATCATAAATTGTTATATTGTTAGTTATTGTTATATTAATAACATTTATATATTGTATATTTATATATTCGATACCAATATTTGGAATACCACTTCAATGATTATAGACTATAATCAATATGTAAACTATAAATTATATGAATTATACAAGGTATAACATAAACGTACCAAGTATGATTTAACTCTTTATTGGCGGTCTAACTTTTTATCTTCGTATTCATTCTCACACAATTTTTATATTATATACGAAAAGGGTTCAAATATTGACAAGTATCGCAAAATTCTTTCTTTCGAAGCCTGGAACAGTAAACGATTTAGAATTACAATTTACTATTACAATTACTCATTATCTTTAATTTACGATAAACGATCTTCGCTTCAAACAATGTCTATATATTATTTCTATTTTTACGTGAAATAATTTCTATATTTAATTTCCAATATCTCGAATTTGAAACGATGTGAACTAGAAGCTCATTTTTAATGTAATAATTGTTCTTAGATGAAACTGTACAAACTTACTTTTTCGTTGCAAGAAGATAGAAAATATTAATAAAATAAAGTTAAAATTATACGAACAAATCTGTCATAGCTGAGTAATTTCTAAGACAAAATTTTCATATTACACGAATGCATATAACTGCAAGAATATGTATGCCAGAAAGATAAATTTGCATGTTTATTATCATGACTATTCATACCGTTGATGTTTTAAAGGTTTTATCATCTCTGTTACCGATATCATCTAGTAAATATATGCAAAATCCATTTATAACATACGGAATGCTCTGAAAATGAAAATGTATAAAAAGAGCAGATATTAAGAGCGTATAAAGCGAGTGTTCTAATATCTACATCACTTCTAATATATGTAATCCAATTTTATATATGTATCTATAAATTCGAATTTGTTAGCGGTATTGATTAAATCTACGAACTTGCGACAATTCTAACGGGCACTAAGATATTTTAATTAATGAAAGCAACTAAAATCAAATTAAATTGAATTAAAATTAAGGAGATAAAACTTAAAATTAATTAATAAGAATATCGTAGTGAATTAGGAAAACTGGACAATTTCACAGTTAATAGTTAATAGTGTTTCATAAATTTAACTGTACGACAACATTTAATACACAAGGGATTCGATATCGAATGAACACAATCTCTTGTGTAATTAATCTTTCTTGAATAATATTTACGTACGATACCACTAAATATAGATAATGGTGACAATAGTTAAAACAAAACAAAATAAAATTGATATTGATTCTCCCGTATGTTAGATTTCTTGCGAAAGGTAAAGTTGTAAACCATTTATTATTAAACTATTCAATATATAGAATACGTATTATGAACAGACTGTTAATGTTTATTCAAATTCATATTTCTATAAATATGATTAAAGAAATATTATAAAATATACGTATTAATTTGTTCCACTTTTTAAATATTATAAGGAATAACTTATTACATTAAATATATACATAATATACATTAAATATTTTATACACTTTTGCACATCGTCTGTATTTTGTACATTTAATCTCTATACAATCTAATACATTTAAATTTTCCTTAAATGCATGAACATTCGCAATCTAATTATTAGTGGCAATATAAAACAAAATTCTAATATGTAATAGAAAAAATCATTTTGATTTATTTAATTTCTTATTAAAATAGTGTAACCAGCAACTGGAAGACTACTACACCGAAAGACTGATGAAAGGTATCAGAAATAGTTTTTCAAGCAGCGATATGAAAATGGTACGAAACGGAATAGCAATAAACTCATAATTTGTTAACATTTAGTGTAAAAATGTTCACCGTTTTCTCTTGTATAAAAATAATTTGAATAACAGGTCTGTAAATGATATTAAACTGTTATTTAAAACTAAGCAAAAAGAGTGACTATGTGCAACTTGGTATACTTCGATGTAACTTTTCACGAGGCTTTCTCGAAGTAACGTTTCGAAACTGATACATCGATGCTACAGCTACGCGGTGGAACATTCTCGCGCTGTTTTTTATCATCCTCGCTTGAACTTTCCAACCCCGACTAGTTTTCCTCCGCGCTTACCAACTCTTCCCGCTCTTTTATTCCAAGATTCGTCGAAGTTTGATATTCTACCGTGGTATAGGTATATCATAACCAAATAGTATACATATATTATGTGATTCAGATATAATAATTATATTGCTTGCAATGGTAAAACGAAAAACGATTCTGCAATGATAAAACACATAATAGTTACGCATGATTTCAATCAGGCAGTTTGATACTAGTGCAGTGCTTCGATGAAGGAAGAGAGAACAGAAAGGCACTTGGGCACAACTACTTGTAGATAAATGCATATACGGAATTCTTTCCATGCTTTTGTCTTGTTTTACGATATTTCAATTCATTCATGACTATCTCGAGCGAACGAATAATTTCGAATAACCAAAATAGAATACGAATGAATATTTTAAAAATCGTCGCATCATTTTGCTGGAAATACCGACCACTTCAATTGTTCCGGATGGAAGTAAATGGACGAGAGTCTACAGAAAGAGAACATTAAATTCATTCATATTATATGTATAATTATGTGTCGTTTTAGAGGACATAGAAAAGTAATGAAAAAATTTTCGTTGTCAGTTTTCATGTGAAATGCGATAGGATAAATGAAAAATTTTCATTTTAGCTTTTAAAAATCATATAAAAGCATTTTTTGTATGAGAGATACTTTATATATTTTTATGTCAGTTGCATGAAAGAACAAAAAAAAAAAAAAGAAGATAATGACTTTGGAAGACTGCGGAATGTCATTGATGTTAAAATTGATTTTCAAGAGGAGAAGCCGAAGGAAAAAGGTATCAGGTTTCTTTCTATTTGGTTTTATTATCGTTAATTATGTTCAAGATTTTCGCTTCATTATACATTAGTAGTCAGAAAAGAATTTCATAATTAATTAAAAATTTCATAAATATCACTGGTATATTTATTATGTATTTGTTATATTTTATAAATATTACGTCATTATATTATGTTTTAAATAGAATACAATTTTTAGACAGAAATTGAATGTATACTTTTAAATAAAAAGATTGTTATTATATATACATCAATTATTACTTTTAAATTAAACCTGATGTAACAAAAAATGAGATGTTTTTTGTAGAAATAAAATTATTGTTCTCTTTCGAAACACGAAATGTGCACGATGAATTTGCGAGCACAGAAACATGTAACTGCTGAAACCTCACTTTCCAGATAAATTATTTCTATTGCAAGGAAAAATTTTAGGACGAATGATTGCGTAAAATATCTGTTGTATGCATGGACGAACGTAAAAATGAATTTCCATCGGTGTATTTGCCGAAGCGGAAAGGCTTCTACAAACGACAACTCTTGAAAGGAGAGCAGTACCGAAAGATATCAAATGAAGGATTTGC
The DNA here is from genome assembly GCF_910591885.1 of Bombus terrestris. Taxonomy (NCBI): domain Eukaryota; kingdom Metazoa; phylum Arthropoda; class Insecta; order Hymenoptera; family Apidae; genus Bombus; species Bombus terrestris. The sequence continues at coordinate 11,142,502 of NC_063272.1, read as the reverse complement.
CGCATTTAAGGCCTTGATAACAGGTATCTCTTTACGGTAGAGCATTGAGAAACACTTAAGCGGCAAATAGAACAGAAAAGAACGGTGATGAAGGTGAAAGGTAAATGGAGTGAGGAAATGCATACACAAGGAATATTCGTGTTATTTTACTACAGCGAAGTTGTTTAGTAAAATGTATAGCGTGTTAAGAATTTGATAAAGTTACGCGGTTGAACGTAGCAGTATTCGGAATAATGCAGCTTAATCAGCTGTATATAACACGAAGAAATCACTTACTAAATTTCTGGGTAATATTAAACGACGATGTCATTAATATTGAAATACACAATCTTCGTCGAATCTGATAGAGTTTTTATGAAGGTGAGTTTTATCCAATCGTTTATTTTCTCGAAAATTCTGTCCAGTGTGATCCAATGTATTAATTTTATAATCATAATTTATTAAATGTTAAAAATATTACACGCTCCATATTTCTATTTATATCCAGGAAACATTTTCGTAACGAATATCTGTATGATAAGATTAATACAGATTAAAGACGAAATCGTATAATGGAAAACATACAAATTTATCATTGCTTAAAGCAATTATATTGTACATATATTAGTTAGTATATTAGTTAGAAATGAATACAAATTGTACATGAAGTCTATTATTTTTTTTCATTTTATTTGGGATATTTCTGAAGATAATAAGTAAAAACTAGTAAGATCGAAGATATTTAGTTGAAAATATCGCAACCCTTGAAATTATGTACAATATACAAATTTATAGGTTCTTCTATAAGCAATTATTATATTTATACAATTTTCGATTATATAAATACCCATTTATTTGGGATATTTCTGAAGATAATAAGTAAAAACTAGTAAGATCGAAGATATTTAGTTGAAAATATCGCAACCCTTGAAATTATGTACAATATACAAATTTATAGGTTCTTCTATAAGCAATTATTATATTTATACAATTTTCGATTATATAAATACCCATTTACTAAATATATCTGAAAAAATATTATATGTAGTTGAATAAGTTGTCTTCTTGGTTCGTTAACTAATTAAAGAATTTGTCTGGTATTTACAAAGACGTTTTGTAATATTTAAAGGACTAGTACTTGCTACAAAAAATTATTAAATATACAAAATATGTAAATATATAAACCTATTTAATTTAATAACTGAACGTATATTATACTGTAGTATCGGAAAAAGGATAGGATTAGCATAATTTAGATTTGTAAAATTCTCCTAATACTATTTATTAAGATAAATAAAAATAACAGAGATTAATTATACAGAGAACGATAAATGTTCAACTTGAACTAAACGCAAAAATCTTGTTCTACTCAAATCACTCTCGCAACTCTATAACTCTAACAACTCGATCTCTCTACAACGCTAGCAACTCTACAACTCTACTCCTCGGCTTTTGCACTCGCTCGCTCTCGCTTCTCAACTCACACTGTACGCCTTTTGCATTCGTTCTCGCCGGCGTCTCAACTAACACTGTCTTTAGCATCTCTTTTGTCTTTTCCCGCTCTATCGCGCACGTGTCCCGAAAACGCCCGTGTCCAGGGTCACGCAGGCCTTTTTCACAAAACTGTTCACTTGAAAGGACCGACGACACATTGATGTACCCGACGATGCCGCGGCTCTCGCGACATTATATACGGTTCGGCCGATATCTTAGGCCTTTTGTCCACGATACTACAATACGATAATACAAGTTTAATAAACATGTGGAATATGAGTCATTAAATTATTTGTTTTAGTCAAACATATACTTTAGACTACTTTAAAGTCGTTAATGATTTCACAAATTGTAGCTAGCGACTTATGTATGTTATCTATACATATATTTTGTTGCGAATTGCAGTAAATGAGATGCATGTAGTAAGAAATCCTACTTCAAAAGTCATTAGCGTAAAATATTTAACTCGAACGAAAATTTCTACGTAATGGCCCCATACAGCCATGGATGTTATCTAGTCAAACTATTCTGCAACTTCAGCTTCGAAACACAAAGTAGTATTTAGCTTTAACTTTTAACTTATTTTAGTCAAATACAGTACTAACAGCTTGTATTGTGATAACAACACATAGTAAATAAATTAAGCGCTTTATCCACGTGCGCTGCCATTTAATTTACAATTGAGGATGCTACACCGATCCAAAAGGAGGTGTAACGTACTTACTTTTGAAACAAACACATTTTGCAATGTCTATTAATCTTGTAGGAAAATTTGACGTAGGAGATATACATCGTTAAGGTAAACGATATTACAGTTGAACAGAAATTTTTAATTTTCGAGAAGGTTATTTAAATATTATAGCACAGTTGATTGGTTGAAAACTTTTAATTCTTAAAAAAACCCGGAAAACAGAAATTGTTTTGAAAAATTCGATGATGATTAAAAGAATATAAACGTATCTTAGGAATGATTTCAAACTTTATTTAAAATTCCGAGAGTTCTATACACATATGTAACTTCATATGTAACTACTAGAATAGATATCTATTCTATTACTTATTACGTATTCATTTATTTGATATATGTAATATAGCTATTTATCTTATAATTATACGTACACACATATAATATAAGCATTTATTATGTATTAATTTAGCCTACTGTGTTCCTCGAATCATTTTAAATCTAATCATATTTTTCTATCCTTACTAAATTCGCTATAAGTTTCAAGATAGATCTAGTAATAGTTTCTGATACGTGTGACTTTTCGTTCCAACTTTATTCAAACAAACATTTGTGATATATATAAACACTGCTATACAACCATTTTTATGTAACTATTTCTATTCATATTAACGAAATATGTTTAATTGTGTATATATATATGTCGGGTTCACATTACAATCATCGGGTTCACTTTATGAAATTTCACGACCAACCACGATATCATATTTTAATTAATAACTATCAGCTAGGACATGAAAATTGATCTCCAATGTAAAACCATTGATACACACAATATTTATACGTTTAATACAAATATTTCCTATTCCTCGCATTATTACTATATCAGTCGTTCTTTCGCCAGAAAATCTCAAGGCTACGGATTCTTTAATTAGTGAACACTCGCCCCCGGAATCGGAGTAAAATGTAAACTGCTCGCCCAGATTACTTGATCTACCAGTTGACGCTTCCACTACTTAGAAGTCGACTTGACGCTTGTTATTGAAATTATAGTTTTCTTTCAGGGCGCTGCTTTGTAAAGGATTTTCCTCCATAATCAGATTGACAGCTGCGCATCAACGAAAAATTGTTAGGTTCCACACTCGATATTTGCACTAGCGACTGAATTAACTCGCGCACGATGGTCGTAAGCACTTGCACTGTTATAGCCGGTACTGATTCCACTTCTGATGTCGGGTTCACATTATGATTAGGATTAGGGGCGTGAAACGAATCTTCATTTGGATTACACATTGTTGTTATGCAATAGAGAATATATTGACTAGTGCAAATATAATTATTACAGAATTTGACAAGGTAATTAGATACTTAGAGACACGTGGTAATTAGATACTCAAGAAGCTAATGACAACGATCCTAGGTTTAACAACGAATCCGCGGCCAACTGGATAAGAGAATGCACTTTCTTCTAAAGCCCAAATTGTACTCGACTTGCCTGCCTACGGTACAAGTATTACTAAACTAACTCTTTGTTAAAACGTGGAATATCCATCGAGCGTATATCCACCGAGGGTGTGTCTAAGAACACGAGATACTCGGATTCGTCGAGGAAAGCCTTCGTTCGGAAAGTGAGGGAAATTGATGTTGCTGTTAATTGGTCAATTTCCATGTTGGTGGTTAGAGAAGGATGCAGGTTGCCCTTGAGGGAAAGTTGCTAGCGGGAAGCGCCGTTCATGAGAAAAATAGATTTCCCCTACCTTCCCGTAGTTGGGACAAAGACTGTTTGTCTGTTTGAGGGACTTTAGTTAACTAAATCTTAAGATTTGTAATGAGATCTCAGGCTACCTGAACATGTACTGTGGAAATGCGTCGACATCTGATAATCCTCTTACCTGAAGAATAGGGTCTGCGTGTGGCGAGGCACGCGACAGAAACCGTTAGAATGTTTACTGTCGAGTGCCGCTACAACTATTTCTTTTTAAGAAGAGCTATATTATTACTATATACCTTTGTTAGACAAGATGTTCATCCCTTGACCGCGGCTACGTTCGGTGACTGGTTGTCGCCTCGAGCTCAAGCTCATTATCACAAATCTCGAACAAATACAATCGGATTGAATGACAACAATTGCTTAATTACGGCCATGGCAGAATCTAGATCAAAGTGTTAAGGGGGTATTCTAGTCTAGAGGCATGAATTTCAGGCGGTTTTTGAAGCTCTGTACAAACGAAACAAAAATTTTTTTACTATCCATTTTTTTATCATTTGTTTATTGATATTTTAATTTGAATTGTGGAAATTTGAATTGTCTGCGTTCCTGCATGGATGTGCTTCGGAGCAAAAGTCCATATTAACGAATTTAACGATTCGTTATTATTTTGGATTTCAGAACCCAAACATCGTTCCAATTGAATTATTGAATTAAAAGTACATTAAAAAGGGATAAAATTATACAAAAAGGGCAAGTGTGCGTAAAGGATGGAAACTTTCTGTGTTCTTATGATTTTCAACAGATAAAAAGAGAGGAAAACTTTTAATCCTTCAAAATGCGTACAACGCAGGGATTTAACAAACAATTTCCGTTTCTACAGAGAGGATGCTTTATTTGAGTGAGAAGTCATAGGGACGCTGCAAAGAGGATAAAAGTTGACCTGTGAAGAGGGTCTGTCTTATGACAGCGCAGCCAGCAGGTCTGCTCTGTAATTATTTAAAGATGCTTTAAGATTTATGGTATACTTTGTGTTTAAATTCAACCTCGAAACTATTATCGAGCTACCTGAAGCTTCTGTATGTTGAACAATTTTCAAACTGTTACTAAATGACGACTTCAATCTACCCATATTTCTTGTAAATTGATGCATACTTGGACACATGAATAATTAAAATTTTTTTTAATTAAATTAAATTATTATTTAATATCAATTTGTAAAGGCTATATACGTTAAATTGCGATAATTCATAAATTATTGAGTTTTAAATACTTAATTTAGGTACATCTTTTCGTATTAAAAATTAATTTGATTAAATTAAAGTTCGAAATACATACAACGAAATGTTAATAACGAATCAAATCAATTCAATTGTTAATATCTTAATTATGCCATATTTTAAAATGGGTATTCTTTATGAAAAAGACCGACAATCTGATTATGCTAATTATATTTAATAAAAATGATTTATTTCAATCGTTTAGAAGCTGTAAGGTACCAATATTACACATACTTTATTAGAAAAAAACTTCTGTTCTAAAAAATGGAAAGACCAGATATTTTTCACTATGCTATTTGTCTTCTTTCAAATATAAAATTTACATGCAGGAAGTACACATAAAAGGCGGCATGGAATTTGATGGAATACTGGATTTTTTAATAATAAAATCCGTAAAAAGTGCTCGGTTAGCGGATAATGTTTATCCGAATAAATTAAAAGAGCCTTTGTCCGAAAACATGACAGGGATAGGTTCATAACCTCTGTTGTGCTGAAATTTTAGCACGGCTATCTACAACGATGCACCAGAAAACAACATGCAAAACAATAGTTGAAATTTTAATGGCTCTGCATGAACAGTTGCTCCTAAATACCAACATTGCAACACAAAGCGATAATATTACAATATTCCACGAAAGATATGCTCGTTATTAACACATTTACTGCAGATAATTTCACGCAAGCCTTAAGGTAGAACACTGCATTACAATTAAGACGAAGTGACAATGCTATTAAAAATATCATCGCTTATGGATCAATATTATTTTTAGTTGAAATAAATACAAGAAATTCTCTTTCCTTAATGTTATGGATCGGTCTATTTGGTCATGTTTTACTATGAGAAAAAACGTAATATTACGTCAACGACACGTTGAATAACAGAATTTGTCATGAAAATCGAAACACCGGCAATGTCAGAGTTTGCAAATCTGAAATAGATTTTGGGAATAGATTCGTAAATAAATTTACACGTAGAAATGTGTGAATTGAATAAATGACATTTAATGCCGCGTGTATTGTCAATTAACGGGAAACGGGAAAATTGTCAGAAGCCGCAAACGTTGTAAAATAATTCCTTCTACACGTAATTGCCCTTGCACTATCAAAACGCGAAAGGATTCGATTTAACGCGGTAGCCCTCAGAGCTCGATGCAATTCACCGATGGGTGCGTTACGGCGTTGCAACGTCAGCTAAGGGATAAGGGTGGTTGAGGTCGATCGTGTTTTCTGCTGGGAAATGGAATTTTCACTACTGCTGGACGGGAGTTTTGTAGTTTCATAGGACATAAACGAGGAAAGTCGATACGGCACTGAGGGTCGACAGTTGCGGCGAAACGACCGGGATATATTAATTGCCACTGACATTAAAAGAACGAGTATAGAGGAAGGTGAAAAATCGTTAAAAAGAGTAAGAGAGTGGGGCCGAGTAAAAAAGAAAGCTCTAGCATTCAGGTTTAGCGGGAAGAGAACAGCGAAACGGCCGAGAGACAACCAAAACTGCTTTCCACGAAATTAATCGTTCCGTGTTTTACTATGTTGAAATCACGGTTATTAAAAATACAATAAAAAATATACAATAAATTTATCGTAAATATCTTTTACGCTTGATGCAAAAGAAGTAAACTTAATTTTATTCGATTTTTATTAGTAACAAATTATTTACATAATTTGTAGCAGTTGCATTTAAAAATATAGAATTTAATAAAAGCTTTGAAAATACTTAAGTGGAAGCAGTAGAAATAAACGAGAAAGGAGTAATTTTACGATGCAATCGACACCATTCGTAAAGAATCGAAATATTTCGAGTTACCTTGTGATACTATCTTTCGATGACACTAGGAACTAGAACGACAATTGCGATCGTGTCGTAAAAATCACACGGATCGAATTGGGAGGAGCTTTGCAAAGCTGACTGCTATCAGATTCGCTAACTTTTACGTTCGGTCTACGACATTGGACATCGTTACTTCTATTCGCCTCGACTTCGAGACGAACATTGTTATCGTCGCGTACTAGTCAACTTAGGAAGACCGATTCTAATCGAATTTCCTTCATAATGGCAACAAACAGCTGATGCCCACATTTATTAAAGATAGGTAGAAATCGTAATTGTTTCTTATGACTTTCAATAAAACGCATATATTTCGAGTCTCTTGGAGTTTTATACTATCGTTATATTTAACACATGAATCATTAATACATATCAACCTCAGTGCCTTCATAATTTTATACCATTTACTTCTTCCTCAATGAATTTTTAAATAACGACATTAAAGTCTGGATTTTAATAGCGATCCTATATTAACGACAAAAATATACAAATTAGTTATTACATTTTACGATCATTTCTTTAAGCAATACATTTTATACGATAAAGTCGCAGTCTTTTCCGGCCAAATATTTTATATTCTCATCTTTGTCATTATATCAACTATTATACCTAAAGCATCGGAAACAGATACGTATATTTTATTTTACGTGAATATTCCGTTTTACCTGATTTTACTCCTCTTTACCAACAACAAAACACACACGCTTCTAAAGCATTTAAAACAGTAAAACAGAAAGTCAACCATTAAACAGTTGTTTGAAACTACCCATTTCAGAGGTAACAACGTTTATCTTCTCTTTGAAGACACCGGCGAAAAGCAATAAAAGAAACTCAACATTTATGTTTTATATTTTCCCCTTTCTCTTTTGAATTTCAAAATACCCCTGTAAGCTATTTTTGGGACTGTAATAAATATTGGCTCCATGTGTGCCCGTATGAACGTGGTCTCCTTTATTATGCAAAAATAAATTTCCTAACAGAAGGAAGTAAAGGGAGGAGAAATAGAAACCAGGAAGAATAAATATAAATAGAATAAAAAATATACGGAAAGCGAAGAAGAAATGACTTTGTAGAATTGATAAGTTGGTGGAGGCGACGAAAAATTGTTCGTCACTTGGGATTATTATGAGAGTTGGTTTCAAGAGGGTGGAGCATGTCTAGCGTCCGCCAAGACGGTAGATTTATTCTTGCAAAATAGTACGGCGACGCTCGTGAATATCGTTTCCGTTGAATGCGACGCTTTTAATTAAATTGCATATCCGTACAGGCGTGAAACGAATAAATTTTCTGGGGCTGACGTGTGACTTGTTAACACAGACGATTGTACTTGGCCCCTGACGTCTTGTTTGCCAGCGGCAATTCGTACATAATGCCAGGCATTGAGAGAGGTCGAAGAATACCTAGCAGAAAGAAAGGGGCGAAAGCTGTGAGAAATTGCTTGGACGAAGGACGTTGGAGGAAACGCGGCTGTAACAAAATGCCAGTTAAGTCGGTTAATGAATTTGTAATTGGCCTTCGTTTACCGATCAATGATGCAAATAAGAATCGCGTTATAGACAAGCATCGTTTAGGAGATAGACGTTAAATTCGTTAATTATTAATACACGTACTATTTGAACGACGAATATCACCGGGATCGTCAGCTAAAAATTTTTTTGTTCCGTGAACAGAGCGTGGCGCTTTCGACGCTGCGTTTCGACTTTTTCATTCGCCGGAATTTTCATGGAATTTTTACAGTCGCCAGGCACAATAACGTGAAATTAAATATAAAATTTTAGAGAAATGAAACAGTTTTCGAAGAGAATGAATTCATACAATTTTTACCAACGTAAATTGTGCTTTCTTTTTAATTTGTTGCCAGCTCTTTCGTATTTCCAAATATCTCGGATTTCTTTTTTAACGACGTTATGTATAACCGAAGTATGTAGTGTGAAGAGTAATATCATACTAGTGAAAAAATATATACAATAAAAAATATATTATGTATACATATATATTATAATGTGCAGAATGTCACCAAATATGTGGAGATTACTCATAGGATCGATTCTGCAAAACGATCAAAACGATGAAGACGGTTCATGTACAAAAATAAAAGAAAAACGCATTCTTATGTAATATTCTAACGTATAAAATAACGAAGACTTTAAGAAAAGACTTTATTCAAGAATATGAAGATTTTCTTGCAACGAAAGATCTTTTGATCTTACAAAGAACAAAGTTTACCGTGTCAAGAAGTTCAATCGCCTTCAAGCATTCTCAACCTTCGGTTATGATTTTTCATTGACAGAAAATGTATTAGAGATAATGATGACAGAAATACCTTAAGTTGGAGTTAAACAATACCTGTCGAAAGAAATTTATGATCGGAATCACAAACTTAGGAAGTCTATTTCAAAAAGGGGAGGAGAAATACTTTAACATTCTATGCAGCTTTTATTTTAATAAGTATTTTAAAATCGTACTTACTTTGTGTACCTTATCAAAGGAATATTTGTGAATAAATACAAAAAATTACATGGGCATTATCAAAATTTTTAAAGACTTAAAAAATCTCTAAAACTTATTATCTTACATGGAACTTTAAGTCTTAATTTATAAAGGACTCATATATTCAAAACATTATAACAATAACCTCACTAGTTTTATATAATAAAATAGTTTCTTTTTCCTGCTTATATCCGTTACATCATTTAGTCATAAATTTAATCAATTTTGGCATTAATACAGGGACAATAAAGGGACTAACACATTGATATCAATTTATTATATTTCTGGAACTTTAGCAAATATATAGCTTCAACAAATTTTCACTATGTGTATTAGATCGTAATTTTGTATGAATGCAAAATTCCAATGAATTAATTGTTTCCATGATAATCTAATTATCACGTTTTAATTAACATTATTAATGTATATGTATATATATGTATACCTAAACATAAAGTCTAAGAGAAACGACACAAGAAGAATAAATGACGATGTTTTGTATTCCACACAGAAGTCCACTTACAACTAGTTAATTGAATAATATCGATAAACTAAAGCTCTTGTAATAGTGATTAAATAATATCTATAATAATTGATTATTTTATATATTATCAAATTTCTATCGCAGATGTACATTTCACTCGTTAGTTTAAAATTATATACATAAATGTAACTTTGTATTTATATTATTATAATTAATAATACGATAAAAATATAGTAAACAAGCGAATTTCTATTTCATTTACTTCTGTCAAATATAATAATAGAGAATTTTAATATTATAAAATTATAAAATTTGTATTTTTGCAGATGCAATTTGAATCTGTTTCTAACAATATTATAGGACTCGTGACCTCGCTTCGATTTTCCTGCTGGGACAAATACGCATAAGAAATCGAATGAAAATTTTTTATAGTGCCTACAATAAAATAGCTTTACAGTTGACATAAAAGTATATCAATTTTGTGAAAATACGAACGCGCAACAAAATAAAACGTAAGTTCCCATTGTTTCCAAACATTTCGACGTCCAACATATTTTATAACCAACATTCACTCGAAAATAAAATCTAGGAAGTAAATATTTATTTTGATCCGTCAGGTCACAATATTTCAAAAAAATAGAGCACGCTTGCAAAACATATAATTTAAGAAACACGTATATTTTACCGATTTATTTATTTGATTTTACAGCGAAACATCTAATTTTTTTCTAAAGTAGAAAAATGTAGTTTAATTATACTTGACATTTTATTTTTAAATGTAACGGATGATTTAGCTTACGCTAGACAGAATCAATAGTGACAGAAGACGTTATAAATTCAAAAATGTAATATCAATACAAATGTAAATCCTAATAATGAAATAGAATTTCCACCCAAATTTTAATTTTTGCCCTTTTTACTTTAAAAATAATATAATAATTCACATTATCTATAATCTTATTCTGCTTGTAATATATAATGTACAGTATTCGATTAATAGACATTATACTTATATAAATCTCATCGTACTACTTATCGTGTTTTATACTACTTCTACTTATTTCAATTGTAAAAGATCTCAAATGTTTAGTCGTAACCAATAGATTACAAATATTAATATATTTCCATATTATATTTTATCGCTGTTATTCCATATTCCACTATTCATTAAAATATATTCCTATATAAAAATATATATATATACTTTTTAAATATTTATTTATGCTTTATATAAGAAGGCAGAGAATTAAAAAATTCAGTTTAATTATTTGTTCTAATCTTTTAAAATCAATTCATTCGCGAGAAGAAAAGTAAAGTGAAAGAAGTGAAAGAAAAACTGATGCGTCGAGTCAGTGGAAACAAAAACGCCAGCAGCGATTCGTACGAGAATCGTAGCAGACGAGACACCTGATGTCGATAATTTCCATTCATTAACATTAATCCGTTCACTTTTCTGTCAGATAATGTGACTACAATCGAACAATGAAGGGATAGCATGCGGTTTGTACCAGGAGTATTTTGCAAGTATTGTAGATACCTGGCATTCCCTGGGGCTACCCTCGTACATTCACACGTGCACAATCTGTAATACGTATATACATACACGCGTGGTTGGTGGTGTGTATACGGTCGCACGTACATTCATGCTCACGCTATTGCATGTCTAAAACCAGGTCTACACCTAACGAATGAACCGGAAAATAGTAAGCGTGGACAAACGCGAATCTGTAGGGCATTCGACACAAACGTACAATTCGTAGTAGTGTTACAATATCGGTAATCGAATCAGGCAGAGTTTAACGTAGATAATGATTCACATGTATATGAATTCTAATAATTTTGTTTACTTTAGTTACCTATACTTGCAATAAATATTAAATACGTAGTTTTAAATACATGTATACGTATACGTATACGTTAACATAAAACGTGTTAAAAAATGTACACTAAAAGATAGAAGATTTATAAATAAAGTAATTATTCAAAAGATTAGGAAGTTAATTAAGCGATGAGTTACTTCGCCTTCCTCGATTAAAAGACACGAGATAAGATTTTCATTTTTCAGTTACCATTTTTACACCAGCCGAATTTTTCTTTCGATATTTTAATAGAATATTTATATTTTATTATTGTCTTCGTCCATAGAAGATGATAGTAAAATTTTTACCAAATCCTATAGGTCACTCTGTATAAACACGAGTATTTTCCTTTGATGCACGAACAATCAACAGATCGGGTTCGTTGATGCTCATTCGTTAGTCACAGACTCGGCTTAACATTTCGAGTTTGCTGCCGTTTACAAACGTCTCGAAACCCTTCGTGCACTCGATCATATCTCATAGTACGTATGCCCACCTTCTACGTCAGCCAGCTATCTACTAATTAACAGTGGCTATTAGCCAAGCTGGTCAATTATACCTGAATTATTCTCCTACTGATGTCCCATCGATGACGGCTGACCATTGACCATAGGCCTCGGAGTGCGTAACGATTTGTCAATCGCCACGATCCAATGTTTGCCGAAATGACTCGGTCGATCTATATTTCGATCACGAAACAGCTGACTCACGTTTACGATTTTCGATGGAAGCTACCATTAATATGGAATCCGGAAATAGGATCATAGCTGTAGCGGTTGGTTGATAATAACCTGTAACTGAGGTCAAACTCTCGGTAAGGATTCATTGAATTCGGAAGCTTTCTCGTGTGACAATTGTTGATTGAAGGATTGTCAAAAGATTTGTTAACTATACTGTGAAATGTTGTTAATGTTGTCTGTTTACAACACCAGGTCAATATTGGATATGTATTTTACAAATATCAATTATTATTAGACTGCGAATGCGAATTCATATTTTTATATAAAGAATTTTTTATTATATAAAATTTTTTTATATAAAATATTTTTATAAGAAATAGAACCTTAACGGAGACTGTTTCACTTATGTAAATTATAAAGACTAGTCGATAGAGCATTATGAATAGAGTAGTGAATTAACAAAACGTACAAAGGTTTGATTGACGCAAAATGAAAATTCAAAATACTATATGTATAAATTATAAGGCATGCATGTGAAAGATAAATATTAAAACATATTAAAACATGTACAGGGGAATAGCTTCTGATTGAGAAGATAATTGGAAATAATAATGAATCAATCTACAAAATACTCAATATGAAATCTTTATGTCGAAATTTATTTAGCGAACGGTTTCGACAAACAGCAATTTTTTTAAAAATTAGTTTTCCAGCATTCGGTAAAGTAACTTTATGCTGTTAATATAAATCGTTGCATTATGATATTTATAAATATAACAAAAAATGTATTTTCCTTTCAGCCATTCGTAAAAGTAATAAATTATTTTTATGAACATATCGTTAACATAATAAACGTTAATACAAAGAAAACATTAATATAATGGATGGCCATGTTTTATTGCAATATTTCATTCTAGAAATATTACTTTGACAAAGCGATATAAATTATTTGCTCCGCACCACTCAATTTATACCGTGACGAACAAATCATTAAGTTAATAACATACCTTGAGTAATTCGATCCATCATTCCTTAGCCACCAACGGATTATTACTTTGATCAGTCGCTTGACCAGAAAAAGAAATGGATTTTCCTTGAGAAGGGCTACTGCAACGTGACAGATACGTTCTTGACGGGTTCCGTGATTAAAGATCGTCTAGGCTAGTAAGCTGTTGGAAGGGTAACGATGACATCTATTTTGAGTCTACCCCTCTGTCTGATGTCCCTTGTCGGATGTCTATCCCAGACTCCCTTCGTTGATATCTTCGAATCCCGATAACAATTCCTACAGAAGCCAGCAGCTGTATGCATGTATTCCCAATTTACTGGTACCTAAATCAACGAATCAGTGATTAACGTTGCTATGTTCGAATATTCTGGAGTTACAGCGCAGCATTTCGCAAACGTTGCGCACAGACTAATTAATTACGTCACTTAAGGTTACTAATCGCGTGAGATGCATCTTATATCGAGCGCATTAACGGGAAATGCGAGTATGTAATCGGTTTTGCTAAAACCATCATAGATTTTATGGTTGGAAAGCAGTTAAACATTAACGATCTTGAAAGTACGTGGAAGAAAACGAACTATGAAACTCTGTACCACAAAAAGTCGATATAACAAAAATAATTGTTGATTAAGCAAATTATAGTAAATAATCATGATCTAGTAACGTATTTCGTAAAGTATATAACTAATTTAACAGTATTTTATAAAACGTTAATGTCCATTAAATTTTGGTAAAAAAAAGAAAAAGAAAATGAGCTAGATTTAATTCGATTTTGTAAACCATAATGTCGTAATTAATTACCGTAGTAAATTTTCATAAATCAAGTTATTAAATTTTCTGAACGGATACAATATAAAAAGATGTAGCTACATGAATTTTGAAAAGTTATAAGTACACGATCAAAAATACATTCGGTTCGATGAACATAATTTGTAAGTTCTTAACAAAGAAAAAGAATAAATACATTTTGAAGTCTAGTCTGTTCAACGATTTTTTAATCGAACAATACACGGTAAATAATAATTTCTTTAGAAAACCATCCGGAGATAGAAAAGGATTTTTACCTAGTTATGTTTAGTACAACATAATAGTTTTACAATTATCGTTTTGTCTTATTGTTTAATTGAACCGCAAGAGATAATTACGTTCACTTTACTTTGTTAAAATCAGATGACTTTTCTATTGACCACGGAAAACCGATTTTGTTGGAGAGAAACGCCGGTTTAATAAAGCCATCTCTCTGGTCAAATATGATTAAAGGTCAGCCTTGAAAGCGATTTAGTGGAAAGAGTAAAAAGATATCCATCTTAAGATATAGCATCCTCTTTCTATGGTATCTGTTCCTTTCCGGTATCTTTGACCTTTCAAGATCAGAGCTTCGTCTGATCCACGTATACAGTATCAACAGCGCAATACTAGTATACATTACACGGTAGCGATAGGAGTGAAAATAAATTGGAAGCGTTTCCTCTGAACTTCTTTCAGAATTGGTATCCAACAAAATCGATCACTATACAGCTTTCTACGATTCGATTATTGTTGGTAAATCGTTTTCATCACGTATAAAACGAAGAAAGCTTCTAGAAAATATAAAAATCTATCGAAAATATACATGTATCTTGTTTAGATAGTTTTTTTTTACTAAGCATTTGAAACATCGCGCGTAGTTTATTTCAACTGTTCAAATACCTACAATACAATATTTGTACAGACAAAGGTACGCGTACATAAATCTCTAGTGGAATCCACAAACTAAATTTACGTTAAATGTCACGATGAAATGTTATCGAATGTACTTATAATTCTATTATGTACATATATTTTATAATTGAACTAAATAAGTTAACTAAAAGAAGAATAAAAGGTTTATGTAGAGATGAGCTAAGAATAACACAGAACAAATTCTTTTTTCTGAAATACTTCAACGTCCTGTTTCAATACGCAATATACATTATACATTATCGATTGACAAAAGATTGTGAGGGTTCGACGACCTAGCGTTCGATTTGCTGTCAACCAACCAGGCAATTTAAAAAATTATGTACTCCGAAATATGATATGCACGATTGATTGATAAAGAAATGAAAAGAGCTTTAGAATCATGTAATCGATCCGATATAACACAGAGTAAAAAACACACTGTATAATGTAATACTCATTCCTTTTTAAACTCACATATTATGCCATTTAGAGTAATAGTTTTTTACGGGTTTCAATGTTTTCCTAACACCAGAGCTATCTAGTAATCTTTAATATGTACCTAAGTATAATATATATAAATTATTACAATTAAAATGGTACGATAAAGATCTGAAAAAGTATATTACTATTATGGGCTTGTATAAAAGAAGGTATATGTAATAGAAGAAAATTAATTAACAACAGGGAAGTGTAATTTTCTCATCTTGTTTATCAGAATTTATACATGACTTAAAAATAACGTTGCATGATACTGCAGGACCGTACGTACACGTGAATTGGTTCGAGCAATAAGCCGTGTTATTTCGAAGGAAACCGAGGTAAGCCAACGTGATTCGTGGTTCTATGCTTATGGATATACCGCATACGACATGTAATACGAAGGCCACATACGGATGAAAGGAGGAGAATGTGGTGGTGAATGGAAGAGAAGGTGGACGAGAAATTGTAGCTGGAAAGGTCTAGCCGAGATGTTATGTTGTATGCTAGTACCAGCGCTGTAGAAACATTTGCAACCAGCAAGATAGGCTTTTACACGTGGTCACGTCATCGTTGATTCAAAGGACATTTTGTATAAATTCTAAACACTAGATAGTAGGAAATTACGAACCGCACTGTATTGCACGTACTGCAAACAACAAGAAACAATTTTCTGCGGGCTGCTACGCTCGAGGGGAACGTTTGTAGAAATTGAAACAATTAAATTAAATTCAAATTTCATGCTTTTGGAGTTCCTTTGTAAAGCAACAATATAATACCCTGTTTAGATCTTCCAAATAAATTGCGATTGTATTATCGAGATCTTACGCTCTTGCGTTCTGGTATATAGCTATTTAAATAATATAATCATAGAGTAAATGTTAAATGTAAAGGAAGAAAATATCTAAGATAAATGAAATGAACAGCAGAAAAACATATTATATTTTTAAAGTAATAGTAATATTCTAAAATATTATAAAATATATTATACTTAAAAATATAGCATACTTCTAAATCAGAGATAAGAATATGAATAAATCTAGAACTTATTTCCTGTTGAATGACTTTAAATAAACATTAAATAAATTTTCATTCTTTGAAATCAACTGATCTAAATACGTTCATGATAGAAATTGCATAACAATAGCCTGTATTTGATAAGTATAAAATCAGCGAACATGAAATATGAAGTGATTAATCCATAAATCCCTCCAAAATATATAGGTATAAAAACAAACTAAACCAATATCATAAACTTGTGCGTATGTATGTAGGTATGTACGCAGATAATGTTTTATCGGTGATTTATATGTGTTACTGATTTTCGTAACTATTCGAATCTGTAACAATGGCATAGAATCAGTTATTAGTCTAATTTTAACATAGTAAATAATTTGAAACATGAGTTACGAGGCAAACTGAATCGTCTGTGGAACGTTGAAATTATTGATAACTAAATGTACTTGTACTACATACATATACTGAACACATGCCAATTTGTACGACATTTTACAATTTGCTGCATGTATGAAATACGTATCAACTTTGAAATTGCTAAATCTTTTAGTTAATCGAATTACTCTTCTTTATTATGCAAGAATTTAAATGTATGAAAAATTAAGGAATTATTTATGATAGTAACGAATTTCTATGTAATTTGTTTATATAATTTATTCTATATCATTCCATAATTATTTGGAATACATTTAACTATACATGAAAGATTGATTGCTGTAGTATTTAAATATTTTTATAAATTAAGCGTTCAAATTAACCTTGATTATTAATCTTTTAAAAAGAAATGCAAATGCGAGATCTGTTTAAAGATAGCGTTTAAAAACAGTAGGCTGTATTCGTAATCAAAATTATAATAAAGTGCAAGACTGGCCGCAGCTGCAAAAGGAATCTCTGAAATTCTGCCAAAACACATTTCCTTTCACAGTACTCGTGAAACACGAATGTGGCGTAAAGGAGTGGGAAGATTGCCTGCCTAACTGGCATGAAGTCCCACGAGATTCACCGAATTCGTTCAAAGCTTTCCACGTTACGTTTATCACTAATGTCAATAGACACGTTGCGGGATACGAGACTCAACCGTCTGTGGATATTGATTCTTTCGTGTATAATGTATATATATACCTACCTATTGTGTTTCATATGCGGCGAACAAGAAAATTACATACAATATAAGGCTTAACTCGCCCAGTACTCATCTAAGGAGTAATAGCTATTCCTAAAGAGGGCCTTCCTAAATGATACTGACATTTTTCGATAGGGAAAAGGAAGAAGATATTATAAAAAAAACACAAAATTTTGATTAATTGAAATGATTTGTGTCTGTAGAATTATTTTTGACGTTTAAGTCAATTATAAGAATTTTTATACACTGTCGTCAATTATTCATTTATTTATGTCAATTACATACAATTATATTTAATAATTATATGGCAGCGAGGATACGATGAATGAAAAGCGAAGATCGAAAGATCTTTTAATAAAAAATCACTACAATAAAGAAAATATGATGTTATAATAATTTACTTGATAATATTTTAATTCTCAATTGAAACGGAACGTTTTCTTTTCTATGCAAATATTCTTATAAAACTGTACTAGTCTTACTGTATAACTTACAGTCACAATAAAATTTTCATTGTTCAAAGAGAACGTTTGATATAAATTTAAACTTTCTGTTTGATTTCAAACATATTATGTCCTATATTATAAACGTACACACGATAACTGCAGATATTTCATCAAACAAGAAATTCCCATCATTTCATTTTATCGTATTACGGATTGTTAAATGACAGTAAAAAGATTTCCATTTATAAATTATAAAATATATGTAAAATATATGTAAAAACGTATTGATCAATTGCTGGTTACTCAATCAAGGCAATAACAATTTTACATGACCTTATCATTCAGCTTAACCATCGGTTAGCAGAGATCCACGTTCGACCGACTACTAGCTTTTAATTCAATTTTCACGCTCATCTCGCGGACAAGCGACATCGGCGTGAAATTTTGGGAAGCAGGTTTACTGTCATTGGATCATTCGATCCACGTCAATCGTGTATTGAATCAGTGTCCATCACTCGCATACATTTAGTGCGTATAGCCGTTAATAGCCGGACAATCTCTTGCTACGTGAACGGAACGACAAGTATGTCATGTCAACACGTACCGCGTTACGATTTCACACACCTTGCCATTGTTCAATCATTCTATGCCGTTCTCTCCCCCCCCCCCCTTCTAATGATTACGCGAATCGAACATAATGACTCACATAAATCTTACATCAGTAATATTTGGGTTGCATATACCGTATGAAGTGTCGATCTTAATAATCTGGCTTGAATCCATCATTATACAAAATGGATATCAATTCGCTTCTATGCAAACTACGAAATAGTTCATAAATTTTTATACGGTCGAAATAGAAATGATAACGTAGGCTTATTAGTATTGGCATTCGAATCGTAATTTCGATTAGGTATTAGTAGCAATACTATCTTTAGGTAGTAAATTGTCGAAAATTTGCGAATACAAAAGATTGAACATAGAAAAGTGAATATAGGAAATGTTATCATTTGACAATTTGGTAATTTGACAATGAGATAGAATTTTGAACCGATGAGGATAATTTTAACTTTACTTGTGGAGAAGTGCAAGAATAATTTTAGACCGTGACGTCTAATCGATATTTGCATGGTCTAACAGTAGATACGTTCGAGGTAAAGTTTTCTAGGAAAGGGAATTAAACAATTAAGAGAAGAATATCTATCGAAATGTTGAAATATTTTGCTGATTATAGTTACCGACTATAGTTTATTATATAGAAGTAACATCGAATATCCATTGCTTCCATATTTATCAATACGAAATATTCTAGCATTGTATCTCGTGTTTCTTCTTGAACGAATTTTCAAGTATCGTCAACCACAACGATCGTTCATTCTTTACAAAAGCACTCCGTACGAGCAAATGAAGCGTAAAACATCTTCCTTCTCGAAGGGTAGGTGCACGTACCAGTTTCTTCGTGAAGCGGGAAAACGCAATCGAGATACAAGCTATGAAATATTTCGAACTCGAACGATTAATCGTGGCTACAGATCGTTCAGGCAGAAGTAACAGTCTTAAACTCGTGAAATAATTTATGACACGTACTCAACCTCTGATAGTTTATGACACGCGTCGACGAAGCAAATATTTTACTATAACTAATTTACATCCGACGTTTCCTAGGTTATTTATATTGAAATTTGACCTTTTGCTACAAAACAATCTTTTATATTAATGTTATATTTCTATGCATATATTTTAGATACATCATTTATTGTTAAACACCTCACGGGTTTATGAAATATATAAAAAGATATTTATGTACGTGTATATGTACCGTATATTGTTGAATATAGACCTTGTATCTCTTTTTGTTATTAGATATTATTATATTACTACTAGTATTTGATGTTTACTATAGTAGATAAATCAATATATATATGTTTAATTACTAATTAGGACAAGTAGTTTCATTTTAAGATGTTAGTACGAATTTGATTGCTTTTTCTTTCCTTCATAAATATCGTTATTTTAACTGGACAAGATTATCCTTGCAACATATCAGTTTTTCGAAATTATTTAAGATACCTGTTTTATGAAATTTTTACAATTACGATAAGGAAAAAGTACCCACTAAATGGTTTATCCCAACAAAAAGCAAGATACGATGGAATAAAATAAACACATGACAGACTGTTGATATTTGCGCACATAGAGATGACTTTAAAAAAAGAGCTATATAAATTCTGTCCACATTTTTCGTCCCGTGCCCTTAAAAGACGGATTTCAGAGGTTAGAGTTATACAACACAGGAAGGATCAGCGTCAATAACCCGCAGGTTCGAAATCCCCTAGAGACACCCGTGCACATTTTTACTCTGCCTCTGGTTTCCCCGAAGCGAAATCGCGAGGGTTTTGTCACCGCGTAGCTTACGATTCGTCCGGTAACTTCCACGAGGAAAATTGACGAAACCACTGTTCCTGCTCGAGAACGTCGCATAGAATAATAAAAAAGGAAAAAATGGAACGAGCCTACTTACATATATAGCTGGGAATAATGTGGAAATTTACATGCGGGTGCGTGTTTCGCGGAGTGACGAGGGTTTAGCCCCATTTCGGTCCTCGAAACGCGCTGACTCGGCCTACGACAATTGTATCAGCCTGCGAACGAGTAGTTAACGATATTCTACCTTTTTACCATCCGCGAACGATTTAACGTTCTTGGACAAAAACTGTCTTTTACAACGACAATGCCATAACTCCAGTCTATAGAGAATAAACTTCGTTTCGGTTATATCAAACTTTCAACGGGACGCAAATTTTCTAGAAAATTTCTTGAATGTTTGATGAGACTGTTGTCCTGTCGAAAATAAACAATACAACTATTTGCATAATAGATAAATTTCATTGCTCCTGGTTTCTGAAGTTTTATAGTTTCGTGAATACTTTATATGTATGAATACTATTTATACATCATTTTCTTGATTCTCTTTCCGAATTCAGTATTATCTGTTTATCAGGTTGAATTCCCATTAAAATATTGTTTATACACACATATATCAGTCTTTAATGACCAAAAAGTATGTAAATGTCATGAGTTTGTAAAAAATGATGTTACTTATTATGTTTAACATTTATTTATGTTTTTTATATCTTCTAAATAGCAGTTATTTACATCTATTTAATTCCAGATCAAAGCCGCAAACTATATCTTTTTATAAGCAAATAATATATTTCGGTTATAGCAGTTGAAAAGTGTCGATATTCATAATATTTTATTTAATTTGTATCGAAAATTACATGACTGTTGATGTTTATCGAGATTTTTCATATTTTTGTTTATTTTAAAGATGCAGCTCGCTTTAATTCGGCGCGATATTCCATGTAATCCTCGCAGAATATGCTTTTTCAAAAAGTTCAAATATCAAAATGAAGATCATAAACTTCGTGCAAAGTGTAAAGTGGAGAAGACATAATCGATTACACACCAGTACAAGCAGGGTAAATTTTGTACTTTGAAAATTCCGCGCGTTTTGGTAAAGTTTGAAAAAGTTTGAAGCGTAACAAAATTAACTCCTTCATGACTACATTGGTATAAAATACTTTGGAGTCTCTATGTATCTTCTAGCATATTACAGTCTTGTTCATAGCATGCTCAGAATTTCTTCAAACGTGAAACTCGTGATATTTTCAGTTCATACAGCCTACAAATAAAAATTTTGCTGCACGACGAAAAGGGACGCATTCTTTCTATGTTTAAACTTTTACATATAATTATTACAAACTCGTTCTGATCTCCAATCTTTTTATACCGAATTATAATAAGAAAGTACCTAAAAAAAGAATAAAACACGAAGATTATTCAATGTTCTTGTAAAGACATCTTAAGGGAATTTCGAGCCCTATTAAACCATTATTTTGAGTACGTTTTCAACTGTCATCCAGAAAACCACAAACTAACTATGTTTTCTCTGTTCTTTGATTCAACAAGCTGTCCGGGAAACTATTCAATTTCTCTTACACGCTGCCATACTCAGAACAAGAACGTTTAAGTTCAGATTGCACCATCTGCGACCGTACGCGTCATTGTTAGAAACTAACTAACGATTCCATGGTCCATCGAATTTGTGTTCTGTCATTCTCTCATGACTGGTCACTAGTTTCAACGCCATTGTATTACAATACCGCTATGTCAGGTTCAGTATCTACCATTATTGTAATGCGTGCCATCATTTCTGTACTCTGGCTTCATTTCGAATACTAGACATCGATTCACCATCGCGGAACAGCGTATCTAGCAAATGATCTTTCTGTTGCAACAGAGAACGTGACTTTATACCGCTAATCTGACAGCGTGAAAGATGTTCCAATATTTTACGAAACCCCCATTACGAAAAAGTATGATGAAATACTGCTTGATTGTGAAATTGTGACAGTGCTATATGCGCATCTTTTTGAACATACTATGGGAGATCGAGCGTATATTCTTGTTATCGTGAAGCTAGAAATGACTTATCATTTATTATAGTAATAGATTTATATAAATTTGAGCATAAGCCAATGTCAAATTTTATGTAATACGAATGATATCAAATTTGCATTTATCTGATATATAGTGATGAAACTATCATTACCAGCTAATGACAAAAGTCGCAATCACTTAGTTGACAACCTAATAATATAATAAGCATCAAAATTTATTTGAAATCTCATTTTTATCATTATCCTTCCTGTCTTTAATAAAATTAAGCTAATTAAGAAATAATTGTAACGTATCAAAAATTTTTAATATAGTTTGTAAAAATTGTATCAGATCATTCCTTGAGTAGAAACTTTTATAATGATGGAGTTAATAATTAATAAATCTTAATTTACGCCAATTTTAGATTTTATAAACTTAAATGTAAAATAATCTATTTATAATAAAAATCAAACAACACGGTAAAAGATAGGATATATGTATAATTAATATAATTAAATTGTTATATCCAAACGATTGGGAATCCGAACGACTAATTAACTCATCTTCATCGGTTAAGAGTTTAAGAGAGCATTTGTATCGCGTATATGTATAACGAACGACGAGTATCATATGAAGCTTGTAGGATATATAGATTCATAGTTATATTTAAACAATGTCCTTGTTACTGTATAGGAGTTTATTTAATTTTTCTCTTTATTGAATCGACATGACGTCGTGTAATAATGAGGATTCCGATACCTACGAGTTGCAATACAAAGGTAATAGAAAGAATAGGCATTATAACTCTCGCTCACGTTAAAGCTTAATAAGGCATGATAGTGAATTATCGTCTTTGTATAATAGAACTGGGGCGTAAGCTTAGTCGAGTGCGGTGTATTTCTGTGCATTACACCCACCATGCCAAGGGTAGCGACTTCAAAGAAGCGTGTTTTATCATCGGACCATTATACCGTATAACTACAACGCCTCATTTGCCAAGGCTATAAAAAATGTTCTTATGTTCCGTTGTTTGCAAGGGTAATAACTCTGTTAAGATAGAAGCTCTTAACGTCCAATCGATCTATGACATTCACGCGATAAGGACAGTACATGTTCCGAAAGCTGATTGTGCAAAAAGTTTCAAGAATTGTAATCCAAAGTGGGTGTTTCGTTAATGATGTTTATTCTTAAAATAGAGATTCTTTGTCTATGTGAGTAGCTATAGTCTTCAACTGTGTTGATATACTAACTCTGGAAATATATAAAAATAACATCAAATATAGGTAAATGATGTGTTAATCTAACTAGGATATTATGTGCACAAGTAACAATTTTTTAATTCACAGGCATTTTAATTAATAAATATTTTACTATATACTGAGTATATTTTAATATTAAAGAAAAGCAACAGGACTCACTATCGTTTCTTAGATTAGCATGCATATGCGAACACGCCATGAGGTCGACAGATGGTCTCGAGCTAAATTCTAGAAATAACGCGTAAAGCAAATCTCAGTGGTGGTAATGTTCTGGTTGAGTACATATTCGCATCGGAATAATAGCATTGGCTATGTAAATAATAGAATCATGAAATCTGATTATCAAGTATCTTGAATCTATTTCTCCTTCCCGGTACATTAAACAAACATAGTTATTATAATTTTAATCGCCATGTGTATTTTCATATGCATGTGCGTGATCTGTTCCATAAGTAACGAATTTATGTTCATGACAGTTTTTCTAAGATATATTTTAAGAATCATAACGAGCACCAGCAATGTAGTTGAGTTAAGTTTAAAATTTGTTCCACAATCAATAAATTCAGATCTGTGAAAGTTTTTTTAAGATATATTTGAGGTGGTATATGTCGTGATTGCGCACACAAGAAATACTCCTGATTTTTAACAATAACGTTTATTAAACTTTTGACAATTAAAAACAAATAACGATTAACCACGATTAACGATTAACAACGGTTAACGATTAACAAATAATAACTCTTAACACTGGCTATCGAGAGTCGACTACTCGTTTCTCACGAACACGTCTCACTTCACACGTCATAGCTCGGGGCACAGTGAATCTTTTTGGTTCAAAACCACGCCTTTTCTTTGTTGCCCCTCGATATCCCTACTACGCGCGCTGCTTTGTTAGAAGTTAGCGACTGTTGCCGCGTATGCGTTCTTCCGAATATTCGGCGAAAGAACCGTACGGATATCGATGGTACATTAGGCTTGTCGGCATTACGCTTTAAAGATATAGCGCTTTGTGCCGCGAAGCCGTTGGAAATTTCCGAGGTCGAGTGCCGCCACATATTTTTAAGAATTATAGCGAGCATCGTTAACGTAGTTGAGATAGTTTCGAAAACATTTACTTTACAGTGTCCGCATGATGCTTTAAATATAGTAGCTTTAATCATATAAAGATCACGATCTTCCACGTGATTTTAAATATTAGGAAATAAACGGAAGTCATAAAAGCTAGAAGCTAAATCGAAACAAAAAGCAAAATCAGAGCAATTAGTTGCGACATAACATCTCTCGAATAAGCGAGTCAAGTAAAATTTAATAAGTAACATCTTTTTGAGTAATCTAGCTTTAAAAATAAATGTGGATAGTACGTAATTTGTAAATTCAGTGATACTTGAATTTTATTATTTACTTAAATGCTCCTTTCGGATAAACTCATATTTTCAAATGCATATTGTTTCAATCTCTATACGAATAAGAATGAATTATTTTATAATAGGAACATCAAAGGCCAATAAAGTGCTTTATTAAGAAAAGTAACACAATAAGCATATCGAATAACGTATCAAAAGCTATATCGTATTGATTCCCTTTTAATTAAATAACAATTTCTTATATTATGTTGTAAGCTAAGTTAAATCCATGAATTCATTAAAAATATTAAATTGTTGGAATTTAATCTGAAACATTGTATAATAAATTCATAATAACTTTCATATGGAAACAAAATACACGTTTAATTTAAATTAGCGTACAAAATAAAAATACAAAAGTATATTCTGTCTTTAAAAAAAAAAAAAAAAAAAAAAAAAAATAAGGATCTCATAACCGAAGTTGCAAATTTTTATCCATTCAGATACGTTTGAAGGAATTATAGCTTATAAATCTCTGGCTTAAAAAAATTTACAACTAAGGGACATAGAATATTTTTCTGTAACGATTGAAAACATGTATGCACACTGTACACAGGAATGTTGTATCGAGAATAGCTCTCGGACAAGCAAGTTTTTACCACATGTACTATTTACGGAAGGTACAACCACTGTACTATCTACAACGTGTCGTTTTGAACAGAAGCTACACGTAGTCGTCGCGCGGTTTTTCCACCACAGTAAAAATCCGCTTGTTTGAAAGGGGGGCCTAAAATCTACCTCCCAGCAGAAATCTACCATACGTGTTCAAGTGAACAACAGACCTATTTCCGGCATTCAGGTCACGCTCTCCATTGGTTTCAAAGCAAAAATGTTTTTTCAATCTTTACAGTGGCGTACACATCGGTGTCGTATCGCGCGTCACGAGCGCATTTAGGTACCAGTAAATAATAGCGTTATACAAGAATACGAGAACGTGCAAACAAGATAATTCCACCTAAACTTATCTGTTTCTTATACTTTTATTATCTTTATAATATTTGTTTTCTTTATTTTTAATTTATGAAGTTTTATACAGTTAAAAGAAGCAATAACTAAAATAAATAGCAAAAAGTTTTATTTAATATTTTGTACTCTCACAATAAGTTTTATTTATCTTAAAATCAAAGAAAAAGTCTAGTCCAAATACATTTAAATGTATTTAAACTAAAATCGATATAAAGATCATCAGAATTTTCAAATTATTATATTCATTTAATTATAATTAACTGATATTAGTAAAATGGAGGCAGCCTTCTCATCTAACGATGCTTCAACTAAATATCCTTAAGGGATTTCAAGATTGAAACGTAACTGAATAATAGATGAAATTTGAATACGGATTTAATATCGAAACTGCTGCGAGAGTGCGGTCATTGGTGTAGTCGCGAACCATTGAAAATCAGTCACGTTATTCAATGTTACTAGCATACTGCGATGAAACTCAATAATACGTATGTATATGTGTATCTAATATAGATTTAAGATACATCACATATTAGGAACTCTGAAAGATCACGATGCATGAACAAAGGGCGATATACATTTTAAGACAAAGGAATGTAAATTGAAGTAATAATATCACTAAACACGGCAATAAAATTAATTTCAATATTAACTTCAATAAATTTGATTTTAACATCATAAGGTAGTTATAGTACACTCATCAACATCTATTTTTTTATATAACATGTAAGATTTTGTATTATAAAATTATAGAAGGTAACAAAACGATCTAAATTATATGATAATTTTATATGATTGTATTGATGAATGTGTTTATGAAAGAATATGAGCGAACCATTGCTCTAAAAATCTTTAGAACAGAATTTGTAGAATAATTTCAGAAAAAGTTGAAAAATGATTCATCCCTTTTACTTGTATAAAAGAGAAATTTTAATACTCTCCATGTTACATTTAATACCAACAGCCAAAATCCTTTGTCGACAAATAATCGATTTCTCGATGCAGACATTCTTAAGCCGATTTTATAGGTACAAATCCCTTTAATTGAAGGTCTCATTAGTAATTGAAAACACTGATTGAAAATTTTGTTGTTATGTTTGCTGTGTGGTATTAATCAGTATACAGATGACTGAATAAAATTTTGAAAATGTTTTAATACACATATTACTTGTTTTTTAAATATTGAATTGAAATACTGAATTTAATAAATAAACTAAAATTTACTCAACTCTGTTATATTGTGGAAAGTGATTTTCTATAATTAATTGCTATTATTCTTGTTTAAAAATTCCTCTTTCTTGAAAGATATTCTTACAATTTTTATTAAAATTTGGATGTAGTAATATTTTTTACAGGTGTAATAAATGAGCCATAAGATAATGCTTATATTAAACTGAATGAAACTGTGGACATTACACTTCATTACTAATTTAATCTTAATTTAATTTTATACAGTCTTCTCCCAAGATTTGATCATAAAGATTTCTTTTAAAATTCGCAATATGCGATTAAATAGAATCAAGGTGGAAATAACACTATTATACATATATACGATACTATTGAAACTATGTAATGAGATTAAATCAAAAGAAGAAAGGTGTCAAAAGTGAAATGCGTATTTGTGTCTAGTGAAGAAAATTGAGAAAAGTTCAAATGTAACCGTATTTATTCAAGAAACATCACGCGTATACGTAAGACAATTTTATAATCGATAAATGTTATGAAAACACGTATTAATTCTGAGAATTGAAACATTATGAACAAACTAGTATATTATTGATTACTCGGAAAGAAAGAAAAATGAAAATAATTTCAAAATTAAGAGTTTTATTTAAATTAAGAGAAATTGTAAATTACACAATTAATTAAGTCATATCTTTTCTCTTTTTTTTTTCACGTTTTAATAAAATATAACAGAAAATAGCACTTCACCTCGCGTCGTGCGTTTTACTCCTGTTAGATGAGATTAATATCAAAGTTTCCACCACCACGTTATAGTCAATGAAAAGTAGTTGGATTTCCAGAAGTTAAGCGCATATTAATAGCCATTTTGTGTCTAACAAGTTTCACGTAACGAACATTCAGATGCTTCCATACTGTTGGGAATCGTAAAGAGTTCTCGTCGCTTATAGCTCATAGCTCTGAAACACAATCGCTTTATTTCGGCTTGACTAAATTTGCCGCTTCCAACTCACTCGTTTGCTAGACAGTTATGTTTACGCACGGCGAAACTTACGAAACTTAACTAAATTAACTAGTTAACGAGTAGATTATGCACACGACATTTAACTGCCAACTCTCACAGCAGGTAGACTTACAGTTTTCCATAGTAAACTACGAAGTAGACTGCGGAACATCTCTTAAGTTCAAATATAGAGTTCTGCACTATTACCTTGGTTTAATGAAATAAGCTTAGACGAAACGCGATTGCGTTAGAACGTGAACAGTACATACATTGTGAATTGAATATCCTGAAACACTGATTTTCTATAATTATATGTTGTAGAACTTATTAACACTATAGATAGATATTATGTAAATCAAACGATATCACTTAAGGAACTTTTATTTATATATCCATACATGTACTCGATGTATTTTAAAATCATAAATGAAGTGTAATATTTATACTAATGATAAATGTCAAATAAAAGTTACGAACGATGTGATGCTGTTCATGGAAGAATCTCATAATTTATCAAATAGATGATATTGTTAAAAATTAGAATTTCACTTTATTCAATATGACAATATAATTTGTGTACTCTAACACAAAATAATCAATTCTGATCTTAAAATCTGTGGATAATTTAAAAGGATAAAATATATCGTTTAAACAGTAAAATAAATAAGATTCAGTAACAATAACCTTGATATAAATAGAAACTTTCCTATCCATTTCTCTCGCGTTTCAATTTATATTTCGTGAAAAAGTCATTACGTTATTATTATACTCCACATTAAATTTTTTTTATTATTTGAATTATATCCTCCGGTATAGCAGTGAAGAAATATGATAGTGACAGAAAGAGGAAAAAAATGTAACTGTCGCCATACGCGCACTAGTGACAAATCTGTCGCTTCAATACTTATATTTATAATATATGGCGTTAGTAGAAGAAGAAGAAATTGAAATTTTGATTGATGCCAGCGAGAAAGTCAACTTGTCGCTAGTACGTGCATAACCTAATAGTTGTACGGTAGTTTCATGAAATAGTTCTGCGAAATTTTTAAATTTAAGATGTCACGAACCTAGCAAAATTCGAACACAATTTATTTTTTGTTGTATGAGATATCTAGATGCAATATCGAAGTCCATGCAATCACGTATGATTTATATTGTTATTCTAAATATTCGAACATATATACGCTCGTACAAGAATGAATGCGATATCGAAAGATTGACAACTGTGTATCCGGAAAATTGGTTGTCCATTTTATTCGATCCGAGAGATAAGCACAAAGGGAGGTGATAAAAACCAAACGTAACAAAATAAACAAATAAGAGAGAGCGTTGATGTGCTATAACAAATAAATGCTGATAGTGGTAACCTATTGACCCAAATAAGGTCGATGATATTGATTAGTCACCGCATGTTTGTTCCACGGCAGTCAAACACGATCCCCTCTGTACTCTATATTTCTCCTAACATACAATACCTGCCACCCCTCGTACTTCCATTTCTCTAATAATCTGTCCCTCTTTGTTTCGATTTTGCACAACCTTCTCGTATTGCTTTCGTCTATGTTGTATTCTCATCGCGAAGTTTTCGAGCATCTTCCCTATACCCTTTTTCGTATAGTCGGGCAACGAAATTGAATTTATGGCTTTATTTTCCTCGTTCGTGGACAATATCTACCGCAGATTGCTCTACGTGAAGCGCGATTCTCGGTATCATAGCGAAATAATGGAACCCTTGCGTCTCCTTTCATGTCATTCACGTGGAAACAAGAAAATGCCATGAAACGAATTCTAACCAAAACTTTAATACGCTTCAAAGTTCGTAAAACATATTTTCCAGAAGGACAACAAGGCAATGATTTCACGACCCATGCTTTTTTATCGATCGTTTTGCGATATCAACGAGAATTTTTTGCTTTCGGATGAGTCTACAGAAAGTTTTAAGTACCTCCTACGTTTACAAGTTCAAAGCGCGTCCATTTCGAAGTAATTAATTAAATACTCAATGAGGAAAAGGACTCCTCATTAAAATTGTTACTTTGATGTTGCAAGTAAGAAAAGTACAGGGTTTTCAAGTACGGAATCATTGTTGAAATTGTGTCTGCAATCTTAAAATATGAAGAAAACTATTCTGTTTAATAATGATCTGTCTCTTAAATATTTCGAGATCTTCTCAATAAGCGAATACAAATTAGAAATAATTAATATATCTACCATAGAGTCCCAATTCGTCTTTTTCTATCTGAATACATATATAAAAATTTATGTATATTAATTATCAATAGAATAAGGAAGGAATTTCTCATGTTTTTAAAAAATAAGAAAAAAGCTCTACATGTATGCACTCTTAAATTTATGATATTGAATCGATCTAAATGACAATGACTTAAAAACATTGTACATATATTGCTGTATAAATCTGAAATTTATTAATTTACTCAGCATTAACGATGTAAAATACATCAATTGTATATTTTTTGAATTTGTCTATTAATTAAATATAATGATAATACTTAACTTTTATTTTTCTCACTTTAACAATATTGTACAACATAATATGAGAGTCAAACATTTCTAAACGTTATAATTAATATATTGCTTAAAATCTTATAACTTTCATATAGTGAAGCTCTATTCGTATTTAATACGACGTTCATAATTGATTACTGAATATCTTGTACTAGACATTAAACTTTACATACATATATACATATTTAATGATAAGCTCTGAATAAATTCCTAATTGAGACTTTAAGTTAACATAATAGCTTTAGCTTTATCTAATTACTATGCAAGTTCATTTAACTTTAATTATTTTTTATCCATTTATCTAAAATTTTCTTAAATAAAATAAAAATCTAACGATTTGAAATCTAGGTAAATACATACATAGAAAGATTTAATCTTTATTTTTATGAAAATACAGTAAGGAGCTGCAAATTATGGATAACCTCTAAATAAATTAATTGAAGAGCACATATTTTCGCAAATGACATAATGTTTCTAGAAAACATTCTAAAATTATAGAAATTCATTTATTAAACAAATATATATTTCGTATTAAATTTGAATATATGTAACCATTACACATTTACCCTTTATGTAGTTTAATTTCTTAAACTAAATTATCATTTTTTACTAAATAATTATCTCCTAAATTGATAAATAATTTGTACTTACCGAAAGTGTTCCTTTTTCTGTTACTGCAAATAATAAAAAAGTATTTGTACATTTCTATCAAATAAGTTATTATATTGTTGTCAAACGACATTATATATTATAAAGAAATTGCAATTAATTATTCATTCTTATTTCAGTAGGACTCGAAAGCACTCTATCGGCCAATTTCGTAAAAGCATAGCAAACATTTTCCCGCGCATTTTTCATTACCTGTTGCGCGTTTGACGTGTCCATTGCCTGTAATTATTTTTGTATTTATTAAGTGCAGTGAGTGTTTTAATTGAAACTGTTAAGTGACAATGATTACATTAGTTCAGAGTTTCATTACGCACGTGAGTGTTAATAATGACATTGTTAATAACTTATTTTATTCTGTTTCCGTTTCAACCAACCAAAGTTAACCTCAAACGCCATGCACGCCGGTTATTAGTATCTCGTGCGAATACACATAAATAATACAATTATGGTGATTTTAAACTACGGTTAACTATAGTAAATAAGGTTAAACTATGGTATTGTTTCACGTATTAGTTAAAAAAACAGCATTGGTTTGTTTATAATATTGATTTATTGAATATGTGATAAAAGTAAAATATGTATAAGATTCGTAAATTTAATTAAAAATATCCATAGAAATTAATGTTATTAGTACAAAATTTAAAATACTGATTTATAACATATTTACATTTATTACAATTATTGGATTGTAATTATTTGACAATATTTTAGTTATTTAAGTAATAAAGCTTAAGTAATAGTGTCATTTTAGTAGGTCTAACATATTGTTTATTGCAGGTGATCTAAAAATTCATTTGAATAATAATGATTAGAATTCAATAGAAAGGAATACATATATACTTTATAATCTGTTATAAATTAAATCATGTCAGATTACCTATCTACTGAACTTGCAGCTACGTGCGCTGCACTTGGTTATTATGATGGATCTAAGTATCATTTAGACAATTACTGTTTAGGTAAAAGTAGTTGTTACTTTTTTTATGTGTATCTTGTATACTAAATATTCATGAGTTAGTCAAAACTTAATTCACCGATACAAAGAAATATTATTAAAGTTATTAATTTCATAATAGATGTTATAAAGGATCTTATCAAATATTTAAGAAGAGACGATGAATCTCATACTGTACGTCAGTTTCTTGGTCAAACAAAAGTACTTCAAACTGATCTTATAAAAATTTTTGTTGACCATTACGATAAACTTGAACTTTGGGATGTATTACTAAGGCAAGTAATAAATTACTCAAAATATGTTTTGTAACTTGCTATATATTATTTCACTCTAATAACATCTGATTTAATTAGGTTAATTATTAATATAACAAGTCCAGTTGTGCTGCTTTTTAATGAACAAATTCCTACTGACATAATGCAGCGTACTATATACCTTAAACTAGTTGCATATACACAGTCATATAAAGTAGCTTTAATTGATGGACGTATATGGACAATACTTAGTAATCGTTTAAGTAAAATTCTTAAACTAGTAAGTTTATTAAGTTCATAGATCTTATATGTATATTTAGAAACAAAGAAACAATACAATCCCTTTGTTCTTATAGGATAATGTAGAAAGGGGGGAAGAAAACGAAATGGTCATTGAAAGGATACTTATTTTTATTAGAAATGTTTTGCAAATTCTCCCGGATGAAAATGAGAAACGTGTTGATAATGATGCTACAGTTCATGATGAGGTATGATATTGAATGTAATATTGCATAAGAATATATTTTTATATACTCTCTGCTCATTAGGTTTTATATGCACTTAATACGTCAGGAATTGTTGATTTGTTAGTATTTATTGCTAGTAACAGAAGTGAACAACAATATCATTTGCAAGTTTTAGAGGTATGTGCTCGATTATATTACATTAAAATGTCGTTATATTGTTTCAAACGTTTTATTTTTTCTCCGAAATAATTTAACTTTTAACAATTACTCATGTCTTATATACGTTGCATATTATTAGATTATATCGTTAATGCTTCGCGATCAAAGTGCGAGTGAATTAGCGAGGTCCGGCTTGCAACGTAGTCTTAGCGAAAAAGAAAAGGATGAAGAAACACTTTTAGCAGCTCGACTCAAAGAAAAGGAGAAAAAGATAGAAAGAGTGAGAAAATATACAGGAGCTAGGTAAGTTTAATTAACTCTATTCTCTAATATTATTCTTTATTCTCTCTCTCTCTCTCTCTCTCTCTATATATATATATATATATATATATATATATTTACTTTTATTTACTTTTTTGTTTGTTTCAATTTTTATGCAATAAAAACATAGTTTATTCTTCATTTATGTATTTAGATAGTTTTAAAAAGTATGTTAAAGAATTAGATAAAAGAAAATAATATTCATACTCTAGTTAATCTATCTATAGTTTATTTAATACATTGAAACAATTTTGAATTTTTTGCTTTATTGCTTGTAAATATTTCGTTTTAGTAAGTGATTATATTTAGAAGTTATTATACATCAAGCATTTAAGAACATAGTACGTTATTTTTTTATTATTTTAAATAGTGGAAACAGTGATCGTTTCTATATGTACGGTGTAAATGATTGGCTTTATTGCAAATTGTATAGACATATTACAATTATTTATATATAAATCTAATTACACATTTCGCTGAATATCCATGGCTCGGGCGACAAGTTATTTTAACATACTTATAAGAAAATTGAACATGAATAATATTGTGAATATAACAGGATAAACAGACGATCAATACCACTTAAGGGACATTGTTAAGGAAAGTTAATTTATTCCTAGTACTACATATGTAATAAACCTGACCCACTTTTTAAAGTAAGACCACGCACCATTTGAATAGATGCTTTTACCCACTTGTTGGGGAGTGCACGTGTTTTATTCTTGTGTCGTGCATTATTCACATCTTTTTGCTATGTTCCCCTATTTTCCGTAGAAAGCTTTTTGCAACTTGAAAAGAAATCAAAGGAGGTAGAGAGATTGATCTTTTCTCTCACACCCTATGAATCGATGGACAATGCTATCACAAGCGACAAAATGGCACCGTCCAAAACAGGATTTTATGTTCAATATTTCAAAGATAAAAGCTTTAAAATAGCAAAATTGAAAAATGTATCATTGATTTAGAATGTATTTAATAAAAATTACTAAAAATTAGATATCAGAAATTTTATGAAATTTAAATATTTCAGATGGTTATTTGTAATTTTTTAGAAACTTGAATTTTTCTAATATTTGTCAAGTATTCACATATTCACATCTTTCTTTAAATAAACAATAAATAAATTTATTTTCAATATTTCTAGTTCAGTCTCTGATTTTGTTAATGTTTAAATTATGTATCTATTGTAGTTGATATAATGAACCGATTACACAAGAATAATAAAAACAAGAAATCGAAGACGATTTTCTCCCGCAAATAAATGTGCGAGGAAGAAAATGCATCTTCCTCGTTTAGCAAACTACCTGCTAGTGACAGCCGCCTTCCATACTATTGATTAGATTTTCAGAAGTCATACATAAAATTGATGGGATTTTTTTTTTGGGGGGGGGGGGTTTATTTTTGAATAATGGGTTCTTTTTTCATATCAAACAATTTATTTCGCTTTACTTATAATCAGGTATACGTAACAATCTTTTTGTCAATTGTCTAATAATATGTTTAGACATTCACATTTTGGTGGAACTTACGTTGTGCAAAATATGAAAGCCATTGGAGAAAATCAGCTATTATGTCACAAACCATACCAGAAGATCGAGGCACTAAACTTCGGCCAAGATAAGGTAATTATTGCAGCCGTTATTGATATGAAACAATTCTGTTATGGTTTTCATTTCCTTTTTTTGTTTCTGTTTCCAAATAAAGGAAATAAACGTCAAACCAGAAAATGGTCAATTCAATTAATCTTTGGTTTCCAACGGTAGCTCTCATTAATGAATAAGTAGGAATGAAGGCTGGGTGGATTTGAATGAAAATACGGTTGTTAATTAAGGCTATCCTCGCGTAATTAGAACTGGCTTCTTGCTTAATGGTGCTGAAACATTTAAAACTAGGTCAGTGCTCTTTTCGCGGACGTTTCTCCTCCTTTTCTCTTGTCTCTTGTGTCCCGCTCGACTATAAAACGATCCTTTTCCTTCTTACATCGTTATTACCGTTTCCTTCGCAGAACATCCGTATTTGAAGACAAACTTTTCCTAGCTTGTTTTTTCGTAGCTCGTTTCATTATGAACTGTTATAAATCTACTGGGTCACATGCCTGACGGCTATCTCGAATTGAGGCGATCAGTGACTTCTGCCATATCTTTTATGGAATTCCACCAATTTCCTTCTCTTGATCCCTTCCCTTCTCTGATCCCTTCTACATTTTCGTGAAATTGTTATATTGAAACAATGAAAGGCATAAAGTCTATGTCATCTATTAAACGAATTTGTATTCTATAGATTATTTTGCTAATCTTTTGTAATAAAGGTTACAAAATGTGATTTTATTATAACTTTAGATTAAAAAGAAGTTTTTCCGTTACAAATATACAACAAAATGTTAAGTTTAGTTTAACAGAGTGGATAGAAGTTTAATATAACGGGCAATTCATTCTTTATTTCTATAATCTTGATTAGGATATAATGGATGTTGACAATGTAACAATCACTAAGACTTTCTAGACACCTTTGATAATTTGAAAAAGAATGTTCTGAGCAAAAGTTCAGTACTTAATTGATAACAAACTGCAATATAAAAAAATTGTTCAGTAAAACCTGGGGCACTTCCACTGTTTGAAAACAGTCGTTTCACTTTTTGAGTATCTAGATAACAAATTTTGTTGATTTCTTTTTATATTGCAGCTTGTCGTTGATTCAGTATCGATTAATTTTTATCTAGAACATTTTTTGCCAGCTTATTTAAAGCGTCTGAAGAATTGTGGTGACAATTTTATTACGTTGAATACCCTGTCTATCTTTCTTTATTGATGTAATATAAAATATTGGATACAGAACAATACATTGTTAAATGTAGTATTTAGTGCAATATTTTTCAGTAGTTAGTATTTAGTATTAGCGCAAAAAGATATATTCATTACATTATTCATGAATTTAAAAAGGATTATACTGGTACGATAAAACATTTGTGATGAAGTTTGTTTTCAGACAGTCAAATATTTAATACACATGTTTTCAATTCTTTCTTGTCGATCCTGAATAAAACGTATAATATCTATGTAATTAATAATAATAATAAGTATATAGATTTGTGTAACATAATTTTAATAGTAATGTATATTTCGATTTCAATGCGACATAGAAAAAAGTGTCGAAACCGAAAAACAAACGTCCCATGTGGGATCCAAGGGGTGAACGTACATCTGCGTTGAGTGTGAGACTCATTTTGAAAGAATTTTGCATAGAATTCTTGAATGCTGCTTACAACCCCGTAATGAAATACTCAAAGTCCTGTATAGTCAGCGGAGCTCAAACCAATCAATCTGAAACAACTTGTTACTTATGGGCCTTGCGTTTTTTCATGGAGTTCAACCGCCATTACAAGTTTGAAGTAAAATATGTGAGGTAAGTCGGTGGAATTTCCTTATTTCGTAATAAAAGAAGGTACATTGTCAGAGAATAAACGTTGAAGAAAGGAAAGAGATAGTTTTCCAACTCGTTTTACGCATCGTCGCTCTCTTTAGATTCTTGTCTTTGAGAAACATTTTCTAGCTATTTTCAGTGCAAGCGCCTTTACGTGCTCTGCTTTAAGCAACATGTATTGTTGGGATTTAAATTTTCCTTCCAACCAGTGCTCATTGAACATTCATTATCATTCGAAGCATGTAGAAATGTTAGCAATTGGTGATCTCACACGTACATACATACACATGACGTTTTTCTTATTATTTAAAGTTTGTTTTTAAGAATTTATCAAAAATTAGAGACTTTATCGTATCGTTGTATTTTGTTACAATTAACTAATTCTAATTATTCGGAAGTTAAAACATCTTTAACCTTAATTTCTGCTCCTTCTTTAAAAGCAATGTAATGTTTGGTTTTTTCTACTAATTTATCAACAGCGAAACAATATCCACGGAAGTATTTCATTTAGTACAAAGACAAATGGATCATTATTACGAGATGATAATTACTGACAAAAAGAGAATTCCCCTTTGGTCTCGTAGATTACATTTAGCATTGAAAGCGTATCAGGTGAGGAACCGAGTATTGATATTTGTTTTCGTTTGATAGATGCATTGAACGAAATATGTTTTTTTCTTTTTGTTATTATAGGAACTTCTGTACACTTTAATGGCAATGGATCAAAGTACAGATCGTGGTGTTAGAGAATCCAGCAAGGTTATTAAGAGTAACGTGTTTTATGTTATGGAATATCGGGAAACGATTCTTTCTCTCCTTCTCTGTTTCGACGAGGTTAAAATGTCTCGGTTCGTATAAAAGATTCTCTGTAACGTAACATGAATTTTAATGTTGCCAAATGATAAAAGTATTTCAAACATTGAGATATTAATAATAATAAAATTTAATTGATTAGATAATTAAATTTTTAACAAACATTTTTGACACAATCAATATTCAATTAATATCATAAATTGCACACGAGCGAATTCTGCTCTGTCATGAAAAATTTATCATCTAATTTGTATACTAATAAACAGTTCCCTTATTGAATGTTCGTAATATGTATTTGTTTTTTCATCACATATTACTGTTATTAAATAATACAATTATGGGAAACATTTATTAAAAGAAGTAATGCTATTATAATAATCTTCAAAATATAACGTTAAAAGATGATTAAAAGATGAACAAACTTATTGCACAACTAATAATTCAAAATTTTTTCTTTCATATAAAGATTCAGAAATTGTTAGTTTAAGTCGGAAAGATGAATGTTTAATGTGTTCTCAGGAATTTTAAATATCCTATAACGAAAATTAATGATGTAATTTACTTGTGAAATATTTCGTTGTTATTACTATTTCATGCTCTGGGTATCTGTTTATCGAATAGATAGGAGTGGAAAATGAAAAACTGTTTGCTAAAAGTTTTATCTACTGCAGACAGATTGATTCACTTTCAAATCAATCGGCTCGAACAACGAGGGAGCTATTTCTCGTACTTTCTTGCTTCTTTTCGACTGCACCCCCTTCCATTGCGTCCTCCCCTCGCTCTTGTCTGGTCCTCCTCTTTTCTTTTTCGCTTCTTGCTGGAATAAACAACTTCTATCGACCTTCCGGCCGGCGAAATGGGAAAAGACGACGGCCGTTCAACTTTTCGCGAGTTTGACGGGTTTTCCACTACGGAAATGTAAGGTCGGAGCACCATACCGCGATATCGTCGTTACTTTGACGTCTTAGTGACGCTGACGAAAACAAGACTTGACGGGTGCAGCAAACTTCGTTGCTGATGTTACGACTTGCAAACTATACACACAACAGAACTGTATTAATTTCACGGCGGGTATTGTTTCATTTGAAGCGACGCGACGTTTCGAATGAGAATCTTATTGAACTATAAATATTCAAGTATAATTGGGAGACGAATAAATAGGTATAATTGATATCTAGATATTATTACATTTTAATACTCAATATACTTACGTATATATAATATAAATAACATATATTATATATAAAATTATATATAATATAATATAAATAAAACTTCGTAATTTCTTTTTAATGTAAAAACTATTCTTTTCTTTAATTTTTCACACTTCATTTAAATTTAAATTAGCTCTGTATGTATTAAGTGAAACGTTCTTATTTTTTTTTTTTTTTTTTAGACAATATTTGATTGATCTCACTACAACAGCACACATCTTCTTAAAAATGTTGAGTAATTATTGTGGGAGAAATAAACGTAGCGTAATAGTCCAGAAAGTGAAACCAACACGATACAAAAGAACAAATAAAAAAAGTAAGAAACGAAATATTGTTTCCTCTCAATTTAATTAAGGATATGCTTTCTAATATCAAACGTGAATAGAAGCTGTACAGAAAGAACAACCTCCGGTTCGAAGCTTAGAAGAACGTTGGGACGAAGTTAGTCCCCAACTATCTATTGTAATGCAAGAAGGAACGATACCGCAAGTTATACCATTTGATGCAACGTTGGATGTACCTATAGATGATCAGAAGTATGTTTATGTTACTTTATTCGATTATAACGATATTGGCAAATTGAAGTTGAATGCAAAGAATACTTTTATTATGTCATGTTGGTCGTTTCCTTGGTTTCAGAGTTGATGCAATGAAGAGGGTCCAAAAGCTACTACGATCGAAGGATCTGGAGCAAGCTATTGGACTTATTCGTGCAGCAAGGTAAGTACACTATTTGTTTTGAACGGTAATTCTATGAAAATTGTTGCGTATATTCAAAGATCATCCCATAGAATAATTAGTATTTATTTTATAAACTGATCCTAATATAAATGTTAAAATAAGTGTCATTGTTATCGATTAATATTCTTCCTACTGTCGTTTGTTTGATATAATACTTACTTGAATATGATTATCAGTTCAAATTATTGAAATTATGAATAGAGAACAATATGAATGAAGCATGAATTTAAAAACAAAATTAACATATTAATGATAAATAATAATAATAATCGATCTTGTACCTTAATTTGCATATTTTTATGTATATATTTTTGTATAGAAAAAAATTAGAAAAAATAAAAAATAGTAATTAAAATCTTAACGTTTTATTAGTGACATAAATATCTGTAATTGTAATTATTTAACACGTTGTCTTTAAAATTTCACGCTCGGAAGAAATTTGGTGGCTCTCTTTAATGTAGCATTAACATTTGTGCGATTGTAGTAGTGTGGATTTCATTACTTCTATTACCTTTAATGAATATATATAGGAAAATTGTAGTACAAAATATGGAGGAATGTTTTTATTAACAAGGAGATCCGATACTATCACGTCCTTTTTGTTGGTATGTGGTATGTATCGCGAATATACAATCTTTCTGCCACAAAAATCTACCCGCATGCTAAAAAAGTGATTAAAGTTTGGCCTATTTCACGCCGTCGCGTCAAGGTATTCGATCAATTTCCATGACGTCCTGCCTCTAGGGAGTAACTTCTTGATGTGCGCGCGATATGCATATTAGTGAAAGTAACTTTCTCGTCTTCCATTTGTCAAATAAAATAATTTCATAGTCTGGAGTTAATTGACCTGCCCGAAATTTTATTTATAATGAAATCTTTCCTTCTTATGTGAAAAAGCTTTTAATTGACAATTTATAGTTCATCATCACTTATTTCTTGCAATTTATTATAAATAGATGAATAAACAATAGCTTAAGAGATTTTAGTATATTCATTATTCATCATTCATTTAGTATATTCAATCAAATATTGCAGCCTGAACAATAATTTAATATGAAATAATGGTATTGTAATGTACAACATATGTAGTACAACATATTGTACTACAGTATTTGTAGAAATTAAAGAGTTAATATTATAAATAGTAGAAATTAAAGAATTAATATTGATTTCTTTTTTACGGCGTGTTTACATTCATAATTTTAATAGCCCAATTGACTTCAGCGTATGTAGTAGCTCTTCAATCGCATTAGAGGGATTAATTTCATTTCACAAATATAAGACAGCGTGGTTAGTTCCGCCAACATATCGCGTTAGAAGTTCCTGGTTATTGCACACGATGCAACGATCTTGGATATCGTCGTACCGTGAGATAAACTTTTAATCACCTCTGGAACAACTTAAGCCTTTAAACACTTTTTTAATACTTTGACAGTTTGTTGCGTTAAAGACAAAAATTGTGTACGTGTTATCTGGGATACATATTATACAGAATAGATATTAAGACATAACAAAATTTGATCTTTCTTTGTAAGAGCTGTGATATACATCATTTAATGCACATGTTCATGACATATACAGATATAAATTGTCTTTAATTTAGTTGCTTATTTTAGCCATTGTTTTTTATGAATTTAAGAACTATCTTATACATATGTATTATCATATCTTATAAAATTCATTTGTATTGTGTAAGTTGTCTTTTTGAAAGTAATAATGTTATTAATAGTATTACAAATTTTAGTTATATTTGTTAATAAGCAGAGAAAAAATTTATTGGTTAAGGTATTAAACAAAATCTGTTTAAAACTAGAGAGTTTGTATACCATTCTATTCTCTATCAGAAGAATTTTCTCCTGAATAATTTTATAATAATTAATATCTTGTGAAACAGGGTTTGATACACCCTATATCAATATTATTGAATGTAAACATGTATGTAATTACAATTTACATGGCTGTAATTAATCACATCGATATTTATTCATAATGTACATACTATTGCATAGTAATGAGTTTCCCTATATGTCAATTTTATATTACGTAATTTACTCATAGGAATAGCTTAATTATTATCGATTTTAGACAAATCGCTAGAATGAAAAGCTAATAAAGTTACGGGAAGTATTTAATTGTATTGCTGTCTTTCATGCTTAATCTGCGAATACAAAAAGCGATTTTTTTTTAAATCCATTTGATGTGGATATGAACAATGCTCAGGGCTAAAAATGTCATTTATGCGAAGAGATGAATAAGAGCCACTGAGCTGAAAATAGCATTCAGGTTGATGACAGGTCACACGCGGCGAAATTTCTTCGCATTTGACTCACAGCATCTCTGTGGTCGACCAATCATTGATTTATACGCCGTAAACCAGAGGCGAGAGTTTCCCAATGTATTCAACAAAATGGTTTTCAGTTTTCTTTGCTTTTCACGCTTTTCTTGCTAATCTCTACCTTTTTCGCGGTTGAGTATAAAATATATGTTACAGCTACGAGGTGAGTGGTTCGGGATATCTAAAATATTGTATAGGCACATAGGTGGTTTGTTAAAGCTTTATTTTGCCAAAGTTGTTACATGCTAAATGTAATGTATGTGGGAATTAATAATTAACTTAAACGATCCTAATTCCCTTGGTGATAATTATTTCTTACGCTTTAAACTTACCGCTTGTAAGTATTCAGACGTTTCAGTTATACATTCCTCTATTTTCGTTCAACTGACTTAATGAATTTTTTATTGAATGAAGAAAGAAGATATGGCATATTAACTTCATACAACATGTCGGTAGTACTTTTTAAGAACAAGATATCGAATATGCAAGGAATCGAATGTATTCAGTCCTGAAAGCTCGTGTTAGTGACTGTCGCTCATTTAATCGAAGTGTTTATATTAAATTATTCAGAGAGGTCTGTTTCATGGAAACATTTGATTTTTTCAGCGTTCGTTTTCTTTAGAAGCCTGGGCCAATTAATTGGCTAGCTGGCAAGTGTTTACTCTTCCACTGATATTTACATTGCATTAAATCTGAAAGGGATGGTCCGTTCTTGAAATATGTCAATGCATGTTGGTTCATCTCAATGAGTCCGAAGCGGTACTGAACCCTGTCCCTTTGAAGTGTTCTGCCTCTAAATATACTCACGAGTCTTTTCCCTTCGTTAAGTTGTTTCTCCATTCCGTCCCATCGATCCTTCTGGTTGGTAGCCTTAATCGCCGCATCGATGGTTTCGCGGGAGCAGTATACTTTGGAGATGAACTCGTTGACGCGAAAATGAGTTCTTTGCATTCACTTCGCGTTCAAAGAGTTTCATTTTTATAACAGTGCGTCAGTTATATCTATTCTTACAATTAATTGCTAGATTAATACCTCTTTTGTCGATGAACTCGTTGATGCGGAAACGAGTTCTTTGTATTCACGTTGCGTACAAAGGGTTTCTTTTTTATAACAGTACGCCGGTTATAAATCTATTTTTATAATTAGTTACTAGATTAATAACATTTTTGTCGAATACGATATTCATCTATCCTGTATGTATTGCATTTCATGGCAAGTTACCCGCTAATTAACTTTATAGTACATATTTAGCTAAGAAGATTTTCAATTACGCAGTTCTTTCTGATCTTAAAATTACTTCAAGACACGTTGAAGAAGTATCTTAATTTCAGTGAATGAGATTTCGTGCAAGTTAAAGAGCTTTCGTTGCAGTTAACACACATCTCAAAGGCACTAGAGTAAAATTGCCGAAACAAAAAACTGCTTCATCGTGAGCGGTCTTTCTCGTAAAGCTAGGGAGTTATAGCCCTTCCTACAGATTTTTCTTTAGGCGGTATCATCACCGCAGTACTTCTACGTAGTACTTTAGGAGATTGTTCGTAATATTCCATCGTCCATTTTATGGGGTAAGCTTTGCCATAGCCGGTACACAATGGAAGCTTCTGGTTCATGCCGACCTTGTGCATACAACGGGATAAAAGGAAGCAGCAGACTGTTGACTATGTAGCATATAGAGGTAGGCTCAGAATAAGAGATATTAATAACACATTTCTGATAATCTGGTGGTATTACGGTAAACAGTATAATGCTTTGAATTTCCTTTTATTCATATATCTACGTAGCTTAGGTACAGCTTGCCCTTGAGAAGCATGGAGAGTTTCCAGTGATCGCGTTCCGTTTGCCTAGCAAATACTCTCGTCGTTTAGATACTGACTCAAATCCTCTAATTTTCTACTTACACCATCTGCATCGGTGCCACCGGCAAA
The DNA here is from genome assembly GCF_910591885.1 of Bombus terrestris. Classification (NCBI taxonomy): domain Eukaryota; kingdom Metazoa; phylum Arthropoda; class Insecta; order Hymenoptera; family Apidae; genus Bombus; species Bombus terrestris. The sequence goes on along the minus strand of NC_063272.1, from coordinate 11,098,187 downwards.
GTGTGCTGACTTTGGTTCAGGCTTGGATAACTCAAAGTCGCAGGATAATTAAGGAGAAGAAGCGTAGCTTTTAGCCCTTTTCGTGTTAAACGAGGAGGAGTAAGGCGAATAATCAACGGTCTTATTTGCGTCTTAAAAGTTGGAATTTTCTCTGGTTTGAAGGGTAGATTCTACCGCTGTAATTAGAAGCAAATGAAAATTGCCAAATTAGATACATGGGTGAAATTACAATGTTCACCTAATTTGCATTGCATTTTTTAAATTAAAACATTGCCGGATCATTACTTTTAGAATTTTTTTACGATTTTATTTGGTTAAAAATGTAACAGTCGTAGAATATATTTTTTATTGATAATCGTCTAGATTTATAGGATGATACTATCTGTAGTATTTTTGGATCGATTCTTTGTTATATACATCTTTCTTGTTATTCTAAATTCGGGATTTAGCAATTTCTATGTTACGAGCGATTCGAACCTCAAATAACTTAATTTCAAGCATTTTTCGATTTCGAATTGAACAAAGCCAATCTACCTCCGATAAGTTGTGCTATTCTGACCTCGAACTAAGAGATGAACCTGGTCTTGAATGTTCGAGTGTCAAGGGCGACAATTGACGCGTTGAAATTATTCGTTCCGTGTCTGGCAAAGGAGGTAGTTCGGACGATGGGATTGGGAGGTTGGTTGAGGCGCGTCTGAGAGATTCCATTGTCGCGGGACTTCAAATCGGGGGATAATGGGGATTGTATGGTACTGGATTTCTATTCAGACAGCCAGCAGCAGCGACCCCATACGAGCCACTTCTTCTGCCCTGGGGACAGCACGTAACCTCCCTTCTCTCCTCGACTCCCTCCTTCTGCATCTTCACCCTTTTCCTACCCGCTTATTGGATTCTCCCTCCAAGTCAGGGATTTTGCACTCTCGAAAGTAGCCAGACTTTCCTGACCTGCGGCTTGACATGCTCCATAAACGGATTAGGTTTTGTTGTAGGGAAAATGAGATGTGTTTTGCAATACGTTTTTAGTTATGCGTGCATGAAAGTGTTCATAGATGTTAATGCTTGTACATTTTGTTTCTTTATTACTCCTTGTATTATGCAGAAGAAGTGAAGATATTGACGGAGACAATTTTAAGTAGCCAATGCTATTTTTTAATATAGTTGCCAGAAAAGATAATTCTTTTATGGAAAGAAAAATTCTTTTATGTAGGTTTGTGTAATTAAATAGATAATTTAATACTAATAATTACGTGATTGTTTTTTGGTAAAATAATTCATTCGTAACGGAATGATTAAGACCACTAATACTGACTGTATGAGAATTATCTTCTTTATATTGTATCGTACAATATATACTGTAACAGGCAAATCGAATAAGGAGAGTGCAAGCTCCGGAGGATGCTGATTTGGCTAAGCTCGTATAATGACAGCACCATTCATAGGTATTATTATGGTAACATGATAAGCTTGAATTCTGAAACAGAGTAGTTATATTTATCGAGCAAGTAGTGTGCCACTATGCACGTCTACTTCTAACGTCGACTTCGTTGTCCAATCACGTTTCGTCGTCTCTAGCGTTCTCTTTGATGATACTCTCCTTTCAGAATATTTCTACGTGCAGCAGTTTTTTAATGAAAATTCAAGGCAGGTGAAGACTTCCTGAGAAGCCAGCCACCATCTAGCACAGGGTTAGGAATCTTCCGCCATTAACTACACCCTTTTTCATGAGTGTTCCGTCAAGGTGAAGGCGTGATTTTAGCTTTGTCCTCTGGTCACGTACAAGGACTTTCTCCTTTCCTTGATGCTTTTGGATTCTCACAGGGAATAGAACTTTCGTAAAACGGACAGGTTCTCTCACTCGCTCTCTCTGTTCCTGACTCTTATGCTTTATGAAGGACGATCTTCATGCGAAGCAATTAGTATTTCCTCCACCCTGTTTACTGAAGGCAGCATGTAGCTTTGTTTCGTGTAGCTCATCTTCAAATTAAGCTTACCAGTTCCTTTTATTACTCATATTTAAATATTTAACAAGCCTGCTTTTGAAATGTCAATTCCTATCTCTTGCTTCCTTTCCTTCTTAGTGGATTATTTACAAGTAACGAAAGAAAATTTTGAACATCGTTTTCTATTGGGATTTGCATTGAACGAAAACATCGATGAGATAGTGTTTTTTTCTAAGATAAGCTTGGAGAATAAATTCAATGAAATTTGAGTGGATCGCGAAGCAGCTGTGCCATCGTCTCCCTGAGAATCTTTCTTCGTACGGTTTTTTATTCATTTTCCACGCTCGGGGCTGACTTCACCACCTTCTACCTCTGGATATTTTAGAACACAGGCACTTCGTGGACGTTATGCATGTATGTACACCGACGACGACGATGGCCGAAGGTAGATGGAAGAATAGAGGGTTGGGCGTGAACACTTGACGTAAGCAGCCGGATGTTGGCGTAGATCGCGGTGAGGTTCTCGTACTCAGGGGAGCCTTCTACGAGACCCATTGAGATTGCCACTCGGACCTCTTCTCCTATCTCTCCCTTACCCTTTTGCTACTTTTCATCGTCTCGTCTTCCGCGTCTTTGCTACGTATGCTACTCAAGATAATGAAACACGTCATTAAGTGCCTCGCTTTGTTTAATCACGCTAATCTCATTCCGCAATATACGTGTTACTTCTTTTGCCACGTTCGCATAAATATTAGAAGACCATGTCGGGGAAATTTTGCAGCCATGGAATATTTTTAATTTTCCATATTTACAATTTCCCTGGATAATTCTTGGAGTGTATTTTAATTTAAAATTCAGAAGAAAGTTACATCTCGTTAGTAAAGGTCGTTTTCATGATTTGAGTTGAGATTGTATATTCTTCCATACATTGATTTAATAATTTGTCTCTTTTTGTAGTAGAAAATTAACTAAATTTTCTATGAAATATATTTTCTTTGTGTATCGTACGTATAATACAGTGCGGTTCTACTTAAAAAATAGTTATATAAAATATAAAATAGTTGTATAGCAATATGTTTTATAATGCTTGAAGGTCTCGCGAAAAGTCTTCCTTTAAAGTATTTGAGTATACGCATAAGCAATATGATATTTAATAAAGGATAGAATTATCGATTCCAAGCTTCTTGTTGTAATAATAAGGAAGGAATCTTTGCTGAATGTAGAAAATCATTTCGCAGGGAAGTCTGGCCCGAGAACGACAGTTTCGGAAGTGCTAATATTACGTCGGGGGAGGAGTTTCTAGCGCTACGGGAAATCTTCTTCGCAGACTTGGGTGGTGAGTAACATTTTTGCATCTGGTGTGAAGTGCTTTTGTTTGATTTTATGTAATCATATAATATATTTGAATTTGTCGGTTGTTTAATAATTAAAAGATAACGAAAAATCAATAATCGTAAAATTGTAAATTTTATGTCACTAGCATGAACAGTTTAGATTTTTTTTTAATATTACAGTAATTATTCTAAATATACATACCTTAGAAACAAAATTTGTTATCGTTGCGTCACGCATTTTAAAATATTTATTAACCTTGAAACGGAGGTGAAAGCATCGTTAGTTGTAATCTCTCTTTTCGGTTTGTAGATTTTCAACAATTTTTAGCACATAGCATGATACAAATTCTTAATATACATGAGAATTTCGATCGTAGTAAATTGGTCCTTGAAAAGAAAACTTAATTCCTGGCTAACACCGTATCGCCTCGAATATCGTTTAAATTAAATTCTGCAAAATATCGCGCTAATGAGATTCTAGGAAACGAGACGACATACATATATTTGCAATCTCCGGTAGGGAGCTTGAGATAAAGTTAAAACTTCGTACTTTGAAAGCAGTGGCCGTTAGTACTTTTTGCGCGACCCTCTACTCATCTTCCCATGGGGATTGCTTGTATAACTTGAATTTATCGAGAAAATTATATTTTCTGTATACATAGACCTGCGAGAAACTTGTGGGTGCTACTTTTGGTGGCGTATGATTATAAGGTGAAAAGTCTCTTATTACATTCGAACATGAAAGTAATAAGCTGGCCAATTTAAATTCGCGGAAATTTCGTAACTAACCGAATTTATTGAATTAAAATCTGATTCCTTTTATGAAATTTCTTTGCGGTCAAATGTCACGATGTGATCGTTGGTGTCAACGTTCAAAATCTCGTTTTATTTCATTTACACGTTACGTGCATTCTTGCGTACATTCACACGATGCTTTATGATAAGTAGATACAGGAGATTAACGCAAATCCTCCGAGTACGAAAATTCTCCGTAATCGAGCATGCACTGCCGTATATTTATTTACTCAAGCGTTTGAAATTTTAACGTAATCGCCTGGAGCTTGTAATAAAATAGTTCTACAACCGACGGATTCAAATATTCATTCTCACCTTTCGTTTTTCTCTCTTTTGCTTAAATTTCCGTAAGAATAAATTAACGAGCTGCTGGATACTCGTGCTAAGAAGATATTAACAGAGGAAAAACTTATAAACACGTAATTTTACTCAAGGGGAACACCTGCGGGACCGGTTGTAATAACTGGCACGTACATCATGACACAAATTTAATTAAATACACCCTCGGTATTCATTTCACGCTTCTAATTTATGTATGAATAACTATGTTGTGTAACCACCGAGATTTCATGACGTTCCATCTTCCGAAATGTATTTATCTATGTTTATTAACGGAGAAACAATGGTCATACCGCTCTGAACGTTTCAATGGGATGTTATGCCTTTTCATTTCGATTCTCCCCTTTGTGTCTTTTGTGACGCGTTGGCCGCCTTTCTTAATGAAAATAAATTGAAATACATCATCACAAAAGAATATTTTAATTAGATGTACGAGTATAATGATTCGCGAAATATGGAATTGTCAAATTTTCAAACATAAAATTAGATAGCTACGAGATACATTAAAAATTATTCTTTTGAGAACGGTGATCGTAAAGTAGATGCTACGTTATATCTTGGGTTAGTTTGATGTATACATTTTTACTTACAATACGAATAAAAACTAAAATTGATTACGCTTTGCGCTTATTCTTTATTTTTGGTATTATGAGCGTAATGCATATTGCTTAGTTAAATTGATTGACATTGAACGTGTAGTCTGTTGCATATGCTTTCCTCGTTAGCGTATTGAGTGTTTTCGGTGTCTACATGACGTACAAATGCATGTAGATTTAGTAGAAAGTAGATGTTATACAATTATAGGATTTTATTTTAAGGAATATGTGAAAAATTTCTTCAACATAAATGAACAAAATTAAAATATCAACATTTGTCTCATTATTAATCAAACTTTTATGATTTTAAAAATATTACGCAATATTTGATGTATGTTTTACTGTATACACATGTTTGTATGTAGATATTTCGTGCAATTAATTCGAAGTTACAATTCTCATTCTATTTTTTTTTAATTCGCGTTTCCATCGCATTAATTGCGATGTTAAATAATTTCTATTCGATTCTTTCATTTTACATCGTTTAAGTATATATAGCAGAAATATTTTAGAAGGGTTAAAGTTATTGCTAGGTGTTATCTCGATCTGCATATATATATCAGAGGAACTGACTGGTCTTGACACAGACTAAAAAATAGAAAAATGAATCGAGTGCACGGAACAGGAAGAGAAATAGCAACAGGGCACGTTCAACTTGCTATTATATATTTGAATCACAAGGTGTGTTTCATGCAATAGAGCGAAACGAAATCAGCTGATTCTGCGCCGAGTTCGCATGATTCGATCGTTGCTGTTCCTCGTTTCGCCTATGCTTTTGTACTTTATGCACACCGGTACTTGTATTTTGCGACTTGGCCGTGTCCTGATGCGTTTGCATCTGCCGCGCATAATGGAGCGTCTGTTCCGCGTTGATAAAATGTACTGCAAAAATCGGAGTATATTTCACGAGATAGACCTGTCTCCTTTTTTGTTTTTACACCAAGATAAACGTTCCGCTTACGGCGAGAAAAATTAGTCGTCAGGGAAATCTGAATTTAGTCGGGAACTAGTATAACTGCGGGCAGTGTACAATTTTTTCTCTTGATCATGCTACATTTTACAATTTTATTACGGATATATAAACAGAAAGAGATTGATATCCTGCGAGTAAAATTCGAACAATCGGTTCGAACGAAATCTTTTCCCGATACCAATACTTAGCTCTATTTATTAAGAGGAAAGGAAAATTTTACAAGCAAGTATACCTATATATTCGACGAATTTGCTCGGCAAGTTTCTAAAACGACGGCCATTTGGCGTACAATCTCTCTGATAAGTGTTTTTTTCTTTTTATAAATAATCGATGATCGACAGAGTCGGATATCTTGGAGCCAGTCGAAAGGGTTTTATTTATACATGTCCTTTATGTTGCCTTGGAATGGTCTCCGCGTAACATTTACCAAATATACGTTTCACCGAATACCACTTTCGTGTGAAGTATTGCAGTACAGGCAAGGAAGATGCGACATTCTGCAGTGCAATTTTTCTCTCGCCCTCGCGCGATTCTAACTTGTTGGACTGAATACTTGATGGATGTATCAGAATAAGGAAACTATAAGTTTTCCACTGGAGGTCGAAGGTTTGATGAATGAAAACCGAATTGAAAGTCTCGTCTGTACCTTAGAGTGGAGCTAGCAACGATAGAATTTACATGGTACCCTAGGAACGAACCCTACCATATGTCCGCCGTTCATCTTGTTTTCATTCTTGCCAGGTTTTACGCTCCATAACTTAGTGTCTTCCAGCAAGGTATCTTCTGACCTTTTTATACGTTTTGTTTTATACACCACTGGCTCGAAGCGCGTGTAATGTTTCACTGCTTGGCTCGGGTTCTCTTAGACATGCAAACCGTACAAGAGGGTGGCAATCTCTCGCCGATGTAGTAGAATAAGCTTGTTTACCTGTTTCCTCGTCCGTCAGATTTCTATCCCTTCGAAATCACCTTTGTGACAGCTTTTTCGGAAAGGGCTTCTACGTGCATCGAATGACGATCTGATCACGTTAGGAATTGTGTTTCGATGATGATAGAGTGCAAACGAGGCCAGGAAAGTTTTGCATTCACCCAAGTGTTCGTATATTCAAATTTTATTTCAGATATTTTGAATTGCATACCATCTCCTCAGTTTATGCATTCACTATGCAACGTTATTTAATAGACTTGGGAAAAAAGATTTCTATTATGGCAATGCCAATATTTTTCTTACCCACGTTATAATAGCTTCGTGTACGTATCTTAGTTGTATATACACCTTGTTATTAATTATTAAACAATTTAGTGGCAAATTACTAAAATGTGTAGAGAAGTATTTGGTTGGCAATGTTGTTGTTTCATGAAATTCAAATATTTACTAGCTATCTCTTGGTCGTAGATTATTTATTATATTTGCTGAGTACTATGCCATTAATCATGTACAATATATGTATATGCATAGATATAGTTGGTCAGAGAATTCAAAGCGCCAAGTTAAAAAAAAGAAAAATGCATTTTATTATAGAATTACGTACAGTTACATGCCAATATAAAATAATTGAATTTATTCGGTACATTAAAGTATTTCCGAAAGAAATGACAAAGATCTAATGTGCTTAACTGACAAAAGTCTTGAAAGGAAATTACATCAGAATTTACGAAACTTTTGTCTCTATCAATGTCTAAAACGTATAATATTAAGTTATATCTACCTTTTTGTAAGATTTTATTTTATATCCTTTTATCTCTCCTTTTATGTGTAACAAGTCGTGTTATTTGTAGAACTAATATCTTTGTTATGATATTTCACTTTTAAGAGGTGTGTGTAAATTTTTCTGTCTGACAATATACATTTCGTGACACTAATTTTTCAATCTGTCAAAGTCATCATGGATCTTGAATGAGATAGTAGAAGCATAATTGAAATTACGAATTATGAACGTAAATAAACTAGTGGAATATTGATTATTATTTCATTTCATAAATTATATTTAATTTGTCAATTCCAAACGAAATTTAAATTAAAAGATGAACGTATGTTTGACATACCATACATCTTGGTCCATTTTATTCTGCAAAAATAAAATTTATGCTAGGAAATCGGAGATTGGGAATATGCACGCATCGCTTCGCTTCATAAAATTATTTTCTGATTCGACCAATCTGTTAACGGTTTTCAACGTACACTAGTCTAGGAATCATAACTTGGAAGAGTATCTCTGATTGCATCAAAAGTATGGTCCACCTAAGAAACGAGATCAGTATGGTACGTTAGTGAGGTGGAAAAGTGGTTTCGAGAGACTTACCTGGAGAGGTTTATTGAAAAACTTGTTCCTTGCATCGAAGAAATATAAAATCGTAAAAGGTCTCCCCGAATTGCGTGGAAAATAGGGGTGACTAAACTACTGTACTTCCAATATTCCCGTTTCTTCATTCAACGTCCGTAGACGCATGACAGAAATATTATTTACCCAAGGACCAGATGAGAAATGTCGTACAATTTTTCATGTAATTGTTCGCGTCGCTTTTTATCCTCCTGTCGAATGTTATTTATTATCAAAGTTCTCTCCGATTTATTTATAATCCTGTTATTTATGAGGACGGCTCGGTATCGTTAATTTAATTTCTTTTTTCACTTTGGAAATCAGTATCGACGAACTGTCACATTTTCGATAAAATATGAGCTATCATCCACACCCGTTACAGCCTGTCGTTGAACGATGTTGGGCAGAATAACCAGTCGACCGCTCTTTAGCACCTTTATGCAAATGTATCTCGAAATAAATTTTATTATCTCTAACCTGGCAAGTAGCGTGTGTCTGTTTGCCCGTTCTGCTGCACATTGCTCAAGAAACAATGATCGGTTCGAACCGGTTGCTTTGAAACGCTCGAGGTGTACTACAGGCGGAAATTTACACTCTCGCTCAGTTGGTTGATCACCACCATATGTCTACATGTCTGTATCACCCTGACGTTGCGTTGCTCCTACATGCTAGAGGACGAACCGTACACCAATTTACCTAGAATCGGTGTGGATTGTTCGCCTTCCACTGGTCAAATTGCGATTCGCTGCATTACTCCATGAGATTATGGGACAAACCAATCTGCAATTCGCTATTAAATTCACCGACTCTGGCTTAAATTTACAATAGCGACAATCGTATGCCTGCGAGCTGTTTCACGTTCTATTGGCATAGTTTTAGATGATTCTTTGGAATAATGTTTTACAATACTAGCGCAGAGATTGAAATTATATAAAGATTTGATCATGAATCGGGATTGTTATTGTATAAAATAACTTTAAAGTTAAACTGCTGCAATTGAATATTTTAATAATTCATTACATTAAATATCTTATCGAGAGTTATGAAAGTATCGAGCTTTTTATGTCAAATGTCTATGTGCTCTTAGGTTTCATAACCTATTTCACTTGTCACTTTAATGTATCGAAGTGTGACCGATGAGTATTCGATGAGTATATGCACATTTCACGTGCATTGTTTACGAATCATATATTTGAATCGATTGTTTAATGAGTGGCGATTGTTACTGTTCGACGATATGAGATTATATCAGCTTTATGTTTTGTGAAGAAAAGATAACGCGTTTAAAGCTTTCCACTTGACATTTATCGGTGTTCAGGTGTCAGCCAGACAATCGTGATGTTAATGTTTCTTTTTCAGGCAATTTCTCTCCTGTGGATGGCACAATAACTCTTTCAGTAACGATCTATAACCATTAACACGTTGAGAAGCACTTCAACGGTTCTCTGCCGTCTGTTTTCGCTTTCTCCCTCTTTAAAGCTTCTTTTCTCACGTTTTTACACTTCATGTAAATTCTTCTTACGAGA